>NC_066316.1:46284040-47584475 GCF_022539315.1 Serinus canaria
ACCCACTCCAGTGAATGTTCTTTTAGTTTAATTGATTACAAGCACTTCTACCTGCAATTAAAGATGTTACTTAATATAAAATGAGTTCTATTTTAATGCAATTTTTTGTCTTTTCTTCCCCTACTCTTTTTGTGTGTGTTATTTGGTCTATTTTCTTTCATAATATTTCACTTTCCACTCTCATAAGAAGCTATGAGTGAGAGTCTCTTTCTCTATTCCCTGCCTCCCCACATACCCTCTGGTTCCAAGGCAGTTTCTGTGTCTACAAAATCTTACAAAGACAGATATATATCCATGTCACACACAGCAGACAGAGAGTTTCTGTAGCTTTCATGCATTGTAATATTGTTATACACTTACACTAATGCATTGGCATGCATCCTGAAACATCACAAAAAGAAGAGGGGAGGAATTTTGGACCTTTTGTACCTAGGTTGCATTCACAATCAGTACACTGGTAAGAGATTCTTGAGGAGAGAGAAAGTCTTTGTCATTTAATGTCTTTTACAGTAAAGCATTTTCCTCTTTTCCTTCAAAATTGCTTATTTCATTGAAAAAAAAAATCCTAAGCCCCTTGTAAATATTAGCAATAAAATTCACACTTTATGTAAGTGTGTAAACAGTTCTGAGAATTCCAGGGGTCAAATTTTGTCTACCAATTTAATACCAACTGAACGGAAACAAAAAAACTCCCTGTTCCTGCACTTGATCAAAACTCTTGAACCACATTCTTATAGTCCTAGTACAGGCACTTTTAGTTAGTTTAGCTCTTCCTTGAGTCCCATTGTGGGCAAATTTTGGGATAATATTTCCTGCTACCTCCTAAAAAAATTTTGATTTCAGAGTTAGCTGACTGCTCATCTTTCTGTCAGGATAGCTTTCATCCAAAAAGTATCTTCAGATACCAGAGATTTCAACACCAGAGAAACAACCAGCAGGTCACCAGGAGATGCATTAATTTGACATATTTAATACTGTGTCTTCAGTGTGTAACTCTACTGCAGTTATTTTCCCTGCAGGGCTCTTTGAATGACCCTGTTTCCTCCCAGTCCATAGTAAAGAGTCCATATAAAGATATTTGGTTTTCATTATGACCATAACTTGGCGAAGACTCAAAAAAATCATATTTATCCCTCAAACCCTTTTTTTAAAACTGAAATATGCAGATCCCTTCCCCTTCAGAGGAGTCTAATGGTTAAAACACCTGTGGCTTGGATTCCTTATGCCAGAAATGTTTCTATGTGCCACTGTGAATAAGGTAGAATATGCCCAAGGAAAATTTACTATTATGGGAAGTACAGCATATCCACTAGTGTAGGAGAAAAAGGTGCTGGAGGACATTCCTACTCTGACTAAATTTGTTGTCATTGCTATGTGCTAACAATTACATCCTTATAAAAGTGCATGTTTGAGCCTCTATTTAACAGCTAACTGTCCTGCCATGAAAAGCTGGCAGCAGCTCAGGAATTTGTCTTCACCAGTTTATGCTCTCTATCACATTATTGGGCTTATCTGTAAAAAATGCAGCAGCAGGTTGGAAAGCAAGAATGTGAAAATCACCCTCATTTTCAGCCAGATCATTTGAAGATATAGAATAGCGAGGTTTTGTTCTTCTGACTTTCAGGACAATGAGATTTGAAATATGTATGCTCCCACCTTTCACAGGCACCACTCCTTTTCTGCACCAAATCACACATAAAGTAACTTCACTTGTCCAGTAGCCCGACTTTGAGGATGTCAATCAATTTCCCTCTCAAAGCAGAGTCAGGATCTCCCAGAATCTCAGTGAATTACAGTGTCTGCTTTTCCAATCCCACATATTGACAGTGTTTTTACACTTCACAAGGAGTGCAGCCTGCAGGAAGGATCTCCAACTAAAGCTTTCTATTTCTGTGTATAGCTCTCTCTTTATCAATCCTGCAAAGGTCCTGGTCAGGGCCCTCAGTACACCAAGGAGCTGCAATTCCACCGAGGATCCCATCTAGGGGTTCCACTCAGGCCTGTACCCAGGAATTGTGCTCAACCCCAGCTACTCCTCCTGCCACAGGCTTGAGTTGTGTTGTAGGTAGACCTCTAACCAGCCAATCTGTAGCCAATCCATGCTGCTACCTTGTTCCTACCTGCACTGTTGCCAACCTCAGTTCTTGCCCACCTTCCCTCGCTTGCCACTCCCTGACAAGGGTGCTGAAAAATGCTCACCATGGGATGAATGACTTGCAAGGAATAGGGTTTGATTAATAACCTCATTTTGCTAAATATGGACTGCCTTATACACTTATTTTTAGAGCCAGTGTATTCTGATGGATTTTGCAATCAACATAATTGCCTCTACTAAAGTGAATTATATATTAGATGCTATGTCTTGTGCTTTAGAAGTGACTGATTACCGTGAGAGAACAGATTCGCCAATAATTTTAAAGACCATATTAATTTGTAACATTTCATAATGAAAGATGGTCAGTGATGTTTATAAATGGGTATTTGAAAAACAAACAAGTATTGAAACACATTTCTGTAGCTGTGCCGCAAATACAGTCTAGCTCTTGAAGATTCTGTTCAGGCATTCACAAAATGTGGGCAATCTGAGCGTGTCAAGTGAGACTACAAAGCCAGCCTTACATAGAGAGGATGCCTGTACTTTTCCTCTTGCAAGTTTTTAAACTATCACACCCAAAAAAAAATTTTTCATGGTTTGCTACATGTTTCCTGTTCTTGACAGTCCACTTGCATTTGAAAGCTCCTAAGAAACCTCAATAGATCTTTTTCTTTAGATAAGATCATAGAGATTATGACATGCTTCATTCTAGGCTCAAGAAACTGGACTGAGTACACATTATATTATACTTACTCATAAAAAAACCCACAAAAAAAACCAAACCCAGAACTTTCACCCAAAACCCACACTGGGGAGTTTTATCTTGTTGCTAAACAGGGGCTAAATCTTCCCTTTTACCACAGGGGAGCAAAGGCCACAGCCAGAGCCAGTGGGGTCACAGCTGGATTCACACAAGTGTGCTTTGAATGAACACTCGTTATCTCCACTAAGGCCAGGTTAAATTTATGTGCTCCCGGAGCCAAAATCCTGTTTTCAGAGCCAGTGTGTATAAGCCTAGTCTGTATCTAAATAGCAAAGAAAATAGCAAGTACTGCAAGGTCTAAAGGTTTCAAAGTGCCCTGTGGGCGGACAGTTCTCCCTCTATATGCAAGTGCCTGCTTCATAAGGAGAATTACAGGATAATCAGCAAAAAACATGACTGCAGGATGTAAGGCATGAAATTAACTTTTTTATTTAAACATTGGAATTTCTAGAGCTATTTCATACCATCCTTATGTCACCTCTGCTCTTAGTCAATAGAAAAAATATTGCCCTTAGCAACAGCTACTGAGTTTCAGTTAGTCTTAAAAACGGGTCACCACAGAGCCCTGTGTATCTACAAAAGAACCTCACTCTTAAGTAAATGCTAATAAAATCAAGTTGGAAGGAAGACCATAATCAGGTTTATGTACATTAAACTGCCAAATCATCAAAACCTTAACTCATGAGACACTTATCCCCATCTCTAGTCTTTACTCTTTGACCCTATTCTTTCCTATAACACCTCAGAAAAACAATTCAATTATAGATTTACACAAGCAGAGGACTTTCTTACATAAACAAAGGGCAAGAAAGTACCCAAATTTCAAACTACCAAAGGGATCAAGAATTAGAAAAAGGCAAATTCATCTTCAACATACAGAAGTCCCCAGATGATGATGGCCTTGGAAAATCCTGAAGAGTGACAAAAAAACAGGTATGGGAGGAAGGTCACCCAAGATAAGACGAAGAATATCCAATGGTCAAATACAATTTTAAACTACATCCATTGAATCATTTCATGCTTCTTAATATTATCATAATGCTTTCAATTTTCCATTGTGGTTAGATTTTCAGAGAGCCAGAAAGCCTACAGCTCCAGGGACAATGGGGCAGGAAAAGGCATGCAAAGTAGAGCATGTCAGAGTGCCAGCATTGCTGCCTCCACATCCTTCTAACCTGGATCAGCCACGGTGATGGGGACCTCAGCCTCAACACTAAGATTCCATTAGGGTTAGCATTCAAATAGCCACCGAGCCCACAGGGACACCAGTGCTGGAGAAGACATGCCACAGTGATCACAGCAGTGCTCCAACATTGCCTCCTCCACACCTTTCCAATCTGGGACACTCGTGGTGATGGGATGAGGGGAAGTCACATGAGGAGGGGCTGAGGTCCCTTGGCTTTTCAGCATAGAAATTAGAAGACTTAGGGGAGATCTTATTTCAGTCTACAGCTTAATTTTCAGGGGGAGAGGAGGGGCAGGCACTGATCTCCTCTCTGTAGTGACCAGTGACAAAGGCAGAAGCTGTATCCAGGGAGGTTCAGGTTGAATACATGGAAAAAGTTCTTCACTCAGAGGGTGGTTGAGCGCTGGAACAGGCTCCCCAGGGAAGTGGTCACAACATCAGCCTGACAGAGTTCCAGCAGTGTTTGAACAATACTCTCAGGCACATGGTGTGATTCTTGGGGTGTCCTGTGCAGGGCCAGGAGCTGGACTTCAATGATCCCTGTGAGATTCCCTTCCAACTCATGATATTCTATGAAATTCTAGTTTACTCAACATAGAAACTTGAAAGCAATTCAGAAAATTCTAAGTTATGTTTTGAAATATCAGAATTCTAAGTTATGTTTAGAAATATCAGAAACTTTATTTTTATTTATAGGGGACCTGGATGCTGATTATCAAAGCTTTTAAAACAGTACTGCAGAAACATGTACTTGCATCAGTTAGCCTTTCTTATGTGTGCATACACATGCATTGGTCAAACACATTTTCCATGCTCCTCATATTATTTGGAATAAGTTACACTTTTATGGAAAGAATAATTCAGGTAAGCACAAAACTCTGAAGTGGTGAGATGACTGGAAAGCATTATCAGAAAATGCCTTCTGGTTACAAAGGCCTCATTGCAGTGATTTGTCAATGCCAGAATCAGCAAGGATCAGAACAAAATTCAAGGCCATGCTTGTTGAAGTGAGACTTTCATCATTTATACAACACAGATGGCTTCTAATGAGTGAATAATGTATCTATGCAGAGAAATATAATGGTATATGAATTCATAGTGGGAAAAATACTGTAGGTCACCTCTTCCACCTATCTGCTAGTCTAAGTGTCCTTCCTAAAGCTCATTTGATTTGGTTCTACCCAGATCAAATTTTATGCATAGCAAGTACTGACACCAGTCACGTTTTTCTTGAGAGGCTGTTATTCTTGGTAGACTGTAGTGACACTTAGCCCTGTCACCAAGATCGTAGTCAATATATTCTGCATAGGTAACTTCCTAAAGTCAAGTCATTCACTTAAGGAGTCACAACTCAGTCTTAGAAAAAGTTTAGTAAATTACTTTAGTTCTGGTAGGAAAAGTCTGTTTCCTACTACTCTTAGAAATCCAGAAAATTTTGAGAGATGGGTCCTTAACAGAGGGATCTGTATTAAGGACTTTAAAGAATTGATTGCAGGAGTCATTGCTGACATAGTCTGACATTAGCTGTAGAAAAAATGGGAGCTGAGAATTAAGATTTGAGATTATAAAATGGCAGAGCTCTCCAGAAACTATTCACACATTCTTTGTAAATTCTCATGGCATGGATTTTAACAAATATTTTTATATGTATATATGAAAATTTATATCAAAAGTGCTTCTCTGCTACCAGTTTTGCCCCAAGCTATTGACTCACAGTATGGGTTGATTTCCAGAGATGCTGAGAACATGCAGTGTTCCAGCAGAGTTCAGGTAAGCAATAGGGATCAGTATTTCTCAAATACAAATTGCTTACTAATAAGCTGTTGCCAAGGAAATCCTTCCTGTGCATTTGGGCAATGAAAATATATAATGCATTCTCCACACAGTTTTTCCAAACAGTCACTCTATAGTAAAGGGTACAGAAAGACAAATGAGAGAGAAAATTCCTGGACTACTCAAATTTTCATGGAGGAATTTGAAGCTAAGCATGAAAAATAAGTAGGCAAGTGACTCTAAAGAGAAAATTATATGAAAATTTTCAGCATGTGACAAACATGATACATGACTGCAGTTACTTTTTGTGCAATATGTACTTTTTAGCATTACTGTGGGTTTGGGAGAGAACAGCCAGGTGAAATGGCTCATGTTCAGAACAGAGCAGCAGAGACAAAACATGGAGAAGCCTCTGTCAGTTTACTTTTAAGCAATAAGAAAGTATCATTAGGAAGGAAGTGTTGTTCAGACTGACTTGTTAGCTGATTATCAAGTAAATTTAATAAGTAAGGGCTCATGCTTTCTTAAAAATGCTGGAGTATAACAATGAAACAGCTTTGACACTGCAAAAGTAAATGGCTACCTCATTTTACTGTAACACAGGATAGATAACAAAGTGATGACTATCTAAGGAGCTGCAGCATTTATCCAGACAAGTGTCTCACACTTTAAAAGGGAGCATCATTTAAAGATCACATGGTCAAGTGCTCTTAAATTCATGTTGCATTATCAGCTATTTACTGTGTTCTCTATAACTTACCAACATTCTGCAGTCCTCCTCCATTTTTAACTCATTTGAGAGAAATGCACACAAAAAAATTTACAATGCTCCTGTTGCAACTATATAGATGCAGTTGACTTTTTGTCTCCTAGTATGTCCAAACCTCCTTAAGACTATAACTGATATGTCAAAGACACTTTTGAGTGCCCACTGATAGTAGGGGACTATCAGCAAAACTTCACTAGAGAAAATGACTAAAAGTTACTAATTCTTCTTATTTTATGTCTGAAATTCTTATAATCATCTTACATTTTCACAAATACGTTAAATTAAGCCTAAAGAATAAAAAAAAAAAAAAAGGCAAATAATTGCCATTTTGTTGTGAATGGAATTTTCCCCTAACATTCCATATTTTCTATTTCTTCAAAAAAGAGGACAGTAATGGACTAAATGCTCAAATTTGCAACAGCTGTGAGTCACTAAACCTCCAAGAGAACCTGACAGGTTCCATTAGAACTGAGACCAAATGCACATGGAATAACAACTGCATATGTGGCATTATGTCTCCCCTTTCTGGGATGCAATTGTCTCAACTAGCCCCCCTTTTAACTATTAATTCTTAGTGACATGCCCTGTTTACAATATGCCAGGAAAAAAAAAGAATCCATCAGTTACAAAATTATATCTGTAAGAAAAGAAAAGATCATTCCAAGCAGGTCTCATGCTCAGCCCCTAGCTGTGTCTATTTCAAGAGCCAGATTTTCTGGATTGAGATCCAATTCTGTTTGTCACAAAACCTAATCATGATTCAGGAACATGACTTAACTCACAGGAAAAAGCAAAGTTATTTGAACTGCACCAGCCTTAATAATAGTAGCTGTTATTATTATTACTACTTATTTTCACTAACAAAATCACTCTAAAACCAATGGAACTCTACAAAGAACAACATGGAGTCCTGCCTGGGTGGACTCCAAGACATATGGCACTAAAACAGGACTTCAACAGATGGAACTTAAGAACCTGCCTTTGTAAAAATTATTTGCAATTTGAGGAATCTCTCTTGACAACACTCATAGCATGATTTTCAAGAAAAAGTAGGAAGATTTTCAGCACTTCAGGAAAATTGGCAGTTTCTCAGTCACCTCAGAATGATCATAGTCAATATTTTGGAAATTACAATCAAAAGGCTATTTTCCATTTTGACATAACTTAATCCAAGCCCTCTTTTTGCCACCACGACGTAGCAGTGCACTACAGCTTTATTATGAGAATGTGTCTGTGATTTTGTGACATATTGGAAGATTCTTTTTGTATATCTTTTTCAGTTATACTTTCTACAGAAAAATATTTTTAAACCAAATAATTGCTGTTACAATCCCATATAGATCAAATTATATTTTAGAGAAGATATTAACATATCTATCTTTACATGTTCTACAAATATGTAAGGATTATTTATTTCTTCATTAGTTCTGGTAATAAACTAACACTCAGTATCTCAATCTCATTTAATTTCTTGTTTAAGATAAATTATTTTCCTGGCAGTGTGCTACATTCTGGACAGTAGCCCAGTTATGGATGATTAAAGATGAATGGTTAGGATGAATTTTTAAATTAAAATAAAATTCTAGAGTATTTCCAATGACTTGTTAAAATAGGTTAATGGCAAAGAAAGTGATTTGCCTTGTTAGTAACTTTGATCAAGGAAGATTACAGAGAGAGTTTGCTTTTGGCTGGTCTTGAGAGACTTCTAATGCCTGCCACAGTCAATAATTTTAGAGGACACAGTTTTAAGCTCGTTCAAGACAAGCCCATGAAATTGGTAGCACTACACAGCACCATAATGCATGATAAGTATGAAATGCATTTGCATATCTGTAATAACATAAATTCTATGTACTGTATTGTCCAGGAAGTAACAATTACTGTGAAAATCTGCAGAACATGCAAACCTACTTTAGATTTATTTTAGTTCCTTAAATATTTAGATTAAATATTTTGATTTTGTCTGTATTCCTCTGATGACCATTGTTTACAAGGGAAATGCTAATTTCTGGGATTTGGATGATGCTAACCTAATAAGAACAGTATTGAAAAGGTACCCTAAAAGTTTATTTTCCTGAAAATGCTTTAGCATTATCCAGTTCTGGTGACACACAGGCACCTTTGGTAGCTCCAGTACAATGCTCTGGCCCTCTTGCACTGGGAAACTGTGGGTCTGTTTCATACAGGATTGCACTTCTGGCTCATGACATGGAAGGAGCAATGTGATAGCAGGATTGGGGGTTGCTTTCCCTTCCTTCTCCCCTCTGCAACCAAGGAGCTTACATCAGCAACTGAAACATATTCAAATCTCAAAAGCTCTCAAATGAGTACAATAATTGTTCAACAAAAGCACCTCCCTGCATGATAAAGACACTGATTCCAAGTTCAATTCTGTACTCCTGGCATGCAAACCTGGACACATTATACAAGATTTCTATTTACTGACTCAGGTTTATAATTCATTGACCAATCCACTGATCAGGTGTGACAGGAAGGTTAGTATCTCCTGCTTTAGACTAAAGGATAGTAATATAAACTTTCCCAGTCTGATCCTAAATTTAGACATGTTAAGTATGTCATTATTTCTTTAAACCACCCCGGTAACATGATACACATTGCAGCTGAAAAACTCAATGTCTCTTAAACCATAGTTAATTACTTGCTGATCTTTAACATATTAGGGGACTTTAATGAAGTAGTAAATGGTAAATCAATCATTTTTCCTTCAGTGACTAATTTCCTCTTCTGGACTGGCTAAGCACACACACATGGTAACAATCCCTCCTCATTGAGAGCTTTCAGTAACTGTTCACTGGACATCTTCAAATATCAGTAAAAAACTGAACATTTCTCTAGTCCTATAGGATGAGGAAACTGTCACATTTTCAAACTGTATCTTGGAGACATGCAACTCTGCTGAGAGTTTTGGCTTAAAATTATTTTATTTGGCAATGTACTTGAAATTAAACCAAGTCTGCTTTAAAAAGGAAGGATTTATTGGAACCATCCATCTCCAAAGTCTTTGGCTCCCAAGGGCAGAGAATCCCAATTACAAGTGAACACTCACCTACATTTCTGAAAAGCTGTAAAAAGAGATATTCATGGTCTGAAGTTTTGAGAACATAACCTATCATGTACATGCTCAGTTACCTAAACAAGTGACCTGGTCTTCAGATGAGCTCAGTACTTACAGTTTGGATTAGAATGAACAGGAGGCTGCTCATAGATACACTTTCTTTAATAATTAGGTCACTATTTGATGTACAGAAGAACCTAACTTTGTTATAATTTTTAATAATATTTTTCCTAATACATTGCTACCTATTATCCTCAGATTTTGCTGTCTAAGCACACATCAGTAATTACAATATATGCTTTACTGATAAACTCCCAAGACACAGGCAAATAAAAAATAAACTGTATTTTCTAATACAGTTCATATTGGAATTATATTTTCATAATCAGTAATTTTCCACATGGTGTGTATTGGAATTAAGAGTTTTAAACTAGGCAAATCTTTTGTTCTCAATCTGATAATAAGCATTGCACAACCATCAATAAAGTCTCCACTGCTTCACTGAGACTCTCTCATTGTAAATAATTACACTTGCTGGAGCAAACAGAGAATATAAATAGTAAGGTCAGTTTTGATGAGTTTTGAATTTTAGGGCTTGGGTTTTTTTCTTTTTTCCTCAGATGCACTCCAAATTATGACTTTGAGAAACTTCTGATAAGCTTTGAAAAAGGTAGCAACACATTCATTTCAATAACAGTAGCTCTTGCACAGGAATTACATGACATATAATGGTGTTTTAAACAGTGGGATGGTGAAACAAGACAGATTGCTATGACTCATTCATTAACAAAATGCATAATTTCCAAAAGAAAGAGGAAATATTTCTAAACTGACCATAGTCTGTGTTTTCCGGCTCCCAACAATTTGATGGCCAAAAATAGGGTGTCTATAGGCAAAAAAAAAAAAAGAAGTAGGAAACTCAAGTTAGACATTGCAAGCATTATACAGTCCTTGAATTGTTACTGGTTTTCAGAATCATTTTATATTTTTGGTAGATCTATTAAACTCTTAACTTGACATTTTTAAAATAGGCATCAAAACAGAATATTACATTTGTACACCTGTTTATTACACTAGTCAGAATGACATTAAAGAAGAAAAAAAAAAAAGTGGCGTTTTTGTTCTCAAAGTTAAGGGAACAAAACCCACAAGGCTAGATAATGGGGTTATCCTTTACATTTTCCCTAGAAATACATCTCTCACATGTCCTAGAGATCCAGGTTTAGAGGTAGAAAGACAGAAGATGCTTTGAAGTTCATTCGGTTCTTGATTTTTGAGAGTTTTCATTCACAGATTCATATTCATTTATCTTTCCTAGGTGTTATTTGTTTAAAAGTGCCTCTAAAAACATCCTGTTTCCACAAAGACAACAACACCTCCTTTTTAATAATTTTTGCCGGTTGTGATTTTAAATGTGGGAGTTTTTTAAGGGAAAGACAATAAGTACCAAAAACTACTTCAACACTATACTTATTAAGACTGTGCTACATGTATTGTTAAAAGAATTCACTTCAAACAAATGGAGAATATAAGACGGTATAGACATTTTTCATACAAATTACTTCATTTTTTAAATAACAACTTTTGGTTAAAATGGATTTTATTATAGCATTTTTATAGAGCACATAATCCCCATACAGGCCATTCACTTGAGTCAGACTCAATGATCCCTGTGGGGTCCCCTCAAACTCAGAATATTCTGTGACTGAGTGACTGATCTGTACATAAACACATACACACAGCTACAGAGAATTACATAATATTTGAGCAGTTGAATGCAACTCATTAAATGTGTGAAGTGGTTTGAGTGGTATTTCAAAATGCAGGCGGTTCTTCAGGAAAACCTTCTGCTTTACTCTCTATTTCTCATTGGTTTTTTTCTCAAAAATCTCCCAGCTGCAAAAAATGGAAACTTCTTTGCTGCCCACTTCCCTTCAAAACTGTTTTAATGTAATTCTGGAAACCAACAGGGCTGAAGGGTGACACATTCACACCAATTGTCAAATTAAATATATATTGTGAAAAATCTCTTGGTTTTGTAACATTGACACATCAAATTTATTAGAAGCAATTTAGAACTTGCTATTTATCAAGCAACAGCGAGGAGCTAAAGGATAAAAAATGAACTATCACAAGCTAACTTCAGAGGCTAAGATGAGTTTCTTGCAAGCCATTTGGTATATTTTAAGGGACCAACAATAAGTAGTTCTCCAATCAACCATTCCTTCACAGTGCCACTGAAATCCAAGTGACAAGTAGAAGCACATATAAGCACAAATAGAAAAAAGATGAACTCCTAAAGAATTAATTGCAGTGCTCAGCACATTTTGGAGAAGCAGCTATAAAATTTATTAGAGTGATTCATATAAAGCAAAAAGTCACCATCACTGAAATATACAGTTTACAAACTCAGAAAGTGAGAACAGTCCTTCCTTAGAGCACAAAATGTATATCCAAAGAGGCCCAAGAAGAAAAGCACAGCTACATCACTTCTCTGCTAAAAGGAAAGTAAACCTCTGTTTACAGGTTCAAGCTGAGTTTCTGAAAAAAGTGTGTAGTGAAGGTTACTAAATACATAGAAGCCATATCTGCTCAAGCAGCTCTCCAGCTGAAACTCTTCCACTTGTGGGCATACTTGCTGCAAAGTCCATATTAAAGCCCCTCGTGCATACTTAGGATTTCTCATGACAAATTGCATATACTCCCATCCCAGCTGAAATTAACGACAAATTCCACCTTTTGACTTAGGGAAAAATCACAAACTTTGCTTTCAGCATTCATTTCACAACAGGCTATGAACAAATACTATATATTCTCAACTATGTTAGTGATGAGGAGGACTCTGCTGTTTCATACATAAATGAAAAGCTATGTGTGGCCAGAGTACTTTTTTCAGTATTTAGTTTAAATAACACATTTAAATTTTACTGGAACTTGCACTTTGGGGGCTGAAGCAGTGTGGGCACTAAACACAATATGGGAAAGGGGACATGATCTTCAATGTTATGAAATGTTGTCACTTTAGCTCGCTAGGAGGCAGAGATGACCAAGGCTTTTCTGAAGGATAAAAAGGTGTAACCTAAATGTGGAGAAGGGATTGAGGAAAAAGCAGAAAATAATGCACTGGCTACTAAAGATGAGTGTAAGCCTCTCTGTGCCAGGGAGAAAAAAGCAGAAAAGTTAAAACAGAACATGAGATTTAATCAGCAAAGCATATGATAAGCCATATTAAAAGGTTTCAAAGATGTGTGATAGGGCAAGCAAAAAAGAAACCCCAGTAAAAGGCAGACATTACAAGATGAGAAAGGGGTTCAAATAACAGCGAGTACAGATAAGTACAGAAGATCATTAAAAGCCTTCCTTGTTTGAGTCTCCAGGAGGAGGGAGATGATGGGCAGACAAAGGTCTTTCACAGAGGCATGAGTTCTCTTGCTGAGGCTCTGAGCAGGGCAGGCAGCAGCTGGCTCTGAACTGCAAGCCCTGACCCTGCCTGCCTGCTGCTGGGATGCGTTTAATGGCACTTGCTGAGCAGCACAGCTCCTCGGCTCTGGCGCTGCAGCGTGGCCAGAGCTGGCCTCCAGCCAGCTGCTTCCCAGAGGGAACAGAGTTCAATTCTGCCTGCAATCAGCTCTGCAAACATGCCCAAAATTAATTTGGACCTGGAGATAAGGCTACAGGGCAAAGCACAGGGGAAAAAAAAATTCAGGGAGGGAAATGTTTTTATGAGGTCAGACAGTTCAGGTTAGAAGGCTGGTGAAATTCAGCAAAGAAAGCTTAAGGATTTCTTGTGTTTTCACACAGGTAAACTGTGTTTATTTCCAGAAAAGCAAAGCAAAAAAAAAAAAACAAACCTCACTAAGCTAAATAATGACTCCTGGTTCCCCAGGACTCTGATTTATATGCATGTGTAAGTATTTTGATGAAATGCTTCCTCTGGTATTTCTCTTTCTCCCCTATCTCCAGTACTTTGTAACAATTACTATCTAACTGGTGAGAGTTATCAAAAGTACTGAATTATCTGCATGATGTTTAAAAGGGGTGCAAATACCTGAAGGGTAATTTATACATGGAAAAAATATTCATTCAAGTAACCTTTGAAACATGGACAGTTTTTTTTTTAAAATAATGCATGAAACAGACGAGCTTCAGAAGATTACAGCAAAGGGAAGATGTGTATTTCCAGAAAAGGTAAAAAGCTTCAATTTTCTCTTTTATAATGTTTCTCTTTAACAATTTCTACTCTTTAGATTGAACAGTTGTAATACACTATATGTTTCCAATCTTTGAAAGCTAAAGATTGCTTATATTTGGATTCTTCAAAAGCACATTAGGTCACCCACAGTGTAAAACCCCTACTAGTGGAGAAATAAACATTAGATGCTCTGTATTTTGATCGAGGCAAAGTCCTAAGTTACTTTGTTACCAGCAAGTAAAGATTTATGGTATCACCCTAGGATTTGTGCTCAAACACAGCTACAGCTCCTGATTAAGTTGTATTGAAAGAGTAGATATCTAATTTACATTTTTAGAGCAGGAAATAGCATTGATGTGTGCAGAGATAAGGAAAACTCTCCTAAAAACAGGCAAAAAATAGGATAAGGTACAGATAAAGATTTAAACAGAAAGAAAGTCCAGAACATCAAGAAAAAAAAGTCTGAAAATTCTGGACACTGAAAATAAAGCTTGATATAAAAATCAGTTTCTTCTTAATGGACTTTTGCAATGCTGCGATTGCATGGACAAAAACCACCAACATAAACATGCATGTAGTTAAAATGACTGATGTTTTTCCAGAGGAATATTCCACATTTTCTTGTCTAATTGCTTGGTTTTAACATTCATAGAATTCTGGCCTTAATCTGAAATGTATCTTGTTCCTTATTACAGACATCAAACAGTTCAATCACATAACACGTGACCATAATGCTAGGGCTGACTTCACATTCCCATTTCTGTTTTAAAAGTCTCCACACAATTTCATGCTCCAGATATTTAACAGTCTCTGAGAAGAATTTGCTAGAGAGGTTATCCATGAAGACTATGGGAAAAAGATTTGCCTTGTTCAACACAGAAGGATTAGGTAATAAAAAGAGTCTGATAAGAAGATCCCTGGTCTAATGGAATGAGGTCAGGAGTGAGAATAGGAGGCATGTGCAAAGGAAAAAGCTGCCTGTTCTCATCTGATCTATTAAAAATATCCCACAGCAATGCAGGGAGGCTGTGCTCACATAAATTACCTTCTAAATTGCTGGACTTTGCAAACAAAGCTTGGGTTTTTTTTTTCAACTATTTGTTACAAATCACATATCCAAATACATTGTAGAATAATTATAGCATCCTTTGCAATGTCGAATATTCCTATAGAATTAATATTACACAATCTGTGTGCCTGGTTTCATGGTCTAGAAGCTCATAAGTGAAGATTTCACCCAGGAGAGCTATGGATGTGGTATAGCATGTACATTTATTAACATGTACATTACATAACACCACCATTTTCAAAGAGAAGATAACGAAATCCTGATGTGGTTTGGTTATCTTTCATGAGTGTAGAAAACTTGAAGGAATTATCATCCTTAAGAATTTTACTTTTCCTCAGAAGGAAATATGAAGCAGTTCGTCATGAAGAAGTATTAAAGAGGGAGTGTTTGTCATTCTGCCATGACATCCCACTTGCAGCTGAAGGAAGGTGGGTGGTGCAGTGGCTATGGGAAAGTCAAGCACTGTTTATCAGCCCAGGCAGAAATAATGCTGCCAGTTTTTATCAGTATGCTTTTGAGGCACTTTGTTTGATTGTAGGTGTAACTTGAATCAGCAGCCAGAACAAGTCAGGAGCAAGAGAAATAAGGATTACCTAGCACTGCAGATATGATTGCAGATATATTTAAGCCTCCAGAACAAAACAGTTACAAGGACCTTCATGCCCTTTAACCAGAAAATTAGGTTTGCACACACACACACACACACACATACTGGTTCTCTTGAGCTATACTTTAATATCATTAAGTAAACCTAACCACATAAATCTGTGATTCCTCCTGTAATAAAGTCATATGAAACAAAATGCTATAATATAGCACATATTCCACAATAAACAAACTAGCAGCAGTGGCTGCTATGCATTGTAAGAAATCTAGTGATAAATTAAATAGATCTGCTTTGGCTTTATCTCAAATTTAATCAATAACAATATCTGAGCTAATGAAACAGCCACTTGTAAAAATCAGTGTTAGCCATCAGCTGTTATAAAACATGATTAATTTCTATGCATTAAACTGTATAACTGAGGAGGGCAATCACTAAGCATCTTTCAGCTACCCCTTGTTGACAATAATAAGAAAGGAGTTGTTGTCTCTGAAGCTGCTCCATTCCACTCCACAAAATTTTTTAAAATCCAATTACTTGGATGGGGGAGGAGTACTCAAATCACTTTTAAACCTTTGCATATTACTGCTATTCTTCTCTCAGGCACCAGGGAGTCTTTATAAACAGCAGAAATGAAGCCTCTGCTGAAAGGTGGCTATGCACAATCTCAAATGCTTTGCATGATGGATGGCAGACTTCACTGGCATTCTGTTTTACATTGGTCACACTTCACAAAAATGATTTCTTGGTAAAGTAAAAGGGTAAGATTGCTAGCCTAGCACTGTCAAGCCCATACAGGAAGCAAACAGTGTTCCATGGTTAGCTCACTATAATTAAAAGAGAGGTTGAGGAATTTGGAAACAAGATTTTGGCTGTATGACTCCTCTTTTCTAACCAGAAAGAGGATGAGTATGGAAAGCAGTGTGGGGTAAAGTGTGCCTGAGTAAGGAGTTAAAAAAATAAAAGTGGCACTGATGTGGCAGTCAGAAAGACATATGGATAAAAATCTTTTTCCCTTAGAAACCTTTACAGAACTTGTATATACCAAACCTGACCTGAAAAGACAAGGAATTAGTTATCATACCTGCAATTGCAAAAAATATCTGCCAAATGCTGCATGATATAGCTTGTTTCTTTTTCATTTCTAAAATCTGGCTTCAAATAAAATCTTTCCCTCAAGGCACAGTAGATGATCCAGAAAGGCTCTGGAGAGTGGCTGAAGAGCTGTGATGTTCAGCCACAAACTCAGAATTCAGAATGGCCAGAGGTTGGTCCAGAACAAGCCAAGAAGAAGTTAGCTCAGTAAGGCTGGCCCAAAGAGATGTGTAAAGCAATGTAATTCCACCTGAGACATGAGGTGTCCACAACACTTCACTCTAAACTATTTTGTAACAAAGGTATTTCAAGATCCTTAGAGTGATTCCTATATAATTTAATTCCCAATTTAGGCATGGGAAAACAAGGCCAGAGCAGTTAAATGCTTTCATCAAGAAAGTGCTCCCAGTGGCAGAACAGGAGAAAATATCCAAGTCCACATCCTTGTCTTTCCAAGGTCCATGAATTTTGCTGCTATCTTCACAATTACTTTCACAAGAAACTGTTCCTCTTTTCATTGTTTTCCTCAGATATTTGTGTCTTTCATCTTAAAAGGTACAAAACAACAGCCTCATCTCACAAAATAATTAATTTTAAATCATGAATTAATCTCATTTAAAAATGGGAGTGTGACTATCACTAGTCTGGGTTATCCTAGGAGGTTTTTTACAGCCAGAAGATACAGGGAAATGTTACTTTTCACAATTAACATCAGGAGACACTATGCATTCAGGGCTTGTGGAGGAAATTAGCATATTTTTCTGTGGGATGATATTACAGAAGCTTACCAGCTGAGAGGGCAAGCCAGGCATTCCTCACCAAGATGGACATATTATCATTTGTGTGGACAGAAATGGAACATCTCCCTGAGTAATCCCTAGCCCAGGGAAGATATGTTTTCCAAGATGCAGCTTGCTTTTCTTATCTTGGCCCCTCATATTTATCTTCTCTCATGCAGAGGAAGATGGTGAGCCCTTTTTTTGGTCACAGGTTTAAATTACCAGGAAAAGGCAATGCAGCTGTTTCTGCTTTTCCTTATTGAGTCTAATAAAAAAATTCCTCTCTTAATAAGGCAATTAATATTTATATTCCTCTCCTTTGAATTAAATTGATATCCCAAAAATGAATCTAATTAACATCTGAGTAGGTCACTGAATAATCCGTAATTTTTTTTTTGTTTCATATTATTTAAAAAAGCATATGTAACTGTACTCTTGCCTCCTGATGGCAAGAGTAATAACTGGAAAAGAATAATTTTTGCCCATAAAAGGGCATTTGTCCAAGTGAAGCTCAATCTCCACTGCTTTTAGCTATTTCTACACAACAGAAGGTGGTTTAAAACAAGCTAGAGATAATTTTACTGTCAGGAGGGAATGTGTCACCCTTTTGAGAACAAAACATCAAGCACATGGAGAACATTACTATAGCTAGTCTGGTTTTTGTAGGTTAGGTCTTTGTATTGCAAAGATTTCTCTGCAGGTGCGGCTTCTTAACTTTTCAGTGCTGGCAGGTGCATGGTTTTCTCTTTTTATCCAAATGTCCAGAAATTTGTTAATCCTGTCCAGTTCTAAGAGGGTACTATGTGCAAAGAACCTGAATATCTATTCTAGTGCAAAATTCACACATTTGCAGTCAAACTTTCCTCCCTGTTGAATATGTTCTCTTCATCTTCTAATTTAGCAGTTCAGTAACAGATTTTATACCAGCCTTATTTTAGTGGGGAATGTGGAGATGTAAGCACACAAATTTTGCTGTTATAACTCCAGTTAACAATATGTCACCACTGTCAATTTTTTCTCATCCTTTACATTAACAGCTAAAGTTGCATTGTCACAACAGCAAAGTCACATTGTTGGCATAGGAATGGCAATGCAAAAGGTACCACAGAAAAGCAAACAAGCCAAACACTGCAGATACAGACTTGAGCAACACTTGATTAAAGTGTCTTATTTCATTAGCATTTGTCAAATAGGTGCCAAATTCTTAGCTTCTATAAATACACTGAGAAGATTATACAGTCCAGCCCTCGCTGAAGCTTTGTGCCCAATGGTAGGCTGTGGACCTCTCTGAGGAAAGCTCACAGCAGGGCAGCTGCAGGACTCCCAGTGGTCCACGGTGCAGCTAATGCTAGTCTGTGCTTTCCTTCAGTCAGACCATCATGCCAGCAGAGGTGCTTATTTCTCATGCTAGAGATGGAGGCAGCTGTGCAGAATTCCATGACTAGCACTCCTGCAGGTAGGTACTACTCTCCACAAAATTAAGTTGATGTATATTTTGTCCTTCTGGACACTGCTTATTCAGACACCAAGCCAAGAACTGGAGCCTCAACCACTCCATGATTCCTTTCCACTCGCCTCATATGCACATCAGCAAGCCCCTTCAACCATGTGCCATCTCTCTCCTTTATACTGAGCACTGAGGAGATTAAAGCCTCACGAGCTTAAAAAGCCCCTTTTCCTTCAAATAGTGTCTCCAGAATCAAAGGCAACTGTGGATCTAGGGGAGGAGGCTTGGAATGCTTACTCTTAGTATTACCCACGTACAAATCTAACATTCTGTTCTGCTGATGAACAACTTTTTTGCAGTCTGACTCACAAGATCTAAATATGAAAACAAGATAATATTGATTGCATGTATGCAATAATGCTCTTCATTGCCAGACTGTGCTGTGCATATTTAATTACATTCATGCTAATATTTTGATTTACACAAATATTACAAGTCTTTCTCCTCCCTTCAATGGGAAAAATATTGAGCCAAATAATTGGTGAAAGTATTGTAGAGAGATTAATATAATACAATGTTAGAAACTATGACTGGTCTTCAATCACCAGTTTTCATCTGCATTTGAAAGATCACAATTTCACCACTATTTTGTTCTTGATGGCTTCTTACTTAAACAATCTTTAAGACAAAGTTTAGACCTATATATCTTGAAGACAATAGATTTTGTTCTACCAGATGTTATTTTACTGAGTATTTAATACAGTTAGAAGTAAAAGAGAAGAATTAACAAACTCAATTTCATAGTGCTAAGCATGATATCATTTCAGAGCAATAAATACCTAAACAAGAGCTTGGAGCAGCAGTTGGTGATACTTACCAGGAATACCCCCTAACAGAAAGAGCAATACCACCTAATACAGAACACAGCCACCATGGTCAAAAGTGGCACGTGACAAGCAAAGTGAATCCTTTCCATTGAATCCATAATCTGGCACTTTGCAGTCATATTTGTTTCAAGTCATTAGCAATATTGTTCTGCAAAATTCTAGCCCACTAGTCATTATTAGAAAAACACTTCTGCTTCCAGGGTCTTATTTTGAAATTTAATATCATGAGATACAACTATGTGGGTTTCTGAATAATATATGTGGAAGTGTGAGTATAGACATATGTACATATTTATGCTTCCAGCTTGTTCTGAACCATCTGCCTGTTTGTTGTATGCAATGGGACTGACAGATCAATTTAAAAATGCCTCTGCACTTGCTAGAAGAATACACACTACTCCCATACTACTGAATTACCAGTAAGGAAATTCTCACAAAAGAAGAAAAATAAATATTACCTCTATTACTTATCAGATTTCTGGTATAAACTTGATATTTAAAATATCTCCCCATTTATAAATTCAGACTATACTAGGAATAAGGGGCAACAACATAATATAGTTTACTGTATTTCAAAAATAGTACATTAATTTATTTCATGAGAGATAATTCCACACTCAGCATTATGACACTTTTATTCCAGATATCAAAATATTCATTATCATCTCAACACTTTGCTGAAAATTTAAAAATAAAATCCTTCTACCATTTGTTATTTTTTGGGGAATTTCTGCTTTTTACCAGGTTATGTAAGAAATAAAGTATGATTAAATTTGCTATGAACATTTCTGTAAGGTCTTTGAGCCTCCATTTGTGAAAGTCAAGAACATATTGAAAATACTTACCTGGAATCGATAAAAGGTGCCATCATCCTTCAGTGTTAGAACATGGTCTGAGATTGGGAAGAAATAGCCATGTGCTGCCATCAGAGTTCCCAAATGCAGAGCTTCAACTGTTTCAAGAAAAAAAAAAGAAAGATAAACTAAAGAGTTAAATAACATCTTTTTAGCAATTTAGGTTTGTTGTTAAGACTCACCTGATATCCTGCAGATAACCACTTTGTTCTCAAAGTCCTACCATCATGAAAGAGCTGTCTTTTTCTGTGTAATATAATGATGCAACCAAAAAAACACTGCACTTTCCTTAACAAATAGCTTTTACATGTCCCACTTGTAGCTGCAGTTCCACTGCTTAAATCGATGTTAAAAGGTAGCCTTAATGCTCACTCACTTGTTCTGAAGCTGAAAACAGCTGTCACCTTCACCTTGATGGTGGTGCCTGCTTTTCTTCTTCACAACAGTTCCTGATTACGTGTTAAAATAGTGGATTCCAATTACATGATATCTTTCTCAGTAGCTTTATCAGAGCTACTGTAAAGAATAGAGATTTCCTCAAAAATTTCTTACTGGAAAAATAGCAAAGGAACAGGTTCATAGAACAGTTGAGGAAGGAAAATACTTGTGAAGGTACTTGTGAAGGTCATCTTGTCCAACTCCCTCAATCAAGCAGAAAAAACTTAAGCTACTACCTGTGGACCTTGTCCAAGTGTTTTTTTAATAACTCAAAGGAGTGAGACACCACAACCCCTCTGGATAATGCCCAGATTTATATTCATCCTCTAAGAAGTGCTCATTTGTTCCTATTGCCTATAATTTGGCTTTCAGTAATGGCTAGCACAGATTTGTCCTGACTCTTAAAAACCCCACTGCAGCACCCAACCAGCAGTCAAGCATCATCACACAGAAAGAAATTAGAGTCCTGACATCTGTGTTCTTGCTGATAAACACAGAAAGAGACATTCACGTATGTTTCACCCATTATTATTTTTAGTGTGAGAAGGCTTATTTATTTATTTATCCATAATTCATTAGCATCCCAAATAATTCCCTCCTTCACCCTTTGCTCACCTGAAGAGATTGACTCCCATAGGAGACACAGGAGAAGCAGTGGGACAAGTTTAGGCCAGCCCAAAGCCAGCAAACATGTGAAAGGAGCAAGAAAGGGGATCTGGACAGCATTAACTGAGAGCACACAACCCTACAGTGTTTATTTGATAACAAATATTTATTTTCATCCCTGTGTATAGCAAACTGATTCTTGTCCATCCAGCCAGAACCATTAGCTAAAATACAACACACCCTCTCTGGCTATGAGCTCTCCAGCCTGATGAAAAACTCCACAATGCTGTTTAGACTTTTCCCAGTTGCAAGCCTACAAGAAATCTCTCTAGCAGAATGAAGGGAATTGCTTTGTTTCTTGTGCCTGTGATGTCTGTAAATTCCCATCTGAACTTTGTCCTAAATATAAAAAAGTTTATATATTGCTGTTATTCATTCATTTCAAGCTGCTAAATGCTATTATCCCTTGAATCAGAAATTCTGAATCAATGCTTTCTGTATTGTGTCAACCACTGAGATTTTTTTTTTACTGTTTCAGTTCATCTGCCTTTCAATTTTATTAAGTTTTTCTTTGTTCTTCACATTGCAACTTATTGCCAACTCAAAAAAATTTCTATTTTTGCACGTATTATGTATCTTGGTGGAATGAGAGTAAAAGAAAGAAGAAATGTGCTGACTTTTCTAGAGAAAATCTTTCTCAGACAAGGATGACAGGGCTTGCCAGGGAGCTCTGACACAGATGAGTGCATTCTCTTTTGATTTAGCCTACACTAAATAGGCTCCAGTTTTTTTTCATGTGCTTCCTGGATTCTGAATCACAGTATTTTTCAAGATCACAAGAAGCTCTATTATTTCCTTTTGCACAGCAATTTTTAGAGCACATCTGGACTACTATGTCCAGTTATGATTAACATGTTTATTGCAGCACAAAAAAGACATCAACAAACTTTGAGTGAGTCAAGTGGGAGTCCACCAACATCCTTAGTGCTGACGAATGCACCCTATAAGGAGAGGCTGAAGGAGCTGGGCTTGGTCAGATGAGAAAAAAAGGAAGGTGTCAAAATTTTGGAGGTGTCTAGAAGTACCTTTCCGATACCTGAAAGGAGATTTCAAAATGAGTGAGCCAAGATCTTTATGGATTTTCAGGGCAATAGAGTAAATAAATGAAGAAATAAATAAAAGAGAAAATGGTAATAAACCAAACCAGGTATAGTTCTGACTTTCAGCCAAGCAGCAGCAGTGGCTGCCCAGACACACTGTCTAATCTGTATCCTTGGAGGGTTTCAAGACCTGAACAGATAAAGTTCAGGGCAACATGTTTGACTTTACAGTTTATGCTGATTTGAGCAAGGAGTTGGACTAGAGTCCTCCTGAGATCCCTCTCAGCTTGAATTATATTACAGCTCTGTGACTCTAGATGGGTCAAGCAGAAGTGGAATACAGGAGATGAAAAAGGGATGAAGACAATTGGAGAAGAAACCATTTGAAAGCTCCTGCCAGAACAGCCTATACTCCAGGCAAGGCTGGATGCAGTAGCAGTAAGGGCTTGTATTTCTCTCACTGACTGAGTCAGCATATATAAGCAAGTAGAGTCACAATAGCTCTCCATGAAAAAATAGAAAGAGTTACCTGCCCTTCCTTGGAAGTCAATTACAGTTATTTAAGGTCTTAATTAGTCCCAAGAGCAGCCTATATTTCTTCTCCAGTTATGTATGGGGAGTAAGGTGATTATCCTCTTACCTCAAGCAATCTCATTCAGCTGGAATCCACACTAATTCAATGTTAAGGTATATCTTTGTCCTTTCAGCTACTAATCCTAAATAAGGACATATAAACTTCTCCTTTTTTTTCCTTAACTAATACACAATTAATTTTCATTTTTTATGGTTGTCAACCCACGAGTTTCTTTCAGAATTACATGAATATAAATGCATAAATATTCCCTTTTAGTATCCACCTAGCATCCACTGTAGCTCACACTTTGAGTGTTACAAAATTATACCCGGTGAGTAATATCCACAAGTTTGCATTCCTGTCTCACACCAGGCTGGCAAAGGACTAATACTGATGCTCTCTGTGCAGCAGCAGTGGAACTACAGCACAGAAAGAAAACTCAGCTCTCAGGAAGTTTCTAATCTCTAAGCAAAAGGTTGTCCAGAGTATTACAGAGGCAACACTTTGATATCCATCTCAATTTGCTAAAATCAGACTGAGAAAATAACTACTGTAAGAAGCCAATGAAGTACAACAGTAGTATTTAGGAAATAAACCCATGAGCTTGAAAAGGAAAATGAAGCCAGCAGCAGACCAATCTGACATGCCTAAATGCTTAGAATTCAAATACAGACAGATTCTATATTTTCATGCCTGCATATTAAGTTAGAGGATTTTCATTTAAGAAGCACATTTCATCTGGAAAAATGGCAACTGTAGGTTGGGAACATCAAAAACATCTGTGAAGTGCATTAAATAAGAAGAAAAAAGAAGTCTGAAAGAAATGTTTTTAGACATACTGGTGGCCAGGTAGAAAGAGTAATGTTTATATGTATTCAGAATACAAACTCAAAAAATTGGAGGAACAGAATAAAACACAAAAAGTACTGGTTTTTTAGATGGCAAGTATACAGAGATGCACCCAGAAATGTGATATCTGCACAACTAGTATTTCACAGTCCTCAGTTACACGGTATAAAAAACCATAAAACGTAAACAAAATCCCCGGTCACACCCAGATAGCCTCGCTGAGGAGGCACAATTCAAATGGCAGTCAGCTGCTATACAAGGAGTACAAGCTGCAGCCAAAGATGTCATGTAAAACACCTGAGGAAGACAAAGCTCTTGAAGGTGTAACTGGTAAAATAGAGTAGACTTTGGCTTCCTCAATTCGACACCTTCTTTTAAAGATATCAACTCTCTGATTTAAGGTTCCAGACACCTCCTAGTAATTAAACAGTGGAAAAGTGGAGCGGCACATTCAAAAAACAAATTTACCCAAACCACTGTTTTATTTTTATAGGTATAAATAGGAAAGTGTTGGGAGCAACAATAGCTAATGGAAGAAGAATTCCTCAGGTGAAAGACAGAAGTCCATTGCAATTCAGGATACAAAATATTTTATATAAAATCAAAATAGCGCTTTGGGTGTAGGTTTGATTCCTAATGTGTATTTTATTGCTGGGCTAAAAGCTCAGAAAAAGTTAAAAATTCCATGGTTCACTCTGCTGTTGAACTTTATTTAGTTGAGTGGGTGAAGTGAGCAACACATGTACATAGATTGATTAGAAATCATTTCTGTGAGACATAATATTGCCCAGCCATCTGCTGGGCCATTACAAGACAGTGATCTTGACAGATTAAATGTCAGTCACTTTTAATATACTTTTTCATACAAGAGTCAGATATTTTCAATGCTTTGGGACAATGTGACCTGACAAAATCTAAGAAATGAAAAACATACCCTAGTGGTTGAGTTTTACCTTTATTTTCTTTTTAAACACAGTGCAGTTTTCTCCTTACTGCAATAATTATTGCATGGATTGCTGACAGTTTTTTCATCTTAAATTGCAGGGTAAGGTAGTGGTGGAACAAGTTGTTTCTTACGATATGTCCACAGGAAGGAATGAAAAAGGAAGAATATTCCAAAGAAAAACAAGGAACAAGGATGTTTCTCTGCTTTGAAACCCCTTAAAGGATATGTTTTCTGTGATTAGTGTGAATTTTGTTTTTTCTTACACATCTCAGGTCTACCTGTGATGTGGTATCTGTATTTATTTTTACTCTGAAGTCCATAAAACACTTTACAGCATCATACCAGTATAGTCTTACAACATCTGAAGCAGCTTGCAGTAATCTCTCAGGGAGTGAGGAAAGAAAAATAGAGTATTTTCCAATTGTGCTCCGCTTTCAAAAGTCATTTTTTGGAGTCTGTCATATATTTTATGTGGAAAGATTTCCTACAAGGAATGCGACTTGGGGCATTTTGCATCCTTAAAATTGCTTTATGATGTAAAAAATAGTGAACACCTCAAACTGCCCAGTTCTCATATATTTTTAGGATCCAAAAATATCAAACAAAAGAACACTTCCTTTTCCATGAAACAAGAGAGTATTTGGTATCCTGGGTTATTTGTTGAATCTAAAATCCATCACAGTACTGAAGCGCACTGCTAAGCCACACAGCAGCCCGGAAAAAGAATTAATGAGTCAGAACTTCACCAGCACACATTCATTGTAAGTGTCTAATGCCAAGACTTTATCACTTACTCTCACCTCACTCCTGCTGTCATTTCATTGCCAGTGTGAACACAAGCTGCAAAGGATCAGAGTAATAAAATACAACCTTCATCTCACACTGACATGAAGCGTAGGAGAGACTCACTGTCTTGGCCTGACTTTGGTGTTTAGAGAGGAGAAAATAAACCAGATAGAAACATTCTTGAACACCCACAACTCCATAAACCACACTCTTTAGTCCCATCTGAATTTTTTAAGGGAAGAAGCACTTGGTGAGAGTCATTTTAAGGAGGATAAACCCAGTGGTGAAAGAAGAGGCACTATTTACTCAAACACAATTAAAACAAGATTCATACTTGATTTCAGGATAACAATCACAAACTACATTATCTGTCAACAAAACATCTTACCTAAATAGGTAGGATTTTTCCTTTGCTAGACAGGGCCTGCTGATGCCATCAACAGGGCAGAGGCTTTGGTAGGAGGATCACCCAGCAGGTATGGAGGAAAACCCATCAAAGATGGGCTATGAGTTGTCAGCTGCCCAAGGAATGGTAATTTCCACCCTTACAGTCTGAGATGATGTGTAACATGCAGTGCACCCCAAGTCTAGAAACAATGATGCACACCTGAAACATCAACTACTTTTTTCACAAAAACATCCAGCAAAACAGGCACTGTGACAGAGATAAAAGACAGCTGGATGTTCCTGCATCCTCCCCTTTCTGCCCCTGTCTCTGATGGGCAGTGTGGTTTGGCTTAAGAATGCCAGGTGGGTATTTCAGGAGGAATTTCTGGATGCTCACATGATTAGTGTATTCCAGTAATGGGGACATGAGATGCTTGTGACTGACTTTCATCCACATCAGCCTGTGAGAGGGTGTAAAATGCTTCTGGAGACTGGTTCAACTGGGTAAACTGGTCTTCCAAGGCTGGACACAGTTTCTGGATGGAAACTCCCCCCAGCAGGGATTCTGGTAGAGTACATCCAGCCCAAAGGTGAAGAACATCTTAGGATGGGTGACTAAAATGCAGAGATAAAATCCTGGAGTAGCTGCATTTATGCTTTGTTGCTTTGTAATTGTGAATTCTGCAAAGCCAAGGACTGCAAACCTGTAGATTTCTAGATGCACCCCTGTATATTATATGCCTTTAAACATCAACTGTTGACCAAATCTGAGACTAAGTGGGCTCAGCTGCACCCAGACTTGTCCGAGAAGTTTAGAAAACAGGGGAATCTTACTGACTCAACATGAAGGACCACAGCCTAATTATGCTATAATCCACTGTAGCAGATGACACAGTTGGTATTTATATATTGTATTGGCAAGATTTAGATACTGTATTGGCAATAAATCTGATCATACTCATCTACATAATCATAATGTCCTACTTCTCATGCCTGATCAAGAGCATTTACTTGATTACTCTGCTACAGGGACACCTGCCTCATCTGCTCACAAGATGTGGGTGAATGGGGGGACTGACCTAAATCTGAAAAACTTTTATCCAGATAGGATCAACAGAAGACATGTCACCATCAAAGACTGAAGGAAAGGGGAAGCTGGCCTACAGTTTCTGGAAAGAAAAAACAAAACCAAAGCAAAAGGCCTTTATTCACTCACAGGAAAGGAAAAAAAAAAAGAAATAAATAAATAAATTGTCACTTTGGAGGGGGAAAAAAATAGTCCTTGAAAAAGAAGATGCATCTCCCAGCTAGCAACATACAAACCCTCCATTTTAAAACTTTTAAAGTATTTCCTATTAATTTTCTTATGTGATTGTTTCCCACTGCATTTCAGCTCACAACATATTAACTGCTGCTGTGTCCTATTAAAATCTGCTTTTATTATCTTAATAAATTTGTATCTTGAAAGGCAGATGCCTGAGATGTCAAAATGCAATGACTTGAGGTGATAACCAAAGCTTTTTTTTGTAAACCAAAAAAAAAAAAAAAAAAAAAAAAAAAAAATTTGGAGTTGCAACATGAGGTGTCAAGAAATAGAAAAGTGAGGAGTGAGGTGCTGCCATTGAGCTGTGCTGTAACTTCCCCTCTGGAATATTTGTTTGTGGTGGTGGTTTAGTGAACTGGAACTGTGCCACTACAGAGGCTGGAAGAAATCCATCCAAGCTGTAACCAACAGGCAGGTTTAGTTACCAGATAAAACCGGACATGGCACAGTTTGGTGACCAGATTTTGTCACAGTTCATCCAGTATGCAGTCGTGAAAAGTGGTCTGAAAATGTTTAGAATTGCTTTTATAGCTTTCCTGTCATCTCCAGCCTCATTTTGTAAAGTACCTATCAATATCACACCAGCAATCAGGCATTCCAGTGGTGGAATCTAGTACTGTATCAATGAGAGTCAGCATTTATAAAACTTTTCCTCTAATTTCACTATTACTACTTTTTGATCTTTTCTATTTTCAGTTTTGTAGAAATTACAGACTTTTTGCTCTTTTATTACTGATATCTCTTGTCTCTTCAAATAGAAATGATAGAAGGGTGAAATCCAAACTCCTTTGAAGTATGGGTTTCCTGTTTTTCCTTCTGGGTCTTCCTCTGAAACTGCAACTTTTTGGTTTAAGCTTTGATTCCCATGCTTCTCTAAGGCAAAATAGAGGAAATCAAAACCTGTGTGTCTTGTTTTCCCTAATGACTCTCTGAACTTATCCCTGTAAGATATTTCCAAACACTTCACTCATTCCCTCCTCCAGTATGAAACTCTGAGCTGATATTTAAAGTCATATGTGCACCCTTCTGAGTAAACCTGCTAAAGACAAAAACCAAAATTTTACAAAAATTCCAATTACTGCAAATACACTACTTTTGAGAATTCCTTCTGATGAAATCTTGCTCCACGGTTTCAGGCATCTGTAAAAGACCCAAAATACTGGGCATAGACCACTTCTACTCAGTATTATAATTATTATGGTATTATTTCAGGTTTTCTTGTATACTGTTGCCAGTCACTGCTAGCACACCAGATCTTCCTACTTCTCTCGCCCCCAGTGGCTGAGTCTCCAGATACGTGACGAAATTGCTTGGCTTCAAATGTTCTGTGGGGAAGCATGTGATTCATCCTCCACATGACACTCAGGAATTTGTGCATGCTAGTATCAGCCAGGAAAGGCACTTTACATCACAGCTCCCTCAGACACGGTGCCCTGTGTGATGCTGTGCTTTCCTGGCCACAGCACAGTGCTGTTGCTTCTCCCCTTCTTTGCCACGCTCAAGGGAAGGCACAGCTGCCAACTCCCCTCTCAGTCAGCTCTGCTTGGACACCACAAGCACTGGAGCGTTTGGAAAAGCACATTCCAGGCACATAACCAATAGGCACTGCCACAGACACTTTTATATCTGGGATGGGGTTTCAAAGGAGGAGGTTTGGCAGATGAGGGGCATGTGAATAACTAGTGTGGCTGATGCACCACTTGGATTCGTGGCCAGTAAATACAAAGAGTAAGCACAGGCTTTTCCAGTGCACACAATATTTGTTCAGAAGATGACATTTGTACAGAAGATAATATTGTTGAATCAGAGAGACATCAGTTAGCAGGGAGGTTGTGAAGTCGGGTGAGGGAAGCAATAGGTAGCCCTGACTCTCACAAGGATTACTGCTGGTCAAGATGAATCATGACACTTTTTTTAGTCTCTAAGTCTGTTTTGATATGACTTGCTATTGCACCAGCCATTAACTTTGTGTCATTGTCATGCATTGCTATCATAATCACAAAACACCCACTTATGACCAAGCAGTTCAGAAAATACAAAGAACACACAGCAGCCACAGCTAGACAAATAATTGCCTCTTTCACTGCACTCAATTCAAAAAAGAAAACAATTCTCTTTATAACATTTTTCATACGTCCAGCAAACTGAGAGCATAAAATACTGAAAATAATGTACTTTTTTTTTTTTTTTTGGGAAGAGTGCTGTGATTTTTAAAGTCCATGAGGAGTTAACAGCTTTCTAAGTAAATTGGTGTCATTGAGACACACATCAAGAAAAAATGCCATCAAAACCCAGGAAGGATAACAACAAAGAGTGTGGAGGTGGCTTTTCTGAAGAATAACACGCCCCTCCCCATGTGATCAGACTCAGTTATCTGGGATGCACATACACAAGAATCACCAAGGCAGTTATTACAAACAGGATCACTTTTAGAGAGTTTTATATGTCCATTATTTATAGTAGTTTGGTTGCCAAATATAATATATTTCACTGTCCTCATTAAAAGGAGGGAACAAAATTTCCAATGCTGCCAATTTCGATTTTATACCATTCCGTGTTCCTATTATCATAACTCCCACTCCGAGTGCTCCCTTCTCCCCTTTGCAATGGATTTACACAGATAATTATAGAGAACTATCAATTCAGCCAGACAAACTCTGCTATTAAAAATAAAGAAATACTGACAGATATTAACTAGCAAAAATAGCTCCATGAAAAACTCTTTCATAAGTGCCTTTTTTTTCCCACATAAAGAGAAGAAGCCTTAATGAATGACCTATTTCTTCTCTAGTGACAGAATCTAAATGTAGAAGGAAGATATGGGACTCATGAGAACAGCAGCAGCAAAAACTATCAAAGTCTTTAAAATAAATTGAAAAAATGAACAGAAGTATCTGGTTCAAAATAATGGTCAATCTGTGTTTTATGGCAAGTTAAATATTAAATGGCTGAACTGTTAGCCATAGTGTGCCACTTATAATTTAATAATCCTTAGTACTAAAGGAAAAAAGTTGAAAAAGATGTCCTTAGGTTTTGGAAAGACATCCTGGGGAAATATGAGGGGGGAAAAAAGGATGTACAAAACAGACACCCATACAGACAACATGTTAGGGACTATAAAGGATAGAAGAAATAAAAATAAAGATAAAGGCAACAAAAAAGGAAGATTCAGGATGACTTTTGTTGCTGGATAGGTCTCACAACTCTGCGAGTGTTCCCATATGGAAATAGAGAACATACAAGGTTCTGAAAATCTGGTTGACATATTATCTTGGATTCCCAAGGAGCTCTTGGCATGATTCCCTCAAATGTTTTCTAAAGGTATTAAGCAGATCATAAAGAAAGCAATAGGTAGCAAAGAGGAAATAAAGGTTAGGCACAGCAGGTCGGTTATTACACTAAATAGTGTAATGTTACACTGAAATAATATAACACCGAAGCAGGGGTAACTACAGTAACTGTGTTTAGTAGTTCCTGAACTGTTTAGGACAATCCTAAATTATCTACAGAAGAGTGTGAATGATGAAATTACATAGGATATAAAATTTGCTGAAAGTAAAACATTACTGAGGTCAGCAAAAAAGTGAGTTGTGAGGAGATAATGTAAAACTACATGATACAGATTCATTACACAATAAAATAGCAGTTGAAACTGAATTTTGATAAATGCTAAACATTTTAGATATGAACCTTCTCAAATTGTACATGCCCAGTAAGTGGATGCTAGGTAACTGCTGCTGCTTGAGAAAAACTAGAGGTGTTTTTCTGAGCCCACACTGCAAGGAGCTGGGGCTGTTGAGCCTGGAGATAAAGAATCTTAGGGTGACCTTATCAGTCTGTACAACTGCCTGAAAGGTGGCTGCAGTCAGGTGGGGGTCAGCTTCTTCTTCCAAGTAACAACCAATTGGACATGCAAATGATTTCAAATGGCACAAGGGGTGATTTTGACTGGAAACATTTTTTTCACAAAAAGGGTTGTCAAGCATTGGAACAGGTTGCCCAGGGAAGCAATGAGTCATCACCTCTGGAGGTATTTAAAGGATGTATAGATGTGGAACTTAGGGACACGGTTTAGTGATGGACTTGGCAGTGCTGGGTCAATGGCTGGGTCAATGATCTTAGAAGTCTTTTCAAACTCTAAGGAGTCTTTGATTCTGTTCCACAGTTACCCTGCCATAGTAGCTGCTTCTTATATTTTTGGGGTTTTTTTAATTCATGCTAGAGATTATATTTGGTGGCATAAATAATTCCAACATTTCAAGAGACAAATATTTAACATTTCTAATAAGCGTAAAGGCTATTAAAAGGGTAATTTTTCCAGTTTAACTGAAGTATTATAAAACAGATAGTGATTAGGAAGCTAACTTTCAAAAGGAAGTGTAAACCACTTATAACAATTTCTGCATGCTTAATTGAGTTACATAGAGTCTTTTTATGGCTTGATTTTTTTAAAATTAATTTGACCCTCAGATTAGTGAGAACAGTAGTTTTTTATCATCTATACAAATTAAATTCTAGTGACACTAGATATTTTATACTTTGTGGTTACAAGTGTTCTGAAGCCAAATGTGGCCTTGCAGCTACAAAACCAGAGTCAACATGGCTCTCATCATCCAATCCGAGACACAAAGAACCAAAATCCTGATAATTTGTGGAATTTGCGTAGATGACTGAACGAAACCAGCGAAATTTGAAAAAGGGAGAAACATTAGAGGGAGAACACCTGTATGTAGAAGAATATGTGAATTAGCTCCAACCACCAGCCATAAAAAAATGAGAACCAGAAGATTCCATGCAGTAAAATTGGAACATGAACCATGGAGAGGGAGAGGGAGAGGGAGAGGGAGAGGGAGAGGGAGAGGGAGAGGAGAGAGGGAAGGGTATATTGAAGAAAAAAATGAGAGACCAAGCTGAAATGGTGAGCCATGCCTTTGCACAGTAAATGCTGGACTGTTCCTGTGCCCCTGTGTGTAGAGCAATATTTCTCTACATGTGCTATGGAAAAACTAGAAACACACCTAAGGTCAATAATTAAGAAAATTGAGAGAAAGCCTGACACTAACCTTCCAGTCATCAAATACTACACATGACATGTAAATACCAAAACATTTTTGTTTACTTGACTATAAATAGCTGCAGCAACTGTTGGCAAGATGAAATAGGATTTGAAATGCTTTTATTCAATTAAATTGGCCAGATTTAAAATCTCACTTCCACCTACTTGCATTTTCCATTACTATGTAAACCAGTTCTTTGGCAAACAAGGAAGCAGAAATCTAATGAAGTCTCTAGACAGTTATTTAGCTGCTTTTAATTAATTATACCAGTGTGAATTGGGAATTAGTAAATGCTCTTTCTCTTAAACCTCCAAAACTTGGTATGCTCACAAAGGTTCAGAAGGAGACTGTCAAACAGTGAGAAAACCACAAAAATTCCTAGTAAATTTAGAAGAAATGAGATAAAATAATTTATTAAGGAGATAATTATAATCCAACTTGTGCAATCAAATTATTTATTTATTTATAAAAGTTATCAGAGTTCTCCCTAAAACAGCATAATTTGCCCTAACTTCATGGGTCTAGATTTCAATTGTGTAATTTAGATTATGTCCTAATCTGTTCTGTGACAGGATGAAAATAATTCCTTCAAATGTTGCAACAGAGCATCTGAAGTTTTTTCCAATGAAATTACTTAATATTAAAGTGTACTGATATCTCAGCTTCTATCATCTTGATCAGGTAATAGTTTTACTATTAACATAGTGGGCTTGTTATCTCAGTGGGCTTGTTCAGACTTATTTTGATAATCAGTATTTGGTATTCCAGTCAGTATTTTTTCATCCTTTTCTCTCAGTAAGACTCCCAAAGACCTCAGTGGAATAAAGCCCATGCTGCCTACTGAATTGTATGATGATCGTTGGTTTGTTTTAATTTTTAAAACCTAATTGAGTATCAGACACTGATGTACTGAATACTGAAAACAGTTCTGAGTATAATCTGAAGATTTTAATAATAAAGGCAATATTATTTCCTGTTAAAATAAATATCTTTGAAATCAGCACCATGGAATCAGGGCTGGTATCAAGAAAAACTAAAATTTAAAAAAATCAGTTGATGCCTTGCTTTAAACCAGAGATAAGGAACCATCAATAGAGGTCTGTTTTATATAGAAAATGTGTAAATCACACAAGTTATAGTTGAATCATAGAATTATAGCACTGTTTGGCTTGGAAGAGACCTTAAATTTCATCTAGTCAACCCTGCTGAAATGGTCAGGGACACCTTTCAGTAGGTCAGGTTGCCCAAAGCCCAAAGAGATCCATTTTGAATCAGTATTCTATTGGCAATATCAGACAGATTGCTCACAGAAGCAACTTTACAGAACATGTGTATGTGCATTTTGTCATACCAATACCTAGTACTATCATTTTATTTTTAAAATCATTTTATTGTACAGAATATTATGCTAGACAGCAGCAAATTCCATGCTTGTCATCTTTACCTGTTACTCCAAGATGGACATTTATTTATAAATTAAACATCAAAACTTATCTATACTTCCCAGGTAATTCAAATCTTTATTAAATTTCTTAATTACTAGGGTGAAAAAAAATGAACTATTTTTATAAAATCTTGCAAAATAATGCCTCCTTAAGAAAATAACAAAGGGGGTATTTTATTTAGTCATGCTTAGCATGATGAAACAATTGTAATAGTTTGACCTTTCTATGTGAAGGAAACACTTTGTCACCAATACCATGATCATATACTGTGCATCATGATAATGTTCTCATTCTTTGCATCAATACCAGTCACAAAATTTGGATCTTCCCAATAAGTGTAAAAAACTGTTCTTTTTTTACCAGATGCCACACTACCAAAAAGATGAGGAGAAATGACTGCTCCATCAAAGAAAATTGAAAATGAGTACTGATGTAATCTACCACCTGTCTACAAGTGAGAAAATAAAATGGCCAAACCAGGAACACGTTAATCACTCTCAAGAGTGACTACATGGAAATGAGACTGTTCAAACAGTGCAGGCACATTTGTAGGAAAAAACATCCCACAACAGGTGGCTGTGCAGGTCTGTGTGCTCTTGGAAACACTCCTAACACATGCAGTCTACACAGGATAATAGATTATACTAATCTGGAAGAAGCTTCAATGGAAAAAAACAAGAAATCCATTAAGTCTGACATATCCTGTCACAATTAAATTGAAGATGTTACACTTCTGTTCACCATTTACAAAATCTCTCTAAAGGCTTAGGGCAAATAAAACACCCTCTTCACGTGAACATTTCCCATTGCACTCCTGGAACCTCAGGAGTGGCTAGAAGCCCACTGATTGCCACACACAGGTAAGTACTCCCTATGCTGCTTTTAATTATAGGATACCTGACCCATAGATTTTTTGCATGAGTATCACAATGTTAATATTAGTGGTAATAATAAAGGAGTGTCTATAAATTCTGACATTTTCCATTCTCAAACAGAATTGTTTTCTACTTTCTTTTTGTGCATCTGAGATTAAAGTAATTATTCCATTGAAATGTTACAAGCTCAGATCAAATTCACCCAGTAGAAGAAAGTTGGAAAGTTAGTTACACTAGAATTGACAAAGGTTTGTGAGGTTTGCTATGAAAAAAACTGTGCATGAATTTCTATCAGGCATAAGAAAAATGAGTGTCGGATGTCCCTGGGTTCCCAGTATGGTAGGTGTGCAGGCAGCATAAATTACTTTTATTGGGGTTTTGGGTTGGATTTTTTTAAGTTGGGACAATAAAGAGAGAGCATTCTACTCTTGCTCCACTTCCACAGGTTTTGATCAATGCAAAGACTGCAAAGACAAACGTGACCTTTCCATTCTCTACTTCATTCCTTCTCATAAGAGACTCTTTTCTCTGTTAGCAATCTCTGGAAGTAACTCCGATTTGCTTGCAGGTCTCTGGTGCTTTTTCCTGAATGGCAATTGTTTAGAACATCTTGTCTGGCTCCTGCTCTTTGCTGCTACCTTGCTGCATATAACTGGGGAAAGGGCAAAACTGAAAACTGAACAATTTTTCAAGTATACTTTCATAAATTCAAATAAAAGCCTTAACATTTTTCTTCTAACTCTTTCAAATAAGTACAGTGCATTTTCAAGGTCATTATTAGCACACCAGCTGCTGGAGAGAGACTTTATTAAAGAGGGAAAACGAAGAAACAAAAACAGATGTTGTGCTACTGAGCCCTCCCCTGTTATTGCACTGGCTCCGTGACCACAGTTCACATGGATGATGATGGATGTCTAGTTACAAATTAGTTTCACCAGTTACATGAAAAAACTGCATAATAAAGGTGAGAAATTAAACTGAAAAATCACAGGTGGGTGCAAAAATCAAGGTAGTCTTTTTTCATAACTATAGAACTTAGATTTAGTAATAGATATTTTTGACTCCAGTGTAATTCCTGATGTCCTAGAGCAGCGGCAAACTGCTTCAACAGGCTGCCTGAATGAGATGGAGCAAAGCACTGTGAATGCAGAGGCTGAGCATTCTGGAGCAGCTGTAGTGGCTCTGCTGGAGCAACCATTGGATAAAGAAGTGCCTACAGCCAAATTCAGCTGGCTTGCAGCTATGAGAAAATGAAATAAGCAACCCTCAGGAATAAAAGTACATTAAAGAAGACGAGGACTATATCTAAATATATTATCTACACTTAAAGGCATTTTCTGAGACATCTAGATGAAAATTATCCATGGGATGACTGGAAATAAGTGTTTGTGAATAACAACACTTTCTTGTGAAAAGACTAGAAAACTCATAGTGTTCCTTCTCCTTTAGAAGAGAACAGCATGATTTACTATTAGGATGTTGAATATTAGAGAATAGAGAAATCAAGTGTTTGCTGAAAGGGCATTGAAGAAATCAGTGCAAGAACCAAGTACAAGACTTGACTCTTGGGAAATTGAGCTGATATACCTTTAAATCAGCTTATATGACTCTTAGGAATTTGAGCTGATACCTTTAAATCGTTTACCCTTTCTGTTCTATTTTTCCCACTATGGATTAAAGGAACTTCAGTATCTGATGTGGTCAGTCTGGTGCATTTCACGTCATTAATGATCATTTCAAAAAAGAAAAACACAATGTAGAAAAACAGAGTAGATTTTCCACATTAAGAGTAATTGGCAACATCAGTGAAGCGTCAGCACTTACCCTGTAATGGTCAATTCGACAACACATGTCTAAGTGCCAAACCACAAGCCCTTACAATTCTGTAAACTCAGTTAATTTCTTCGTTTCAGGTTGAGATCATGCTTATATTTATGCCTGAATAAAACTTCCCCATTAAAAATAACTTGGACAGTTTCTGTTTTACAGATGAATTGTAGGCTGAAACACAAACAGTTTTTAACTACATGCTGAATAGCAAACAATGTAACAGCAACTGCACATTGCATTGTGCACAGCTATTCTGGGCACAAGCTCTGCTCCACTGAAATAACTTCAAATCTGGTACAAATTAGCAGAATCCACCTATCATCTCCAGTTTATTTTCTTGATGGAGATCTACTGCAGCAAGGCAAAATCTTTCAAATATTTCACTGAATATTATTTTCCATTTATTTAAAATGTGCATGGTTTTTCTGACTGGTAGTTTACAAGTTCCAGCTTGTTACTACTTTTTGCTAAATTGCTTCTTCCAGGTGAAAGCTTTACACTTATTAACACACTGAAGCAAGTGTTGCTGTTGAGACTTTTTCTGCCTCATGTTCTCCCACTATCCATAATGCTGCCTGCTTCATTCTCACTTAAATGGTATTGGAGTTGTATTCCCTATGCAAAACAAAGGAAAAAATTGCATTTCAGAATATTACTTCTTTATATATAAAGCGTGGTAGCATCACTTTCTTCTTACTAGTTCTGTGTTTTATTAAAGAACATGCTGACTCTAAGAGTTAGATGTTTTCACCCTGGAGAACAGAAAGCTCAGGGTGAGACCTCAACACATTTCTGTCCTCTAAACATTTCTGTGTTTAGAGGACAGAAATTCTCTTCACAAGGAGAGGAAAAGGGGCAATGAACACAAGCTGCATGGAGAGAGGTTTTATCTATTCAAATTTTTTACAGTGAGAACAATCACTGGATGCGGTGGAGGTCCCATCAGTGGCAGTGTTCAGGATGAGAGAGGACAGAGTGCTCAGTAGTTTCACCCAGGCTTGCCTCTCTCCATGGAAGTCTGGATCACCTGATCTTCTGAGGTTCCTTCTAACCTGAGGACCCTTCTATTCATCCCTTAAATCACAATTTACCTGCCTTGCTCGCACAGCACTGGTAGATGAGGTGTGCAAACAGTTCTTACATTTTTCTGGGCAGAGTAGAATATAGTCTTAAAATATTCACTCCAATCTACTTTATGTTGTTCTTCCAGATATGTGGCTGATATTAGATTTAGACAGAGATGACAATTTTCAGTGCAAACTAAGGCATTATTTATTTCTGCATCACAAAATTGCACAGGTTCACAAGTGATTTGTAACAGGACCCTACAGGGTACTTTTAAAAGACAGCTGAGTTAAACCCTGACACACAAAAGTGATCAGAAGACACTGGAAATCCAAATTACAGTGACAACAGATTGCAGAAAGTAAGGGCTTTTCCACATGAGATTCTAGACTGACTTGTCCAGAACCAAAATGAAAAGCAAGACACTTATGGATCTTGAAAAAACAGAACATTTTCAGAAGTTCTGTCATGTGAAAAGCTCTTGCTCACCATCTGTCAAGTTCACTGTCATCTGGCAATTCTGAGCATTACCCAGAGGAAGCATTTAGGGCGATTTGTTTTCTGAAGATCAGATTTTAACCAGCTCCAGAAAGCTGACTTTGGACTAGGACCAAAATACATAAGACATTTTTGTCATTGTGGATAAGTTTTTTTCCATCCATGTAATCTGAGAGGATAAAACCCAGCTTCAGTTAAATTACTGTGGTGTTTTGGTTACATATGCTAGTAGTTTGTGTGTTTGTTTAATTTTAATTGGATACAAACATAAGGAACCAAGGAGACATGTTTTCTGTTTAGCAGAAGGTTTTTCTATTCCAAATTTTGCAACAAGCAGGTAATCTGAAGGACAACCTCTTCCAGTATTGCAGCTCTGGTTTGACAAATAAAGGTTAAGCTTCCACATCAAATAAATGTAGCCTAAAAGTCTTTCAAACTCTCATAAACACAAATAGGTGAGTGTTTTGTAGCTGACAACTGAGAAATGCAATATCACACTTAGGTCACTTGGAGCCTCCACATTATCTCCAGGAAGCAAGCATATGACACTGTTCAAAAATGTAGTCATCTCTCTCACATAACATGTCAATATGTTGTGATCTGACTACTTCCAAATATCAAATTATGTATTGATAGTTCTTCATTGCTCAAGGCACAATTTTAAATACAGTGATTTTGCTTTTTGCAATGATCATACTTAGTGTTCTAATTTGACCGAAAAACACATTTTAAAAATAAAGACAAAAATCACTCCCAAGAATTAAAAAAAAAAAAAAAAAACCTGAAAAATATCAAGGAAAAAAAATTTTATTATTTCTGATCATTTTTATAGAAGGAAGATTATTTTTCCTCTTACCAAAAGAAAATGGGAACCTCCACCGAATATTTTATTTCTACAATTCAGCATTTTCTGCTAGAAATATTTCCTTTATGGAAAACTTCTTATCAGGTAACTAGATTCTTGTAAATCCAGGAAAAAATTATAGCTAAATACAATAACTAAACTGTGTTTCCTGCTGTGCATACAAGAAACCAAGGCAGAGTTTGGAATCAAAACCTTGCTTTCATGTCCTAACCCAGCTGATCAAGTAATGAACTGTTCTTCCTCATTTCCCTGATTTGCATTTCATTTTCTATTTAAGATGCTATAGAAGTGTACAAATTAAAGATTCACTTTTGGTAACAGCACAAGAATGTATTTTTAATAGTTCTATGCATTTTTTGTGCATTGAAAAATTCTGTAAGAAAACAGCTTGTATTTAACAAGCCATTTAGCATAACACTGAGTAAATTTCTCATACACTCCAACTCATTTTCTACCAAAGAACTATCATTATCATTCTCATATTGTTTCCCAATACCTGCTTCAATAAAAGGGATAATCAAAATCCTCAGTATGTTAGCAAAGGCTTCTAAGATTTTATGTCTGTTTAGCCATTGAAATTGTACTGGTCCAATGTTGGGTCTTGGCATCCCCACCGCAGCAGAAAACAAAGTCAGGTCCAATCATTTTGAAAAAAAACCCCTAGAATTTGAAGACAAGAAAACAAGTGAAATTACCTGGGTCTTCTATCGATAAGTTCTTCGTTAACCATTGAACAATATCTGAACCTAGGAGCAAAAGAAAAGGCATTTATTGATTAGTAAGTTTTCTCTCACTATTCTTCAGATCCCTGAAGCAATTCGTATTGTTCTTCCTCGAAAGAGATCTCCACTTTTTGCTTAGTTGGTCTAGAAAAAAAAAACCACTGGCCATTCTATTTTAGTTTAGTTTCTTTTTTAGCTTTGTTTTAGCAGTGAAGCATAAAGCTTCCTTCTTTAGGGAAGACTTATAAAATGTAAAAGAAGTGCATTAAGTGCGCAATCGTAGTCTGCATTTTAAAAATTACATTACCACAAAATGTACATTGAAAAACACTTTATTGATCTAAGTTTCCTCACTCCCTGTACCACCCCCCCCACCCTGCCTAAAAATCAGTTTACCACTAAAGGCAATGTTCCCTACATAAGGACTACCAGTGTATGAAATTCCACCTCATGGCTAAGCTATTGACAAAATTCATTTTTCCCTCGGTGCTGAAGTGCTTTCCTTACCACTTCATCCCTTGCTCTCTATCCATTTATTGCATATCTTTTTCTTTCTATTTAATTTCTTGCCTTATTTTAAGGGACCATGCTATTGCTTACCTCCTAACACCTCTGATACCAGATTTCTTCCTGCCTTTCACACTGAGTATCCTTCCAACCTCATCTCCTAATTCCTAACCCATCTGCTCCTCTTGGGCATGCACTTCTATCAACTGCACTTCTATCAAGCTTTGCACTTTATGCCACAAGCTGAAGTCAGCCTTGTATTTCACATAGAAAGCTACAGTTGAACTTTACCCACTGTGAACATGATTTGCAAAATAAATTATGAAGCATTGCTGCAGAAAAAAAAAAATCCAAGCCACATTCATAATTTGAGCAACTTGAAATAACCAAACTGGCTTAGAGGGAAAATGGATGAAACACAGAGGGATGTTACATCCATGTTCTTCACGTTTCATGAAAAAAAACCCAGTTCAGACAAGCAATGTAATAGAGAACATCACATATTTCCTTGTAGAATATTTAAGTTGCTCATCCATTTCCCACCAAGCATAACAACAAAACTCTTTTATATACCTTAAATTTAAAACAACAATAAAAATATATACAACTTACAGAAATATAAACCAAATCAAAACAATAAAATCTCTTGAATGTACTATAATATATAAAATTAGAATGTGGGGTATATTTCCTCTGTCACTCCTTAGATTGTTTCTTCCTGTATTTTACATACTGCATAATTTTCTTTGCTTTTCTTAAGGCAATGAAAACAGTATTTTAAAACGACATTTCAGAAAAGAAAGGAAATTTGCTACTCCTTGTTTTTATTCTATTACACTCAGTGAATAGCTTTATCATGTATTTTACAAAGCCTCATTGATCATATCATAGCTTTCCATGTGTGTATGCATTACAAACTTGATTTACTTAGCAGTAAAAATCTCTAGAGACATAACAACCATGACCAGAGCAAGCATTTTTCATTGCTATGTTAAATGTCTAAATCTTGAGAGATTTTAAAGTGCAATGGCAGACGTTCTCATAGTATTTACACTGCTGTGTTCCTGAAAAGAGGGAATTTACCTTTGCATGCTGTTAGAGGGATACAAAATATTTCAGAAAGATATTCCTACCCAAAAAAGATTTTATTTTTTAAATAAAATTTTAATCCTTTTTCTATACACATGAACTTTACAAGGTTGACACTGAAGGAAGATTTTTAGTTTAATATAAGATGAAACTTCATAAACCTGTTCCAAGCCACTGTTCCAAGCATAGCTATATTTTTCTGTCAGCTGACTAGAGAAGTTAGTCAGTCCTAAATATTTTCCTAAATCCTCAAAGACAAAAATTAGAAAAACAAAATGACATTTTGAAAACTGATTTTTAACTTTGTCTTCTTTCAAATCTCTCAGGTACCATATGGGAAGAAGTTTCCTATTCTTTCCATCTCGCCTTCAAACATTTTCTCCTTTTTGCCTCTTTTGAAAACTCTCATTTGAGTATGCATGGTCTGCACATCAGAAATTTCACCTCTATATGTTCCAGTGTCTTTTGGCTTATTATAAATAATAGTGGGAAATCCACTTTCTTGAAAACAGCACCATCTGATTATGAAAGTTCATTGATGATCTATTCAGATTATACCCTGAAGCCACTACCCTGGCACATGAAAGCCTGGACAGAGTTTAAGCCAGCTGTTGCATTCTAACACTCTGATGATTTCAGATGTATGACTTTCATGACAGATGAATAAATATCAACATCAACACTCTCCTTCTAGAGTAAAAGCTATTCAAGCAAAACAAACTTGCAATTTGTCATATAGCAAGTGAGAAATGCATCATTTCATATTTCTTTGGGAGATCTTGGGGCCAAATCTAGCCCTAAAATAATAAAGGTCTTAACCTGTAGAACTTGCGGGGTGTTTCTGTAGCTACAAGTTTTAATGTCTAATCAACAATATTGTCTCCCTTAATTATTCCTGTGCCCTTTTCTAAGGTTTATTACTTATGCAAATGTCTTTCTAAAGAAAAAACCATGACTCTAATTTCTTATCTCAGGAAAAAAGAAAAAAACCCAAAACAATAAAGCAGCAAAACAGGAAAATAATAATTCCTATGAATGTAGCTTTGAAAAAAATCTGACCAGTAAATTCATGATAGTTTTCATACATGATACTTCACATCTCTAGGAATTCTGATTCTAGAAAACAACAACTAATACTTACAGAATGAAAAATCTTTAACCTTCAAGACTTATTGTGTCTTATCACCAGAAATCTAGCAAAAAGACAAGCTAGTCAGATGATATAAATTTCATGGAAGCCACTACCTTAGTTTTGGACTAACCTGAAATGGAAAATTTCAGCAATCCAAAACAGAAAATGTTTGCTGTATGTCTGATACTCAGTTTACTCTGTATACTGTTAAATGTGTGGTATCAAAGACCAGCTATAATATTGTCAAAGCAGATTCTCAAGTTCTCAGGTCTCCCTACCTCACTTCCAGCAAGCAGCAAAAAAAGGCAAGTTGGCTGTTAGATCTGCAAGGTGCAGAAGACTTCAGACTAACTGCCAACTGAATTTTGAGATCCTAGAAAAACCTTCTGTTGTCATGCCAATTTATAAAGCAAATAAAATTGGACAAGGTAAAGCAATATTTTTAAATAATATCTTAAAGGTAGCAAAAGCAGAAAACTGTTGAAAAGAGGTTTTTAGACATTGAACCTGAAAGCCAAGAGTGAGATTCTTTAAATGCCAGCACCTATCCTGATAGAGGCAATAAAATTCACAAGATCTTACTCTAGTCCAAAAAAAAGACAGACTTTAATCTTCTTTAAAGAAATAGGCAAAACCACATCTATATTCACATACAAATGGAAAAGACTCAGTCATTTTCTTTGTGAAATGTACTTGCTGAAGGTTCTACAAGTGATTAATTTTAAATGAAATGGTCCAAAAAGAGCAACTGCTGAGGCTGTCACAGCATCTTAAGAAAATATTTTTGAGGAAAGCATGCTCTCTGAACTCTGCAATAGTAATTTCCAAGTCAAAGTCATAAAGGCCAGGGCAATGCTAAGGTTACTTTTCAGACAAAATCACCTATTCTAAACAAGCCTTTACAGACTACATTTCAAAAAGTGTTGGTTCTGACCTACAGAAAATTTCACAGGAATTAGAAATCAAATTTTTTGCTACGCACAGATGCAATGAGCCATGTAAGCCTTGATCTGAAAGAAATAAATATATGACAGTAGTACTGCAAAAGAAAAGCAAAATTCAAAATGCTCTTTTTTCATAATTCAAAAACATCTAGTGGAAGAAGAGACAGCTGCAAGAAAGTACATTTTATTAATCAGAATCAAAAACCAAGAGACCACTGAGAAACTTAATTCAATGATTTCTTACTTCATAAAGACACAGGTTCAACCTTGCAAAGAAAATAGTCTTTTGCTGTTGATATCTTGGATTAGTAACTGAAACCTATTCTTCTTTTTACTTTTAGACCTCAGAATATCTGCAGATAACAGAGAGGGGAAAAGCAATGCATGGAGCTCCCCTGCATTGCTGACAGCAAGAGAGAGGGTTTCCTGCTGACAATCAAGTCTTTGCCATCTGAGCTCTCCAGAGCAACACAACCACGATGGTCACGTTTGCCCAGCACTGTGGAATCTGGGCAGCTGGGCCTGTTTGGGGCTGAGAGGCAGGAGCAGATCATTTGGGTGCTCCCTCAAGGGAACCTCGTGGTTGGCTGGCTCAGCTTCAGCTTCAGTGCTTCACCACCCCCCAGCCTTGAGAACCTGGAGAGTTTTTTGCAGGGCAGCTGACAGTACAGAAAACTCAATAAGCATGACTCTAGAAAATATCACTGTCTAAATTTTAGACCACTACTAAATTAGCAAGAAAACAGTACTGTGTTTCCATTATTTCTCTTTATGTTTTTATTTTGAGAGAGGAGTGTATTGGGTCATTTTATCTTCCATCTTCAACACCATCACTTTGTGGTGATACATCAGGAAATAAAGCTTAGTCACTGATACAAACTTCAAAATCCTTGATCATGACTGAAAAAAATATAATCTGCAATTTCATTTCTCAGCACTGATTGGAAACCAGAAAGTGAATTAGATGAGCAGGGAGATTGTAAAAGCCAGTGGTCTCTCAGGCATTCAGCACTAGCTGTTTTTAAACAAAAATTGTTGTCTAATGGAGAGGAGGACTCTGCAAGAAAGGCCTTTCATTGGTAAATGGGGCAAAAATTATCTGTACTCTCCCTTAAGTTTTCATAATCACAAACTATAGCATATATTGCCACAGTTATACCAGCATGGATATTTTAACATTTCTTTATCTGAGAAGCACAGTCTGTGTATGAATTTTTCATGCATATATCTGAAAGAAATCAATTACTATATAGTTACAGGAAGAAGGGCAGAGGGAAGAAAAACAATGGGTAAATTATATCTGGCTTAAAATATGGAAAAATACATTATTATCCAGTACCTATGCTGGATTATTCAGATTAATTTTTCCCTATATCTATCATAGCTGAGAAAAGAGAGGCTTTGCATCACTTGATTGCAGTGTCCACATAAAGGTGAAAGAAGAATGCAGGGACTCCTCTCAGACTGGAGTTGCAGAAGCACCTAAAGGATCATATACCCCATAAATTCTTAACAAGCTATATTTTTAGTTAATTGGCTTTCTTCTTTCTTTTCTGTATTCTTCTGTATTAATGTAAAATAGATTTATGGATTTAACTTGGTATAATTTTTTATCATGAGTGGCAACACAGCTGATACTGATAATTTGAATACCCTGCTGATTGCACTTACATATTCAACTTTCTGACCTTTACTATTTAAGTGGCTTGATTTTTTAAAAGAAAGAAACATCATTGATCAGAATGCAATTTGATTAGGAAATTATTTAGGAAATTATCTCAACTTTCACACATATTCACATATTTCTGCCACTTGTTTTTTTTAGAATTACTGATGAAAACAAATGCAGAAACTTACTCTTTTGACCTATTATAATTGAGGGTGGACCACACACTTGAGTTATGTTAAGAAAGAGTGTACCCAGGTGCAGATTTAAAAATGTCATCTGAATAATATTATCTGTAGAGAGAATATGACATATCTTAAGGAAACTACTCAAGCACAAAATTACAGTTTTTTAGTTTTAAAACAACATAAGCTGAAATATACTTTTTTCCAAAGTGAAGGTAGATAGAGGAATTTGCAGAAGTAAAACCCTCAAATGAATCATTCTACTGCTTTTGAGTTGGATTCTTTCATTCTCAGCTGTAAGCAGTGCTCAGAAACATTCAAGCCTAGAAGGGCAGAAAGGATCCATAAATCTGGCTAGCCTAACCTTGTGAAGAACAACATGTTGCTTGATACTATTGTGACTTTCTGCTTTAGACAGGAAAATTCATCTACATTCATTCTGTGAAAGAGCTAATAAAGAATGCAAACATCTCTTCCATTTCCTTACCAATATGAAATAAATCAATGGTGCTGACCAACAAATTTCAGTAATGTAAACCCTGGAGTCACACTCTGTCTCATAACCAAGCTTCAGAGCAGAAATCTGGTTTATAAACACTACAAGGATAATTAAATACGGCCGCGTATCCATGCCTCTCATATTGTAAAAGTGGCAATCCACACAGGTCCCTGTGTCCCCCAGCAAAAGGGATTGCTGCTTCATTCCAGGAACATTTGTCTCTAAAGTTTCCCAAAAGACATCCTCTGCTTAGATCTCTTCCACAGCCACAAATGACCATTTTACAAGTGACACTAGCTGTGATTGGGCAATATGACAGTAACCCCAGATGAAACCCTGCAATCCCAAGGCTCTTATCCCAAGCACTAGAGTTCAGCATCTTGCTGAAGAACATTGCTCCGTGCTAAACATTTGCAAAACAAGAGCAATGCTGTTTAGAAAAACTAAGTTGCATGAAAGCCCTGTACAGCCTGTCTACTGCAAAGGAAATTTTATTATTTTCTTCAAAATGATGTAAAGCCTCATGATCTTGATGAATGTTAATAGAGTTTCAGTGTGCACATTTTCTCTATGTTAAAAAAATATTTGTGGGGGGGAAAAGCCCATAAAATATAAGTAGAATTTTGAATACCATAAAAATGCCTTGAAGAAATTTCATTTATGAGAAATCCTCACCTCCAAATAAAAAAGAAAAACAAATCAAAAACAAGCCAGCCAGAACCAGAAAAATATAAAAGCACACTTCATTTTTAACTACTGTATTCTTCAAGCAGAACTTTTAAAAACAGATATAAATAAGGAGACTTATCAGTGAGACCTATTTGATTTCCTGTTCATCAGAAATCTTAAATAATGCTAAAAGAAGATAAGAAGCCATGTGATTTCCAGCTTTTATCATCATGATGCCCCTTCCTTTTTCTGTCAATCAATTCCTCTCTTTACCTTTCAAAAACCTGCAGACACAGTTGGGTACTTTTTAAGAGCAAAACAGCCAAGAATTCAGCAACCATGACCTTTAGGAACTCAAGATAAATTACATCCTCCAAAATAGTTCTGGATCCAATGCCAAGTGGAGGGCAAGAAGCCTCCAAACACCAAGCATCATGGTATCCATGCTCTTCCCAGCCACCAGTGTGTACTGTGTAAACCAACAGGCAATGAGGCTGTTCTGCTACATTTTTTTCTATTTTTCTCAATGATGATGTAATTTCTTTTTGAAAGTAATGAGAAACTCCACATGGAAGAGAACAGTCTCTAGTGTCTGCTAATTACATTCTCTAAATCATGAGGCAGCTTAGTCCAAATTTCTGCTCAGACACAAACAAGCAGTTTCAGGCCTATGAACTTGAATATCTCCACCTCAGTTTTTAGGTATTCTGGTTGTGGCCCCTTTTAATTCTGTTTGCTGGAACTGTAGCTCTTTTGTGTTAAATAGCTTGGGAGATGAGAAGAGAAAATAAATTATTTACAGCCCTGTAGTACACCCATGTGGGAAGCTGAGCACCTGGACTCCCTTCCCTACTGCTGTGCAGTCTGGTTTAATGGGAAGCAGAACAGCACTGGCACGTGTATCCTGGTGGAGAACACTGCAGGGTATGAATGTAAGAGCAGTCACCCTCAAGAAAAGCTGAGAAGGAAATGAATACTGACTCCTATGCCAAGCTTGACCTCCCCTTCCTGAAATAACATGTAAAAGAGCAGTAATAATATCACTTCTGTCTAATTGTCTTGAAGTCTTACTGTGAAAAATTCATCCAAGATTATTTCAGGAAAACTGACAATGTATTCTTAAGAGAAAAATTTGCTGCTTGCCATAAACAGTTCATCTAGCCTTCTTTTTGTACCTACTGGATGTTTTACTGTGTCTTGCTGACAACTTTGTACACAGAAAACAGGTAGATTGATAAGCATACATTCTTTCTCTCGTACACATATCAGTGAGTGTTTGCACATTGCATTTTGATAATCTTCACAGCACAGTAAAAGCTGCCTGAGTTTATCTCTGCCACAATAAACTCTTTTGCTTTCTTATTTTTTTACATCAGCAGTTTAAAAATAGAGTGTAGAACCAAAAATCCTCTAAGTTCAACAAAAAAAGCTTTGTGAAACTTCTGACCATGCTTCAAGCAATTATGTATTTTTTTATATTTCTACGTTAGTATCTCTAAGAAATACAATATTTTCCTTCAGAAATGCTTCTTCCAATTCTTGTCATACTGGCCCCCAAAAGACGCCCACACACAGATGGCAATGGAAGGAAGTGAGGAGCAATGTAATTTCTGCTAGACGCTTTTAACATTCATGGGGGATTTTCACAGGGGAAAATCCTCAAGCCCTAATTCCAGGGTAATGGGAATAAATATGTACGTTATATTGGACTTGATTTGGGATTTTGACTCCAGGAAGAAGGTCAGTGGGGACACAGTGACTTGCAGTTTTGACATTTGCCCAGCAACAATGTCAATGCACTTCCTCACAAAGTGCTCCTACACAATAATAGTTAATTTATACAGTTGGTTTGAAAATGGGTTTTCCCACTGTTGCTATTTCAAAACACTCTTTTTGTGACTCATGCTTTTACTGTTCACTTTAGACTCTCAAAACTGATGTCCAAAAAAAACCCCCTTTGATCAGTGTTGATTTCCTGACTAATCCAATCTATTTAATGTAGTTATTTTGACAAAAAATACACCTTTTAGAGGTTTAGTGATGCTTAGTACAGCAGCACAATGTGATGCTCTGCAGAAGCTCCTGAACCACAAGTTTCCCAAGAATCTGATCATTAGCCAGCCACTCTCACACATACAGAAACCACTCTAACAGGACACGTCTTCTCAAGAAAATAAAAAGTCTACATTACAGCAATTGCACAAAATACTTATTTTCAGAGATACAACCCAGTGTAGGAACACAGGCTATAACAGAAAGCCTGAAAACATGAATTTCGAAACAAAATGCCAAGAAATTCCAGAATAAAAACACTATGTCTGGCCAAAGTAGTCATCTGGAAGTTTTCATTCTTTATTCCCATTGTTCCTCAGCCTGTAGCACAGATCAGCTATTTTTCAAAGAGTACTAATAAATAAAAAGCATAAAACACAAGAAAGTTTGCTGAAGCTGAGTAGAAACCTTCAACCTTAATCAGAATATTCAGGTGTTACACCAGAAATGTCACTGACTGATCAAAACTTTGCTCAAGGCTTTTTTTTCTATTTGAAATATGAAATGTTTTCATATTCAATAGACCACAGAAAGTTCAAATGAATTTCTACTCTTGATTAATCTATACTGGATGTTTTTGTGGTATTTCCTCCAGATCCATGATTATTTTAATACTCTTATGTCTTAGAGTTTACACTTCAAAAGATCTGCTGCAGGGCTACATTTTCAAAAAGGAAAGAAAATTAAGTTATTCCAATTTCAAGTACCTATATATTTGAGCATTATTCTGACTGAAAATATAATCCCATTTAGTTTTTACCAAAATATGGGGCGGTTTCAAGACTTTAGTATGCACAGTTGCTTGGCATAACAAAAAAAAATTATATAGTATGGAATGAACTGTGTTAGAAATAAAAATTACTTTGCTCCAACTCAATACTTCCACCAAATTCAGCATAATTTTCATTTGCAGTCTTTCATCACTATTCAGAGATTATGAATTAATTTGTTCAAAATGTTGATAATTGTGCTGCACAACTATCTGAAGCAGATATTACTGGGTCTATTCTCAAAGACATAATAATCTCATAGCTCTGCTCATGGAAGTTCTTTATATATGCATCTCAAGAACCCTGTCACAATAAAGGTAAATTTTATTAGCTCTTGAAGAAAATTCCCAATTACTCATTGAAATATAAGTTCTGCTGAGAATTTTAATTCTCTAACAAGATTTATCCACCAATGGAGATTTACCAAATGTTGAGATAGACATGAACTACTATTTTAATATGCAATCAACAGCTCTTGGGTTTAAAATAAGCTTAATAATATCATCAATAATAACTAATATATTTCTATCTCAATTTGAAAATTGAAGTATGGTATATGCTCAATAGTATACACTCATAAATGTGAGTATACAAGCCAGTCATTTTATATATCACGCTCCCATCCATTACAATGAACTTAGCAAACCAAGAAGTAAAACTTGAAGAAAATAAATCCCTCTATGCTTCAGTTTACCACGTTCATTCCCTTGCTGTTGTTTCCTGAGGGACATTCACATCAGCATTTGTAAGAAATAAATTGCAGCCCTGTAGTAATGTTGGCTTTTTCTCTAGGACATTTTTATAGGAATTCAAAAGCCACCTTTCTGCTTTGACAAGTAATGTGGTACCACATTACTCAAATACATTTTTGAAGCAGAGTACTTTGCTTTTCCGTGAGTATCAGGCAATGTTCATAGAGCCATCACTAATGTTTCCATTTTAGGAATGTCTTTTGGAGCCTGGACAAAGAAACGATCTCTGCAAAAACCTTCTGTTTTCTCCCATCCCTACCCTCCCATTTATTACATCCAGAGCAACCATTTAATAACACTAATCCACAGCCTCATAGGAAGCATTTGTAAGTTTACGTGGAAAAGCTGGAGAGAGTAATTTTCCACCATTCATTATCAACTAGAAGAATGATAAAAAGACATCATTCTGAACAATCCTGGACCACTAGTCCAAGATGTAACCTTTGGTATTTTTTCCTACAGTAAAGAAAATAGTTCCTCATACTGTGCTGTGGATTTTGGGGGCTAGAGAACAGAGAAGCATTTTGAAAAGATCAACCTGTAAGTATTAGAGCAGTAAATAATAGTGCATGTCCTGGAGGAGTTTGGAGTATATTCTTCAGGTTATTTTAATGTCCATTTCAACATTTTATTTTTTTAGAAAAAAAGAGCTGAGAACTGATGGTGTCTGACCGTGAACATAGGATGGGTCTTTGATAACTTAGACTTGTGAGTACAGAAGCTCTTTGCAAAGATGAGACTGTAATTCATTATTTTTTCATTATTTTTTTTCTTCTTCACAAACTGCAGAAAAAAATTAGGTTCATACTGTTGCCTGGGAGTATGCAGTGACGTGGATACTACTTTTAGCACCTGTTGCGTCCTTGCTGTTTACGTTGTCAGAGTAAGAATAAATAGTATCTAGATGTAAAATCACCCTTGGGGAGGGAACATGTATACACAGCCATTCAGCTGCCTATCCAAACCTGGCCCTCTTCCCAGCCCCTGTACAAACCATTTATTTGACTTCTGGTTTCTCCATGTAATTTTTGAGGACTTCTAAATATTTTATGTAAAATTGTGGATGGCCACCATTTCCTCCTTAACCATTGACTGCAGACTCAGAAACAGATTATACATATTCTCTTGGGAAAATAAAGGTAGGATCAGTGAAGAAACATAAAGCAAATAGATATCCAGTACTAGGATTACTGCTCACTAGTGGAAGGCAAAAGAAAACACAACTCTTGTGTTGAGGGCCTGGAGACAATAAACATTTGTCAATCAGCTAAGGAAATGTGACATCTACATGAAATATGGTCCCAAGGTTGGGAGGGGCAGGGGTAAGAAGACATTTGGGAAAAACATGTTCTTGCTCAATCCTCTTACATCCTTAAAAGAGCTAAAATGAATTCATCAACAGATTACAAAAGAAAACTAGCTGCACTCCCTGCAACAGGAGTTCAAGTTTTCAACAAAACTTGAAAATTCAAAAATTTAAAGTATTTCTTCATAGATAAATATATCCTGCTCAACCTGGCACCAGCAATTAATATAATTCTCCTGCTACTTTATTGTCAGACAAGAAATCAGGTGAGAGAAGCAAAGGGTGCTTGGAGTAGCAAAAAGCCTGATTATGGCAGCTTGACAGCCTGGGAATAGAACTGTTCTCCACCCAAAATAAAGGGGAAAGGGAGTAGTAGTAACATTACTGGTGAGAGGTTTTCTTGATGTAAAACAGGATGGATATAAGTCATGTAGAAGGGAAATCTTAAGAAGCTTATCCCCTTCAAATTTCAGCTTCACTTTGAACGAAGCAGGTTTATACTTAGAAACAAAATAAGAATATGCTTGGCTGTTTTAGTCCTCCTTTCTACTAATCCAATTCTATCTGACCTGGCATAAAACTGGGTTCCTGTCAATAACCAAAATACAAATAAATGCCTGCCTTAGCATTGTTTGTTATCAACAAATTACATTCAATGGATGGGAAGAGGCTAGCCACATTAACAGTCAATAAAACATGCTGCTCTCAAGTGAGAGATGGCTCTATTTGTCCTGCAGCATACAAACACAGCAGCAATTCACACCAGTCAGAAAATATCAGAAGACTTTCTTTATCTCAAATTCACTGCTCTCATCTTCTATTGACTTAACAAAGAGTATGTCTTTGGCCATTGCCATTTCTGGAACAATACCCCTCAGGTTCAAATAATGGCTGATGGAATATATTTATATGCTTTTATTTTTAATTTTTTGTTGTTGCTGTTAAAGAAAGTGATGGCTTACTAGATTAAGTGAGTACATTAAAAAATATCTATAGATTCAACTTTAAAACTGGCTTCTTCTCTTACTTACAGTATTGAGTTTTCCCTTCCCTTCTAGAAGTGACTGTCACTCAGGGAAAGGAAACAACAAGGTTTTACTACTGTTAATACACTCTACTTTTCAGCAATTTTTCCCTCTCACATGTTTAAAATTATCATTCAGCTCACGTTATGAAAGATGTCCTTGCTAGTTAGTGTTTTCTTGTTTTTAGCAAGTAAGCTAACCAAGGTAGACAAGTTCTTGTTCTTCAAACAAGAATGTGTGCACAGAGAATATAGAGGAAAATTACAGCCCTGAGCACAGGTTCTTAAGATGAAGCCCACACAAGTAACTCCTCTGACATACATAGCAAATACAAACATGTAATGCTTTAACAATGCCTAAATTTGATGTACTCTAAACTTAGTAAAGATGATGATTACCAAACTAAGGATATCAGTGAAGGCAGAGGTAGGAGTTACTCTGCTGTTTCACGTTGCAGAGCTCATTCAGTAATTTTAATATGGAAGCATTTTATACTAATTGCTATTCAAACATGTTGGAGCAGCAAGTCCCTCTGCTAAGGACCCTACAATCAGCATTTCTGATGTGACAATTTAACTGGATAATTAAGATTTTCTGCATTTATCATGTTCAGTTGTTGCTTAATAAAGTCCCTGACTTGTTATTCTCTAAGTTTCCCCAGTCGAAAGTGCATCTTCAAAAGGAAGCTTCACAAATCCCAACGGAACCAGAGACACCAGAGTTTCTTACCTTGCAGCAAACTTTGAGGCTCTCAAACTTCATTTTGATATGAAGTGGAACCCCAACATCAAACATCAAAGATTTGCACAAACTGAAAAATTAAAAATATTTTCCTTTAATGCTATCAAAATGTGTGATTCATCAGGGAGAAAACCTTTTTCTTAGCATAAAACAAACAGAATTTTTCATCTTCATCTTTCTGACTCATACGACAGCTTCTAACACTAGTATAATCATAAAACAATAAAAAAACCCAGTCTTTCAGTACTTTCTGATAATGGCAATGTCAAAAACATTCTCCTGAAAAAGTGTGGCTCTGAAAACATTTCACAGCAGAAAACTGGTTTGCCAGATACTGCATCCTAAATGCTCTTAATGGATAATTCTTCTAAATTAGCAGATGTAGAAAGCCTGAACAGAACTGATGGATGTGCCTCATTATCCTCTGGTTCTGTGGACAGAGCCATAGGATCTGCTACACTCAAGGAGCACTCAAGGACATTCCATTGAGCGTTTTAGACGATATAAAATAAGAAGAGAATAATGGACAATTTTTTCTGCCTTTTTCTCCTAAGATGTTAGCTTGTCAATCATTACCAGAATATGTAAGAATTTTTCTTCCACTGTATATCTTTAATAACTTGCCACATCCATTTTAACCTAAACTAAATTCAAAGATATTTTTATTGTGCAATATAAACACTATAATGATAGCAGTGATAGCTCTCCTTATCTCATACCATGCCTCTCTCTTCCTGATGAGTCATCTCTCCTCTCACCATGCAACGAAAAACACAGATGAGTCTTGAAAAGCCAACACTTGTTGCAATTTTATATAGCAAATACCATTTGGAAAGTGTATTTGTAAAACCACAGCTCCTGTAACTACTACACCAGTTTCCAGACAATGAGTTATATACAGTGGGGATGAAAACATTTGGGAAGTATCTGGAATTTAACTTCTAAAAGATGTTTTCTTCAAAAATAAGAGTAAGAGCAAACTTGCTATTTTGGCAGTTCTGAATCATGTCCTCTTGAGCTTTAATTTCAAATCTATTTTTAATTCTGGTGCTATGCTTAAAAGTAATTTCTCTTTATTGAATGATAAATCAAAGGGAATATTATAAAACCATTCTCTGTCTTAGTTCCAATGGGAAAATCCAAAGTAACTCCATTACGGTCACTAAAAACATTTTTAAAGTTTCAAATCAACATAGTTTCAAGAAGTGACTGAAAAAGATATTGAAATGTGGCTCAAATTCTTCTCAGCTGTGACATATGTTGAGACTTACAGAAAACAAATGGCTATTTAATGTTGCTTAAGAAACTTTAAGTCTATTTTTTTACTCCTTCTAAAGTCACTATGCATGCAAAATTGTGGTGAAGCTGTAACCATCTAGAGCTATTTACTTCTAACATAAAACTTCTCTACACAACACTGTACATTTTTATACTCATCTGCACTTCTGTTACCTGACAGGTGAAAGGGATGTGCAAAAAAAGGCTCCAACTCCTCATATTGTTTAAGAAGCTGTCTTGATCGTCTCTCAAGCACCTTCCTGGGCTATGCAAACTAAAGCAACCATGCTCTAAATTGGGCAGGATCACACTCTATAAAGAAGAAACATTCAGACTATTTTGACATAAAACACATTTGTTTTACCAGAGGCATTAGCAATGTAATGATATTCCCTCCTCCAAAAACACTTTGTTTGATGTCTGATTGATGCCTTCACAAGACGAATGTTGGCAATTAAAGTCATGTATGTAAAAACCAGGAGAAGCTGTGCTCCCTCCTCTCTCTCTGTGTGCAGGGAAGCTGAGGGAGGACAGGTCCCTTGGGTGTCAGAAAAGGGAGTGTCTTAGAGGACAGCTAGGGAACTATGCTGAAAAGAAAGCAAAAGGAAAGACAAGTGGGTATGTACAAACAAGTGGGACGAGGCTATTGAGGGACATATTATTTGAAGGACCTTCTGTTGTCTTGGGTTTGACTGATGTGGTCACCTGCACCAAAGCTGTTTACCTGTATCTGGCACAAGGGAAAGGATTTGACAGAGAATGATCACTGCTTACAAAAGCTTTTCAGCAAGGGAAACAACAATGCTCTGTTTGTCCCAGAAGATGCACTACGAAAAGGAGTGCTATTTCCTAAAGATGTAAAACTTACAAAGTGCCCTGCAAACAAGTACAGAAAAATTATTTAATTGATTTACAATTTGTACAATGGTATATGGAGGAACTCCAGCAACATTAAGTCCCCTAGTTGTTCTATGATGAAGTGAGTACACAGTTCACTTTATAGCTGTGGTAATGGCCAGAGAGGCCAAATGAAAAGACTGCTGCCACAAAGAGAGAACAATTAAGCCAATATTGAAAATCCAAGTGCCTTAATTTTAAGCCCCACTTATGAGCCATAGGTTAGGCTAGTATGCCTTTGGCAACACCAGGATATTTTTTTTTTGGGGGGGGGGAGTGGGGGTGGTGCAGGGGCTGCTGCATTTACAAGAGGAATGATATACTCATTATACTCAAAATATTAAAAAAAACATAATTAAAGAATGACAGGCAAATTTTCATGTTGCTTCAAATGGGAAGATTCTGTCTTAATAACATTGATTGCTAGCCTGCTGAACTATTACAATACTTCTTTAAAAATGAATGACACTTGGTCTATTTATTTAGAAAAGCCATGCAACATACAGAAAACATATAGATAAAGGTCAGTGTTTAACATGATTAATTCAGGCAGGACTACAAAGTATGTCAGGCTTGTTCTTGATTTTATTTTGTATGAAAATTCTTCACATCATTTGCAGTGATGGCTGGGCAGAAATTAAATGGGTTTTTGTGCTTTCTTTATTAATGTTAGCATTCATTTTGCCAGGTTTTTATTTTTTTGCTGTTACTTAAGCAGGTAAAAGGGAATATAAATTGAACACTTGAGCAATGAAAAAAGTTCAACTTCAGGCTTTCTATCTGGTTTTATTGCACTATAACCATATATTACCCTGAGTATCTGCCAGATAAAAAGGCCATGAAAAAATATAGCATGTATATAATACCAATCACTCTTTTCCAGCACTTTGATTCCTATAATGTCCTTTACATTTTTTGAAATGCTAATTACACTCAGACTGCTGTATAATACAGAAGTTGCTTTGGGAAAACAGGATTATTTTGCAGTTACAAATGGTCATTAAAGGACAATTTGTGTGATTCAGTGCTAGGGTTGATACCACTAATAAACACCCTCGACTGGAAACTGTAAAGACCCTTCCAGATAAAGAGTGACACCTTTGGAAACCCAAGGCAACATCTCACTCGACGTTTTTTAGATTTCAGACAATTAACTGGGCCTCTAGTGCAGCCATGGAGGGACTGAGGGCACTCCGGCTGAGAGCACTTTGGGCATTCCAAGCCCCACTCTTCATTCGGGGGCAGCAGGAGCTGGCACAGAATTGTTTTTCTCTGACCTTGCTGGGTGCTGCCTCATTTGTAGCCTGTTAATAGCTTCAGAATCCTCACCCATGATCACAGAAATTAGGCTGCTGTTCCATAGCTGCTTAGACACATACATCACATACTGGTGCCGTGGTATACGTTCAGCTCAGTGATTTAGTTAGATTCTCAGTGAGGAAAAATTGAATCAAATGTGCATGGATTTTACTCAAGTTTGTCTTCCTGTAAAAGATATTTAGGTATTGTTTTGGTGTATACAAATCTTTCAAATGAATCTATTTCATTAGCACTAAAGTTGCAGGCTTCACTTACCAACAGAAAAATCTCACGTTGGAAGTAGTAATACTCAGCAAAAAAAGGTTTTTTGGATTTGAGGCAGAATTTTTTACTCTGTTTCTTTTATTCTTCTTTCTTACCAATTCAATACTAATCACAGATGAAAAACATATTTTATTTTTTTAGTTATGTCAGCAAGAGGACAGCAAGAGGAACTTTTTCCTTTCCAAAATAATGGTAGAAAAGATAGTTCCAAAAAATTTCCAATAGTGATACAAATCTTCTTTAGATCTGAGACCTAGGGCCATAATCTCCTCCTTATTTGACAGATCTGTTGACTTGAGAAGAGTTTCAGCTGACTGAGGACACCTACTGCAATTGCTACAACTAATATATTCCATTTTTGTTTTTCTCTTGTATTGTGCCAGTTTATATGCTTGCTGAAGCTAATGCAAAACTTAGGAACTCTTGCTTTTAATCTGTCTATTGTCCCTTTTTCTTTCTGTTTGTTATTTTTCTGTAAATAAAATTTCCTGTTTGGATAACCCATTATAAAATTATACAGCATTTAAACTAATAACTGTCTTGCTAAGCACAAATGACATGTAAATTTTTAAAACAAATAATTATCTGCATCTAAAAGTAGTCTTGGACAGAAGATAACGAATTATTATTCATGAAATTACATTTTAACTTTTTCTCTTTTTCTGGACTTCTTGATCTCTCACTACATCTATCTGCACATCAGGATTCCATTTTTGAGTAGAGATAGTACAGACAGTTTCTATTTTGGCTTGACTAGTAACAAACCAAGCACAGAGATTTAGCAAATATTGATGTCTAAGTTTGATGGATTGGCCTGAATAGCTGAGCTGTAGAGATGTGCCAGAAGAGTATTTCAAATACATTGAATTAGAGATTTTTAGCTCATTTTTTATAACAAAGGATCCAAAACTATTTTACACAAAACTCTTAAACTGACATTTCATTCTCTAACCTCAACATTTATTTTGCTTTCTGTACTGTCCTAAAAGAAATAAAATTGGAAGGAAATTAATTTTTTTTAATTTTCAGCTATCAATCGGTGATTTTTCAATTGAAACCAATTATAATACTGCATTTTAAAACAGCAGTACATGCGTAATAGAGATACTTAATTCTTACAAAATAGTGAGATTACCCCAGAGAATAAAGACAATGTCTACACAGACACCTTGTCCTGAATAACCATAATTCAAACAGCCTTTTATAGAACATGAATGTCCTTCAAAACTCACATCATTCAAAAGTTAAGACATACTATCCATATAAAATTCTGCTTGTTCCACAAGAAGGAATGACTCATTCCACATTTAATAATTTATGTACACTGAGGAAATCTTTTCTTATTTTCTGACACATACATGAATAATCACTGCTCCCAAATAATCCAAACAGATACAGTTTCCAAAAAAATGTGATGTTTTTGATCAAAAAGTATAAATCTTGAAGCACTTTGGAACCTTTAAACTGGTAGTGTCTGGTAATGCCATTCCTTCCCTCGTTAAAAAGATTTAATGGTGCCTTCCCTCTTCCCAATGCACTTCCTGTTCAGAAGGCTGTTTTAATTCATCCCTGCAACTGAGAGCTCACAGGTCTCTTTCCTCTTTCTAAAATCAGGTAGTCCTCCATTATTTGCTGGGACTTTCCAATTAGTACACTAGTTTAAATATGTTACTTACTCTACCATATAATTTGGTTCTACTAAAATACATTTCAAAAAAGTATTTCATGTTCAATTCATTCTCAGTTTTAGCTTTTCACTGGCAATGGTTTCCCTCTAGTCTCCTAAAATAGCCTTTCATAGCCTATCAACTGCCCTATAAGGTCTTCCTCTGCCTAATACACAATCCCATTTTAATACAGCTGTGTCCATATAAACTTGCTCAAACGCTTTTTTAAATTTTGCATCCCATCATTAATGATTAGAAATAAAAGGCTTTGGAATAATCAAAAGTGCAATTATATCAGACTAAATCCAAAACTAACCAGGGGACTGTTTGGATTAAACATGGCATATCATCCCTTAGAATAATAGGAGGAGAGTTCTACAAATTGTGACTAAATTACAGAAGTCATTTAACTCATTGCAGAGGTAATTTATAGGCAGTGTCCTAAACCTCAGTGACATCACATGAAATTAATCCAATTCATGCATACTTTACCTTTCTGCTGGTGTGACAGAGCTCAGGACAAGCAGTGCTGAATTGCACCTGCTCAGCACACTGGAGCTGTGTTCCCTGTCCCTTGCATTGCAGTCAAAGGAGCTATTACCAACAAATGGAGAGAGATGGATGTCCACTTCGTTGGGGGTGACTGTTTGTGTTTTCTCCTCAAACATTAAGAAATGCATTTTTAAGACAGAGGAAAAAAAATGTGACAAGCTGTACTCTTCTATTTACTTTCAGCAACTGTCCTAGAACAGTAAATTGCTACTATGACCAGTTTTCCACCCATTTTCTGGAAAATAGACTCAATTACTGGCTTTTAAATGGTTTAGAGTTTGGGGACATCTTGCCTGCTGGAAGCTTCCTTGTACACATGACACAAAATTAGGCTTAGCCTCGTGAATACTGCTTGAGCAACATGATGCTCTTTAACACAACCATATTTTCTACCTACTTCCAGTCCAGAGCAACCAACCCATCACTCACACAGAACATAAGGGGTCCCTCTGCAAATGCTGATCATGGTAACCATGTCTTCGTGGCTTGTCATTTTAGTACTAATGATAAATTTTTTAGATGATGTATCAACAGTCTGAAAAGATGTAAGTAGCAGGCAAGGCCTAAATATTTCTGTAAAACTATATTTGACCTCAGGTACAAAAGCCAAGGAGATGAGTCACTCCACCTCCATCTTTCATTAAGACGGATTCTGATTTGTTCTATTGAACAGATGCTTTTGTAAGCATGAAAGGAATTGACAGAATTTTTTTTAAAAAACACCCACTTTAGAACACAGGTACTAGGAACACAAAAATACTACTGCTCAGAAAACAAGCGAATAGAGAACAAAGAAATCTATTTTTCTCTAAAGACTATGGAAGAAATGAAAATTCAACTTGATTACTGATGAAAGCAACTAGAAAAATGAGGAGAGGGTAAAAATGTGGGAAGAAAAGCAGAAGGTGGAATTCATGTGATCAAACCATTAACAGGCAGGTTTGGCTCAATGCCTTTTCTCTATTCACAACATATTGCCTGGTCTAGAGATACAGCTCAGAAAACAACTGAGCATTTTACTGAATACTTATTAAGATCTGCAAGCTTCTTTCCATAATAACTAAATCCAAAACTTACAAGGAGATGGTCTTGATGGAAAGGCAAAGAATCTGACATACAGACCTATAGATATGAACGTCTTTGCTTTCTATATGTCTTTGAGTTCTATATGTCCTTAAACTAGTTCCACATTATGGCTGTCACACTTTCTGTTATAAAATCTCAAAAGACAAGAATTCTGGTATCAGACAAGCACATGGGTGCTGGTAGACATGAGAGCCTTGCATGAACATATTATGGTAATTGCCTCTTAAGAAAAAAGAATGCAAAAAAGTCCCACGTGTCTGCTTGTACACTAAAGCACTACCAGGCCTTTTAATAAAAAATGTCATCTCACAAAATGTGTGCTTGGGGAGGGGAGTTTAATACTAATTTCCCTGCCTTTTTTTTTTTTCTTAATATTCTCAATGCTTTCTAATTAGTTTGGCTTCATTAGCCAAGTCTTGGCAATGACTGTGTCCTCCTTCCCACAACCAAGTCATTATTTTGTGCCATCTACCTGGATTCCAGAAGATTCCTGAGTTTCTGCTCTGTTCCTCAGACACCAAATTCACCAACCTGCTCCTTCTGACTTCCTGAAAATCACTGCCTGTTTCCCACTGTGGTCTTTGCTACGGAGAGCTGTGCCAGGAAGCAGCACCTACTCCAGGGATCTTCCCCAGAAGAGGGAGCAAGCAAACCAAGAGCACCCCACTGAGGTCTTCCATCCTTTAAGACAAAAAGACACAGATGCTGTGTGGCAAGGCACACAGCAGGAACCCTGGGCTTTGTGCCTCCAATGCTGCCAACATCCTCTGGCCTCGGGAACTGCTTAAACTGTGGGGCTGGGATCAGAGAAAACACAGTAACTACAGCCAGCTTACCTGCTGGTTTTGTAACATCAAGGCTTACTCTCCAACTGCATAGACTAGAAAGTAGGTTTTTAAACAATTAACTCAATTATTGACCTTTATTATGAAGCTCAGGAGTAAAATAGGCTTTGTCAAATGTGTGGAGCATTGTAAGCAACACTCATTGACCCTTATTTCCTGTTAACATAATTGTTCTTGATACCATAATTCCATTTTAAATTATTTTAATAATTTGTAGAAAATTTATTACTATCAATGTACTCTTTATTTGCATAGTGATAGGTTGTCAGTCAAAGTATGTGTGCTTCATGAAGTTACCTTTCCTTCCCACAAGGGTGACTTTCTAATTTAATGCATGTTACTTTTTTCAGGAATGCAGCTGACAGAAAATAGCAGCAGAACTGCTTCAGCACCCTGCAAAACCAGCCTATAGATAACTTCAGCAACAACAGAAATATAAACAATTACAATTACTACAACTTATTCCTTGCTTCCTTTCACAAAGACAAGTCTGCAGTCTTCTGATGCAAGTGCAATGACAACGACTTTTTCCTCATAGCTGGAATCAACAGAATTCAGAGCTAAATCACAAATAATCTTGTAAACCCCGCTAACTTGATTTCTTGCTTAAGGGGCATATTCTCTGGGGAATGATTTTACTTAGTTTGATTATTTTAACTGCTGGCCAACTATACGCATGAGCCTGTAAAAATAGAAGATTGAAACTGCAAATACAGAACCACTTTCTTTTTGCATAAAGTTTAAATATTTAAATATTTCAAATTACTTTATCAAATTACTTTATCAAATAGATTTAAAGACAATACGATAGAAAATTATGTACTAACAAAGTAAAACTGAAATAGAAAGAAATTATGCTTGAAAAGTCACAAAAGGAGTCAATGTTAGACATTATTTAAGAGGAAAAGGGGACTACTATTCCAGACACATATGTATCATCCTAAAGAGAAAAGGAAATTTGCTTACACTTAATAATACCTAGCAGGATGGCTGTAAATAATACGTTATTGGTGCTTGTACCAGCAATACTTATCACATGTCTACATTGCTGGCTAAATTCTAGTTAACAGTCATCACGCAACCAAAAACATGCCACCAGACAATAGGGTACAATGCCACGTAAATTTAAAAATTAGATATTTTTCAGCATGTACTCCAAAATATAATTGCATCAATAATTATTGTCTCTGTTTATAAAACAATTACAGTACCTGCTTAACTACAGCATTGCATGCAGAAATTCCCTGTAACTATTTTATTCCGTTCTAACTAACAATATATTTAGGACCCAAACCTGCTAACCCATATTCCCAGCTTTAGAATTACACTGCACTCTGCAAACTGATATTTACAAATCCAATGTACCATTGCAAAGTTTTGATTTTTGGCAAGTCTATGGATACTTTTTGGGACTCAAGTGTTCTGACCTTAGAGGAACAAGATTGTTTTTCTTTTCCTTTTGTCCAAGTGGATGTTCATTGTGGAAATAGTATCCAGAGACAACTTAACAAGAGTACAATGAAACAGATTTCACTTTGTGGCAACATTACTAACACTGAAAAACGAATTCATGATGGGACGTCATTTGTCTTTAGCTACACGCTTTCTCTCCCCACTCTTAATATGAGCTGCAAATTTTCCTCCTGTCTCAGAAATTAGTGATGGCAGACACAGTACCAACTCTTTCTCCTGAGAAAGCATTTCTCTTCTGCTTCATTCAAATTGCTCTGTGTAAGAATTCCAATGTGATTTAAACATCTTTGCAGTCATAGAAGTACCTCTTAAACTGGTGGAGTTATATAGTTTACATTGCTCTGCTTCCTAAATAAAACAATTATTTAAAATACATATCTCCAGCAAATTCTCACTGATACTTATTCTACTTGTTCTAATCATTGCTATCCAGCATCAGTAATATTCATTAAGAGATTTCCAAGAGATAGCAAGGAAAGAAAACCTTTTTCACAGAACTCCTGAATATATTTCCGTACATTCACTTGTCATTAGACATAATCAAGGCTTTTCTTCCTACAGGGCTTTGCACATAACAGATTTGAGCTAAGCTATCACTACTACAGATGCAGCTTATATCAGCTTAGGAGGGTTTCTGTTAAGCTGATATATTATGCACTGCCTCCATGGGCAAATACAAATGGCATAAATAAGTGTTACACTTATGTTTGGATGGGACTATTTTCTCTGCTTCCTTAAGGTACTATTCAGTGTTGCCAATGGAAAACCAGCAAAACACAATTATTAACCAGTGTTAACAACAGAAAAAATGGCACACTACTGAAGGTGAAGCTGTGAAAGATTGTGGAATTTCTGATAATTTCAGGTTTACATGAGGCTGATTCAGGGCTCCCTTTTCACCCCACATTTTCCATGAATGTCACATGTCCAGAGTCCAGAGACTGAGTGTCAAGGGTGCCAAACTAGGTACATTTTTGGCTTTGCTGAATGCAGTGGGCTTTCCCCTGCTCCTCAAACGTTCTCACACTTCAAAGCTGCAATCCTGTTCCACTTGAAACAGTGGCAAAATCTTACACACAAGGAGATTAGTAAGAAGACGCAGCAAAGGCAGGGAAGTATTTTCATTATGAAACAACATAGTAGGAAAAGGCAGCAAAAAATTTCTATGGCTGATCAACAAGGCCCAGAGCTAATTCTCTGGAAAGAGGAGTCTGGGAGGAAGCATGCATTTGGGAAACAAGACCATTTAATTCAAGCTGCGCCTTTTGTGTGGACAAACCTCAAAGATGAATGTTCCTAGCAATTTTCCATCTCACAACAAGTGAATAGCTATTAAGATGGTTTTTTTCCCATCATTGCAGGACTTCTATACCTATCTCTTTTGCAAATGTCTATGAAAATAATCTTTTCATATTTTAAGGGAACAGAAATTTATGATGATTGTTTTGCACATAGATTAGTTTAAAAAACATTTTAAATGGGTTTTCAGCATATTTCAGTTTCCTAGAACAATTCTGCAAAATTGCCTCAGACTTTTTTTTAACTTTATTTCCTTCTTTTTAATAAAGCTTCCAATGGCAATTGCCACTGAATCAAAAAGTAGGCATATGAATAAAAGTTTTTGTTATGTTGTTTGGTTAGGAAGAAGCAATAACCTTTAAATTAGTATTTGTTGTTCTGTTTAAAATAAGTACGCATTTTGAAAAGCTTTGCATTCCAATAGTAATTTAATAAAGGTCTGGTTTTAACATATTCCTTAAAATGAAAATGGAGAGCACAATCATCTTGGAACAGGCTGCCCAGATGAGTTGTGGCTGCCTGGAAGTTGTGGACCCCTGGAAGTGTTCATAGTCAGGCTTGATGGGGCCCTGGGCAACAGCATCTAGTGGGTTGTATCCCTGCCCATAGCAGGGAAACTGGAACTAGATAATCTTTAAGATACCTTCCAACCCAAACAATTCCATTGCTCTTATTTATTCTACTCCTAATTATTCTTATTTTTTTCTATTATTAAAAACAGTGGAAAGAGTTTTAATTTCTTTCTGAGGAGCATTCATCTTATTTGACCCCAGCCCACCACAGCTTGTTCATTCTGCACTTCCCAATGGCAAAGCCGTCACAATTCTGATTTTCCATAAGATACAAAAGTTCTGTCAAGTTTTAAGCAGCGTAAGATCACCCTCAGTAACCATCCCAGTCATGACGCCAAGACAGGCAAATAAACAGAAAGTGGAGAGATGCAGGCAGCACTCAAATATCCACTTTGGTGTTCTGTAAAGCATACAAACCATCATTCATTAATCACTTAATTATGTCAATACTTGGAAATGACTGTGGGTCCAATCTTATGGCAGCACTTAGTCAATCTCTTCCACTCACGACTAAAAATCATGAACAAAAAATATCCACTCCCAAAAGATTATGAACATTTGAATGCAAATCAGTCACTCTGAAAAAATTACAAGTGCAAGAGACTGGTGGGCTAACTTCAAACAAACTATTCATTTGGGAATAGAGGCTTATTAACTTTTTGTTCTCAAAATTCTGCTTTGAAATGTGAAACTGTAAACATGGCAAGTCCCTGCTCCAATCTGCCCATCTGAGAGGGCACAGGAGAGGAAATGATCCACCTTTTGTCCTCGATGAACTGACAGAAAGCTTTTCGTCAAAGCAATTCACTAAGAGTGAACCTCATCAAGGCAGTGAGCTTGCAGTTTTAACAGTGAAGGCTTGGTTTGCAAGTAACAAGAGCCTCATTTGGAACAAAGAAATCAGCAATGATTCTACCACTAAATACACTTTAGGACCATTCAAGGAAAGAGAGATGAAGAAATGGATAGAACAACAAAGTATGAACCTGTCATCAACCCAGCATGGGACACACTGAAGTTAAAAACAAGGTCTATAAAATTCAAGACTTGGGATCTGAGAATCCTCGATTCTCCAAAATGGTTCATTTACCCTCAAAAATCTCTCAAAACCAGAAATTCCAAAATCCTTTTATTTACCTATATTGCAATACTACTTAGCTCCAAAGGCACAAAATGCTATATCTTGTGACTTTTGCTACTTGTCAAACCAAGTAGAGCTTTCCATTTCATTTGGTGCTTCAGGTTGGTAATCTCCAGTACTGAAGCGGATAAACCAATCAAGTAATTTCACATGCAGCACTGAGAAGTCATCAGGTGTTAACAACTCATTACTCAACTGGAAAAGATCAAAACTAATGACAGATGAAACTCTCCTGTTATTAGTCCCCTGAGTCATCCAATTCTCACTGTTCTGCTCCTCATATTTTGCTGCCTGCCTCTGTATCCTGCAATCCTGTTGCAGGTAGCCCCTGTGACTCATTCCTTGAGCTCACCCACCTGTGACTTGCGAGAATGATGAGCCATTTTAACACTGCTTTCCTCTGGAGTCTCTCACTACATCTGTCCAGGCTACTGAGACTGCCATTCTGCTCTAAGTTGGATTTTTTCTTGTTCAGAAATATAAATTCGTTAATTTTTTACCAAGCATGCTGCTACTGGTAATTATTCATTCTATTAATACATTTGCTAATCAAAATGCAATATCTCATTATTTTCATGATTTTCCAGGTAAAAGGGAAATAAGCATTTTTTGAGATCAAGAAAAACATTTAACAAAAAATGGATGTAATAACTGCAATAATCTTTCTAAAAAATGAGAAAACACAATATTTATATGGAAAAGATACTATATCAGCTTCACCTACAGGAATGAGAAAAAAACTTAAGACTTCACATGGATCATATTTTCCAGTGAAAGGTAAATTAATGTTTTCATTTCCTCCGTAACACAGGAGATGCTAAAAACACACCTTTCTACTGATCTCCTTCTCCTGTTTTTGTCAGTTCAAGCTGAGACTACATTCCAAGATCAATAAGCTCTGCATCAGAAACACGCAGTAATAATAAGTATGAGCATGTTTTTCTTGAAAAGTTTTTATTCTCCCTCTGTGTGTATTCTTTAACTGAACCTTCATTTCTCAATAATTCTCCCTGCTCCTTAATAAAAATTCTCACGTTCCCCACTCAAGCTTACACACCACTCAGCTGGCACATTCTCCACAGGTTTTATCAGCAAGTTCACCCAAGAGCTGCACACTTTAAAATCCTATGAAGAATCACACTGATATTCCTCAATGACCACAAGACATTGCTACATCTTCTTAATGGAATATTCATGTTCTGATTAGGTTATGCAGCTTTCAGCACAAGGACTGGGTAAACCACCCACACCACCTCACAAAGACTTCCAAAACAAACACTCAACAATTGCTTTGTCAGTAAACTCTGAATGATTCCTTCTGCTTCAAAGTGAATGGCAAATCTTTGGCATTTTGTTGTATCCCTCCTTAGCAAAAATAGAAATTATATTTTAGAGCCCCTAATCTCATATGTCAGACTCCCTAAATTCATCATTTCAAGTGAGTTTTTTTATCCATTTCCAGGTCTAAAGGTGAACCATGGACCAGGAAAATCACCTCCTCTTTATTCTTAATACTCTAATCCATGTCAATAAAGAATGGACATGACAACCTTCATGCAATCATTACTGCTGACCAGTAAGATGTCTATATACATTACCTTATTCACTCCTCCAAAACATTTCAAAAGCAAGAAGACAAAAACAGTACATCCTTCCTTTTTTCATCAAAATGCATAATCACACAGAAAGGCAAAATCTCTTGCCTACTTTTTCCCTTCAAGCCTTGAAAGTTTCAATTTTTGTTTTGCTCTGTATGAATGTGTAGAATATATGCAACATAAAGCAAAATGATTCCTCAACTTTTCAAAATTTCACAAAGTGGAATAATCTTTAATTTAGAATTATATTTTTCTGAAGAACAAAAATCTGTATAGTGTATAGGGAAATAATCTGTATTTCAAATGTGTATCTCTGAAAATATTTCAGGAACGACTCAGTAAGTGAGATAGTATGGTTACATCATCCTATTTATTACAATCACAACATTCCATGAAATTCAAATACCACTCCTCAGGCTGATTTTGCTAATGCAGTCATCTTTAGAGATGGTCAGTAACTCAGCAATAAAAAATGACTGCTCTCTCAACTAGTTTATCACTTGCTGTTTTTAGAAGCAATACTGTTAAATAGAAGTACATTAAACATATATATATATATATATATATATATATATATATATATATATAGGAAAACAATGACAACTATATCACATAAGACCCTATTCCTATGACAATTTATGGACATCCTTAGCTTTTACATGTTGTTTAAAGGACTTGTAGAGTCTTTTCTAAGTGCTTGAAGGAACCTGTAGTAGTTATCTGTTTTGCTATTCCCATAAAAAAAAATACTGAACAGTTGCAAAATCCAGTATTTATGGGGCATAATCCAGGACAGATGGTGTGTACAAGACATCTTTTACGCACAGACACACACACATGCACACACAACACACACACACACATATCTATAAAATATATGAGCATATAAGTATATATATTTTAACTGAAGAGCTTTTACTTTGATGCATTTGAGGGCAGTAACAGTCCTATAAGTTTTTGTTAACTATATTTGCATCATTGTCATCATGACCCTTAGACAATATTCCCATGTTTCCTAGCAATCAACAGCTTTGAGTTAAGCTGATATTTGTTTGCTACATATACAAACTCTTAGCGCATTAAATGGAATTAATGACTTAGGACATGGAGTTGAAGTTTTCAGATTCCATTCAGGATAGAGAACTGACAGGAAAATAGATTAGTTGAACTGAAATGACAGTTATGCTGTTCTGGTGGGAGTTTCAGTCATGTGTATCAAAAATTACTGGAAGTCGCTGGTATTTGAGAGAGAAAATCAGAAAAGAGAAAAAAAATGAACTGTCCTATAATTTTTATTTCCCTCTGAAGCTGATAAAGTTAATTCATCAATAGAAAAGTTGGTACATCAGTAACTGCTATGTATAACTGTATATATATTCTTACTCAACCTTTAAAAGCATGATGCCTATTCCAGTTAAAAAAAAAAAAAAACCAAAAACATTTTGGTCAGTCTACTTTGAAATCTATTATACACAAGTTAAGGCTGAGATTAACAATTAATATGAATTCTTCAATAAAATGCCATGCTGCACTAACTCATGGCAAATAAAGGTCCATTCTCCAGAGGCTATTTTTTTCTGCAAGTTTCTGAAATCTAAAATTTATTTTCTAAAATCAGGAAGCAATTTTGTTCACTCTTAAGACTCTATCCTTCTTTATGACAGGATTATTCACTAGGAAAAAAATTCCACAGGTTCAAAATTAAAATGTAAAATTCTTCTTGGTGTTCTGGACTGTGGAAACTTTTATAATACTTTCTGTATGAGGATACACTCTTACAGATTATGGAAAAATTAGATTAAACTATGGCATCCTATTTCAAAGGAACTCAATACTCACTGGAGTATATACCCACATACATAAATGCATAAATTGTCATAAAATCATGTAAATGGCAGAGTAATCATATGCTAATTAATTAATAAACAGACAGATTTTGTGCCTATGACTGTACTGAGCTGAACCAGCTATAGAGTTTACAGCTGTCATTCAAATCACCACAAAGATCTCAGCAGTTAGTTTCATAAGCCAGGCACTGAGCTACAGAAGCACCTCATGAACATTGAAATAAATGTCACAGCTCCTGATCAGCACCAGTTGCAGAGTGTGGTGATGATTTTTCTTTTGTTCTGCTGCCATGAAAATTCTTATCTTCATGTACTGGCCAATACACTAAATTCATACTTGCTATGGAAGCTGGCTAAAAACCAGTCCTGGCCTGCCATAAAAATATTGCTAGTTTGAGATTATTACCTTTTTGTAGTAAATTAAGTATTCCCTTCCCCTAATTTTCAGGACTAAAACATCTCTGTGCAAACCCACTCCAATCTGAGAGAACCGTCAAAGACTTCTATAATTAAACTATGCAAAGGATAAATAATGTCTCTTCCAGACCAGATGACTGTGAATTCTCAACAGTTCTTATTTAAAAGTGTTTTCCACTAGAGCATCCCCTTTCATAAAACTTTGAAATAGTATGAAATTCACTTTGACTCTTACCAGAAAAGACACTGGGAATCTTGGAAAGAAAACTTTTCACTGTCCGAATAGGAATCCCATTTTTCTCATCTTGCATGCGGGCTATGACATCTTCCATCTGAAAAGAGAAATAAAAAACAAATTAAAAATAGAAAGAATAAATAAATCCATTATTATTTCCTAAAGTAAATCTCCAAGAAATCCTAGATCAATCCCTCAGAATGACAGGTCCCCATTTTTTATTTCTTTCTTTAATTTATATTCTATAATTTTATTGAACACGTTAAACTGCAAGTAATTTATTCATGACAAACACTAGAAAATATGTGTATTCAAGGACTCTTGAGAAAGAAACAGCAATGCAGGACAACTTATTTAATGTTAGAGTTAGTTAAAGTACCTTAAAAAGACTTGTCAAAAACCATTGTTGAATATTAAACTTCATGTTTTGATTGTTTTATTGGTATTGTACCACATATAAAAGCAAAATAGACACATACAGGCTTTTAGGGGACTGATCGAGTTCTCAAATAGGATTTTCAAAACTAAGTAGAGCTTTTAATATCAAAGCTAAAATTCCTTCTTTTGTTTTGAGAAGGGGGAAAAAATATAACATGTTGTAATTCCTGGAGATAGCAGAGCCAAAATCCTAAGATTTCTTTGTAGGTAATAATGGAGTAGGTAAAAAAATAATTTAAATCAATTTTCTGATTTTCTTACATATATATTTTACATTGGCTCAGTTTCAGATCAATTTTTAGGCTAATTTGGACAACACATTTTATAAATTGTGCCTAACTCAAAGGTTTACTTTTCTATGAACTATGACCAGAAAACTCTTTCACTGGAAAAAAAAGAATATTTAAGTAGTGTTACTGGCTTACAAGGCCAGTTTTTCTTTTTCCCATTTCATAATTGAAGTTTACCAATTTGATAATTTCCACCTTTCTTTCTTTCTTTGAATATCTAACTTCTCAAAATGTTCAATGAAATGATGATGACATTAATTACAACAATTCTTTCTTTTTTCTTAAATAAGCAAAATGCTGCATATAAACAACTCTGTGTGACAGGGTCTTTTATACTCTTTTATTATTCAAAGTTTAAAAAATTTTTGTACGTCACTTCTTTACCCCTAATAGATTCCCAAAGACTTCCTTAAAATTTGTGGCTGGGCTGTATTGTGAAAACATAATAACAGATCAAATTCTGTCATGCCCCTTTTCCCCCTGAAGTCAGATGTCCCACATTAGCAAATATCAAACCAGCATTGGCCACATCTGTGCTTTTATTGGCCCAATAAGGGAGTTATATAGAGCCAGGAAAGCAAACAGCATTTGGGGTTACGAGGACTATACCTGGGAAAAATAAAAACTCATAAAAAAAAAAAAAAAAATCAAGTAACTCGACTGCTCATGAAAAAGCTATTTACACATGGAGTGTCTGGAAGTTCCCATGTTCTGTGTTTTTACAGATCACATATGAACAACCTAAGGGATACAAATCCAGTGTCATTGTCCCAAGCAAAAAGTAAACAAAAGAAGTAGATATTGTTAGCAAGGTGTGAAAACTGAGTCTATTGCTCAGAATAAGGCAATGTGCAAAATGTAACAGAAGAAAAGAACCAACATTAATCTGACATGGAATTTAATTATTTAAATAGAAAAGGTAATTAATAGAAAATTGTCAAGCATATCTATGCTTGTCAGCCGTTGTCCATGAAATGGCGCCTGTCCCTGCATTTTTTATCCACAAAGTAATTGAAGGCTTGTATAAACTCCTTCCAAATTCTGTTGGTAAACTGTCTTATTTTGCACTTATGTAAACAGGAATTCACTCAAATTCAAGTAAATATTTTTGCTGATCATATTTGGAGATAAATTCCACACTCTCAGAGGAAGCTTGTGAGAACACTGCTAGAACCATGGAGTGAATAATGTAGCTTACACTTGGACAAAGTACAGAAAACAATTTGTACATAAGGCAACATGAGAAAGGTAAATTTACAATGTAATAAGGATTGCTACCAACACAGGCCACACTTCTCAAACACAGCATTACAGGTGGACAGATGCAGTTACTGCTTGCTCAAGAACACTTGAGTGCAAATGTTACATGCCCAGTGCTGTCAGTAGTCAGTCTTTTGAGAGTACATGGAAGAAACTGTTAACTTTTACAAATGCTTTCCTAACCTTCCTTCATGGACAGGATTGGATCTAAACAGCATAAAATCTAACTGAGAGAGACTGAAGCTCTGGGAGAGTCCTCTGGTTTTGATTAGCCAAGTGAACTCCAGGGTGTCTGCATTGCAAAATTTCACCTTCTCCTTTATATCAAGCTCATATTAATGTTCCATGTTGGGCATGAATTCTGTCTGTGCAAAAGGCAGCTCACCCTGCAGACAGCATTATTGGGAGCTGCCTGGATAACTCAGTGAGCAAAGATTACCTCCTAAGTGAGCAGGAATGTTCTGAACACACAACACAACAGCAGTCCTCTAATTAGATACAGTTGACCTCTTGCATGGAAATCTAAGTTACTTGTGGTTTGTGGTTATCTTAAATCTTAAATATAAGAACTCTAGAAAAGGAAGGGAAATTTAAAAGAAAAAAGTTTAAATTAGAGATTCAAACCTATCCAATCTAATATAGGCAGGAGCACAGTTTAACTTTCAAAATATGCAGTTGCTGTTTCTGTTACAGCTGCTTTAAATTCAGCAAATATATAACCTCTTCCACTGAAAACCATCAAACTTAATTATATTTGGGAAGCAGCAGTCAAGGCACTCCTCTGTCATTCATCAACAATGACCTAAGACAATGAAAAGGGCAGAATATTTTAATTAGAATGATGAAAGAAAATCTTAATCTAATTTTGCTCAAGAAGCCTAATCTGGAAAACACATGCTGCTGCCTGATATAATAATTTTCCTTCCTGATGTATCATTGTTTGTTTCTGAGTCACCTGACCCAATGCTCAAAAATGAAATAGAAGCTTCTTGATTTCACCACAGAATTAGACTTTTCTCTATTCTACCTGGCTAAATCTGTCTGGCCCTCATCTTGCAGTGAGATTCTTTTTAGTTCTAAACACTCTCAAGTAACTCAAACAAGCCCACAAATAATTTGCCTCGATCACTCTGTAAATGAAGGTCAATATACTTGAGAAGAGGAAGCTGTACAAGCACATATTTTAGTTTTTCAGTCATCATTATACATCATTAACTGGGAAAATACAGCTAGAAAGACATTTCAGTGAAGTACAGATCCTACAGAAAGTTTTCTAAGTAAATGTCTTCTTCAAAATATGTGCCATTATTTTTACCAATGTGGCAATTCCAACCCTAACAAAAACTCACTAAACTTCTGATGCACAGACAACTCAGAACAAACTTGCAATATTAATATTTAAAACTTCACTTGTCTCCTTGTGAAGATAATTTGCAGCCTTCATCTTGACACATAAAGAATCTGTGAAATCTATTTCAAAGCCTGACTCTATGACAACAGTGACAATGCATCTTCCCTAAAGCAAAAAGGAGGCAGATAACAATATCCTGTAATAGAAGGGCTACAGGATACAGGAGCTGTTGAACAATGACAACTGAGTCTGCTCTGAGCACACTGGGAGCTAGGCATGCCCAACTTACCCCAGGAGCAGAACCAGTGGAGGTATTGACAACACACCAGGGGCAGTGTCCTTTAGCTACTTACAGCTAGGTGAAAGGAATACAGGTCCTAAGAGCAGAATTTTTGTGGTTCCTCAGTGCCACTGTGCCATGTGGTTTGTGGGGGGAAACTCTGATTGTTAAACTTCCAAATCTAGATAATAACTTCATTGCTGCTCATCTGCACATCTTGCAAAAATTATCAACTTAAACCATAAGTCAGCATCACTGCTTCTTAAGAACTGGTTTTGGTTTGGGTTTTCTTTTTTCATTAATTCAAACATAACAAAAGTGAAAAAACAAAATGATTGTTAGTGCAGGAAAAGAGCTTTTTTTCTTCCACTAAAATTGAGCATAAATTTATTCCAAATAAAGATGATCACTAGACACAAGAATACTAGAGAAAGTAAATTAACTGGAAATAAGCTAGTTCAAGAGATACATGGTAAAAACTTGAAGCCTTGCCTTACTTACACATCCACAAATGTGTTCATTTTATTTCTGTCCCTTAAAAAAAAATAAATTCTGTTCTAGGGAATTAAGACTATACTCAGGAATACCAAAATGAAATAAGCATAATTTTGTATTCAGTTATCGTACAGTGGAACGGGGATTGCTCTCACGTTGAGTGTACTGGGGTCCACCCACACTACAGCTTTCTTCATTTTGCTAAAATCTTTTTCTCCTTTTACATAAATGCAGGGGTGGAATAGCCCAGTGGAACTAGCTACAAACCTGATCCAAGCTTGTTAACAAGAACAAGGAGTCACAGTATATTTCTTACAGTGTGCAACATGTTTCCTTAGACACGTTCTCCCCTACTTTAACACTCCACAGAGTCCAAGGTCACTAGAGCAGTTGGCCAGAAGGTTGCAGGAAATTTTCCTCAGCCTGTCCCCTGTGCAGAGATGTATGCCAAGCAACAAGGGCTGAACAAAACTTGCAGGGTAGGAGACCGATACAAAGTTCCTTACAAAGCAAGGGCCACTTTTCTTCTGACTGCCTCACTGACAAGCACAGGTACAGGCAAACTGATTGCCAGATCAAGTCAGTAAGAAACAACCCTGGAGGTGAAAATAGAAGGTTAATGGGAGACCTTCAGTTTACCCAGTGTATGAGGGAAAGTACCAAAGCAAAACAAACAAGCTCAGTTTAAGAATGCTGAAAACTCCTTCTCTAAATCAAATATGTAGAAACAAGATGTTTTAGCATCTTCATGTCAAAGATTTTAGCATTTTCCATTTAATGCAGAATTGGGTTATTTCAACTCTTTATTCCTAACTTGGTATGAAAACCAAGCTTAAAACATTCAAAAGTTCAGAAAAGTACATTTAGATTTTTGAGTAAAATACAGCGCTGAAAGATGTCTTGAAACATGCAACACTAACCAACTGCTAATGACAGTCATGCACGAACTCTCTGGACTTGCTGATATAAAAGCAGTCAGTCATGAGTTTTCTAAGACAGCAATGCTGCATCTCTGGTCTACCAACACAGGAAACAGCCCTAGGTACACTCTGATGAATATTAAATTATAGAATAACTTAATTAAAAGAATACAAGAATGACTGGTCTCATTTTCTTCAGAGCCTCTATTTGCTGAAATAATTATTTGACATCATAAAATCAAGTGACAAAACAACACAAAGGTTTCCAATCATATTAAATAGATGCATTGGAGATAGTTTGAAGAGCCTAATTTTTAACATGTACCTATGATGCTGGCACTTCTGCCTCATGTTCCTTTCCTTCTGTATATGAAGACACTGGTGTGAGCAAATAGTTCATACTCTGTCCCTAAGCAGAATACCTGTGGAGAGCAGATGTTCTGGCTTCACAAGTAGCACAAAGATCTGTGTTGTATCATTATCTGCCATCATGCTTAGGGCATAATTTGTAGTTATCAATGTGAATTTCTAATTAAGATTCAAATTTATTTTCCTTAATTATCCATACTGTTTCAGATTCAACATACAGGTAATGTTTCAGACTGGTTGTAAAACAAGAGTGGTACTACATACATGAGCCTGTGCTCACATTAAATGAGCCCAGGGCAAACCTTTGTCATCTATTAAGAATAATTAGAGCTATTTTGAATGTATTTGAAAATTGATGCCAGTTCTGTGCAATTACTTTTGAAGCCTAATTAAATGAACAGTCCCACTGGGCTTCTCCTTACTATCAACCCTGTATGTTCATCACTGAACTTGTATCAATAAGATAGGCTCTGCACACTTCACTGATTTAAAACTGTGGGTTTGAGTGATAATTTTAAGCATGATCTTGTCTTATTCATGTAACTAAAGTGCTGACTCATCAAAACCAGCATTTCATTTAAAAGGTTCTTGTAGCTTAATACAAACCATACCAGGAGTTCTTGGGCTTTCCAAATACCTATTATAATACTTTTTGAAAGAAGGACAAGTTGAAAGCATACTTTGAGCTCCTGTCATTAACCTGTAATCATGTGGTGTGTTGGGAAGCTAAAGCTGTCAGTGATCCCCGGGTAAAGATTGAATAAAGGGTAATCCCTGTCGCAAGAAACCATACAAGGCTGAATGGAAAATCCTGAAAATGCCATACAGGACATTCTGTAGGTAGCAATTTATGCCAGTAAGTAACTATCTTTTCTCCTAAGGACTGCTAGTCTTGAGCTCATGGTTTGATGCACCATTCTTTCTCAGCTTCATACAGTGGGTAAATTGAAGACCTCCCAGTAGCCTATTTCCTCCATCATTCTACAATTATTTCTCACTGTTATTTCTTTGGATAAGTTGATCTGAAAACACTTAATACTGCATTCCACTCCCCCACAAAAAAAAAAAAAAAATTTAAAAAAATCTTCATTCTAATCCAGAAAAACAGTGTGAGTTTGCTTGTATCACTGTAATTTTTTTGAGAATTCAGCATGTAGGAACACTGCCAACAAACCTATAACACTGCAAGGGCTATATTGCTCTCACTCTTTTCAATTAAAGTTTTATCTCACCTAAGAATCCTACATCTGGGTATATAAGACAGACACCCAGTTTACTGTATGGATATCAATGCTATATAGCTGGACTGTGAAGAGCAGACTGAAGTAGTTGCTAAAAACAACTCAACCAGCATTACAGAAAGATCATATAAATTTGGAGGAATACATCACACTGATTCAGCTTTGAAATCAAGAAAAGGTTATAGAAAATGCTATACTAAGTCTATGAAAATTCAGGCAGCTGGCAATTCCAGCTCCCTAGCCCTCATGAAAATGCAATTTCAAACAACAAAAAAAGCTCTTAAGTAAGAAAAAAGGATATTTTTTAATTAACAACTTGCAAAACAATTCTGGTATGACTTTAAATTTTTTCATAGTACTAATAATTCATAATCTAGTTTTACTCTGTCCTTTCCTAGGCAAGAAGCATTTTCTATATTTAGTGATTGTCAGAATGAGATACAGAAAATATAAAAGCTATGAACTGATGGAAAAACTACTACTTTAACTAAATGGTTCTCATGTTTAAATTCCAGATAGATAAATAAAAGCATTTCATTTTATTTACCTGGGTATTTTTGAACTTAGAAATTATTAATGAAAATTAATTAAAAAGACACATTTCTGAAACCTTCAATGTTATTGTTGCACAACAAAACCAGAGATACCTTATGCAAAGGAGTTAAAAAACACATACAGATGGTGAAATTTCAAAACCACCTAAGTCGATGATAATTTTGGAAATTGCATTTCTGCTTTCAGTTAAATAATTTTTTTCATCACATGTATGAAATTTTGGTTGGAATGACAGAGGAAAAAGAAACATCACTATGGACACTTCAGAAGAAAACAGTTTGATGAAGAAAGTCTTTTCGAAGGACTGCTTTTATTAACGGAGTGATGTCTGCAAAAATACTTCATTCAGAATAAAATATATATTTTTAAAGCAGCTAAACCTATAAATAATTTCTATTAATCTGTCAGGCCAAGATCTGAGCTTCTAGACTGTGCTACCAGAGATAAAAATAACATTTCTTAGGCAAAATACAAATTTTTAAAAGTACAGTCTTTCAAAGCCAAGCTGTTTCTTGGGTTGTACTGCTCATTTGTAAAATGATGGTCCTGACACTAAAAGTGAAGTCCCCTGTGCATTTCAGAAACAGAGAAGGTCAATGGAAAACTGATCTCTGAGATCCCAAATGGACCTTCAAAGACAATATTACAGAAGTGGTCAAAGTGTTCATTTTTTTTTTTTCCAAAAAAGAGGAAAAGAGAAATTTTCAAGTTCAACAGAAAAAAAAAAAAAAAAAAAAAAGTCAAAGCAGATTCTGGACAGTACACAGGCTGGGATTTAAAAGAAGAAAACGGATGCAGACATATTTGTAGGAAATGAAAAATAATGAAATAAGTTGGCTTATACGTAGGTAGTTCAGATAAAAAAGTGTATTGTAGCCAATAGCACATTTTGACTTCACAAAAAACACAAAAGTCACAAAAATATTAGCTATGACAGAATTATGATATATTCATCCACTTAACCAAAAAAAAGTGATGTTCTTCTGGATAATACTTACATTTACTTCAAAATATTCTCATTTAATTCTGAAGACTGAAAAACAGATTTTTTTTTTCTAAATTGGTTCATCTTTCTTATGTCATCTGATTACTAATGGTTTCAAATCTAGATTTGTCTTGTTGGAATCTCTTTTCCTCACTTGTCAGATGATCCCAAACATTACAAAGCCACATCACAGCAGATCATTTTAGAAGGAGCTACTGTTGACCAAAGACAAAACCTTTCTTAAAAATTAAAAAATCATTATCCTTCCAATACTAATAAGCAAAAAATTAATTACAAGAAATGTTTCAAATTACATTGACAGAAATAACATTTTAGGGTAAATGATAAGTGTTTTGGTGATTTCTGCATTGCTCTCTGCTCTGTGGTGGGGGAAGACTGAAGAAGGCCAGCTGATCTGTTAATATTTCAGCACCTAGAGAACAGAAATATATACATGTATAAAAACTTCATTTCTAGTCTCTTGGTCCTTGAAATTGCTCTGAATCATTAAACTCCATTAAATACAGAAGTAAAACTTGTATCATCACAATATGTTTTTACAAGTGACTATTAAACCATGTTCTTGTGAAAAAAAAAAGGTTCTTAATTGTATTACAGTATGGAAAGCTTTCAGTATCAATTTTATTTGGCATTTTAAAAAATGGGCTACTGATGTAATACAGTAATGTAGCATTAGATGACAGATGGACTGGTTTCACAGTAGTCTGTTCACCCTCTGTTACACAACTTACTTAAAAAGAAATATTTTATTCTTACCTAATCTGAATAGATAGACAGTTGTGGATGTTCTGGCTATGCCAGTTTTAAACCATGTTGACTTCACCCATTTTCACTTAAAGAATAATGTACAAGAAATGAAAACAAATGAAATACTGAACTATTGATCTGCCAAATGAACAATACAAATAATAATGGATAAAGTCCACAGAAAACTCAATCATGGTACATTTCCTATGCAATCTTTTTTTTTATCATGACAAGTACTAAAATAAATGAACCAGAACATTTACACCTTTTTTCCATAAAAATGTAGCTACCAGCATCCCAATAACACCAGTACATTTTCCCTCCTTATAAAAAGTCTTATCATCATCTCCCCTTCAAGGCAGCAGAAGCTCCAGGCCTGATCATCTTTTTATTCCTCTTTAGAAGATCACACAAACTCTAGTACTAATTTTCATGCTAAAAAGCAAAATTATTTTATGTAGCTCTTGCTACTAGCAATTCAGGAGCTGTAGTGCAAACTGTAGGCTTATGTAAAACAAGCAATGCATACAAATATTAGCCTGCCCTTCAGCGACAAAAAAATCATGAATTTCTACATGTCAAGCAGATTTTTTCATCTCCTGTTGACTACACAAATTAGCCAAGCTTTTCATCCATCAGAACATTAGAATTTAAGAAAAATAGGTCATAGATCTTCTTATTCAGAAAGGAGTAATAAAAAATAAGTTCTGCATGCATTTAAAAACAAAAACATTGGGGTGAATATATGTGGAAACAAACAGGTTTTTCTGAATTGGTTTTTACAGTTTTAAAATGTATTTTAATTTGATTGTGGAAAAACAACCAAACAAAATGTGAGTATTTGCTATGAAAGAAAATTATAAAATGAAATTTAAATAGGGAATGACATTTTGCAAAGAATTCCAAAACTGCCACTATTTTATTTATAATTTCTCAGCATCTCCAGAGTTATTCCTGTATAGGATTCTAACTGTATCAGCCAGACTCTAAAACAAATTTAAAATCTTATTTTCTTAAAACAGAGGAAACATTTCTATAGCACTCACAAAATACTGAAATTCTTCTAAAAACTATCGAAGCCATAGAAAATTAACTTGATTAACAGACTGTAGCCCATTGTTTCCTTTAGGAGTTATTTGGAAGAAGAGAGTAACAATTTGCCTATGGGTTTTTATTCCACACAATGAATGGGCAAAAGAGAAATGCAAATTCCTTATTTTAAATTTCCTTATATTAAATGAAAGCTAAGTTAGCCATACTCTTTGATCAAAGTAAGCTTTCACAGGATTTTTCTTGAAAGAAGTCACTGCTAAAGAGCAGTAATGCCAGTCCACACCTGTTTCCATTGTACACAGTCACCTTACAAACACACAAGCCAAGACCTCTTGGCTTCATCGCTTATAATTAAATTTACCTGATTTCTTTCTCCGCCACTGAAAAAGGACACAGTTTGCTCTCAATCCCACTCTAGGTTGCTCTATTTTCACAAGGATCCTCTGCCATGCAATGATTTGGGAGCAGTCTCAGCAAAGGCTTCTTTATCAAAGCACTTAAATCGTTCATAAACATTAAGGCTGAAATTTTCTAAGAAAACGGAAGTAACTACACACCTAACTCATTAAAAACCAGTGAACTGACATATCAAAAGACAGTGGGTGACCCAGTGTGCATGTTCCAATGCTTTTTGAAATAGGATCCCATTCCAATGTGGGATTTCCCAATTTATATTTTGACTGGTTGCAGCATAATTAGGAAAAGCAGGACATTTTATGATACTTCCTTTCAGTTGTTTGCAGCAATTGCATCAGACCTAGCACTCCACTGGACTTGGACTGAAGGAATAAAGGAAATTTAAAATTACTATATGCCTTTTTCTTATTTAATTTTACTCTGTTTTAAAAACTTGAATTTTTCTTATGAATTCATGTTATATTTTCCCAGAAAAACCAACCACACTTTAATCTCCATTGAAATAAAGAAAGCAGAGAAGACTATCTTAACATCAAAACGCTAGAGCTTTTGAATTCTCATGATTTAGACACTTAAAAGCAAATCAGGTCTGGATGTTCTGTACTTGTCCAATTTAGTCATAGTTTGACATTTACAGTATCTACATTTTATTTTCCTTTGCAGTCATTTTCCTTTTGATTAGAAACATTCCATGTCTTTATTGTCAAACCACATTTGTCCCACAAAAGAAAGTAGAGCAGCAGCCATTAACTGATTTGAAATATATGAGCTCTGAGAATTGTGAATAATGGCTATAAAACCATTTCTTTATTCCATCTGATACACAATAGGGAAAGGAGATGTTCTTTTTTTATAAACAAGTTTTGGTATTCACATACTACTATATGTATGCAATTACATTAGAACAATATTAAAATCAGACACACTCTAACTTAAGAATCAAAAAAAGGAAATGTTTTTGAGTGAATTAAAATTTAAAAACATAAAACCAGAAGAAAACAGAATTAAAACCCACAAATCCATTTGTGAAATTATTTTTTACTCTAGGGAAAAAAAATAGGCAAAACACTGCAGGAAAGAATTACAGAACCCTAAATTTTGGTCATGTTTATTTTGCCAGAAGGACAAACTCATTCTGATTACTTGGTGCAGTGAGCAGTATATATGACACAATGCTCACTGGAAGTTTGAATGCCATAGCCACCTTTCTGTCATCCTTTCTGTAGAGGTGGACAAGACACTCCCAACTCAACCTCAAATCTCTGAACTGATATGTAGTTGGTTAATTTGAATACTTGGAAAATTCAGAATCTATGTAATAGATCCAATTGGATCAAACTGTTAGCATGAATGGGAACAATTTTCATTAAAAGTTCATTAAAAAACTTTTTTTTCATAAAAAGTTTTCAGAACAGAAAAGTTTGATTGCAATAAAGCAATTTCTCACTGGAAAAATCACAAGTCATTTGAAAGAATTTTTTTCCATCATGACTTTATCTGTTTTACCAGTTTAAAGGATGGAAAGTAACCAGGTTTAACAACTGAAGCACTACTTCAGTTAACCCTGTACCTGTTTCAGGAAACATTTAGAATGACCTGTCTCATACTACAAATAGATATAAAAAATTGCTGGAAGAAATGAGACTTTACTAAAAAAAACCCATATTTTCCTATACAGAGTGATTACACTGAAAGTGATCTCCACAGTAATAAATTAAAATATAATAAATAGAGGTAGTCTGCAAGCACCTACATCTTCCAAGCAGAAACCAGAGATTGCTACTTTTGGCTGAAAAGAGGTAATACACTGGACAGCTAGTGGTTACCTGGAAAAATTAAGGGGCTGCAGATGTTGTGGACAAGTACAGAAAACCCAAATTCTGTTCTTTTAAATGCCTTCAGATAAGGTCAGAGAAAAGTAAAATTCCCAGACACAGGTAAGATTCCTCTGGCATTTGGAAAAAACAGAACAAGTTACATTCAGCACAGGAGTCACTTAATGAGGACTTGAGAATCCTTGCTTTTCTTCTCCACTTTGTTACCAACTGACCTTTGGCAATCCACTGCAACCTCCAGTGGCTGAGAAATGTGAAAGACAGCTAAGGAAACAAACATTAAATAATAAACTTCCTAAAGTTTTTGCTGTGCCGGAGCATTGTAATGCTAGGTAAAATTAAAGCATACAGATTTTAAAACAGACTGGAGTTTCTTTCTGTTCCAGAAAGCTGCAGATTCCTGACATTTTTTCCCACCCTATGTCTTCTCAGAGACATGAATCAAAGTCTACTGTAGTCAGTGAAGGTATTTCCTTTGATATTTTGGGAATAAATATTAGCATCAGTAGGTATTGGGCTTCTAAACATTAAGTACTTCATGACTGTCACAGGATACGTCCTCCTTTTCCATCAAAAGCTAAACTATTATAAGGTTCCAGAAATTAAATTAAAGATGTTGAATTCCATATAGAAAACCACAAAACTATATTTCTGTATGGTCCCCCCTTACAACTAATTTAACCTCTTAGATGTTGATGTCTTGAATGCATTTAATATGTTAAACTTAGCTGAGAAGTTCATTATTCTGAAGGAGAATGTTTAGAGACACATTTGTTTACTGTATGCCTCTTTGTTCCATCTTTACCTTATCACATCCTGTTGCAGTACATGATGTTGCAAGAGAAACATAAGGAATAACTTGTACACTGAAATAGTTTTAAAAGGCTTTTATGTGTTAGACAAAGCAGAAAGAGAGGAGGGAATCACAAGGAGGGTAAAGGAAAGATCCATGTTCATTGTCTTTTCATCTCCTTTGAAACTGTGTAGATTTGCATTTTAGTTAATGGTCATCATACACACCCTTACCAGGATTTATTTTTTCATAGAAAATCCTACTTAAAGATAATTAGATAGGATCTTTGAAGTCTAATACATTCATTCCTAAGCAGTAGTCCATTCTCAGTACCAAAGCAGTTGTGGGCATATCTTCAAAAAATTTGATGCAAAATGGCTTTCTTGGAGATGTTGGAATATTGTATTGGCTGTAGATTTCTTATCAAACCATAGACTTAAAATTCTAAAATTTTTGTTATATTTATGAATCCACACAATAATCACTTGCACATTTAACTGTACTTTCCAAATAAAATACATGCAAGAAATTCCCATTCACAGAAAGTTCATTAGGAAAAACTGCGAGATCAATTTGACCCAAAAAAGGAGGCAGTTGCTTTATTTCCTTTTTTATTATTTCAGTTAGGCTTATCATACTGTGAGACCATCCCCACTGTGTGCTCTAAAGCAACTACAGGAGTTGTAACAACCAACTGGAAAGTGTGAATCAGAATTTGTTCCACAGTATGCATAGCAAAATTCGGAATCTAGACTTTATTTTAGTATCCAAGTTATTCCAAGGATTATCTATTCCAAACCAGATCATAAAACTGCAATTTTTTACCAAAAGCACAAAAGCAGCACAGTGCATGTCCTTTGGTAGCCTTCAAAGACACAGAAATTAAAAGGTAAATTGGGTTCCAAAACATAGGAAAACACGTGGTAATTCCCACAGTTTATAAATAGTGGATTTTGTTGCTGGCAAACCAATAAATCCTACAAGATTACTGTGCCAGAACACCTCACTCACATCCAAAATAAGTTTTCTTCACGCTAGTAAAGAGTAAGCCAGGCTGTTGAAATCTATTGAAATGCATGTGAATGACAGGGCTGGGCTCTCTCTGGCCTTATCCCGAAGCCTGGTGGGGCACAGCACCAGGATGGCCCCTCCCCAGTCCCTCTGCAGTTCACATGGAGGCAACTGGGACACTGCAGTGCCCCCAGGGCTGCTCTGAATGCCAAACTGCTTTTGCTGCCTTTCCTCTTGCATCCTTGCCAAGCACATCCATAAAACAATAATTAGCTCTTAGCCTCACTAATGCTCTCCTAATGTCACCTCAGATGCTGTCAAGTCCACGACTCCAGCACTAAAAAATCAGATTATTATAATTAATAAGTGATTAACATGAAGTAGTTTATTTTAGAACTTCAGAATTTACAGCAAGGTTCATATAATTAAAACATTCACAGTAATTTTGTTACATTGATTACAAACTTGACAGCATTTAAAACATTTAACTTCTCTAGGTTTTTAAAATTTAACTTGCAGAAGTAAAAGCAACAGTATCATTCCATCTTCTGACTATACAGAAATAACTAATATCTATATCTAGAGAAGATGTAGTGATGGAAAAGGGAAGCGTGGAAAAGAACAAATGAAGTTATGGAATGTGGTCCATGAGGGAATGGGTTAAACACCTGCACTGAAAAAGGAAGAATCAAGACCATCAAATAGGTAGAGGACAGATGTGAAAAGAATAGACAGGTTTTTGATCTAGTGAAAGACATTCATGCCCTTGACAGGGATGACTAACTAGATGATCCTAAAGGACCCCTTCAGTAGCCTTTTGTGATTCTACTGATCAGTGAAAAGCAAAATAAAGTATGAGAAAAATTAATATTTTGAGTGACACACAAATTAAAAAATTAAATTTCATTAGGTAAAAGGTTTAAGGCAAAGAAAGAAATAAGTACATAAATGAGTTGTGAGTTACAATTTCAACTTAGACAAATAAAATAGATGGTTGGTCCAGCTTCTGCAGCACATGAGAGCTCTTGAAATTTAAATGATCTTTATGTTACCTATACTGGGAGCAAAGCACAGCTTTCAGTGCTGTTGCAAGAACTTCAACTGCAGTTATTAAAAATGCATAGCACTATACTATTTTAAACATATTATTCAAATTCAGGTCATGTTTTCTCATCCTTGGTATCTTCAAAATTTCACTGCAAAAATTTTGGCAGGGTGTGACTCCTTCTGAGAGCTTTAGTAACCATTTAATGGCTCAGTTAGGATGATGCATGACAGAGGAGTGTTATATACACCATGGTTTTTGTGCATACAACTGAAAACAGTTCAGACACAGAAGAAGAAAGAAAATGAGGTAGGAAGAAAATGAGGTAGTGGTTTTGTGATGAAATCAAGTAATAATTAAATGAATCAGAAAAAAAAATAGGAACACTTTTTGAAGAGAACCTACATAGCTGTGCATGCTGAAACATAGTGCATAGACAAAAAAACATGCTTTCAATATTTAGATCTCAGAACTTTATCATATATTCATCCTTTCCCCATCCCATCAAAGTCTTTGAGAACCAAACCACTGATCTTCAGAAGCTATTTTAAGTAACACTATATTTTAAATGTATCATTTAACTCTTTAACTAGTAATTCAATTTTTTATTCTTAATGTGGAAAAAATTCTATGATAGTACATCTTTGTTTCAAATCCATATTTCCCCTGGACACAGCAGTATAATTATTTCAAGTTATTCTGACTAAATGGGGCAAAAGCATCTTTGCTACAAACAAAGACCAACAAGGGATGCAAAAGGACCATCAAAAATCAAGAGAGGAAGTGGTGGAGCAGATGGGCAAACAAAAGCTGTCTGGGGTTTATCAGACACAAGAGTTGTCCTAATCAGCAGCACAGGACTAAAATAAGCCCACCTGAAGCATGTACACTAAGTCAGGATGTGCCTATAGGAGAGCATTCTGGGGAAAACCATCTTGCCTTTCCTAGGAAACCAACACAGGGTGCCTCTCTGAAGTGCCTTTACACCAATTTTATTATTTTCTGACCACTCCAGGCTTCCTTTACTGTTGTTTAAAGCTCCAAGATAGTGAAGCTCTTTTCTGAACGTCCTTGAGTAGAGTACTACTCAAGTCTCCTGTTTATCCTGGCTTTGAATCTCCAAATTTGAGGTTTACTTTTTTTTTTTGCATATATTGTAATTGATTTTGATGCATATATTATACTTGTAACTTATCAGTTAATAAAACCTTTTTTTTTAGGCTCAATGTTCAGCTCATTAGATAAGTTATATGATCAAATGATACTGTTAAATAACAGTGCAAAGAATAAAATAAAACCTACTAAAAAATCGTTTGCTTGTACTGCAGCACATGTTACCATGGAATTCATTTTTATTTCAGTCATAATAAAGAATTATTCCCAAGGCAGCTAAAGGCTTATAAAATTCATAAATTCTTTTGTACTTGTCAGCAGAGCCTCTCACTTAATAGTATGCAAATTTCTTTTTGGATTTAATTTTGGTTCATAAACTCTTTTAATCAATTAAATGTAATTGAAGTAAGAGTGATAGCAATACAGGAATCCTTGCTCAGATAGGAAGTTAAATGAGATGATCAATTCCTACCATGACATATAGCAATTCTTCCAAATATTTTATTCAAGTCTCACAGCTATTATTAGATATATGCAGGATTTTATTTTTTATTGTACAATGCAATTCAACCCCAGCGTTTACAGCTGGTCTTCTCAACAGCTCCATTTAAAAGCGTGCCAATATCTGAGCATCAACTTCAGCATTTTTATTTCTCTCTGTGCATCTCTGCTTCTCCAAACGTAACCTACTCTTCTTTCCTTTCAAAATTTCATTGTCCTCTCCTCTGCCTTCTGGCTGTTGGCAATACATCCCTGAATTCAGCTAAAGTCTCAGCCCTTTTCATCCAAAGTAACAGCAAACAGAACTCTTCTCTGCCCTCCAGAATTCAAATTGTGACATTGCCAGGCTCCCACATGGTACATATTCCCCATGTAATCGATTTATCAGGTAGAGACTATAACTGGCATCCTCAAATCAAGTACAATAATTTGTTTGTAAACTACACAGAAATATCTCCCATGCAATGTCTTGAAATTAAGACAGCTACTTGTAGACAGATGGTTGAGCTCTGCTCCAACTCGATTATTAATGATTTTGTAGTTATATGGATTGATTTCTGCAGTTTCTTTTAGGTGCCTGAAAAGAGGAAAATCTATTATTGACAGATGATGAGCCAGCTAATGAAAACTCTGGAGTGCACATATTGCAGGATGTATTGCTTCAGAATGAGAGTGAAAAAATGCCAGGAAAAAATATCATAAAAAACTTCTGGTGATTTTTTTTTTAATATTATTATTAATGGAGAGCTTGGTTTCTCCTAAGTACAAAGGACTGACTACTACTGGTAATGAATCCTCCCAGGAAATTATAGTTTCAGTTCAGGTCTCAAGCTAGAAGTTTTCCAATTTTTTGTGCTAATTCAGGCCTTTTTATAAATGTATGAAGACATTGTTGCCATTCACTGTCTTTCACTACTGAACCACACCACAACATTCTCATATCCAAGTTATTAAAGAGACAATATTTAAAAGAAAAGGGAGCATAAGGGAGAGGGAAAGGAAACAGCAAGCTGATACACTTGGACAAAAAATTCCACAGTTCACACATTTCTCAAAAACTGCAAATACATACTCACAAAATCATAAGAGAGTTTGTGCTCATTTAGAGAAGGATAATCTCAGAATAACCATATCAAAAGACTAAACAAGTGCATACAGTATTTACAGACATTTAAATTTTTTAAAAATATGTCTTTCTAGTACAAAAAATATGCATCCTGATGCATAATTTCAAAGAAAACCAAGCTTAAGTTCAAGATGCAGTTACCAAAGAATAAGTTTTCATAAATTAAACTCAATTAATATTGTATTTCTTATTTAAAGCTGAGCACTTTCTCTTACTAACAGTTTCCCACTTTCTGCTCCTTCTATTGAAAAAGGGGGTTTTTGCTTGGCGTGGGTTTTTTTTACTTTTTAAAAATTTCAATTCTTTTTGATTTAAAGTAAGTTGCTAGACACCAATAAAGTGTTAAATAGTTCATATACTGTAAAAACAATGCTTCTCTTAATTCAGAATTATGAAAATTAAAAAGAAGAGTATTTTATTTCAAGTTTAGTTTTGTACTGGTAAAATTGAGTCAGAGAGTTCTGAATTTCAACCAGTCACAATCCCTTATTGTGACAAAGGTAATTTATAATTTCTTTGAGGGAGCACAAAGACAGTCTCTACAATGAAAGTGAAATACTCTGGCAGGACAACAAGCTCTATGAGTAATTCTGCATACTAAAAACCTGACTATCTCAAATTTTCTTTTCTGGTTTTTCCAAACAGACACCATTCAATTTTACAGAACCTGAATGCTATGCTTTTCACTGCCAGATAGAGACAGACCCAGGACTCCCTGTTTTCTGCCCTGCCTCACAAGGAGGGTCAAGGTACTTCAGAGCTTTAAAAGAATAATAAAGTTGTCAAGGTTGTAGCTACAAGCATCATATCTACTGATATCAATGGAAAAATAATATTTCATTTCTGACTTTATTTCAGGCAGAAATCTCAGTCACTGATAGTGGTCAGGAAATGATTGTGGGGCAAAAAATTTACATTCCTAGTCAGCAAGGTGTTCCAAATAGAAGGACATTGTACAGAGCACCACCACCTAATCCATTTAAACTATTGATTCTATCCGAGCCAATTATTTGATGGCAATAGGAGGCAGTCAGGAGAAAGACTAGAGGCATTCTTTCACATTCACTTGTTTGCAGTTGTGAGTTTTAATGGCTTTACATTGCCTCTTTTTCTCAAACTCACCTAAAATACCAGAACACACTCTTCTTCTATCATAGGACTCTCAGCTTCAATCTTTAATTTAGCAGCCCCAGGAAAAATCTCAAAAGTAAAAGCAGAGAGAATGAGAGAATACCTACCAATAAAATCTAAAGCACAGTGTCTTTTGTAATTTGACATATGACAAGCTTTTCCATGCCAAGATCTCAAAAGAAGAGACAGAAACAGAGAACACCTCACTGTGCCTATGGAAATAGAAACATACCAATACAATGCTTATTTGGAATTTAGACTGCCATTAGGTTTACATGGTAGTGAGCACTTTACAGGTACACTTGCATTTTCTGTGCAAATAAGACTGTAAGAAATAGGAGTTTAGATGGAAACACAATATGATTAAGAGACCTACAGTGTAAGCTAGTGGCAATACTGTGTTTCTGCCTATTCATACAATGACATTTCAAAATTAACGGTTCTCTTTTTCATACACATTCAAATTTATATGGACAGTTTATTCACCACAAGCCATGGTTTGGTTATATATGCTATGCCTACATGATTATACACAGCATCAAAAAATTAGGAATATAATAATAATATAAAGCATTTAGTAACATCTATTATAGTACAAATTTTAATAAAATAATTGAAATATTAAAATTCCTTTTAACAGAATTTACCCATAAAAACTCAAACAGGAAGAGACTGCTTAGCTTGTATCAAAGAACCTAATAGGTCCAAAATCCAAAAGAAGGGATCTGTTTCAAAGACAGCATATGAATACATTTCTTTTTGTAGCCACATCATGCATGTTGATTATATCCTAAACCTGTGTATGTAAGACCTTGAATTACTCCACAAAGTCTTCACTTACTATGCTGTCAATGAGCTGGGTTGCTGTGAGAAAAATTGTAACAAAACAAGAGCTCCTTACAAGAGGCCCTATAAGGATGCACATACTCTGCTGCGTGGGTGTCGGATGGAGCAACACACTGCACTTGTAAGAGAGAAGCATCAATAAGTTTGTTGATATAAAACAGCAATTTAACAAAGCTGAATAGTAAATGCCTCAGAGGTTTACCAAGACTCAATGGCAAGGTACACTTCTAAAGAAGAGGGTCAGACAAAACAGAAAGGACCCCCTCACTCTCTAGCATCCTTTCTGAGGGCATTTAAGGCGTGCTGGATACAGACCTAATCCCAGAGTCAGTCAATGGTTTATGTCTAAAGATTATATGTGTATAACCAAACCTTTACATCACTTAGAAAAGATTTCAAAGCTTCAGCACATTTATTCCCAATTCACTTACTGACTCAGCCCAAAGCAGTAACTTGGAGAGGTGTCCCAGTTCCAGGGAAGATTCTGGCATGTAGCCTTCTGCCATGCACAAAAGTTCAGCAGGCCCTGGGCTGTCCACTATTTATGGAGTAAGATGATTTGCTTATAGTCACATTCATGTACCAGCTGTAGTTTAGTTGGCACATAGCCCTCAGCTGCTCAGCAAAGCTTACAGCCCTAACTACTGTGTTCTGCAGCTTCTCAGCATCCTGCTAAAGACAGAGACAGCCAGTTAGACCACCAGTGACATCTAGTACTCAGGCAGGGAAGAGGGGGAGGAGGTAGTGGGCATCCCACCATAGTGAACAACTTGGCAATGCCGTGACTTCTGAGAGTTTCCTTTTATACTCTGGGTATTAGTGTGTATCACCATGCACAGAACTTCCTGCACTTATAAACACCAAGAAGAAAAGACAGCAGGAATTGTTCATCCTCCAATTTCTCAGCCCCTCCTGGTCTTTGTCTCACTGCCAATACCCTTTAAGCCAAGACCTCAGTCCTGCTGCCAGTCCATTTCAAACCACCACAGCCTTCTACCTGAGTCTAAACACGAGTATTATGAAATGAAGATGTACAACACTTCAGCAAAACTGTCTTTGCTTTAATATTTCAATTTGAAATTTGAATGTTTCTACCATTTATTGTTCTTAAGTGTTATCAACTTCTTGATAACTGCCGTAATTAGGTACAGCGCTCCATATGGATTGATTTTTTTTTTTTTTTTTTTAAGTTTCAGATGATGTAGTTTTGCTGACAGATAAATGAGTCATCAGTCTGTCACATAAAAGAGAGCAAAAAGAGTAGGTAAGAAAACCTCTTTTTTCAAGGCTTTTGGAGGTCATGGAATCAGTGTAATTTTAGAGAAATTATTATACTTTTTATAAAGCTGCTTCAAGTTCAAGAAACAATTACCTGACACTGTATCCACATATGCTTTAAAAACTGCTGACCACAGTAGATGCCCAGGCTGCACTCAGCCAAGGCTGAGGATGGCATTTCAGAGCCCAGGCTGGTGTTCTCACAGCCTGAGGGATACCTTCCCCACACTCAAGCTCACAACAGCGGTGCCCACGCTCTCATCATTCAGCCTCTCTGTCAACCCCAAAAGATTTCTGTGTTTCAGTGCCACTCAGTTAAAACTCACACCATGCAAAGCCAAAGGGAAACTTCATGGAGTGCAGCAAGCACACATGAAGTGCAGAGCACAGGTACCCCCTTTGGTCACTCCCAGTCCGCCACTTGTGGCCATGACTGAAATGGAACTTTCCTTTCTCACTGCTGATTTTTTAGAAGAATCACAGAATAGAAGAGAAGCTGATGTTCTGCTGCCATAAGAATACCTCTGCTCTGGGTGTCCCTGCCAGGTACCAGGGTGCTCAGGAGGGACAGGAGCTGCCCCATGCCAGGAGCAGCTCATGCCAGTCAGCTCCCACCAACCCACTGCAGGGCACTGATGAGTCCCACAGCCACCCTGGAGAGTGCCTCAGGGAAAGTGTTCCACAAAGGACAAAATTTGCCTGCAGAGCAACAAGGGGATGAGGGACAAAAGTGTGAGAAAAATCTCTGGAAATGCCCAGGTATCCCAGAAGGCTGGAAGTTGTGCCATCTGCACTAGGGCAGGATTCCCTGGCAGCCAGAGCAGGTGGATATGACTGCATATTTACATAGCCTTAAAGCTCCTCTCCATTAAAAAGAAAAGGGCACTTTGGTGGGCTTGAATTGAGTCCATCAAGGCTATTTTGTTATTGCTAATCCTAAAACTCCAGGGAAGAGAAGGTATTTTCTTTCAGAGGATGAAGGATATCTCACATGCAAAGACATTTAAAGCATTTCAATTTCTAATTGTGCCACTGTCAGTTACAGTTACTTTGTTCCTCCCACAAATTTGTTGGTGACATGGGATACAAACACATGCTCATATCAAAACCAAAAAGAGGGATTCACAGAAAAAGTCTGATATTCAGCCTGTTCCCTTTCCCTTGCTCAGTAGAAGAGTCAAGAAAACCATTCACACTGGCACAAAATATTTCTCTCCAAAGACAGCACTCAGCAGCAGAGCACCACATTTGCAAAACTTTCCTCCACTTGCCTGATTTGCTTTGTTTTTATGGTCAAATGGTTCCCCCAAGAGTGACTTTTTATAAGCTCAGACTGAGCCAGTGTTGTCTGAGGTCAGATCTGTGAAGTACCTGATCTACAAAAGCAGCACTGATATTTAACTGAGTTAGAAAGCTCACTGAGGCTTTTGAAAAACATCCATGAAGGCATTTCCATTTAATGTGATTAGCATGCTAATTCCATCAGCTCAGTGACAAAGCTAAGATAGTGTCATCTGGAGTATTTGGAGTATTGTGACAAATCTTTAGATATTTATACTGTTTTCCATTGTTTTGCCTCTAGAGTTCCTTCACTGCTGTGAACCTACACGAATTAAGCTAATTGAGAATATCACCACATTTTTGGTGCAAGATTGTCTTAGAGAATGCAAACTGAAATATTTAAAAGGTATAATAAATGTGCATTTTTATCAGTAATTTGGGGGTAGGGGAGGAGGGTTTCTAGTGATCACTGTTTCATTGGTCATGAAAACCATCAGAGATTCAAGGGCTGATATGCTACAAATGCAACCAGCCATCATTTCACTAGAACACAGCAATTGCTGTGCCTATGACAAAAAGGACTGGGGCAGATTTTGTGCTGAAGGTGATGAAGTTGAGGAAGGAAAGCCTAAGTCACAGTTTAATGGTTATTACCATGGTTTGAATTAGTCATCTCAATGATTCTTATCTAACTCAGCATACACATGTTTTTGATATTTATAATGCTTCTGCCCTGAGTTTTACAGCACCTTTCACGTAGTCACATGAACTGCACATTTATGTATGGTCTGTGTGAGTCCTGTGCAAGCAGAAGATGAAGCATAAAGCCAAGGTTTGGCAGAATGGTGGTACCAATTATAAAAGGTAAACCTGACACAGAAAACAAGCTCAGAAACTCCTTTTACAAATCTCAAAATGCATGATTGAGAACACCAGCAAGGAACAGGCAAGGCTTTCCTGCTATAGTTATGTTACTGGTTTTTTGGCACTACAAAGGAGATTCTCTGTTTTACATATTTTCATTCTTTCATTTCATTCTTAAGTTTTTTTATGTGCAAATATACCTTAAACTTCGCACATGCTCTATACATGGTCCATTAACAAGAAACCATGTATGAAATATTGCAGACTTTATTTTGAGGTAGATACAAAAGTTATAGAAACTGAAAAGGCCATGATGGAAGTTCCCTTCAAAATTCTTCCTAGAACTCGATTTTTTCATGTTAATGTTCCCATTCTATTGATCCTTATTATGCAAAAAATAAAAAGGTCTTTTCAGCAAGCTTTCTCTTTGTGAATTGTTTTGAAATGTCACTCACCAAAACATTTCAAGCAAAAAAATGACATGTAATTTCGTCCAGATTATATTGCCATCTGAAAGACAGCAACATGTGTGAATGAGATTATAAATTATCTAGTCTGTTTTTCAATTTCTGAGTTTGAGGATTCAGAAACACCATGTTCACCTCTGAAGGAAATGAAAGAACATCCAAAACACAAATAATGAATGTTTTAAAATCTCTTAGGCTAAGCTAAGGATAAATTGAACAGTGCAAAGACATAATACGTTCTCTTTCACAAAGCAGGCATTTATTATTTGGCTTTAATCTACTTACACACAGTTGCATAAAATAATAATCATATTATCATTGCATAGATATAAAAAACCTGGTAAACAACAATAACATAAACTGTCATTTAATCATTACAAACTCCAAGCAAAGCCAAAATCAGGGTTGCCAGCACTGCACAGCCTAGCTGCCTTCATGCTCTTCCTATCAGACATGAACATGACATTATACTATTTTTGCCTCACCTCAAAAGATGAAAGACTAACTGAAAACAGTGAGGCATAGCTGAAAACTCCATAGTTTTTTTTCCAGCCTACTGCTTTAGTGCTTTTTGGCAGTACTGAGTTTTTGTTCAACATTCTCTGGACGTGCAGGAGCCAGAATTAAACACTATTTTTCAACAATGAATTGCAGAGAGTTTTTCAAAATAGCCATTTTAATTCAAAAGGCATTTTGAACTTCTCAGAAGTTTGAGCAATACATTCATAAATGGAGAGACTTCATAAATCAAAAGGAGTAACATTTGTGTTTAATTGGAAAAGAATAGGTTTGATGGAAAAAGCTAGTGGTGCAACTCCACTTTTACAAATTATTGATCATATACATATGTCTAAGGATCAGTACATATCTGTTTCTTCTTTTTTGTTGTTATTAAACAAAATCTGTACTACTCATAGATGCGGTTACATAGTCTTCTGTGAGTCCTAAAGAAGATAAAAGTCTGGGCTGTAGGAAGAATAATTAAGCCTGATCTGCATATAAGCTTAGTTTCAACACATGCAAAATATTTCTTGAAGCTTTGGGATATGAAGTTAATAGCCCAATTTGTCATATCTACCATGAATTATGAAATAGAAAATGCACTGGGGAAAAATATTCAACTTCATTTTATTACTTTCAGTGTTTCAGTTGAAATGCTTACATATACCATGCTATCTAGCTTTTAGTCATTTGCTAGACAGTTTTACTTGCCATCATTTGCTCAAAGAAAACCTACACAAAAGCTCAACAAAAGCTACACAAAATACATGGAGCTCTGCATGAATTAGGCACTGCCCATCACCCAAGAACAAGCAACTGCTGTCAGCAAGGTTTCTCACTTACAGACATCAGAAAAGCCACACTGACAGCTTCAACTGGCTACCAATGTTTGATTAGTGCAACAGTCCCTTCAGCTTAGGGAGAGCAAGGAGAGGAGCAGGAGGCAATCTCCCTCTTCTCCCACTGCATGGAAAGGGAGGAGGCCATGGGAAGCTCTATGGCTGACCCATCTAAAGCAGATCTGTTCAGAGTACAGAAGTACAGGAAGAGCTCAGCTTGTAAAAGCTTTTAGATATTCTGCCTGTGGAGAACCAGGTGACTTCTGCTGCCACAGCTGGAAATGCCTCCAAAGCACTCAACCTAAACATTACCTGCACAGCTGCATGCTTTTGCCAAGGCAGAAATGGTATGAGATGGGAGATGCACAAGCCGCTGCTGAGTGCTACCCTCAATAAAGGTCAAGGAGAATTTTCTGTTTGCCATTTTAAGCACAAAAATAGAAACAAGTCAGGCTTCTTGTAGACCTAAGTATTTTATTTCAGCAGTGAAACTCTGATGTCATGTACGTCCTTTGACATACAAAAGGATGTATGGCCTGATGGGGTTATAAAGCATAAAAACTTCTAATGTTTGTAAAGTGGGTATTCACAAAGTATTAGAGTTCAGTTTCACAGTGAAGACAGCACATTCATAGCACATCAAAAAATCCTTTGAGATACCTTCCAGGGTCAGGCTGAAAGACTATTGCGGTTCTTTGTAGTAATGCAAATGTAATGTTTAATCAGCACAAAGAAATCAAGGTGATACAAAGTGACATAAATAACCACATGAAGCTTATTATTGGTACTTTGAGGTAATAATGTGTTTCAGACACATTTTGGATGTTGTTTTTTAGTCTAAATCCATCATAGCTACTATAACAAGGTGTGTTGCATGAAGACACTTAATAAAAGCTTCAAATCAAAATTATCTTTTTCATTAGTGCACAGATGGTAAGAAATCAGGATAAAAAATTTGACATTTTCTTTACATATATCTAAAAAGATATGTAGTTGTTATAAGTCTGTGTTTTATACTTTCAGATAATATTCTTCTGGAGTTATTGAAAACATGAACATGCATTTTAAACTACATTATGGTTTTCTTAAATAAAGTAGATAATTTGAGTATATTTTAATCACCTACAATTATTCTGAAAGTCAGAATTGTTTCTACTTTTTTTCTTTTCCCTTCCTTTTTGTTTCTGCAAGGAGAATGAAATATGGATTCCTTCAGTTTGGATAAAGGAATGATGCAAAAAGAAACAAACAAGGCTTCTAAATATGCTCATAAGAGATAAACTAGAGTCCTCTTCAATCTTTTGCAGTACTTTCCTTTAGCCAGAGATTCATACTATGGTTTTTGGCTCTTCTACTGAACTGAGGAATCATTAGGTCTTATCAACAAAGTGAGTGTTGCAGACAGGCATTGGTATTTGGATCTAAGTTAATCTCCCCTATAAACTGAAGACAAATTGTATAGTTACTTTGAAAGGAAGAAAAAGAGGCTTAGGACTCGAGATTATCTGTTCCGCTAAGAACAAACTGCTCCCATGTGAAGAGGATTTGGCAAGATAAGTGCTACAGAAGCACTGACTTACAGCCATCCAAGCTGACTCCACAACCCACTGACAGAAAAGCTCACAAACTCTTGCCTTCATTTATACTCTTTCTTGATTATTCCTTGAGCAATGAGAGTAACCTCTTCTAAGCAAAAGCTGCAGTCAATGCTGGAGACCAAGAGGCATCACTACCTATTTACATTATTGCCAATAGTCTTCATCCCAATTGGGAGACATCCTTACATAAAAAAAGCAAGTGAAATTCCCCTAGTTCTGTTGGAAAGTAGTCTTGTTCTTTTTCAGAAAGCTGACATATCACAACAGTACAGTAAGCATAAATGACACAACCATACTGAATTGAATCTGCAGGTAGCCTGGAGCAGGATGCCTAAGCCTGTGGAGTAATCCCCCAGCTCACAGTAATCACTGTCCTCATGAATCTGATTATCACCCTTCTCAAGGACACATAAGAATCCACCATGACTAACCATCACCATTTCACCAAGAAATCACCATGATTCACTTCATGACTATTACCCTACTGCAATACTACAAATAGCATTTTGTTTCCCTCCCTTCTTCCTGACAAAATCTGCTCTTGCTCTTTTTCATAAAAAAGGAAAACCACATTCCCCACAATACTCTTTGCAGGACTCCTTTACGGGGTGAAGGCAACAGATTGTTGAAGCTTTCAGCAAATATCTGCCCTATCACAGTGCAGCTAGGAAGTTGGAGATGCCTGATTAAATAGCAATATCCAAAGAGATATCACAGCAGAATCCTCCCCTCTATTAATTGAAAAAAGAAAAAAAAAAAAACCAAACAAAATCAAAATAAGTCAGGACAACTCAAGAATGCTTTGAAATAGGAGAAGTATCCGCAATGTTTAGAAGCAGGTATTAGGCATAAGAATAACTAATGCAGGATAATAAAGAATAGAGTATCTTGAAAAACATGATACACCTCATAAAGCTGCTATGCACTACTGAGTAACACCAGCAGTCTCCTAATGGAAATGACACAAATTAGAAAAAGTTGAATAAGTACATCAGGATTCTTCAGGAAGAAGATTCAGGTAACACATCCATCCCTCAGTTGCATTAAGAAGTTCACTCTGCAACACTTTGGTCTTTGCTTACAACTGTTTGAGGCAACAAAACAATGAAAAAAAGCAGCCAAGGATGGGGCTGGCTTAGAAATCCTAATGTGAGAGAATCTTAATGGCTTGGAAAAAAAATCCTTAAATTTGGGAAAATCCCTAAATTACCTGCCTTTTTCTCTGTAGTAGCAATTCTTTAACATAAAGAGTATGCTTAAAATAAAAAAAATTAAAAAAAAAAACCCAAACATGTACATAGCTCTCTAATTATATCTAATTATTTCACTTGCAAAGAAAGGAAATACTATTCCCCCCCACCCCCCCTCCCCCCAGCTCCTTTGGTTTTGGGGTTTTTTTGGTCACTCTAGGAAAGAATTAAACTGTTTTTAAATGTTAGCACCAATGGTCATTTTAAGAAAAAGCATAGTATAGTACAGTATAAGTCACAGGAATTAAATTTTAAAACGGCAATATGTTCCTCTTTTGAAATAGAGTTATTTTAACTGTGGTCAAAAGCACACATTGAGTATCTCCAAGAACTGAAGTCAGCAATTTTTTTCAAGGAAAAAATGCACAAAACACCCAAACAGCTGCATATATTTAATATGTGTCAGCAAAGAAAGTTCTAAATAAAGTCATATGCAATATTCTGATCAAACAGGAGCAGGCAACTGAACAGTTCATCATCTTGACACCAGACATATTTTTTTCTGCTTCCCTGGGAGAAAGTAACTATGTGCTTTTTCTCGACAACTACATACTCAGTCTTTTTCTTGATATTTTAAAGTGTGAAGACTTCCATATTTTTATTTCTATGTTTCCATTAGAAAATACTTCTAAAAGCCTGCAACACTTGCTTAGTACTAGTTTCTTGTTAATTCACTCAGAATAGCTATGAATTTTGTGAAAGAACATGCACTTAATGAACTACAAATTTAAAGATAAATTCTTAAGTAACCTCTATGATTTACCTAATACTCTGGACCTAATTCACAGAAAGTACCTTTAGTAAGATTTTTACTTACATAAGCAGCATTTCTCAGAGGTAAGCTTTCTGCTCCATGAGCTGTCAGTCTGAATCAGGTTTGATATAGTGTGATGACTATGAAACACAAGTCTGGGCTTAAGAGAGAGAAGATAGGTCCAAAATAAAGTTACTGCTTTTATGCCAGCTGAGTACATTCCACAGGGAAACTACAAAATGTAATGCTAGGAAGCAAGCATTTGTCATTTTATGGAACTTTTCCTCCTTTTATGACTTAGTTTTAGCAGATAGAAGCAACTCTTTGCACCAGTTTGTATTACCTCAAACTCTATGACAAATCTATAGCAAAACATCAACACAAAAATTTTGTCTTAGAGCTGTCTCAGTGTCCAGCTCATGCCTACTTCATTTTCCTTTTGTTGGGTGGGAGCTTGCTTGAAGAGGAAGAAAACCATTGTTTTAAATAGGGGTTTCAATAATAAAAAACAGTCTAAGAGTTCACCTCAGGGATGATATACCAACACGCTAAGGCACTGCCAAATCACTCCTCCCTGAAAGGGATTTGCTATGTATGGAAACAGGTTCTTCCTATGACAACTCCTTCTTGACATCCAGACTCCAAAGCCTTCCTAGAGAAAAGATTTGCAGCCTTTTCCTCCTTCATTAAGCAGGTGACCCTTTCATAGCAGGAGATCAGGATACTGAAGCAGGACCTGCCTTTCATGAACCCATTCTGTCTAGGTCTGATCCCCTGGTTGTCCTGCATGTGCCACATGATGGTACAACGATCTGCTCCATGACTTTGTCTGGCACTGAGGCCAGGCTGACAGGCCTGTACTTTCCTGGATCTTCTTTCCAACCCTTGCTGTGGAAGGGTGTCTCTTACAGCCAAAAGACACCCCTCCAGTTAGCCAGGACTGCTGGTCAGTGATGGAAAGGGGCTCAGTGAACACATCCGCCAGTGCCCTCAGGATTCTAGGGTGGACCCCACTCCACACCATAGACTTGTGCAGGTCAAAGTGGTGTAGCAGGCAGGGAACCACTCCCTCCTGGATTATGGGAGCATCATTCTGCACCTCCCAGTCTTTCACCTCATGGGACTTGGTATCCCCAGAACAACTGGTCTTTCTGTGTTTCCTGGAGATTCTCCTTACCCTTAATTTTGTTGCCAATGTATTTATAGTTATTATCAGAGGACAGCCTGCTCCAGGTGCCTTTAGGATTTCCTTCTTGAAGAATGCTCAGCCTTCCTGCATTCCTTTGCTCCTGAGTACTGCCTCCCAAGGGACTTTCTCAACAAGTAAAAGTGTGCCAAAGTGTGCTCTCTGGAAGACCAAGTTACAGTGATCCTGCTTTTCATTTCTCCAAGAATTAAATCTATCATTTTGTGATCACTGTGCCCAAGACTGCCTCCAACCATCACATCACCAGTCAGCCCTCTGTTCACAGAAAACAGATGCAGCTGTCCTCCCTAGCTGTCTCTCATCAGTGGTGTCAGGAAGTTCTCTCTCACACACTCCAGCAGTGCCCCAGGCCGTTTGCTCTCTGCTGTGTGCTATTTCCAGCAGACATCTAGGAAGCTGAAGTTCCCCAAGAGAATGAGGACCAGCAATGGTGAGACTTCTCCCAGCTGTTTACAGAGCATTTCATCTGGCTGCTCACCTGATTGAGTGGTCTATAACAGATTCTCACCATGGTATCTGCCTTACTGGCCTTCCTCCTGAGCCTTACCCAACAGACCCTTAAGCATATCATCATAAAGCTCTAGACAATTAAAACACTCCTTAACACAGATTTAGTCCACTGCCTCTCCTTCCACACCTTTCCCTGAAACCCCAGACCAAAGGACCTTGCTAGCACATTGAAATCTCTCTTGGTTATTGCTCACTAGTATGACACAGAAAGAGCACCACTGAGATTGGAAGGGATTGCTGGAATTATCTAGCCCAAGACACTGCTCAAAACAGGGTCAATTACATTGCAATTGAATGTGCAAAACCTCAGTGGCCTACTCAGTAATTTTAGGACATTTGCAAGTGGCAGCATTAAAAATTCTGAGGTGTTGCCTAAAGGTAATAGCTTTAATCCTTCTGTTATTCCTGCAGGTGTTGTGTTATTATCTCACAGAACATTATGAACCTACAGTTAAAACTGTTATATTTTTGTAGAAAAAGCGAAGATATTTTGTAAATAGCTTTGCTTGGTTTAAATAATAGTCCCTTTTAATTAGAGGGAGAAATGCATGCTACGGCATAAGTAAAACATTATTTAAGCTTTCACCTTTTCATTGATGTAAGAAAAACCTAATTAAAGAATGGTAAACACTCCAAAAGCGCACAGCAAAAGTGAAAAATATGTTTACTGATGAACACTAAGTAACAAAACATTAAACAGATGTTAATGAATGGGAGACAGTTTTAGTGTTATGCCTGCAGGAGCTGAAGTTCTAAAAAAAATTTGCACTTTTACTTAGACAAGTATTTTTTATTTCTTGCACAGCTGTTCATCCTAAAAAAAAAGAAATAATTTTTTTTTAGGTCACTTCAAGATTCTAAATAATGCTGTGGTGACATAGCTAGTATTGATTTTCTCTTCTGTCCACATCCAATGCCCAGAATCTGTCTGAAATCAAAGTACTCGTTCTATGTAAAAAAGGCAATGCAAATCATGCCACTAACATTTTTATATAGAGCTATTTCCCTGATGCTGAAGGGCCTGAAGAACTTGAACCATCTCAATGATAGCTCAATCTTGCTGCTGTTCCACTTGTAGATTTTGAAAAGGTTACCATGGGGACTTAACTAGAAGAGCATCATGTCAATTAGAAAGTTTGGAAAATGTCAGTTGGGAAGTACTTCTGGAGGCAGACAAGCAGGAATTTACTTCAAGAAAAAACAGGAAAAATATAGATGCATTCATTCATTTACATCCCAGCATAAAAGAAATCCAGTTCACAGAGCAAATTAATAGCATTTTGTATGAACTAAGTTTCTCTGCTGTTTTCTTTTTTTTTTTCCCTGCATATTTAATAGAGACTCCTGGTCTCCTTTCTCACAATTTGTTTGAGACTGAAGCTCTTTGTTAGTCTGGTGATTACACAAATTTTCTTTTCAATGCCTTGAAGCTTAAGGGGAAAAACATTGATAGACTATAAAAAGCACACTGATGATATATGCTCAGAGAAACCTCAAATTTGACTTTGTGTGAGACATAGAGCTTATAGAAAGCTGTAGAATATATCCCACAAACAAAACCAGCAGTAATTAGTAACTGCTATGATCAGATTTTGGTACAGTATCTCAGCAAACTTAAACTCCTTCAGTGCCTGCAATCTGAAAACATGCATGCAAAATATTTCTGTATCCCTGGGTAATCAGGCAACAAATCAGTAGCTTTTAGTCTGGGATTGTGCATTAAACCTTCTCTCTCTCAAAACCTTTGTATAGTTTGTGCTAGGAATCCTTTCCTATCATGTATTGTCATCCCCAAGAAAAATTCCTTGCAAAGTCACTGTTAATGCCACCCATGGAGAAACTTCTACACCAACTTCCTTACACAGTTTTTAGTAGTGCTGTAGTGACAAAAAATTATTAACTATTTCTTCCAACTGACCTGGGGAAATAGAACTCCAGGAGGCTACATGCTACTGACAAGATGCAAGTGTTGCATAAGAACAAAAGCTAGCTTATTTATATAAACAGCAATGTTTGTTCATGTCTAGTTTAATCCTAAGAAAGGGAGTCAGTAAGTGCATCAGTTGCTCTAGGTTTAATTGGACCAAGGTTCAAACATCCTTATCAACTTTGTAGTGCAGATTTTGATGTGAAACTCTGCCAATATTCTGGTACCTGATTTTCAAAATAATGTGATTAATGAAAAGACAGAACTTTATGCTACAGTAATGTGCTTAAATGTAACCACAGCCATTTACTTTTCCTATGCCAGTAAGAGGACTAAGAACTGCAGTGTTTAGAGATCTCTTCAGTTTCTTGTCAAGCAAGGAGCTGTATTTCTATTCCTTTCCCCTGAAGTTCAATATTTCTTTCTAGAATGCTATGCCTCACTTTACCTTAATTAAACAAAATTTCCTGAGCGGAACCTGTCTACAAAGAGTTACAGTCTGGAATTAGGCTGTGGCAGTGAGGAGAGCAAACAACAGATGCACTCAATCCCCTTATGTTTTCATTAAACTTATCTGAATTTCTAATGTTATCTCTATGTCTAATGACAACTATTGACTTGGAAAACACATTTCTTGTTTGTCAAGAGCAAAAAATCTGCTTCATTAAGCATTTTTGATAAGACAGTACCATTATTGTGGATATGTACCTTTTCCTGTTCTTATCCAAGACTTTTATTTCTGCTTCAACAGCAATCACAGCAAAAAGAAAATAATCAGACATATACCTATGCAAACTTGTATCACTTGGAGGCTAATACATTTTCAAATACTGAAAGTGATACTTGCAGTTTCTAAAGGATTACCACTCAAGAAAGCCTGTGATATGGCAATCTTTCTCAATTAGCCTTTTTTTTTGTGTAAAAATATTAAACATTAGATAATCTAATTTTCAAAATGTGTTTGGAATACCAGGAAATGAAGGACACATTCGTTTTAGAAAAGTCAGTGCATATTTCAAACTGAACATCCTAAGCAAGACAAACAGACCCATGATAGTTTTGAGTTGGTACCCAAGAGAACAACCTAGAGTGACACAACATCAAAGGAAGAGATGTTACAAAATGAGTGGATAAGCACATGCAAAACAGTGCACAAAAAGTTAAAGGTGATGCTGGGAATCTGAGTACCCAAGTATTAACTAAGCATTAAACAAGTTCTTCCAGACAAGCACTCATTTCAAAATTTATCAAAAGGGGAAAAAGATCTGTCACCACTAACCAGCCAAGAAAATGTAGCAACACCTTGCTGTGAAGGAAAGACTTCAATATAAACTACTTTGAAACTTAGAGACAAAAGGGTTTGTAAATCTGAGACATTTGAAGACCTTACACAGTGAGAGGTAAATGAAGGAAAAATATCCATTGCAAAAGTAACAGGCAGAATTTAAAAAACCATTTCAAAGGTAGGAGCAGGACTAGAAGCACTTTCCCAAAACAGAGAGGAAAGTATTTCAATAACATGTAAAATTTGGCAAAGTCTGGATTAGTGCTGCACAGCTGGAGAGGAAAAGTAATAAAGGAAATATTGTGCAAGAAGACATGGCCAGGTTCACTCAGTCTGAACTGAAGATGTTTGCATTTGTTAGCCTGAGGTCTCCAGAAGCTAATACAATTTTTAAAAAAGAAAAGGCTTAGAACAAAAATCTTTTTCCTAGTTAAAATTCCAGCTGACCATGTAGGTTAGACAAACGGATTTAGTTTGGATACAAGAATATTCAGTTTCAAATAGAAAAACATTATCAATTTGGCATACTAACTATAGATAAAATCATCACAAACAAAATCATTCTGTGACTTTATCACTGAAGAAGAGGATCAAGGATGATGGCCTGTGCTCCACAGACAGACAGGCATGAAGGAAGGAAGATCATGTAAAGGAAGAAAGACAAATCATGAAAACTAAACAACAGCAGTTACTACAAAGAAGATGGTTTACATTTAAAAGTGAATGCTAGCTTGAGAGTCAAAGGTATGCCCCACTTCTGCCCTTCAGCCAGTGGGAACCATAAGAGGCTTTACTGGTAGCAGAGAACAGAAGTGCCACTTGAGAGTCCGAGGACAAGAGTGGAGGAGCTGCTTTACGTTGCTACTCTTTGACAGCAAGGGAGAGAGGTTGAAGCTGGCTTCCAAAAACATCAAGGTTATGAAGTTGACATCACCTATTTGATACTTTTGTGCCCTTTGATTCAGTCCTATTAGCTCCTACATTCAAGGGACAGTTTTAGTCCATGGTAAAGTTCCTGTATGTTAAATTCTTGCAAAATTTAAGGGAATCATCGTCTAATGGAAGAAACTAATATGAGAAAGAGGCACACCTTAGCTCTTATTCATTTCCTGTGCTGGCCACTCAGTACTCATGAAGTTCCACTCATTGAAGAAAATATCCTCATCTATGAAACTAACTGATGTCTAGAGCTGGGGAATGGCAGCTTCTAGTGTTTTTCCTCTAGCTACCATGTGTGAATAGAACATGTTAATAAACATACGAACTGCTAGGAAACCACACAAATTTAGTCCCTTACAGCTGATAAGAACAAATTAAACAGAACTGATGTTTTTGCATGGGCAAGGAGGAGATCAGAGAAGTCTGAGTTCAAAATCAGTAGAAAAAAATGCATAAAGAGAAGCTAATAAAATATATATTATTCTCAAGGTCTGATTCTTTTAGTCAAAACTAGGATGGCAATTTATTACCTCCTGAACATTACAAGAATTTTAAAAATAAAAACAACTTACACTATTTAGCTTTTACCTAAAATTCAAGGACCAGTAAATGAGACATGGACTGAGGTTTTTTTCAGAATTTGCTGGCACCAAAATCACATGTAAGTTTATTAGATTCAGCAGATATCTGGATTGAGGATTTTAATTAGTTATATTCCAAGACTAGAAAATTAGATGCACAATCAAATTGTGAAACTATTTAAAATTTCAGGGGCAGAACTCTAATAAATGTGTCAATGCAGCAATATACTGACACAACTTATCTTTTTCTTTTTTAATATGACTTACAAAGTGCTGCAGCAATCCTCTGCCACAAGACAGCTGAGGTCCATGACTGCCTAGTAAAAGAAACTGTTCAGCTTGAAGTCAGAAGCCATATTATTCTATCATTCTACAATTTTCAAGTATTTCAATATATTTGCAAGCTTAAATAAAAACATTTAAAAACAACTATGAAATTTAGGAGAACTTTTTTCAAAGGTAGGCTGCAGCATGGTTCAGTTACACAATCATAGATCATCTGAGTAGTCAGATGGAGAGTTTGAGTATATACTAATTTCATATTTTCCCACTGGTGCTTGTTATTGAAAGAGTATTTGTAGTGCATTATGAAAAGCAACTACTCCTAAATGCCTTTCTTATATTCTACTGATTTTAAAATTTCAGGAACCCACCCTAGTATTGCATTTCTCTGGCAAAATCAGCAGCATTTTTTCAGAAAAAGCTCCAGTAACTCACTGTAACCAGATATAGTCCGCGTCTTTGTTAACTAATGCACATGTCCAAAAAAACCCTGCTAAAGTGATGAATAAGTAAAGCAGATTTCAGTTTGTATGAGTCATAGCATCTTTGGTTTGCTGCCATTAAACTGGGTTTCATAAATTCACATCTGTGAAGATTCTTCCAGAATGTAAGCACAGCTGTCCCTCAGATCCAAATTTCTCCACATTTTCTGAGCATCCTTTTGTCTGTCTGGCAAAATTAAGCCTCCAAGTAGTATCATACAAATTATTCTGTCATACAGGTAGCATCTTTCTCTTCCACTAAACATCTGTTAGGAAAGCTGAGCATTCATGTGCAAATTATATTTCCTTTCAAATATAATCTCTTAAGATTGTGTTAATAGATAAACTCCTTATATTCAATGTGAGAGGTATTAAATTGCCTAAAGAAAAAGAGAGTTCAATTTATCAATGGCTAACACTTCTATAGCACTAGTTCAAAAGCAATTTTACCCATCAGGCAAAGTATGTGGCTCTATTAATACAAACTCGGCCAAAACAGTTCACATACTTTCTAAATCTATACTGAGCAGTTTAGTTTTGGGTTTTTTCATGACAATCAGGAAAGTTGAGGTGATTCTTAAGGTTGGTCCACTTTAATTATCTAACTTAATTTTTTTTTCTATTGATCAACTGCCATATTTATTAATAAGCACTTGCCTACTTTACAAGTGCCAGTTTGAAAATTAATTTCACACTAGAATTTGTTACATATTTTGATTATTCATCTTGCGGCCACATAATTTGTGATCCAAAAATTTTCTTTCCAGGTTTTATTAATCCTAAATAAATCTTAGGTAGGGATATAAGATTTTCAACCTGTATCTTGGGGGGACAAGTCAGGGCCTCGGCTACGGATGGCATAGGGGCAGACAGAACAAGTGTGGCAAGGACAAGGCCACACTTGGTGTGCTCACCCTGCCCTATGTCCTCATAGGAATGTTCTTGGGCTTATCTTAAGGGCTTTCTTCACAGTCCCTGAAGCTCTCCAACCCTTGAGCACAGGCTGGTATCCAAGCCATAGTTAAGTATGGATGCAGTCGAGATAAATCAACTGTACTTTTGAAAAAATGCAAGAAGCAGAGAACAATTTTTACACATGATCAAATATGCTTACTACTGCAATTTTTACATGTCACATTATCCCCAGTAAGAGCACAGCCAAGCCATTTTCACACATTTCTTGGTTCTAAGAACATAGTTTTTCCTCCTACATAATGCCTCATGAAACACGTGACCACCTACATATCTTTATATTTCCTGCACGAAAATATACAGTGCAGAATCTGTTTATATAATTATTATATAATTATTTCCACTGTTATTTACTTCCCATAAGAACTGTATTTTCCACTCTGCTGCCACTCAAGGAATTTTTAAATAAAATGTGCATCTGTGATAGACAGAACTACAGTTTTACATCACTAAAAGTAATTCCCTATTTTTAAACTCTGCTGTAAAATTCTTTTAAGAAAACAGTGAATAAAAAAATCCTGAATCTAATCTGTACAAAAAAATAGTTTTGTTGGGCGCTGTTTTTTTTCAGAATGGAGAAAAATACTAATACCTTCAAGTCATATAATTCCAATTAGTTAATGAAAGTAAAGTTAGTCTCCAACAGAAGGTACTGCAGAGGTCTTTTGAATTTCTTTCTCATTCTAAGGTAAGCATGAGACACATTCCAGGCAGATGGGAACAGCAGATTTTTCGTTTAACACCCGCATTCTAGAAAGAAGATTTTTAACACAATCTTTATACTTAAGTTTGTTTTCACACTAAAGGAAACAAAAATGCTACTATCTGGGGTCAAGAGAAAGTCAAAACCCATCCCATCAGAAGTATTACTGCTTCTAATACGTTACACTTCGATATCACAGTCTGAACAATGGAAACAAGTGATCTGTACTTGCTGTAACCAATAAGCTCTGCTGTTTTGTAATTCATGAGCACAAATTCTCATAATGACAAAGAAGTATTAGAAAATGCTCTGGGAATACTTAAAGGTGGGCTGATAGCAAGTAATTAATTCCGTACCTTTAAGCATACTTGTCATTAATCTTGGAATCTTTTTTAGCTTTAAATATAACCTGACTGAGATAAAGGAAGGAAAAATTGCAAAGGATTTTCATGGTTTTGATTAACCATGGATTTATTTTGGGGTATACTGATCTAGTCCATATAATCAGTAACAGTTAAACTGGCAGAATACCAGTCTGCATCACCTGCTAGTCTCAGTTTTAGGACATGTTTCAGGGTTAGATGTTTTAGAGACTATAGAATCTGTGTTACCAAAAACAATATTAAAAAGCCATACAGGACCATACAAGACCATATAGTAACAAAAATGAACATTCAGAAAGAATTACTGAAACTCGGGAGTTACGTTCATTAACATGCACATCTCTGAATTAGTTTGGGCTTTGCCTCCAAATACAGTTTTAGATCCTGAGGAGTGTGAAACATTTTTCCCCATCTCTGGGGTTCCACAGGTATTTACATAAATAAATAGCAATTATTTATTAACCTTTTCCTGACCAATTCCTTTAGTGGAAAAAACATCTGATTCTGGGCCTGAGGAATGGCAGGGTTCAGGCCAAAGATTGAGTATAAGGCAGTCTTGTAACTACTTATTTACTTTGAGCTTTAGGGTTTTGGCACTATGGCTTCATATGTGTATAGGGTTGCTGGCATTAAAACTTGCCCCATATATTTCTTCCTACTTCAGTGAAATGTAATTGCTGTAATGCACAAGAAGTTAAACAATTCAAGAGACAGTCAAAAGAAATCTGTAATATATAAATACCAAATATTGAAACATCCTACTGCACCTCAAAAATCACCAATTTAGGTGAAGAACACTAGTAGAACCAGTCATCCATGTGCTGCAGGCCAAGCAACAGTGACTTCCATGTTCTACATCTGCACCTCACCTTTGTTTAACACCATGTACTCCTTTCCACCAGGACGCAAGAACAGCTGTCTCCAGAAACACAGGTCAGGATCAGAGAGCTACATACATTTAGAGATGTTAAATATATTTCATTCAGCAGAACTCAGTAATTCATCTAGAGTATTTTAACAATAAGCTTAAGGAACATCTTACTGATACTTGAAGGAAGACCAACGGAATTCCAAAGGATTCATGAAATACAATTATAATACTTTAAAGTCAGAAGGAGCAACCTATAGACAAACTTACAGGTGAGACAATCTGACTGTGGCACTCAGGAAAATACTGGGCAATGCTAAACAACTATAGAGGTGCGTACAAGATAACATGGTGTTCAGTATGTGATTTGTGATAACACCCTCCCTCTGAATTCCCAACCACCCCACTCCCCAATAATTAAACTAATCCATATTTCACTTTGTATAAGATGATTTTTAAATAAGAAGAGGGAAATATTAGATACCAGGCTCAAGTAAGTTTCCAATGCTGTTTAGGCAACTGTGTTTTGATGTTCAGAAAGTAACATCTTAGGAAGTAATTAGGTATGAAAATAAGAATGGTTAGAAAAGAACAGTTATGCACTTGAACAAGACTATCCAGAGATTCTGCCATGCGTCTCCAAAAAGAAGGTTTTAGCCAAAAAAAGAATTATCAGGGCTGGCATAAGATTAATTTTGCTCTTGCTTACACATTTTTGGGAGGGTCTAGATCTCCTGAAATCCCTTTTGCATCCATTTTCATGACACCACAATATCTCAAACAAGCAGAATCAAATTACTGAAGGGAAGATATGTAACTGGCCAACTATCAAAAATGAGTCCTTGCCTGGAAGTCTACCTGGGACCTTCCTGCAGAGGACTCCGCTATATTAGATCACGTAATTTTCAGTATTCAAAGGATGATAGATAAAACACAGTCACATAGCACTTGCCATCAATTTGAAACTCACAGCAAGCCCTTCAAGACTCAGAAATAAAACTCCAATTTATAAAAACAAAAAATAAAAATCCAAACTCAATCACATTGAATCCAGTGATGAAAAACACGCTACACTATTCAAAGGTAAAAATCCATTCAAAAACATGTAAACGTGTAATGCAGAAGTAGAAGGTTTAGAAACAAAGTATTTTCAATTAACCATTCATGTCATTTACAATCTCTTGGCAACAAGGTGGGAAAAAAATCTAAACTAAATTCTGCATGGTTTCAGGAGAAATTGTCTTAGGGAAAAAGCAATCTTGCCACTGTAATCATCAGACATTATTTGCCTGTGGCAAAACCCTACAGAAGAAAAAAAATATCTGATACCATCTCTGCTTGGTAACTTAACTGGTTTTTTATTTGAATGAATCACATTTTTCAAATTGAACAAAGGTGTTCTTGAAAAATTATTTTCATTAAGTCATTTACCTCTAGCACTATCGTGCCATTATTCCTCTCATTTGCCCACTGAAGTTGCCTCTTATCGGGTTTATTATCAGTAAATACTGATATTTAGTCTCAGAACATTATGTACTTGGAAGCCTCAACTGAAAGAGTAATTTTGCAATTTCTGGGAAGCAATTGATACAGTTTCCAAATTTATTAATGTTCTAAATGACACTGAAAATGCTAAAGTACTAAATATAACTTTCAGTTAGAACATACTGAAACTCTACAGAAGCATTCAAGGTAATCTCTGAGATAATATAAGCACTTGCTATATCAGCCTTTTGAATAATTTTTTAAGATATATAATTTCTCATTTTTCTATAAAAAGTCTTCCCATAAAATTGTGCAGAGTATTTTCTTCATCTGTACCCTGTTCTGGATGAGTAGAAGCCTTTCACAGTTTCGTAACTTCTCCCAAAAAATGAAGGTGTCTGAAAGAAGCAAACTTCAGTTTACCCAAGCCCTGCTAAACTTCAGCAGTTAATGAAGGCATTAATAAAAAATACTTCTTTCATATCAGAAGGGAACATGGTGTGGTTCAATAAGAAAAGTGATGAAACACAAAGAAGGAATAGTGTCAAACATTTCCTACCAAGAACACAAATACAGATAAATTAATATCTTACCCCTTCTTTCAATTAGTTAAAAATTGCTATCAAACATACAGATAACACACTTTCCAAAATCCAAGCCTTTCTAATTTTAGTAGTTAGTAAAAAAAAAAAAAAAAATCAAAACACAAAAAAGATTTTCTTCTTCTCTGAACCAAAGAGATTTTTGACATTAATCCAAGAAAAAATGCACTAGGATATTTTTAAATATGTGTTAAAATCAATTCACAAAATACATCATTGTTATTGGTTCTGTCAATAGCCCCTTTGTTTTCAGCTAGGTGAAATACCTGTTTAAATACACAAATGAAGCCTCCAAAGCCTCCATGCTTTTGAAAACAAAGCAGAATGCATCGTACTCATAGACCGGACAAACAACATTTGTTGGCCATTTGCAAATTCCCACATCTCACAAAGAGCATTTAAGAGGCCTGATGATCACAAAGCCACTGATACTTCCATGGATCATGGTGGATTTTACTAAGCCACATTACATGTTAAAATCCTTACAATTCCAAGCCCACAGATGACTAGAAAAGTGAAGCTGATTTTCTTTTATTGTATACACTTTGAATATTGTCTAAGAACTTACAACCTTGAGTAAATGCATCTTCATATCTCCCAACTAATGTAAGTAGGAAATCCACAAAAAACCCCAAATGAAACATGGGAGTAGCGGAGAATTCAAACATTACACATGCAATGTATTCATTTACTGTTAATGCACACAAACCTATCATCCAAGTCAACCTAAAAGCAAGACATATCTCAAAATTCTTTCAGGGCAATGGTGCAATAACGGACTGAAAATTGGTGAGAGGAAAACAAATGAAAATTAAAATATGTTAAAGGGCATAAAAATACTTTATCACCTAAACAGCTCTTAAAGAGCCAAGAAAACTAAAAAAACCCCATATTTTCATAAAGCTGTAGCAGTCTTCATAGCAGTATCTAACACAGAGCTTGTTGAATCCCCAGCATTTCAGATGCTGAAGCACCCAGGCATGTGAGGGATGACAGGATCCCATATGATTCTTTAAAATACTGTTTTAAGGAGATATAAATTTAAGGAAGCTTTTCAAATTTGGTCCACATCTTACTTCTGTCTAATGTTATACAGTTTCTGTAATCCCCTGTTGCTCCACAAAATCATAGCTACAGATTAAGGTATGAGTTATCACTGCTGAATAAGGCAGTCTCAGTAAGTATGCTCATACAATTTGTGTCAGCAATGCTAGGTTTCAAAGCAACAAGGCATAATAGCCAGCTAAATAACAGTTCCACAAACAAAATTTTGAAAAAAAAATTAACTATGCCAGCACTTATTAGTAACTAAAAACCCATCATTTTAATAAGCATTAAATTCTTCCCTTCATGTCAACATTTCGCCCATACCTTAAATTTTCAGCAAATATTTTAGTTTAAAATAAGTTTCATCTGAGGTCTATTCATGATTTATATTATTTTGTCATTCAGACTAACTATTCACAACTGAGTCTAAACAAGGACCAAATAATCAAGTACTTAGAAACACAGTAAAACAACTATATTTCCTAAAAATCATCAATTGCAGGTTCTACAGACATAATGTTAAAAGCTCAACAGGTATTCAATGTTGTTTGACACTGATGAGGTAAATTTAGAGACTTGCTCTCTAAAAAGGATTGATTATACTTTAACAAAATGTGCCAACAGCATAGGAAAATGCAAACTGGAAGCATGGCTACACTTTAACTAGCATGCTTTATGCCAATCACTGCATTAACTTGCAACTATTCCATAAAAGGTTTGTTTTACTGGATTCACTAGGAGTATTCTGAAAATAGAGGGCCCAAATTTGGAGGGAGCACAAGTGACCTAAAGTTTACACTCCAAGTGAGCAAACTACCCCTTCTCCATTCATGGCTTGTGGATTCTCAGCACAACAGGTTTGTTTGGTTTGCTTAGGGTTTGTTTGGGTTTTTTCTCAGCTTTTTTAAAGGACAAAGAGCACCAAATTTGTTATTTTCATATTCAAATTTACTTTACCAGGGATTAAACTGGATCTCAATATCACCATTAAAGCCAAAGCAAAGTATTCTGTGCTCATATTCCTTGGTCATTAATGTGCTATCACAAAATATGACAGGATTGCAGCGTACAGGAAAAATGTCAGATGTGTACCCAGCCTACAGTTACTGGGATAAGTAACCTCCAGGATGCAACTGTTAAAGGATTCCCAAAGGGAAAAAATAGCATGCTCTTCTGTCACACACAGCAGAAAAGTGCAGATCCTGACAGAGGTTTACAGACACTGTCACAATCCAAGCAACCAGGTTTTGATTCTGAACAGTGTACACAGCAGATGAGCAAAAATATAAAACCTATGGAGAATGAAGGAAGAAGAAAGTGGCAGGACAAGTCTAGACAAAGCAAAAGGAATGCACAATCTTAAGCAAATATTAAATAGGGTTCAATTCTTTTAAATGACATCACTACTCACAGTGATGATGTAGTGGGAACAGAGTGTTTATGATACCAGTTAAACCTGAACTTCAGTTACATGGACTAAGAGTAATGTCAGCTTCAGACCACAGTCTCCCTGCTAGGCAGGGAGAAACTTATTGAGGAAACTTCTAGAGAAGTTTCCACAATCAGTTCCTCTGGAAGTCATGTAAAATAATGTGCACTTCTTAAACTGATGGAGTCTTTTATCAGCTAATCTACTGGGTTTGCATGGCCAAGCTTTGATAGCAGGAGGGCTTCAGGGGTGGCTTCTGTGAGGGGGTGTCAGAAGGGTCTTCCATGTCCAGCAGAGCCAGATCCTGGTAGCTCAGAGATGGACATGCCACTGGCCAAGGCTGGGCCAATTAGAAATATCAGTAACACCACTGTGCTAACATATTTAAGAGGAAGAAGAGAAAAAAGTTATTGCACAGTTGCAATTGTGGCCAGAGAAGAGCATACTGAGAACAAATCTGCAGACACCAAGGTCAGTGCTGAAGAAGGGGTAGGAGGTGCTCCAGGAACTGGAGCTGAGATTTCTCTGCAGCCTGTGGTGATGACCACGGTGAAGCAGCTGCACCCTTGCAGTCCCTAGAGGTCCACAGGGATGCAAGGATCCACCTGCAGCCTGTGGAGGAGCTGCACACCAAAGCAGGGGGATCCCTGGAGGAGACTGTGGTCTGGTGGGAGGCCCAGTGGAGAGAGGGGCCCTTGCTTCCAGGCTGGAGCAGCCTGTCCTTGGAGGACTGCCCTCCTGGAGGAGTGACCCACACCGCAGCAGTTTGAGGGGGCCTGGTGCCCGTGGGATGGATTCAGGTTGCAGCACTTGAGATGCTCGTGAGATAAAGCCGCGTTGGTAAAGTTCTCAGCAATCTTTTTGCTGTGGGAGGGACCCCATGGTGCAGCAAGGGAATGACTTCTCTCCCTGAGCAGCAGCAGAAGGCACAGGTGATGAACTGATCATAACCCCCATGCCCTGTCTCCTTGCACCACTGGGGGAGGAGAAAGAGCTGGGAAGGGGGGACCAGGCTGGGGGAATGTGTTTTTTGAGGGAAGGGTGGGGGAAAGTTTTTTTTTAAGGTCTCGTTTTCTGCTCTGATTCTGTTAGCAATAAATTAAACTATTATCTCTACTTTCAGCCTGTTTTTCCCATGATGGTATTTGATGAGCAGTCTCTCCTGGCCCTTATGTAAACTCATGAACACTTCATTATATTTTCTCTCCCCTGCCCAGCTGTGGAGGGGAGTGAGCAGCTTTGATGGGTACCTGACATCCAGCCAGCACCAACCCACTACAGCCAATTATAAAATTCCTCAGTAGTCTAAAGGAAGAAGGGGAAATATATATCCCAAATGTAGTGCAACATTCAAGGGTGAGTATATTGAAGCCACAACTGATTTACCATCATTATACCACAATTTCAAAAAAATATTAAGTCGTTTCTGAAAGAAATGGTTTGGTTTAAAATCAGATGCTTACTCTAAAAGGGAGGGGGGAAAAGGATATAAATAAAAGAAAACCTGCAAAATCCATTGCAATTTAAAATACCCAAAAGCTGTAAACAGTATGAAAAACCACTGAGATTACCTCATATTAAATGCACAGAAGTGTCTAAAATTCTGGCTGCATTCCACTTTCTTGAATTCTGTTCCATATTTTTGAATGTCACAGTCCATCTAGCCTGCCAATTAGTCCTCAGGACAAAACACTTGCTACGCAACTGTGACAAACAGGGCTTGCTTAAGGTAAGATGTCTCAGCAGGCAAAAACATTAATTAGCAAATCATCTTCCCCCCCCTCCCCAACATTCAAGTTGCCAAAAGCAAGAGAAGGCATCTGCTTATACTTATTAAAAATAATATCTCTTTCCAGTGACTGAAATACAAGTTTAAATTGTAAATAATAGAAAAATTGAGAAATTGCCCTATATGCAGATGATAACATGAAGAGTAGATGAGATTTTAAAAAATTTGATTGTAACTAGCACTGGTTGAATGCAAATAGTGTTCTGGAATATATCTCTTTATGCATTTTAAGATGCTACATGTTTTCTTGCACAAAGAAGTAGCAGAAAGCCCTCAATCTTTCTCTTTATTACATATTTTGCTATTGGATTTTCCAGGAATATCTCACCCCGTTATTGGCAATAATAAGAACAACCTGAAGAGTAAGAAAAGTGTTTTAAAAAGCCATATTTCCCCCTTATAAATTGGGATGTAGGCATAAAGAATTGGTTTTTTTTAGGGGAGAGTACATCCAATGGACATTTGGCAAAACTGCACAATGCTTATTTTTTGCTGCTTTGTTATGTAAGAACCCAAACCCTCTTGTAATTTGTTCTGGGATGCCTGATTCCAGGCCCACTGCAGTTCACAGGAACATAGCCAGCTGATGTCATTAGGCTCTGATTCAGCTGCATCCTGAAAAACTGCTTGGAAAATAACATTAATTGGATTCATATTGCAATTTGTATCAAACTAGGCATATTTTGGAAGCAGTAGTTTGAATCCTTATTTGTAAGAGACTAAAAACTGTGTGAAATATTGTGGTTTCATCTTATAGAGTGCACAAGCAACAAGCTTCCTGATAAGAAATAATAAGGACAGCAACTGAAAACCCTTTTTTAATTTTCTCCACTCTCTCCTCATCAGGATAAGAGCAGAAACCTCCACAGAATTCAGAATGCTGACAAAACATGGATTTCTGCAACACTGCCCTAATGTTCTGCTTTGCTCTGCATTCTCTTTCTAATGACGTCTAGCACTTTATTTCCTTCTTTTACCACTATTTAGCAGTAAATTGATGTTTCCATGACTGTATCTGTAAGGACAGATTGGTGTTTGTTGTTGTTAGACAGCAGCTCATGCAGCAAGGGCCATCTTGGAAACCATCATGTAATATATGAATTGATGGAAGTAAAAAGATCCCGATATTTACCCACCTCAATTTTACCTGTCCTTTCTTTAACCAGCCAGACAATGTTTTAACATACCTCTGCCGTTCCTCACAGTTAGCCATAGCCCTATTCCCACAATAACTTGTCGTTACATTATCCCCTTTTCCAAGACATTTAACTATATGCTGAATAGTTCAGAATGCAGACCAAACCCCTGCAAGTCTTCTCTCCCTCCTCCCATCACCACACCAAATAATTTATTACTATTTTCATTTTTTGGCTTTCCACTGATTTTTTGTCAAAGGAAAGATGTTCCCACTTGGGTCTTGACTGCCTTTTTTCCATAAAATCATCTGGTTTATGAAGCCAGATTTTGTTACTATATATTGGATGTCCAAGTACAGCATTCAGCTCACCCTCATCAACAATGAGCCAAATCCTCCACAGAGCTCCAAAACAATGTTTATGCCAGGCCACCTTTCACAAAAGCTATGCCAACATTTCCCAAGTGTATCTACTGTACCTATATCATGTTGATCCACGAGTTCACAAAGTCTATTTTAAGTAATTGTACTATATTATACAGAACAGGGACTTATGGGCTTGCATTTCTTTAGATTTCATATTAAATCCTTTTTTTAACACTGGCCTTGTGTTGACCATCCTCTATTTCTAGGCATCAAGAAAATTTTAAATTACAAGCTGCATATCACCAGTAGTAATACATCTATTACTGCTTAAATTCCCCCTTAAATTCCTATAGCACTCCTGGGCAAACACCATCTCTTCCAAGTAGTTTGTTATCAAGGCATTAGGTGCTCTCCAGAGATACTGAAAGACTCCTCCTGCTCCACATTTTAAAGCAGCATAACTGTCAGATACAATTAAATTTTTCAAATAAGCAATTCAATAAACTGAATTAATCAAATTCACCTCTGTATATTATTTTTATTGTCTGACTTTTGACATCACCAGCATAAATTACCCAACTGACTTGTGAGGCCCACTGACACATTGGGTATAGGCAAAATTTATGGAGAACTCCATGTTTTATTTAATCAAGTAAATATAAGACTAATGAGGTCCACTGAGCTACAGAAATGCACAAACTTACACTTACATTATTTCATTAAAAATACACAGAATCTAAATGGGCTGCTTATAGAAAATACCCAGAATTTGGCATTCTTCTACAAAATAGAATCCTCCTGAAAGTAACAAGTAAGCACAGAAAAATAAACAGCAAGTGTTAGGTAACAGTAACCCATATTTGCATGTTTAAGACTCTCAGATGATCTCATAATATTATTTTGGCCTTTTATATAACAAGAGCAAAACAAAAAACAGACATTGCTTGGAACACTTTCCTTGTTAGCTTTTCTCCACCCACAAATACACAGAAATGAGCCCAGGCATTTTGACTGCTGGTGTGCATGGGTAGAAAAAATTCTAGGACAGATGCTAGATCCAAGCCATTTTGCTCCATAACAATATAAGCCTGACTGAAAAATGAAATCCAAATATCTCCATTACATGAACAGCCATGTTTTCTTGATTTGCCATTATGAAAGACGTGGGATTTTTTACTGTTCTGCTAGTCGAACGGCCATATCACATAATGCTCTTGCTTCAAGGTCCATGTTTGTCATTCTGAAACAATTATTAGCAGCCTTAAGTTAATATAGGGTGCTTTCAGAAAACTTGTTGAAACACCAAATTTTAGCTGTTTTGTAAGACATAAAAATAATATTAGATATGTAATAACAAGTAATAGCGAAGTGATATAAATTAATAAACCATAGAAATTTTAAACTTTTTTTCCCTGGAATTTCCTAGTTATTTCCACGACTTTTTTTAATTCAGATTTCTGAGCTTCCTCATGTGTATGAATTTGCTTCCTTATATTTGATATTTAAAAAACATGTATATTACTCACATATTATTGTTTTATTAGGGGGACTTTTTCAAAAGAGGTGGTTGGGCATGAAATTGATATTCACGAGTCCTTATTCCAGTCTTTTTTTCTGAAAGTCCAAATCTCAATCCCAATTTTTTGGGATTATTTTTTTGTGAAAAAGTTCTGGTACAATTCCAGGAATAGCATTCTATGTTTTAACTATGAATTTCAAAATGTACCTGGCATCCTAAAATACGCATTAATTTAAAAGGGTACTCTCTAACATCTATTATCTCCTGCAGAACAATGAGGACAGAGAAGTAGGTCTTCTCCTGCCAGAAGACTTCCTCTAAAACATTCTTGAAAATTCTCAGCACAAAAGGCTGCAGGTGGAAGGAAGAAATCCGTAGATGTAGGGCACATCCAGCAAGCAGACTGTTCACACCATGAGATATTCAAAATTGAGATTTCTGGGTTGTGGAAAAGTGGGCCAGGTGTGTCTAACAGAGGACACCAGCACCATGTGGTTTGCCAGATACAGGAAAGAAAGTTATGCCAGAGTTTCTGTCACAGAGTTGGCAGTCTAGAAGTCCCAGGAGCCTCAGCTTGCAATCAGGCATGCTTGGGAAGTCTAGTAAGGATTTTGGCACCCTAATGAAGAACTGTGACTCAGAACCTCAGGAACCCTTGGCTGCTATCTTGATAATGTCACTGAGCAACTGCAGCACACAGGGAGAATGCTAAAATTTAGAAACATTACATTTCAGTGTTTCTAGGAAAGAGAAAAGACTATCTGGCTAGAAATTGATTAAAAATTGGATTAGCTTTGAAATACCAAAGCCCATCTAAAATAATGAAAACCAGACCTCCTTATGTATGAAAACCCCTACAACCTGAATTCACCAACATATTCAGGAATCAGAAACTTTCCTTTTCACACAGGCACAAAAATTAAACATTCTGCTCAGAAGCTGACAGCCCTGGTTAGATGCAAATTGGGCCTGGAAGATCTGTAACCTAAACTCACTGAACTGCTCCTGCTGAGTAGTAGAAATATGCTGCAAGTAATAGAGCTCAGGTCTAGGTTTTAGTACCATACTAGGGAATTTGGACTATGAACAGTGGGAGGAGGGAGCAGTAACAAAGAAACCAGTAACAATACTTACAAGACAATTTTTAGAAAACACATACTAGGCTTCATATTTTAAAGACAAATTTCACATATTTATAACATTATCCCTTTAGATGTCTGCTCTATGCATTCGTTGCTGGTTTGAAATCCTTTCCCTCACCTCCCTTCATTTCATTTTCAGTCACAAACTCAGAATCCCAGTTAATTTTGCATTATACTTGCATTAAGATTTAATTTTTGAAATTATCTCATTCTGTGTCTTCTAATATCTCATTATATCAGAAAATCATTCACATATGAAAAGATGGAAGCAAAAGGAGCCCCTGTCTTTTCATTTTCCCTCAAAAGGCTGCCAAAAGATCCAAAATAGTTACAACCAACTGAGCAATTGTGCATTAAGATGAGAGTACGGTAAGGGAAAATGACACACACTAAACATACTTTTTAAATATCACCTCTAAGTTGCTTCCTAACTCTCCTAAAATAAGCCATGCTGGTTTTGTAGTGAAGACAGAGCTCTGAAACACTTTTGGTAGCCTTGTTTGAACTCTTATTTTTATTCTTCAGCTCCCTTTCTTTCTTGAAAAATGCATTATCCTACCAGAACAAATGGCAAGAAAACACTGGATTTTTACTGCCTAGGTCAAGGTGACAGGAACAGCCATTTTATATCCTAATTACTTCAGCATGATTTAAAACAGTACAAAGTAGCAGAAGCATTTTTACACATCTGAGAGAAACCTCTCATGAAAGAAGATTAATAGCTGGAAGAAATAAATGTGTAGAAGAAAAACTACACCAGCTCTCCACCAAAACACCTTCACAACAAAAGGCTTTTTGTCTTCCTCCCATTCTTCAAATATTGTATGTTTGAAAGACAGGTGAATCTTTTAGAGCAAACAAACAACCTCCAAACAGACAGTCAAAAACCACCACAAATTATGGCCTCCCCAGCCACACATGAATAGCTACCAACAGCTCACAGAAACATCCACCTTGCAGAGAGGCAGAGCTCAGAGAGCCATTCCTGGGTGACTAAGCTACACGAGGGAGCAAGAGGAGGACACAGCTATTACTCAGTGCAAGGAGTGAGAAAATAAAGCTTTACACTTAAGAAAAATACTTCAACTGCTCAGCAAAAGTGTTTGTAACTACAAAACTGTCTAAGCCTACTTAAGTTTTATATGCATCAATTCACTGTGTTTAAGTCTGATGGAAAATTTTGAACTCTAGCTAACTGCTACTCAAGCAACTACAGAGCACACAGAGCCTCCAGTAAAGCAATTACAAAATAACTGACAGTACATTTTTGAAAAATAGAGTAGCTCAGGTTCGAAGGGGCTTCAAGAAATCCTCCAGGCCAAATTTTCATAGGAAAGAGAGCCTTAAAATGAGATTATTCATCACTCTGTCCAGTCACATCTTGAAGATCCCGAGTCACAGGGACTCTACCATGTTCTTGGGGAGATCATTCCAGCGAAAGTTTGTTCTTACCATAAAAGTTTATTTCTTGTAGCAGGATGAAAATTGTCTTTGAAAAGACAATTTGCAATTACTCAAATATAGCTCAAAGTGGGGTAATAAAAAAGATATGTCAAAAAATGCAAAGACAACAGAAAACCAACACTCACAGAATGTTCTCATCCAGTAGCAGCACTCATCACAAAAGTTTACAGAAATACATTGAATAAAGAGCCTTTTGAAATTGTTAATTTAATAATTTACTTAATTCATTTGGAGTTATTCAGAGGTTTTTATTCTCTTTCAAATAATAAATTTTCCTTAACAGATATGCTTAAAATTTCAACATTCTCCAAAAGGAAAACCATTTTTTATCCCAAAAAGCTCCTTATTGAGAATGGTTTTAAAAAGCTTCACATCTGGATGGTATTCACACTTCAATAATTCCAAGTACTGTCATTGAGAAGCTGCCAGAATCAATAGCTGTAGAAATTGCATGATATCTACCATGCCCAAGGCTTAGATATTTGGGGTGAGGTGCCTCTTGCTGGCATTTCCTAACAGGATGATTATCTTCCTTGTGAACTCATCTACATTCGTGCACCAGTTTAGGTGACAAAACTATTTCCAAGGCAAGCTTTCCACCTAACTGGCAAGATCTCACATTATGAAGCAGCCTCCTCACAGGAGATCAGCTGAATTCTTTTCACACTAAGGTAAACACAAAAATATGCTCCCACTTATCCATTGTACCATGGGACAAGACAAGAGATTGGTTGGCATAATGTCCCTAAAGTGTATGTGATGGGAACCACAGCAATTATTTCATTGCACAGGTCTCCCCTCATCACCCTCTGCTACCCTGTCACTCAAAGCTTTATATCATCCCTGAGAGAAGCATTTTGTCTCATCAAAGCAAGTTTCAGCTGCAGTCCACATGCACTCCTGCAAGGACTCCCAGAGGGGGTTTTCCCAAGGAACCTGTGCTGCCTACCCCAGAAAACAAACCTTTCTGCCCAAGTTCTTCTCCAAACAGTTAACACCTAAAAGTAACAACCAGGACAAAATCATTGCATAGAAGAACTGTAAGGATTTAGTCACACTTAAGAAGTGATTTGACAGTCAAGAATTATTGTCACAGAAAAAAAAAAAATGGTACACTAAATAAATAAATACTGTCAGAAGATGAGATGGCTGTCAAGACAGCACTCCAATACAGACTTTTTCAAGTAAACAGCAAGTTATATTCAGATTTGACCAGCAGTTCAAGAATCTCGAGGCTTCTTACTGTGACAATAGTGAGAATATTAATGTTGAGACTAAATGTGATAGTTATAAAATGGTGGTATCATTACTACTGGAAATTTTAGTTAAATAGGTCTGCCTCACAAAAAGAGTGTTAACTCTCCTCCCATGATAATGCTGCTATTTAGCTTTATAAAACCAACACAAGCATAAACAAAGCACAATTCTTGAGCATAGGCAATCTCAAGGGATAATTATGACCCAGCAAATTTCATTAAAAACAACTTATCAAAAGGCAGGACTTCACTTTATTTAGTCATTCAAAAAAATTCTTTTGGCAGGTGCAAAAAGAGTAAGATTGTGGTTTGAGGTGCTAAAGATGGTTTTCCTTTCAAGTCATGCATGTGAGTTAATGAGATATTCTTATCCTCTACCTCCTTTATGAATTTCTTCCACAATATATGTGGCATTTCAGAGAAAGAATGAGCTACAGGTGTTCAGAATATAAGAGAGACTATTTTCTGATACTTCATGGTATAAAGAGCATTTTGAATTTAAAAAAAAAAAAAAAAGAAAAAAGGATAGCTTTATCTTCCAGTCACCAGAAAGTTCCCTAAAGCCCACAGTGGCACTCTGAGAATAACACCATGTCATATGATACAACAATAACAAGTTAGAAATACAGTAAGAGCTGCATGAGCAGGCAGACTGCCCATTATCTCCAGTTCCCAGAGTATAACTGAGCTTCCCCTCAGTAGCATTTTAGATTTCATTTCATAAGCAAAAAGAGAGATTCATGTATCTTGAAACCCTTAAAAAAAACAAAGCTCATCAAGCAATTCTCATATCTCGCTTTACAATCTCACAAATAAAAACCCTGCCCTAAAGATGTTCTGCTTCCTTGAGGATTTTTGCCTTTTAAGAAAACTCTATTGTTTCATATTATGGAAAATCTCAAAATATATTAAACATTTCTCAGAGATACAGGCAAAAGAATCCTAATTTTGATATATTTCACCAGTTTTTATAGAGGCCTGACGATTAGCTGTGCAGCTAAGTATCATTAACTTATGCTAACAATAATAAGTTAATGACACCAGACAGAAATGTCCCTGAAGAGAAGCCACAAGAAGCAAAAAAAGGCATTCCCTTGGCATCCTCCAACTTAAACATTACTTCTCAATATTTTTATTTCACTTTGTAAAAACAACTTATTTAAGAGCTGTAGAAGTCTGGATTCTCTTTCTGAGACACAGCCCAGATAAGAAAGTGGCACAGTGTCATTAAGCACTATGCCAGTAAGAGACAGCATAGATGATAAGAGCTTGAGGTGAGGGTCAGCATCAGTTCAGCCTAAACAAGTCAACAAGCAATTCTGTGAACCTGCTGGCTTCTCTGATACTTTTTACTTAGGAAAATGCTTTCATGCTACAATGCTTAATGAGTACTCCAGACATACTTTCTACTGCCATAAAAACACACCTTTAATACAGGATTTAAACAGATAATGATAATATTAATAATGACCTTTTTGCTAGAAAAGATGCCTTTAATCTTAAGGTACCTTCTTCGAAGGAGAAAAACTAATGCACAAGTCCAAATAAAATTTCTCTTGACAAGATGCAATTCCTTATGAAAAAACAAGAGGTAGGAAAAACTACCTCACAGTTAGTAGCATCTCCCAGATACAAACCCATCTCACACATCTCTGTCCAACCAGACAGTGATTGAAGGAAACGAGCTCTACAAATTTCCTTTGCCAGCTACAAAATACTTGTAACAAAGGTTCAGAAGGAAACTAGAAAATAGAAACCCTTTAAAACTTTCCTTGGGTAGTAACAATAAACTACAGGCCCTTCTGCCAAACTCTTCCTCAATTTAAGCATGAAATATGAAGAAACCCTAAGGGAAAAATGAGCACTAATATCAGAAAAAGCCTCAATTGCATAGGATTCAGAGATCAGTGCATAAAATATACCCTCCATTCAAAAGGAAAACTGTGTTAATTTCATTTCTTAAAGTTGACAGAGCATGGTTTAGAGCCTTTAGACTGCTACTACTCTCAAATTAAACATAGCTGCCTCACATTTGGTTCAGAGCTTAGCCAATGTCATCACAGTTTACATTACTTAGGCTATCTTTGTCACAGCCAGACACAGAGCAATGTTTATCCCTGTGAAATGGCACAGAAAGCAGTGAGGTAGTGCACACAGACACTGCACAGGGCCTTCCAGGTATAATCCTACCTCAAATATACTTACACATGATGTCGGGGTTCACAGCTTACCTGACTTTCACTGACCTCACAGACATTTTCTCTATTTTGCAGACTGATTTTCCAACCCCTGCCTTGCCAAAGCTTGGATAAGTTTTGTTCATCTACATTAAATTTCCTGAAATCACCAGTAGATATTTTAACTATCTATGGATTTTAACAGTTTGTGATTTTAACCACAAATCTTTAAGTGAAGCAGGGTTGCTCGGCATTCTTCCAAGGGAGGGAAGGTGACATTGCAGCTCCTGTCGGGTTTTGTCAACTCCTTTGACAACAGACCACACAGCTGTCAACAACAGCAATGCACTTTTAAAAAGCTTACACCCTCAGACAGGATATAACAATCTCCATTCTACATTTGGTCTGCATTCTATTACATACAATTTACTCTTCAACCTCTGCACTAAAATTCAGTTGGAAAATGGGGTTTTTATAAGAGGTAAATCACCCACTCCTTACAAAAAATCAAGACCAACTTAAAAAAATCCCACTGTCTACAAGTCTTACCACAGTGTTTATTTTAATACTTATAATTGTACAGGTCTTTATTAAAAAAAAAAAAAGAACAATATTTTCAGCTGTCAAAGGAAAAACATCTATCCTTCCCATCATCAGCCTTGAGGTATTTTAGCAGCCCATTAACATTTTGAGGACCATCATGAAAGATATTCTTTCCTCAGTTCTTTAAAAACACTTCTAGAAAACCAAGACAGCACTTCCTTCAGTCCTCTGCAAGGCTCCCATCTACACTGCAGTGCTTGAGTGACTTTGTTCACCCCTTTTTTTCCCCTCAATGTTTCTGTATTGCTGGTATGATATAACTAAAGCCTGAGGCTTGTGGTTTATTCTATTCTGCAGACAGATTCTGTGAAGGACTTGTTCAGGAAGCTACAGATACTCTAAGCCTTGAAATGCATCTCTCACATAAAAAACACTTCATTCTGATGACAGGTTTATTCTCTGGCTCCTCATACCAGGTTCTTACTGCAGTCTCTTGCCTCAAACAAGTTCAGCTACAGCAAAAGGACAAAACTGGGTTTGGGCCGGACCTGGAAAATGCAGTGAGGGTACAAAGACTACAAAGCTTTTGGCCCTCTCTTATGAGGGAATACACTCCTGTTGGATTTGCTGACATCTGAATAGGTTTCATCAGGCAATGCAGACATCTGCCTGTAAGCCAATCCTTCTGAGCTCCCTTTTCAGCCCAACAATCTTCTCTAGGGTTTGATTTCCCTCTGCTAAAGAAAAAATCTGCATTTGGCTGGAAAAAAAACAAACCCCACAAAGTATCTCTTTATCATCATTGACCATAAAGAGAATCTGAAGGCACTAAATCAACTGCATGTCTATAGTAAACTAAGAGTCCCAGTCGTGGCCTGCAGCATTCTAGCAGCACCAGCATCATTCCACCCACTGAGTGCAGTCCAGCAGCTGGGCTGACTGAGTATATATAGTGGTTGGATCCCTAGTAAAACTTTTTTACATCATGTGTACTCTTCAACACATCCACCTGCATGTCTGTCTAGGTTTCCTCAGGCAAAAATCCAGCAGTCCTAAATTTATAACTCTGGAACGTATAACGTGCTCAAAAGAACATCTTGTTTCAGTCAGGGTTTCACACAGCCTTCATCTGGCTAAGGAGATGGGACACTAGACATGAAGACAGAAACAAGGAGAATCAGGTCCTTTTCATTCACACTAAAAGATCCCTGCTCCCATTCAAGTCCACATACAAATCCCAAATCTTACATATACAATTAAACAGAAACTAAACAGAAAACTGGTCAGCTGCTGTAAGAGCTAGACCAAGACTTTTATTTTCCCATGAAGAAAGAGACAAGATTTCAAACATATTTTCAGTCCTAAAATGAAAGGAAAAAAATGTCACATTTCTATTGTGCAGAAATATAAAGGCAGTTTGGAAAACATCTAAAATATTATGGGTTTGCCTACATTATTGTTAAGGTTCAAAGTCAAATTAAATCACTAAAAACTAGGCTGAATTATTCAATAATTTTGAACCATTTGAATGAACTGAAACAATATTTCCTGTCATAATTTATGTTTGATTATTAAAAATTGAGCTACACTTAGGTCTTTATTTGTGAGGCTGAGATGGCTGTGTAGAGATGGAGGAAGCAAGTCATGTTCCAAACTGGTAAGAAATCATTGAACAAATGCATATTTTACCAATTAATATGAAATTGAAAACAAATATTCACAGAACACTGATACAGATTATCTTCAAGGCATTTTATTACTCACTGCACCATAGTCATACCTAAAACAAGAGATGTGATACACTCCCTATTGATTTCAATGGGTTGTCTGTGTTTCCAAATACTCCTCACATAAAGGGAAATTCACATTTCCCAACATGCCAAGAGACTTGCAAAGCTGACACCAAGATGGATACTTTAGACTGGTAAAAGTTTGCATGCACTGCATGAAATGTATAAAAACCAGAGGATTTATGGAGCGGAGATGAGAAAACAGATCTGAGTGATACGCCGTTTTTTTGCAAAAAAATATAATCAGGGAAAGACAAAGTTTGAGAATTTCATTCAAAGCAAAGCAAATGTATTTTAGGTCCCTTGAAATTTGGAAGTGACCCTATCTCCCACCATCAGAATTGTTTTTACTTGGTGTGGATGTACAAATAGACCAAAGGCAGAGCAGAGACTGAGAAAGATACATTTCAAGGAGTGGTATTTTAGTCTTTTGAATCTTTTTCTGAAAAACACATCTGTTTTCCATATTAAAGGTACTGAACTGCTTTGAGTTTAGCAAGAAATATGTTACATCATCTTCATAAGCAGAAGGCAAAAACTGATGAAATCTTGTTTAAGTACCTGGACACCTGAGGAAGGTGCCAAGTGTTAACTTCACCCCTCTAATTTCTCTCTGAACAGGCAACTCATGAAGAACTTTATAAAGACAAAGTGGAAGAAGAGTTCCAATGTCAGATTAAAAATGTAGGAAATAATTTAAAGCTTTAAAATTAGGAGAGCAGCAAAAAGACAGACAAAGAAGCAGAGAATAGAATTAAAGAGTTGGAGGAGCAACAGAAGCAGCTGGGTGAAGGGGTGGAAAAAGAAGAATTGGTGCTTGAGAGTGAAGTCATAAAAGTATGGGGGAAGGTGTGGGAAAGAAGCGAGCAAGAACCTTAAGGAAGGAGAAAAATAAGGGAGAAAGGAGACAGCATATATTTTAAACTACTTAAGCATTTGAAGAAGATTCACATTTTTACCATCTGGCAGCATATGCAGTTTATTATGAAGTGCCGGAATGTGTTTTGTGGTGAAGGGGGAACTGTTTCATGAGCTCATTAGAACTGGATAACTGGCCTGGAGGTATCTTCTGAAAAGTGGGAGAAGGCCCAGAGATGAGTTGGATGATCATGTCTAATCCCACCACCATTAAAAATGGGTTCAAACCAGAGTCAAATATTCATGCTGATGTAAACGTCCCTGCTCAGTAAATTCTTCTACTTCTAAATAATGCATCACACAGGCATTTTGGCCAAATAACATTTTCCAGGAAGAGTGCTATCTGTTAGTCATCATTGTGTAGCATGGAGTGCACTAAGCCTGAAAAAAAATATCTGATATATCTCTATTTCAGGGACAATTTCATGCAATGATTCTTCTACTTCTAAGTTCTCAATGTTGTTAAAGATAAAACTCAAAACAGAAAAAAAAAATCCCTATTCCTACAACTCAATTTTAGCTGTCTTTTTACAGCCCGACACACCTGGCAGTAATACTTGGGAGCAGAAGCTGTCTTAAACCTGTGAGCACGCTTCACATGTTTTCAAGGCCAGTTTCCCTTATCAAACCTGAAATCATATTTTTATTTCCTCTAACTCACCAGCACCTACATACACTCACAAATCTCAAGTCCTACTGGAAAGCATATGGTGCTTTCTGTTCAGGGTGCTTGGAGCCATGCTGTGGAACAAAACACTGATGAACAGATTCACCAGTTTCAAACATTCTTCTTTGATTACAGGCATTAATCTGTTGAAGATATTCCATGTCATATAATCAAAGGCATAAGAATGGTCTGACACAGGTAAAGTTATGCTAAAATTGTGTTCAGATTTCAAATTATGTCTCATGTTGTAAGTAGCCTTCGTTTATCTGACTTCATGAGAGACAATTACAAACTTAATGGGAGCACAGCATTAGAGAGGTAGAATTCACCCTGGACAGCTACACTTACATGGGTACACCTGTAGATAGGGACAGAGCAGCTGAAAAAATTAGTATTAAAACTAGAGAGGAAGAAAAAGACAGTTTTATCTAAAAAAAAACACGTTAAAAAAAATTTGCATACTTTCCTGAAGGATGCATTCTAAATGTTCTATAAAAGAGCAATAGGTATAATTAGTAAAGTACCAGAATCAAATAACAAATCATACTAAAGCCCATTTTTTTTTTAATTCTGCAGCTATAGAGTTTGCCCCACTATCTTTGTAGAAAATAAAGATTCTGCAGCATAAAAAAATATAATTCTAGTGTCGCTTTTTGGTAGGAAATAAGACCTAAAATCATAAACTGCAATTAAGCTGTTGAAGTCGTGTTTGCCTGAATTTGCATAAAGCCTGACAAAAGAGCTCAGAACTATGAATTCTTCAGTTTCACTTCAGCATCAGCGTCAACTGTCTCATGGTTAATCAAATATGCTTTTCAAGCAAACCCATCTCTCCTACAACTCCTTAGAATGAGAATGCAAAGAATAAGCCTCAGTTATTTCTAACTCTTAGGTATTATGATTTGCCTTTGAAAACTTTATCAGCAGGAAGGATGTGCATCCCACTACTCATTTTCGTATTCAAAGCTTTTAGTACAGAACTCAATTTCACATTTTAATCTGAAATCAATGAAAAACTCCAGATGCAGACCTTTCTGTCTTGCAAGGAATGCATAGGACTTAGTTCTCAGTATTCAACACAGCATGTTCTCACAATGTATATTTTTTCAGACGTGTATCATTTTAAAAAAAGCTTTTTGTTTCCCAACTGCAACTCAAAATTTTTACAACAACTATAAAAAACATGCCATAATCCCTGACAAAAGGGTGCCAGCAGCCACTTAGCAGCCTTGGCCAAATTCAAAAGAGCCTTACCTACCCACTGCAATCTTAGTATGTCTGCAGAACAAATATATCTTTGACTCTAAATCATGTTGGAGGTGGTGTTAAAAATGATTGGAGAACTGAGGCAAATTTGGCAAGAACTGGACGTTTGTACTCATTGCAAATCACTTTGAACTGAATCTTCAAACAAACACAAGCCTGAGTGTGAGCTCCAGTTCGAAGTGATCTGACCATCATTTCTCCAGGTCTCTCAAGGTAGATGAAAACCATTTTTGCCCAAACATCTCAGGGATGTCAAAAACAAAAGTAGTTCCTAAAAGAAATTTTTTAAAATTCCAGAAAGTAGAGCATATGCTTTAAATTCAGCTCTACATTAACAGGAACATTCATACCTCTCTGTTTACTTGGCTCTTGGTATAGAAGATAAATCTAAAGCAAGAAATCTCAGTCTCTGGATCTCATGCCAACAAGAACTGTAGGAAGACAGAGATGCCAGTTTGTGTTCTCCTAGGCATTCTCAGGATTCAGGGACAGATCTTGCAAACTTTGTGCATGTAAGTTTCCTTATGCATGCAAAACTGAAGGAGAGTTCCACTGAAAAAAGAAATTAATTAGGGTAAAGAGCAAAGACTTTACTCAAGCAGAGTTCATAATGCCTTCAATAAGTACAAAATCTAGAGGTCTATTCAAAAATTTGGTCACAATCTATTTCTTTAGAAGAGAATTTGTGAACAGGTGCAGTAAGTAGGCAATCTGAAGACATCAGAAAATATAGAATGATGTTACAAATGGGCTAGACATAATATAAAGTTCACATTATAGGTCATGGAAGATTAGAGACAGTTTAATCCCTGAACCAATTCTACTGATTTTTCTGGAAGTCCACAGTTATTCAGATTCCACAGCACCTAATAAATTCATGAACCTCTAAGGGGCTCTAGGCTTTGACTTCTTGAACAGAAACCTGAGCTCACAGGATTTTATTTTGCTGTAACAACAAATTAGGGAAGAACAACTTTTATGTCTTCAGCAAGGGATGGAACTTTACTTCCCTGGGGAAACAGAGATTCACTTCAGGCCTAAACCATTCACTTAGATATTGTACAGAAACATTGTTTCTTAGAGATGACAAAGTTTGACTACAGAAGGGTGCATCAAAGTGAAATGCACAATTTTGGAGTGCAGTGATGGTGAGACTCAGATTAGCAGGAGTTTCAATGACTTGGATACCACAGTGGAACCAAATAGGTTTAAATATGTGCTATATGTGTAAGCAGAATGTGTTGATAACCAAATATAACACACTGACTTCAGATGTCAGTATAATGAAAGGCTAGAAACAGAATTAGGAAGCTGGAAGCAGATCCAGAGGTCCTGAAAGTTGTCCATCATGAACAACAACATTGAAAGCCACAGTGAATCCCTACTGATTTACATCCTTGTTATTAAGGCATTATTCAATTTTTATCAGGAATTTAACACATTCTGCCACAGAAATGAAAATAATTTACTGTCTGCAAAGAAGAGATGGGGAAGGAATAGAGGAAGTAAGCATCTTCCTTATCATACCATGATACAAAAAGTATCATGGTATATCTAGAGTGTTTATCTCCAGAGCTGAGATAACACCATGCTGGAGATACACAGAATAACTCTGCATTTGTAAAGCAACATCCACTTATCAGTAAATTAAAAAAAATATAATTAAGATACCAAAAAAAAATCACCCCCCAGGCATCATCCGTACTTTTGTAAGTTGATAGCTTCCTGTGTCCTACAGTAAAACTTGCCTAACAGAGCAGAGGGGTGAGAGCATTCCTTATCAAGTCTGCCAAGGTTATGACAAAATTTTTTTGTGATACTAACACACTGGGGACAAGAGAAACTTCTACAGCTTTGATGGTTCCCAAGAGATGGAATTGTATTTAGTAAAATGGTAAGATGTCATTTCCATTCTGCCTAGCAGTGGACAGTGCTCATTGATAAAATCTGCCTAGCAGAGCATGGGGTACAGCACTGCTTATTACAACAGGTAAGTACTTCCCATAATAAGAAACTTTTTCTAGAAAAGAAAAAAATATTATGCTAATATTAAAACAACTCCTGCAATTTAGAAGAGAAATCAGTCTGAAACCTGGCCAGTCACAGAGACCATTCTATCCTGATATCCAATGGGCTGTATTGGGCACTCCTTTTTATAACCTCAAATCTTTAGGAATTCAAACCAGAAGTCTTTTCCTGAGCTATGCAATAGTTCTGTTCACTTTTGTACTCTGCTGTCTCATTTGGACTCATTTGTCTCATCTGGACTCATTTCTGCCATAGAAGTCTTTCAGAACAATCAAAACTTGAAACTGCAAATGCTAGAACATTCTGTATTTGAATAAGGACCAGAAATCTCAAACCTCCTACCTGTCTGTATTCTTGTATTCATATAAACAAGAAAGCACAGAAATAATGAATGCTTATTCAGCAAGCACCTTTTCTTTGTCACATTCTGTTTTCTTCTATGAGGTGAAAAAATTAAAAGCTTAAAAAATGCTACAATACACAATGTTAAATGCTGTAGTACCAGCAGCATATCTCCAGACCTGCACTCAAATGTTTGACTTCTAGGTACCCTTGAAAAAAACCAAACTGCAAACTCAAAGTATGAAAATTATGTTATAGCATCTATGTAATTATACAGAAAGTGCCACACTGACACCTTGTAATTTTCTAGCTGTTGGAGCAAGGATTGTTGGAACTCCACCATGGCTGCCATTTTGCAATAATTACTACCTACTATGATTATGGAAATAAGAGCTGACAACACTAAACTATTTCTAATATACTGGAATATTATGCATTAGAGCAAGGGAAACAAGGAGGGGGACCAGAGGAAAAAGACAGGATGTAGGTCATATGTGGTAGCTCAAGCTGGGATCAATGAAGCCCACACACTAACTACTCTGCAAAATATAGTTATAGTTGAGTGACATGCTTGAGCTGTCACTGAAGCATGTTCCCAGCAAATATTCTTCTATAAATGTAATTCTGTCATTTCTGCCAGTTACAGGAGGGAGCTGCTGGTGTTGGTGTTAATGAAAATTGCCTAATTGTGCTTATCAAAACACAGGTACTTACCTAAAGAGCAGAAGCCTTGCTTCTGACAATAAGCCGTAACAAGCAAAATTAAAATCTTCAAAAACACAATACAATTAATTGATAAAATCTCCAGATTTTTCATATCATTGAATCATTTAGCTCAGAACAGATTTTTGAAAGCATCAAATCCAACCATTAACTCAGCACTACCAAATCCCCCACTAAACCACATTCCTATGTGCCTTCTAGGCACTTCTGCACATCTTCTAAATACCTCCAGGGGTATTTAAACTTCGACTTTATTTCCCTGGGCAGTCTACTCCAATACTTGAGTGTCACAGCATATGTCACAGTTGAGACAGCCACAACACACAGAGTGCCATCATATAACATCAGCAAGCATCAGCTCATACACAACACCTTACCACATCAGAAGGCTTCAAGGACCTGCTCTTACAGAGTAACATCACATCACTTCAGAAGGCTGCAAGCACAGACCCTTCTTGTTATTTAGCCCAACCTTTTACACCCCTGATGTTCATGCATTGCACCTGTGTGCCCTCTGTTCCCTTTGGTGGCTGGTCAGGGCACCTGGGCACTCCAGGTCTCATTGCCTTCAATGCTGCTCTCCTGCTGCTCACAGCTGTGGCCCACTGGGGATGAGGATCAGCCACAGCCCCTACACTACTCAAGTGTAGGCACACTCAACTGTGTGCCTACAGCTGACAACCCCATAGGAGAAGAAATTGTTCTTAATATTCAGTCTAGACCTCCCCATGTGCAACTGTAGACCTTTCCCTCTTCTCCTATGGCTCGCTACTTGGGAGAACCCAGTAACAACCTCCACCTTTCTACAAACTCTTGCAGGCAGTTGTAGATAACAAATGAGGTTTCCCCTGTGCCTCCTTTTCTTCAGGATAAGCACCCTTGGCTCCCTCAGATGGCCGTTGTAGGACCTGTGCTCTAGACCCTCTACCAATTTTGTTTCCCTTAAGTTTAATAGAATTTTAAACATTATTCAATTAGAACAAAGAATGTCAGAATAAAAGAGGACACACAGTTTAGACTGGAAATTCACTGGGGCCATGGACATTAAATCAATTTTAGTTTCTTCTCCACTACTTTGGAGATAATTATTTTCTGGTTTTTAATCACAAACAGAGATAAAAGTAAGTACTATTATAAAAGTAGCAATAATCTTAAGAATGCCCCCACTCTGCAACAAAGCAAGTCTGAACCATGTGATAAGAGGCATAATATAGGCCAGGTGATCTGACATTTGTGGTAGCCATCACACACTTAGAACTCTAATCACTCATTCCTTTTCTAGTCACATGGATCATTTGGAGAACAGGCCAGAAGCACAGCATTGTTTAAAACAGGGGTCTCCCTCACCAAAAAAACCAAACCAAACCAAACCAAAAAAAAAAAAAAAAAAAAAACCAAAAAAACCAAAACAAAAAAAAAAAAAACAGCCAATGTTTTTACACAAATAACTATAGGGAAACAGGCTTCCTCCAGAATTAGCTCTTGCTCACCAAGAGAAGTGTGTTATTTCTCACATCTCTCCTAATCAGGCAGTTCAGGTCAAGACTCTTCCAGCCTATGGCAGACAATGAAAAAGTGCTAGAAGTAGGAAAATTATTAGACCTACAAATCATGGTTAAAGTCCTGTTTAAAATGAATTTAAGACTTAAATTCTTCCGAATGCAGGAAGACATGGATACATGTCTTTTTTTTTTGTTCAATTGTTCAGTTGGCTCACCCTATTATTCTTCTGCATCAATTCCTCTATCTCCAGTTGTCTCATCTTCTTTACTCTTTGACTCTTCCTTTGGTTCACAAAACTTCCATTAAAGAAAATGCAACTTAGGGACAAAGAACAGGAAAAAAGGAAGGAGGAGTGATATTTTCTGTGTATTGTTTTGAGGCTCTAGTTTAGCTTTCTTGTTGATTCAGAAATTCAACCATTTCATACATTTTCTTCTAATAAGTAGATGGTTGTAACACCAACACTTCTAATCTGACACATAAAATTTATTTCCATGAAAGAAAAATACAAAAAATATGTGAAACTGCTCCATGAAACTAACAATGTCAGTGGGGAAGAACAAAGATCATGGCTATGAGTCTAATGACAAGTGATATAATTTTTTATTTTCAGGGCGATAGTCATTTCCACTCCCTCACTAGTTTTACTAGAAGGTGGTGTTAATGTACTTTTTCAGTTCACTTTTAGATATTGTTTTATAAACAGCAAATATCAATTATTTCAAAGTAAAATATTTTACTTTTTAACAACCACTTTGTTCCACTCTCCACCAAAAAAAAAAAAAAACCCAGCAATAATATAACTCCTTACAAATAAATTATCTTAGAGGAAGGCAGAAGTTTCTTCTACTCCCATTTATTTTCCTGTAATATGAAATCCCTGTCTGCAAAGCCAAAGCAAGCTGCAGGAAGCTACAGTTTGTATATCTATAGAAAAAAAAAAAAAATTTTGGATAGAGGAAAATGATAAAAATTGGTTTTGACAAGGTAAAAATACATGAAGACTTACATAAGAATTTTTTAATCAATTAAAATATAAAGCAAACAGAATTACATTATTACATTCATTACCACCCACAAACATAATTGCCTATAGCAAGCTGCAACTTGCTGCTCCCAGCTAAGCACAAATACATTTTCAATCTTAAATACACATTGAAATATAATTGCATTTTATATATAGTCTTGATTAAAGTTTCTGTTACGAGCAAAGCCTTAACTGGGTCATCTATAGCTTAAGCAAGAGTTTAATCACAGCTTCTCTCTGCTCTTAGAATAAGCAGCAGGACTTTCTGAAATGCATCACTTCTTATCTTTAGATTTTTCTGTTATCTTCACCATGCTCTGAAGAGAGCCATTTCACTTGACCTCAACATACCACTACACACGATAAGCATGGAAATTCATATTTCACAAAAGGACAGAATTTCTCCCTCATGGTACTACCTAAGAAAGTCTCATCCTTTTCCTTTCCTTTTTTCATATCTTCCAAGAAAATGTGTGCTTTGGCATTTTGTGAAATTTTACTGAAATTGCGAGTCACCTTTTTTTCTAGTATATGCTCCTAGTGCATAAAAAAAACAGCTGACAGACATTGAGATCTCTCTTTTAAAAACTGGTTTGATAGGGAGTTTCTTAATGTTGCATGCTCTGGGCTAGGTCAGACACCTTTCTTTTTAATCAGTTACTTCCCATGTGGGCTGCTGTCTGTAACCACAGAACAAACTGTCCCTACAGTATTACCCAGACTTGTAATGAGTGCAGAAATGTAATGCAGCATTTCTGGGCACTGTGAGGTTTGTACCCTGCAAACTTGCCCTAAACTGATTAATTAACACACTGTCTAAAACCTTAAATAAACAGAAGCCATCTATATCTATTAACCTAATGGATTAGAAAGGAAAAAGAAATCCTTGTCTCAGGACAAGAAAGCTAAACAGCACTGAGATTATTTGGTAAAATATTTAGCATTTACCCTATTTGCTATGGTGTACTGTGGCTTTGTTCCAATCTTCTGCCTCATAATGCTGCTCTGCCTTACAGCATTCCAGGATACGTAATTCCCAAAAATCAACAGAAAAGGCTGCCTTTGAAGTCAAATTCAACTTAAAAGGTTTATAAAATTCAAACTCAAATTTGGTTAAAAGGTTTATAAAATTCAAACTCAATTCAAATTCAACTTTGAAGCCAAATTCAACTTAAAAGGTTTATAAAAATGCTGATGTAAATGGTCATTTTGAATGTATGAAGTCTCCTAATTTTCAACACCCAAAATGTAAGCTTTTTTCAATAAAGAACATGTTTCATTAGCATTCAGTGACTTGTGCTGAACTATACACAAAGCATATGACTTGAACTACACAATCTACAAACAAAAAAGAATTCTGGTTTGTAAGCCACCGCCAACAAATTTCCACAAAAACTACTATCATCATCTTGGTTGCATTTTTATTGCATTATTTTCTAAGGGAATTTTAGAGATACTTGAAATCTGCAAGATTATTTGATTACATAAAAAGGACACCAGCTGTGCCATATTCAAAGGAATATATTCTTCCCAGTCTGGACAAGCAGCACTGGACATTTTACAGTCTAAAACTCTGCAGTGGTCTCATTTACATAATTACATAATTATTGCAAACCATGCATGACCCTTTTGGGATTGTTTTCTTTTTTAAATCAGTTTTAAAAAACATTAGAATTGCACATATATTGAACTGCTTTTTCATAAAAGCATGTCTTGCCATGTAGAAGTATTTAAAATGTTAGATCTATGCATCTGGTCAGAAATTACTACTTATGGTTAAAGCCTATTTTTTAATCATTGCTTTTAATGTACTAAGAATTGTAACACCTCTTTCTTAGATTCCTTCCTTGCATCAGCAGTAGAGAAAATCATTGCCTCCTCTAAAGGCAATTTTGACTGACCACCTAGATTCAGAGGCACAGCCCTGAATTTCTAAGTTGGACAAGCAAAAACAAACAGGTTTTCTGAGACAGTGGCCACCTCCTAGTTCCATGGAGCTTCCCGCATTGAGGGCACTAAATTCAAGACTGCAAGTCTTTGGTTTCCTGCAGGAACAGCAAAAAAAACTGCATTATACCATTTATCAAGTTGTCCAAAAGGCTGCCACACTTAACATCTGAAAATAGGAGATTGTCTCACTGGAAGAACAGCTATTTCCTAGACTAGAATTTTTATTTTAGAGTCCATTTAGCATGTCTAAAAAAAAATCTTTTAATCTTTGCAACAAGTATGGCAGCCTTTGAAATCTTCCTCAAAAGTACCTATAATGTGTACTAGAAGCAAAATCAAAAAACTCTGAAAAGTGTGATGGATTCTTACTATTACTTTACATGGGATTCAAACTTTATAATTGGCTGAACTGAAAGAAGAATAAAAGATATAGGTAATATATTTAAAAGTAGTACTTTGAGGGCAGGAAGGGTGAAGAGTGACCCTAAATATTACCATACCATGTTTTAAGGCTCCTTGCCAAGCAGAGGAAGTCACATTCTGCATAAGCAGGACAGTCAAAAGATTGGGTAACTAACAAGCTTTTAGGAAATTTTTATTTCTCAGATTTTTTGGTCACAGTGTAAAATCTGGCAGGTCAGATCAGAAGCTCCTTTAATATTAAGGTAAACTAACATCTAGGATGGCTCCTTTTTTAACCCTAGCTGAGGTTCTAGCTCAACTAGTATTCTGTTACTGTCAATATGGTGTTAGCATTGAAATCTTGTCGTTTCTCACACTTCCCTTTTGCTCCTACAAGGAAAAAATAAATAATATCTACAGTGACAACTCACACATTAATTTACAAAATGAGAACAAATCCCACTTCTGCTAAGGGTAGTACCAGTCCTAGGTACAATCTCAACATGCATCTCCAATCATGTATTGAGTACTTTTCCAAGAGATGTATTGATGGTCATGATGAATTTTGAAAGCACTACCTATAAGCAAGAAAGTAAAGCCAGAGATAGTTAAAAGCAGGCAGAGAAGGCAGTTGGCAAAAGGCAATCGTTCTTGAAGTCTGCAAGTTTACAGAAACATTTATTTGCATGCTGCAAAACTGTTTTTTGTATAAAAACAGGTGTCTGGTTTTATACAAACTACTCTTTCAACAATATAGTCTAGAGCAAGTCCATTCAAGACTAATGATCCACTGCCAAGACCTGAGGCAGTGTATGCATACATTACGATGTATGGCATTACCCTACATTCTGTTCTTCCATTCCCAGCCAAAAACTTCCACCAAATGCACCACATCCTACCAAGACTCTTCCAGATTTTCCCTTTTCATTTTAGGCATAGTATAATGACAGATTGCACAGAGAAGAATTTTGGAATCTCTTATACAGAGCAAACAAAAGGGGGTACAATTAGAGACTCATAAGACTTCTAACTTTTGAAAGTAGGCATCTGTATTTGCCATGCAATCCTGTCATTTGAGTATTTTGATTAGCAAAACTGACAAAGCATCATACTATATTTACTTCATTCAGCAATTCATTACTTCAAAAATAAGTGCTTGTGAATTGAAATAAATTAAGACATTTTCTGTAAAGGCATGTCAGCTTTGTAGGTTGCCTCATTACTCTTACATAACAAAAAGTTTCTCAAACTGTAATAGTTTATATATCAGTTTAGCAAATTTCAGGTACTCCTTAATTAAGTAAAAGTATGACCTTCTTTATTCCAGACTTAAGAGAGATATTATTGAAACTGAGCTTGATGTGTCCATTTATGGCCTAACAAGTCATCATACAAGGAAAATTCTTTGTGGCAATCAAAGCCCTGTAATTTTTTAAGGCATATATTTGCTCCACCTGACTTTGGGGAAGTAGTCTGTACATATTAGTAGAAAAAAAAAATTCATGAATTTATTTATTTTTCACTTGCATTTTCCATTTAGCTTCATGGATAGACTGCTGTTTGCTGCAAATGATTTCACAGGTGAATGCATTTTTAAAATTCAAATCCTGTTTCAAAGTCTCCAATTAAATCTGTACATCCTCCATTTGTATTTTAATACTTCTCTGTTTTACATACTATAACACAGAACACCAAGGATGTAATTAGTGGTTTTTCTGAGAGCATAAATTTGTGTTATGCTTGATTTTCAGTGACAAGGTCAAGCAACATTGTTTTGTTAGATCAAATGTTCATAACTAGCTTTCTTGACAGCCAGTGTGAATGCAGTGTTTTCACTGGGCACATCATTTGCAGAAACATATAAAACACACCTTAATCCCATCCTTAAAAGAATAGTGAGAGAGGGAGGAAGGAAGGCTGACCCCTCTTAAGAAGCTTAGTACATGCCATGCAATTAATGTACCTAAACCAGATATCATTTGTCATATGTACTTTGAGTTTCCATTTTAAACCAAATTTAATTTCAAATCATACCAGTGTAGTACCTGTAATTAAATTTCAATCAGTTGGCTTTTAAAGTTCATTTTTATTCCAAGGCTTGTGAAATAGTGAAAATTTTCTTATTTTTAATTCTCATAGAGTCAAAATTACAACATTTACTACTACTACTCAGGAAAAAGCTACAATCTCACACAAAGTTTAAGGAGGAACACAAGCTGAGCCCTTTCAGCTACTCATATTCTCTTCAGTCTATATATAAAACCACTCCTGCAAATCAAGTGAACGTGGCAATGCTTGGGCTTCACCTCTGAAAGCAGGTGTCAGGGTACAAAGTTAGAAGTCCTACAACACTTTCAAAAGCAATGTTAGAATGCTTCAAAAAGTAGTATACTGATATAGTCTTCATTTGAAAAAAATAAATCAAAAAGCTTTTTTTTCAAAGAGTTCAGCCTTATTTTTGTAAGCAAAATCACAAAATGCCGTTGCACTTCATCATTTGATAATACTGAGGTCTTATTCCTATACAATTGCAAATTACATTCTCCAAGCACTAAAAAAATTACCTGAGACCCTACACTACATAGCTTGGGCCTTTCTTTCTCTTTTATAATATTGCTAACTGTGCCTGTCATAACAGATCATCTGGTTTCTAGCAAAGAGATGCATAATGAACTGCTTTGTGGGTGGGCTACAAAAATGCTGACAAACTTGACCATTTTAAATTACTTTTCTGTAAATCTCCTGACTGGAGTGCTCTGCATGTAAATTCCAGCAGCAGCAGCAGTTGCTGCCATAGCAACAGAGTTATTTAGGAAATAATTTAAAGTATCACATCATATTCAGCCTCTCATGAAAGAAGGCAGACTTGGCAGGAGGATGGAAAGTGGAAGGAGATGTATAAGATGTAGGGCTTTTGACTGACAAACAAGTTTGTATGTTTCCAATGTTTACTAATGTATAGGAAATAGTATAAATCAATGCTTACCTTTGCATAGTGCTTAGCATTTCCATTGCATTTTTGTCATAAAATCAACCAACACTCAGGAACAACTTTGCAGCTACATGAGGTCCTTTGTCAGCCTATTTCTACAGCCTGCTGAGGTCCCTTTAAATAGCAGCACTACCTTCTGCTGGATCAGCCACAAATTTGCTGAGAAGAAACTCTGCCCCATCATTCAGATCATTAATGAAGATGTTAAACTTAGGACTCTTTAAAAATCTCCCTGTCACACCAACAGTTACTGGCCTCCAACTAGGTTTTGTACTACGGACCAACACCCTCTGGTTCTGGCCATTCAGTGAGTCAGTCAACCTCACTGTGTGCTCAGCTTCTCTATGAGGATCTTATGGGAGACACCATCAAAAGCATTACTGAAGCCAAGGTGGACAACACCACTGCTCCACCCCAGTCTAGGATCCCAGCCAACTCACTATTGAAGTATATATATCATATATCAAGTCTGGTCAAGCAGGATTTCCCTTTGCTGAATCCATGTTGACTACTCCTGATGACCTTCTAGCCTTCCACGTGCCTGGAAAGGCTTTCCAGTATTAGCTGTTCTTTCACTTTTCCAGAGTTCAAGGTTGACTTGTCTGTAGTCCCCTGAGTTCCCCTTATTTTATTTGAAGATAGCAGTGACACTTGCTTTCATACTGTTTTCAAGAGCCTTTCCCAGTCACCACAATCACTCAAAGATGATTGAGTGGCCTCACACTCAATCGCAACTCAACAACACCAGCCAGCTCCCTGAGCACTTGTAGGTGCTTCCCATCTCAGGATCCACAGATTTGTGTATGTCTAGTTGGCTAAAACTTGATCCTCTTTCACCAAGGGCACCTTATCCTTGTTCCAGATCGTCCCCTCAGTCTCTGGAGCCTGGGTTTCCTGAAGGACAGTCTTTATTAGAAGACTGAAGCAAAGAAGGAATTGAGTATTTCAGCCTTTCCTACCTTGCCCTGTTCAGCAGCAGGTCCACATTTCCACTACTCATCTTTTTGTCACTTTTGTACTTACAGAAGTCTGTCTCATTGCCTTTGGGATTTGGCTTTCCTAACCCCATGTCTGCATGTTCAAACAGTGTCTCTGTGTTCTTCCCAAGATACCTATCCCAGCTTCCACCTTCTATGTGCTTTGTTTTTGTGAGTCAGTTTTGACAGGAACTCCATGTAGACCTCCTGGCATTTATTCCTAACTTCCTACTCTTTAAAATGGACTGTTCTTGAGCTTGGACAAGGTGATACTTGCATATTAATCAGCTTTCTTGGGTCCCTCTTAGCTTCAAGGCCTTATCCTGCAGGACTCTACTGAGCAGATCTCTGAAGTCAGAGAGTCAAAGCCTGCTCTCCTAAAGTGACATCACTGTGATCTTGCTTTTTTTGCCCTGCTCCCTTATCTCAGAATCTTGAACTATCATCTCACAGTCACTGCAGCCATTCACATTGTCAATGAGCCCTTACTTGTCTGTGGGAGGTCCAGAAGAGCATTTTTCACTGTTTCCTCTATCACTGAGCTTGGGAAGTTGCTACTTGCTACGGGTCTCATTCATTCATACATTCCTTTTAAGAAATTAACACAGTTGCAGAGAAACTAGCTTCCAAAGGGGAAAGGTGAGGATTATTTAATTCATTTACAGCACTCCTAGCTTGCTACCAAACAAACAGCAAGAAAGCAAAATAATAAAATGTGAATATTAGCACCAAATCAAGAACATAACAGAAAACAAAATGGGCAAAATTCAACAGTCATATAAACAAATAATATCTCTATGAAGCCCGAGTCCATTTGACACACCACAGAATGCAGAACAGACACACAAAGATTTCTACCTTTACAATCTTCAAAGATAAAACATTAACACTTGAAGTGGAGACCAAAATAAGTGTTCCAATCACTATTAGAGAAGAAATTTTCTTGTGGTTTTCTGAAAACAAAAACTTTTGTGTGAAGTGAGCACTTTTTTACTAGCTGAAAGCCCCACTGAGCTCAAGGAGGCTGTATAGGTTGGAATTAAATCCCGTCAGAAGAGTCTGACTGCAATCTCTCCAGATTCTACAGCTAACTTCCAGCATAAAACTTTTCTTTTTTTTTTTTTTTTTTTCCTGTCACACATAAAATATAGACTCATTCATGGAATACTTGCTGGAAACGAGAATTACAGGAAGGATGAGAAATGTGTTGTTATAAGTACAAATACTTCAATGGTGAACACCAATTAAATGTAACAGATTCTCACAAGCAATGTCACAGCATACCATATTTCTAAATTCTTCCCTATTTGCTACACTAATAGGAACTGAATTTCCATATGCATACCTCCATTGCTTTTATTCCACCCCCTGTACTTCACATAGATAAATGAATAACAGAATTTGTTTCCTACACATGATTATGGCAGCTACATCCACACAAGTCAACAGGGGCTTATTTTCCTACTCACCATCATGTTTTCTGTAAAAGATATTCTGCATTTCTCTCGAGGCATGTTTGCAATAATAATAAGTGCTCTCAAATCTATTATTATATCACTCAGCCTTTTATATATTTGTTAAAGTAATCTTTGTGTATGTACACATGACTACAAAACCAGCCATATCAGTGTGTGCCCACCTGCTGTAGCACTAGTGTAAACCTACACTATTGAAAAATATCCTCTTGTCCAGGGTAGTCTTGACAATACTCTCCTGGGTTAGCTAGAAATGCAACGAAAGACTTAGCCACATGTCTCACCTTTCCATCTTTACAAGTAATGAACTGTATAAACTCATTCTTAAAAAGACTGTGCAAGCCAAAACCATCTTTCACAGCAATCTTCAATCTTTTCACATACTGTAGACATTCTATACCAGCTGTGTCCTACACAGAAGGACGTGTTGTCATTTTATCACAAATCTTCTATACTTTCTCAGTGATTTTTCATGGGCAGCTCCTCACAGTACAGACTCCTTCTTCTTCACTGCACAGCTAACAAACTCCAGCTCTCTTCTTAACTAGCTAACTCATTCTTTTATAGCACTCATCCTTACTGAACATAGCTGTGGCCTATTAAGGGTAGACTTGCTCTTAATCTTTGGTCATTAGTACAGCTGCAACTCTTCAGGGGTGAGATTGCTTTCTGCACTATCTCTATTTTCTTACACTCTATCTTCCCACAAGGCTGCTCCAAAAGGATGCATGCATCATACACCTCCTCCTGTTTGCTCATTGGTCTTTGTAAAAAATTTGTATCCTGAACTTGCAAAAAGAGGAGTTCATAACAGAGGTACTGCTGTACATTAGAATGTGCCATGGGCAGCTGACAGGCAATTCAAATGTCATAGTGTGCAATAAGTACTCTCTGCCTTGCAGACAAAGGCGCTGATATCATGAAGACAGGTTTATCATAATCAGACAGGGATCTGTGCCTGAATGATGAAACTTTCACAGAGACCTTTTCCTAAAGGGTAGTTATGCTGAAAACTACATTGCAGCTCTTTTGAGGATAGGTGCTACTTCACTAAAACTCAAAGTAAACAGACTAGAAATGTCTTGTCCTGTTGAGTATCTGAGAGAGGAACTGGATACCTTCAACTCTTGTTTTCCATTTTGATTAAATTCTCTAAAGATTCACTGTTGGTACAAGAAGCATTGCCATTGGTCACTGACCTTACTAAAGCATGTGTGGGGGATAAGTTAACTTCTGTTGTAATTTCTGTATAGTAACAAAATTTACTATAAATACCTGCCCTCACCTAAAAGGAAAAAACAAACAAACAAACAAACAAAACAAGCCTATCATCCAACCAATTAGTTGCATTTCTGTTCAAATGAATATTTTCCAAGTAATGCAGTCAAAATTTGCAGTTACCTACTAGTATCAAACCTGAAGGAGAATTTTTGCTTCACACCATGAGGCATCATTGCCTTCTGAGTCACAGAAATAACTTAGTTTACAGTTTTAGTAACAAAATTATTTGATTGACCAAAGTCTTAGCAACAGAACTATTTGATTGTCTATAGACTGCAATGCAGACTGTCCATTTTTATTGCTTTCTACAGCTCTATTTTTCCCCTGTCTGTACCATTACAAGCTACAAAGAGAAGGGAGTTAATTTACGTTGTTACTAGACCAAAACACCATGTTTTATTGTTATTTCACACTGAGATTTCCCAGTATTTTCTTCTTTTCCACCCCAGCAGCTATGTTGTCTTTGGCATTGTAGCATTGTTTGGTTTGGAACATGCAAGCAGAGGAAGGCAAAAAGAAGGAAAATATTTCCCACAAATTAACAGATGTTTCAAATTAATTTGCTTCAGTCACATTTGTTACCTTCCCTGTATTGAGATGTCTTTAGAAAGTAATTTATGTTGCTGTCAATAAATAAATGTAGAAGTTTCTGCTCAAGTTCCACCAACTGCAGCTTCATCTGCATTGCATTCTTATTCTCTAGAAAAGACACACAAATTCAAATATCACATAATTTAAGAGTACAGAACATATTCAGTAATAACATCAACTCTAATTAAAAGGTTACTTATTCATTATGATTTCCTTCTACAGTTCATATTCTTTTTTTTTTAATCTGCTTTTGGCTAGAACTTCCATTACAACTCTGATTCAACATTGAACATCAGTAGTTTCTCTCATCTGTGAACACCAATTTTTCATATGAACGTCTAGTAAATAACTAGAATCAGGAGACAAGGTTTAATAATTACAGATCAAATTTCCATTTGATCTGATGAAAGGCACTCTAAACAAATTTTAACCAAAGCATCACTGTTTAGTATTTCTAGGTTAATCCATGGAACAAAATTGGAACATTTCCAAAACAGCATTACCACACGTCATTCCTGAATGGCCTGGCAGAAAAAAAAAAAACAACACAGAAGAGATGAAAACACTGAAAGAAGGTAAGAGAAACAAGAAATCAGAAAGTAATTGTTTAGGAATATTTAAAAAAAGAGCCCATTAGACACATTTAGATTCAAGGACCAATTTTTACCTCAAAATACAAAATAAACACAGAGTGACATTAACCATGTAGCAAGACCATTGCTTGGTCTAGGTTTAATTTGGTTTACTTTTTTTTTTTTTAATGCAAACATATTATTCCTGGGATAATTAAAAAAAAAAAAAAAGGAGGGAGGGAGATTATAAGGATAAATATTTTAAATGGTTTTCAATCTTGAAACTTTAGACTGGATGACATCTGTGACAAAATATTCAACCAACCACCATCCTGGGAAAAACATGTATAAGAGAAAACAAGCCTTTTTTCATTCACTTTAAAGGAGACTATAAATGCACACAAAACTTTCCTTGTCAGCTAGGATCCAGAGGAATAGGTGGATATTAATTTTTTTCAAGTCAGAGTTAGTTTACAGCATATTTTGTTCATTTAAAAAAAAAATTTAAGGGCAAGCAGCTGTGGAAAGTAGATAAGTACCCCTTCATCCAAATTTTGGGACACAATAGCCAGTGACAAGCACAGAGCCACCAGCTAAAGCTGATTATCACTGAGCTTTGAAACAATGCTAGAATCCACCACAGATTGAGATCTCTTGCACCGTGTCTCCAAGTAACATTTGCAGGCACATACAGCCCCAGACGGAGAAAAAAAAGGACTTCCATAAAATAATAAATTCTGTTTAATAAATAAATAAATATAAGAATAAAAATTTGGATATTTTACTGGCAAAGCTGAAACAAAAGTAACCTTCTCTAGCTTAGTTAACCTTGATCTTAGAATTTCATAAGAAAGTGTAATTTCCTTTGACTGTTTGTCTTGTTTTTGTCTGCGATAGATTTCACTTTCTTCCTAGTAGCTGGTGCAGTGCTGTGGTTTGCATTTAGCATGAGACTACAGTTGGTAAGACACTGATGCTTTCAGTGTTGTGGAGCAGGTCTTACCCTAAGGGAAGGACTTTCCAGTTTCCCATGCTCTGCCAGGGAGCAGGAGCTGAGAGGGAGCATCCTGAGGATGGCTGACCTGACCTGGCCAAAGGGATATTCCATACCATGGAACACCATGCTCAGTAGAGAAACTGGGGCAGCTGGTCAAGAGGAGCTGATCACTGTTTGGGGGGCTGAGCATTGGTCAGCAGGTGGAGAGCAATTGCATTGTACATAGTTTGTCTGTCTTGGGTTTTATTCCTCCATTTCTCCTCTTCATTACAATTGTTGTTGTTATTGTTGTTATTATTACCATTAGTATATTTTTGTTTGGTTCAATGACTAAACTGTTCTTATCTCAACCCACAAATTTTACTTTTTGTTATTCAGATTCTCCTCCCCACCCGGAAGGCAGAGGGGTGAGCAAGCAGCTGTTGGCTATTTAGTTGCTAACCAGGGTTAAACTGTGACTCTGTTTCAATACAAAGCTCCAAGAGACCAAAATGGCAATCTAATCCGACCTTCTATATAATAAAGTACAAAAGAACTTCCTCTAATTAATTCTGCAGCAAGCCTAAGACTTCTAAATGGCTTGTAAAGGAAAAAGACAGCCTCCTGCATGCACCCTGTCTTCACAAACATTTCTCCAAGCAATCTTATCTTTTAACATACATCAGTACTGTTATGAGCCATTTCAGTGTACAATAGCATGTAACTCAAAAATACCCAAAAGTTCCTCTTGAGGAAAAGGTGAGCAACATAGTTCTCTATAGCACTCTCAGGTTGCAATTAAAATACTGGTTCACAGGCTTTCACGTTGGAGTCAGAGTGCTTTAACTGATTTCACTAAACAGAGTAACTCCATACCTTCTGTACTTTTATCTTCTCCATTCTATGTAAACAGAATGGTATCAAGGGCACCTTGCCAATATATGTTTCCTAACATGAGCAGAGATAAAGGCTTCTCCAGTTACCTAGATCAGTTAAGTCATGTGCCACTGTGAATGTGCATTTAGGGAAGAAATGGTTCAGGAGTATTTAGGTCACAAATCCTTTCCATCAGGGGCATCTGGTATTAGAATTATGGGCATCTGCCATTTAATGTTTGTTCTAAAAGTAGAAACAGCTTATCCTTAATAAGTATTTAGTGTACTGCATATGACTTGGCCAAGAGATTAAATTTCAGAGCTGTTTATAGAATCTCATTTGAATTTTTTTTTAAAAATTCAGTGCTCTATGGCATGTCTATATAAATTCGAAAAACCTGTTTATATCTTACCAACTAATAAGAGCATTCATTATCAGCTTAGAACAGTGACTGCACCTCTAAAGCAAAGGTGCCATGGTGATAGGAGAACTCCAGTCACAAAACACTTGGACTTGAAAAGTGTCTACTGTGGGGTATTTTGTGAGGCAGAGTACCTTTAGTGAATAAGGGGAAAACACAGGTGGTGCTGCAAGTGAAGAGTTTTAGCATCACATCCACACAGCCTCCCTAATTAGAGCATAGATTAAAAAGAGATGTGCACACTTTAGGCCTGAATTCCATGGACAGCTCCTAACAGCAATGCTGGAAGCTGACTCATCAGAAGCACTGTGACAGCACAGAAACCTCTTACTTCTTTGTGCAAAACAGGGGATACAGCAGAAAACTTCTCAGCCTATGAAAGAGTTGGCATTATTTTGCCCAAATATCATTTCACCAATATAAAACACCCGGGGAGTAAGCCAACCAAAATTTTCTACCATTTTAGAGCAAAGTAGAAAATGTACCAAAAGATAAACAACAATGAATAATCTGCATTATAGAGAGTGCTGCAGCACTCTTTAAAGTGTATTCAACAGGGTGGGTACCAGGAACAGTTCTGTCAGCTGGAGCAAACACAAATGGGCTCCACAAGACAAAGATAATCATGAGATATTCTGCAAGAGAATATTAACTAATCAAATAGACAATAAATTAATGTTTGCCTTCTTTAAGAGAAGATCGATTAGGAGAGTTATCTACAGAATAGTTTCATTTTATAAGAAAATAACTGGTCACAGCTTTTCCTATCATCTTTGCATGTTTTGGATAGAACATATATTTAGAGAGAGAGTGTGGGAGGTCTGTTACTTCAATACATTGAAAACAGCTTAATATTTTAGAAAAGAGAAGGCTCCATACAAGAAATCTTTTGCTATGACAGTGGACAAACAATTGTTGTGAAGCCCTGGAAGACTTTTTCTTGGGTTAGCCAGGAACTGGTAAGGAAAGAGTTGGTAAAAGAAGCTGTTCTTAATCTTCCACCAGTTTCTGCAGATGCTATCCTGTTGGCTAAAAGCAAACTTTGGCTGGAGCATCTCACTTAACCAAGCAGACAAGACCATAACACATCCATTTGAACACCAAATTTGCAGGCTACAGATGCTTAACCAGTCACTTCATCCACTCTCATGAATAACCTGAAAAAGGAAGCTGTTAAACACAGCCTGTTTGAGAAAATGTTAAGCAGGGAAAAAAAGAGTAATTAAATTTGTACTAATTCACAGTTATGTGGAGACACACATAGACACACAAAATCTTCAACAGTAACTAAAAGTAGCCTCTTTGTGGCTGCAGCCACTTTGACTTTTTAGAAAGGTGATCTGTTTCCCAATTCTACAAATGCACACAAGGAAAGAATATAGTCCTGATGAAAAGCTACTTCCAATAGTTTTAGAATAAGTTATTTTTGCATAACAGTCTATTTAGAAGGACCCCACTCACATACTAAGAAATTCAGACTTCACCTATTCGGAATATGGTAGATGGAGAGAGATAAAAAAACCCAAGAAATTAAGCACTGGGAAGGATAACAGAATCAACAAGAAGAGCATTACATTGCTAAGATGCACCAAGATACCAGTGGTGTTATGGACTTTACTTTATCTCATCACTTTCACAAACAAGTGATGAGATGACAAAAATTTATCCACTTACCACAAAACCTTTTCAGAAGCATCACAAAAATTTGAGCAGTAAGTTATCTCTGGGTCTCCTCATTAAATCATCCAATTTAAAAGCATTTTATGCTCTTCTTGCCTCCTGGTACAATGGAGGCAGGTTTGTTGAAGAACTGTTTTCCAAGCTTGCAAAGCAATACCATGAGTCCTCCAGCAATAAAACCCATAGCTCACCTTCCATAGCTCATAGCTTCCACCTCATAGCTGTGGAACCCTGGAAGCACATGGGAACCACTATACACTGAACTATAATTCAAAGCAGCTAGTATGGAGCTATATTTTAGATTTGTGATGATAACAATGTTGATAACACAGGGAAGTTTTATTTACTGCCAAGCAGCACAAGCACAGCATCAAGGCCTTTACTGCTTCTCACCCCAGCCCACCAACAAGTGTGCTGGGAGTGCACAAGAAATTGGAAGGAGACAGAGCCAGGACATCTGACCCAAGGGACAGTCTAGACCATACAGCATCGTGCTCAGCATATAAAGCTATGGAAAAGGAGCAGGGAATATTCAGAGTGATGTCATTTGTCTTGCCAAGTCACCATTGCACATAATGGAGCCCTGCTTTCCTGGGAATGGCTGAACCATGGGAAGTGGTGAATAAATTACTGGGTTTGCTTTGCTTGTACACACAGCTTTTGCTCTCCTTGTTAAACTGTCTTTTTATCAACCCACTAGTTTTCTCAGTTTTTTATTCTCTCCCCAATCTTTTGATTCTCTCCCCAGTCCCATAAGGGAGAAGAGAGAGTGAGCAGCTGTGTGGGGCTTAGGAGCCAGCTCAGAATAAAGAACAACAGTCCTTTTTATAAAAATCAATGATAAAACTATCACCTGGATAATCTTCCTGCTGTGTGTTTAAATGACTTGAAAAGTACTCTGTGTCCTTGGAATAAATTGACTCAAGTACAAGAGTACAAAATGCAAGATAAGGAGAGAGATCAATACAGTAATGTGCAGGTAACTAGGGGAGCCAATAGATGCTTATCAGTGGTAAAGCAAGTAGTTAAATATAAATACAGCGCAGCCTAAGATGAGAACACTGATAAATTACAATTATATCAACCACTAATTTAATGTCAATTAGTACACCTGCAAGAAAGTCATCAGACAATAAATGGTTCCAAATGCAAAGCAACATTAATGAAACTCATTATCAGCAAAACTGGACTTGTATCCAATAAGCAAAGCACAATTTAATTGAAATTCCTTTTTAAAGTCAATTTTAAAACAGTAGTTCTGTTAAAATGTGTATCATCTACTTTATAAAACACAGACAATTAAAATTTGGAAAAGACAGGAAGAGATTTTATTATAGTTAGGCGTTTGGATGATAGACCCTCCTCAGGGAAACAAACAGCCAAAACAAAACAAAAAAAAAATCTGCCTCTCCTTGAATATAGAAATTGTTTCAGAAGGAAAATAAGGAACCTCCAAATTCATACCTCTAGCTGTTGTACCCACCAGCATAAAGGCCTGTATTCCTTAACTAGAAAACCTTGCCAAGTGTTTTGCTTCTAAGCCAAACATTCTGCAGTGCAAGAGGAGGTATAAAACCATATCATGCTGAAAGTAAGCTCAGCAGCATGGTAAATTGTATCTGTTCGTTGTTGTGTCAAAGACAAATCACCCAGTTTACCTTAACTGAACTACAGGAAGGTTCTAAAAATACATAGCCATGTAGTCCTACTAATGAATGAATCTGCCTTACCATTTGGGCAACAAAAATGCTCAGCAACAGTCTGTCTCCTGCTCAGACTTAGAGAACAAGAGTTGATACTAAAAAAAAAAACAGCAAAAAACCCAAAAAACCTAAACAAACCACAGGAAAAAAAAAAAAAAACACAAAAAAACCCCACACTGAAAAAACCACCACTCTAATCCCCTATAAAGAAATTCACTTTCAAATGACTTCATGGAATTTAATAGTTTAGGTTAGAAGGGACATTTAAAGGTCACCTAACTTACTGTGACCTATGCAATGTTATTCATATTTGTCAAATTTCAGACAGTCATAGGTATGCAGCAGAAAAATCTTTTATTATTTTCTACTAACTGTGGTTCAGAATACTTCTTAAAAGTATAGTGCCATTTTCTGGCAGTTTTAAAATTGATAATATTACCTTTATTTTGTTTTTTCATACTGCTTATCATCAATTCATCCAATTAGTGCTTGCAAAAATCACATCATTTTTTAGGACACCTGCACTGATAAGGGTATGTATTTCAAAGCAAAATCACAAGTGTACAGCTTCGTTTTCAATTATCCCGTCATTCCTTTAAAATAAAAACATTTGAAAAACAAACTAACATAATAGAAACAATTTCAAAACTTTGTGCAACCTTGGAACTTCATTTTAAAACTGGAATTCAAAGTATTTTAAAAGCGAAAGAAAATAAATACACCTCCTTTGAGGGGTTTGGTTGAAGTTAGTCATTAAATAATGTATAGAACATTCTCCTCGCCTTTTTGTGTATTAAAAAAGTCTCATTTCTTTCAAAGAGTCTCCAAAAAAAGGCAAAATTCAGAAACCGCAAATCCCATTTAAGGAACAGCAAATGGAAATATATCTGGGACATTACTGGAGCACTTTTAAGCTGTAAGATCCAACAGTACCCTGCAGGAAAAAATCAATTTGTCAGGCTTTGAGATAAAAGGCATTTTTCTCTTGCCATATTAGTGAAGCACTGACAATCAAAGACTCTGTTCCTCTGAACTACAACGTCTGGTGAGCACTTCAAGATAGGAAAAAATATGAACAGCCAAAACTGAAAAAGGCCCTTGCAGACTATTATTAAAATAAGATCAGAGAGATTTTCTTGCTTAAAAAGTAACAAACAGGAGTCATTGGCTGCAGTGGTTAAGAAGACATATGGTTCTAACAGAGCTTCTATAAATATCACTTGCAATTGTTAGTTGATTTACTGAGTTGTAGCTTTCACAGCAATATTGCTTGATTAATATAAAAAATACATATTTTTGTACCCTCGAAATTGATTTCTTAGCCTTTCTTAAAAATAGTCAATGATGACAGAATGCACTTGGAAACAAGAAAAGTTATATGCAAATAAACTGCCTTTCATGTATATCAAATTCAAGAGCATAAACATTGTCAGCTGAGATGCTTCAATTATTCTGGGCATCAACAACTCTGATGTTCAGGGTCTCTGATTAATGCTGTAAATGTCATTAATCTGAGAGGATGTTCAAATTATGTCCAAAATCATTCTGCTTCTGCTTTTTATTTAATAAGGTCTTTCTCCTGCATTCATTTAAGATGATTGCAAAGTTCAAACTGCTGCAAAGTCAGGCATCAGTTATAAGACTTGAGTGGAAACAGAGGTAATAATCACTTGTTTGCTAAAGGTCATGGTTTTCAATAGGGCCTCTTAGATTACACTCACCCAGAGTCTAAGTCTGCACAAGTGACTATTTTTGGATAACAGCTATGAATTTGACCTGTCATATTTACCTCAGTTTCACTGGTAATGTGTAAAGCGTATGTTCTGGTCCACAGATTGTAGACCATGTAAGATTTAGAAGACAAATCCTGTGGCTCTCTCCTTATTTCAGAAAAGCGAAAAATTTAGACACTATAAAGGTCATTGTATTTGCAACCAGACTAACTTGTCTTCTTTTGTGAAATCTGTTATAGGGGACTTTAGCAATGCACCGAGAAAATTAACAGTGATCAATTACCGAAACATTATATCTACATGTATCACTAAATATTGTATAATTGTTTTTGTACAGTGAGCAATTCAGTCACCCTAATACAAGGATGTTCTAATAAATTATTACTTATGTTAAAAAAGATTGAATGTTGTTAAAGAAATGTAGGAATCTTTTTACAGATATCCCCAAAAGTTCAAGCAGCAGATGATAGCAGACATTTTTGCTGGTACTGGTATAGGCTGACACCTGGGCTCCAGGACTAAAAACACAAATCGTATATTGCCAAATTCCTGGTGAAGGAATGCAGACTAAGAAGCTGGGTAAAACAAAACCTATATAGTAAAACTCAGGTATAAAATAGAACTTGGGAAGCAAAAAATAAAAAGCAAGCAATATTATCATATTAGCAAACACAAAAAAGAAATACAAGCAGATCCAAGAGCTATGAGGAAGAAATACTTATACTTACCATCAAACTTATACTGTTTCTATCCGGATGCAGTTCCTTCACCATCCTTCTAGAAAAAAACTTGGCATTATTGACCCTAGGGCCCTAAAAAGCCTAACGCCAGAGAAAGTAATGGATACCAAAAAGCTGATGATTGAATTTTAGCTCTAAAACTTTTTCAAATCAAGAACAATAGGATAATTAAGGATAAAGATTTGAGAGTCTGTGTAAAATATTACAATGGGACAAATAAAAACTCTGATTAGGATGCTAATATTTTAATTAGACTAAGAAATAAATCTTGCCTCTGTATATAAGCTGCATTTTTTTAGCCCACATCAACTGTGTGTGGTGTTTAATTTGGTCCCTTGCTCAGGGAACATGGTTTAAATTTCAGTGCAATAAAATCATGTAAATTAAGGATCTATTAGATTTCTATACTGAACTGAAGCACTGTAAAAAGAACAAAAATAAATGTCTGATGGCTCATAAAATTTTTTGTCATTGCAGACAGAAAATCTTGTTTAGCCTCAAACTGTAATTTGTCATGTATGTCCCTTGGACACTGCCAGAAACTGCATTAAACCCAACTTATCTTTAGACTCAAAATCATGCAGTATCTAGGACCATGACTCAACCTCACTAGCATGCAGCAACATTCTAAAAAAACTATTTAAAGGGATATTGATTTTAGTGTTATAAGTTGCTATTTATAATCAAAAAAACTCACAGCTTCTGAGAGGTGAAGATGTTTTTGACAAATACATTGGTTTAGCATCATGGATTTTTGAAGTGACATAATAAGGTGTTCTTAATGTTATTTTACAAAAGTTTATGAAAAGTGAAACAGAAACTGGATGCTAATCCAAAGTGAGGAAAATATTTTATGTCGTTGGCAAAGCTAATCATTCCAGAGCACAACTTGGGCAAAAAAAGAGTACCGGAATATCTCACATGGGTACACATGCATACACAGAGGTTGGGGAATTGCATCCTGCTGGCAATGGCACAGAAGTCAATAACATCAACCTTAGTGAAAACAAACAAGCAAAAAAAATTACACCACCAAAAAAATCCACAAACCATCCCCAACTGCCAAGCAAAAGAAACAAACAAGCCACTTGATTTGAAGGTATAATCATGTTTCACAGGAATACAGTGTATGAAGCTGCACAGGTTCATTCAAATCATCACTATCCACATTAGACTCACTCTTTCCCTATGAATGTAAATTGAAAGCCTGCTTCCACATCATGAATGTTGGGATATACTGCTGAAAGATACAATTAAAGTATGTGTTACAAGAATTAAACCTTGGGGTAAATGGAGCGTGGATTAGTGTTCCTTGAGTCACTCACCATGACACCTATTCAGTGTTCTGACTAGCTTTAAATTCCTGAAAAGCAAAATCTCACAAACATGGCTCTACACATCAGTCACAGATACCCTCTGGGTTTTTAGTAGCACGAATTAAAAAAAAAAAAAAAAGAAAAAAGAAAAAAACCCAAACAAACAAAAAACCAACCAAACAAAAAACCCCAACACCCATGTGCTTGACTTCCATAGAAACACAAGCACTTGGACACTGCACTTAGAGACATTACAGAGTGAGATTCGGATGCAGTGGTTATAAAGCATAAAATGCCATTCTGTCAATAAAGGTCAGCACTTCCATCATTCTTGCTTCTTTCAGCACACCAGTTTCCCCTAGACAATTTACAGGAAATGGAAGGGAAAATAACCAAATCATTGGAAAATTTGTTAAATATGCCATCTGGTCTTCACAGATGGGCCTGTACCGTAGGTCATGTACATCTCCTTTCCTCTGTCATCACTTACTGAAGAATTAGAAGTAGGTAAAGGATCAGAAGCAATGACTCTGATCACATTATCAGCCCACCATGTGGAGATTTAGCCACTGTGTCTCCACTCACACTCCACTGGGAGACAGACAAAGCTTTTCAGGCTGATGAAACCTAATTCAAAAGGGAAACAAAATCACTTCACCAAAGGCAAAGTTTGGATCCGTAATTAATACCAGTAATATTGTGAAAAACAACAGGGAAGAGGTGTGTTAAAAAAATAAGGAAATAATGGTTATTGCAAAACTGTCCTCACTATACTACACAATGTTCAAAACCACAATCTTATCATCAGTGTGCCTTCATAATCCACCCACATTATCTCCAAATTGAAAATGGGAAAGAGAGGCAGAGAATAACCAGCATTTTTTCAAACATGACTAAAGAACAATTATTCATTCCACGTTTCCACTCCCCAATTTTTAAACACCTTGCTCTTAAGCAAACAGCATTCTGGTATCATTACAAGAATTCTGCAGCCATGAGGAGTTTACGGTTTTTAAAGCACTGCACACATCAAGATTTTTTGTTGTTCCAATCCACATTTTTAGAGAAGTGGAAAGGGGTCATTTACTTTTAAGATAAATGTTGTTTCACATATTATTTAAAATAATGCCCACCTTTTTTCTATCTGTATCCGGAGTTAAGCACAAAGTGCCTTTGTGTCTTTCAGCTCACTTGATATGGAGTGGTTTATTCAAAACCACTCAGCAGCACAACCCAGACAACTTCTCACACTTTCAATCTCCTCCTGCATGATCACTTTCAGCCCTATAGGGATGTAATCAGCTGAAATCTGATATTAGACCAGTGATGTGACAGAACATTGATCACAAATTATCCTAGCCCTGGCAGAGAGTATGGATACTGCTGAATTCTAGTATAATACATTCTCTGTCACTGTTTTGCCACTGTGTTCTAATGCAGATTATGTCCTCAAGACTCCATCCATCTCCAGGAAAAAGGTGCTATGCTGGCTACTGACTATTATGTTCCTTATTCTCACTTGTCAGATACGATTCAGCGCATTAGTAGTCCATGTTACAATGGATATATCAATTGTAAGAACTTATTTAGCCTGGAGAAGGACCAAGTCATTCAAAAGTCATCACTAAATTTATTTTCTTTGAATGGAAAATGGAAAACATTAGTTTTTTTTAATGTTTCATCTAATTCATTGTACAATGTAGCCTACTTCAGCAGAAAACAAGAAAAGCTGGAATTCACACCTCTAGAACACCACCACCAGAGCCCCAGTGTGTAGCAACTTCTGTAGTAGCTCTTCACCAACAGAGAAAGCTTGTGGTGCAACTTTTTAAGGAATTAACCTTATTAACTTTAGAGAGAACAGCAGTTATCTGCACTTAGTGCCACATATATAAGGCAAAATTCCACCTCTACTTCTACAAGGTAAATAGGAAAGAACCTAGCTTAAAAAAAGATTTAAAAAAAAAAAAAGACAAGGCACCTTTACCCTTAACTGCATCTACTACGGGTTTGAGACATTCAAAGATGTCCACAGGATAAGTAACAAGTCATTTCTAGTAACATTCTGAATTCTAAGAGGCTAATACACAGGCACAGAAACAATCCATCTTGTAAATACTAGTCAAGATAGCTTGGAAAAAGAATAGGACAAAAATACATCAATGCAAACAACCACATAGCTAAAACTGAAACTGATGCTAATATATTCATATCAACCATGGCCTACTAAACTAAAAGCCATTTACCACGTCTATATGGATTATATGCAAAGGTTAAAAAGGTGGGATATGGGGGAAAAGTGAGAACATACAGAAACACATTTCTTCTTGCCAAGACCTGTCAAGATAAAAAATAAAATCACTGACATTTGGACCAAATCATGCAAACGACTGAATTTGTAGCAAATTTCAGTTCTATTTTGGTGATCCTCAAATACTGTTTAGAAAGTGATCCAAAGACCATTCCATGCATTGAGGGAAAAAAATGAAAATTACCTAGTCCCAGCCTTTCCTGACTGGTCTCCCCAAATCACTTTGACACTTCTTATTTTATATTTCGATTGAAAATCTTACGCACAAAATTTATCCTTTCAGTTTGCCAACAGAATGCTAAGCCCAGCAGCCTCCTGTGTGTAACACGAGCACAATTAACAGCAGTGTTTAGACTGACTGACAAACACATGGGGACAGTGGAAACTTCCCACCCTGGAAACTGCAGAACAAGGATCAATGAATTAAAACCACTGTCAAAAGACTTGATCAACAATTTGACCAGGGCAGTGGCACCAAGATCAACATCCAGCATGGAAGATGTCTTTATGGCAGCAGCACTCATAGTTTCCTCCAGAGAATCCCCCTCAGCATCCCCGGGGGATGTGTGTTCCCTACCCAGGAGGAAGAGCACCACCTAGTGAAGCTCCAGCACCGTTTCTTGAAGCACCAGCAGAATTCTGGTGGTCCAGGACATCCCTGATTTTCTCGCCATACTCACCAGCCAGAGCAATTGGTGGTGTAGCTCACGTGAATACAGTGTATTGCAAGTGACAGAATGATGCAATTTCAAAATTTTTCTCTCCATGCCTCACACTCAGCATTCTGACCTTGACCACACTCCATATCCTTTAATACTGCCAAAAGAGACCAAGAATAAACCCCATACAATAATCTATCAAGATAAATTATTTCACAGAACACAAAGGTAGAATTCCTGTTTGAAGGGGAAGGAAGATGCATAAATCTTCAATACATTTAAATTAAATTTATACATGTATTATATAAAGATGTCAAGTTATAGCCCTGAGCTTTGCCCTGCACAACATCATGTCTTATTTTCTATAATTTATAGCTGAGAGTTCGTAAAATTTGGAATATGGAACTAGAAATGATTGTCAAGTCCAGTATCTTGGAATCAAAATTAGCCCTCAATTTCTGGAGCAAAACAAATGTAAAGCAAAATAATCCCAGAGACAACAAGCGTTGGCTATGGCTTCCGTCACCAGCTGTGCACCATAGTGTCTGTTGAAAGGCTGATGGCATGACAGCCTCAGATACATCACAAATAAATTCAAATACAGCTACATAAATAGAATATTTCCACAGGCTTTTCTTCTGAATGTACCTTAAAACAAGATACAAACACTACCTCAATACTTATATTGAGGACAGGACAGTGTGTTCAGTAAACAGCTGAACATGAACGTCAACATCCAGAAAAATGCTATAGAAGTGGAGCTGATGGTAAAGAGAAAGCAAGATCAGAACCATTTTTTTTCCATTCCAAACAAACTTAAGTGCTTCAGGGCACAACTGTCTCTAAAGCAACACATTGCTTAAACTCTGAAATAGATTTTCTGATGGCAGAGGTACTCTTCTTGCGGTACAGATTTTTAAGAAATGAGCACAGGTAAAACACTGTATCAGCTATTCATCTGTGAAGAAAAGCAAAGGTATTTCTTCCCACTTTTGGAAAGCAAGCCAATGCATTCACTTTAATGGGCATTAGTATGGCTCCTGTACTGTGATGGACACTGACATGCCCTCCAGTTCACAGGAGCCAGAATCAAAATATTTCAGGCAGGTAGTGTGATGACTCCACCAAGTCACAGACATGATTTATGAAAGGGCACTAAAAACCTTTAGCTTCTAGTGACTTGAATGAGATTTTTTGTTGCTTAGTAACTCTTAAAGAAACTGAGACATTTGAAAACTAGTAAAGCTGTGAGCAGCCGTACAGAACTCTTGTTTATAGCATTCTGGTTGTCTAACACTACACACCTATAACTGTAGCACTTTACCACCTAATGTAGTTTTTGATTAACTTAAGATAATCTGCACAGAGCAAACAGATCTTTACAGAATTTCACTAAGACTTGCTTAATAATACCACAGACCACCTATTTTGCACAGCTAAAACAAACCACTCTATACACACAGAAACTTTAGTATAGTCCTATACAACAGCATACATACATTAACTTTTACATTTGCTCCTAAGAAGCCATCCTTTTTCACAATTCTGAACTTAAGCCTGCAGCTCTAAATATGCTAATATCAGGGGGTTTGAAGTACAGCCACAAAATGTTCTGTATTTTCTCTTTCGTACAGACAGAAGTATACAACATAAAGAGAATTCTTACTGTAAAATACTTAACTAAAGTTTTCGTAATTTTGAGGGTTATTATTAAGCTTTGTCATTCTTCTTTTTGATATTGATTCTACATCAAATGCAATTGTATGGCTGTTGCTGATATCCAGAGATGCCATGAATCTACATCTGAGGGCAGAATCTAGCTCACAGAAGATTAATACTTCTTGCAGCTTCTAGTTCAGAGAAGTGTAGGTGTTAAGAAGCATTAATATGTCTTTCAAAAAGCATTCAGTAAACTGCTTATTCATCCTGATACAAAATGAAATCAGAAAAACTGTAGCTTTCCATCAGAATTAAGGGTGCTTTTAAACAGCTAATTGAAATGTTTCAGTGCAATTCATTTCCATAACATGGAAGACAATGTACAATAGTGTCACGTCACATACATGAGACACTGTAAAAAACGATTATATATTTAAATACAAATACTATACATTTTTAATACAACCATTTGGTCATCTCTATTCAGTAATGAATCAATAATCAATAGGTCTTAGGGCAGCAGGACTCTGCATGGCTGGGAGGATATGCTTATACACACATGTACATTCACATTATACAACCATCTTCATCATCAAGAAGCAAGTGGAAGAGAAAAAAAATTCCTTTGATGTTACAGAGAGCAGTTTTCACTTTCAGTTAGATACTCCTTGTACATCCAAACTGCATTGTGAAGAGATCCTCTGTGTTTGCTACCTCTTTCTCTGTGGCACAATCTCCCTAGAACTTCACATGCCATTAGTCAATAGGATTCAGCACAGGTCAGAGCAAGAAAGCAAACACACAGCTCCATCAGAAGTGACATAGAAGAGCTAATAGAGCTTCAAAATTCCCATTTTACTGAGTTTCGGTAAAAACAGGATGTGAATGCCAGGAGAATGATCATTTCACTGCAATGGATAAATTTCCATCCAGATGGTTCTTGGTGCTTATTTGGCTCTTGATTGAGGTTTTTCAGATTCAAACCAGCACATGTTTAATATGAATACTACATGATAAATTCTTAGAGCCTTTCCCAAAAGGATTTCTTGTTTGAATGCCACCATGTATCTAATAGACTTCAGTTTAATTTAACAGCTATCAAGAGGTCCTCAACTGAGTAAAAATAGTAGAACTATAAAAATCTTGATAAATAGACCTCTTAATTGGAAAAATATGAATAAAATATACATTACAATGTCATCTTTCTAGTTTCTAATCATCAGCAATAAACTTTTAGCCAGAAGAATATTTGAGGGAATAACAGTAAGAAGGCAACAACAGTAACAGAAAGCAAGAGTGATGTCACTGCCTTTGTGATGCCCTGACCACCTTCACAGACAAGGCAGTTTCTCTAAAACTAAGCCCATAAAATTGTGTTCTCAAAGACACACTGAGCATTACAAACTGAGAAAGATCCACAGCAGCATCTGAAAAAGGAAGCTTTCAAACACGCATAAATACACACACAAGCACAAGACAGTCCTGCTCCAATGCCCCCCCATGGCTTCCCAGCCAGCCTCATTCCCACTGCATCTATTCCAGTTACTCTTATAACCAACACACATTTTAAAAACTAGCTCAACCTTTTTTATCTTCAGCTTTTAGTTGTAGCTGGTGGCAATCTCTCACCAAAAATAAAGAATTCTCAGCCGACCCCTTCACCATGGGAAATTGCACGTGTACTTTTTCTTCAATGCATCCTCTCTTAAAGTTTCAGCTGAAGACATTTCTCCTGAAGTGGTCCATCCCTACTAGTACTAAGCACACCCTCAAAGTTTTCTTCCATTATGCATTTTAGTAAGGTTCATGTTAACACTATTAAAATTCAGACTTTTCTTGCCCTACTACTGAAATGTGTTTCAATAAAAAGGAAAAAAAAGGCACAAAAACAGATTGGGAAAAAAAAACCAGGAATAATGGATGCCATTCCAGGTAGTATTTTGCAGTCTTAGCCCTACGCTCCCTCTTCTGTAGAAAATAGTTTGCTCCTTTTTTTACCAAAAATAAAAGGATATTTAGCTTTTACTCTGCTCTGGCATGTCACTATTGCATCTCAGTTTACCCATCTTCTGCTACACAGAGAATAATTCTATGTATGTCTTTCACAAAAGCTTTGTTTTTAGAGTCATAGTTGAAAACCAGCTATTGTGCACACTCCATATTACTATATACCTGCACTGCTTACCCTTCCACAGCCCTGACAGAAAAGTTTTAAAGCAGTAGCATATTTTAAAAAGTTGGATGTACATGGAAGTATTTTATTGTATTTACCCGTATAGTTCTTATCAGCTTTGGTGGGGACCTGTCAAATATTATGATATGATAGAGATTACTATAAAACTCCTGCAGTCCACAAAGAATGTTTTAAGCCTGAACTGAAAGAAAACAAAACTCCAAAACAAACAATTTCTGCCTCGATATTGCACGTCATTCTCAATAGCATCATTGTTTCCATAGCTACAAATGTAGACTGCTTCAAAGGAAAGAAGCAGAGGAACTGAAAATGACAATGCACAATCAAAACAGGCACATACATTTTTCAGATGGCACATGTGGGATGGAGAAAGGAATTAACATGGTGGCACACAATGCTGTGGGGCTTTTGCATTTGACAGTAATGCCAGTGATGTGAGCACATCAAGCTCAGAACAGTAAGCAGCAGTAAACCTCTCACTGCAGTATCACTTGACGTATTTCTACACCTAGTGGAAGGAAGAGGAGAACAGAAAGGATGGAAAACACCAGCAGGAATCTCCAAAACAGGGCAAGTGCCCCTCTCACCGATCTAGCCACCTGCAAACTCAGACACATTTTTTTAATCACGTTTCCTTGGGATTTTCAGTCATCCTATACAGTTATGAAGACAATCAAATCCTTTATACTGCTTTTAACACAAATGATAACAAAATTTAGATGCATGCTACACCAGCACTAACTATAACCATTCCAGGAGAGGAAACAGCCAAGTGAATCTGCACAGAGGATAGATACAAAACATGAGGATGAGAGTATACAGGAAAACATAAGGCAATCCACAGCATCTAGCAACTATTCTGTCCATCTCTCTTAAGTTCCTGCTCCCAAAATTTCCCTGTGCAAAAGTTTACTTCACTATCAACCAGCTATTCCAGGACTACAACTTCCTTTAACTTATTGGGTAGGAACATAAATTCTTTTCTTCCTGCAGCAGGAATTCCAAAGGTTCACAAATGCAGACCCTTCCCCATCAATTCCATAACAATGAGTGTTGGAATAACACCAAGACCATCAACCAGACTCACACCAGTGCCACTCTTCTTAGAAGAAGAAACAGCATAATCTAGAGGAAGAGAGTAATTTTTATTTTTAATTTATAAACACACTAGGAAAAAACACACACAGACACACACAAAAAAAAAAAAAAAAACCCACATGATTTATCTTTAGTACCTTAGAGCACCCTGACTTTTCCAAAGTAGTAGCAAACAAGATGCCTTCACAGAATGTCATGGCATATTCAGAAACATGTTGTACCAGAGTGATTCTTCCCTTCTCAAAGTGAGTGATGGCACTCAGAAAAATCCACTTAAAATGTCCTTCTTTAGTCTCACAGGCTCTAAGGAACACAGTTATCCATGATATCATTTTCTTCCAACATTTTTTTTAGGGAGCAGTTAATAAAGGCCACATGAGAACACAGCACTATCTGCAGTCTACACTGGAAGTCACCTCTGGTGGAAGCAGAGATGGAGAATGATTATTAAAAGATGGTGTCACTGTTTCCTCAGGTGTTGTCCCTCCAGCTACTGCTCATTTGCACCAACATTGGAAAGTATCATGCTTTGGAGGTGTGGTTTCTGTGGAGAATATCAGATCAGGATAAACTAAGGAGTTTGAGATTACAAAGTCAGCCCTTGTTATACATGAGTACTGACATATATGACCTTCCACCACTGTCATAGAAACAGAACAAACAGCTCTTTATCTTTATTAGATTATAAAAGCCCCACTGTCAGTGATTTTAATCAGACTTGGCAAAAGCTATTTTAATACTTGGGGCAGTGAGGAAGGTAGAAATCTCAGTCACAAGAATATTACCTTTCAATCAAGGATAATCTTATTGCTACAAAATAAAGCTATCAGCTCTCAAATGAAATTAGTTCAGGCAGCAATACAATAACCATTAAACTTGCAAATCAGGACTCCTAATAGTTGCAGCATATGTTTGACTGAAAAAGTAAGCAAAGCACAGACCAGAAAGATAAAGAAAGGTTTAGCAAGACCAGCAGTAGGTCTAAAACAGAAGCTCCTAACAGGAAATTCTTATTTTTTAATTGTGTGCAGAAAATTAAAACTATTAAAAAAAAAAAAAAAAAAAAGCTGGTCAGGCTCTGAAACTTAGAAAAACTTCACAGTATGGGCCACTTACTATACTACTACATCTCAAGTTTCTTCCCTAAGACTTAGCTTGCAGCAGCAAGTTAGTGTTGCCAAAATATGAGATTTCTGCATGAGCAATTTGTGATGTTAAAATACTATGGATTTCAGTCTCTAATCTCTTTTAATTGCTGACTAGAATGGACTCTGTCAGAGAAGAAATGAAAGGAGGGGTTTTACATTTTTCATATTTGCCTCAGGCTGCCAGCAGAAAAATTCAGGACTTTTTCTAAGGTATGTCAGTGCCAATGATGTGTCACATATCATTACTTTATAATTAGGCTGATAGACAAAAAGAATAATGCAGCTGACATTCTATTAAAATAAAAATTATTCCCCAAAGCATAAAAATGCTGACACGAGCATCTTAAAAGGCAGAGTAAAATTATATAGGGAACTATTTATCTGTACTGCTGTCTTTGCCAGATTCAAATAAGTTATTCTTAGTTATTTGTGTATTGAACACTGAATTATCCTATGCTGATTTTTTAAAATTCTTTTTTGAAAGCAAAATTTAATGAAAACATTGTTTAGCTAGGAATAAAAGCTACTGTGAGAATAAGATACCATCTACACTTTATATTACTTGAGATAACAACCTGATTATCAATTGTTCAATTCTTCACATAAGCAACTAATCAAAAAACAAATGCATTTAAAAAATAAAAAACCAGCCTTTTTTGTCAAGAGTTTGAAAAAATTAAGCCTTAAAAATTAAATTTTAAAACACTAGGACTTCATTCTGTAAAAATTTTTTTATAAAACACTCCTGACAGAATCAGGATTTAGGCAATACAGGGCCTGTAGCTCCATGTAGTTCAGAACACATTTAGTCCAGATTGTGTCTGGAAGTTAGAAAGACTGAAAGAATTACCAGATTTCAAATTGTGTTTTATAGCCAAAATAACAGCCTTCACAGCACAGCCAAATTTTAACTCTCCATAAACTTAAGTAAGTAAGAGATATCCCTTCTACTTTTTGCCAGTACAGATATCACAAAATGTGTGCTTTTCCATCTGTTGATGTATAAACTACTGGAAGAAAGCATTTCCACCTTTGTGCATTTCGGCAACATTACTCAAAGTATAAGTCTTCAAATTCAGTTCAGACTGAACCCAGCCAGTAGCATGTTTATTTTTTTTTTTTTCTAAAAACTGTTAATACATTTCCAGTTGGCCAAAAAAGAGACTCCTTCACGAAGCTGTCAGATCTAGTTCGTTGTTCATACAGTGCTTTCATTCCCAACACAATGACAGACAGAGAGAGAAGTGCTGTGTTTTCAAATGTATTACAAGGAATCCTGTGATTTAGTTGTTCCTATTAAAGAATTATACTCAGAGATGATATACTCTAAAATGACATGATTTCCACTTAACTATGCTCCTTTTATGTTCCAGACCCAGAATTTAGAATGTTTGCTTACACCAATATCCTATTTCAAGAAAAGGCAGATGACTTCTTGAAAAGCTATCTATTACTTTGTTGCCTGTTTCTTGAGTGCTGCCAAAGGAAGGGCTACTTAGTTTTCTCTCTGTACTCGAACACAGTGTGCATAATCTGAAATTATCTTTAATTCACCGTGCTACAAAAGTAAGTGGGCAAAAAAAGAAAAAAAAACCAATAGGGCAGGCAATGCTGTAGAAGATCAGTATTTTTCAAAGTTTAATACTCAGAGCACAGCTTGTGCTCTTAGTGACTTAGTGGCAACATGGGAAGGACCACTGTTGCACTGAAGGACACAAATTCATATCATCCCTTTACAGATGTACCACAGAGAACAAAAGAGGTTTGCTTAACAAACACCTGAGGTGGTGTGCAGGTGAGGTGGTTTGCTGAGCATACACCTGAGGTCATGTGTCCTATTCCCACTCCTCATTTTCAAATCTCCTGTGCCCCACCAGGACCCTTGTCACTTGCCTCAGCTGTTCCATTCCATCTGGATGCTGCTCAGAGGTGAAGCTGCCTGGAGGCCATGATAAATTTTGGCATAAGGTCATACTAAACACCAGAGGTCACAAATTTTACCACAAATTTTACCAAACTCACCAAAAGAAGAGAAAACTGTTTCTCTCTGTTGTCCCTCTGTGTCCTAAATAAGTGGAGAAAAAACCTTTTTGCCAGCATTGAAGTAAAGGGCAAATGTGGAAAGATTCTGTTTAGGAAGATCAAAAACCTATAATGAACAATAGAAGATCTGGTATATTGCTTTTCATATGTGCAGCATATTTTCATGTATGCAATTGCCTTTTGAAACACACCTGTGGTGTTAGTGGCAAGGTCATCCTGTATTTTTCCAGATGTGCATTCATAGAAGGATAACCACAGTTAGGTTCATAAGTTCATTCACTTATGTAAAAAGGAACCTAATTTCACAAAATAGCAGATACAACAAACTAAGTGAAATCAGCAATGTATCTGAAAACATGAAAAGAAAAAAGCATGCAACAGACCTCAATTTGAGACTATTTTTTAATTTCGGGGAAAAGAACACTTACCACAGTTACTGTTTATACTTCAGATCACCTCAAAGACTAAACTGATTATATATCAGATGTTTTCTATTACGGGCAACTTGTAAGGGGAAAAGTCAATGCCTCTAACAAAGTAAAGTATTGATTTTTTTCCACCTAGTAAAACCAACCACAAAAAAGTTAAGAAGCACTGTGTTCTAAGAATAAACAAGCAGTTGTATAATTACTTATTTCAATTTGCAACAGCAAAATTATTTTTTCTCCCTCATTGTTGGAATTTAGGTTGCTATTCTTTTTTCTTAGATGCAATTAGGGCTTTTTAAAAAAAGTGTATAATGCAAAATTTCCAAGCATTTAATCCCACTTAAATTAAAGCATAATCACTAAATAAGCCTTACTATTAGAGTTCAATACCTGGAAATTTAGTGTTGATGTTGTAAGAATAACTACACTAGAAGCCTTTCCAGAGAAAAATTCTAAAGCGTATGTTTTTGAAGGGTTTTTGACTTCTGGCAATCACAGATAAGTGAGATCTTTAATCAGTTTTTCCACTCATATGAAATAAATCAATGGTTCCTACTTCTCTGCACAAGACAGAAACACTGTATTTTACAGTTGATATTTATCTTTAATACATATGAAGATCATTTTACAATTAAAACTTTTAAAGTGAACACTTGACCTCAAAAGATGGTCCAGTCTCTGGCACACAACCATCACATAGCATATGTATCAATGCAGAAAGTGACTGAAATACATCAAGTATCTCAAATTGAAAAGCAGCTGCTTCTGAACAAGATGCAAAGTTGACGTGTGCAAATTTTACCATTTCAAACCATTCAACAGATACAGTCATTTCTCTATTCAAGAAATTGGAGAGAAACAAAAATAATGGCTTCACTTGCTAGGCAAAAAAGTCCAGGACTTCACCTTCCTCAGCTTCTGAAAAATACAAAGGCTTACCTTTCTGTACACCAGCATGTTTGGGGATTCATCAGCCACCCCATTGCTGCTTTGCCCATAATTATTTCCTTGTGCCATGTCCCACAAATTTGATCCGCTTTTGGATGCTGCACTGTAAAAGGTAAAAGTGGTTTCAATAGGGCATCGCCTCAGGACTCCCTGCTTCCCTGATGATTAATGGACCTGACTTTCTACCAACATGTTATCGAAATCAGTATATGCTCTCAATCCGACAGATATTTACACAAGAGAGAAGCTGCTAATTTGCCATTTACTGTCATTACTCTCTTTTGCCGGTAAATTCTGGATGTAACGTGTTGATCTAATTTAAACGTTAATCAATTGTCACTGGGAACAGCTCCCTGACACACCGCTAACCACCACATCACACAGACGCCTCCTCACAAAGCGCTTCTTCCTCCCCTGCACGGGGCTCACCAAGGGACGCTCTGCGCCTTCCAGGCCAGTTTTGGGAGGACTGACTCGGCCCGTGACGTGGACTCAGCGGTGCCCTCCGCTCGCGGCTCGGGTCGTAGCAACTTTCACAACATTCAAAGGCACGAAAAGCAAGCCAGACGCTTTGAACCTCCCTGGAATTCACCAGCACATCTGTGCTCGTACATACGCCGGGGCAGGGGAGCAGGTGACGAGGGAAAATGGAGAACCAAGCCAGAACACTGTTCCGGTTGCTTTCACCTACTTTCATCGCACTTTACCGCCAAACACCGGCTCTCTGCCAGCCCCGTCTCCTCCCCGCCCTCCCCCGGGTCACACGGGAGCTGCACTAAGCGAGAGCTCGGATCATGCCGTAGCTCCGGCTTTGCACGCAGGTGTAAGAATGTGCTCCATCTACAGACCACACCGGCAGATGCGGAGAGCCCGGAGAGCCGCCGAGCCCTACTCCCAGCACTAACCTCCCGAGCCCTCCCCAGCCCCCGAGACCTCTCGCCTTCGGGCTTGGCTTCCCCAGTCCGCCCTCCGGCCCGCGCTGCCCCCGCAGCGCCCGCGGGGGTTGCGCGGCTCCGGGCGGCCAAAGGCCGGGCAGACCGGACCGGCTCCCCCGCGGGCAGCCCGGCGCGGCGCCCGCAGCTCCAGCACCGCGGACAGCGGCGGCGCCGCCCGGGGGGCCCGGCGGGAGCGGGGCCGCGGCACGGCGGAGGGAGGAGCGGGGCGGGGGCGCGGAGGGGTGCGGAGCCCGCCCGCTCGGTTACCTCCTGGGCCAAGGTCACTGCGCGCTGGCCGCGGCTCCTCGCCTGCTCCTGCTGCTCCTGGCGCGCCCCGCGCGGTGGGTGTCAGCCGGCAGCGGGCGGAGGGACGCGGCGATCGCTCATCACACACACGCACACACACGCACTGCGGGCGGAGGCGCTGCTGCCGCTGCCGCCGCCGAGGCTGCGGCTCTCCCGTGCTCTGCCGGAGCGGCGGCGGCTCAGCTCCCTCCCCGCAATGGAGCGGCCGTCACGTGGGGGACGGGCACGTCAAAGGTGCTGCCGCTGCCGCCGCTCCGCCACACAGCAGCAGCCTTCCTCCTCCTCCTTCCTTCTCCTCTTCCTCGGTGCTCTAGGCTCCCTCACCGAAAACAGCGGCCAAGAAACTGCAGCTGCCAGCAGATCTGGCAGCAGCCCCTGTAAATGAGATTAGGCATCACTGGTGGGCTGGGCAGGAAGAGAATGTGGGCTAATGGGATAGGGAAGGAAAAGGGGAGTTGTTGGGGAAACTGTGTCGCCTCCTTCGTATTTCTTTACCGACAGCAACAGGGAATCTGCCTCTTCCTCTATCTTATGCTGGACACCTCATGTATATTTTTCAGTAAAAACTAAGGAGAGCTGTGCTCTGTTGGCACTGCAGACAGAGCAGTGGAACACAGAGAGCAGAGTGAACCTGTTTCAGGCAGATAGGAAGAAACCCTGAGGACACCTCAAGACACCCTCGGGACTGTTTTGCCATGTCCTAGGCAACTGCCTAATTTGTGAAGGCCTCACATTGGCTACGGCAAAAGGAAAAGATCAGGTCTCTCAGTCTTACTTCCCCATCAGATGCAGACGAGAGTACTTTTGCAATACCACTTTTGCAAGGGGGTTGAAAAGCCCAGACTCAACATCCACAAGAACACAAGGTACTTAAGTGGTTACACTTTGGTATATTTTGATTTAAAAGTGTCTTTTCTGGAAACAGTAGCTCTTATTAAGAATGATCTGCAGAACAATCCTCTACTTTGCACCGCACCTTGTGGAGCGTGTGCTGGTAAATCACGCAATTCAAGCAGAGGTTTCCATGCATACTAGGTCACCTTCACCCTTACTCATTCTACCTTTCTCACATCTCAGAGAGCCTCAAACCAACACTATCCTGCAAGAAGTCTGTTATTATCATCTACTGCAACTACTTTTAACTACTCTTCCAAACTTTGCAGATGCCTTGAGATACTTTAACAGAGGATGTGGTAAATTAGCTCAGGCAATGATAGGGAGTCACAGTGGCAACAACAAAATGAAGGAAAAAAGGACAGAACCGATCTGGACTTTTTGGAGAGCTGACGAAAGGAAGACATAAGTTTGATAATGGTCCCGGAATGAACACCAGAGTAAAGAAAGATGACCTCCATCACAAATAGGAATGCTTTTCAGAGACAGAAGTTGTAAAAGGTGAAATGACACAAAAAGAATCATCAACTCTGTTCAGTGAGATATACTGGCTGCAAAGAAAAGGAGCTCTGTAGCAGATGGACATTGTATGTCTCTACTTCGATAGAGGAGAATAATTCATCATGTCACAAGGAAAAGGAAATGTGAAAACAAATGGTGTTAGAAAAGAGAGAACTCTGGAGTTTTGAGGTGGAAAAGAACAAGGGAAAGAATTCAACAGCACCAGCATAAAGTGAAGAAGTATCAATGTTGAAAGTAGCTGGCAGAGGAATTTATTAAACCAATGATTAAACAGAGAACTAAGACCTGTTCGCACTAAAATTCACTTCACAATAGCATCTCAGTGAGGCTAATAAAGTAAGGATCAAAATATTAATCTTCCAGCAGATTCTCTGATTCTCAGATTCTCTGAGCCCAGTCCACTGTTGAGAAATGGGAATCAACAATAAAGACCTCAGAGTATTTTCACACAGACATCCCAGAGGAGCAGCACTGCAGTGTTCAGAGCTCAGCAACAGGTGCACTTGAAGACAAGGGAAATGCCGCCCAAGATCTGCTAAGAACACAAGTGACGCCCCTGTGGCTGTATGGTATCAAAATAAACTCAAAATTTTATTTATAAGACTGGTATTTAAATGTCTTTTTCAGAGTAAAAATGGGAACTGCACAAAATATAATTCAAATATAATTTTACCCTTAAAGAGGGTTAGGAGGAAAATCTTTTAAAATATTGATAAGATACATATTCTTTCCACTTGCTCTGCCAGGCACTAAACATAGTAATTGTGTTAAAGAGCCTAAAAATCAAACATTAGCAAGTTTCCAATGAGATCAAATATTTATTTTCTTATTCTGCCTCATTTTGTTGTTAATGTAAGGGACAAAATAACCCACATGAAATGAAAGCATTTTGTACTACAGTTCTTGGACTACCTACATGAAGTTACTCAAAAACTGACTTCAAACTACCTACTTTCTATAAGGTATTCTGCAAATAGATTTTGGTAGCAGTGATGTGTCTTTGGAAAGCTCCCCAACAAAGCTGACTAATTTGGGCAGCAACATTTTCCAAGCTTTTATTCTCTGAGACTGTCCTTAAAACTAAGGGCAGAAGCATACCCAGCCGAGTTAGATTTTGGCTATGCTACCTCCAATTTTGCCTTTGCTTTAACTTTGTTTTAACCATTCTGATTTTTTTCCAAGTAAAATACAACATACTATACTAACAGGCAAAGCTTATTTATTTCTTTGAAAATATATAATTTGAAAATATTCAAATTTTAATAACATAAATGCAGCTCTAAAGCAGAGTAATTACTTGGGCCCATGGAAGTTAATAGGTATTTCTCCAGTAACATCAAAAGAAACTGTATACCACAGTTTTCAATCTTGTTCTCAGAGCCAGAGGAATACCTTAAACATCTCAGTCATGTATCTCACAACTATAGACCTGCTACACTGAAGAACAACAAAATTTTTTCACCAGCATGTCCACTGTCTAAATGAAGTAGAATTCTAAACCCTAGTGGGGTTAAACAGAAGACCAGAAATTACCGAACAGAACTTGCTTTTTTCCATCACTTTGTGGTGAGAGAGACCCTGGGCTGGACTACTTCCATAAATACAAGTAGAAAGAAAATAATTTATTTTTAAAATATGTAACCGGATAGTCTCATTTATTGTACTTGGGTGTGTTTGTTCAATAGCCTATAAAAAGCTTTAATTCATAAATTACTTACACATCTTTCCCATGCTGAAAGTCATCACTTATCTCATATACAACCAGCATTAGCCTCCCCAGAAAGCACAGTCTGCCAGAAGAGGAAAGGCCTTTTCAAAATGCAAGGCAAAACTTCTCATTAATAAAACAAAGATGATGGGGAAAGGCTGCCAAGGGGCAGCTTTATCTAACAAGGCAATAAAGTACACATGATTGAGCAAGGTGGTGACTACATTTTCTGTGTTTAGCTTTCACTGTCAGTACAACTCAAGTATTCCAGTAACATCACATGCACGTGGCATTTTTAAGTAAAATATTACATCAGGATGTGTACAGCAATCTATCTGGATATGATCAGAAATTCTGCTGGCCAATGTCAGTATGCCCCCTATATCCATCAATTCATCTTGTCTTATGCCTAGACTAAATGTTCCTTGGAGTAACAACATGCTGTGCAAGCTCTTAGCACAGCACGATCTTGTTCTATGACCAGGTTTTTAAAGGTTTAGAGCATTATAAATTCAAATTTACTAAAATAATGTAAACATGCTAACTGAACTCCAAATGCTGACATGAGTTAATATTGTGCTACCTTTAAGTATAAGACCCAGATTTTTTTTCACTAGCTGGTTAGGCACAGAGACAAGCTGCCTACTTTTATCAAACTTGTGTATTTGTGACCCTACCAATCCACAAGTGTTTCACTGCCAGGCTCTGAGCAGGTACTTAGAGATTCCAGGCCCAGCCTTTGGCCTTTTTGATGAGATCTGAACAACCGTTCTTTCAGGAGCGAATTGCAATCAATCTGTTTAATGTAGGTCTTCAAATGTCATTGCAATGATTACATGTTACAGTATATATTTTCTAGAACTGAACTCAGGACTGACTTAGAAACTTCACCACTTTCTTCATTTTTTTACGCTCTAGGAATTTGGTTTGTCACCTACCTTACAACCCTATTAAAATGTTAATTACCTTTGTCAACTTATGATGCTGATGATCAAAGCTATTGGTGTTCTGTCAGTTAGGGAAGGAGCTAAAAAACAACAAAAAGATACTTTTATGACATAAAAGAAAGAGGCAACTAAAAAGAAATCTGGATTTAACAAAAAGAATTCTGATCTGATAGGAAAAAAAGAGTTGTGGAGAGATATCATTTCACAGGAATGCAAAATTATTAGAAATAAGGAAATCCCATATTTCCATAATCTTTTTTAAAGAGGTAGTGGTAGGTAGGTAGGTAGGTAGGTAGGTGTAGGTAGTAGTAGGTAGATAGTAGATAGATAGATAGATAGATAGATAGATAGATAGATAGATAGATAGATAGATGATAGATAGATAGATAGATAGATAGATAGATAGATAGATAGATAGATAGATAGATAGATAGATAGATAGATAGATAGATAGATAGATAGATATACACCCCCACAGAGCACACAGGACAATTGGCAAATATTTGAGACATTAATGCAACAAATTTTATCCCTTACTGTTATTGTACCAGGAAGTCCGCAGCTACACAGAATTTTGTATCAATATAGTGGCCCACCAAAGCTATCCATGGAAAGCCAACAGCTTCTCCCGACAAAGCAGAACAACCTCCAGCAGGTCGGTCCACTGCAGTCCTGACAAGTTATCCAGTCGTAACTTCACCCAGAAGAGGGCAGGCTTTCTCAGACAAAGAGAGAGAGGCTACGATAGCTGGCTGACACACTACAAGAGTTACCACAACTGGCTATACACCATCAATTCATCCAAAAAAGTGAGAGTGGTTACAGAAATGAAACATCACACCACATTCCTTTGAAACTTCCTGGAAGACCTGTGATTAATAAGCCCTGACCTTACAATAAGTTACAAGTTGGAGAAATCAATCAAGCACAGAGGGATAGAACAAATCTGCAGAAATAAAAACAAATAAAATGAAAAGATGGAGGTTTCAGTCAAATTTGGATCTTATCATACGAACAGCCTTAATTCAAGCACATTTCTGAATCCTGGTCTCCTAACTTCCAAAATAGCTCTTGGGGATCTTTTCCATTTTGTGTAAAAAAATTATTATTGGCACAGAACAAAACCTGAGTTCACAAAATGGGACACTTTGTCTCTGCTTCAGATAAAATAATTAAAATAAGGGTGTGTTGCTCTCAGCATCTCTTATCACTTGGTATTTACAACACTCTCCCCAGAGGAAAAGATGAGCAGTTTATAGATTAATATCTGCATCTTCAGATGCCACATACTTCACATAGGAGTATCCAATTACTGAGCAACTTCATACAAAGTAAGGAAAGAAAACACAGTGATTGTGATTTTTTAATTTAGCTACAATGCTTTTAGCCCAAGCTATTAGCCTAATTCAATCTGACAGCAGTCTCAGGTTAAAAAAAAATACCCATAGTACTTTTTTTTGTGACTAAACCAATAAAAAACTCCAACAAACCAAGGAACAGGCTCTTCCCCTTCATTCCTCCAGAAAATCTCTCAGGCAGGCCTGATTCATACGACACCACTTGCTCAGATCAAAATAGAATAAGTCACTTATTAAGGATGAGTTAGGAAGACATTGATTTAGAATACTTTGGCATGAAAGGACCAGAGAATGGAGGACACAGAAGCCCTATAAAGGGAGGGAGGAAAGAGTAGCATGTATGAGAATGCCATGGTTACAGACCAGAACAGATTAATTGTCAAAAGACCTCCTAACAGAATTAACAGGAAACACTGAGAACTATCTGGAGGAATAATTTCTGTGGAAAAGAACTGAGCTGATGAATAAGAATAATGCAGCAGAAGAAAACAAGGAGAAAACAAACAAATCCAGAAACCCTCACTGGTCACACTTAGCAGGGCACGGTATTTGCAAGCTGTTGAAATGGTTTCAGGGGAAGATATCTTGAAAGTGTTCAGAAGGAGATGAGGGAACAACTGAGAAATTTTGAAAAGTAAAAGTTGCCCTTATTGTATCTGATCTCATCCTCTATACACAGAGAAAGAATTTCTAGAAACTCCTGTTAAATAGGTAAATGCCAAAAAATACAGAATACTGGCTGACTTCTGCAGGTTTTTGTCAGTTCTCACAGGTGTTTTATCTTACTAAAAAAAAAATTTTCTACAACATACTTTTTAGGCTGCAAGAAAAGCTTACATTTACTACAAAAATAATAAAAACCGTGGCAGCTATCAAGTTGGGAAATAGCTTCAAATGTTAGCAGCACGCCATCCTAGGTAGCCTGCAAGTATCAAACTTGCCTATGCAAGCTACTGCTGAAATTGCCCACTTTGCTCATTCCCTCCAGCAATCAGAGTTGATGTGACTTAATCTCATTAATTCACTGCACTGGAGAAAAAGAGAGCTCAGCAGTTTAACTGGCTTAGTTCATCATTTTTCTTTCCTTCCCCCACCTTTCATTTTGAAGTTCCCTCTACCCTTCATGAATTCCCTGCCTCATATCCACAGACAACAGAATAAAACATCTTTCTTCCCCCAAGGTTGCTTTGTTTTTCTGAAGGCTTAAATCAGCCAGAATCAATTTGCTGATTGTGCATCACAAACTGAACCAATCTACTTTGATTTTTATCCAAGTACACACAATAAATATAGTATTTCTCAAACAGGAAATGGAATTTTTATTCTTTTAAACTCTACATAGCATCTAGGCTGAAAGGAGAGCTTTATTTTTTAAATCATATTTTCCAAAAACTCAAAGGACTAAAAATTACAAAAAGAAAATAAGCAGGTGTCTGTAATGGCTAAATAGTCCCATTTAACAAAAAAACCAAAAAAAAACCAAAAAAAAAAAACCAAAAAAAAAAGGTAACAGAACCACAAAATAGGGATGTGGGTTTGCTGGGGTTTTTTCAAACCACAGTATAAGCTAAAGTCCTTCCCAGAATACATTCCTTACCACAAGATTGTTTTACTTCAGTCTATAAGATTATTAGCAGACATTCAACTTCTATACATTTTCTCCAATACTAAAAGAAACTTCCTTCAATTCCCAAGTATAGATGTATAGTTCAAAACAGCTGGCTGAGAAAACAAATTATTTTTAGAAAAATGTGAAACCCTTGCTTGTATTATCTAAAATCATAACAAGCTATTTATTTTTGAAAAACAGTATACCTAAACTGGCTACAGATTCAGTAATTCAAAGCTGTCAGTCAGAATAGTTTAGACAGTCAAGAAAAGTCTGACAAAAACCCTATATCATAATACTTGCTTCAGCTTTCAGTATTGAGTCAGTCAGTAAAAAATGCATCTTACTAAACTATACTATAATATAATATAATATCAAGCCACTCTGCAAGCAAGGAAAACAAAGCAGCCTTGACATTATAGCCTGAAATACCCAGGCAGTGAGGAAAAACTAGAAGGAAATTAAAAGAGCAAGACATGTAGGAAAAGAAACCTTATTTTGTGTACTCTCTCTCCAAAATGTCTGAATTTTGGTACTGTGCACAATATCATTCTCCAGTCAAAGCACTGCTTAACACAAGGATATATGCATTTGGCTTTGTCACTAGGTTTTACTTCAAGTACAAGAAGCAGACACTGAAGCCTGATAAGGTATGTGACAGATAAAATGCTTAGCATGAAAGAATTACCTTCCCCCAAATACAGCAATGGTTTTAACTTTATTTTTTGCAGAAGAATGGAGACAGGAGCATGAAAATAATCTGGGAGTAAAGAAAGCAGAGCTTTGCTGTGCTAGACTGAGAACTAAAATTTTATGCAAGGCTATCAGGTGTCCAGCATGAGATTTTTACAGTATAAGGGCTTGTCTTGTAGGAGAGGAAAGAAAGCTATTTAGCCATGGATAGATATTTAGCCTGTGGATAACAGAAGAGAGAGAGAGATAGGGGGAAATAAATAAAGCGGTCATAACACTGAAGGCAGGAAGGTAGCGTGAATACATCCAGACTGGAAAATGATCCACAGCAGGGAAGGACAGTACTACTTATTTAATAAGGAAGCAGAGTGAAACCAGATTTCACTATCTCAATGACTGCATGCCAAATGAAACTTACGCAGCTTCCAGTGGTAAAGTAAGAGAGTGGACTAAGATGAACGAGAGGAAGTGAAAAAGACAATTCAGAAAGCAAGCATCGATCCCACTTTCTCTGCAAATTGATTAGATTTTCAGGATAAAATTAATGAAATAAAAACTAAAACTTAATCTGAGAATACTGAAAAAAAATTGGCCACTATAGAAAAGAAGAATGCACCTGGCTATTCACCTCAACAAAGAAAAGAGACTCAGGGAGTCATAGGAAACCAAAATACTTGGAGATTGAACAAAAAAGAAAACAAAGAGCAATATAGGTACAGAGCAGAAAGAGCCTACTGTTACTGGACAAGGACAATCAGTCTTTAAATTTAATTGATAGCATCTACTTCCTGACTAAAATAATAAGGGAACAAGTTCTGAGCAACTTCCAGATGAGGACAGCATGGCTTTGTATATAGGAATAAATTTAGCTAGTAAGGAACAAAACTGGTTGCAAAATATGAAAAGCTAACCTCTTAGTCTAAGCCACAAGGGATTACAGGGAGTTCTCTAAAGGCAGAAAAAGCCACAGTAGGCTTAGGTGGCTAAAAACCTAAGTAAATGGCTTTTATGTGTCAGAGGAAATTTACAGTCACAAACTGAAAGCACTATTCATAGTTCTTTCACACTCCATCTCTTATACAGCATCTTGTCACCTGATAGTGCTACAAGATGGCAATGCAAAGGTTCTACCCTGTGTGTTGACCTCATGATACTATTTGTTCTACATTCACCAGTCTGGATACACAGTATTGAAATAGATGTCATTTTATGTCATTATAATGCACTTATGTCTAGCACAAATTCGTCACAGACAGTGGTGTCATATTTGATAGCGGAAGAATAAACAGAAGTGAAATCTGGCTTCAGCTCGGCTCACCTCAGACCAAAAGCTCACCAAGCAAAAAGCAGCAATCAAGGTACTTCCTGGCATACAGCAGACTTTCAGGGGGGGCAGTGATTAGGTCCACAGACTCAACCACAGCTCTTCCCAGTTGATTACATGTTTCCTTTCTGAGTTGTTTGGAGATTATTTCTATGGCCATTTCTGTTCTCATCATCAGGAATATTTTTCATTCTCCTAAAGCATCAAAATTCGCAAACACATAAGAGGAAGGACCTGGAAATATGGAACCAACCCTACAATTTAGACTGACAATACCTTGCAAAGCAGCAATCACTTTCCACAATCACATTCAGAGCAAGCTTCATCAGACATGGAACTCACATCCAGGATACAAACAGCAGAGCCAACTCAATATCATTTTGGTTTGGAGAAGCGTGTTCCAGTATATTGTTCCTGATGTTCTAGATATTGTAAGAGTGTTTTGCCAGTCACAACACAGCTATTGATTGTCCTTCCCAGCCTCATCCACAAGGCTAAACATAGTATCCCAATAATTTGTATGCAGGCATCTGCGACAATGGAAGGTCAGTATGTGTTAATTAGAGTAGAAAGAGAATAAAGTCATGAACTCAAATGGATGAAGATTAGCAGTAATGTGAAAATGTTTCGATTTTAAATATCACCAGGTAATAATGGCATCATCAGAGGGGACAAGGGCTGCATCCAGGTCCATCCTCTTCACTCTGGCCTCTCTCCATTTCACTACCCAGCATTTGGGCAATGCTACCTGGATAACCTCTCCATGACAGCAATTCAGAGGGAAATGAAGAGGACAGAATACTTCCTCCTCCTCCAACCAGAGCTGATTCCTGACTCCTGCAGTCTACAGAAAAGCAAAGAGCTGCTGCTCTACAGTTAGTAGGGCAGTCTGTGGATGCAGAGAGTAGAGTGCTTTGAGCCAATGACTGCATGTCTAAACAGTCAAACTTATACTGCAGTTTTTATTCTGGGGCAAAAATCCTCTAAGGGTAAGTTCTACAACTCCAGAGAAATGAGATGCTTTATTCAGCTTTTGCTATAGACTGTGACAGAGACATTCCCACCTGACAAGCCCTTCCTTCCTTCTCAAACCACTATTGTCCTCCTTCCTAAAAGTGAAAATGCTGTCACAGTTTTTACTGATACCAAATATTCATAGCTTCATGCACCGGCACAAGGAGGGGAGGAGTTTTGCTTTTTCAACATACTAACTTTTCTGCAGTATTTCAAGAACTTTCTTTTCCCAGCTCTCTTGCCAAAGAAGACATTATTATTTTCACAGTGGAAACCAAGTAGCTCTAAAACCTGTTTAAAGCAGCCTAGCAGATTCATGTCTAGGAAAAAAAAGCACCATAATTAAGAGGCAAGAAATCAGGTTGGACCTTCAAAAGTTCCAATAGGCCATTTAAAGGGTGGTATCTCTTCCTTTAAAAATAAATAATCAGTTAAACAAATGCAACACTGATGTCTGAGCCAAATAAAGCATCCCTACCAGCAAAGAAACTTGTCCAAATGGTAAAGTTCAACTGGCTTCACTGAACACTGACAAAATATTTCTGAAGATTTTCTTGGAACAGTATCTAAAACATTACAATTAAACATGTGAAGCAGCAAAAAAGGGAACAGAAAAGGGAGTTTTCTAGGGCATCAAAAGTGGGACACAATGTATGATTAATTTTTTTCAGATCTTTAACTTTTTTAAAATGTGTTTAATTAAAAGAAACATATTTGCATTATTCATGCAGTTTAATGAAGTTCAGGTCACCAAATGCCTTGTGATTTGTAATTATTAACAGTTTTAACTGCCTCTGAAAATTAAATTAGGGGCTTGGCAAAAAAAAATCAAGAATTTTCACCATTCACTTTGTAAGCAAACATTATTTACTGCATCCACCTTTAGGTACTAATTTACATAGTTCTTACTACCTATAGCAGTGGCATGTAATACAAAGGTTTGGGTCCAGGGTCTTGTTTGGCTGTCTCTTGTTCTAAACAAAGAATTTAACTTTCTGCCAATTAAAGGACAAGCATCTAAACCGTAGAATCTTCCAAATTTATTGTCAAAGAGATGAGGAAGAGATTGAAAATATGATTACCAGAGAAATATCTCCATTACAGACCATTGGAGGGTTCTAACTCCTAGTTATGCTGCTGGCAGCATAAGTCAGTTATGGGTTGCTGAGAAACTACCTTCTTCCTTTCCTGTGTTGTTTCCCTTGTAAAGAACACACTGTCTTCACAAAGTGAGTGCTAACTGACCTGAAAAACTCATTTCTTCTGTAGAGAATTCAAAGTCCAACTTGCTCACTGGGACCTGAATTTCACCCTTCAGCTACAGTGCTGAGATCGAGTGACTGGTGCAGAGACAGCAACCATCCCCTTTCCTCCCTCTGTCCAGTTTTCTTTCTCTCAGTCCTGAACTTTTTATTTTTTTAATACCTTATGTATTGGTATACTGACTTTTCAGACTACCAAGGCAGGCAGGAGCTCAGGAGTGCTCAGGGTATCATCATAGGGCTCCAAGCAAGGCACACATTCCCAAAGTACAGAAAATTCCAGAAATGTTTCTCAGGACAGCCACAACTTCCTGATTTGCACAGCAAGACCCCATATGTGAGGACAGGCTTAGTAATTCCACAGCTTTCAAAATCCCATTTCATGGCAATTTCCTGAGAAACCACAGTTCTCTGAGGTAGAGTAAGTAAAGGGGCTTTGGTCTCCAGACCCTGTGGAATACCACCTGAAAAGGCTTCTTTGAAAGCTCATTCCAGCAGCACCTTAAGGTGCCAGTGAGCTTGTTTCTGACACATAACACAACAGGAGATAACTATGGCAGAGAAAAGTGCAATTACACCAGGTCACAAATGAGAGCAGGTCATATAAAATGTGTTACTTGGCAAAGAGCACTAAAACAGCACTAAGACAGCCACTCTGGCACAGGGAGCAAAACAAAACTGAAAAAATTGCAGGAATGAAGCAAGCGGATGAACAATGAAAGACAAAGTTAGGGCCATGAATTTAAAGGAAAGAGACCATAGCACAAAACCTTTCTGGCCCATAGTAGGTCAAGTACAGTTAGGTAAAAAGCAGAATAAAATAGGATTTTATTGTCAAAGAGGGAGGTGGGAACACAGTAAGAGAAAGAATAAACAGTTTTAACATGCAGAGAGCCATTTTTCCCAGAAGAAATTAATCTTTCAAAAAAGCAAGGTGTGGTATTCCTAGGATCATATTTTGCTTGAGGGAAAGAGACTAGAAAGAATGGCTCATGAAAGACCCAAAATACAGGGAAACCTGTGCAATTTCAAGCAGAAGATGCATTATTTTGGAAGCAAAAAATTGCACGTGCTTTGTATTTTGAGACATGTAGCATGTAAGGCAAGGACTTTCATACATTCCAAAAATTATGCAGACCTGGATTTTCTGTAGGCTTTCAGGAAAATACTGTTTCTAGCTTTTCCTTTTCAAAAATCAGTGTTCAATACAAACCCTATCGTAGGATTTGTGAGCACAGTTTCAATAAAAGGAGAGTGTTTAGGGAAAGGATGCTTGGCATTTTAATATAACAAATACCTTCATAATTTAATTTTGGATTAAGTAAGATTGAAAGGTAGATCCTGATGCTCTGACTAAATTCAAGTGCAGATAATTAGTCTACTTTGTAGGGGAAACTAGAAGGTTAAGGACTCAGTTATTTTCTGTTACTTCTGAACAATGATTAGTACTTGAATATCAGTGCTAAGTGAAGTGATTTTACACATACAGCTGCTTTTCAAGTTGTTTCAGCAACTTCAGGCAAAATTTCCTGAATGCGCTCAGATTTCTGGGTTCAAAACCTACGACAACAATCCATTCTCTATTTGCAGATGGTTTAGCTTTTATTTATAAAATAAATTTTCTGATTTCCTTTTAAAAATACAGACATTATTATTCTTGGAGAACTCAAACTTTAACCACATTTGTTAACTTCAACATTTGCATACTGCTACAGACTCAAGTTTACAGCCATCTCCTCCAAGATACTTCTGTTCCTTCTTCTACTTCAATTACAGAAAATAACTCCAATTCTTTTCATAATTGCATCCTTTAAGACCTCAGTCCTATCACCAAGTCCTTGTCTTACTGGGTCACAGAACTGCATTTCTTTGGGAGATGAAAGAGGCTACTCTCCATTTACTTACTTTTGGGAAGTGTGGCACAACAGTTTGCATCCATATGGCAAAGCTGTACCCCCTCAAAACAAGGGTGTGTTATTACTCACTGCAAATGGTTGCTAGTCCATGATATCCATCTCAAGGTATTGTCAGAAAAAAAAAAAAAAAATTGCCTCAGGTGAAAATCACAACATGAAATTCACGAAATACACAGGCAGTGCTGAAACACAATCCCTAGCCCTGCTAAGTTTCCTAACAGAGACAGTCTTAAGGCCCAAACTGATTATTTCTCCCTCACCCATCCATATTTCAATTAGTGCACAAGAAGAAATACTATTACATCATGTGGCTTGTCAAACAATTGGTTGGTGGAGCTGTAATCAAGGTCTTTTTAAAAAGACTGTGCTCTCAAATTTTTCTGAGAGTGATATATTTGTGATGGTGCAATGCAAAAGTAACAAGGTTTAAGATAACAGCTTCTTTATTCATCACAGTTACTGTGAGTATTATACTTGGAATTATTTTCAGACTATCACATAAAAGATGCACTAAAGATGTGTGACTCCTTCCCACTCCTTCAAAAAAAGATGGGAGAGGAGAGAGGGAGAATGGAACAGTTTATGAAAATGATAACACATCTAATACTGAAAAAAATCATAAAGGCAAGAGCTACATCCTTAAAATAACATTTTCAGTTTAATACAGATACTCTTTCTCATTTCCAAATTTAAGCAGGTATCCCTCCTACCAATTTTATGACAAGTGCTGTCATGTTGAGCAGTCCTTGGCTCTCTAGAATGTTCATGCTCAACATCTTCTAAAAGTAGTTCTTGGTTGTTCTTGCTGCAAGAATTATTTGTTTCAGACTATAATTTCTCCTTTCCATTAACCAAGGCTCAGTTCTGCTTTGGATAAATTTTGAGGTGTGAGCAAAGCTCCTGACTTATACAGCATGATGTAATTGTGCTGAAAAGATTCACTTGCCAAGCTAAAACACGCAACGGTAAGGGAATAGGGAATGAATAAGCAAGCATACAAAAGGCTGGCCATACCATCAAGTCATCTATTAAAGCTGTCTGTCACTTCTCTTTAAAGTGAAATTGAAATTGCTTAGAAATCTACCAAAAGCTTTTGGGCTAAATTTGGTGTTGGTCCCAACCTGAATTTTCCTGAAGACTTCAAGAAGATGGTGAAGGCTGCAGTGATTGGGCATTTCCTTTGTCCTTTCCATTGTCCTTGCTGTTTTGGACTGTTATCAGCCAAGCTGAAGGTTAGAGATCTTACATTGTCAACCACTACCCTTTAGAGAGAAGCAACTCATGTATTTCATGTGAAGGTTCCACAAGAAATGGAGAGAAATAGATTTGGATGAAGAGCAAAGAAGAATTTTCCTCCTGGAAAGGCCACCTCAAAAACCCAAGGAGAAAGCAATACTGGTTCTAACAAAGGACATGAACTGAGAATACGAGGCAGTAGATGCTGGAACAGGGAAAGAAGCTAGAAGTGAGAGCTGGTGCGTAGGCAGAGACAGATTGCACAGGAATCTGAAGGAGGACAGATACTGCCTTACACTGCTGAGTAATCCTGGCCACAAAGGTACCTTTCTCAGCTGTACAATCAATTTAGGCATATGGACAAATTATGACAAGCCTAAGAACAAGGAAGATTGAGGGGTGATTTTTATGTGCTTGGGCTTCCTGGGTTAAGAAGCGAACTCATCAACTTGTTGCAGATTCCCACTGCTCTTCTAGGGTATTTTGGTGAAAGATAGTATCTCACATTTCACAGCAAGCTCTCAGCTTCCAAGCTGAAGAGGACAGGAGGTGAAAAAAAAGTAATCTAAGAAAATAAACAGAACCATTTATCTGAAGAACAAATACTTTCTTCCTCAAAACAAAAGGCAAAGTCTAAATGCTGCCTTCCTTCTTTGAACAGGAAGGGCTGCTTTATTATATAACACATATGAATTGAAGCTAAAATTTAAGACACACAAAAATCTTAGGACTACTTATATGGACAATCAAAATCAGTCAGACATTGCTGTGAACTAATAACAAATGATTTACAGGTTAGTGTTCCTTTATATCTCTTCTATATAAATATTCAGGACTGGCTACATGGAAAAAAAATTGATTGGAACTATAGGGGAAAAAAGCATGGGGTTTTATGTGTGAATAGGCAGTCTGAATTAAAATAGCATAAACTTCATTACTACACAAACCAACACTTTTTCCTCCTTAAGTACAATCTTTTAAATGCAGGCTCTTCAGTCAGAAAAATTTGAAACAGAATCTGATATTTTGTTAAGATCTATTTTCCCCCCTTTTAAACCTTAATTTTTACTAATTACCAAGGAGTAAATTTAGCTTATTACCTTATCTCATATTTTCCCACCTAATGTTTACTGCAAGAATATATGAAAGACACAAAGAAAGTATTTTTCTTGCCTACTTTTCTCTGTAAATCATTTGGTGGACTCACCTGCTCCAGCTCTCTGAAAGTATCTACTTCTTTCCATCAATCATAGAGGCAGGGTAGAGAGCTAGCATAGGCTAGACACTGAACTTTCAGACTGCAAAGACTCTAACATAACCCTAGGTTACTTCCATTCAGTTCTATACTACATGAGAGTTTCTAACACCTTACTAAAGCAAAAAACATACTGAAAGTCACTCAGTTCCTAAATCCTCCTGAGGTCAACTAGTACAATTCTGCACTTTTGACTTGCATACCACTACAGACCATACACACACAAAAAAACTTGAAATACTGCATTATCTCATTCAAAGACAATAATAGGAGAATTACTGAGGTGAATTATATTTTGTGATGATGAACCAAAGTCAGGGTTTAGTATTTCTTCACTTACACATATTCAAACTTTTAAACACAGGTTGAAAGAATGAAGCCTTAAGTTTATATGGGAACAGACTTAAGCAGTTAATGAAATTCAGAACTTCATAAAAATCTTTGTAACAAATTAATCTCTGAAATGTAGTAGGTCAAGCCTGTAATGTCTTAGAGTTAACCTTTCCATAGTCCCTTCTTTATTACTATTAATCTTTAATTTAGTACACCTCCAAAAAGATCCATTTAGACCCTGAGGGAACAGAAACTGGAGACAGTCTTCAATAACATTCAAATCAAAATGACTGTCACATGGAATAGTTAATGCCAAGCCAAAGTTTTTTAATGAGAACTTGGGGGGGAAAAAAAAATACTTCTAAGTCTACTGGCTTTTTCATCTTCTCCCTAGTCATTTTCTTTGAAACAATTTTAAGTTGCAACTGTCTGCCAAGTTTAATTTGATTACCTTCAATTTTATATGCCTCTGCATTTAAGCCAAAAAAAAAAAGGGAAAAAAATTAGTAATTCTTGCCATAATTTTTCATTGGATTGCCAGAGAATTACAGCAGCAACATCACCACATACCCTGATATGTAATAAAAGATAAATTATGATGTACCTGAAGTAGATTAAAAAGAAAAAAAATCAATGCAATCAGAACTCATTGGGAAGATTGATAATCAAGAGCCTTGAACTGTAGCACATACGTTTCCTACATATTAATGATTTTTTCCTCCTTCCCCCATGTACAACAATATATTTACCTTTAGAAAACAAGGAACTCTTCAGAGCAGCATTATTGGCTGTACTTTCACCGTACAATAGGAGCATGATCCACAGTATAAGTAAATATTACCTCAAAGTAAATACCTCACATAAATGCCCTGACTGTGCACTTCTGCTTTATGATTTGTTCCAAGGCCCATTTGCTGCCACTTCTACAAGGATTATGCTGCAATCAAAGCCAGGAATCACTTGCCACCCCTAACCTGCCAGTAAACTTCTTCATATTCAAAAAAACAGAAGTGGACAAGAATGTTAGAGGGAATGAATTAATGAATATCTCAAAATATGAGATATTCATTAATTCATCTACTAATGAGTATCTCATATTTGGCTTATTTTTTTTTTATTTATGTTTGAACTTCTGTTCTCAACTTCTTATCCACCTCTCACATCAGAATAGCAGTATCTACAGAAAGAACAGATATCCCAGGTCTACAAAAGGCAGGAAGGAAATGAACCTATACCATTATAGTCAGACTGACCCTTCAGTGTCTTTTCCAAACTAAATGATTCTGTGATTACACCATCCCTACCATGTCAACCATGAGTGTTTTAAGAGCAGAAGAGTGCTGAAAGAACTCGAGGTACCTGTTTACCCACTGGTTTCACAACTCCCAGACTGATGGCAGTTTTTGAAGTTTTTTCAAATATCTCCACAGAAGTCAAAGTTTTGATGACAGGGTTTTGTTCAACCCACAGAAAATGTGGCAAAGATTACAACACAAGTAGATTTTTCCTGGTTTGAAGAATATCCACAAAAACTTGGTTTGTTTTCTCCCCTCTCCAAATAGAGGGGCAGAAAATTTCTTTTATTTTTAAAATATATATCTAAAATTGTAGAGTCATGGCAAGAGACCCTAAAGACCCACAAAATAAAATTGCCAATTACTCTGATAATAAAAATGCTTTATACCATTTGTTCCATCAGTGTTCATTTGTAAGTTGTCAGGGTTGGAGAAATAGTACAGAGAATGTGTTAATATTGGCCTAAAAATTAAAACAAACAACCTAGGTTAGAATTATCTATTAGAAATTTCCCCGCTTTATGTGGAAACTTTCTTAGTGTTCTTTTTAAATCCATTCAAACAAAAATGTGTGATGCCCCTATGGGCACATGAAAAGCCACAACCATGACAAGTCTGTGCAGTGCAAGGAAAAACAGATGCACCATTTTAGACTTAGGCTTAGAGATAAATTCCCATTATGAACTTTTTTAGTTTTTAAGAATTCTCCAAGGAATCAGGTAGATATGTCTATTTATTTCAAAGGGAAAATATACACCAAGTTTTGCACTAGAACATCAAAGAATATGGGGAACTCAAATGTCAGTATGGTATCTCTTTCTGCTTGAGATATTCTTACTCCATTGAAGTCTGAACTCATAAATTCAGAGGAAAATCAAAAGGGACACTGAATAAATGAATGTTTCTGGTGTTGATGGTGCTAAGGGAGGAGTGTAGCAATATTCCCTTGGGCAAGACCTGCTCAATTTTTTCCTATGCAATTCTATAAATAGCCTGGCTCTCGGAAAGGAACATTGTCTTTATACATCAACTCAATCAAAACAATACAGAACAAAACAAAAAAATACTTTTCTAGTCATTATGTACAAAGAACTGTTCCATCTTGTAAAAATTCAAATTATTTTAACAAGAATTAAAAGACGGAGCAGTCCTCCTGAAGAACCCCACACGTTCACTGATGCAGAAATTTCACTTTTCAACTGTCTCTGGATCATCCTAGCTAAAAATTACTCCAGCAGGATTTTTACTGGGAGTAGAAAATGTATATTTTCATCTAATTTTCAGGAATAACACAGTTACCTCAGAAATCACTTGAGTAGCAAGATTCATCACAAGTAATTCATGCATTCTGTAGAAGCATGACATATAGTTCAACATAATGTCAATTTTGCATGATTCTAGTCTTGGTTGTTCAAGGAACTCTGACAATTTATATCACCCTTAAATAGCATGACTTCCTGATAAGTTTCAAGGTCTGACTAATATGTTCTTTTTACAGAAACAATTACTTTACAATTTGTACTAATGCACAGTAATGAAAATAAGGAAAAAAGTTACTTTTCATTGCATTGGTATTCAACCCAACATACCTCTTATCCAGGGGATATTTTCATACTGTGTTTTTTGGCACAATCAACTCTTTGAAAAGTTCATCAAATAAATATGAGATATAGGTGTTCTCTTCCTCTCAAAATGCACACTTTCCTAATCTTCTACTATATACAAACAAAACAGGATCTACTCTGACACAGGATAACCACTGGTTGAATCTCTACCTAAATATATGCAAAGTTTATGTCAGCAGACTCAAATTCTGGCAACAACCTGTCAAACTCAGCAATGTGGCAGTCAGTAAGGACAAATATTGAAATTCAACAGTAACCAGAATGAAGAAAGACAAGCAATACTGAAACAAGTGACATGTCTGTTGCCAGTTGCACTGCAGATACAGAACATTATGTATGAATTGTCCCAAGTCTGCAAACGTGGCTTGCCTGAGTCCTCTTCCTTGGGTTTTCCCTCCTATAATAGGAGTTCTGCCACTGTAACCACAAGTGCTCACCCAATGGAGTCTGACTCCAACTTCTGATCTAGGTGCAGCAGACCTGCAGAGCACAAAGGGCCAGACAGCATTCCTGAGCCTGTGTGTGAAGCAAAGCATCTCCAACACACCAAATGGGGGGAAAACTGACAAACAGATTGATGGCACAGCTGTCACTTTGAATCAGCAGAGAATGAATAAGCTCTGAAGTCTGAGTTAAGAGACAGACATACATAAGCTCAGGGGACAGTATCATTCAATACTGAAAGAAGAAGGGACAGAACTCTGACTGCCAAAGACAGCACCAAAGACAGGATGAACTTTGCTACCAGGTGATTCTACTCTGCAGAAGCACCAGCACCTGCGATCATTAACACAGCAAGAGGCAGAGCTCAGACAGACAGTGCATAAGCAACTGATGGGCCAAGTAACTGCCAGAGATTGAACGAAGAGAAGCTAAATATTTAGGAGATAAAAAACCCTAGGAACTGGGCAGAAAAAAGGTGAATTTCCACTTAGCTGGTGAAGGATACATCCTGTACAGCTGAGTCTCTAGGACATCTTTCTTTAGCTTATCATTCTTATGAGCACATTCTTATGTGCATTCTTATGTACACTATTATTCTGTAGTGCAAAGTACAATGCCATCTTAACCACTATGCAGAATACAGGATACTGCAAGAGGAATAATAAGGTAGAATTATCACTCAGGGACACTTTTCAAGATGATGTTTCTGACAAGCTATCAAAAAAAGAAAGGCAACGGCATTAAAAAGACATATCCTCATTTTCCCATAAATGCATTTAAAAGGTTGTAGAAAAATTGAGGATTCTTTCCCAAAAAATATTAAGAAGACTATGCCATCCTCTAGAAAATAGTGAAGGGGAAAAGTTTAATAATAGTAAGAGTTCAAAAGATATTTAAACAGTCATTTAACCTGTTGTAAATAATTCATGAGAGAAGACAGGGAAGCCCTTTATAAGGCCAAAAGCACCAAAGCCAGCTAAAAGAATGTTTCCTTCCCTTTCCAGAGGGAGTATTTAAAGCTTAATGTAACAAAGAACTGGGGTTTTCAAAACTTTTGGAGGATGCAGAAACCCAGATAATCTTCATTCTCATTTTTCCATTCACACCCTACACCTGCTTAGCAGGACCAACCATTACTCAGAGCACTCTTGTGAGAAAAGCTAACGTGGTTTTTGGGTTTGGTTGTTGTTTTCCTTTGGGTTTTTTTTTTTTGTTTCTTTTTTGTTTGTTTGTTTGTTGTTTGTTTGGTTTGGTTTGTTGTTGTTTTTTTTTAATCCAGATATCTATTTAGGTAGATAGCTCTTAAACATACTTGGAAGGAAAAGGCAAAATCAGCTTTGGGTAGACCAGAGGACTACTCATGTCTCTACAGACTAGAGCTCCCCAACAGCTGCTCCTCTCTCCTACAGGATGTTCCTTCATTCCACCCAAGGGAGATAGCGTAGGTGGGGTTTTCCTCCTTCTAGTCATCCCCAGTCAAGAACAGGAAACTAAACAACAGCAAGCTATTCCCTCTTCTCTTCCACCACTCCCACAGGAGGAGTCCCAGGGTTTCTATGCTGTAGTTCCTCAAAAACAGCATCTCTGGAGCCCTTCCAGCACAGTCAGCCTTAGCAGCTGAGCTCTGCCTTTTGTAACAGCTGCTTCTAAACTGCTGCACAGCCACTGTTGGAAAAATAGCTAGGCTAAACCATATTACTGAGAAGTAAAAGAAATAATAATCCAAAAGGCATCTACTTTTATTTTTATTTATTGTACAATACACTGCTTGTAGGTCTGAATATCTCGCAGTACACTGCTTCAGCCTTCTGTCTGTGTGAACAGCTAAGGCATTCTGTCAGCACAAATAAAGCAGGTGGTAGGACAACAATCCCTTGCCCAAGCATCTGAGATTTCCTCAATGAAAGTGAAAATCATCCAATGGGAAGTATGTGATCCCACTGATCCCCAAACCCACTTTCAACTATACCCCTATCTAACTATCTTTCCTTTCTTTTCATTGTGATCAGATCAAAATGCCATCAAAAACTGAGAAAGTTAAGAGACCTTTTTGAATACCAGGTGCAAACATTTTCAATGTTTGCACCTGGTATTCAAAGCACATGCAACACTGTCATCGTGCTTACAGTCAGAAGAAGCAGTAAGATGTTTATTGTGAGAAGGAAAGGCAGCACTTCATAAGCCATTTTTTGGTCATGAAGTATTAACTTCTCTGATCAACTGGTCAGTTTTGATCATGAAGTCAAAAGCAAGAAACTGCATCATTGATATTTATAGACCTTTAAGTGCCATATAAAATAAAATAACTGCTCCATTTGCATTGAAGACTTGGAACTCATATTTGTATCTATTGTAAATAAAGCACCATTTGATGCACAAAAGCATAACAAACAGAGGTGATGAGAATAGAACCTAGTGCTGCTATCAGCCAACTCTGCAAGATTTAGTTTATTTTATCTAAAATTACAGTTACTTGTTCTTATTTCAGTGAGTAACTGCAAACACAACACAGCCTAAGAACAGCAAAGTAACAGTTCAAGTTTTGTCTCTTTTCCCCTTCCAAAGAATTGGAAAAAATTTAGGCAGTTATAAACTAAAAGTGGACAAAACGTTTCCCTTACGCATTCAAAAGCCAGCAAGAAGTGATGCTTAACACAATTAGATTTAGCCTTTCACAGGTGCTTTCTGGAGGTGTCACTGGAGGTGTCATTCTGCACAATAGTCAAAAACCAGCAGTCTGGTGCCAGGAACCCTCAGTCTCCTCAATCCATAATTTGTCATTTGGTTCCAGTTTCTCTTTTGCCTGGGTTCATCAATTTTCTCTCTGCATTCTTTTATTAGCAGGAAAAAAAATTAAAAGTAAAGGAAACTCAACACAATTCTCAATTGTATGCTCCCACTCCTGGAGTCCTAATCCACTGGGCTGCCTGCCCCATTAGGTAAAGACATAGGAGCAGTGTGCAAAGGGGGAAAGCGCTTTGTTTGGGTATTGCAAGACAGTGCGTAAGGGCCAGGCACTGTCCATCCTAGATGCAGGCAATTCCTGTTCAACATATCATACCTCAGATTCTCCATGGCCTTATAGCAAAACAGGCCATATTTTTGCAATTGCCCCCTAGGCCAGCATTATACTTCCTTATTCTTCTGGACTTATTCTTGCCACCACATGTGTTTTCTCAGATATAATATTTTCTTTTCTTCCTAATGGTAAATTTAACAGGTCACCCTACAGACTAATTTTTATCCAGTACTTATTTTCCCTGAAGGGCTGGAATTACACCTAATACACTGACATAAAATCAGCATAACAACTGCAAGCAGAACTCTGCCAACACCACTTGAAAGCATACTGAGCAAAATCACAATGTGGTGAAAAAAAATAACTCCTTTACAACTCCAATCACATTCTCCAAATATCCACATTTATAGCAAAATGTGTGAATAAGGGTATAGATTTATCAGGCAGTTTTAAGAAAATATATTAACAGAAAAAGCTTAAAGGAGAGTGGTAGCTTTTTATTTATAATGGTGATTTTCTTCTGTGAAGAGTTCTGATGTGTTTTTCAGGTAATTTTTGCAAACTCTCCTGCATTACTTATTCCAGTAATAAAGCAGAAATGAACACCTCCTTACATAATCTTATTTATAGTTCTCTTTTGCTAATATCTAAAAATCAACACACTACAAATATTTGAAAGGCATCAACCCTATTTGCAAAGCCAATTAATTTTATCAAGCTCAAAATATCTAAGAAAAGTGTTACTCACTTTTTATACAGAATTTCATGTGCTGCAAGAAACAGATTGTACTTATCATATTATCAAAAACTTACTGTCAGTTTACAAATATATTAGGCAGGAGTACTTCTCATGCAAGGAAACATTCTGAGTTTAAAACCCAAGAGAGTTAAAAGGGAACTCTAACACATTAAAGCACAGCCGTCTCCTCTTTCAGAAGTCTGAAGACCTAATACCAGCTATTGCCCAGTATCTTCCTTACTTCCTTAAATACTTCCTTAAATACTCAACTTTCTTACCACCTTCTTACCACTTCATAACAACAAAGTCTAAATGTATAGCTAGCCATTAAAAACTAGATTTTGAGCGGAGATTTGCATGAGAAATGTCTCATCCTGAGATCTCTGTAGAATGACCTAAAATATAGCACATGGAAGCATCCTGCAACTGCCTTCCTCCTAAAAAGCCTTTTACTGCTCTTTGTTCCATAATTTTTCAAACATTCCAACTTGTCCAGCCCCCTAGGCCACCTGGATCTTAAGTAAGGTTCTCACCACCACAACCCAACACCTGTTCTTTTTTTCCTTGCACTGCTACCAGTTACAACATCTCCCTTATGTTATTTCAACAGAATCATCTTCTAATTGTCAACCTTCACTAGCCTCTTTATTCTCCTCAGAGCTCTCAGATATAATCCAATATTTAGCCCTACTGTAGCCATCAGGTTTTGGCCATATGTTCATCTTTGTTGATGGCAGTAGCCTAAGCTTAACCTTTCTCAAAACATAACTTTCCACCTTAGTGTGGAGAGTAAACCCCTAAAAGGCGGTTTACCTGGCCAAATGTGTGGATTGCCCCTGGCTGAGCAGGAACCAGCCCTGTCTCCTTCACTCCAGCTGCCACCCTCCAGTTGTACCTTGGTTTTCAGATGGTTAAAACTTCCATTAGGTTTTAGAACGCTTGGCGCAACCAGTGCCAAGTCCATTGCTCTTTCAATGCTACCACTGCCATGTAAATCTAAAGGAGTGGCAGCTTGTAGGTGATCGTTTATGGAATATATGTCCTGGTGCTGCTCAAGTAGTCTCTATTATAGAAGGTAAAGCAAGATGTTAATATTTGAGTTAGGTTTATAATCCCCCATGGCAACTAGGCAATAGAAGCACATTTGGAAGTGACCTCAGTTTAGAAGATGGTCCATTTTTGAGAGCATGTAAACAAAATGCCTGGCAGGTGGTGAAATAAAACCTCTATGCCCATGTGAATATACATGCATATATGTATTCCTATTTATGTTATGGCGACTCCACACTTTTCTTCATGTTGTTTGTACCTTCATGTGCACTGGAATCAATCAGCCTCAGTCCCAGTAGTTCCATTAGCTTTTATCTCCCAGCATTTTCTAAAAGTGTCTCATGGTAACTGATATAAATAAAAGCAGCTTTTTACAGGAACAACAGATTTATAACTTTAATAAGACTGCCCTCCTTCCTGCATTAAAGTCTACAGTACATGACAAATCAGGTTAAGCAAGCTGGTATCAAATCTGTAGCCAAATGCATTTTTGAGCCAAATCTTAATTCTCTGAAGAGCTTCAAGCATATTTTAAAGATGTTAAATTATTGATAAGGAAAATCAATTCTTTTTCCAGCTCAGGCAATGTCATACAGTCACAGCATATGCAGTAGCTAAGGCAGATTTTCTGTTTTATTTACATCATGACCCTTTAGAATTAAATTACCTGCTTTGTTCCTCTTTAGAATCCTGATAAAGTCACTACCGACAGCTTAACAACTTCCGTTAATGTCAGATAAAAAATTTGTCTGAAAACAGACTGCCAGAAACAGACAAGAAAACCACAAGACACCAGCATACTCCTAAGTTTATTTATATAACTCATATTATTCCACCAATATTATTAAACCTGGACACTTAAGCAAATAAACTGCAATGTGTTCTGATCTGACCATGAACAGCTTCATCCAAGGGTCTGAAATAATAAAACATGTTCCACTCATGAAGGTATCAAAACAGCAAATAATCCTGGGAGAACATTGGCAGACAGCAAGAACGGTTCTTTGCAAACTTTTCCAAATCAAAAAAATTAGTAGTATTGACATATATCTACCTCAAAGTTATTTCAGTCCCAGTGATTTTATTCAGTATCAATCTCCTAGCTTTTCCAGATAAAAGCTTGGGCACAACAATGGATATGGTGATGAAAGCATTTTTAAATGTACCCCAACCATTATAGTGCAAGATACATAAAAGAGGAAAAAAAATGTTACCAATCTTTCCTGATCTAAAGTAGAACAGCAATAGTGAATAAGCAATTATTTACCAAGGATCAACAAACACCTTCATTCCCTTTCCCAAAAACATCCTAACAATCAGTTTTAGGGCTTCATGACATCATATGGTGAGTTATTGGAGAACTCCCTTGAGATTTCCTATTGAGGATGTCCAGTTTACTAAAGAATATGCAAGTATCTGACAGAGGAAAAACTGACTCTCCAGGTTAGTTACTATGCTTCTCCCATTGGATATTTCAGACTATCCCATTGTACTGTTATACACAGAAGAGCCTTAACAGATAAAAATTAGTAACTGAGTGCACACAAACAAAAATATATTTTGTCCCATAAATATCCTACCAGTTAGGCCACCTTCCAAGATGCCTCTGCCAAATGCAAAAGATCTGTTCCCAGTTCTTTGATGGGTGTCCCCAGAACTGAGAAAAAGCAGATTATTTTCTGTAAGTAATGTGAGCCATCAATGCTACAGCTCCAAAAATATTCCCAAATGAAACCACTCAGCAAAAAGAGTGAGGTTGCAATTAACCAGTAAACAAGCAAATTAATACTTCTGATTAATAAAGCATCTCTAAGAAAATCCTTTTTAAGGTCTAACATGAAACCCGCAACAGTAATAAGTAACAAATGCCTGTTTTTCAATCAGCCCCAATTCAAATATGAGATGGCAAATATCCAGACAGGAAATCTATCCGAAAAACATACATAAGAGGCCCTCAAAATAGAGCAGAATTAATTCCTTTGTTGTAAGTGACTTTCTCTAAGCTCCATTTCCACGACACTGTTTCTGATCAATTAAATGAGAAATCTGCTGCGGCAGGAAGCTCACCTAAGCGCTCTACAGAGCGCTCATACGTCTAGGCAAAACACAGCCACTTGCGGAAGGTAAATAACAGATGTTGTTTTTCCTTCTTACTTAACTACTACTACATCTGCCGCCTCTCCACCCGTGGAGCCCGACAGCTCCCGGCAGGGTGAGGGGGCGATGGGCAGCGGCGGTGCCGGGGGCAGAGCGGGTGGCGGTGCCCCGCAGCTCTCCCCTGAACCCGGTCCTGTCAGGCTCCCAGCTCGCAGCAGAGGCACCGCTGCCCACCGCGCCCCATGGGCCCCTCCTCACAGCGCCGCGGGCCGCGGACCCGGACCCCGACCCGGACCCCGGCCCCGACCCCGGCCCCCCTCCCCGCCGGGCCGCAGAGAGCGCGGAGCCGCCCCGCGGGACCGCCCCGCCCGGTCACGACTCAGCGCGCAGAGCGCAGGCGCGGGGCCGCCTCCTCCCCGCGCGCACCGGCGGAAGCCGCTCCGAGGGCGGACGCCCGCGCCCCGTCCGCCGGGAGCGCCCGGGCCCCGCGTGTCCCCGCTCCCTCATTCCTCCCACCCCGCGCGGAAGGGATGGCGGGGGTGGGCGCCGCCCTGCTCGCGGGGCTGTTGGCGAGGCTGGCGCTGGTGCTGTACGGGCTGCACCAGGACCGTACCATGCGGGTGCGCTACACCGACGTCGACTACCGGGTGTTCACGGACGCGGCGCGGCTTGTGACCGAGGGGCGCTCGCCCTACCGGCGGGCCACCTACCGCTACACGCCGCTCCTGGCCTGGCTGCTGACGCCCAACGTGTTCCTCACCGAGGTCTTCGGAAAGCTGCTCTTCGTGGCCGGGGACCTGGCGGCTGCTGTCGTCGCTTTTCGGGCCCTGCGGCGCCGGGGAGCCCCCGCCGGCCGCGCCTGTGGGTGCTGCGCCGCCGCCTGGCTCCTGAACCCCCTGCCCATGGCCGTGTCCAGCCGGGGCAACGCGGAGGCGCTGGTGGCGCTGCTGGTGCTCGCCACGCTGTACTGGGTGAAGGCGGGCAGCGTGGGCAAGGCCGCCGTGTGCTACGGGCTGGCCGTGCACATGAAAATCTATCCCCTGACCTACGCGCTGCCCATAGCGCTCCGCCTGAGCGTCGGGCCGGGCCGCAAGGGGCAAGGGGCGCTGCGTGCGCGGGGGGACACAACGGCAAAGGTCGCGTTCATGGCGTGCCTCTGGCACCTTTTTGTAAAGATGCTGAACCGCGACGTACTACTCTTCGGAACAGTTGCCGGATCAGTGCTGGCTGCCTTGACTGTGGCATTTTATCACCTCTATGGCTGGGAGTTTTTGGAGCACGCCTACCTCTATCACCTGACTAGGAGGGATATCCGTCATAACTTCTCTCCCTATTTCTACATGTTGTACTTGACAGCAGAGAGCAAATGGAGTTTTGCCCTTGGGCTCGCAGCTTTCCTGCCCCAGCTGCTTTTGCTCCTGGTTGTTTCCATAGCGTTCTACAGAGACCTTGCCTTCAGTTGTTTCCTACACACCGCTATTTTTGTGACTTTTAACAAAGTATGCACATCCCAGTACTTTGTCTGGTACCTCTGCCTTTTACCCCTTGTAATGCCTAGTATTAAGATGTCCTGGCGTAGGGCCGTGCTGCTTCTCTTTCTGTGGTTCATCGGACAAGGCCTGTGGCTTACTCCTGCATACTTTCTGGAGTTCAAAGGATATAACACTTACTTATTTATATGGTTGGCAGGCTTGCTTTTCCTTTTAATTAATAGCCTCATAATTGTTCAGATTATTGCACATTATCAAAAAGAAGCACAAGTTGCAAAAAAAGTCAAGCAACGGTAATAAACTGACCAAAATCCAGAAACTGCCCTACTGTCTTTGGTAAGGCGTCACATATCACCAGCCCTTCGTCTAACAAAAGTGCACTTAAGTTGTACTAAAGCACATTGCTGTTTCAAGCCCTGAGAGCGCTGATGGCCTCAGTTGCCCTGAGCAGCCCCAGTCCTGCCCTGAGCAGTGTCAGCAGGGGTACCTGTCTCCTGTGGGGGTTTTGAAACTGCCTTGCAACCCTCTCTCCTGCACTGTCTCCAGCTCTGTCCTCCCACTCCTTACTAGAATCCCTGGAAGTACCCTGGACCAGTTAAAATCACTTAACCGTCTTTGGGGCTCTGGTGAACGGGCTCTACCCATCTGCACTGACAGTCTTCACCTGCCGCCTCCAGAGACAGTGGGGCTGTGCCCTGCTCTTTGACCCCTGTGCTGGGGCCACTCTCAGTTCCTGCTCATACTCCCTTATGGAGTAGCCCTGGAACCTTTTTTCTCATTCTCAGTGTTAATCTGATTCCAGAATAACACAGAAGATAATAAAGGTGGAATTTGGTTATAAAATTGGACTTTGACAGTTTTGTACATTCCAGTAGGTCAGTGGGGTGTTTGACAAGGCAATTGCTCAACATTTACAGTGGGGTTCATTTTTTCTTTTGCTTCCACAGTAACATTTTCGCTATGCACTGTTTGTGGCTTGTACCTGCTCATTATGTCATTAACTCTTTGAGACTTCTAATTTATTTTAGAATTCAGATATTCCACTCTTTCACTTATTTTTGCATATTCTGTTCTGTTTGAATTTTTGAATAGATTTATTCCCCTTGCCATGGAGGAAGTTTTTCCCATATACCTGTCTTGGATCATAGAGGTGTATAAAACTTATATATTTGGAGCCAGGCTCCAGAAAAGAGGCCACTGCCTTAAATTTCAGTTAATATATGCTTATTGTGGGTGTTAACAGTAGCAAATGCAGAGTCTAAGTACACTTAGAATGGCACCTGTGTCCCAAAAGCACTAGAGTTAATGCCAAACAGTAATTGGAAATGTTGTTCCTCAGTGGTCCTGTTTGTCTGCTAGTAAAAAAAAAAAAAGAAAAAAATGAAAGGAGTTGAGGAAATTGAGCAGTTTCCAGAAGAAAAGGGAAGTTTTGAAATAGGAAGCTCTACAATTTCTCGAAACACATTAATTCCCATAGGAAACACAGGAAGATTTGGAATTGAGTGCCAGGTGATAGAGGAGAGCAGAGCCATTTTGGAATCGTCACTCTCTAGAACTTCCCGTAAGAGGTCTGATGCATACATTTTTCGACAGAGGCATAAACTAACAATGTATTTTACTAAAATCTAGTTTGAATAGGCACATGCCAAATAGAAGAATTTTCATATTTGCCTCACCTTTTAGTTACATCCAATGGGAAAGTGAACCCCTACCGTGTAACATAGGGTGGGGCTTCAAGGCAAAATAACTTCAACCACTTGGTGGAATTCCCGCTGATGTCACTGGGAAAGGGTGTGGCCGAGTGGATTTGCCATGCTGCCTCTGAACCCTGGTGGTCTCCTGAGGCAGCCCTCTTCTTAGGATCCCAGCTACCTCACGAGCAGGATTTCCTTTCCTGGTTGTAGTGCTGCCTCGTGAGATGGAATTACAGTATTTTAATCTGTGTACTTTTCCCATTGCTTCTCAGCCCCACTGAGTTTCATGTAACTGAGGTGTTTACATGAAGGAGAGGAAGCCCCTGAGATCCCACAGCTCAGAGCCAAAGAGCATGTTACCAGGAGGTGTGACCATGTCCTTATACCACTCTGGCCCAATTTAGACATTCTGATGTGTTAGAAGGACAATTTCCCTGTGATTTCCATGGTCAGAGTATGGGGGGTTGTTTCTGCTCCCTCACTGGTAAGCTTTTCTCTGCCATCTGCCTTCTTACTTGTCTTCAAGCTGTGAAAATCCTGACAGCCTCTTTGTAAACCCAGAAATTGGATAAGGCAATGGATATTCTTTTGAGTGTCTTGGTTTTTTTTGGGCAGATGTGGCACTGATTTCCTTTCTTTGTCTGGGATGAAAAAAGTTTTATAGCACCAGCCTGTCTACATCTTTCACTAGAGGTGGATCAGTCAAGAAACTGGTGGCATAAGCCACTTGCACACAGTTTTATATTTATCAGCAAGACATTGTGTGTGTGTGCTGAGCATGTGAAGCAAAATCACCCCCTGTGGCTTTATTCTCCAAGGCAGAGTTGGATATACCCAGCTTCCACAGAAGACTGAAGAGGCCCTTCTGTGCAATACTTCTGCTGACCCCATTCTGATGTCCAGGCAATGGCTCATTTTCCTTTGCAGCTGATCTTCCATTATCTGTTACACATTTTTCTGTTGCAAAAAGCATGTTTTCTTCCCCCAGAGCAATGTTCTGTATCGCCTTAACAGACCTACTTATGCTGTTTGCAGACATTTCCACACAATTTTTCCCTTCCTGTTAGCAAAGAAAGCAAATGCAAGCTAAAAGGCATTTCAGCCTCAGAAACCTACAAAAACCAGCATTTTAAGTTACTGTATTCATGACAGAATTGCAATTTTTTTAGGTAAGAAGTAATTTCTTTATGAAAAATACATTCTTGTCTTGTTAATAGCTACATCATTTTGAGAAGGCAAAATTTTCAGCATTTCAGCATCATTTTTCAGAATACAAATTCTGAAGCAGCAACAGGAGCTGAAGGGTACTTTCCCTGTGCAGGTCAGTACCAGTCCTGCAGTGATGATTTGAGAAAGCCATGCATAAACAAGCTATAAAAAGGCTTTTAAAAAACCCTAGATTTACGGTCGTCATTTTAATAATCCAGGATGAGTCCCTCTTTTTACAGTTGCTTTCTAAATCACCCAAATGTGTTTGTGATTTAGAAGTAATTCAAGTGACTCATAAAAAGCTGGATAAGAGAAATAAACTGAAGGAAACAAACAAAAAGATATTTGAGAGTTTAGATATTGCAAATAGCTTTTAAAAAAACAATTCCATAGTTAAATGGAATTGAATAACTTTATTCATTTTTTAAAAAGGGTTAAAATGATTTAATGGAGTAGCAAATAAGTTATAGTTCTTGAACAAGTTATGGTGAATAGTTATAATGCCTTTAAAATTTACCAAATTCATTTCCTGTGGAACATTTATTGCTTTTAATGCTGGTCAAATTATTTTGCATGATGACTTTTTGTCCCTTTATCCTCTGGTAATTAGGAACTGAAGTTTCTCAATGTTAGTTTTCAGTCCTTACCAAGGGTTGCAAAACTGTAATGGCCAACTGCTTTGCTTTTAGAAGGTTGAAATGCCCACTGAAGTGTGTCTCATCATTGCACTGGAACCAGCCCTTAAGCACAAAGTACAGGAGGTGAAAAAGAGAAAAGAAGAATCAAGAAAACTATCTTTTTTTTCTGTGATTTTTCCACTGTAGCCTATTGTCCTGTCCAAAGACTCACGACTGGATTCTCAGGTGACTTCAGGCAAAGCTCAGCATTTAACAATGATTTGCTTCAAAGTCTATAAATGCAATTATTAAAAAAGCAGGGTAAGGAAAAATGTAATAATAAATATTGCATTCAGTTTAAATGTGAGAATGCTGAATTACCACCTATTACACAGTGTACTTGGTCCTTATTAAGTAACTTTTTTGTGTGTGTGTGTTACTTGCCTTATATTGACTCCTGTAGTAGTAAAGAAAGCAATTAGGCGTGCTAAAATGATCTCATCAGTTTTCTGTTTCAAAGAAACCACAAAGCTTTTGCATTTAACAGCAAGGGGAAACGCCAACATTTTTTTTAACATTGTATAGAGAAAGTGAATGTTAAAAGAGAGTAAATTGTGAGCAAATGGTTTGCTTTTTTTTATCTGAGAAGAATGAGTCCTCTACTTCAAAAAGGCTGCAGAAATACATGGCGAACACAGGGAACCTGAAAATATATTAGATATTCCTCATATATTTGCCAAAGACAGCTGCACAGCGCATGTCCTAGTGATAGCAGCTTTATGGCATAGGATTACCCTGAATTTAGGACAAACCCTTTACTCTGACTGAAACCAAGCTACTCAAGCAATTTTCTTGTTTAAGAGCATACTTAATGTGCATGATGCTTACAAGCCCATCTACCTGCACATACAGAAGCAAAAAGAAAAGTCCCAGTCAATACATCTTTGAATAACATTTTTCAGAGCTATCCTCTGTAAAACAGGTTCCTTAGATATTTCTTATATTTAGTACTCAGAATCTCTAGTGTCTCTAAAATTTAATTACATAAATTTTGATGCATCTGGAAAATAAAATCATATGCTGCAGGGATCTTGAGGTGTAGTAGGCATAATAAAGAACCAACCTATTATGTATGTATGTAAGGTGCACCGGTATCCTGGTGTTCTTCATTATAAAAATCTGCACTAGTCACATTTGTGTGGGAGACTTGTTTCAGTCTTTATGCATGATGAATGAGGTCAGAGACCTACATTTTATACTAGTGAGAGTATAAGAAAAATAAAAATTTCTCTTGATGCAAGTACCATTGTTTTGAGGTTTATTTTAATTATGTTTCTTTTAAGGCATTAATAAATTGATACAATAAATTCATGCAGCTGTTGCATGCATTTTTAATAGCTGGAATGTCTCTTTTTCTTTAGTATGGTGAAGAAGACCAAAATTTGTCAATTTTTAATGATGTAAGTTGATATTACTTTGAGCAGAATTCCTCATGACCCGTTTCTGCTACATACTGAGAGGGATAGGGGCTTCTGCAGAAGAGGTTTACTGGGCTGCAGTCTTACTTCATGTGTAGATAAAGCTTTAGCTGCAGTCTCTCATTATTCTTAGAGCTTAACTTTCAGATGTTAATGATCTTTTCAGATAAAACATTTCATAGCTTGCACATAAAGAAATTACACATAAGAGATCTTCCGTATTTTTCATGGAAATTGGTGGGGAAGCCAGCTAGAACATCTGTGGGAGAAATGTCGAAAAGAAATGTCTGTATCTGATTAGCTACAAAAACAACTTCAGCCTTGGAAATCAGCTGAAATGCAGGCAAATTGAGCAGTAAGCCCATACTGTGAGTTCCCATTATTTATATGAAGGGTATTCGATCAAAAGTGCTTTCCCATTTTGCAGGAGGAAAATGGGATCTTGATAGCAATTGTCAGGGTGGATGAGTATGACTTTCCTTCCTTCACATTTTTGTAAGAGGGTCTATAGAATGTTATATGCTACAGTAGCACTTGTGGAGTTGTACAGGTGTGACTTGCATAAGCTATTATTAGGCAATATTGTTGGTGTAGCAAGAGGTTATTAGTCAGCAGTTCCTCTGAAACTGCCTTTTGAAGGTTAACTCAAGTAAAATCTGATTCCTGCTTCACAAGTCAGCAGCTATGTTAATTGAGATGGTGCTGTTTTGACAGTAATTTTCCAAGGAGAACTGCACTCTGTGGCCCATATGCTTCCACTCTGTGCAAAAGAACATTAATTCAAATCCCCTGGTGATCTGACAGTCAACATTTTTTTAATCTATCCCATGTCTCTCCTACTGATCCAAAAGATTGAATTAGCCAGGAAGCAGGCTTAGAAAACAAAGTGGAAAACAAAGTAGGATTATCCTACCTTATCTTCCACCCCACATAGTGTTAATATATTGAATAATTAAGATTACCTTTTGGAAGAACAAAGTCTCATTTGAGCTAGGTGTTGGAGTTCTTTGTTAATATGAAGTATTTTACCGAAATGCACCTGAGAGAAAATTGACTGGTTTGGCTACATGGACTTTTGTCAAATGATGATAAAGGTACTGATAATTTATGTCAGCTTCAATATTAGCACTATGTTGTCATATCTTCCTGAGATATATGTAGGGGTGTGTGTGTGTGTGTGTGTGTGTGTGTGTGTGTTTGTGCAAAATAGGGTAACTAATGCTTGTAAATTCTAGTTTCAAGCTTTCCTTACTCCGAGACTTTGGAGGACACGTATAGCTATATACTCACTAAAAGGGAACAAATGCTATATCAGAGAGAATTAATAATTAATTAATAACTAATTATGTTGTTCCCACAGCTTACACCTTTGTAAAGAAAGTAGCACCTTTTTTAATACACTGTCTGGAAATTCACATGAATAACAAGTACTTCACCTTAAAGCTGTCAGATGTGTTTGAAAATAGATTTTAATCACCATTAGCACTTCCAAGATTAGTGCTGGCATCAGCCAGCTTGTTAATTCCAGCAGTACAGGAACTGAAGTCATGACCAATTTTCCTTCATGCTCCAATAAACTGGCTGATTAAGTATAAGAAAGTTTGATGTTCAAAGTTAACCAAATGTTGTTTGTTCACTGGAAAGAAATACTGCATGGCCAGGACCAAAATCTACAAATGCAGGATGAAGCAAAGTGAACAAAAAACAAGGGCAAACAGTGAGACCTCAGCGACCTTGACTGTTGTCTTGCCTCTGCCACTAATTTATCACTAAGCAGTGATTGCAGCTTGCTGAACTGTTTGCCTTTGCCAGTTGTGATGGCTTGACACATTTAATTGACACCTTATTTGAGCCATGATGTCTCCTAATCTATTTCTGTAGCACACTGCCAGAAGTGATTGCAGTCTTGTTTGAAACAATTATGAGTCTGACTGGCAGTAAACTGTAAACACTTAACTAAAGACATTTTGATTACAAAATATTCTTTTTCTGCATATATTTAAACTTTTTTGTGGGGTATGTTAGGCTCTCATGTGCATTCCAGCATTGCATTTTTAGGAGAGGGTGAATTATTGTTGAAGCTAAATGAAAATCTGGAAGGAGATAATAGAATTCATTGTAAAAAGCTAGACAATTTAGGAAAATAATTTAGAAAAATTATAGTGAGCTGATACTGTAATTAAATAAGATTTTATTATTAGTGGTCTGGTTAGATTGCATTAGAAATTTATATTGAAAATGTATTGGGAAAATGAAACAGCAGACAACTCTGCAGCTGATACAAATAGCTACCTCAGATGTGGCCGGTAGTAGTTCAGGAACTGTTTCTGTATATCCATGAAAAAGCATATTATGCTGTTATCCAAGAAAAAAGTTACTAGTTGTGCAGCACTGTGAAGGCAAATTACAATTCTGCATTCATATATGGGTGAAATTATTTCTTTACCTGGATCTTTCTCAAAAGCTTTTGTTAACAGAACAGACTACCAAATTGAAATCTGGGCCAGATGTGCTGTGCCAGAAGCAGTTACAGGGAGCTCTACATTTGCATCAGCCTTGTAGGCTTCCTGAGCAAGTGCTTGCTGAGAGCTGGAGGCCATATCAATGGTGGGAATGCACAAATGCAAATTTCCCCTAGCATGCCCAGAAGTGATTTCTCTGCAGTCTTAAGGTACTCAGATATTGCCTTGATTTACACTATATCACAGTATATATCTCCACATAAATCTGTGCATATCTTAACGAGATCTGTATACCCTGTATAACCATATATAACCTCATCTGTAATACTGCAGCAGCAAATTCATGGACTTCATGCCCACCCTGACTGGGTAAACATCTGCTAAGGATATAGGAAGAGGCCCCTTTTGCTTTACAGGGACATGTCAGTCAGGCCTGAGAGTGGAGGGGTAGATTTGTGTGGATTGAACTCCCTCTAGAGGGAAGGGGTGAAGTTCTTAGCTCTCCCCAAAAGACAATTTGGCCTTTGCAAATTAATTACTAATGAAAATGGGGAATAAATCTTCTCTTAATGTTGGAGACATGGGACACAGGGTACTAAGTTTCATGGCTGTGGAACAACTGATGCAAATACATAGAAAAATATATCAGGGGCTATTAAATACTAAAACCACATTCTCTGGTCTTGGGAATTCAACAACCTGCAAATCATGGTGAACTAGGGAAATATTTCTAGGCAAATCTCACCTCTGTCTGGTTTTCTTCTGTTGCTGGCCACATTTGGAGAAGGATGTTGGTCTGATCCAGGACGGTTGTTCATAGATTCTTAACCACACAAGTGTCCCCAGCAGAGCACTCCCATCACCAAATGTGCTCCATTACTTGGCTAGGCCCTTTATCACACCAAGTTGTGTCAGATAGACCCTCAGTTCTGGGCCTGGGTCTCTGCTTGCTCTTTTCTTCCAGAGCAGATGATACCAGAGTGTGCCAGTCAACCAAAACTGCCCCTTGTTTCACTGGTACTTCACACATGACAGCTAGCAGCTATCTAGAGATTGATAGGTGAGAAGGGGAGAAAAGGGAAATCAAAGCTGACAAAACAGATCTGTTTGATTGAAAAGAGGTGTTTTTAGCTGGCCAGGTAATTAAAAAGGAGGTAGATTGAGACAGCTCATTAGACCAGGTTAATTCAAGCACACCAAATCCCTGGAGCTTTGCTGCCTTCTCTCCCAAAAGGAAACCACAGCTTTTATGGGACTTCACATGTGTTGAATGTGGAGAAAAGAAAGTTGGGGAGTGTGAGGGAGAAACAGATAAATTGGCACAGCTCCAGCTATCTGTACTAATGATGACTTGTGTAATTGCAAAATAAAATTAAGATCCAACCCTTAGCTGAAATTGTCTTCTGTTTTAACAATAGTTACCTTTAGCTCTCGAATGGTATGTACTGCTGTCTAAGATGATTAGCTTAGCCTGTAGTTTTGGCTGAAGAAAATAAGTGATTTTTTTTTGTCAGAAAGTAAACCCTTTCTACAGATTATTGCAGTTGACAAGGCATACAGTTAAAGAGTTTGGCAGATTTTCCATCTAAAACATGATTTAAGTAAAGAGGAAAAAGCAGCATTCCAAGCATAGCCAATGATGCCTGGCTTGGATTGACCCATGCTGAGAAATTGTTTTATCTCAGGAATTCAGGCCAGGCTGAAAACAGCTGTTGTGCTGGAGAGACTGGAGGTCTGGTCACACCTGGGCTTGTGGCAGCTGCATTTGGTAGGTCCAGGCTCCTCAGGGACATTTCCTCCAGGTATTGTGCATGTGCCTTGTTGCACTCCTTCCCTCTGTCTGACCTCAGCATGGCATCTACTGGCTCACAGGGACAGCAGCAGTCACATTTCAGCCTCCTGCTCCCCATCACTTCCCTGTGAGAGCAGCCAAGCATGCCATTGAAATGTGACTTAGGACAATAGGAATTTGCTCATGTTCCCAGTGTTTTGAATGTAACAGTTAAAAGAAACTTCACTGCATGTGGTATAGCTCAAACTGCTCCTATATTACCTGTATGACCACAGCCACTAGAGCAATTCTTTACTGTGACACAACTCCCATCTAAGTCCTGGGTCTTACATCCAACAACTCCATGAAGATGTGGTCCTGAGGTCCTTGAACCTGGTGGCTAATTTTAACCTAGTGCAAAAGGTTGCCCTCTGTTTCCCTGTCATCTGTTGATTCTAATTTTAAAGTGATCCCCTGAGAATTCAAAGAAAGCTGTTGAACACTTCCTTGCAATCTGGAATAGATTACTGTTGGGAAAGTTTCTGCTTTTGTCTAAACCAGATTTGTTTGTTCAATTATTCTCACACTAGCACATTTTTTGTCATTTGCCTGCAGGCAGGCTACCTCTTGACAGAGCCTGCATGCCACACTTGGCTCTTTCATCACAATGGGAGCAGAGATTGTTCTGCACTTCTGAAAGCCACCTCAGCCTGTTTTTCACATTGAGGTTAGAAGCCCAGCAAGAGACATCAGAGGTAAAGTGTTGCCATGAGATGTTTGGAAGTGCCTTCTTTAAAGCCAGTAGTTAACACTGAGATTTGCTGCACATTTTTTTCCTTGCTTCACACTCACAAACTTTTGTCTTTGCCTATGCCTATGCAGAAAGAGAAGTTTTCTTACACATGCATTATAGACAATTTACAGTTCATGCAAAAATATATTTTTGTTAAAATTCATCAAAGCTAAAACCATATTAATTTAGCAGTTTGGAAGATTACAATTTGATCTTAGGTGTTGATTAGTAGCTGGCATCCTGTCTAAATAGGAGGTGTCAAATGGGGACTTGGCTGCTTGAAATTTGAGAATTACTTGGACCTAAATTAAAGTGTATTTTCAAAAACTGACACAATTACTAAAACGAACACAATTCCTTCTGATCAAGCTAAGGTGCTAGAATTATTTCCAGTGCTCTGACTGCAGGCCAAATCAAAACACTTTACAAAGGAATCATGATGCATTAGTGACTTAATCTGCATAGTGTTTAGCAGCCTAAAGGTCAAATATATTCATGAGAACATATGATCTTATGTGTGTTTGGTAAATGAATAAGAAAAAGGTATCTGTTAGAGAAGAGGAGGATCAGAATATTGAAAAAAATATTACACGCTTTTACATGAGTATTACAGATGTTATTCCAATGACAGATGTCTGCAAAGCAGTTTCAAGAACACTCATGAAAACTAAAGGATATACTTCAGCCATCAGAATTTAAATAGGTACTATGCTGCCATATGGCATAGCTGTTTTCAAAGCAAGGGCTAGGCTTTTTTTCTTTTCTGGGAGACCAGATGGCAAAGAGGTTGGTATCTAGAAGCTGTCTCACCTAGATCATCAGGATCAGTCAGTTGCATGGGAGAGCAGGTGATTTTAATCTGGTAGCTTTTCAGTAGTTTATACAAATAATGTGTGCATTTATATTAAATGATGTGAAATGCATCTATTTGCATTTAAACAAACACAAAAATATGTGGTAAGATTCTTGTGATAAATTAAGCATTGTTTTTGTGCAGTATTGACAAGTCACAATTTGATGCACTAGAAGTGTGAACCATCACTTTTCACAAGTGATCCTTCTATCTTCAGGGACTTGCCAGTAACATGTGTAATGTGCAAACCATCCTGAGACCTGGAAGAGCCCAGACCCTAGCACTGCTCACCAAACACCTTCCAAAAGCATTACAGCCACCAAAATGCCTTTCATGTTGCTAGAGCAGATGAGAAAGAATTGATAGCAAGATGGGTTATCACCCAAAACAGATGATAAATGCTGCATTTGTTGTTTGTCTACTATTAAAGGATGCAGAACAAGCAGCCATGAACAGAAATTCCATGACAAGGTGAGAGCAGACCTCAGTGAAGTTGTTAAAACATGCCATCATTTGTAATTTAGGTCAGAACTGTAGGGAAGTGAATTCCCCCAGCTGTCCCCACTCTGCTGTGTGCTGGTTTGCATCACAGAGTGCAAACACACTGGAGCTTTGTCAGGATGTTTTTGCTGTGTCTCAGTGGGAAGAGGAACTTCCTTTCTCCCAATAGCAGGAACGTGGCAATTCAATATAGACCAATGGCAACTGGATCAAGAAAACTCCAGTGGTTACATTTTGGCAAATTTGTGTTTCCAGTTGAATATCTATTACCAGAAAAATTAAGCAGAAAATATGGCAGAGCGAGCCTTGAGATTTTTGTAAATTTAAAAAAACAAACCAAACCAAAACAAAAACCATGAAATCAATAGTAGACACAGTAATTCTAACAATCATCAGTCAAAAATTTCAATTCCTTTTTTTCCCTTCTTGAAACAAAATATGTGTTCTGATGTTTCCTTTTCAGTTTTGTATTAGGCTTTTCTGGATTGGCCACTTGACATGAGGAAAAATTATGCAAGAAAAAAAGAAAGAAAAATATCCAACACAGAAAAGCATACCAATGTTTTTTAAAATATTTTTTTTCTAGATTAAAACAAAAATATCTGATCCAATCTGCTTCTGACTATCTTCTAACAAACTGCTACATTTTCTTTCATTTAATTTAATTACAGAGTAATTTTTTATTAAGATATTGGAGAAGTTTCATGACTTCCTATTTGGGTGCTCTACCTAAAATGCACACAGATAATAAATTGCAGTTTGTCACAAGAACTGGGGATGGAGCAACAATTTATTATTCCCTAACTCCTCGCTCTGATTGTAATGGAACAGTGGTCATGTCACTGCTTCTGTTGCCAGTTGGCCACAGAACTACAAAAAATAACAAATGATAGAGGTTCCCTTCTGAAAAAGCCCACTGAATATATTTTTATTGCCAGAATAAATTTGATTACAAGTATTACAACTAACCAGAATACAGAGAAAAATAAACAAACCTTAGATATGGCAAAACCATCATCTGAGCCTTTTTACTCAGCAGCCATTTAGAAAGAGAAAGAGTAATCAAGTGCCTCCGAGGAGGAGTTTTGCCAATTCCTTGTTTTCACTTTTATTTTTACTTCATCCACTACAATGTATTCTTATTCATTCTAAAAGGTCCTTCATCTCTTCAGTTTTGTTGTGTTCCCCATTGTGGTCTGACAGTCTATTTACAAATTTAATCAAACACACACAAGTAGTTACTGTAGATAATGCAGTTGAACTACATTAAAAAACTGCAGGAAATTATAATAGCATTGCAGTGCACCAGAGTGGAAAGACATTCATTGCTGCTCTGTATTGTTGCTTTTCTGAAAACATACTGATTATCCACAAGTACATCTTAAAATATCATATCTATTCATTGTATATGGGTTTATGTCACACTGGCCATTAACCTGTTTGCATCTTTAAATTCAGCCTTGTACTTGGACTAAGCTCTGCATCTAAATTAATCATCTTTAGGCCTCAGCAACCATTCTGCTTCCTTTAAATCGGATCACTTACTGCTGAACTTCCATACTACCTACAGAATTTTATCCAAGAATTGTTCAATAGACAGAATTATGGCTAAAAAATATAATGCTTGTAAAAATGTTTTTCTGGCCTTACAAAGCCATTTAATACACTGCAATAAATATTTGGTATATTTACCATACAGTCTTTCAATGAAAGCCTCATATTCTGATTTTTGATGTAGATATTCCGTTGAAAGTAGAGATACTTGTCAATATGTTGGACACAAAAGACGGGTCACATCATGAGAGGAACCCCTGCCTTTTCCCTTTTGCTTGGAAAGGAGCCAGGTCCTGTGGTGGACAAGATCTCTGTCTGTGGAACAAAGTCTGAGGGCTCAAATGTCTAAGTGGCCATTTTCTCTGCTTACACCCAAGGCTGCTGTGCACAGAATGGGCACACAGTGCATTTAAACTCATAGCTGATGTCCGAAACGGTGCAAGACAATTGAGCCAAGCTGAGCGACTTCACAGCCATTTCCACACAATTCTTCTCTGAAAAATTCAAACCTCTTCTTCTATACAGAAAAAAACCTCAGCTTTCCTTGATAGGAAAAGAAAAACCTTTGTCTAAAGAATTCTTTGTATTGAGTTCATTTCAAACAAGATAATCTCAAACTACAGCCCAATCTGTTCATTGCATGAGGATGATATCTATCTATCTATCTGTGAATGACCAAATTACATTTGTGCAGAACTGCTGTGCCTGGAAGACACAGCAGTCTTACAGGTGTCCTAACAGCCCTTCTGGGCATGTTTCTACCAAGGCAGCAAAGCTCGGATGCTGCTACAATTCCCATGGCTTAGTCTTTACACCTGCACTAAGGGATATTTTTTCCTTCATTTTCTACATAGGTCAAGTCAGGAGACAGCAGAAATCTTAACTGTAACAAACTCAGCTTTCTGTTCACCAGAAAGGAGGAGCCAAAACCCCACAGGTGAGCAGGGCAAGCAAATGTGATGCAACTGCAGCATCTCAGGCAAAATAGATGGTGTTGGGGCAAAGATGAAGCTGTCAGGTCTATTGGGACCTGAAAGATCATGAAAGCTACAAATTTCCTGAGCATCACTAGCAGCTGTTTTAACTGAACAAGCCAAGCAGAGAACTGGGGGTTATTTATAATGCAGCCCAGTGCTAATTGGGTGACACTGACCGCACTGACTCTTGAAGCCCTGGAGGTTTCTCACCTGCAGCCCAGGAGCCTGGGAAGACTCCAAAGCTCTCTACATTTGCACCAATATTAGGAGCCACTTCTGTGTTAAATATGCAGAAACTACAATATTGCTTTTCTCTAAATTGGAACTTTGCCCCTCAAATACTGATTTTTTAAGAGTGACCACCAAATTCTGTCTCTTTCTTCATAAGAGATAACAGGGTGAGACTGCTGAGCAACTGTCTGTCTTTCCTGGCTCTGTCTAATTAAAATCTCATTTTCAGTACTTTTATTAATAATTTTTTCCCACTTTATGTAGGTTTGGAGGGTATTGGAGTGTTCAAGTGAAATATTAGAAGAGAAATCTGAACATACCTTTCAGTGAACAGTACAGATGCATTATTCATTCAAATTTATCAAATTAGGCAGTGAAATTACAATCTCTTACAGGAACAAAATATATGGATAAGAGTGTTTGTAAATTAGCAACCATTTGTCCTTATTCTTCAGTGCACTGTGCAATGTTCAGCATAAAATTAGAAGACTTGTCTTTCAAAGAGATCCAGCTATTTGATTTACTTTATAAAATGGCCTAAAAGGAGACAAGCTTTACAAGGCTTTCCCATAATTTTTGATTCAATCATGGGGAAAAGCATAATTTTTGGAGTATATAATATCTATTTCTTATATATCTACTGCTCTGGTTGAGTCTGACAAGAAATGATCTCTATAAATCAACAATACAGGAGTGACATTTAGAAACAGCAAATCTGAAAGAGAAATATGTTGCTGTTCTATTAAGGAGCTGTACTAGCTGCCAGCTCCTACAAAAACTGGCAAGCTGCCACTCCGCATGCTTGGTATCGTACCAGCATTGAAACAACTTATATTGCTGTTATAAAGATCATTGAAAGTGTCTCTTCTGTCTGTACTTAACTGTTTGTGAGACCAGCAACAGCAGCCATGAGACCACACTGATCTCTTGAGACCCTTTGGAAATACAAAACATATATCAAAGGTAAAAGCTGAAAGAAATTAACAAATCATATAGGTGAAGCTTACAGAAACAAATCAGGAAGGCAGTCCTGACCCAAGAAGCAAAATTTCCATAATGAACAGGCTGCTTGAGTCTTTGTATGACCATGACCTAATCTGGCATGGGAATAATTCTCCTTTTGAGGTAACTCTGCATTCAAACAACAAAAGATAGTTACAGCTTTGTCATGATGCAGTGATCTTCTCAAACTGAACAATATCCTTTGAGCATTTGGGAAATATCTGATTCATATTCATCATATTAGACTTCTTTATGTTATGTGCATGAAAAACTCAACTCCAAATTAAAGATGTACATGTACAGCAAAATTAGTCAAGGATTAAAATAATCTCCTTCACTACTATCACCCTCCCTTTTTCTGTTCCCCATGATGCTTGAGAAAATGACTCAAAGCCAAATATTTCTGTGGGCTTTGCTGGTGATCAGACTGTTCTTCTCCAAGAATCCAGGCTTGACAGCTGCTTATGGTGCCATCCCTTCCTTTGCTCTCTTGGCAATCTGCTCTGCCTTGTAACAACCTGAGGAAGAAAGGAGGAAGGAAATGAGAAATTACTCATGACTGTTGGCTAGAAAAGCAATAGCAATCATGAAGTGGTTTTGCATGATTGATCTATTAGATGCTTTTTTTAGCAGATTTCACTTACGGAAAGTCTGTTTGGGTCAGAACTTCTCCCAACCCCTCTTGTGAAACTCTTCTGAAGGCAAAAAGGTTGCAGAGATGTAATTCTGCTCAGAGAGGACCCCTTTCTTTCTTGGTTGTGAGTGATTTTTACCACCTCTCTCCGTCCTCATACTACTGAAGTGTTTGTTGAAAAATAATTTTCCTGAGGTTACACAGATCTTATTCACCACATCTTCCTTCTCACTGGCATTGGCCGGAATGTGATAATTCTGTCTGATGGCAAATGCAGAGATTTTGATTCTAGAGTGAAGCCAGAGGAAAAGATATGTCTCAAGATATGTTTAGAGTGTTGTGGGGGAGCAGGAGGAAAGGCAAGATAGTGAGAGTGATCATTAGTGCTGTCTGAGTGCAGTGTTGAAACCAGAGCAGTCTCTTGGATATCAGGTTCAGAGCTCAGATTTAATACAAAATACCTTGGCTCTGTCTGTGGAGGGGAAGAAGGAGGGGAAGAAGGGGGCATGCCTGCTCTCACTATAGAACACTGATTGCATCCTGTCTCCTGCTGCTCCTAGCCTCACACTAACCACACAGACTCCTGCTGTCCCCAGTGAAATCTCCCCAGAAGGTTTTGTTGAAAGGCTCCCTGTCATTTCATGTTGTTCTTGATGTAATTTCTTCAAAGCCATATCCTGATCTGGCACTAGGATGGGTGGTGCCAGGTCATTTCTTAGTCATCAGGGGAACACAGTCTTATGAGATCTCATGCCAATATCATATTCCTTATTTTTAGCTCTGCTATATAAGAAAAGCACAGAGGAGTTGGTGCTGTCACTTCCGTGAGATTCATGCATGGTCACCAGTTTAACAACTTTATTTTTACCTACCCAGGGGATCACATGAAATCATGATAAAATCATTTTTTTCTGTCTTCTCTTTCTTTTACTTAGCTGTGAGATTTCTGCACTGCAACAGATGTATGAGCAGCAGAGGAGAGGCGAGAGGGAAGGAGAGGACAGCTGTGTGCTAAAGGACAAACTGTCATGGATACTGCTCTACACAGTCCTCCCATTCCATCACTGTCCAGGTGCCCTTCCACCTCTCAGTGCTGGCTGCAGCTCTGCCATGCAGTTCATTTGTAGTGAAACCATGCCAAATTTCCACTTTCATGGAGGCTCCGTGGCTTTGTTTGGTACACTGGCAATGTAAAGGACCTTTGAAGTGGGTGTGAATATAAATGACACCCTTTAAGGCCTCTCTACACTGTATTAAAAAGCTTAAGTGAAAATTAGAAAGAGATGTAACTGTTTCTTAAAAGATACAGTATCACCACCAGTGATGGCATGTGAAAAATCCTTGCACTTATTTTTTTGATTATGATTCAAAGTAGAAGAAAAATGATAAAATTATAAAAGTCAGGGAGTTATGTTTCTTCAATGCTTAATAATTTATAGAATGATGAGTTTACTGTGATTCAAGGAAGCTTCTTGCTGATGATACTTCAGGTTACCTATCTTTGTGTCCTCCAGATATTTTTATTTTTTTGTTAATGTTAGGTCAACTTCTAAGCAAGGCTCTTTGCTGCAGGCACAAATTCTTCTGGAAATGAAAGTGCTTCATTTCCAGGATGAGAAGCTAAGCCAGATAATGCTGCAAAGGAGCCAATCCTGGACCTGTACACCCTCTGCCACATGAACTCAGGAATTACTCTCCATCCCCTGCAGCATCACCATCCCTTCCTCCCACATACCCAGAATAACAGCCTAGCAAAGCTGCCTGCTCCTCTGAGGAAAAGCCACAATTCCCCAGCAGTGTGGCCTCAGCATCATTGCCCTGCTGGGCTGTTCAGCAGTATGGGGCTGCTGCTCTGTGGCATTTCTGAGCACATTTGTCTGTGTGTTGTCCTTGGAGATGTTTCCATGGATGCCTCTGGCATGCTTCTGCTCCCCACTGGGAAGGGACTGTCCTTGCTCAGATATTTTCTGAAAATTGTCTAAGTTGCTAGTCTGACTTCATTCCTGTTTAGGGATAAATCTTACTTTTCAGGACAGAAAGATACTTCTTTAAACGGTATCTCTGTCTAAAAAATTCTTTTTATTCATGTCAAGTGGCTGTGGGTCACATTTACTCTGTGTCCAGCTCAAAGACAACTAACTGGTGTCAGCATTTTGGTTCAGATGTTTTGCTTTGGTTCAGATGGATCCTAACTTTTTTTCCTGAGAGTTCACCTTTTAATCTTCTTATCTAGTATTCTGGTATTCCTGTGTGTGGAAATAAAATTCTAAATAAGAGTAACTGGAGTTCCAGCCAAAGTTTTTTCAGAGTAATCTGAAAACTCCAGGAAATTTCTGAAGATTTTCTTCTAGAACCTTTCTGCATTTTTACCAAATTAGCTTGCTTTGCACTGTCTTTACAGGCTTTGTCTGTGACCAAATCCTTCTGCTTATTTGGTTCAGCAGCTTTGGCCTCAAAAGGCTTGACTTGAAATCCATGAGTTCTATGTACAAGTCAAATAGTCAGACATACAGCACCTTCCCCAATAATCTAAATAGCTGTAAAACCTGGAAATGGTTTTTTACCCACACAGTTCCACTGAATATTCTTAGCTCACCCTGTATCCTTAAAAGGACCAGGTTTGAGGCCAACATTTGGAAGCAGTGTGGTGATCCAGGAGATTTTAAAATTCCATTTCTCAAGTAAATGCAAGTCCCATCAGCTCCTTAATTCCTAAACTGTTTTTAAACTAGCTTGAAGTCTCCCAAGCCATCTGTTGGGCAGCTCCTCTGATTCCCAATGTGCATCACTGTCTAGAGATCCCAATCTGTTCCAGAGACTGTGTGGGAAAAAGCTTATACACTGTAGTCATCTGTCTTGTCTGATGTGGGAGGCCAGCTGCAGGTAGGAAAGTAAACATCTTTTCTGAGCCAACAGAACTAGAGATGTCTATCAGTTTACTTGCTGAAATACGTATTTGCTTCAGAAGGAGATTTATGAGGTCATTTTTACTGACTTTGTAGAATGGACCCCAAGGTGTTTTGATGCATAGTGGAATTTTTGGGTGGTTCCCCCTTTTCAGCTATGGCATCTTGAGGGGTGTACTTTTCTAATCAAGGATGACAGACATCCAGTAGGTCAATCTAATTAATTTATGACTTGTCTTTGAGCAAGTAATTTTTATTGGTTGATCTCCACTGGTACCCAGAGGTGTCAGATGAAACTAAGGTAGTAGCCACTTTTTTATTATACTTGCCATGAAAACATTTCCATTTGGATGTTCTCCTAGCCATAGAAAGGAAGTTATAGAACTTAAAGAATAAGTTATAGGAAGGTATGTGTGAATTTTCTAGTTTGCCCTGGGGAAAAACAAAACCTCCTTTCTCCCAGTGGCCTGGTTTTTAACTTTGATATTGTTTTTCACCTAAATGACTGCAGTGAGTTCAGGGCAGTACACCTAATCCAAAACCAAATATTATTTTAGCTACTAATACATCTACTCACATCTTTCCTGACAGAATAAGCTTAGCTTGCTCCCACTGATCCTAGTTATTTTATTTTCCTCATCCTTGCACCTATTAGCTGCTGAGTATTCTGCCTGGCATTTTGATATCCTAACACTGAAGCAGAGAAGAAAGGGGAAGGCAGGATTAAGGGAGGAGGAGACAGATTTCTGGCTGTGTTCATGTTTTCAAGGAAAGCAGCAGGCAAGCCTCCTGACTTAGGTGCTGGGTGGCTTTTATGCATGCTGATTCAGAGATCCCAGAATAGCTGAATTTAGGGAGAAATCTGAGGATGTTTCTAAGTAACATTGGTCTTCTTGACCTTTCATGATCTTGCCCTTCTGTCAATACAGGAGTGAGGAGTGCAATGTTTCTGTGTTGGAGCTGCAAGGTACCCTAAATTAGATGCTAGAGGAAGGATAAGGTGGCTGGTGATGTCAGCCCTCCACATGTTCCACTGGAGGAGTCACTGTCTGGAAGGGCCCAGTCCCAGCACAAGGGACACCACCTATCATCATGGTAACTCTTGGACACAAGGAAGCTCTTTCTTCATGAAGGTTGTTCCTCCAGGGATAAAATTTAAAGTAAGCTCATGTAAATATAAATTGATCAGGCTGCTGAAGATTATGCAAGAATGAAAAATCATTGTCAGTCTGTGCCTCAGCCCTCTTTTTGAGCTTTTCTGTCTTCCTTACTCCAAGGTGTTCCTCTGGCACCCAATCAGAACTGGCCAGAAAAGCAGGCAGGATGTCACCACTGGTGCACTCCCCTGCACAGGTACAGTCTTACTATATAATTTTAAATAGATGTTGATGGACAGAAATCTTTGTCTGAGAGTATTTATTCAATTGCATCTTCTTCTTCAGTCCATGAAACAATACAATGTGATGGCTCATGTAGTCTGTAAGCATGACATGGAAGCCATGTCTCTCTCTAAAGAGAAATACTGAAAATCTGCACCATTCACCTTTAAGGATTATACAAAACAAAGGGTGTCAGACCTCACCCCTGTGCAATATTTGGTGTGTTTACTAGTGATAGAGTGATATTCAACAGAGTATAAATAACAAAGTGTCAGCAGACAGGAATTGATGAGCATAAGAAAAATATGAACTAGACCTCCTCAGACTCTTAGAAATGCATGTGGCATTAGGTCAGTTGGGTACTTTTATCCCTACCCCACAACTAAGTGAAGCCTTCCTCTTCCTATGCATGATATCTCTAGGAGCAGCCTTCAGTTTGTGAGACTGGAGGTGTGCTTGAGGAAACCAGTGTACCCAGAACAATGCTCACTGCTTAGCTCCTTGTCTGGAAATGCTTCTATGTCTCTGATATTTGCATGCTGTTCTACTCTGAACAAGAATACAGATAATGACAAGATTGTCAACATTCAAGTTGACAATCTTGACTTATCTACACAAGCAAGGTGGTGACCATCTTGATAATGCAATTTTATTCATTATCCTGACACTTGTATTTTGATATTCATCTAGTTTAATTCAGTTAGCCTAAACAATCAACACTCACACCCCCAAAAAGCTGAACCCATGGATTTCTTCAAGCACCTACCCATATTGATGATGAGGCATTCTTCACCCTCTAGTTTATACAGGGCAGGATTAGGTTTTCTGTGTTGCAGGTTAGCATCTGAGATCTTCCACATGAATCACAAACATGAAAGTGGCATACCTGTTAATTAACATCAGAAAAAGTCTCTGCTCCTTGTGATTTGATTTCTTTCTCAGTATGGCAAAACAAACTACTAACATGCATCCCCCATCCAAATAAAAACAACACAGAGGGTGGTGGAAAGGAGAAGGAGAAAGAAGGCAAGGAGAAAAGGAAAAGAAATCAAAGGCCAGTTTTGAAGCATTCAGTTATTCTCACTGTTGGTATGCTTTGACTTTGAAGCAGGTGCTTCCTGTAAGCTCAGACTAACAGGGACCTGCCTCAGGTTCTCCCTACATGGGTGTTCAGCTCTGTCACCTCCATCTAAAGCCTTCCTCATTAGTTTGTTCATGCCCTGTTGGCTCAGTCTGTGACCACACAGCTATCAGGGAGGGAGCTGCAGGCATCTCCTAAGAGCTTTTAGGAGTTTAATGCATTTTTGATCCAAAGAACACATGCATGTTATCAGAAGCAGCAATTAGCATTTTCAGGATCCAAACCATGAGTTTTCATATAAATAATACAATTACAGCTAAGTCTTTAATGAAGTTCTGGTATAGAACTGCTGTTCTATACCAGCAGTTTTCCTTTGCCTTCTGTGTGTGTCCCTGTGTTTTTCCTTTTGTCCTGCACATAAGCACACATTCAGGTGTGCATATGCACTGACATTTATCTTCCACACTGAAACTGAGCCATATCAAAGCCTAAAGAATGTTTTAATAGTATGAGTTTCCAGATCAGTGCACATTAGAGCATTTTGTGGACTACTCTGAGCTCTCAGCATTGAAGCAACTCCTCCAGTGTGTTACTAACATCACCTTTCCCTAGTGAAATGAGGATTTTATAAATAATATGCACATACCATATGCCACTAGAAGGTATTTCATAGTATCTGGCTTCACAATTAAAAAAACCCCAACATAATGTGGCTACAATATGCAACTGATCATAATACAGCAAAAATCAAATATTTCTGCAAAAATGGACATTTTCCTCTCCTGCTGGGAGTATGATTATGCCTTTTCAATATGTTAATCTGAATCACACAAAAAAGTCTTGCAAAAGACTTTTAACAATTTTTTCTTTAGTCATTTAAAAATATGCTTTGCTAGTTTTGCTGAGGTTATGCAAAAGCAACAACAGACATTCATTAAAGCTTTTATTTGAAAGGTATTTGCTAAGGTTATTTTTTAACTAATTACTAAAACTGAGAGAATATTTGAAGTTTTATCTACTGCCCAATTAAAAGCTTCACCTTATGCATCCATTGACTTCTTATATCTGTGTCTGCTTATTTTCTATCCTAAATCTGTCCATCTGCATCAGCATTTTCCCTTAAAACCATTGGTTTTATTTTCTTCTCATGTCCTCTAATGTGCTGTATTATGTGTTCTCCTGCTACTGAATATTCTGTTCTATTTTCTGCTTTCCTGTCTTTCTGTGGCCAGTTTTCCCTTTACCCTTTATGTAAGGGTAAAGGGAAAACTGGCCACAGAAAGATGGCCACTGTACTATTGGCCACTGTATATGGCCACTGTACTATTATGGATATATGTACACATACACTCCCTACACAGCATCAATTAGTTATGAGGTGGAAAAAAGGGAAGCAGAGAGATCTGCTTTTTTTTGTCTCTTTTGTTTCTCTTCCAATTTCTACTAAAAAAAAAAATGGTGTCAGAGAAATTCCATCACCAGATTAATCTATTGAAAAAGAGGCTTGCCAGTCAGCCTGAACAATCATTTGTTAGCTGTCAAGATGGAAAATGCATCTTCTGAGGATCTGAGTGAAGTTTTTCAGCAACAATCCAGCACTGAAGGAAGTCTGATCCTTCTTCTCCTTTGAAATCTTCAAGCAAGATCCTTAAAGTGTTTGCTGTATTTTTTAATTCCTTTTTCTCCCACCCTCTGATTCTCTAGCCTTCACACTTGCCTTTTTTCCTGACCTCTGCTTCTCTCCTTTGATCATAATCCTCAAACCAATCTTTTTTGAAGACTCTTACATTCCTCTGTGCCCGCTGAAGCAAATTGCCTTTCCCCTTATTGCCTGCTTATAGATGCTTTCCCACTTAGCTTGGCCAGGGGACAGGGCTGTAGATACAAACCCTGGGGGATGTGCCTGCTGGAGCAAAAAGAGTCACCACCTGAGAAACAGATTTCTTAATGGCTCCACTGGAAATGTGACTGGCCTCTGCAGCAAGTCATACACCTTATGTCACTCCAAACAAGGCCACAACTGGTAAGGAAGTGTGGGATCAGATATTTGGGTTTCACAAGGGAACCCTTAGATATTATATACAAAAAGCATACAGGGTAAAGCATGCAGCATGTCCGGCTCTGTCGGTGGGCAGAATTCCTGATACTGGTAGATTTTCAATGCTACATTTGAAGTTCTCATTGTTTTCTCTTCTTTCCTCTGAGTTCCAATTGGATGTGTATTACTGCAGAGAATTTGTCTATGGAGCAACAGCCATCCAAAAGAGCAGAAGCAGCAGTTTGTATGTAAGTCTCTCTCTCTGTCTCTCTTAACTGGCCTTAGAAGACCAAGTGTTTTTAATTTTACCATAGTTCTTTAGCACAGCAAGGATTACAAAACTAGCTTTGAATCAAAATGCTGCTGTGGAACAAGTTTCTGTTTGTGGAGCCCAAGCCAACTTTTCTTTATGTAACTAGAAAGAAGGGCAGAGGTCTCTAATTAACCCCATGGTGCACAGCTTGGGACAGCACTCTGGCAGCTGTGGGGGCAAGTGGTGTAGGATCTGAAGTGCTTTGAGCACACACTTGAAGATCATGCTTCCCAGCACTAGATTTAGCACAGATTTTTCCCTTCAGGTTTAGGCAACCAAGCTGGCCTTGCTGGCTCAGTATTCCTGCTGCCTCCTTTCCCAGGAAATAAAGACAATTGCCTATTTGTAAAGGACCTCAGGGATTTACAAGGCCCCATAGCTGCTATGGCCTGAATTCCTGGTTACATACAGTCATTTATCAGTGCTTAAAGGTGCCTTTATGCAGCCAATGATGTAAAGATCCTTTATCTAAGTAGCAGTTGATCCCTACATATCAACTGTTGTGTCCCTGACACCTGTTACTTGAAACTATGATCAAGTATTTGGCTTTCTTCTGATGCAAGTGTCCCTCATTTCTGTGTGTTGGTGTAGCCCAATTACCAAATGCAGTCTCTTCCCACTGACATCTTTTCTGCAAGAAACAGAGTAGCATAATCTATTTTCAAAGTCAAAGCCTATTAAATATAAAGGTCTCCAGCTCCCAATCATAGGCTGGAAAACATTCAGCTCACAATGTCCATTTCCACCTCCCACTGTAAAAGCAGCATCATTTTTTTTCCCAGTGACTAGATCTGCTGCCATGGTTACAGCTTCACACAGAGTAGGGTCACCTTCTCTTTCAAGAAAAATCAATGAAAGATTTAATTTACACTATCCCCGTACCAGTCACATTTTACACCAGTTTTTACTGCTTTAATGTTCCATTCTCCAAAAATGAAGCAGCAAACAGTGGGATGGAGATGAGGGAAGCAGCTGTCACGTTGATAAATAGATAATAGATACCAGCACTGATTAATTAAACAGCTCTGCACATTAACAAAACCTTCAAGCAACATTTCCTTTTCTCCCCTTCCTAAACATTGCACTTGGAAGCTTGCAGCTGTTATGGACTTAAATACTTCCAAGAGACAGAGCTGTTTTGATAATGATAATGAAATTTTTTATGCTAAGACATATTCAAAAACCTGTCGCTGAAATTGGCCTCTCATGTCCTTGGACAGCTCTGTGCCTCCCACCACACTTAATTACAGAGGACAAATATGCAAGCCCAAAACCTCTCTACCTTTTTCACTGGAAGATGCTTTCCTAACACACCAAGACTGCCCACAAAAGTGGTCACAAACCCAGTTTTCACAGAGTTGGTTTTTGGTATTTTTTTAGAGGAAAGAAGAGAGCAAAGTATGGCAGTGACTAAGTAGCCACCCATGCTGCAAATCGTGTTTGCAAATGCTGTTAAACTGAGAATGGCATTAGGAACTTCCAATTTCCTCAAACATATACTAATTTTGTTTCACCTATGTTTTAATTAATAAAGCAGGATACTTTCACTACAGCTCTCAGGTGGGTTTAAGTTACCTCAGCCCCACAAAATAAGGTAGGACCCACCAGTTGCTGTTGAGTTGCCTTCTGATCACTCAGCAGCAGTAAGCAAGGCAAAGTGATCTCTCCAGACCCTTCCTCCAGCTCGGGGTCCCATTTCTTTCCTTTCTGACACCTTTGCTTCTCACAACATGAGCAACCAGGTAGGTCTCTGCTTACAGTACTTCATGCTTACTATTTCAAAATTTTATTGTAGCTATACTGCTGAGCAGCCCAGTTAGCTTAGGGAGGAAAATTCACTCTGGAGGTCACTTCAATTCGTGACACCTCTGGTGCAGCTGACAGCAAAATGCTACCTGTGAAAGCCTTGTGTGTAACATCTCTCCTCTGACAGCTGCCAGCCCATTCCTCTTGGTGCAGCTGCCACCTCTGCTTGGCAGAAATGCATTGAGGGATGCTACTCCACCACACGTTTAAAATATTAAAAAGTGGAAAAACACTGTTTTTTAATACTGTAACCCCAAGCCAGGAGCTGTCCCCCACAGAATACTTTCACAGTGAGAACTGAAAAAACAGGTTAAAATTTTAGCTGCTCTGTCACTGAAACTGAAAGATGCATTTCTTGATCTAAAGGCAGGCATCTTCATTAGTCTTTTGTAGCTGAAGACAACCCTAAAGGGCACAATGCAGAATACCCGCAGGTTGACATTGATATGTAAAGCAATGTAAAATCAGATTTTTTTTATTGATCTTCCAGTGGGCACTTTTTAAACACTGGGTTTAGCATTGGTGTGTATTTAAGGAATTTTGTCAGGTATTAACCTGTCCCAATTTTTATCTCTGCAAAATCTGTAATTCTTTTGGAAGAATATCTTCACATATCTAACAAGCTGAACTCCCAGCATGAGTCCCGAACACAAATTTGGCTTTGAAGACAACTGTTTCATCATGGCCTTTGGGGGTAGCAAGAGTCAATCAAGACTGGAAAAAGTTATTTAAGTTTCTTGACTGAAGACACTCCTCACTTATTGTATTCCTTTATAGCTTAAACTTCCCATGGTTGCTTTGTTTCTGCTCAAGATAACTATGGTTTGAGAGTAAAGTCTGTTCTGACATTTTGCCATTTGGGAAAGAAATCCAGTACAGTATGCACAACTGCTAGTGTCAGAGAGGAAGGTCTGACATGAAAATAAATGCAGATAGGAATGGAGGTACTGGAATGAGCTGGGAGCACTGCACCCAAAAGCCAAAACCAGCCCTTTGTTTTTATCTCATGTGTTACAGATAGCATATGCCAGCAAAGCGCTGTCATTGCTAGTCACAGGTCACATACTGCCAAGGGACTGTGATGGTGAAAGAAAAGCAAAGACCCATCTGCAGAGCCAGAAGCTAAGACAGACCTCTCATAGCTTTCTTTGTGGGTAAATTACACACCAAGCATGCTTACAGGCCCAGACAGATGGACATGTGTTGACACTTGCAGTTTTTATTCTGTCTCCTGTGTCATCATAGTCAGGCACCAGTTTAGCATTTCCGAGTGAGATTGTTGCATCAAAGTTAAGCCTGGGGTTGCCTTGTGGCCAGCTCTGCTCATCTCTGGAGAGTACAGGAAAGGGCAGCCCTACTTCTCCATAATATTATTGCAAAATGATACCAGCATGGGTCTGAGCTTGCTATTACAAGAGGCTTTGAGTTTAATGTTTATTAATTTGTTCTTGAAAGGGTCACCAACAGGCCACAGCATTTCACACAATTTTCTCTCATTTGGTTTTATTGTTACTGTGTTTAAAGCCTCAAAAACATGCATTTCTTTGTCTGTGGTGTAGTTTTTCTGTCCTTGAATTCCAGTGATCTTTTGTGATATCCAAGCACTCTTAAGCATTAAGATGAGCTAATATGAAAATCATACTAACTGCTTCTCAGTGCTCATGCAAACCAAAGAGAATAGACGTGAAACACAGATTCAGTGGCTGGATGTCAAAAAGCCCTGATTTACCTCCCAATTACCACTAACAGAAAATTGCAGTTGCTGGGAATGAAAAGCCTGTGGACCTTGACAGCATGTGCACAATGCTGTTTGTAGACAACAGCCTCATAATAGCTGACCTTGAGGAGCTCTGCTGGGTCTGTAGCTTTGCTTCTCTGCTAATGCTTCCTGTAAACAACAGCAGCTGACAAAACCAATACAAAAGAGAGGGAGGAGGAAAAGTTTAACTTAATTTAAAAAAAATCCAAAGACGGTAAAAAAAAATTAATCTGTTCAATGATTGTTTGGGCACTGCCTACACCCGTCTCCCACTGACTTCAGCCTCTTCTGTGGTGAGCAAGCACTGCTGATATCCATCAAATGACCTGTGAGATGCATTCTCCTCTGACTCAGCAAACTGAACTGTAGCAACTAATCACCACCATTCAGCTCATATTAAATAGAGTTTCTTATTTAATTTTGGTACAGATTTCAGGGTTTTCTGAGTGACATCTCTGGCAAAGTAGCAACTAAAACATAGCTTCTGTATATCATCAGCAAAGAGTCTTCTACACCATCAGCAGCTAGCCCATTTTCAGAAAGATAGCCTGAGGCAGGAAAAGAAAGCTATTTCTGTGGGTTTAGATTCCTGCCAGATTCTCTAAGCTTGCCCTGCTTTCCCCTCCTGCCCAGCTCTGCCACAGACCTGCCTCCCTGATTCCTAGGTAGCACCTTTATAGCCACATGCCTATCAGAGCCTGCCCATCAGAGCCTGCCTAGGGCTCTGATGCTTTATAATCCACTGCTCACCCGTGGCCTTGCCCAGGCCAAAACCTTTTTTTGCAGCTACAGACAGATTTAATTCTCTTACTAGATTTTGTTTGGCGGTTGCTTCATCCTAGTACTTGCAACACATTGTTTTACGCTACATTTACTTTCCCACTTAACATTTCTGCTTATCAAGCCTGCATGAGCTGAAGCAGTGCTACTAGCACTGCCAGCAAGACAATTCCATGCTGGATTTATGTCCATGGACATGAAATTGTGTTTTATTACCCAAGGTCAGTCTGAGCAGTCTCCATGGGGATCTGTCTTTTCCATTTGGAGGTATGGCTGCAGGTGCCAAAATTTCCTTCAGCTAGATTTCTTGCATAGTGAATGAGCATGCCAATACTGCTCCTTTCCATAGGATATGTCATGGTTTGTAATGTCAGCTGTCAAATACTTTGGGTCAACATGAACCATGATGGGCACAATACAAACCAAAAAGTTCATCCCCAAAGCACTTACATTTGTCCTCTTACTAATGAGTTGCCAAATCTCACTGCTGCTAGGGGTGTAGTAATACTGAAAGCCAAGTGTAAGGGTGCTTGTAGGGAAATCTGACAGATGATGAAGTCTGACTAAGACAACGAGCTGGGAAGGCACTCAACCCCTCTGCTCTGTTTTCGCAGAATTAAGGAAATGTCTGTCTCCAAGACAGACAAACCCAGCTTTTATATGTTCAGCATTTTAAAGGTTTGAATTTTGATAATGGCTTGTTTTGTGCTGCACTGTGGAAAAAAGATAGCCATTATGTCTGCCAGTGTCCCCTGAAACCAAATCATTAGCTGATAAAAAAAAATGTTCAAAATTCATATTACATTGTATTTGAAAGGGATTCATTTGTTAACTCAGTAGTTGATCAAGCTATGGAAAAATGTCTGCTAAATAATTATGCCTTGTGATCTTCATGTTTGCTAGGATAGTAGGAGTAAAAACATATTTTAGCATATTTAATCCATTTTGCAGTCATAATATTTTTGCTCATTCTAGAAACAGCAAAGGAATTCTAGAAAGGCAGTGACCTGGGAAATTTTATAGTTAGCATTTTGTGACCTTTATTTCAACAGCTTTTTAAAATGAAGATTAAAGAAATAATTAGACACTAGAATTAAATGTAACTTTCAAATGTTTTTGAAACCTAAAATAGCTGCTAAGGAAAGCAATATTGAAGTTTGGGACTACAAGTTATTTAATGGAAGACAATAACTTACTGCATCAGAAAAATCACCCCCCTGTGGTGCTCTGATCAAGAACTGATTTCTTCTTCTTTGTTAGCAGCAGTAAGAATATCTTCTTGTCTGGTTAGAGAAGTGGTTCAGATCTCTATTGTAATCAGGATATTATGAAAAGACAGAAACTACAGAACTATACTACTACTACTAAACTACAGAAATATACTCCTGCTGCTACTGCCCTTCCTGTGGGGCCTGTCTTCAGCTTTGTTACTTGTATGAGATATTGTGCTGTTCTGCTGCACAGAAATGTGAGGATAATTTGGGGTGATCAGGTTGTATAGTGATGGAGAAGCCATATAGAGGTAGCCAATGTTTTGGGATGCAAAGTAGATTCTACTGGGGAAGCTTTATGTTGGGGTCCCTTTTGCCTTGCATCTCATGCAGTTAGCTTCCCCAGAATGCTAAATGCATGCAAATTACTGCAATCTTGATTTGGCAGCATTCTGCATCTCCTTTTCACCAGTTGCCAACAAACTGATAAAACCAAGTTTAAAACTGTTTAACATTCAGAACACTACCACAAGTGGGAAGGAACAAACAGCACTGGACTTGAAAGATTCTCAGGAACAAAATTTTTTGACAGTGCTTTACTCATTGTGGAGAAATCAGAATTGTTTTCTTTCAAGTTAATTATATGTTCCTAAGGAAAGCTGTTTCAGTTAGAACATAGTTTTCAGGAGTAATATTCACAACAGTTTCCTTCCATCTCTCATGCTGCTTTTATAGTAGCATTAAATATATCCTGTTGAAGCCCATAATACTTCAGCAGCTGCTCACTTTGAAATGAAAAAAATCCCTACTGACTTGGGATGACATAAACATGTTTAAAGACTTTTTATTTATAAAAAAGACTGAAAGACTTCTGTTTGTCTAACTCTTCTCAAGTAGTGCTAGTCAAAAATATTTCAATGCAATGCTTTTCACTCAGAGAATACTATTCCAAGGAAATTACACCATTTAGTGGAATTGCATTCATTAGTGTCAAACTCATAGGAGAAACCACCAACAATCACAATACACACACAGAGCACATTCCAGACAACAGCTTGCCTCAAGCTATGTAGCCACCTGATAATTGTAAAAACTGGGCCTGATCATGCATCTGGATAAAGCATTATTACATGTGAGAGCCTGGATGGTAGGTGATCAGCTGCCTGGGAACCAAAGTGTCCAGGTGATGTTCATAGTATTCTGCTCCAGAAAGAAAGAAAGAAAGAAAGAGGAAGGAAGGAAAGAGAAGCCCTCAATAAAACTCACAAAGTGATATGACTGCCTCATTGTTTTAAAAGCCAGGTGAGGGAAAATTCAAGCCCACATTCAGACACCCATATATGGACACATAAAATATGTGGTATGAGCTCAGGTATGAAATAAATGTACAGGTTTTCACTGAAGTCAGCAGAGATCTAATTCTCCATGCTTTTGCATCTGTAGAGGTGCCTGTTGGCATCTGAGATGCTTTAGGATATTCGAGACATCCAAAAGTATGATAAATTTGATATAGGACCCACAGCATACCTGCACCCTGGTGGCACAGCTTGAGGCAATGCATTTTTGATGAGCATTGCCATCAATAGTTTTCAGTCAATACATGCAATGGAATTCTCAGAATCTGTTATTTAATCAAATGTATGTAGCTGCTCCAAGATAAGCTGAACAGCTCTCTGGAGTTGCACTTCCTTGGTTGGTTTGCTGTTTTTTTAAGAATGAAATTGTAGTGACAAAGTGAGCAAATACTTCTGGTTAGTAATACTGCTACTTTACAAAAATACTGTTTAGATGGTCAATACTGAAGCCTCTCTGTGGGAACTGGGTGAGACCAGAGCTTTGCTGGTTCTTCCTAACAGCCTGCTTGGGCAATGAAAGATTGAGTAAAATCATTGTCTGTACCACACAGGTTTGACAGAACAACACTGTAATTTCATTCAAATCAGTCCAGGCAGTTTCTCTCTATCAGATCTGTCAAGAAAATACTGCCTCTATTTCCAGGACTTCCAGACCTGCAGTGGGAAGGAGCATCATCATGAGCTCATCTTGAAGCACCCAAGACAAGGGGTTTTGTTTGCATGGTCATATTTTCCCAAGGCCATTTAAAGTAGCATAGAGATGGCTGACCTAGAAAGACATTTTTGGGCTAAGGAGAAAATAAAGCCAAAACTTACTAAAATACTAGCACAGGGTTTTACAGGAATGTGAATCTGCTGTGAAGATGTTGCCATCTTTATACAGTAAATTGAAGTACAGTCCAAGAAGGATGTTGGAAAAAACCCTTTATTCTGCCTTCATGAATTATTAATTTTAGCTGGGCCAGAAAGTGACTCAGTGGAGAAAGGAAACAGGAGAACCATGTGCTTCACTGGGTAGGAAGGGAATAGGATGAACAGTTTGCAGCAGTGATATTGATTCCTGGCCTCCCCATCCTGCTGGTATTTCCTCTTCTCCCAGCATACTTCTCAAATTTTTAATATATATTCTTCAGTGTAAGAAAATATTAGAAATCCCTCTCCTTAATTTTTAGGCAAGTTATATATGGGAAGTATAACTGGGAAAGACATTATAAGTCAGTGAGTCTCATTATGACCTGACCAAAATTTAGACACGTTTGAAAACTCTGGTCTGAAAACACTACCTGTTTGGGGAAAATGATTGAACTTTAAAATTAGAGCATGCTTCTGTCTTCTTTAGAAGGGAAAAATGCAATGAGGAGATAACTCTCCAGTATTCTCTAAACAGGGGTATACAAGAGCCAGTGGAGACCGCTTTGAAAGGGTTATAAAAACAACTTTAGGAGGACTGGGAAAGAGCAAGGGTAAGTCAGAAAATATAGGAAAACTATTTCTGGGCAACACAACCTTACAGTTTACTAGAGCACATAATGTCTGTAAAAAGAATAGAAGCTCTCTTGGACATACACTGACTCCAAGACACTTCTGTCGTAGCACAGAAAGTCTTGCAGACCACAGATACATTTTGCTCATGGGTTCTGAATGGCTCCAAAATAAAGGAAAAAGTGTCACAAACAAAGGCATGGCAAAAATTGCTTGCTAGGTTTTTCAGACTTGTATTGTTCTGAAATGGGCAGAGTTCCTAATTTGGTGGCACATTTACTTAGGAAGAAAGCAAAATAACTGCTTTAACTGAACACTGAAATCTGACAGTATGACATTGAATGTTAACTTTCAAATAGTAAGGTGCTGCAGCATAAAACATCACTTGAACCTCTATTTGGAATTAAAAATCTCTTAGCTGTATGTCTTCCAGTTCAGCCCACATGTAACACAAATGGAACAGCTTTAGCTTCCCAAGAGGAACTGTCTAACATAATTGTAATTCAGCATGTGTCTACTGCCAACATCTGAGGCAATGCCAGACATAGTCACCTTAGCAGACTGGCAAAGAACAACCAGGACTGCAGCTTCCTGATTTGGGGGAAGCCTAGCAATTAATTAAAATTAAAATCAGCAACAAATTAAATTCTGATCAGTAAAACCTTACCTTTTCTGTACATGTTTTATCAGACTGTCCCTGTCAGTAAGTCTTCTTTCCCATGAGAATAAACTCTGTTCTCTTTTCCTCAGCAGAGTTCTGCTCCCATCTGCACAGAGCAGTCTAAAACCAGATATAATGCTTGGACAGCTGGTACCCTTGTAAGATACTCTGCATTTTATACAAATTAAGCATTGTCCTTGCTACTCTGGAACAGGATGAATCTCTTTTCCCATCTTGTTTCCTTTGTAGAGAAAGCACTAAGCATGTAATTGTCATCTCTAGGTAGGGCAAATGGTTTAAGTGATGAGTTTCTGCAAAATGTAGCACAGACTGAAGAAAATTAAATCTGTAATCATTCATCCAAGCTCACTATAAAACAAACAAACAAAACCAGTGACCTAACAAGAACACATACGCAATAAAAGTCAAATTCCTGCAATAAAAATACAAGAGTCTTGTTTAGCTTGACAACACAATGGCTCCCTCTGCAGGGTGACACATCTCATCCGGATATAAAATGGTCTTGTGTGTAACTGATGTATGTCTCAGGCTGTTTCCAGTGGACAAATTCTCAGGATCAGTGAATCCCCTGTGCTCAGATACAGCTGTGTGTTATGTGCAGAAAAAATGTATGATATATTAGATTGAAAGTAAGTGCTATCTCACATGAACATCATTCTCTCAAAAATTTTTCTATGTATCAGTTTTGTTCCCTTTCACACTGCTAAATCCATGATGACCTCACAAACTTACCTTACAATAAGGCAGAGGTCTCAAAAATGTTATGCTTCCCTTTTTACCTATTAGAGTCCACACATCTGAGGCTTTCTTTTATAAAAGAAGAAAATATTGATGAAAGAATATAAAAAATAGTTTAAAATATAGAGAAAAAATAAGAATAGGGAAAGGACAGCACTCAGAAAAACAACGCTTAGTTACACTGAAAATTCTATTTCTAATAAAAATAAATATCTAGAAAAAGAAAGGCAGGTATGGTTATCAAACTTTATGATACTTCAAAACTTCAACATAATTTCTGTTTCAGTTCATTGCCTTTCAGAGATTCTTCCTTTCAAGAAAGGGAATAAAGTCTTGAAATCAGGACAGAGCTGAACAAACACTCTAGAGAGGAGATATGGTCAATCAAAAAAGAAATTGAAAAATCACAAAAATCTGAAATGGAGTGACTACAACCAATTGTACTAAGATGAAATGTAGTGCAGGGAAAGGGACCAAAACTTGCCCAAAATATTCCCTTTGAAATCCCTAAAATTAGGAAAGAAAGGGAAACAGAGAGAAGAGAAACAGAAGAATTGAAATTGCAAAACAAAAAAAAATCCTGACTCAAAGTAAAAACAAAGAAAGCCAGTGGGATGACCTGAAGTGCAGGCATCTGGCCTGAAGCTTGCCCAATTGATCCTCATTGAAATCACAAGATTCCTGTTTCATGCCAAGTCTGGTGCTAATAACATGCCTTCTCATTTGTACCAAATATTAATTAGAATTTTGAGAGCAAGAAAGATTATTCTTTGTTTGAGCTGGACAAATGGAATGCAGAGCCAGGTCAGAGCAGCAGGCACGGCAGCCTTGGGCATCAGGCAAGAGGAACTCAGAGGCTGCAGCGCTTGCCTGTGGCAGAAGAAAACAGAGATCAGCTGTGCACTTCTCCCTCCTGCTTTTCTGCCCACTTTTGCTGCCACAAAGGGAGGGTCAGGGGCATGCACAAGTACCAGGCTAACCCCAAGGGGGCGCCTACTGCCAGCCCTAAATAGCAGCAGGATCGGCATTCCCATCCTCTGGAACAGCTCCAGCCTCACCCTCCTTCTTTTTTCCTTCATGAGAAACAGCCACGCTCCTTAACTGTGGTGACATAGACTGACAAAATACCTGACTGCAGATATTTTCAAACTGAGATGTTTGCATGTACATCAGACAAAATCTTCCTTCATCACAGACAGATTTTACTCATCTCTTAATCTCTTACCTCTGGATATTAGACAGGCAAATTCTGTTCTTGAGCTGAAGGTTGTTTATGTAAGCCAAGGATAAATGTATTCTTAAAAGCTGCTATTTCTGGGTGGTTTAGCACAGTATAGTGGTTGCATATCTATTTCACTTAGCTGATGCAGTATTCTAGCAGGAAACAGCAGCAGGAGACCAATGTTACGCAGCACACAAGCAAAAAAGGGTATGCTTGTGAATACTAATCTCCTGACTGAGGTAATCACTGTGACAAAAAAAAAAAAAAAAAAGAATAATATAAGGCCCAACTCTTCTGCATGAAGTCAGATACATTCAGCACAAATCTAGTTTCTCCTAGGAGCTGAAAAAGGAGGAAGGTCACTTGTCAGTGGGCACCACTTCAGGATTCACGACGACCTCAAAACACAGGGAGAGAGGGGATCCTTTCCCCAGCATGAAGGAGATGCTGAAATGCCTCCCAGCTGTCCTGACACACCAGGAGCTGGGAGGCAACAAGTAAACTGAGGCTTCTGCATTTGCAGATTAAAAATGGTATTTTAGCTAAATGATTATGTCTATTTTTCTATTAATGTACAAAATCAACGAAACATCCTTAAGAGAAATTATTTGGCTCTGAGGTTATCGTGGTACTCACTGCACCTGTAATTTCCCTTTGCAGGACAGGATCATGGATGCTCTTACCAACTAGTTTATTTTAAATCTTCATTAATTATATACCTTACTCATCCCTTCTCAACCTTTTGTCCTTCCCACTTTCTCCTTCTCCTCCTATTTCTTAGTCTGCAGTTCTTTTACTCAATAAACAGCCAGTTGTTCAAATGCTAATTCCAACCATTGTCCATTGCCTGTAATGCAAGAGAAAGGTCAAGCATCAGTCTTTCTATCCACACTAATATAGTAATAAATTTTCCTGACAACAGCAGAATAGACCAGAGATGGATTTTTAATTTTTTAAAAAGATGATGAAACTGTGAATAACCTGATGCTTCTCAAAGATTGACAGTTACAACACTTAAGTTCTGTAGCAGGGTGTGATTTTTGAAACAGTGCTGCAGTAAGTACAGGAAATAGTTATATTTAAAAGATGAGCAAATAGGACTGCAGCACACTAACTTCACAGAGCCACACTTAAAAAGCCCATGACAAGCTACAAGTAAAAGTTACCACCAACAGTTCAAGAAACTTATTTTGAGGTTGTTAATTCAGCCTACAGCTCCAGGGTCACTGACACTCAAAAAGGGCATTGCAAGGGCACGACAGCAGGGTGTCCACATTGCTGGCTCCACACTTTTTCATCTCTTAATAAAATTCTTCATTTCATGAAAGGAAACAAAATCTCACAATTACAATAAGTGTCATTTCACAAAGTTTCAGTCATTCCATTCCATTCTGTTCTGTTGTTTTCACTTCATTTCAGAATTCCATTTTTTTCACACTAACCTTTAAGCAATCTTGGGGCTGTAGCTGAGATGTCCATCCCCATTTGTGGCCCTAATCTGTGAGGTGTGAAGGCAGAAATGCTGTGCCCTGCCATAATCCTCTTGTCATGAATTTTCCAGCCCCAGTGTCCCTAGAACTCTCAGTTCTTTTTCTCTCTTAACCCCAACTCTAGGCATAATGGCATCTTGTCACTGGGGCTGAGGTTCTGATCACCATGGGAGGTTCAGATTAGAAAGACGTAGGAGCAGCAAAGTTGATGCCCTGCCAGGATTGCCTTGGCATGCCTTTTCCAGCCCCAGTTTTCCTGGAGCTGAACGCTCTGCAGTCCTCTGAACTCTAACCTGAACCCTAATGGCAACTTGTCACTGCTGCTGTGATCCCCCATCACCGTGGCTGGCCCAGATTCCAAAAGTGTAGAGTGATCAATCTCAGTAGCCTGCCACAATGAAATGTCTTCATTTCACGAAAGGAAACGAAATCCCACAATTTCAGTGAGTATCACTTCATGAAGTTTCGGTTCATTTCCTGTAATGCACTGTACTTCATTCCATTCCATTTCAAAAATTTAACTTCTCCTAAGAATTTTCATTTTTTTCAATTTCATTTCACTTCCTTATATTTCCTTTCTTTGTCTTCTCCCACAACTTCATTTGTTGATTTCTTGTTTCACTTCCTTTCATGAAAGGAAAGGAAATCTCGCTATTTCAGTGAGAATAATTTCATGAATTTTTGGCTCATTTCACTCCACTTCAAAGAGAGTACCTAAGATAAGAAATTTACCACAACTTCTAGTGTTCAGTTTTCATATATTGCTACATGATTGTCAGTGTGGTAAATATGTTGTACATCAACTAATAAAGAATCACACACTGTTATTGTTAATTAGTCAAATTTTACTTTCATAAATATGAACAGTGGGTAATTTCTTTTTACAAACTCTCTGCTTGATCTTTAGAAAGGCCAACTGAAACACTGAAATACTATAGTTTTCTCAGGTCTTAGTACTTCCCTTCAAGCTGTATCCAACAAGCTACAATATCAGATCATGTCCCATTTGGTGGGGAAAAAATATTTCACTGAGAACAAAATTATATAAATAAGATCCATTTAATTTTTCACTGAAGGCTCAATATACAGAAAACATTAAAATACCAAAAGTTCTGAACGGCATTCATAAAATATGCATTAGAATATTCAAAGTAATGACATCCATCAACAATTTTAGCAGAAATTTCCGTACTGTGACCAAAAGTGAACTACTTGGAGAGCTTCAGATGCTGAATCCCTTCCATATTTCACAGCTTAAGAATGTGGTTTCCTTTGGCAGCCCACAGACACTGCCCTTGAAACCAGTCTCCAGCCTCAACAGTCCAGTGGCTGAAACCCATCTCATTCCCATGTCTCTTCAGCTCATCCCTGCAATGGCTTTACTTGGATGACATTTACTTTTGTCTCATTGTGTTTACTGCTGTCATCTATTTGCTCGGTGTCATCACTGGTGATAATAAAAATGACAGAGGAAGAGCTGAAAGTCACTTTCTTCTTTGGCCTGTCTCTTGCTTTCTGAGACATAACTATGGGTCGTATTGGTTTGTCACTCCCTGTTGCTGGTGTCTCTTTCATTGTCCTCTGGAATCTCATCAGGCGAAAGCACAGGAGTTGCAAAAGGCAGCGTCGAAACTGCAAGAGAGGATGAAAAGAATTAAGTTCAGCTTCCTCAGCATTCACTATCAGCTGCACAGGACGGTAAATGACTCAAAATAAGAGACTTCTGCATACCTTCTGAGTTAGTTTCAGTAACAAAACATGCTGCCTTTGTAGCGGGTACCTTTTTTCTCAACATCTGAATCGGATCACTGAGCCAACAGAGGGCACTGAAATGCAACTGAATATTTTACCAGCTACAAGCAAAAGACAAGAGGACTAGGCTCCTAAGTGTGCTATAGGTTTTGTTTCCATATACAAAAATCACACATTATATCCAGCAGGGAAAGAATATTCTCACAAATACTTCACAGGAAGATACAGAGGGAAGGAACAAGGGAGGAAGGGGATACAAAGGGATGTTTTCTTCCTTTTAAGTAACTCCAGGTCTGGTATTTTAATAAAAGTATTTAATGTCATAGATGTAAAATGGAATTTCAATTAGCAGTAACACAGAAGCCAAATGTTCCCATTGAATATGGATGGAACAGAAGTCTTTCAGATAACCAGCAGCTACCTATGACACAGGAAGTCTGTTCTACTGTGTGACTAAATAATGTGAGGTATTCAGTGAAAGATCACACCAGCACACAGAATGGAAATTTGAGAAGTAGGACTGTATTAGTTCTCTAATTATGGTCTCCCCTTCAACAAAACAAAGATCCAGGTATGAGAGTTAAAGACACATTCATTCAGTAGCTCCCTGTCTGCACACATTTAAAGCTCAAACATGACCCTTTGGGGAGGAACCCTGGATCTACAAGAAATAAGAGGGCAACTTCCCCTTTGTTTAATAACCTGTAACAAGAATTGTCTGGAATGTATGAAGAAGACTTCAATCAACCAATCAAAACACTAAAAAACCCCAAAACAAAACCAATAAAAATCCCAAACACAACAAACATCCGGGAGCAGGTGGGAAATAATGCAACTTTTCTCTGAAAATGGGGTAGGACATCTCTTTTTAACAGTCTTCTATTTAGCTGTGCTAAGGATTACTCAGTAGCAAGAAGCAATCTGACATGCCAAGTTAGAACAAGGTTTTGCTGTGGAAAATTAATCCTACTCTGACACAAAGAAGGCAATAGGTCTGTCCTGTTGGGAAAGGAACCTAGCTAATTACAACATCTCATAGAAGGATAATATCAGAGAAAAAATGGTCATGTGAAAGCGTTGATAACTTCATAGGTAATGGTCTATCTCAAAGTAGCAAAGAAGTTAGAAAGCACAAGCATGTTAGAACAACTTCAGATAAAGGAAGGTTATTACAGAAAACCTGTTTTGGGATTCCTTCTGAGGGTAAAATAATCAAAAAACATTAAGAAAAATACTATCATTTTGGTCCTAATCTGGAATTAGAGACAAGAGAAAAAAACTTCACAATGCATCTCCAACAAGCATGTTCAGATGATCAATACTTATCCTGGCTGTGACTTAACTGGCATTACACCTGGTACAAGTTTAATTTGCTGCTGGGTATGAGAACCCACAAAATATTTTTCAGAAAAGATACTCAGCCTAACACCTAGGTACAGAGTCAATGCCAGTGTATTTTAAAATCACTCTATTGAAAAAGCCTTTTTGAATGTGACTTTTGTTAGCTTCCCACACCCAGGATAACTCTGATATTGTGCAGCCATGTAACTGTGGATCAGCCTGCTGTGAAATGAGCTGTGGGGAACGAACAAGATTGGAGGCCACATTGGAGGCCTCCTGCTTTTACTCAGGAAAGCATTTAAGCTCCCCTTTGCACTGGGTCCTGACCTGAGCTGCACTCAGCCTTTGCTTGGCTGCCCCTGTGGCTGATCAGACCCACTGACTTGGCTTCCTTGTCCCTGCAGGCTGCTGGCTGGCCCAGGCTGCTGCCCAGCAACTGCAAGCCAGTGTCTGAAATCACAGAAAATTCCATCTCTATAATGGGTTTAAAAGTAAGGAAAACTCAGCAAAACCCCCTCCAGCAGTCATTCATGGTTTTTTACCCTTTGTCAAGGGATTCTATTAAACTCAGATACCTTTATACAATCTTGATTTCAGAAGTTTACAATGTGCGTGGTACACTTCCAGTGTCAGTCCTTGTGTTGCTATAACACAGAAGACAGAGGCAAGGTTTTTTTATTCCTAAAAAATAAACACTGATTATTATAAACTTCCTCTGATGGAAGGGAGTGATTCAGAGGACTTCTAGTAGCAATCCGTTTCACAGGTAAACTGTCAAAACTAGACATTCTGACACTCTTTCCTGTCCCTTTTGTGATTTAAATGCTTGAATTCACATATAAGCAAATTACATTTATGATCTGGTGGTATTTAAGCACCATCAGGGATTTTATTTCTTCGAGATTGTTACCATTTCTCATACCTGTTGAAATTTTTAAAAATTTTTTCAGATTAAAGTGTATCAGACCTACACTTTACAAGTGTGATACAGGCTACTAATAATTCAAACAAGAAAACCTTTAATGTACCTACCTTTCTACTCATGAAGATATAGATAACTGGATTATAAGCAGTGCTTGACTTGGCAAAGAAAGATGGGATGATAGCTACTGTTGGAGTTACAAGGTTGCTGTAGCCATATGTTATCAAGAGGGAGACCACTGCATAGGGCATCCAACAAATAAGGAACGTGGAGATCATCAAGAAACACATTTTAGCCACCTTCTTTTCATATCTTAGAAGTTTGACCACTTGAACTGTCTGGAAATCTTCTACACAGCGAAGCTGTAGAGAGAAAAAAAATAGTAAAACAAAATAGCTTTACGTTTTACTTGAACCTGAATAGTTCTGTATTTATTTATAAGTAACTGACTGTCTTAGTTTAAGGCACAGACACCACACACCTTATCTTTTAATCCACAATTCTTCTGGAAGCTTACATCATGTTTCTCAGATTTTACTCCCTACATTAAGTGTAAAAATACAAGCTAAGAAAGAATAGAATAGCTAATTTACTAAAAGACAACAAATCCAGAGATGTAACAAAGCATGCTGCAGTTATAAGTACTTTATAAAAATAACTTTCCCTCATCTATTGCATAAGTAAATTCAGTTTATATTAGTGGTCCTTTGTCTGACTAGTTAGACAGTCCTGTAGATTCATGGAAAAAATCTTTAGAGAAAAACAAACTCATAAATAGATTTCTCTGTACTGCTTTGTCACATAGGATGTTACCCTACAATCATGAAATCTCTAAAGCAGAATACTAGGCAGCAGGTTCCCATGTTACCTGAGTCATAAAATACAGAAAAGATAGGAAATGCACATGAACATACTCCACAAATTATCCATTCTGCCAGTACTGTTGACCATAAACTTGAGTGGGTCCAGACTAACTACCCACAGAATATGAACCATTAACATTTTCTCATACTAAGGATTTGGATTGAATTTTCAGGTCAGGATCTGATAAGGATTAGTAAGCATAAGCCTTCCCTACTTCCTCCCAGTAAAACCACACAACAAACAGACCTCAGTAGCTCTTGGCTGGTTCTCTCCCAGTCCTACAACCTATCTAGTGATACCTGACATAAATGAACATCAAATTTTCAAAAGTTTAAAAGGGAAGTGAGAGTGCAAATTTGGCTTGGATCCAACCTTAATACACAGCTTCAACACTTTTCACTGACAATATTACATTCAGGGAAGTCTTACTTGAACTAACTTACCATTCTTACTGCATGCAGAATATGGCCATAGCAATAGGCCATGATCCCAACAGGTGCTACTAGACAGCCAAGGAAAAAAAGGAGCACAAAGGAGGTATCATTGGGGTCTTTTGACTTCCAGTCCACCGAGCAACCTAACCCATGAATTTCCAGTGTGTATCTGTTCCAGCCCAAAAGAGGGGCTCCAGTCCAGGCCAGTGAGTACAGCCAGATGTACGTGATAGCCCGCCAAGACCAAGAGAAGTCAATCACTTTTGCATGGACCACCCGAATGTAGCGTTCATAGGCAAGAGCAGTGAGAGTCATAATGGAAACAATTCCTGTAAAAAAATAAAGAAAATCAATTAAATTATTCACAAATACTGTAAACAGGACTGCACTCCTCTTGATAAATGTTTCATTTGCTAGCAGGTTAACTCAAAATGACCCAGTTCACATTATGAATCTAACACCAATAAGATTTTTTGTGCATTACTCACTGACTACTAAGCTAAACAGAATCACCAACTTCTACCACTCAGAGGAGGATGCTGACATCTATTCCAGGGCGTACAATGGCTAAGAAGTGGGACAAGGAAAAGGGGACTAAGCCAATACCTCTTCCTAAACATTACTTCATTCAGTGAGGTATCATGGTCCAAGGTTTGGGGTTTTTCCTGCTGGCAGTTGTTGTTATATGTTCCTTTGGGGTTTGTGGTTTCCTTTGGCTGTTAAGGGTTTTTAAAAGAAAAAGCTATCATATAAAGCTGAGATAATCAGCAATTAAAAAATCCCTTAGCAATTTAGCAAATTAAGAGTTGAGACTGAAATTGCAGAAAGCCTTCAGCAACTGAAAGCAGAGATGTGCACCTTTAATGTGAATAAAATTACTAGAATAATTCCAATTTATTTCAAGATATCCTGGAGGTCTTTGCATTCCAAGAAGAACCACAAAGGCAAAGCATTACATTGTTGAAGGTGTCCCATCTGAAAGACATTAAATTATTTTGAGTGTCCTATCCTATCTTGCTGCTTTCATAAAAGTATCAGTCTTTGTTTATTTATGCACTCTCTTCCTTTTCTGTCCACCTCAAACCCGGTACACAATGATTAACATGTTATGACAGAAATCACACATTATCTTCAGCTCTCAGACACTTCTAAAATTTCATGAAGCTAAGGCATTTCTGTCTTGATTAGATTATAATGATTTCTGTTTCAATGGTCTGTAACACTTGATGATCAAAAACCAAATTGCCCATCAGGCAACTGCCAGACACCTGAAATCTGTTAATGATTCAGACATCAGGTTGATAAACAGAGGCTCTTAAACAACAAAAGAGTGTATTTCCCAGCTTTCTGTGAGATTGCACAGATATATGTGTCTAAATCTATATAGATTTTATCTAATACAAAGCACAAAGTATTTTTTGATGCATATGCAGCGTCCTTAATTTCTCCAAGTACATTCATATGTGCCATGAGCTCTAAGAAGGTCAATCATGCAGATTTCACTACCAAAGAGAGAACCATTTTATGCTCAACAGGAACCTGATCTCACTTTGAAAAAGGATAAATGTTTATTGAAGATATATTAAAAACAGCACAGAAGGAACAGCAACATGGATTTTAGGAAGGCAGTAAGAATAACAAAATCTAGAGAAACATATCATCTCTCTGTAAAGCTATTCAACAGCAAAAGCAGTTTAATATTAACCAAGTATCTCACAGTAGGATATCCTTTAGGATTCTAAAAACAAAATTACTTTATGCTGTATTTATTGAAATATTCCCTTTTTATAAGCGGTGAGTTAGAAAGTTTTCTTGATTAAGGGAATTTCCCAGTTCTAAACAAAAATGTGCCACACTCTTTCATACATCTCTTTAAAATGAAACAATTTCTTAATGTGTTTTTTTCTAGTTATCTTTAAACCTTCATCATGAAAGATGTAGACATTGTTGGCAATGCAGTAACCTTTCACATTTAGTTTTGTACAGTTTTTTTCCTTGTATAAATCATTGCTGTAGAATTTCACTTTCATAGCTTTAAACTGGACTAGCAAGTGTGGATGAGAAGGTTTCCAAAGACCTAAGGCTGGGTTTGTTGGTGTGTTTTTTGGGGTTTTTGAAATGAAGTTGAAAAGTCCATCATGCCTTTTTTGGTGACCTTACACGCTGAAAATACATTGAACAATGTGGATCTAAGCCAAATACTAGTAAGTATTAGAAAATGACTACAGGATTTTATAGGCATTCTATAAAATCTACACTTTCCTGCAAAAAAAAAAAAAATCTAAATCTACACTATTCTAAAATCTACACTATTCTACACTTACTCTGGCTCAGGTAAGTGCTTTATTCAATCAAATGCAGTCTACTTCCTGAACACAAGGTAAGGCAACAAGTTTCCCTTCCATTTCTCTTACCCAAATATTAGGAATTACAAAAGTTTACCTGACAGTTATGATAGTCATCCACAGACATGCTTATGGAGGAAAATCACATCACTCAACTAAAGGTTCTGTTAGCTTATATAGTGCACTGCAGCTTTGTCTGATCAGTGGAGAGAAAGAGCAGCTCCTGAGGATGAGTCAGAATTCCTAAATCAACCTTTTGCTCCTTACCACCTTCCTTCATTGAATGGTATTCAATGGGTTATGTCCCTGTGTGGTCTTTAAGAGTGCTGAATTCTAGCCATGGCAAAGTAATCAAAAGCACACATACTTGGCTGAAAGTGCAGGTGTTCACAAGCAATAATTTCCTAAGTCCTTGACATTCTCAAGGAAGTCATTGAATGCTCAGTATCTCTAAAAATCAGTATGTGCACATTTAAACAATGTTCTATCAAGCCCCTTTCAGTATAAAACCACTGCTCTTCAAAGACATACTTGAATTTTCCTCCCTGAACTGTAAATGGGACCTTGGACAGCCTGTTGGACAGTAGGCACCAAAATATAAATCCTTGTTCTGCTGGTATTCAAGGAGTGTCCAGCAGCACACAGACATTGAGGCAGGAAATGCAGGTCACAGCACAAGATATATACGATTTATACATGCATCTGGCTCCATTTTCTATGTTTTATTCAGTTTCTGTAGTCTAGTGCACAGGAAAGCACTGAATTTTACTTCCCTCCCTGCCCCCACTCCTCTACAGGAGCTTTTCTGGAAATTATTAAATTTCATCCTGAGTTGCATATTTTAATATGATGAAATGCATGCTGATTAAAAAACCAAATCTGTTACAGAAAGCCATTATGGTTATTGTTTGGTTATTAGCCCCCTCTTAGCAAAAATACGCATTTCAAACCAATTTCTACCTTTTATCTGAAACAAATTTTGTTTTGCTTCTTGAGGTACTGAAGATCTACATATTTTGATTCAAGGCTAAGACCCAAGATTCTGAGAGCTGATTTACTCTACCAGCAATTCACTCTTTCCAACTGTTTCAGAAAGACTATACTGCCCAGTGTTTACAGAGACTACATGTCTGATATACAGATTTTCATCTCAGATAATACCCCTATCTCTATGTGTTGATTATAAACATAAACACTCTTTGTATTTAGGAACTGCTGCTAGTTTTAGCTCTGATTTAAGCATGGGCAATTACCCCAGCACAAATGGGGTCACTCCCATTGAAGCTGCAGATAAATGTAGCAAAACTGAAGTGTCTTCTTGTTGAAGCCACTAGTTTGCAATTTCTATGTTGCAACTCCTCTTCTTCTCCAGCAGCCAACCATGCACAATCTGGGAGCAGTGACAAACTACTTCTTGTTACTTGGATGTTTATGAAGAAAAATTAACATTTTTGCCATTTTTCATTGTTTTCCCACTGAAAGACCACATTTAGTGTAGATTTTATTATGTACCATATGTGCTAATTATCTCTTCCATATTCTGGGTTTTTTCAGGAGTCAGTTCTGGATACATCATTAAATACTTCAATCTGTATAGTGTAGGTCATCACAGAGAAAACTGTAAAACACAGCTCAGCTGTATTCCTTTATACCACACAATGTGTATATTCTGACTTTACAATCCTCAATTAGAAGAAAAATGTTGCAGTGCCTTCAGAACTGAAGTGTTACTTTCAACGAGTTTGAGCAGTCACAATAGCTTCTGCCCTCTCCATGCAAGATACACCTTATTTTCATATTGAGCCTCTGCCCCAGACATGGCCTATAATTTGGTCACAGGTGATTTCAATATTCCCAAAATCTGAGCCTCTCTACAGAGCAACTGCAGCACAATGTAGCAAATAAGATCCATTTCTGAGACAGACTGTGGCTTCTGTCAAAGGGTGTGGAAGAGGTTTTACAGCAACTTCTGTGAGCCAGAGAGAAGTTTGATAAGAGGATACGTGTTTACCCCTGAAAGAATTTTCTACCAAGGTTGTTGACGTAGAAACCAAGAAAGAAAGAAGGATATATAAGAGAAACCTGCAACAGGTTATTACAATAGGCACTTTGTTTGTCCTTCATGACCAATGAGTAAAGTGTAAACTTAGGAGTTTTGTAAGAATGTATAAAAAGCATGCATGCTATAATAAAAACAATTTGAAGCCTTCTGAAAATTGAGTGTATTGCTTTGTATTGTCTCTGTCCCAACTACAACAAAAGGGCATATTATTTTCTATATCAATTAATCCTTTCTCTGCATTCAAGTGCTGAATAACTATTTTGCATACCTAATCACAGAAGAAAGCCATCCTTCTGCAATCCCTCCTCACCTCTTTTCACATCTAAAAAGCCAGACAGCAGCAATTGAGTAGAAGCAACTTCCTGTCCATGGCAAGAAAAGGTATTATTGCACTCTCTAGTTTTGTGCCACAAAGTACAAAACCTAGTCTATCTGAATTCAGCAATTAGGCATTGTAATAAGATTTAGGCACCATCTATGTATCACTTCTAATTGTACAAGTAATTTTAACATCTGCATTCAAATCTAGGGAGGTGAAAAATCACTTCTCTTAGACTTAGCATACTTCAAGTATATTTTATATGTAGCTGTCCTATAAAATTATGGTGAAATAAATCACCTCTTCCAGATTCAATATTCCAAGTGATTAACTTACTCAGGGGAAAAAAAAAAAAGCTAAAGCTGAAAGCATGCTGATTGAGCCTCCAGCCATTTGTAACAAAGATCCTAAAACTATCTGCTGAGTAACAATTGAAAGTGCTTTTAGTGAGATTGAATCAGTGCATATAACATACATGGGTAATGCAAGAGAGTGGCACAGGACATCACTGTCACTGTGCAGGGAAGAGCCTCAGATGAACAGGCTGTAACTGAAGCCAGGTCCACAAGACACTCTCAAGCAATTAATCCCTACTTCAGTATTTGGTGTGTATGCTTGTATCTATCACCTTGCCTTGAAACAAACAAATAAAAGAACCTCAGCTGTACACACAATAGCTTTTCACAGGAGAGTACTGTCTGTAAAATTCTTACAATTTTTCCCATCCTCTAGTTCACATAACTGGAATGGAGTATTCACCCAGATACCCACATTGATTTGGTAGCTCATTGAGATCTAGCTGCTGCATATCAACGGTAATTTGTCCAGGAGGGACATAATACTTTAAATTAATTTGACATTAAAAGCTGGCAGTGTTTATTTTACCCTTACAAAAAACAGCTTGCAGTTAGGAAAGACAGAGGTCTCTAATTGCCTTTCAGTAACAGTAGCCTTTCAATTGCAAACAAGGTTTAATGATAGAAAGCCTAACCCAGAGTATACCCTGACTATGCAATCCTCTGCCAAGAGACTGCCTAAGATAAAGAGTTTTGGTGCCTGTTCCTCAAGACCATTCCTGTTATCAACCAGTTTTTCCGCTGTTAAACTTAGAAGGTGTTAGAACACCAGTACTGGCCAATGGTTTAGATACCATTACTTTTAGCTGAAGTGATTTGTGCTTGAGGGGTTATGTGTGTATGCTCCACGTGATAAGAGTAGCTTACCTCAAAACCCTCGGGGCCTATTTCAATGTACAGGAGGTATTAAAGCAGACACCCACTGCCTGGGGGTGAGCAGTACACAAATTTCTCTTGTGCACATCAAGTTCTGACAGCCACTGTCATTCAAAAAAAAAACCCTTAAAAATATCAGTGAGAACCCAGCAGATATACACAAAGATCATGACATCCTGACCCTGGACCCTGTATTTCACAACTACCCTCTTATCTGAAGAAAGAAATCATCTATGTCTGCTAACCAAGATTTTTGGGTACATTTAGCTGTCAGGTGTCTTCTCTAGAAATCATAACCAAAAAGCTATGCTCTCAGTGATAGCACACCTCCCAGACAGGAGTTGTGTTGCTAATTCAGATAAAGAGATTACACAGATCTCTACTACTTATGGCTTGGTTGACTACAGACAGGGAAGCGTTAGAAGCATTTTACACAAAGAGAGGGTGGCAGATGCAGTGGGGCCAGCATAGAGCTGACTGCACACCTCTATAGAAAGGTGACCCTCAAGGTATAAATACATCACTTAATTGATGCTCAGCTATCATATCACACCAGGATACACCACCTGTACCAAAATAAATGCTGGAGCTTGGTGAAACAAAATTAAATGGGGATTAGTGTCTAAAACAGACAACTGCATCAGGAAAGCTTAGACTAAGACTTGTCAGGTAATCATTTATGTCATTTTCCCTACACTAATATAAGAGGTGCTAGAAAAGGCTTTGTAGTAGAGAAAAAAAGCCCTTCTTGGGGCCTCTGCTATGAAGACATGTACCTAAACTGCATCTTGACTTCAGACTCTAATGAGTAAAAGAAAATAGGGACTATTCTTTGTGTGATGAGGACAGACATTCAGTAGTCAAACCAATCAGTTTTGCACTGTAGCAAGCAGGTCTCTGCACCTTCTAAAGGCTCAGTGAAAATCTTTCAAGTCACAGAAAACATAGGCAGTAGCACAAACATCAGGCTCTGAGCTGTGCAATGCAACTCAAGAGCAGATGTTACTACCTGGGCTTGTCTCAAGAGAAAGTTATGACAATGCAGAAGTAGACTGTTGTAAGGAACACAAAAACCAGCTATTTATTCTTAGACAGACAATCTGTAGTTATGCTGCCATCTTCTCAACTTAAAAGTTTCAGACTGTGAGCATCTGCTTACAGTGTCTAAGTTCCAGATCCCACCATGTCTCCAACTGGCTGGCAAAATGAGAAGCAGTCTTACAAAGAAAATGCTCAATTCTTCATTGCAAAATTTTCAGAAGTGTAGAGAGTGCCCTCATACTTGTGAGGGGGGGAAAGAAGTTGTCATTATTCTGTAATGAAGGCTGCTGAAAATATAGATGCTACTAGCTTATTTTAAGCACAAAAGCCACCTATGTATTTAATCATATTGAAATCCTTAAGAGGAACACAGAAATATCTTGATCTTGGCTTTCAAAACAGTATGAGGAAAACCACTATAACAACACCTAAAAATTTAAAATAAAGCTGCTCAATCATGATTTTCAACATGATTCCTGATTAACTACAGTAATTAGGAAGAATCTGATTTTTAAAATTGTTAAGAGTTAGCTCTGAACTTAAAGTGAAAATCACATTAAAAAAAATAAAAGCAGACTTAATAATTTATTCAAAATTTGTTTACCATCAGGGAAACCTCTCATTTATAAGTCAACACATGCAGAGAACAACTTACAACCCAAATATGCATTGGGTCCTAGGGGCTGTTCTTCTGATTTAAAAAGATGCATAAGGATGGAAAGTAAGACTGAACAGCCTTCAGGTCTGAAGGGCTGGCATAGAAAGCTCACATAGCAATGTCCAAGATCATACCCAAGAATGAATCACAAAGCTGTAAATAAAGATGTTTTGGTCATATCATCTAAAATGAGCCAGACTTGGTCCAATCCCAGGACATAACCACACCAGTAAAGCAACCTCACCTGATCTGTTATGGTTTCATAGACTCCATATTCATGGTATCAGAGCTACCCCCACTTTATTCTAGAAACCTCTTCATTATGTGGCTTACTGAGCAATTAACACTGCAAAGCTGTAAGTACTCTTCTTAGTTAATAAGAATTTCACTTTTGAAAGCTGTCAACTTTGTATGTCTTCTGATCAATGAATGCACTTCACATTCCCAAAGGTTCCTGAGGAGAGTGTTGTACTTTCAGAAGCACTTGTAAGTTATACACAAGTAAGACATTACATTACTTTCCCTACCACTGTCACCTCTGGATAACAGCTGACTTGGGCTGTTACATACAGGAGAAGTATATTTACAAATGCAATACCTGGTTGCTCTGAATTAAATCTTTAATCAGTGTCTTTACCACTACTGGGGGAAAAAATAAAGAAACAAACAAACAAACATAACAAAACAAAAAAAACAAAAAAAAAAAAACCCTCCACCCAAAGAAAAACCAGGAAAAAAAACCCACCAACAAAAAAATATAAAAACAAAGGAAAAAATCCAAACAAAATATCTAACCCCAAACAACAACAAAACATTACCAAACAGGAACAAACAAAAAACCATCAAATTACTAGTTTTTCCATAAACACATTACAAAATGAAAATAGAAGCCATGGTAGCAATAATCCAGATGGCAAACAGAGAATGATGTTACCTGTGAGGCATCATTTATAATTTTTTTTTCCTCAGCATTGACATGCCCCTGCTTTCCTATGCAGGTGGGGAAACACTTATCTTCAAAAGCAGGAAAGAACAATCCTTCTATTTCTAGATAAGAATATTAAAACAATACTGTGGAGGTTATACTTTATACAATATACAATACTTTATACAATACTTTATCAGATTATGATTCAGAATATTCAATTATGATAGCCAAATTAAATATTTTCTATTGCTTTACATGGCAGCTGAAAAAAGTAAACTAAGGCATCACTCCTGAACATTAAGTTGTGAGCTTACTCTCCACTTTGATATGATCAACTACACAAAAACAGACACTTTTCTAATAGCACATTTTGGAGGAGGAACATAGCATGACCAACCACAGGAAGATGTAGTTTTAAAAACCACAGATTCTAACTTGACTACTCTCTAGACAAGGCCCATGAATTTGCCTACATTTCTTTGGGAAAATATTCTTAAATAGAGAGATGCAGGAAAGCATTAACATTAAATGTATTTATAGCAACAAATTAAGTAGCATACCTCAAAATAAACAGAAATTGAAAGTCACATGTGATCAAGCAATTTCCTTGCCAATTTATATACCTCATTGTTTCTATTTCTACTATTTCAGAAGATGGTATGAGATTATTATAGTCTGGTTTTTTACCCTTACTACATATCTCATTTTTTGAACCTATATGGAAAATGCCTCCATCAAAAATACTAAGTATAGTATAGAAGAGATAAAGGTACCTGTACTTTACATCCCCTGTGTAAGACTAACATTCCGTTGTCTGGCAGCATCTGTTTGGCAGATAAGTACTTGAGTTTCTCAAAAATTTGAACAAGCTGAGTGATGGAGACAACCTCATGCCAGCGAGGTGTTCTAGTACTTTTCCTAATCCCAACAGCTACACAAACATCTGAGATCTGTGTACTGCAGAAATTATCCGGTACCAAACACTGCACAAATGATTAACTACATCCCACACCCACCGTAACTTTCAAGACATAAAATTTTTGCTGCAGGAGTCAAATCAAGCATGAGCAATCACGCACCTTTGCACAGTAGCCCACAAAATGCTGACCATAGACTATGTGAAACAAAGGTTATATATGCAGGAAAGCTGCAAAGCTTATTGAAGACTTTAATGCATCACCTCAGAGTCAATTTTCAGTGGGTGAAATACATCCAGTGGGTGCGTTGTGATCCACCTCTAATTTATACACCTCTGCCAGAAGAAGAAGTATCTAACGTGAGCTTTAGATTTTGGTACTGGTTAGCCAAACATTTACTTTCACCATTAGAATCATGAGTCTCTTCTTCTGCAGCATCCTTTACTCATACAGAAAAAGCAATATTCCTTTTAAGAGGCTGCATGTTCATAGCTGGACTTCAACCTATTCTTCTGCAGACTTACACAAAGGGTATGTATTCATTTCAGGAAGGAAAGCAGTAAAGAGCTTTGAAAATGGAAATAGTGTTAGTACTCCTCCTGCAGTGCTAACATTTCACTGGCATCAGTGGTTTCCCAAAGCCGAACTGTGACACCATTATGACTGAAAAACAGTACCCGAATTTCACATATGGGTAAGGAAATTCAAGGCACTGCCACACACTGCGTAGCTTTATAAACAGACAAGTCACAACACTGAGAAGGCTGCTGGGGAGCAGCTTATCCACCTGTTCCATGGAGGGAGAACACTGCTGAACCTACACCCAGAATCATACGCGCTCCTTATCCACCGACTGCAGCATTTCCTCCCAAATACAGTGGTTTATGCTCATGAATTCTGCGCATCACTCAGTCAACTAGAGACCTCTTCTAACAGCACTGATGCCCTTTTCCCTACACGTCCCATTACACCTTACACAGGCAAAGGCAGGAGGTCGGAAAACTGATTCTTGAATAATTTCTCTTTTTCCTTCGGGTCGTTTTCTCCAGCACTGTCGCTCCTTTTTACCAAAAAGCCCCGGCTCTACCCAACCCCCCCCTCGCCAAGCCCCTCGCCAGGGCGGCGATTGAAGCCCCCGGGCCGGACTGCCCCGCGGGAGCAGCAGGGATGCGGCGGCTGGGGCAGCGGGGATGGAGCTGCTGGGGCCGGCAGGGAGCGGTTGGGGCGGTTGGGAAGCGGGGAAGGGCGGTTGGGGCGGTTGGGAAGCGGGGAAGGGCGGTTGGGGCGGTTGGGAAGCGGGGAAGGGCGGTTGGGGCGGTTGGGAAGCGGCGGGGATGGGGCGGTTGGGAAGCGGGAACGGGGAGCGGTACCGCCGGTACAAGCGGACGAGGAAGGACCCAGCAGGACAGGGACGGACAGGCGGCGCCCGCGGCCCCAGCACCCACCGAAGAGGCTGCTGCTGAAGCCGTCCCAGACGCAGCCGGCGGCGTCCCACACCCAGCGGCTCCTCAGGCAGGACATAAAGGTAAGGCTCACGCCGAAGACGGACACCAGCAGGTCGCTGAGGCTGATGTTGACGAGGAAGAGGTTGGTGGGCGTGCGGAGCCGCTTGAACTTGTAGTAGAGCACCAGTACCAGCAAGTTGTTGCACAAGCCCAGCATGCCGATGGTGGCGACCAGCAGCGCCAGCAACTCGTAGGTACCGGCGCTGAAGAGGGGCCGCTCGCCCGGCACCTCCTGCTCGGCCGCCGCGGGCTCCGGGCGGCTGGAGGTGCCCGTGCCGTTCCCCACGGGCATGGCTCCCGGCCGGAGCGGGGTTAAGCCTCCCGGCCCGCTCCCAGCCCCATCGCAAGCCGAAGCTCCGGGCAGGAGGAGGAGTTCCCGCGGCCTTCCCGCCCACGGAGGGCGCGCCCTCGGGTAGCTTCGCCCTCGCCTGCCCCGAGGCGTGCCCGGCCTGGGCATGGCTCCTTCTGTGCGAACCGGTCTTGTCGCCCTGTTGCCGCGGTGAGCAGCCCGGTTGTGGCCGGGATGTGGCTGTTTCCTCTTCCTTAAAAATCCTCTGGGCTCTTTGGCTGGGCCACGGCTGCCGCCAGCAGCGCTTCCCTCACGGGGACCGCGTTCGGACAGACCTGCTCCGCGGCCAGCTCCGGGAAGAGGTAGAACCGAAGTTTAGGCTTCTTCCCCAGATGTCCTGCCAATGAAGACTCCTATTATGGCAATAGTGTCTTCTCAGAGATTCCCCGCAGTGCTCACAGCTTGCCTCTAGGAGTTTGCCCCGCAAAGAGACCCGGCAGCGCCATGGCCCCTGCAAACAGTGTGAGTGAACACTTTGTCAGCCATGGACAAGCAAGACACCACAGTCTGCACCGTGAAGTGGCCTATTTTACAGCCGTGTCTCCAGTGTGTGTTGTACAGGAATACCGGGGCTGCCCGTGTATAGCTCTACCTGCTGTTAGGCACGGTGTTGCCCTGAGCCCCCAGCTGTGTTATGGTGGCTCCAAACCCAACCCACCTCGGCGTGTTTCACAGGGAATTTTGCTCACCATGGTTCTACACCCAAAACACCTTACGAGACCAAGCATCTGTTTTCCTCACAGGAAGACCTCTAGTTTGTTTGCTTTAATATGTATTTATATGTGACAGCCTTCTTAAGGGCCCAAAGAAAAATTTCAGTTTAGGTCTATTCTTACTCTAGTTAAAAAAAAACAGCTGTGAAAGCAGCAGGATTTTAATGTTTTAGTGGATACATGTCTTGTCAAAAAATAGGGTTTTTTTCTTCTCTAATACAGTGTGGTATTAAATGGTCTAGATTAAAGGTGAACTGAGACTGAAAACATGGATAGTTGAAGTAGGTTTGATGTCTTTCAAAACAAACCGATATACAAATTATGGGCTTCTCATGGCAGTAAATTTTATATGACAAATTACTGCTGTAATAGAAGGCAGTAGGAATAAAGTCATAGGTCAGAAAAATTAAGCACTGTTTAAAGTACCTACTCTTATTAAAGTTAACTTTATTTATTATCCATGATGTTAAATCCCTCATATATGATGTAATCAGTAATTGAAACTTACTTTAAAAAGCTAGTTCAGTCTGTTTTTTCATTACTGGCTTCTTCATCAGGGGTTTTCTCACTGCAAAAGAATGAGCAGCTTCCTTTCTCAAAATCAATTATATTTCTTTTACCATAAAAGCTGTATTTACAGAACACATGATCTTCCTAAATTTCCAGTAATAGACCACAGTACTTGAGCATCAGTTTTAGGGAAGGCATAATTTTGTCTTTCCTCATCCACAAAAGAATTTAACCTGAACATGACAGACCATGTGCAAAATTATTGTGCCAATGCTCAGTTATGGATTTGTTTGGGACAGTCACTGCATTTTAAAATCCTAACAATGATATGGCTGTACCAAATTAATACTACGCCTCATTAAGAAGAAGACATCTCTATCTTCTGCCTCTAAAGGAAAATGTTAATCTAAATTGTGCACCTTTTTATCCCTGCAAAATGAAAGGAGAGAAAAGGTGGTAAGAAGAAGAAGAGGAAAGAAAATTTTAATGTAGTGATTCATACATTCCAGATAATATAGTGTCCATTGGCAGATTCCATTATACTTTTAGGGTTTCTAAGAGGTATTTCACTGGAGCACCTGTCAGAAATACTCCCTCTAGATGTCTTTGAATTTATAGAAAGTAAGAGAACCCATAACTTGCATTTTATAAAGATCATATCTCAGAATGTCTGGCTGGGTCTTTATTGTAGCAAAACTAAATAGGTCCATAGATGTGCAATCTCTCCAATGCTTTTTTTGCAAAGGTCACTTTATTAATACTGTCAAATTGCTAATGTTAATAAGTGGTCTTGGATACTTCATGAGCAGAGTTCCATTTGTATTCCATGCAATGTCACTTCTCATATGAGGCACAACAAAAAGAAATGCTGTTTTATTGTATCATCATGTCAAAGGCAAAGCTGAAAATGCAACCTCGACCCCAGTTCTAGTCTAGATTCTGTTTTACCTGACCCACTCTAGAACCAATGCAGCTATGGTTTTAATAATCTAATGAATTCTAAAGTCAATCCTTTTCTGCTGCAGAAAAGGTTTTACCTTTATTTTTACCATTGCATGAAAGGATAGACCAGAACCCTAAAAGTGTATGTGCGTGACATACAGGGAATGCATCGGCCATAAATTTTCAGGTGGGCAACACATGCTTATATATGCACAAGACAAACTTTAAAACCCAGACTTGGAACTAATAACTCACAAGTAGAAAGTTTGCAGACTTCTGGGGCTGTCTTCAAAAGTTTACAGTGTTTAGTAATTTGGAGGGCTTCATCACACCAGAGCACTGAGTGTCCCATGTGAGAGCTGAAGATTCTGAAGCAGAGTAAATAAACTTTCAAAGTCACTGCTACTCTCTATCTTGGGTAGAAATATAAACCACAAATGTGACTGCCAGTTGTAACTGCACCATTAAAAATGTCTGGCCTTTTGCAGTGAGAACATTGTGGAGTGGAAAAAGAGTTCTTTAAGGCATTCAAGAGACCTGTTTCTTTTTATGTTCACTGACTTATGTGTTGCTTTCAAAATGTTCTCTGGCTTTTGCTAGTGTGCCTTTGAAGTCACATGCTCTTTCCTATCTTTCCTGACAAGGAAAGTCAGGCTTTTGTCCGTATTAAATACATTTGTTCTAAGAGTCAGATAATGCCGGGGTTTTCATGCCTGTTTTGAACTCTGTAAGCTTATTATTTCTAATGGCATGGTATAGAGCCAGATTGCAGGCTGCTCAAAACCAAACCAGACCAAAACAAAACTTCCCAAAAACTCTGGCGACCTTGCTTCAGCTTTTTTTGTTTTTTACAGTGTTCTCCTGGCATATTTTTTTCTTACATGTTGTTTTTGCTATTCTTTAGCCTTAGAGGCAGATGAAAGCCAAGTGATTATTTACTGTATCTATATATAGCTGCAGGGTATATCCACGGAGCAAGTGTGAGTGTGGACAGAAGAAATCTTTCATCTGTTGCCAATCTCTTGGCATTAAAATGAGGCTTTTAATATAGATCTACACTTGTTGATAATGCAATTTTTTAAGAAAAAAAACCCCAAAATGTACCCCAAATCCTAATGGCAGAGTTTTAAAGCTAGGGCTTCGTCTTGCAGAACTTGTAATCCTAAATGTATAATCTAGTCCATATTGGGATGTGAACTTTAAATCATAAAGCAGGTAAGGTGCTAATGTTGCAAGATTGTGAGAATATTCTGGGCTGAGAGACGTGCTTGGCTCAGACACAGACGACTGAAGCAAGCACAGCTGTTTTCAGTGGGGGAAGGGGACCCAAGCAGGCTGTCCTGGGAGGTGGTGGTGAGTGATCAGAGCATCTGTGCTGCAGTTGGAAGTTGGCTGCAGCCTGTTCCGTGGTGTGTGAGCTCTGGTATACCTGACATGTGTACAAAGAGCTGTACTAGCTGCAGCTGTGACTCATCTCACCTAAATGATGCACTTGAAAGTTAAGCGCTTAAGACCAGTAAGATGAATCACCCTCTGGAATTTTGTATCGACTGGCACATAAGATGTCTGGAGTAATTAACTTTTAGATGCCTAAGTTAGATGAGATGAACTTCATCTTGGCTAGAGAAACTTTTGTGGGACTGTACTATGTGTTTAGGAGGCAGATGCATATTGATGCCTCTGTGGCACTTGTTTCTTGCAGAGTAGATTAAAAGAGGTGGTGATTTATGCTTGTGCCTGCTGACATCATGATGTCCTTTGTTGTACAGATACAGCTTATAGGGCAGGCTGAACTCTAAACACTAGCATAGTAAAACCATTATAAGACGGGCAACACCAGTGTTTGCAACAATATAACTTTAAAATTCATTTGTGGTATAAACTGGTTTCTTTTAAGGAATAACCTTGTGTAGTAGTTCATACTTATGCTGCAGCTTCTTGTTAGTGTGACAATCATAAAGTGAAAGTTTGCAAGCTCACTGCCTTGTTGTCATTTTCCAGAGCCCAACATACAAATTGACATATAGTTCATAGGAAATACAGTTTTTAAAACTATCACTTGGTCATTTCAGCCGCTGTTAGTGACAGAGAGGAGCAGATGTGTATTACAGCAAGGAGCGCAGTACTGCTGGTGAGGTGTTAATATCAAAAGAAAAGTGAAAAATTGAGCCAAGAAGAAAAAAAGAGTGAGCTAATGTAAATGTCATCATAACAGCACCCCTTAAACACTGTTTCATTGAAGAAATTTAATTCTGACGGTGCTAACATTTATTACTTGCCCAGCCCATACTGGTCAGAGAGGTCAGTCAGTCTGAACTGAGGCATCTCTATCCTGATTCAACTTAAACACAGCCAGGTTTAACAGGGATGTTTTTCAGGAAGAGACAGCAAAAGATGGGTAAGTTTATCAAAGAAAGCATCTTCAGGGACTGATTATTTTCTCCCCTTTTAAATGACTGGAGTTGACCAAAATCAGAGTCAGAAACAGTCTTTTATGTCCCAGAGTCTCTTTAGGGACAACTAAGGCCAGTTTAGCTCCACTGTGTGATCCGCTTCAGGCTGTTCTGAGCCATCATTTTGCTTGGGGAGAATTTGCTTTTGCATGAGACCACCAGGAAGAGTGACTGGCAGCCTGGTACAGGCAGGAAAAAAGATCTATCACCTTTGCTGTTTGTCTTCTTCAGTAGGTTTGGGTTATTTGTTATGAGACGTCGAATTACATGGTCAGAATTTTAAAACTTGCATGGCATTTCATAGACTTATGGTAGTTATTGAGATAAAGATTGAAATTATTGATTTTTCAAATGAGGTGCCAATCCTACAATGAACTTGCTGCAGCTGTTCTCTGCACCCATACAGACATATCATTATCTTTGAATCTGAGAATTTCCAATAATTGAGACTAATAAGATTATGTGGTAAGAACAGTTGAGAGAGTCAGCTTCTGAATATACATCAATTATATTGTATTCCATATCCAGTGCTTTCCACACTATCAGTTAGAGAGACTGAGGGAAATGCTTTTCTTTCAGTTAATGCTACTGTAGGGCTACTAATGCAAGGACTTCCTGACTCATCAATTAAATATTGAATTTGCCTTTTAGACTTCACTTATCTTCTAATGCAATTTCTATCTTCTCTAGTTGGTTTTTTTTTTTCAGTCCAATCAGTCATCACATCTTATTTTAAAACTCTACTGTCCTTTTTTATTTATTTTAAACACCAAAGACAACAGAATCAACTGGTACTGAAAGCAGTGATTCCTTATTTGGGGTTTCTTTGTGTTTTCATTGTGTTACATAACATGATGTTTCCACATTGGTTTTTGCAAGAGAACAAAACACAGATTTCTGTTCTTAACTTCTCTGTTCTGAGGGTAGATGCTAAATACCCTTTATGAACCTTAAAACACTGATATTAATTGGGAAATGAGAATATAACTTGGTGTCATACAAGCTTAGATGACAGAGACTGGAAAAATTAATCAACAGGAAGCACTGCAGCAAGAAATCAGCTGGAGGCAGTATGTCAAATACACAACTCTAACCAAGATATAGTATCTGGCCAGCCACTGAGTAGCTTGACACACAAAGGAAATATTTTGCTGGATAATTACTTTTGGAAACAGCAAAAATGTATCCTCAAGCTATCCCTCCCTTTTCCAGGTATCATTGCTGTATTTCTCTGCCCAGCTCTTTTCCTTATTCTAATCAAAAGAAATGCTCATTACAGTAGAACAGAAGTACCCAGAAACTTTTGGGTTCTTCCCCTTGAAATGATAGAATTCCAGGCTGTTGGTTTACTTGTGTTAGGTAGCATATCTGGAGACACCACTTTCCCTGAAGAACTAGGTACTTCATGCAGAGATATTTCTATGCATTATTTTTTGTAACTGTTTAATACCAATTAGTTTCTTTCCCTATATGTTTCAAAAATGTCATTTATGCTGAGTGTGTGTGAGGACTACTGCCTTTATTTGTTTTGGTTTTTTGAAGTGACTGGAATATTCTTGAAACATGCCTGTTTGATATCAATCCTCTAGATTGCCATGAGAAAATATAAAATATAATTTCTCCTTTTCAACTACAGAGTCTCCATAGAGCTAGGACTCCACGCTCAGGAATCCAAGAAAGCCTTATCCTGTAAACCTGGCATCAACCTTGGGAGAAGTAATAGCAAAGTGGATCTGGAGATCAGTAGTTAAAGAACAATACAAAGAAATTGATCAGTGTGGTCTACAGAAAAGTGAGTTTAACAAATAGTCTGAAATTCACCATTTGCCTGTTCTGGTATAGCTCAGTAACATGGCATCAATATCCTTTAAAGATATTGGAAATATGAAAAATGCGCAGAAGTATCACAATTATATTGAAACCTAAAGGAAAGGAGAAGTATTCGAGGTAAAAAGGCTTCTAGTACAAAAATGTATCAACTAAATTAGTGAAGGTATTACAAGAACTGCTCAAAGGAAGCATAAGCCACACAAAGAGGCTTAAATTTTAACAGTTTGTGTAATTATGCTTTGAAACAAACATGTTGGATTCTCCGTATTTTTGTGTCTCAAGATCAACACTTGACACCTTACTACAAATTATACTTTAGAAAAAAGTTTTGTGCTCCTTATAGTGATAATTGGCTGACATTTATTGAACTGTAACATAAAGGAGGTGAAAGTAGAACTAAAGGTCAGATCTGTTCATGCAATTAATACATGCTAAATGCTCTCCACCCCTTCAGCTCTCTCCCCAAAGAAACATTTGGAAAAATGTTACTAAAAGCCTGGGGGAAAATACCTATCTGGAGACACTCAAAAACCACCTGGATGCATTCCTGTGTCACCTGCTTTTGAGTGACCCTGCCTTGGCAGTGAGGTTGGCCTGTATGATCTCCAGAAGTCCCTTCCAACCCTAACTATTCTGTGAAAAAAAGCATGAAGTCTTTCTGTCACCAATTACATGAGATAAAATGAAAAAATCTCACATGTCAGATTACTTAATGATCCTGATTCATGACCTGGGGGCACTCAGTGAGTAGGATTCAGTGATGTGATGTTGTGACATCCATAGTTCACTACACTGCTTGCCAGGTCAAGATGCTAAGTTAGGGTCTCCTCTTTTTTATTATGTAATGTTTGGTATGCTTGTCATGCAGCTGTGTCTCACACGAACTCATGTGGGACTTAAAGAAAAAAAGCAAGGCTTGGACATGGCTGTAAGAAAAGCTCTCCCTCTTGTCTTCTGTTCATAAAGGATGTCTGGAAAGAAGGGTCGTGATAAGGAGGGTTGCTTTGCTCTTGAATCTATTGATTTCAAGACTGCTTTGGCGCAGTTCCAGAATCTAGTTGAAAAAATGATCATCCAGAGGACCAAGGAGAGTTCAGGCTTGTATACTAAAGATGATGGTAAGAGATACTAATTGGTATGGTAAAGTGTAATTTTCACATGGAGAGAACATATCATAGAGAGATGATAATTTCCTTCAAATTAGTGTTCTAATTGTAATTGTTTGATTTTTACAGGAAGTAGAGAGATTGCACTGTGAAAGTTCTTTTCTCCTTCTGTTAGGATTTCTGGCCAAATTATAAGCCCATGGTGATCACTAAGAAAATAGAATTGGTGGAGTTGCCACATATAGAAGTTAGCATGAGGCTAACTTGTTTCTGTAAAAGCACAAACTTGATAAATTATGTAATTACAGTAACTAACTGTAAATAATGAGGGTAAAATTTTGCTTTTCACAATGCAAGTGGTTTTTGCTGCTTGAAAGGATAAACTTTATCCCACACACCATTCATATGCAAAAAACCAAATCAGAATTATGGTAAGTAAGGGAAGGAAAAAGAAGTGAGAAATTTTTACCTATTATTTTATCTGTTTCATGTCAGGGATTGCAAATTAGGTAGTTTTGAAAAGAGCAAATATTAGGACTGATTTTTTTTCTTTTCAAACGCTTTAGTGAATACAATGTGAGAAGCTGGAACTTCCGTGCTATTGGTATTGAAGGAGAACTAAATCCAGAGGTAGGGTGGATAAGAAAGGAATCTGTAACTTGCCAGTTTTAAACTGTGTGGACATTGTTCTTCCCATACAGATGAGATAGATTATGAAAAGTTCTATAAAACCACACGAATGCTTTTTGGTTCAGCAGTCAAGGATCAGGATATTCAGGCCTTTTTCAGGAAGATTATGAGCAACCCTGATGAAAGGCCAGAATGGACTGAGGTAAGGATTTTTAGAGTTTTATTAAATATGAAAAATTAATTAGAATTTTAAATGCTGACAGTATTTATCTGTTGATTGTGTCTTGTTCACAAGTCTGTTGTTCATGAGCTCCAAGGCAGAATGAGGCACTCTCTTTTTATTTGTCCTAGCTGCCTGAAACCTGAGTGTGTTCAGTCTTCAGAACTACTTCAGTGATGTGCATTGTCCTCAGGCTTCTTGACAAAATGCAAAATCTTTTATGACGACAGTATGCCATTTGTGCTCTGAGGATGTCTATCTTTAGCTAAACCTTCAGAAATGCTTCCCCTTTTTCTCCTCTCCTCTCTTTTCTCTTACCTCTGATTCCTTGCCTTTCTCTTCCCCTGTTCACGGCATAAATCTGTCCCTTGCTTTGAATATGAAGCCTTAAAGGTAGGGCAGCATTTTAGTAGTGTTTGAACCAGAGAATTATGCATATATTATTAAGTCTTATAGATGATGATATGTTTGTAATCAATTTTTCAGTCTCTAATATTGGTAAATAGCAAACCTTTGTAAAAAACATTTAAGAATGAGGTAACTCTGAAATGGTAGATCCGACTTACCCTCTTTGCATCTGTCTGCCCATATATTAAGGATTTCCTCTGCCAGAGTTGCAAATGCACTCTGTGTGCACTCCCTTCGTGGATTTTTAATCTATCCATTTGTAAGTTATTTCTGAATCCACCTGAGAAGATTATCTCCATAGCACCCAGTTTTTCACTTTTTGTGAAAAAGTACTTTGTCGGGTTTTTTTAAACATGGCACTCTTTTATTTGGTCTTGTTTTGAGAAATGAACACTTGCTCTAGAAATGTGTCTTTTATTAAATTATTTACCATGGATAGTGTTTCAGGTAACTGTTCTTTAAAACTACTGATTGTTAGAGCCAATCCTTATCAAGAGCACCCATCATCATATACTGCTACAAGACTTTTTCAGTTATTTCTTACCCGAAGACAGAATTGTGCAGGAGGGATGTAACTCCCAGCACACAGTGACTTTCCTACAATAGCGTAGGAAACATGGTATACATGGCAAATCCTTGCTAGACCTAAAGTCCAGCAGGGTATTAGCAAGTGACATGAACTATGAATTCGTCAGCATATTTACATTTTATGTTACTCTGGAACATCATGCTAATATTGGAACCTTGAAGATATCCAACCATTTGTTCCTTACATGTTATCAACCATTGCTCTCAAGAGATTTCCTAATATCATCCCAAAAATGGTATGTTCAGCCATTTCTATTTAATAAGGCTCTGTATGGGAACATTTCTGGTTGCTACCTTTCTTAACCATTGGTTTTGCTTACAGTGTCACAATAATCACAGATTTTGCTCATGTCAGCCATTAAAGATTTCCTTCAAGGAGGGCTTGGGGCAAATCTGGAAAATAGCTGACAGTCTGAAGGACTGATTGTCCTTTGTTTAGGGTAGCAGAACTGTAGCAAATTATGTTCAGGCTCATTAGTTTATAAGAGAAATAAGGGGAGCTCTGTATGTTTGCTGGAGTGTGGATCATTTACTCCAAAACCTTACTGAGTTTTTAATGCAGTCAGACTAGTTACCAAATTACATAATTACATAAATAATTTGGCTACATAATTAAACAAACAATCACAGTGTGGGGTGTAGTAAAAGAGGTGAAGCCTCTTTAGTTTTCTTTGAAATCTGTGCGTGATTTCCTTGGGATAAAATTCCCCAGGACCCTTTCTAATGGCATTTCTCAAATTTTACCAAGTGTAAGCTGACTGATGACAGTCTTTTAATATGGCTTGCCTATAAACTTTCTTGAAAAATGTGGATGTATGAGAGCTAATAACTGTGTATATGGAAAGGAGGGAGCTGTGAAGTGAAAGATGAAGAGTAATGCTGTGTGAGAGTATTTTTTTGAAATATGTACATCGGAATCTCTCAAAGAATGAAAATGGGAGTTCTATGGTATAACATGGAAAATACTGAACTAGAATAAAATACAACATTTCTTCTCCCATATATATAATGTATATATAATGTCTGTAATGTGGAGAAAGGAGTTTAAAAAATCTGCACAGCTAAGTGGGACTAATTTACTAAAGAAATTACTAAACTACTTTTGGGTACAGAGCATGAGATTTGTAGAGCATTTCAGCTGAAAATTTCATCCCTGGGGTAGAAATAGTCTGCTTACCTGACTATCCTTTGCAGAGATCTTCATCATGTTCTAATGGAACCTTGTCAGACTTAGGGAGATGGCCAAAAGAGTATTTTTTTTTAACTTGTCTTTATATTTCATTTCTTTTCAAGCAAATGGGAATCTACATATCCTTACGGAAAAGCTCTTCTGTGTTGGCTAAACCATTGAATGTCTTTGTTTATAAATATGGAGATTTCTGTTTTGTCTACTTTTTGCTAGTTTTGGTTTGGGGTTTTTTTTCCCTAGTTGAGGTAGGTACAACTGGAAAATGGAAATTGAATATGGCTATTTACAAAGCAGAATTGTACTAACAACTTTAAAAAATAGATGGGCTGTATTCCTAGAAGCCCTGTGTAAGCTGACTTCTTTACAAACGTTGAAGAAAGATTGCACCTGAATATCAGATCTCAGCAGTCTGAAGTCCTATTGACAGCTAATGGTTAAAGGAAGTAATACTAAGGTAGTTACTCAAAGAATATTCAATTATAAAGTGTGAGATAACTATTTGACTTTATACGTGTAGAAGTAGCAAGTAGTATACATGTAAGAAGTAGCTTTGCAATAAATTACTTGTTTCGTTCCATTTTGTTTTGTTTAGATTTTTGGCTGTTTTAGCAGAGAAAGCATTGGCATTTCTTCCGCTTCTAAAGAAACTTTGGTTTTGCTTGTATCTGAAAAACAGCAGATTACTCATTCAGGTGACATATTTCATCTTACATCAAAAACTGTATTTTTCCTAATGCAGTGTGCTGCTCACTTTCTTGAAACTAGGGTGATAAGAATACATGTCTGTTGTTGCCCATTCACGCTTCTTCCTCTTCTTCTCCTTCTTCTTCTTCTTCTGTGTTCCAAAATACATGCATTTTTACTAAACATTGAACACTCCACTGCATTTCCCAATTCTCCATATACCTAAATTATTTTGAAATTACGATTTTTCTGAACCGGACTGTTTATTTATGCAGTTACACATTGTCTTTCTGTATTTTTTGAAAATATGGAGGAAGAAGTGTCACATCCAGAATTATTACATTAATGATATTTAAAATGCAACATGATTAATTAAACCAAGTGTAGGATAATTTATGTTATCTTGCACCACTGCCTTGCATATGGCACCAAAATGCATTTCAGGAAAAGAAACTGTTCTTACTAATATAGTTCTATTTGTTTATGTTTTCCTTAATAATATGGTTCTGTTTGTTTATGTTTTCTGTGTCTGTGAGATGAAGAGTAATATTTTGTCATTGACAGTTGTCAAGAGAAAAGATGTGATCAAGGGTATAGTGAAGGTGCCCCTTCTGCGTCTCACAGTAACAGCCTCTCAGAAAGGAATGATAACTGTGTTTAGCAAAAAGGTAATTCTAAGTCAAACTCTTTTATTATTCCATTCGCAGTACATAGGAGACCTGAGTGGACTGTGATTTAGCATTCAAATTTTCCCATAAAAAAACCTACACATCTTTCTTATCAAAGTTAACTTTTTCTATATTTTTAAGTACAGCAGGAAATATACATTGTTCTTTTCAATTATAAACCTACTAGACAGTCCACACAAGTTGATAGAAGGTAGAGATATCTAATAATAAACATTCTTCATGGAAATTCATTTAATAGAAAATAATCTGCATTTCTGTTTAGAAAAGGTTTCCCTAAATAAAAAATATGCTAGTGGAATTAACTTTCAGATATAGAGTGGAAATTGGAGAATTAACTGTTTTCTACAGCTACTGAAAATATCTAGAATGGACAGAGACAGTTGTTTGCAAACAAGTTTTATTCAATGCAACAACATCTAGAAGCTTGAAAGTCATGAGTTTTACAACAGTCTGCATGACACTGTCTCACAGTTAGTTCCCTCATCAGTAAAATGTAAGGATATCTGTACCATTATAAGTAAAATTTCAGGTTTAAGATGCTGTTAAACTAAAGTTTGTACATTAATTTCCCAGATTATTTTATTACTATTTAGTGCTATGCACCTGTAGAGACTATGAGATAGAATGTGTCATACAGAAACCCAGGCTATCACACATCTATGCTCATTAGTGCTTTACAATTGTACAATTTTAATGCAACCAGTTGCTTAAAATTTATTTCAGGCAATGCAGTGAAACTTTAAAGGAGCATGAATGCTTTCTAGCGTTTTCAGCTAATCAGTGCATTATGCTTATGACAGGAGCATTTAAACTAAGAAAGGACTCCTGTGGATGATTAAATAACAAAGCAGTACTGCAGTTTTGGTAAATGCTGAAATAATTTATTTGAAAGCCTGTCCTCTGGAATGTTATCCCTCTTATGTACCTATGAAAAATAATTTCCCAAAGTATAAGATTAAAAACATCTCTCCTCCCTACCCTCTACCTGCCCCTGCTATTTTCAAGTCAAATTGCTGCTTCCTCATAGGCTGGACTGATGTTGTCTGACATCAGCAACTGCAATGTAAATTATTTTACACCCAGCTGCTTAAAACAGTGAATTAGGGACCTCAACTGCTACTTAGAAAAATATGTTCTGAAAAGGACTAAGGCATTATGACAGCCCCAAGATGTGCTAGGAGGGGATTGGATTGGATATTATGAATAATTTCTTTATCCAAAGAGTTGTCAACCACTGGAACTGCCTAGGGGAGTGGTTGATTCACCAACCCTGGAGGTATTCAAAAGGTGTGTAGAAGTGGCTGTTGGGGACATGATCTAGTGGTAGACTTGGAAGTGTTAGTTTTACAGTTGAACTTGATCATCTTAAAGATCTTTTCCAGCCTTAATTATTCTATGATTCCATGATTCTGTTTGAGGGCTAAGCATTGTTTTCTGCAAGAAATGTGGGCCTAATATGACTCAACACTTGAATACAGCTTTATACCATCAACTACTTCCAAGTTACTCCAGAATAGGAGACAATTATGTTGCTCAGGTTCTCAGACAGATACTGCCTTGACCAGCACATGAGACCTGTAGGAGTAGGTAGCCTTAAGGACATATTTAGTTACTGTAGATAAAGCCAAGTCTGATACAGTGCATGGGTATCCATCTCTTGGTTAACAATACTCTTAAACTCTGTTCAAAGGCTGTCCATGATGACACCTGGCATCTCACTTCTATGGGAAGAAAGACTATGATCCTAGCTTCTTGGTTTATGAAATGTGGAATTGCTGAGATGGATATGAGGTGCTGCTGAATAATTACTGATCAGGGGCAGGGGCAGGGGTAAGAGGAGGTGAAAAATCATCTGTGGCTGTTTCAGAAGGGAAAAGGTTGAAACTGCTTTTGAAAACTTAGTAGTTTTGTTCAAGAACATAGAAGATAACCCTCTTCTGGAGGGTAGGTAACTCTGCTGGAAGATGGTGACACTTTAAACGCTTCAGTTTTCAGCCACGTGTTACGCTGTCTACCAGTAGTTACCTTTGGTGAAAGGTGCTGTACCAATGTGATTATTCCTGTTTGCAGCCTGAAGTGCTGCCTCTACCAGGCATTTTGCTTGCACTAGTTGACATGGCATTGGGCCTGTGTTAGCTTGGGTTTCTATATGATAAACACTATTTCTCACAGGAGCTGATGCTGTTTTAGCTGTCAAAAACCATTAACAGCACAATTCCATCAGAAGACCAGATGATCTGTACTCTGTATGTTGTAAAAATGAGGATTTTTTACTTATTTTCCTCACTTCAACATATCAATGTAGAAACCCCAAACCAAACCAGAAACTATGAAACATTTGTGAGGGAAAGAGAAGTTTCAAGTTCTTCACAATATAAAGAGCACAATATAGACAGCAAGCAGGTTAAGGATCTTTCTCAGATCTTAACTACCTGCTCTTTCAGTTAGCAATTACTGTTCTGATCTGTCTATGAACAGATTACTCTGTTTAGACTTTTTCATTAAGAACTACTGTGTTATTGTGACTATATATTTCTTGATTTTTCAGATGAAGGTTCTGGCAAACATCAATATTGAAGTAAGTTCTTTTTTGTCTCCCTCCTGTTAAATAATTTTAAGTAGAATCAGCATGTTCTAAATTAAAATAAGTAGAAACTGAGCATTATTCTATTGCCAATTCTAACTTTGAGACTTCTGCATAATTTTTCATAGGGTGCTGTAGGTCAAATAGTTTCAATTTATTCCTTTCAGTTATTGAAACGATAAAGTAACTTGATTTCTTTCCTCTGATAAATGAAACCTCAGATAAATGCTTCTTTTACTGCAAAATTTTCCTTGACCCATTTCCTTGCCAGAACTTTTTCTTCTAAAATCCAAAACTTCAGTTGTCACTGTAAAATGTAAATAAGTAAAATTTTAGGTTTGTAATGAAAACAGTTGCTAGGTAGATGATTGGCTGCACAATCTATACCTTACATGTGTTTACCCTGGGAGTATCACTGCAGATTTTAGGTAATGAGCAGAAGCTCATTACCTAAAATCTGCAGTGATACTCCCAGGGTAAACACATGTAAGGTATAAGCTTATCTTTCAGATGCCCTGTAGACAAGAGACATCAGTCTTAGCAAAATGGCGTGACCCTTTGTCCTAAAAGTCGATGTGGGTGTCTTGTGCCAGGAGGCAGTGCATTTTGCTGGTTCTCTCTTACATATTGTGGGAGTTCTAAAATGAAATAGAAGTACTCCACACCAGAGAGGCCTTACTACTCCAACTCAGAAAACAGCTCTGGGCCTCAGTTGCCTTTAATGTATTGTAAGGGCTAATCTGACCTGTGGAATCAGTGCAGACAGGTAACAGTGAGAAATATTCTTGAGACCAATTGACTTTTGGAAACTTCTACTAGAATTAGAGTTTCTCCTACAGAAGTGCTACATGAGTGAATTTTAGTCATTCCTCCTTTAGTTGTAGGAACCAGTTTGACCAATTTAGATATGCAAAGGTAGGACCTCTCCCAGAGATGTCAAGGGAAAGAAGATGGAAGAAGCTGGAGTGCTGCAGTGGGCTGCAGGGTCCGTTTCCTTTTTGAACACTAAGCACTTGTCTTAAAATGATTCCTCAATGAACATGAAGGGGTTTTTGCTGCGAAAGTAGGACAATGTTTGGCAACTGTGGCAGTATTAGGACCATTGAGGGACATCTTTGCCATAAAATGTGTGAAAGAAAGGAGGAAAGATAAGAACCCTTGAGTGACAGGATGGAATAAGAAAATAATGAAAAGGTTTTTCTGGTAAAGCAACCTAGTTTGTCTGTCAAGTATAGCAGCACTAACAAGAGAAATTATTATAATCTTTCCTCTGAAGCTGAAATCTGTTACTTTGCATCATCACAAACCAACACAACTAACTAGTGACAAATGTAAAATTAGTGACGAATTAGTCACTATGAATGTAAAATCATCTTTTTCAAGCCATTTAGTCATTGTTATCTGAAACTATAATAAGGACCTCAAAAAGCCACAGTTTACAAGCTTTTCCATAAGAATTACCAAACAATCCACAAGACCTCTGCAGGACTGACATTTTCCATATGTCTATTGTAGTAAAGGGCACAAAAAATCTTTGTAAATGTACTACCACTTGCCCACAGATCATTAAGAAGGAGAGAAGCTTTCTCCTGCAACAGAGTGTTGATATCCTCTATCAGGATTTTGGACCCTTTACACTAAGAGCAAAATCAATATTGTGTACAACAATGGAAATAGAAGTAGAAACATCAGGACTCTGATCTACACAAGAGAAATTATTTTTCATTAATACCTGCAAAATAGGAGGTATACTTGAACAATGGCTTAATATGGGCAGATGTATATATTTGTAAATAGTTGACCTTCCTATTAGGAGAATTAAAATTATTTAATAAAGGTAATTATTTTCATAAACATTCATTTCAGTTTTGTTTTTATAGCTGAAATTTTGGACTGCCTTTAATTTTATTTTGTTTCAAACCAAACTGTATCCAGGTAAAAGCTTAATCTGCTTTACTATGATGTGTTATCTGAAGCTTTCTCTGCTCAGAGTGCTTTTTCAGAGTGTCATTACAGTTTGACTAACACTATATGCTTACTGTGTCCTCTCTTGTGCAACATTTGTGCCTCTCAGGTGAGTCATTGATAACAGAGGTTGAGCCTGGTGCCTCTGTAACTTCATGTATGAGCTATTCTTGGAGTTAGAACTCTCAGTGGAACTAGACCTAGCATGTGCTAGTGCGGAGTATATGTGATTTATGTGGAAATGGTTTAAAATATGTGCTTACATGATAGAAAAGTTGATAAATTTACAGAGAAAATCCTTTTTTAGCTACTTTTTTTATTTCCATCAGGATACTGCTTGGATCACTGGATGTGATTTTCTGCCTAATCTAAACTATGTCGTGGCTGTAACTGAAAGCACAATCATTCTCTGGGACTATAAATCAAAAGAGAGCGAGGTATTATGTTGGATCAGACAAATGACGAAATGACACCTGAAAGTTGATCATATATGTTTATTGTTTCCAATATACATTCACATCCTTTTGGTCTAACAGGATGAAGACTTTTCACTTTTGTTGTTGTAGGAACTCAGTGAAACAGTGGAATTCACACTAAAGGAGGGATACTCTCTACATGCCAAATGGGATTATTAAAGTATATTAAAAGTTTGGAAGAGAAAGAAAAAATTTACACTATGGTGCAAACAAGCCCCCCAAACAATTTCTTTTCCATGTGTATCTAGTACATACATGTGCACCTGTGTACCTAAAATGTGTGCATAGGCATACATATATCTCAGAATCTATTAAGAATCAAGGAATATAGCAAAGATTCTTTTGAGGTAACTACCTGATTTAAAGAAAATATTTCTTCATATTATGTGTTTCGTTCAGGACTTTCTAAGATAAAAAACATCTTGATGTTAATAATGTATGTCCAAATTGTTAAAGTTTTCTTTAATGTCTTATGCATTTTTGCTGACACATTTCTTAGGTTTTTCTTCCTGTTCCTGGAACTTCTCTTGGAAATTCTAAGTTAGCTGAGATGAGGAGGAGAAGCAAAGTAATTATTTTTTGGATATGATTTTTTAGGATTTTTTTTTCCAATAATAAAAGGTTGCTTCCCAAGCTCAGATAGGTTAATTTAAGTCTGTTTGTCAATCCAATTGGACTTCTTGGAGGAGGGCTCAAATATTTATTTTCCACCTATTATTCACCAATTCCCTCATTACCTACACTGAGAGCTGCAAGTATCCTGTTTATGAATAGGTGCAGCTCTCTTTCAAGACAACAGAAGAAATAATATATGAAAGGTCCTGTCTCTATTTCATCTTCAATGTGTCTGTGCTACACAGACAGCATTGATGCAGTTAATTCCTATGGCACATGAACAGTTCCAGTTTAGGTTGGCAAGGATGATTTAACCAGATAACAGATGGAGTTGGGCAGTAGAATCAATAAACAATGTAATGCATGTGACCCTGAATCCCATTCCTGGGCCTTCTAGCAAAATACCACAGTGTCTTGCAACTGTATTCATTCCCACTATCTCTGTGCTTCAAATATTGAATCACCTACACGTATTCGTACACTTGACACTCCCAGGCTGTATTATTAATTAGGACTCTAATATAGATTCTTCCTGTGTATTACTGCTATATTTTGTGGTTTGAATTATTCTTTAATTTGGTTATTTCCAATTTATTTGTAGAGATCATCTTAGTTTTGAACAGGAAACCATATACAGTCTTAGGAAATAAACCATCCCACATAGTATGCAGAGATCCTTCCTAGAATTTGTAATTAATACTTTTTCACTGACATACAAAAAGCTACCTATGAAACAAAATCTTGCTTCAACCTCTAGGATTTGCTTTAAACTCCTCTTCATGATGGTCTTCCATGAGTTTCTGACACCAGGAAACAGCACAGGGGCAGCCTGAAAAAAAACCTAAGTCAAGATTTGAATGCTGATGTAGCTAGATAAGCATGATAGATTCAATTTAAGGGCCCTCATGCAATGCCTAATAAACTCTCTACCACATTCCACAGAGCGATGGCTTTGTCATCAAACCAATGAAAAACTGCCTGCTCTGCGTTTGTACTGTGACTATGGCAGATAACCTGGCTAAGGATACCATCTTAATGGGAGATGATAAGGGTTATGTTTATCTGCTTACTATCACCAGTGATGACTTCATAATGAAACAATCTAAAACTGAAAAAGTATTAAAATTTAAAGTCATGGACTCCGAATCTTTTGACATGTAAGTTGCTTGTGATAAAATGTTATTACTCTTGCATTATGTTTTGTTTTTAATTTGGGGTTTTTTTGCCCTAAGTGGAGGATTAGCTTCTGTTTCTAAATTAAGCCCACCTAACTAAAGAAAATAACTTTTCAAACTGCAGTAAGTATGATTTGCTTGTTGTTGCATGAAAGAAGTGCCATCATTTTCAGTAGAGATTTTACAAGAAATCTTACAGCTGAGAGGATGCAGAATAAAATTCAAGGGGAGAATTCCCAATTGCCATTATCCATTTTGACAAAGGAACAGTTTTATTGTGCTATAGTAATAATTCCTAATATATATCCAGATGGGGCTTTTCAGGTCTTGTCTGGCCTCAGCGGCTTGACCAAAAGGTGGCAGCTGCAGTGTATTCACCTCAGAGACACCTCTGGCTGGTGGATGCTGCAGCTGGCCCTAGAGACATGCCCAGACACACAAAGCTCCAGTTTGCCTCTGTTGCAGATGCTTTAAGGTGAGGTGAGAGAAAGGAGTGGATTGTGCCAGAGTTTTGATGCAGAGTTTAGTCAGATGGCAGGCTTCTGAGTCTTATAACAGCTTCCAACAGAATCCCGGACCACGTGGTTGTTGGCTCTTTTAAGCCCAAGGAGAGAGGGAGGGAAGAAGTACGGATCCCACCAACCAGGTGCAGGATGGGCAGGTCTCAGGTGCAAGGGACACCTGGGTGGGCCAATGGACCCCCAGGGATGCAGGGCATCTTTCAAATTCTGCCAATCACTCGATGCCCCTCTGGAATGCCAGGGTTGACAGACAGCACCCAGCAGGGGTCAGGGTGGGAGAGGGGGAAGTAATTGACACCTGGGAAAGGACAGGGATACCTGACACAAACTATGACTTCACACTGCTACATTGTGCCCCATGAGATAGAAGCATGATTTTGACTAGAAAAGAGCATGGTTCAACCCTGACCTCCTCTCTGCTTGCATTTGAGCTGGAAGAGTGGTTCTGTGTCTGCCCTGGACATTAACTGTTGGCATTGGTTGTGTATATAATCTCACTGAGAAAACCTCTGTCCACCTACAGACACATCACAGTAGTTGCTACTACAGTCTAATGACTTCTCCATTTATATCGCTAGGCCTAAACGCAAGCTACATGATGACTGGGTTGGGAAGATTAAGTATTTTCCTACCCTAAAACGTTTTGGATCCTGCTCCACAGACAGTATTAATTCATTTGTTTTGGATGACATAAAGCGACTAGAGGACCACTTGTAAGTATCTGACATCTTCTAGAAAACAATAGATCTTCTGCTTTATAACTCTGCTGGAGATCAGTGCCTCACAAGACGTCATCTTGCCATATTGAATCTGCCTTTTCTATTAGCATTGCTAATAAAAACAAAAATACAGTTGTTTAAATGCTTGGATATTTTTGTGTGCTAGCTTTTGATGTAGGAGAAGACTGTCCATATATGTTCAGTACTCAGAACCCTAAAAATATGTTGACAGTGTTGTCTCCTCCAATTTCTCCTTAGCAAGCAAATTTTAGTCAGAAAATGGATTGGTTTCTTGCATATATATCATGTATCTATTCATTTAAAATTTATACCCAGTCAAAAATAAAATACTAAATTTCATTTACAGTTTTATTTTCACAAGTTTGAGTTATATAAGATTAAACCAAGAACGTAATTTATTCTAAGGGCTGTGAAGTGGTTCTACTATGCAGCAGAAAACAGGTTATGGCCTCCTTATTTGTGCCAAGCCCTAATTCATATGGCTCATCAGTGCTATTAGCTGATTTAACTGATTCCAAGCCTAATTAGTCTGTGAATTTAGAAAATTTCATAGCACAATTAAATAATACACATTCAATTTGATGTAAGAAGGATCTATAAATAATAGAACTTTTCATTCAAGTGTTTCAAAAGATTGTAAATATTAAATCAGCTTCTCAATTCCTCTGTGAGGTACATCTAGAGAGATTAATAGATTTTTAAGGCTAGTAGCTACAGTTATTATAATCTGGTTTATTTTTTGTGTAACACATGCCATAAATATTCTTGGTTTTATTCTTGAATGAATACAGTAACTTTGGGGTTTATGAGTATTGCTTGTCTGTTGAGGATGGGGAAAGTGAACTATGAAACACTTTTAAATTGTCCAAGGTCACATACTGTGCCAGTTGAAAAGCTGAGAAATCCTGTTTGCTTTTGTTGGGAGATTTGGAAAAATGGAATTAGTTAGAGAGAAAGAAGACTAAGTCTGCAGAGCCAAAAGTCTAGTCAAAAGAGTAGATGCTGCCATCATATACTTCAATACAGAACATATACTGCAACTATCTTGGTAGTTCTTTTTCATTTCACACTGGCTATAGTTGCATCTCCAAATGCAATAAATACATTTCTCTAAGCAGTTTCTCACAGTAGATAGATGAAATTATATTTAGACAACTGAAATATACAGTTGTATACAACTGTACACAGTTGTTAAAATGAAATTAAAAGTCCTAAAAATATCTATAGATCAAAGCACTTGTAAATATCCATTTAATAAATAACTAATTTAAATATGATTTACTGGTTCCAACAAAAAATTTCCCCAATTAACTTTGTAGCAAGGAATTATTTTTGTACTCCAAGAGGGGTTCAATGCATCTTCTCTCTTACAGGACTTAAGTTTGTTTGTCAATAATGGCTGATGATCAGCTACAATATCTTCTTGTAAAGTATCTAAAAAAGAGAGGAATGGATATATCACAAGGTGCTTCTATTGCAAGGCCATGGCTTGAGCAGGACTTCACAATGCCAGAATCCCTTATTGCCACTGATCTTGGAATACTATCAAGATTGTCCATTAAAAAGCTAATGGACAGTTGTATAGAAGTATAAAAGGTGAAAAATCCTTAGGAAATCTGTTAGTCATACATTTAAATCAATTAATTGTTATTTTGTCCTGTCAAGAGAATTAAGACTTCTCTGTTAGAGTTCTGGAAAAAAATATTTTCTCCCTCTAAATAGGAAGCAAACAGCCTTTTATTTACACCTGCCTAGAAATAACAAGTTCTTTCATTAATGCCTTGAAGTTTCTAGAGTCTTTTGTCAGATTAACTGCCACCCCCATTTATGGTTTTCAATATTGTTGGCTACTTTAGCCCAGAGTAGATGAACTAATTGTCTGAATTTCAAAGGAAAAAATTAAAAGTATTCTCATTTAGTTCTGTACAGCCTGTTTACAGTGGCAGTCATTGTTTCCTGGGAATGGCAGGTGTTAATTCTGCTATAGCTACATCCAAAATCAATAAAATACTCATTCATTAGTTGCAGTGGATGAAACTTGGAGAGACAAGCAGAAGTTGCTCAAAGGATGGGTTTAGAAGGGACACTGAGTCAATTTCAGTCTGTGTTGGCTGTTTGAATTCCCATGCTTTAGCAGTGAATGTAGTAGAATAACTGCTGAGTTTCAGATACTTGTGATCTCTTCATGCTGACATACAACACAAAATAGATAATGTAAGGACTATTCATTGTACAGTACATTATAGAGAAGCAACAGAAAAGTAACTGCACTTACTTAATGTAACATTGAGATCACAGTAGACCTCCATGTCTGAAACAAGCAAACAGTTTCTTTGGTAGTTTTCGTCAGTGATAAACTGCTTTAAGCACACAAGCTTATGTGCAGCTTACTTTGGCAACAGCTATCATTTTAGGAGTCTGTTTGGAGTTCACCTGTTAAAAGATTTAGGTGTGCAGATCGGATATTTATTTCTTTAATAGAAAGTGCACTCTGTTGCTGTTTTGTTGATGCAAGTATCACTCTAAGTCTCTGTTGTAAATCAATTTGCTTTTAACATGAGATTGCATACATTATGCAAACAGCTATTTTGTATACTACAGAAAAATAAGGCAGAATGACCGTAGACTATATTTTCCAAATATTTCTTACATGATTGTTTTATTAATGATTGCAGACCTGTAAAGGAATTTTCTGTCCCGAAAGGAGTAAATGCTTTCACATACTGTGGAAAGGCAAAAGTCATTGTCACTGGAGGTAAGTATAGGGTATTTTCCAAGAGATTGTTCTTGGAAAAAAATTGTGAATTTTTTTGTTCGCGTCAAATAAGATCAAATAAAGCTGAGTTAGCTTCTTAAGAATTTCAACAATGGCTTCTGCCTACAATCAGAGGAAAGAGAGACCTTGGTTTTAATTTCTCTCAGCCCTTGTGTGAAGAGATATACTTCCTGACAGGAATCTGTCAAGGGCTCCATCTGGGTTTGATTGAGTATCATTTATATAATAAACCAGAAGAAACAGTATGTTCAACTAAGGTATCTTTCCAAGTCACCATGGCCTCAAACAGGTTATACACGTTATTCCTTGCAGTATTGGCAGAGCTTCCACCCTATTACTCTTCCACCATGCATTCATATCTTAAGCAGTCACATTGGCCCATCTTAATACTTTCTACTGATCTCTCTGGTCATGTTCATCAAAGTGTTACTGTTGGTTCTTTCTCCCAAAGCAGGCTGCAGAAATGGCACTCTTACATCCACTTCTTCCCTGTTAGCTAATAATTTTATGGGCCTGTCTACTGCTGTGGTCATGTGTGATGCTGCAGAAATGTTGCTGGAGTATGACCAGCAACGTTGTTTATAAAGTCTGTCTGATAGGGTGCCCTCGAATGACATTGGTGCTGCTTTTCTTCAAGTCATTATTGCCTAAAACTTTGTTTAAAATTGCAATAGCAAACATAGTAATTCTTACATCTATATATAAGAAGAACTAAAAAATGGCCAAGGCTCTGCTCTCCAGCCTTGATAATATACATGGCAGTATATGGGACGTCATGCAATTCACGTTGAATTGTAACCGTTTACCAAGAGGAAAACTGTGAAAGATATCAAAATAAATATCAGGCAGTTCTATTGATTTTCTAGACAAAAGATTTAAAGGAAAAGCTGTAGAAGAGTTATTAGTGAAAATTTTGAAGTTTAGACAGGAGACACTGTTTACACTGATTACCTTGTCACAAAAAAAAGTAGTCTGAAGAAATTTATTGATGACATAAAGTCGGGAGGTCCTATTCAACAAAATGTGGTCACTATTTCCTACAGGTACAACAGGAGGATTTTGCTGTAATAATAAAACCAGGGTAAAGTGTCTGGAGAGGAAAGAATGTCACAGAAACTAAAAAAAGTTTCTTTTACACACTGAAATTCTTCTTCCAGAAATAGCAGAAGAGAAAAATCTGGAAAAACTTTCTAAGAAAATTATAATAGCTGTGGTAGGCCAGACCAAAGGTCTGCCTAATGCACTCAGCCCACATTGTCAGTGACCAGCAGTAAATACTTGTGGCACAGAAAAGAAATAGGACAATCTTGCAGCTCAACTTGCCTTGGGTGCATGTGCTGGTTCGGTCTTGCTGATATGAACTATGTTTGAGAAAGATTAGTTGAATATAGAAAAGTATATAGAATATAGAAAAAAGATGGGGAATAACAATCATCAGGTCCAACTCTTAAGTGAATGGCCCATAAAGTGATTGAACTCACAATCTTGGTGTTTATAGCAGCAGGCTCTAACAAACTGACCTAAGCTCTAACTGCACCATTGTGCACAGATTTAAAAAGTATATTTTCTATAACCTAGAAAAATGACAATTAACAAGGAATGCCACTGATGTCTATTAGAGCAAAAATTAGAGCAGTGATATTCAGGAAGAAGCTTCTGAATAGTGGCAGTTGCAGAAAAGGATTCTCAATTTTAAATGGAGCTTGGATTTTTGAAAAACTTAGATTGCATACTTGTTTGTGATGGTTGGAGGACGGGCTTAGAATGCAGGAGATCCTGTCTCATCTAAACAGATCCCTAATCAGAATATTTTAGAAGCAGATGACTTTTCTCAACACTGAATTCTAATCTGTTTTGACTTTGCACAAAAGTACTGGAAGTACTTGAGTTGGAATCCTGTCTTGCTTGTTCACCCACCATCCTCATCTTGTAATTGAAGGGCATCCTTCTGCCTCTCACCCTCATTCCCAAAGCTTAGCCCTGCTGCTCCCCTTGAATATGAATGAAAATTATTCCTGGGCTGTATATATTACTCCTATATATTACTAGGAGTCCCAGAGCCCAGTGGGAATGCCTGTCCAAAGGCAAAGACAGGGTGGGATCATCTCTTTCACAATTTCACTATGAAGTTAGATCAGTTAGGGCCTACTGTGAAGTTGCACCCAGAATTTAGAATAATGCTACAGCTCTTGAGAGACCCCTCTACTAAAGCCTTCAAAAGCTGAGCTTTAGAATTCTGTGCTCTGTTAGTAGATTACACTGCTCCCAATGTCACATCATACCATCATGCTGAAGCACACTATATTTGCCTCTGTATCTTAAAAGTGGCCTCACTCTTGACTAATTGAGAAACATACATTGATGATACAATTAATGACGGATTTAAACTATTTAAAATGAGCATAAGCTAGTCCTGTTAATTAGGGAGCCTGCAATTTTACCTGTAATTATAACCTAAAAATGAGAGACCATAACAGGTAAATAATTCAGGAATCATAATATATAGATTTCTTGGTGACATGTTCAAACATTTGTAAAAACTATGTTTATTTGTCTCATTTGTCAATTAACATAAAAGAAATGTTGATTTGATTGCAGGCTAGCTTCTAAAGTATTCAGCAGGGGTAAATCTGCTCAATATTTTAGTAATGCTATCTAGGCAGGTGTTTATAGCACAAATGGAATGTTACCTACTGTGATGAATTATCACTGTGACTATTTAAAGTCATATTTTAGCACAGTCTTCCATCATTTATTTGTATTTGATTATGCTCATGAGTTTGTCAGTACTGTGACAAAACCTAATTTTGTCTTTTAGATATTTGAAATTTATAAAAATTAATAAGATAAAAACAAACGTGGTGCTGAGTTTGCTTTTCATGCGTAAGGCTAGATTTGAATCAGTAAAATGATAAAATCCTGATAGTAGCCTAAAATATGGGCCCCAGAGAAGTTTAAAATAACTTCTCTGGGTAGTATTTTGCATTAATATTACACTGAATGGTAAATTTACATGGTTTTCTTCTTATTCTGTATTACTTTCAATTCCAGCTATGTCTTAATCATCACTTCAGGTAATGACTACAGTTAAAATCAAATTAGAAATGCATATAAAAACAGATGATGGTTTTAAATGATACATCAACTTCTAACCCTGTTAGTTCTTCAAGTTTGGCTGTTTTCCTGTGAGCAATGAAACAGAAGAAAAACTATTAGAGATTTCTAAATCTAACAGTAACAGATTAGGACTGATAAAAGGAGCTACTCTGTGCTTGTTCAGTTTCCTTTGTGAATTCCTGGAACAGGTGAAGCACATTTCAGGAATTCCCAGGAATCCCAGTGATAGAAATCACCAGAATTCCTCTAGCATTAGCTTTTAGAAGCATAGCAAACTCTTTTCTATGATGCCATCTAAGTTTAAGAAAAGCATACAAAGACAGACAAGGAAGCAAGAAGCATAGCAAACTCTTTTCTATGATGCCATCTAAGTTTAAGAAAAGCATACAAAGACAGACAAGGAAGCACAAAGGAAAAAAAAAAAACAGAGACATTTGTCAGTATGATAAACTAGTTCCCCAGATGTCTGACTGTTCTGAAGAGGTTTTGCAGACATTATAAAGGAAGATTATTATAAGACAGATTTGAAGGAAAGACAAGTTCTTTTAAAGGGTAAGGAGTTTTCTGTGTGGGCGTAGCAGCCTAGAAAGAAACCGGGCGGTCTATTTTTTTTTACAGTCTTTTGAGGATGCCAGGCTAAGCCTAGTATTTCTCCATTCAAATATGTTATTGTTCTCAAGTGGATTTCCACACCACTGAGAGGCAGACATCTCAGCAGGCTTGTAATACCACACAAATTGCAAAACTGTGTCAGCAAGAAAGACAGTTAGACAAAGAACCACATGTTCAAACAGAGTATTTGAGTCCATAACATATAGCTAGAATAGAGCTGTGGTGGTAAAATCTGACTTCTAAAAAAACCTGTAAACTTCTGGTTTTATGATTGTTTATCATGAAAAGGACCATACACAACTGAATCTGTTTTCATTCAAATCACTGATTTTACAAAATCTTTTTAAATTTCTGTTGAATAGATCATCTTCTTCAAGCTTTTCTTGAATGTGCTTGGTACCCAGACTTTCTGTGTCAGGATTCTGAATCCTGGAGGCATATTTGGAGCATGGAGAGAGCAAATGTTCCAGGAAATATTCCAGGGCTGCAGTGAATCTTAGGGCCAATCTGGCATTAGTCCAGAAAAAGAGCAGAGAGCACATCAACTATAATAAAATCTACCATTATCTCCACATCAGTGTAAGGAACTAAAATGAATCCACTATTTGACATAAAAAGCAAACAGTATTTTTTAATGTAGGGAAAGGTTTTCTTCCCAAATGTCACTTGATCTTCCTGTTAATAACTGAAGTAAATTACATGTATTAGTGATTCTACTCTTAAAAGAAACTCTGTGCCAGAATAAAGGGCACTATCCTCCCCTTCAATCACTGCTATCACTTCAGGAATATAAAGAGCAGAGCTGTTAGGAAGACTGAGAAAGGCTCAGTTCCTCAAAAGTGCAGTCAGCAGGTAGTCAAGTTGATCAGATGTCAGCAGCTTCTTCTCAGTTCTCCATCATCTTAAGACATGACGGTTTCTATCTGGGGCTGGTAAGGGGTATATTGCTGAAGCAATGTCTGTTCCCCCTGATGTTAAAACCAATCTCACCAGTCTCACTGGAGGCTTCTGTCGACTATATTTCATGTCCTTCTTCATGGGAGATCTGCAAGCTGAGTTTTACGCCCATGGGCTTGTTTCACCTTAAACCCTGACCTGGTCACAAGGCTTCTGCTAATTTGCAGGATATGCCTGGGGCAGCCTAACACAAACTCTGAGGAAGTGAGCAGGGATGTTGACCACATTCTGAAGTTTCCCCATCCAAAAGGGCTTCATAAACCATTTGTGCAGTTATAACCCATTTAGGCTACTTCCTGCCGTGCTGCAGCATATACAGATTGTCTAGGGTAGTTTTGCCTAAAAAAGAATCTCTTCCCCTTGAAGTTTCAAGCCAGTCAGCTACTTACACGTGGCCTTCCTTTCCTTTGCAGAAGCTCTCCCTCCACTGGACTGGTACAGCTGTTTGCATAGTTGAATTCTCAGTCACACTTGTGAAATGAGCTGGCATAAATCAAAATGGCTTTCTGTTGTAGCTATTTTAAGAGTAGATCATTCCTTCAGTGAGGCTCTCTCATTTAGAGGGAAGCCACATAAACAGTGGAATCAATTTAACTGAGAGAACTTTATTGTTTAATGGCAGAAAAGGGAGATGGGGTGCTCCTAAACAAATCACATCTTGCTGCATTAAGAAGGAAAGGAATAGATTTCTGTAGAGAGAAATGGAGGGACTGACTAATGACAGGAGGTTGAACAAGCTTAAGGAAGATTCTTAACATAATAACGCTGAGTGCTTAGCATAATTGAGCTGATTCACTTGGGACATATACTTCTTAGTCTATGGGGTTTTTTGCTTTTTGATCTTCAATTTAAGCTGAGAGAAAAGTAGAACTCAAGCAGAAGTTTAGACAAAATGCGGCTGTTTCACTTATTGTGTGTCAAAATAAACTGTTCAGCTAGATGCATACAATTCGTACAATTGAAATATTTGCCAGGAATTGAAAGTTAAAATACATTTTTAACATCCTTGTGTTTTGAAATATTTATGGAAACTATTAGCAAAATAGTACCATGCATTCACCTATAACACAATCAAAGATGATTCCTTAAATTGTTGGCAAATTCAAAGTCTGAACATACAAATAAGGATTAAATACCTAATTCTTATTTACTTTACTACAGACTCAATCATCAGCGGTTACTGTTTTCTGTCTGCCCTCAAATTTCATGCCCACTCCTTTCTGGATGTTTGCCATCTTTCATAAAGGAAGTTATCCCTTCGTATCCTGGCTAACTGGACACAAAAATTTTTTTACGTTTTCCTAAATTACATCATTGAAGAAAAAATATGAGCCTCAGTTGTATTTCTGTTAAAGTAGTCTGCTCCTCTGGGACTAGTCCACATAGTCTCATTCAGTGTCCCTGCCATTCCTTTAGAAAACAAAAAGGCTTTGAAAAGCTAATCAGTTGTGCATTTTTAATATGTGTTTGTGGTTAAACAATGAAATATAAGCTGCAATCCAGCCCTTAGAATGAAAACTTCACATCCTTATGTGGGAGTAGTCTACCCAAATGAAAGCTCTCAATTACAAAGCTTATTTGTAATACAATTACTATTCAATCTTTCTGACTGTATATTAATTTTTCTTTTAGGTAATGACAGAATCCTTCGTTTGTGGAATCCTGTTGTTAATTTTAGTCCTTCGGGGAAGTTATTCGGACACAAACATGGTATTGTGGAAATTGTGACAAATGAGAAAGACCAACATGTCATCAGCCTTTCCTGTGCAAAGGTAAAACACTTTTCTGAACCTCAAGGAAACAGGACTGGAAGGAGAATCCAGAGAAGTCCAGGCCTGTCAGCCTAATCTCAGTGCCCCACAAAGCTATGGAACAGAGGATCTGGAGTGGAATCACACAGCGCGTACAGGGCAACTATGGGATCAGGCCCAGCCAGCACAGGTTTAGGAAAGGCAGGTCCTCCCTAGCTAACTTGGTCTCCTTTTATGACCACCCACCTGGTGGGTGAGGGTAAGGTTGTGGATGTTGTCTGCCTGGACTTCAGCAAAGCCTTTGGTACTGTCTCCCGTGGCATTCTCCTGGAAAATCTGTCAGCCCACAGCTTGCACAGGTGCACCTTTGCTGCATTAAGAACTGGTTGGATGGCCAGGCACAGAGAGTGATGGTGAACAGTGCCACATCCGGTCGGTGACCAGTCTCTAGAGGTGACCCCAGGGATTAGTGTTGGGTCTAGACCTGTTCAATATCCCTATTGATGATCAGGATGAGGGGACCAGGTGCATCCTTAGTAAATTCACAGGCAGCACCAAGTTGGGGGAGTGTTGATCTGCTGGACGGGAGGAGGGCTCTGCAGAGGGATCTGGAGAGACTGGATTGATGGGCCAAGGCCAACGGTATGAGGTTCAATAAGACCAAGTGTCAGGTCCTGCACTTCAGCCACAACAACCCCAGGCAGCATTTCATGCTTGGGAAAGGGTGGCTGAAAGCTGCCCAGCACAAAAGGACCTGGGGTTACTGGTCAACAGCAGCTGAACTCAAGCTGGGAATGTGCTGACATGGCCAAGAAGGCCAATGGCATCCTGGTTTGGATCAGCAAGACCAGGGCAGTGATTGTCCCCCTGTACTCAGCACTGGTGAGACCACACCTCAAATCCTGTGTTCAGTGTTGGGACCCTGACTCTAGGAAGGGCACTGAGGTGTTGGAGCATGTCCAGAGAAGGGCAGTGAGGCTGGTGAAGGGTCTGGAGCGCAAGTCCTATGAGGAGCAGCTGAGAGTGCTAGGGGTGTTTAGCCTGGAGTAAAAAGGAGGCTGAGGGGAGACCTTATCACTCTCTACAACAGCCAGAAAGGAGGCTGTAGCCAGGTGGGGATCAGTCAGCCTCTTCTCCCAGGCAACTAGAAATAGGACAAGAGGAAGTGGCCTTACACTGTGCCAGGGGAGGTTTAGGTTTAATATCAGGAAGAATTACCTACAGAAATGGTTGGTAGACATTGGAATGAGTTGCCCCAGGAGGTGGTGGGATCACCATCACTGAGGCATGTTAAGAAACAACTGGACCTGGCACTTAGTGCCATAATCTGATTGACAAGGCAGTGCTTGGTCAGAGGTTAGACTTGGTGATCTTGGAGGTCTTTCCAACCTAAATGATTCTGTGATTTTGTGAAATCAATGTTATAAATTGAAGTAGGAATATACTTTTGAGTAAGTACTTCTAATAGTAATTAGTTATCACTTCATTTATTTTAATAAAAAGGCTTTAGCTTTAAATTTCCAAAATATTTTATGTTGAGAAGCAAGACTAGAGTGGAGCTATTTCACATATTATCGTCACAAATGTGACAAATGAATGCTTACAATAGTGGGTATTAACATTCTGATAATTTCTGTATTACTTTAGCAACTGGCAGATTTAAAACAGAACCTGTAATCGAATGCTTCATTCAGTAGTGATGACCTGCAAAAATTTCCTGCAGTTCTTTTGCACTTCTCTCTTCCCCCCAGCCTACTAAATCCATACGGGGAGTTTTTCTGGTGTCTTTATATATCATGTTCAACTATTGATCTCTTTCTAACCAGTGTCTTTTACCAGGCTTACTGTTCCAAAGCGTTGACCATAAACAGGAATGCTAATAAAATCAGTAATAACACTTATTCCACCAAATATTGCAAGATTCTGCTGGAAAGAGATGGGTATACAAGAATTGATTGGTGGAATCCTAGTGTTGGTTATTTATGTGATTTGTCAAAATGAGCCTTCTCAGGAAAGAATAAAACTTCTATAAATATGTGCAAAAATAGGAGAGAAGCTCCTGAAGGAGTAGTTGTGAATGGCTATAGAACTCTTTTGAGGTGGTCCAATGCAATATTTTCGATATTTAACTTTTTAACTATTCAATATCCTTATTAACATCTGCAATGATGGAGTGCAGAGGATGGGTGTTAAATTAACCAGTTATGCCAGGCTGGTTAAAGCTGCAGGCCTTGAGCAGAAATAGTAGAGTTTAGATGGTCATTAAAATTGAAGGTATGATTGTGGAAAATAGCTCCTATAAATCAATGAGGACCTAATGTAATTAGTCTGCTGAGGTATCCTTCTATCTCAAAGGTTTCCAGATTTTTATTGGATTATGTAGGAAATATTGCTGAACTATTTGTCCTGCCCATGCCACTCTTCTGCTATAATTGCTTACCACTGCTCATTGTGGTGGCAGTAAATACCTAATTTCCACTTTTTTAATCTTATTCTTAAAAAACGTTGCACATTTCTAAAATTAATACCAGCTGAAAATAAATTATCAAAATTTCTCATCTTCACAGAATCCTGGAGCCATAACCCTTCCCCTTTCCTCACTTCTATAAATCTATCTCTGTCTGTTCTGTAGATACCTCTGTAGCTTTGCTACAAGAATACATTACTGTGAATTAAGTAGGGTTTTAGCAGATAGCCTCAAGTTATACGTGTGGGGAAAATGAAGTAAGATGTAAGACATTACTTAAGGGGAATGAATGAACATTAAGATACTTATGAAAAAGCAACTGAGAATGAAGCCCCTGGGGCAATAATTGTGGATCTTTTGGGAGCCCTTCTGGGCTTTTCTATGATTCAGTATGATGATTTATGAGAAAACAAAATCTATTTTAAAAGTCTCTAAGTATGTGGACATGTGGTCTTAACTAAATATAGCTGAGTGCCAATGACATCAGTGAGACCACTTGTAGCTGCAAATGAATATATGAAAGTTTGTTTTAGTTAAAAGGCATGTGTGTTTAAATAGTGCAGTGAGTTATAAGGCTACAATTACACTACTCAAAAAAAATTTTAAAAAATAATAGACATAAATTCCTAAACTTTCAAGTGTCAGATAAATCTTGTGGTCATAGTGAAGACTATATCAAAAAAGAAGGAGTCCCTCACAGAGGAGTCGAAATATAGACTTTCAAAGAAAGTGCTTATCACTTGCAATCTAAAACATGCAATCTAAAGAAGATAGATGGTATACCAAATAGCAGAAGGAGGTCAGCTATAACAGGATTGCTTCCAGCCTGCTTAGAGGACATTTGTGTTTCACAGTCTAGAACCAGAAATTATATAAAGGTGTGCAGCTTCTCAGGGAACCTATAATGATACTTTAGAATTTAATTTGTTTCCACCTACAAAACAAGGACCAGCTTGCTTTTCAATCTGCCTAGCATAAAAAAATTGAAATAGTTTTCTCTGTTTTGTTTCCATCTTTCAGTGACTGTCATACAGGAAGCAAAGGAGAAGCAAAATAAGGACAGTCTATAGATCTTTACTGAAAATAAGTTAGAGACATGTCAATGATCTCATAGAAGCATTGAATCCTAGTGAAACAAAACCTCTTTATATAGATTTTACAATAAATGTTTGACAGAATAGCAGAACTAGAGGAAAAGCTTAGGAAAATTAAATTAACTTTTTTTTCAAAACCTTCCCAAAATTGAATTTAACCTAAACCATATCAGCTATCCATATTAAAATAAAAGGTTTTTTGTTGTGCCACTTTCAACTAAAGTTGCAAAACAAGGTGAAAAGTAGGGAGTAATTTTTTTAAATTAAGATCTGCAGTTGTTGAGTTTGTTACACAACAAACACAAAAACTGTTACATTTGAAGATTCAGACTGATTTTAAACTTTATGGCTATTTTTCATGAACTATATTGAAAAGTTCCTTGTCATTGTAAAGATATTTTTGTGCAATGTGAAATGTTCTCACAAGAACGTCTCTCAGCCTGCATGCAACTGATTTATGCTATGTAGTTCAAAAGTAAGGGATCACATTGGCTTTTGGTCTCAGATTTGTGCTGCAGCAATGCATTGCAGTCTGAAGAAGTATTGGCTGAATTAAAGGCTGAAAACCTACAGTGAACGGTTTAAAGATTCCACAAATCTTACAGATCTATTGCAAGAGTACTAGGGGATTTATTTGGTGTTATTAAGCCTAGTTCCATACTATAGAACACAAATATATATATTGTGGTTCATACAAAAATGTAAAAATTAACAAATCTGAAACTGTGATTTCATAGCACTAGTGAAAAAAATTAGAGATCATAGGAGATTTGTATTATAGTGGAAGGAGCTAGTTTAGAAGATTTTTAACCCTAACAGTCTGAACAAACCAGAGCATGAAAAAGAGAGTAGATCCAGAACAAGGGGAGGGAGACATCATCATGTTAATTACTGCAACAATTAAGGAACTATTTTGGAATTTGAAATCAAACAATTGTTCTATTTAAGAAAAAGAAGATTTCTTTAACTAATCCAGCACATAAGCATTTTGTTTGCTCCAACATTATAAGAATTTTTTGATAGAACTAATTATTAGTTAAAAGTTGTCAGGCAGCTATTAAAAATTCTCTAATTCTTCTATCATAAAAATTAAACTTAGTTCTTTGGGTTTATAGCATAAGAATAACTACAAATTAGGCAGAGGCATTGAATTGTATATAATTTCTGTGATAATGACTTTTAGTCATATGAATTAATATTTCCACATTAGTGACATTGAGGTAGAGGGGAGGACAAGGCAGGAATTTTCATATTTCTTTGCTGCTGAACTTGCTCTGGAATATAGTATTCATGGAAACAAGTTTGTTCCTGATCTTCCAGTTTGTGAATACCTTGGAGGTAACAGTTTGCATAGGTACACTTACAGCTGTAGTCCACAGCCGTGTCATTTTCTTCAGCAGTTCAGTTACATGAATTTACAAGATCTAAAATACTGATCTGTGTGTTCCTAATCATAGGGACATTCTTTGAATCTTGTGTTGAGATTTCCCACAATCACAATTGTATGTTAAATTATATACCACAGACCAACATGAACTAAATTCATCACAATTACACTTAGAGTGTGTCTGTCTTGACTTACATTTTGGTTGAAAATATTTCCAAAAAGTAATTCCTTTAAATTTGTCTGAAGATATTAACTCATCCCTTGTGTCATTGCACCAAAATATGGAGTCAGGTTTGCATATAATACATGGACTCTGCTAAAGTGTCATCATGTTATAGATTATATTATAGGCATAAAAGTAAAAGCATATGTATATGACTGTAAATGCAAATGTATATAATTCTTTGATTGGAATTATTCTGCAGAAGCCACTAAAGGAGTTTTCTGGAAACATTTTTTCTGAGATGACTGCCAAAGCCTATCTCTAGATTTATGATTGTAATATCATTGTTATTTATCATTTGGGAGCTATAAAAAGAGGAATGAGTGATTATTTCCCACTGTTAGAACTATTTTACACCTTTTCTTTGCAAAGTAAAATAATATGGCTTATTCAAGCACTGAAGCAACATCTTTTTTATTGACAAAAAATGCTGGTAGAATACATTAAGTCCTTTAAAAAAAGCCAGCTATGGACTTGGAATTTTAGCTAAGCAGCATCCTCAGATGCTTCAAGATAGACAATGAATTATGACATCAGTTTGACATTTCAAGCAGGCAAGGCAAGATTGTCCTGTATGAAGATACTTGATCTGCCACTAATGCATTTTTCTACAAATACCAGTACTCTAAGTTGATAGAAATTGCTATACTTGCTTGTTGTTTTTTTTTTTTTCCTGTTGGGCCTAATAAACAGAATAATTACTTTTACAGTGTGTATGGTAATATGAGAACAGTCTGTGGGGTAAAGAAACAATGGAAAACTGACTTGATGCTTCAGCACAGATAGAAGAATACTGCACAGGAAATCTCTTCTGTGTTTATTGTTTTCCTCTCCTTCATGTGACTCAGTCCTTCACTTCCCTGTCTCTCTATAGTTTGCCCATTCTTATTTTTATCCTTCATCAAGAAGCATTTATTACTTCATTGTTTTTCATATTACAGAACTGATTGAATGCATTCAGGAAGCATCAAGGGGGGAAAAAACACTCAGTAGGCACAGGGGCAATTAAACCTGGAGATGTGGCAGGAAGCTGGCCATTATCTGAAAGATGATCTTACACTCTGTGGGAACAAGGAGGTTAAGGCTAATGGCAGAGACCAGACCTTACCAGCTATTGCAGACTGACAAGAGCTATTCCAAGAGGAATGGCTCTTGTACTAAAAGGCTGTGAAGGAGTGACAGCCTCTCTCTCTCACTGCAGAATGGGGGTTCACAACTTGAACAGTGGAGGCTACAACTTCATGTCTTGCCTACTTGAGTTGTCAGTGGAAGTCAGAAAGCCAAAATTTACTCCACCAGGTGTCTCATTGGCATTGTCTCTCAACGTCTCCAGTGGTGGGTTTGGTTGAATTAGACCACCTGAGTGAGTCAGAACAACATTTGAGCCTACAGGCTTCAGTTCATAAAAACAAAATTTTGTTTGATGATCAGTAGGGCTAATATAGGGATTATATTCCCAGTCTTTAAACCACTGTACAGTGTAAACACAAACACTGTAAAGTTTGTAAACACAAACCCCTTGTTTTAAACATGTGAAATCACTCCTCTTTTGGTTTTCTCTTTTTAAAAGTAATTTCATTTTTGGTAGCTAAAGAGCAATACACACATTTACACATGGCAGGAGAGTAGTGCAATAAGCAGGAATTTCTCATACCTTCATTCTGGGGCATGGGAGAGTTTAATTCCATTCATAATTTCTTCAAAATCTAGTGCAGCCAACATGATGCAACCACATAGACATTTCCTTGCTAAAATTTGCCTATCCTAAAGTAACTCTGTTGTACAGAGGTTAGCTTTACTCTTACACAACCTAAGGGTAGATTTTTAGCATTTCAGAGGAGATAAAGGGACGTAAGATATGTTATTAGTTTCTTCATTTTCTGACTTTTGCTAATTTACTCAAGCCTTGATGTTATCAGTCTCCTGTCCTCTCTCTCCTGATCTGCTTAGTATCAGCTGTGCCATATCCCTGTGGGAAGTCGTAAGTGTCTTTGTCAGTCTGGAACTGAGCAGGTGATTGTATCAGTGCCTGTTAGTGTGACTGTCTGTCTAACCAGTTTTGAAAGCACATGATATTGTTATAAGGCTATATTTATAGCACAGTCATTTGTCTTCCTGAAAAAATGAGAGCAACTCAGCTGGAAATGCACTGCTTAATTTATGTCAAACCATTGCTAATCATGGCCGTTACTGGAACGTACTGTATAACAATATTAAATTTAATCTAGATAATTTGAAAAAGAGGCACTTGGGAAATCTGTTCCAGTCATCCTTCAAAAAAATTATGTGGTGACATCTAAATCAGACACATTTCTTGTTTACAGCTTTGAAACCAAAGTTCTCTTACTGTTGTGCCTTTATTCTCTTTGGTTTGTTTATTTCTCCCAGATATTAAGAATTTTATTCTTCTCTTATATTGCGTAATCCTTCAATACGACTGAATATTCTTCAGAGTTTTCATGTAAAATACTCAATTTTCTGTAATTTCCTGTCCCATTTTCTAATATTCAAATCATTCTGTGCCTTAGATAGTAAAAAAAAAAAAAAAAAAGAAAAACAAGCCAAAAAAACTCACCAAAAACCTACAGAAGTCTCAAGAGAGATCTCTTTTATGTAGATAAATATTGGAAGGGAGGGTGTAAAGAAGATGTTACCAGGATCTTTTCAGTGGCTCCCAGTGACCAGAACAAAAACAATGAATACTTAAACAGGAGATTCTTTCTTCTAAAGAAAGAAACATTTCTTTACTGTGAGGGGACCAAGCATAGACATAGGATTCCCAGAGAGGTTGTGCAATCTCTGTCCTTGGAGATATTTCAAATCCATTTGGACATGGCTCTGCTCTGTGTGAACCATGGTATAAGATAAGGTGATCTCCAAAGGACCTTTCCAATAACAATTGTTGTTATTCCGTGAAAAAGTAAAATTACTTCAAAAGCTTTGTCTAAGGTGATATAATAATTCTAAGATTGGTTGAAGATTGACAGGAGAAACCTGACTGGTTTTTAACTCTTCTGATTCAGGTATCCATGAGCAGCCACCTCTGTTCTATACCTCTAGTTTCCTGTTTTGACCCCCACACCATCTACATGTCCACTGAAGCTGTTCTCCAGAAGTGTTGAGTGTTATTTTGTCTTTGCAGCAGGGATCAGGTATATCTGTTGTCAGCACGTCCTGCACACAGTAGAGAGACAAGACATGCAGAGCACTTACACCCTCTCAATAGCAGCACCCAGTAAATATCCTTCAGGCTCGTTGCTATGTAATTAGACTCACTACTGCATACAATAGTTTGATTTCTTTCCAGCAGCTCTTCAGGTTTGGGAAAAGTAAGTAATTTTATATACTACCCCATTAATGGTATTATCTGAGAAAGTGATTTGAAATCCTCATCATTTTGAACTTTGTCAAGTTGCTATCTCAGTAAGGCACACATTGCATTAATGTGATTAGAACTAAATCCTCCTTGCCTTAACCTCACAAGTAATCCCGTTGACATCCATTTTTTCCTAAGTCTTCTTACTGTGACGGGGAGTTGTAGCACCTTGCAGGATCACCTTCAGGGATCACAAGACACATATAGACACTATCTGCAGATAACTTAAGTAACACGGTAAGCGGAACTGCAGTTTGACATTCATGCCTGGTGATTTTTGTCTTTGAGGCCTCAGACATTCTGTATGAATTTGTGAATTATTTCATTTAGACCATGGAGCCTTAAATGACCTTCTCAAACAAGTGAACAGGGTAGCAAATAGGAGCACATAAACTAAATGCTTCACCTCAGTTGTTCCTCACTCTTCCTGTCTATGTCTACAGTGAATACTGCAGCTAGCATAACTTCTTTCTGCCCCAGAAGTGGCTGGATTTTGGATTTTCCTGCATGAGTGTTTTTTCATAAGTCCTTTTAAAGACTTGCAGTATCACCATTCTGTAAAACTGAGGAAAGTTGACTTCTTCAAAAAAACAAATATTCTTTAACTTTCAAAAAGTATCAGCAGAATGTGAGAGTTTGGAAGAACTAAAAGAAAGTTTCTGTTTTCTCTAGAGAGTTATTGAGATATTTCCCATAGAACAGTGTTTTGAAGTCACTTATTCTTAACTAGTAGAAATTGGAAGGGATTATGTTTTGGTGGGGGAAGGGGGAGGGACAAGACCTGAACTTCTTTAGTCCTTTTCTATCTCAGTTGATTGCAGATAGAAAGAAGAACAGGATTTGTTTCTTCTAAAGTCAAAGCATGTTTCCACTGTAGTGTCTTCATAGAAACCTGGCAAGAGATAAGTGTTCCCAAGCCTGTACTTTATTGTACTGAGAGCAAGTAAAAAAATTCTTTTTCTGGCCTTATTTCCCATCTTTTTTCTATTTCCCTCTGCTCTTCACATTTTAGTTGTTAAGATGAATCTTTTGTCTTCCATCTCTCTTTGAGTGTATTGACAAAAATAGAAGAGAAGTGTGTAACTAGTTTTACATGCTTATAAAACAGAGGCTTCAGAGCCAATGGAAAAGATTGTTCAGACTTTTTTCTATGTTCTGAGTTTCAGGGCTTGAAGGAAGGTCATCCTCAAGAGGAAAATGTTTATGAGTGAAAATATAGACATTTAAATTTTTCAGGGGATATCAGAAGGCTCAGAGTGGGTCTCAGTGGCAAGTCCCACTGAATTCTGGGGGAATTTGGTTCCCAATTTTTTATCAGCATCTGTGGAAATTCCATCTGTAACTATGTGATTTTGCCATTGGGTTAAAAATGAATGAGACAAGAAGAGCCCCCAAGAACAGAGGGAACTGTTCCATATTGCAGTCCTGGAGAGGATAACAAAGTAGTTTTCTGGGGCTGTTGCAGCCAAGATAGAGGAAAGATATGCAGTGTGAATTCCTTGAATGCCCCTGTGTGCCAGATACCAACTGTGTGGAGAAGGCTGGTCACAATGTCGGAACACAGGCAAGTATCCCTGCTCTGCCAACTCTTTAAATTCGGTCTACGGGTCAAAGCCAATTCTGCCAACAGCTAAGCCAAACAAAGTTTCTCATTAATGTAAGCTACTATTGTAGAAATAATGTTGCTGGAAGTACAGCTCAGCTTTCCCTATAAAGTTGAAACAGTGGGTTGTTTCCGATAACACTTGAAGCACCTTCTTTCCACAATCCTTCTCTTCCCTAATACGTTTTGTTTGCTTGTATGTAGTCTGTATTTTGCATTTAGAAGACATAGTCCAAAAGCTCTTTGCCATCAAGAATATGCTCTCAGAGGTTTTCAGGGATTCCTGGTATTTCTCAGGCTGCTGTGGGAAATTATTCAATAAATAAGTAGGACAGTAAAATTACTATTAACACAACACTCCTAAGGCAATTGCCCCTAGCCACTTCCTAATTTCTGAATAAGCATGCCTTTCGTTGCCTCTCTTCATGCATGGATTCCTGCACAGTCTGTGTGCTGATGCGGATAAGCAGCACTGACGTTGTGTCTTGCGGCCACGCTGGTGATGCCATGTGCCGGAGTTACTCTTGTGGAACAGTGGTTTGTGTAACCTCCCCATCCCTGCCCACAGGCTGGGAAAAGAAGGCAGCCATAAGGCAGGGAAGAGATTTATGAATGCTGCAATGTATCTAGATTTTTTGCTGTCACTTTAAGTGACTGCATTTTCTTAATATGCTACTGGCATTAACAGCTGAACAAGCAGCAAGAAATAGCACAGGAAGGTCTTACTTATATGTTCTTGTGCTATAAAAACATCTTATCTTTTTATTGCCTTGATATTATATCAAACCTCTGTCTCACTTTTTGACCAATTGAACTTGAATGGTCCATTACACTATTAGAATTGTCTTTCTTCATTTTTGTTTTGTATAATTTCACTAACACTGTAACATATCTGGGTGATGCTTATGGGAAGGTTTATCTTTGTTCAGTGACTTATTATTTTCACCTGACTGTAGAATCTCCACAAATACCTACTTTTACTTAATTTTCAGCGCTTACCCCTGTTTTACATGTTCTAATTGTGAGTGTATCAAAACTGAGCTTAGAGATCCACCCATGATATTACCCTAACTTTCTCAATTCTCATCATCTATCCTACTTTCAATTTTTGCTGGTCTACTGTTCAGGTGGATGAAGGGCTTCATGATTTTTTCCTATTCAAATGGATTTCCTGTTTCAAGGCTTCACAATGACTGCTTTGCTCTTTGTAGGCTTTAGAAAATGCATGTCTGAGTAAACTCTAAAATGTATCAGAAGTCAATCAGAGGAATGTGATGGACATGGTTCTTTTGACTTAGTACTGTCTCAGGGAAAATTTCTTCTCGGTAAAAAGTTCTTTTTGAGTTTTCCTAAAAGTGAACAAAAATATTAAGGAGAAATTATCTTCTACTTAACATTCTGAAACACTCATGTATGAATTTCTCTCTGGTGCCAAAGGTGATTTGTTTAAACACTGGCTGATGTATCCGTTCCTTTTCTTCTCTTCCTTTTCAGAATTCTGGTGGATCCACTGTAACATCCTTTAAAATCAGGTTGTGAATTTTTTCAAGGCCCACAACACTCAGAGTATTGATGAGAGTGTTGATGCTGTACCAACATGTGTCTTTGTGTTAAAATCTCAGTTAAAAGTGAAGCCATAATAATAGTGCAATTGAATGAATAAAATAACTTGCACAAATGCCTACATACAATTCACCAGTTATGGCAGCTGAATAAGAATTGCAGGCAGATGCTATGACAGAATAACTTTTGAGAGCAAAGTAAAATTATCTTGGAGAGAAATATACCACACTAAAGGCCATAGGATCTAAAGGCCACACTAAAGGCCATGAGAAATTAAATCATGATTTCTTGAAGTATAAAAAATAGTTGGCATGGGATAGCAGTAAGTTCAACACAGCTTTTGATCAGGCAGGATGAAAAGCACTGCTAACATACAGTTTTTCTAGAGTTCAATGCAGATGCTGTGTTTTCCATTGAACCTGAAGGTAAGAACAAATGCATCTAAATGTATCCAATGCTCCTTACAGGATGGTACACTGACTGTGGTCGATGGCATTTCCTTATGGAGAGCACATATGCATATGCATAAAAATAATACTTCTGCAGTGTGTTCTGATCCTGACTTAGTCCAACATCTGCTGTCAGTCAAAGGTTTCAGGAATTTCTTTATCCAGTGTCCCCTGAAATTTATCTTTGTACTGTTGCACATCATTTCATCCTCCAGTTCAAATACAAGTTTTTAAACAAGTGGCATTTATCTGTATGTTACAGAAAAGTATGGCACACAAGGGAGACATTTTGTCATTAAGGGGTAGAACCAGATTTTATGAAATCTGTGGGCTTCTCAGGTCAAGACTACAAAATTCAGCCTTTCTGTGCATTTTATCCTTAGTAAAATGTGAATAAAGATGCCTTTGATATTTTTCTTGATTATTTTGGGACATACCATTTTTAACAATGTAATTTTCTTTGGAGGCTATAATATTAATGTCATAGAAACAAAATAGTTGAAAATCCAGTCAGGATACAGCATTAGATTTTCTCGTCTCTCTCTCTCCCTCTAGGTTTTTAGAGTGTGGGATATACAGACTCTTTCACCACTGCAGGTCTTCTATGAAAGTCATGGGACTCCAGAAGAGATGAATTCCTTTCCCATGATATTTGACAATGACCATGGCCTGCTTTTCACAGGTATGTTATTGCAGTTGGTGTGTGAGAGCATGCCCCTTCTCTTAGAATCCAGTTTTCTTTGATTAAATACAGCTGAAGCTGAGTACAAGAGTAAAGTAAATGAGAATATACATAATACTGGGAGAGGAGGGAATTGCACATTAAGACTGTCTTAAAGTGGGTTATATATGGTGCTAATTTCAATATTGAAAATGGCGTGAAAATATGCAGCATGGGAATTCACAGCAGGAAACAAAGGAAATGAGAAAGTCTTCTCTGAAGGCAAGGTGAACTTTCCACAGCAAAATTAAACTGCACAGATTGTTATATAGACTTGTAATTTCTTGAAAGCTGTTAAGTTATTGATCTCCTCTTAACTATTCCTGTAGGACCCACCTCCTGTTTGAGGATGAAAACAGCAGCATTCAATCTCTGTGGAGCTCTCCCAAGTGTTTTCAAACTCCTTATTTAATTCAGTGGCTAAAGACAGCCCTACAGCCTGGGGCGTCAACAGACACACTCCCCAACTGATTAGGAATAAAGTATTTTGGGAACTCGACCTGGGGTTTCTGGGCTCTGTTTCCTGACTTTGTAGCAGGGAGCATGACACCTCTGAGGGTCCAGAACTTTGCATTTGTCACTAAGGATGTTAGCCTTTTATATCTAAAGCAGAGACTCTTGAAATCAGCAGGGTTTGTCTGCCCCAGAGATGTAGTCACAAAAAAGACAGCTTTGAACATGTTCTGAGGCTATAGAGGCCTGACATGTACCAGGAAAATAAGGTAATTGTCTTTGGAGACAGCTTTTTCTGTCCTTGGATTAGGAACAAGGCACAAAGCTTGCAAAGCTTGTCAGATCTGAGAAGACAAATGTGAAACATTTTGTTTTCAGTGACCTGATGGTTTCTACTGAATTTTTTAATCACTAAAGGATACAGATACTGTCTTCATTTCAAATTTGTGCTTGTGAGATTTTCAAGGCTTAGCAATGTCGGGAATTTATACAGGTGACAAAATGAGGTAATTTGCCCTTATAAACAATGGTTCTATAAGTGCCTTAATATTTGTAAAAGTCTGGTCCTGGACTCTGTTAATGATTTCATTAAAAGCCTAAGTGAATGTTTCCTTGCCCCTCAAGAGGGCAAGAGACTGAGGCTGTATATGCGTGAATTCATTCTCATTGCTATGTACCTGGCTTCTCAAAGGAGATTTTCACTTAGCAATTCACTAACACTCATAAATCACAGCTCACCTTCATGCTTCATTTGAGTATTGCCATAGCTTTCCCTCTGTGCCTGTTTCTAAGCTGCTGACCTCTGGACCTGGATTTATGCCAAGGATTAGGCAATTTCCTCCTTTGCTCTGGACTCACTGCTGCTCCTCTGCTGGAAGATCAGCTGGGATGTCAGGGCAGGGATACTGGAGCTGCAATGGGAAACTGCATATGCACTTGGGCTTGAGAGCACTGTACAGACCTTGTCCTTTCTTTTGTCTTATTGTCCCTGTCTGCCTCTGCCTTTGCAACCCCTGATCTGGGAGCACTGGAAGGTGTTTGGAAAACACCATTCAGAACTGCAGTGCTATATAGAGAAGGTACTGGAAAGACACCATTGTTGCCTGCAGATAGAATTGCTTTATCTCTAAGAAAGCAGAAACCAGAATTTGAGTGCTAGATCTCCCAGTTAGAGTTTTATGTATTTGAGTACATTCCATTTCATGCCAACCAACTCTGCAACTAAGGGATTTATGGCTTCTACTAGTTTGCAGACAGGATGTCAATCTCATCAAAGGTGGGCAGAGGACTGTGTAAGACAGGTAAATACTTGGCCATTGCTTGACTGGTACTTTCTGGGGATGGTGTGAGAATGTTTTCTGTATCAGAGAACATGTGTTCTCAAAAAACAGAAAATATTCTGTATCCTCTTCAGAATAACTTGTATGAACCCTATGGTTTACATGAAATCTTTTCATTTCCAGGAAAATTATGCTCAAAATGTGTGTATTCTCACTTCTCTCACCTTGTGCAGGTTCAGATGTCATTGATATTTATCCCCTAGCTAATGTGACAAAAGGTTCAAAAGAGTTGCCTCAGACACATAAGAAGAGCCTCAATGTTCTGCTTTACAACAGGGCTTTTCGCCAGATTCTCAGCATTTGCACTGAGTCAATACTGAAGGTGAGTGTAAGTTGTCACCCTTTATACTGAAAAATAGAAGTCTCAGCTTTTGTATTCCGAATAACTTATCAGTATATTTGATACGTTACTAATATTTTTTATTCAAAGTGTTGTTTTTCTGGCTATTTTTGGGGTCCAAAGAAGTGGTAGCCATAGACCCCGTCTGGGTTCAGAAGATTCAACTTTTCTTTTTAACATAAATACAATAATATACAGTATTCTACAATAATCTACAATAAATTTTCTACAATAATCACAAGAGGTACTGAGAATGTGTAGTTTTCATCAGCTGATGGTACATTAGATGGCAAAATCTGTAGGGAGAGGTAGCATCTTTTATTGGGTCACTTGGGTAGCATCTTTTATTGGATCTCTCTAAAGATGTTAATTGTCACTGTAAACCCTGTCTTCCTTAGATCACAATGGCTGCAACACTATTACAATCACAAGATAATTTGGAGCACCTGGTGCTACAGAAAATCAGATTCCAGTGCATATGAAATCAGTAGCCACTTGACAAATCCAGTTGCATCTGAGCTATCCCATTACAGTGACCAAATTTTGTACTGGTATTTCATGAAAAGGTGTTGCTTAAATTTCCAAAAGGATTCAATAATGATCAGAGATAGTTGTTTCTATGGTTTTGGACCAAATGTTTATGAGGAGCCTCATTTGTATATTCTGCACAGAAACTATAAATCAAACCATTCCTCCTAGGTAAATTTCTTTTCTTTCAAACTGTAAAAACACTTTATATTTAATATCAGTCTCTCTGACTTAACAAGGGTCTTTATCATAGCATACATAAAAAATAGAGCCTTCCCTTGCCTGGGTGGCTTCCCCAGAGAGAGGGACATTTTCAGGGAAAATACACTGGTGTTTCAGTAAAAAATTTTGCTATTTGTCATAATTTCTCCTATTACACTAGAACACATAGTGTGATCAGTTTTAGAGGATGTATTAAAAATAACTAATATTATTTTTTTAGGTCTGGGACTTAGAAACAGGATCTCAAATATATCAAATAGAAGATGCACATGGGCTGAATACTGAGGTGACCTGTGCAGCCATTGAAAAAAATGGGGTTTATCTTGCTACTGGGGCATGTGATGGTAAAGCAATTAAATAATTACTACATGGGTTTTTTTTACCTTTACTACTTTTTATTACCTTTTTTTTTTAAAATGGCATATTACATTAGCAGACAGAACTCTTTGCCTTGACTGTCTCAGTGACAGAATTAATTTTGATTGCACAGCTGTCCATCTGTAGAAGGGCAGGGTGGGTCTTGGTTGGGTTCTCTTTGATAAGTGGTTCACAGAAACATGATTTTGGGCTGCTTGGGCTCTGGTTCTTTTTTAGCCTATTACTCTTTGAAAGGCTGTCTTCAAAGCTCTTGGTCTGAAAAGTTGTTTCCTTGTAATACTTAGGGCCTAGATGTAAAACTAAATGGCTGCAGATGAAGAATGGTAGTTTTTAAATTTTCTAGTCTCTAAGCTCAATTTTATGGTGTTGGAAGTCATTGAACACTAGAAGAGAAAGATAGATAGATAGATAGATAGATAGATAGATAGATAGATAGATAGATAGATAGATAGATAGATAGATAGATAGATAGATAGATATAGATGTTTCCTGTATATTTTTCATGTCAGTTATTAAGGGCGCATGAGTTTTAGGTAATGTGACCAGACCTCTCCAATACATAAGTGCACATCAAATTGTGCAGAAAGCTTTAATAATTTTGTATTCTGTTAACATGAAAGAATAATTCTTCTTACATTAAAATGTTCAAGAAGACACACCTGAATTTCTAAAATATGAGACGCTTATGAAATGAAGATGAAATTATGTCGTTTCCCACACAACATATTGGCTAATATTTCTTGTTTCTAACTGGGAACAGAGACTACATCCTTTATGGATCTTAAGGCCACAACAGAAGGTGAATGTTGTCAAGTCTTACAAAAGAAAAGTCACATGTAACTAATTGCTTTACTTAAGAAAAATATGTAGCTCCTTCTCCCCAGTAGCTCTCTGGGATAAATCCAGCAATCAGGTCCCTCTGCTCATTGCTGTCAGTCACAGCCCAAAGTCTTCTGCCAGGTAGCCCACAGATTCCTTTCTGATAATGTTATTCAAAAACTGTAAGAAGTAAGATAAGCAGACATATTTTATCCTAGGCTGTACAAAATAATAGACATGGAATAAAATATGGAAAAATTGAGAGGGGAGTGATGTTTTCTGTTAAGTTTTTTTGGCCTTACAGCCGCTTTGCTAAGAAACACACAGTTACAACTTTTGAAAAACCAGTGACCTAGTTCTTGATCTCAAATTGGATTTTCTCTTTCTTTCTCTTTTCCCTGTTTGGTCTTATTTAAGATTCTGGATTTGCAACACAGGTTATTGCTTGAAGTTTATTCCCTTTTCTACATTTTTGTCATCCCTGTGTAGGAACAGTGAAAATCTGGGAATTTGAAAGCGGGCAAGAAGTTAAAGCCTTGCCTTTAACACAAGACAGTGATGATGAGCATCGTGTTCTGAAGATAATATATCTGAAGGCTGATGGAGGTCAACATGCAGTTATTGCTTTGGAACAGAGAGGGAAGATAAAAATCATTCAGGTTTTTCAAATATGCTTCATTTTTCCCCACTAATTTCATTAGGTAGCCCCTCATTTCTGAGGTAAAATAGGACTTTTTTATTAATTAGTAGATAAACTTTTAGAAACTGTCAAGGAACAATCTATTTTTTCAATGCAATCAACTTAGCTCTTTGCCCTTCTGTTTAGTGCTAAAATGTTTATTAGCCCATTGGTGGTTTTCAGCATTCTCATAATTTTTTCCTCGAGTTTGCTTTTTCATTTATGATTGAGGTTTCAATAGTTACAGATCCTTTGAGTTAGCAGCTTTAAAATATTGCTGTTGTTACTACAGATAGTGTTTAGTCTATTTAAAGGACTTCTTAAGATGATATTTTGATGAAAGTATGCTTTTTTTTTCTTTTTAATTAATTGATTAAGACACTGGATTCTTTGGAAGGGATACCAAGCAACAAGGCAGTAATAAATCAGATTGGCTTGCTTGGCTTGATTTTGAGCATCTACTCTGTGTCCCTTTCAGCTAAAACTAACAAGTTGCATTCGCAGCTTACAATAATTATGGCTTAACTTCTCAGACAAACCTTATTTCTGTGGAATTACATTCCTCAAACTGGAATTTCTAACTTGGAAGAAAAATCTTCTGAAACTATAAAACAGCTGTGTGCAAGGTAGAAAATGTGGGTTTAGACAGATGATATATTTGAGAAAAAAAAGAAATATACAGGCTCTCATCTCTGTAAATAATATATTCTTTTGAACCTGCTAAGGAAAAGCTGCTTTATGCAGCGTTTTCTTCTGTTATTCCGACTGCTTTGAAATACTCCATCACACTACTTGCTCCTCAGTGTTATTACTGAAATTGTTTACAACAATCCATTAAGTGTAAATGACGTAAATGTATCCCTTGACAAATAGATTGGTGAGTTGAATCTCCTCCAAGTCTTTATGAAGCTAAGTAGATTAATACTGTTTCACATACTTGCAGAACTACATTTTTCCACAAACGTTTCTGTGATAATGAGTAATACAGGTTGTTTTATTATTAGCTTTTTTAAAGGCTTTAAATATAGTATTTAGCAACGTAAATGGGAGTAGGAGGCTAAAACAGTTGATCCTTTGCAGGACTCTACTATATATCTCTCCATTTTTAGTCCTTTCCTAAAGGTATTTCATGTTTGATTAACTCAATAGCATAAGATTTACTAAAATCTTAATTATTGCTCCATTCTGCAGCTTAAAACATCTATGAAAACAGTAGCAAACGTAAGGAGCTGATTTCAGTAATACTTCTCAAAATGGACAGAAATGTCAATGTTAGAGCAGGAACTAGATACTGGAGTGAATCCCTTATAGTTGGAAAAGCATCAATGACTCTAGGCACAATGGGGAGGAATCAGAGACTCAGGGCTTTAGCTGGGCTGTAGTTTCTCAGACAACTGGAACAACCATCACTTTCTGGATGTTTTGGTAGATATGAAATGGAGGGTAACAATATTTGTGAAATAAGCAGCTAAAACTAAGGAGACAAATTACTTTAAAGAGGTAGTTAAAATGAGTAAAATCAACAGCTCTGAATTCCACAGCTGCACAGCTTCTAATTTAACAGCAGGTAATTTAAGGGGAGCTGGAATATGTCTACATGAAGCTTCAGTTTGAAGTCTAGGCATATGCTAGTTAATACCTGTAACAGTTTCTGTAATTTGTCAAAGAAAACAAGCTTTTCATACACACTTGCTGTAATTCTTTATGAATAGAGAAATTCTTTCCTTCCTCTTTCATTAAGTTGGTTATTTTAATAGGGTGACTCAGCTCAAACACATCTATATGTCACATGGATGCTTCCTGAGATAGTGCCATTTCCACGAAGGAATCCAGTTGTGTATCTGTCACTGAGGCCTGCCTCCTTAGAAACACAAGATTTTTTTCCAGAGATTCGGCTTCTATGTAACACCAGTTCCATGAGAAATGATAGAGAGGTGAGAAACGCTTCAAAGTTTCACAACATTTACAGAAGATTAGAAAGTAAAATGTTTACTGTGCTCACAAGGATTTCATGTTTTAGCCACAGGACAGCAACCAAATAATTATTCTTCATGTGGTCCCTTACAACCTTGCATGTTCTATGACTTTGTGATTCCAAACTTCTCAGTATAATGAAATAAATACACAGAATAAATCATGTTCCTAAGGGCTATATCTTCCTACAAGTCCATTGCATGGTTTTCACCATAATTAAGGAGTTGCTCTGAACATAAACTTCACATTCCTGTACAATATAATAAGTTGAGGTTCTCACATAAACACCTCTAGAAATGACATGTCTTTCCTCCTATAGCTAGGCTGACCTTTAGTAGTAGTGGCATGTAAAGATCAAGCTGAGTGATTCCATTTTCTCCTCTTACTGCTTCAGTAAAGTAAAATGTTAAATTTATGTTTCAATTTAACTTGAGTAGTCCACAAGACTTAAGTTCTGTCTTGTAAAATTTCACTAACTTTGTAACAGGTGTGGATGGCATTTATGGAAAGGTCATTATATCTCTGTTCAGTGACTTCTTCCTTTAACTTGATTGGAATATCTCCACAGATACCTACTTATGATTAATCTTCAGCCCTTACACTTGTTTTCAAATGCTAAAATTGCAACTGTGCTGTAAAAGCAGGTCAGGTTGGAGGCCCCTGTCCTCTGCAGCAGGGAGGACATCAGAGTATCTCCCAATGCACTCACTCTCTGTTTCCTCTAGTGTTTCTATATAGCTCAAATACAATAGTATTAAAATAGCATCCCATATGCAGCTGATGTAGGCACTGTCAATTTAGGCATTTTGTTAAATTACCACTTAAAATATTTCACTGTCTCTAGTGTCCTACTCTTACTCCTACTCAATTTTTCCTTTTAATCTTCTTTGTAGACTTTTTTATCTTCTGTGGATATTAGGTGTTTTGATATTTTACAAGTAGAAGGCGGCAGATCGATAGCTACAGGAAGTGCAAATGGTGAAATAAATTTGTGGGATTTTGAATCTGCCTCTGTGAAATGCCTGTAAGTATTACTTTCATGCCTTTTGATCTCCAGTATGTATTACAAACTTTTCAAGTGGCATACTAGAAATTCCAATGTGCCCAGATACAAAGGGTGATTTACAAGCAGGAATTATGTGGGCCCTCCTCCCTCCAAATTACTTTGCTGGCTATTCCTGACATTGCAGGTAGAAGTGATCAGGAGAGTCATTTGGGAAAGGGATGATGTAATTAAAAATAATGTTCTAATGTAACTCAGCACTGCCGCTGAAGGAAACTCTCACTATGTAAATCACTCTAGTCATTGACTAGAAGCTGCTACTGAGCTGTAGAAACATCCTTACTTTGGAAGTTTTGTGTTTAGGAGGACATTTGGAACTAATGCTACTTCAGATGATAATTGCAGATGTTCTACATTATCAGTATCTCAATCACTGTTCATACCTAGAAAACTAGAAGTCACATTCAATGAGGAGAAACCTTATGTGATTTTGGAGGTTTGAAAGTAAAGATCTTCCAGAAAAAGTTACAAAGCGTGCTCATAGGATGGTTCTGGATATTCTTATCCCCATTAAGCTACAACATCAGTAAACTGAACAATGGCAATATGTCTGGTTAGACTGAGTGGAGCAGCATAACAGTATTCCTGTGTTAGTGACGGAATGCATGTCTTTTAGGACAATGCAAAGTCAATATTTAACTATCCTACCCAAGAGTTTCACTTCATCCTTCATGTGCAAAATTGGCAAGTTTGTGAGAAAGTGGGATGAGTTTTCTGTACCATGAAAAATAATCAAAACTTTACTGCAGTTCAGACAGTTCAGAAGTAGCTCTTTCTTTATATTTGCTTCCCCATATATGAGGCAGCCAATTCACACTGATGCGCAGAAGACAGGAAAGTCAATGTTAGTACTTTAGCCAGGAGTCACATCACTGTTTGAGTGCCAGGAAAAAGGTGCGTTGCTGACATTAACTTAGTTAGTCAAGTTACTTCACTTTCCTCTTAAATACTAATCCTCAAGAAAATACTTGGCTGAATGCATTCCTGTTTTTCCCATGACAGGCACATTCTCTATGTCTTGCCCACTGACATTAAGCCATCATAACTGATTAACTGATTCTGAAAAACTGTCTACAACTTTAGGTGGCATGCATTCTGGGAAATTAAAATTTTAATTTTTTTTTTAATAACAAGTTAAATGTGAAACATTTTCTGGAACAATACACAAACTATCTGATATATCCTTTGCAAATATCTTTGTTTTCAGGCGTAAAACTACAGAAGACAGTGAGGTCTCTGGAGTCAATGCCATATTATTCCTTGTACGTAGTGTTTCCTCTTCCAGGTAACTGTACATTTTATCTTCCTTGGCACAGTCATTTGGTATTTTGTTGTACATTTTATCTTCCTTGGCACAGTCATTTGGTATTTTGTTGTTGTAAAATTATGTAATGTTTCTCCAAGATAGATTATTTGAATTGAGATTTTATTTGAATTTAATCAATTCAAGTCCATACATTTAACTAACTTTCCAAGTCTTAAACTTTCATAATGCTTGTCAAACAATATGATATGTTATTTTTTCCACTCAGCTCTCCCTTTTTCCTCTAAATGGTCTCGTAAGTCTCAGTTATGTTGAAGAATTCAACAGAAGGTAGCTTTTGCCCAGTATCAGTTTTCCAGTGTACCATAACTTCTTTTATCTCTATGAGATAATTTTGTGGCAGCAGACTTTTTCTTTATTTTAAACCTGATAAAATCCTCCTGCTTTTAGGTACTCTCAGCAAAGAGGCAAGGACATCAAAGTGTGTAGCCACAAGATTCCTTTTAAAACAAGCTAGAAGCTTCCATAGGTTGGTAGTATTAGATAGAAAGAGAATTTTTGCCAAATATGCTGATTTTGAAAGAAAGGCATTGCACCTGTACCTCACTTCAGAAACGCTTGTCTTCCAATGGATATGCAAAGGCAGTGGTAGCCAAAAGGATTCAGTATGGTTTAAATATTTAGGCAGCTTTAATTTTTTAGCAATTTGACAGCTTTTTTGCTCTTGTGAACCATAAAGCTGGTTTATAGCCTTATGTTGCTTTAAAATCTTCCAGCAGCTTATGTAACTTGGTATCAGTGCTACTTAATTGAACATAAACTCTCTTTTTGACATTATAACTTAATTATAAGTTTAAGAAATCCTAGCTAAATAAAAGGAGTGATTAAAATTCATAAATAGATTTTTTAATAAATGAAGATAAGCTTTTGCTATTCTTAAACAGGAGAATCCTATAATGACTTGGAAAACCATAGTCTTAGGATGCTTTGTATTTACTGGGAAGATAGATACCTGGATAAATTTGACTGTGATCATACACACACACAAAAATGTTCAAGCGTGATAGCAAATCGGTAAAATCAAACACTGAAAATTGCAAAGTTATGGCCACCTGACCAAATTTAAGTGGACTAGCACAGCTGCATACTTTCTAACTATCCCAATTATTCAGATACTCTTGCCAAAAGCAGAGCAGCAGTGACACTAGTATGTTATGTGGCAAGAACCACTTATTAACACAGAATTTTTCATGACACAGAAACAAAACCATTGCAGATCACATCCATTTTTTTTCATTATTTTCTTCCACAAAACCTCATTATTGAGTGTTTTCACAATTTTAAAATAAGTTTTTACGATTAATTGAAAACGGTTTGCAGAGTAAGTACTGTGTAAAATGAAAGGGGAAAAGCCATTGACAGTTAATTTTTCCCAGTTGTGCCCTAAGGATGAATACCAATGTTATTTTTCAATTATTATGCATTCCATTAGCTCAAAATTCCTGCCAGGAGAGGTTGGCTGTGTAATATGCAAATATTGCCTAGTTACTCAAAAAAATATATAAAACCAATAACCCTTAGTCTGATTAGTCTAATCAGTTTAGGTACTATTTTATTATGCTTTTTAATGCTGGGTGATGTTGATTTCCAGGTATCAAATAGTATCTTCCAGAATATCAGTAATCTTCAAGAATTTCTTTCACACAGGAAAAGAAGTTCCCTGTCCTCTGCTCCTTCTGTGAGGAGTAATGCCAGTGCCATTGCAAAGCACAAGGGAAGTTCTACAGACCTACATGAGGTAGGTATGCTGGTTTGATGGATTTGGTAGCATTCAAAACAAATTTTGGATTTCTTTTTGGTTTTGATTTTAAAAAACTGTAACTTACTAAAATACCTTCCTAACACCATCCGCAAAACTAAATATAAAGAATTATTAAGAAATTACGAATTATGAAGAATTATGAATAATTAACAAAGCTTTGTTTAGCTTTGTTAAACTGTCAAAGAATCCTTTGTTAGTCAGTTGGTTCTGTGACACATGGAAAAGTTAACTATCAAAGTGTTTGGCAGATACTTATCACTAGCAATTCTGACTTCCCAGTAGGGGTATATGAAGATTCAAGGGAGAAGGTACTTAACATTGCAGCCACACTTGCTTGGATACATTCTTTCAAATCAAAGTATCTTTTTTTTATTCTTTTTTTTTTATAATTTTTTTTACCATCACTGTATCTGTGTCTCAATCTGTATATTTTTGCTAAGGATAATTTTATGAGTTTTGTGACACTTTTTGCCTTTCTATGCCAAGACATGCCATACTTGCAGAGCAAGAAAAAGTAAGTAGGCAGAAAGAGGAAAATCCTGCTACCTCACACATTCTTACCAGCATGCTGTTTTAGCAGAACATGGCACTTGGATAGATTCCCAAGCACACACTGGTTTAATTGCTATCTGCAAACTAAAGTATCCAATACACTGTGCTGTGTCCTCATTAGAATAACAGATAAAAAGTGATTTGCAGCATTTATAAAGATCCCTGAAAGTCACATACATCAAGCCATACACATAAATGTGTAGGATGAGATTTAAGTTAAGCAACTTGTCCTCTTCTGAGATACCTCAAACACTCGAGGCTGCAGAGTTTTCCCTGCCTTATCTGACTTGGCAATTTCTGAGGTCAGTAACTGATTATTGTCAGCCTTGGGGATCCTCAGAACCCTGTGGCAAGGCACAAATGAGGATTTCTGAAAATTCTCTTGCTGAAAATGCAGACATGAGTAAGATTTTATATATGTATAAGTGTATTTTTAAACTTTGTTAATTTTTGCTCAAGGCAGTAACAAGACTACATGCATGTTCTGAAAGACACTCTCGAAGAGATCCGAGTTAGATTCATGATTGGGACTGATGTTGCTTGTCTTAAGAAGTTAAGGCTATTCAGCCAATTTTACATTTAACATGCTCCTTAATTCCCATTAATTTTGGTTTTGATTTGTTAATCTCTTGATTCTCTTCAAATAAAGTGTTTCTTGTTTACACTCAGTGGAAATTGGAGGAATATTTGAATAATCCAACTAAAAAAATATGTTCTTATAATAATTTCAACTAGTGAATTGTTCTGTAGTTACATCCAAATTCCACTTCCTAATTCTCTTACATTCTATTTATTTATTTTAGAAAAATGCGGAAAGTGATGAAATTAATACTGAAATAAAAACAGGTACAGAAAGATTTTTTCATTCTTTTTGATGTTGATTGATTAATTCTGCCCAGATTATTGTAGAAACTGAGTTTGTCAGTTTGGCAAACTTTGTTTGGAATAATTGGGATACTTTGGTATGTGGATGACAGATCTCATCATCTTCTTCTCCCTCCTGATTTGCAATTATTTCCCAAAAGCCAGGCCAAGATGCAGGATATGCAAGATCTTAATTGGTTTTTTTCTCCAAATTGACAAGGTAATGCTTTCAGAATTTTGGAATGTCAACTATACACACTTTTCTTCTACATAAATATTCAAGCAATAAATTATTGAAATGGTATAGCAAGAGCAAACTTGAGTCAAGCAACAGTAAATGGTCTCACAGACAAAAGCATTGAAACTAGGTGATATTTTAGAAAGAAAATTCTTCATTATGGTGTCTGCCCTTAAAAAATCATAATCAAGAGAGTGCGTAGTGCCTAAGAATTAAAGCTATGGAAATGAGTTTGTGAATTTACAAGAAATAAATCCTCTAGATTTTTCTGAATCCCTCAGAAATCCTCTGCTAGAAAGCAGAATTACCCAATAATAAAAAATTTGATCATCTGCAATATAGATTTAAGGGCAATTTATTTGGGGAAAAAAGCATGCCCAGAATATTCCTAAGCCTTGCTGGCCAATGAAATAGAGAATTGTTTTAGGTCTTGCATCCACTGAATGTCAATGAAGCTCCTGCCAGCATCTCCAGCTCTGGAAAAGTCACAGCAGAAACTCAGGATGGATCTCTGTGATCATCCCCTTGCATTTAGCAAAAGTTTTCAATTGGAGAAATAAGTATAGAAATCTATGATTCCAGAATTGTTAAATGTCATGTCATTATTAAATTTCATTGCTGAATTCATTCTTCTCTCTAGAAGACTCATGCAGAGGCTGCACATCTGCCTGGTAGCTGTTCTGATGGCCACTGTCCTGCATTCCTTCTCCACTCTCACTTGTGCTTGCAGTTCTGTAAAATCTATGGCTCTCTTCTAAATAAAGTTCCCCTACATCACTGAGCAATAGTTCTGACTGGCTTAGATAAGATAATGAAGATTGTTCCCATTTCTTTTCAGTTATCTTTATCTATGCCTCTAATGTTTTTAGAGTAATGCCATCTTGATGATGGACTTTATTTTCAAATGTAATTATTTTTCTAGTGTTATGTCATTTCTGTGCATTGAAAATCAATACTAAAACCTCTTGAGATAATATATGATCATTTGTGTTCCAAAGCAGAAGAAACAACTAGCTGTGAGGACACCCAAACTCCAGAGGTGAATGAACAGTTGTTGAAGGCTAGAGCAGGACTAGCACCTCTACTGGTTTCTGCTCATGACAGTGGCTGTATCCGCCTATGGAGTATTCAGGTAGCCAACTGAATGGCTTTGGGAAGGGACTGGAACACTGAGAAGATAATTCCACTCATCTTTGGAAAATTGCTCTTTAACTAGGAATTGCTGCAGCAGATATTTATTGCATCTTTTGGTTATCAATTTCTTCCACGGACACAAATTAGTTCTGCTTTAGTAACTGTAGCAGGGCTTAATGGCAAGTGGAAAACAAAGAAACATGATTTCAAGTAATTATAACAAACTGACTCTAAATTTTTGTGAAAGTCTAGAATTTGATTATTCACCCACAACATTTACCTTCTAAAACAGGATGATAGGCAAGGCAGAGTGTCTTACTGTCAGAAGAAGCTAAATATGCCTGGAAAATAGTGCCAGCTAGCACTAGTAGGGTAACAAACCAGGAGAGAAGAGTGTCCTGGTTTGTTAGAATATAGTCCTAACACATAACATCTACAGCTGGTATGGGCTTGAAAAGCCAGTCATGCGACCAAATGGCAAAGACTTATTTGTCATATCACCTCAGATCTATAAGACTTTTCCAGGTATCATGTTACTCTAAATAAGGTACCCAAAGTAAATACAGCAAGAAGGGAAAGTACCATGATATGATTGGTTGATTGGTAATATTGCTCATTGTGCCAGATGGTGATCATAAACAGTCAGCCATGTAAGGCTTTAATAGGAACCCCAGCTAAAGCAAATCATGGGAAGAATTTTTCCCATAGGAAGAAAGAGGGTGAAGGTAACCTTGCAGATGTTTTATGCAAAAAAAGAAACTTATGGTAAATGTATCCAAGTATTGTAGATGTGAGCTTTGTTGGGTTTTGTTTTCTTCACAGTTGATATATTAGTGTGCTTAGATTCCTACAGGAATCTCCAAGTTCACATGCCAGTGGTGTCATCACTGGAATGATTGTTATCATCATTACATGGATGACAAAATAAGAATCTCCTTATCAGCAAGACATTTTCCCTCACACCCTCCCAGTCCTGAAGAGGCAACAATGGAGGAAGTCTGCTGGTGCTAAATTGAAAAATAGAACAAGTTGGTGAAGGTGACATTATGGTCCCATTTGCAGCAAAAACCAATATTTCAGTAGCAAATGAGGGGCACACTGATGCTATTCCATAGCAAATGAGGGGTAAGTGGTGAAGTAGGGGTAGGTGGAACTAGACTGACATGCCTGAAGAATTAAAGAGCTTGTTCTTTCAACGTGCAAGAGAGCAATCCAGAAGAATACACAGCTATTTTCATCATTCTGTAGATTTAGGAATTTACCTTCTTAGCAGCTTTCTGAATAGATATGAGCTCAGTAATGTTGAATAGATAAAATCAATGGCGCTCAAGTTCTGATGAATTAATATTTTTAATGTAGGTAATATAAGATTAAAAGTTTGTTTGTTTGTTTGTTTGTTTGTTTGTTTGTTTGTTTGTTTGTTTGTTTGTTTGTTTTAGGGAAACTTGATGAAAGAACTTCTGCCATTTGCAGGACGTCCCTCAGGTCCTCTGACAGCACTGTGTACAGACATCTTCACTAAAATTCTTTTGACAGGCAGTAAAGGTGAGTAAACATGTTACTCATTTTTTTCAGGACAAGTCAGTAGGACAAAAAAATATCATGGTGTAAATGTGCCAGAAATGTAGAATTGATGATTCAAGTGCTGCCAGGTTTTCTCCATCAGAGCTATAATTAAATAATTGCAAAAGGTGTTTTGTTTTATAAAGGATGGTAGATTAAAGTTTAGTGTTATAGTGCTATCAGTGCAATTGTTTTCATAAAAGACATTAAAATTTTCTTCATTCATATGCCCTGAATATACTTTCCATCTAAATTATGATAATGATCCCAAGGTCAAAAGATTACTGCTAAGAACAAGCAAAAATTTCAATTCCATGGTAATAATACTAAATAAAAAGTTGTATCTTGGGCTGTGCCGAGAGGTGTGATTCAAACATGGATACAGAGTGCACAGTAATGGCTCCAGCAGTACACAGCTGTATAGGAAAAGCACTTGTCAATGCTAGCAGCTCATTGCTAAACCTTTAATTTCACATGAAGTCTGGCTTTCCTTTGGCAGAATGTTCAAAAATTTATCTGCTGTCTGATTCTTCTTCAAACCTTTGGAATCACCCTGGCAATGTTCCATTTCTGTGTCCATCATAATGTGTCGCTTTTCTTTTAAAATACATATTAGGACTGTTTTCTGACAGCTTCCTGCTCCTATATGGTCAAATATTAGATGGAGCAAGGGAATTTTCTCCTTTTCTTTCAAAATTGAGCAATAATTTTACTTTAATACTGAAAATGATGAGGAGTTTCCACACCTCTCTGATTCAAATGAGTAAATGAGTTCAGAAAGGCAGCATGCACTGAAAGGATTTCAATTCATTGTGGAAAAGTATCCACCCTACTACCTATTCATTTGCCTTTTTGTGTTTGTGTCACTGTGTATTTGCTTTTCATGCTTTCCACACTCTTCTCTTTTACCTGCAGTGCTGCTACCAATTTCCTTTCCCCCCTACAGATTTTTCCTTGTTATAAAAAGGTCAGATTCTCTGCCTGCCTCCTCCCTTGCTTGCAAATGTACAGTCCTAGAAATCAAATGTGACTGGTATGAAAGTTGGAATTACTCAAAATATTCCTCTGTCTTGTAGTAGAAATCAGAAGTAGGAGGCAGCTTCATCAGGAGAGAGGGAGTTTAGGCAGGGAACCGATCAGTTGTGGGTAATAAGGAAGTGGTTCTTTGATTCTACTTTCACATGAGTGCACTAAAATGTTGTAAAATATTAAGCATTCATTCTGTATACAATTAATTAAACTTTGTCCATTTTACCAGGATTGAAAACCAGTGTAATCCCCAGGAAGCTCTCATACCTCAGCTGTGCAATAGACAAGTGTCACGACAAGATGACTCTTTTTTTCCACTCATAATTTAAAGAAAAAGCTTTATCTTACTTCCATTTCAAACCTATCCAGTTCATGACACATTGTTCACAACTTGCATATGTTTCTTTGCATATTAATGAACAGTCCATTATTTCTACTCTGAGCTTGACAATAAAATAGTTAAATTCACTGTAAACTAACTGACCTGTGTTCTCTGCTCAGTGTCTACTGAGAGTCAATGGCAGCAACAAGTGAAGGTGTAGCACTAAAGAAACTTACTGATGTTTTGCTTTCTCCTTTCTGCAACAGAGGGATATGTTTTTCGCTGGAATATGGCCTCATTTTTAGAAGATTCACGAAATATAAAAAATGTAAGGAATTATCTCTCAGATCTTCTTAACTTGAACAGTATACCCAGACAAACAAACAAAAAAAATAATACAGAGTTCTACAGGGATAAAAATGTTTTCTGCATATAAACATCGTATTTTGTGCTTGAAATAATAATTTGATGCTGTGGAAAAGAAAAAAAAAAAAGAAAAACATAAGTAAAATGGTGTTAGCATTATTTCATTATGTTCAAAGAAGGTATATTAAGAATGAATTTATCCATGTTCCCTAGGTAGTGTTTCTACAATATGCCACTTGCAGGCTGTGTCATGGAGGGATTATTTTTTCACCTCTTCTAATTTCAGAAAGACATGCTGATATATCCACTAAGCTGGCAAACATAGTGGGATACAGAACTACCTCAAATGTTGTTATGTTGCTTTCTTTCCCTCAGGCAATAAAGGAGGAGCTCTGCTGGAAGGCACATGCTGCTGAAGTGGTTGACTTATTTATTGAAGAGGAGAAAAATGTGGTAGCGACAGCATCCATTGATGGTTCAGTCAGGTATAAAATGACTAGCACTTTTTACTGATATGGAAAATCATTTGAGCTATCTTCAAAGTTCCTTTTCTTGCTGCACTTGCATATAAGCTAGAACTTAAATAAAGTGCACTTAAATAAAATGCACTGGGTGCATTTTCTGTTCTGCACCCGAAAGAGTTGGTTTTAATGTAGCACTTTTCCAGAAGTCAGACCTTTTGCAGACTGTAATTTTCTTTCAGCCCTTGCTTTACTTCAAACAAATAGTTAATGGCTATATAATTTTAAAAATTGTCTCCTGTTCTAATCCTATTTTAGCTTTCAGTACTTGTTAAATTGACTTGGATCCTAAGCATGGCATCTAATCAATGTGTATGCAATTAGACCATGAAAGCTTGAAGATACTTGATAGACAACTATAATTCCTTCTCAGCTAACAAGTACATTTCAAGGGGTTTCTCTTGGTTTTCTGGAAGTATTAAATGAATAAATTTTGTTTAGATCCTGCTCTGGTGGCAGCACTTTACTGCAGGAACAATTCAGGATTTCGGCATATTTACTCTTAATTTTCATAAATACAAACATGAACTGGGTTTTTTTCTGTTTTTTGCAACAAAGTTCTGATTTTCTTTTCACTCTCAAATTATTTAAATTATAAAAACAATCTCATTAATGTTTTTTTATGACTAGCACACTGGACTCTAGAACAGTGCTGTGGAATTTGATAATTTACACAAATACTATCTCACTTCTGTTCCACTTCTAAAAATATCCATTTTTTATTTTCTGTCCTTTCACACTGCTTCTATTATGTCTGTAGACTTTGGCATGCCAGGACTGGATATTATTTTGGTTTCTTTGGACAAGCCAGGAAGTTTGACTTAACAGATACCAGTCGGTTGATTTTGCCTTCTGATGTTGGTGATTTTTCTGCTATAATTAAAGAGGAGATCAAACGTACAGAAAAGAAGAAGATTGTATATCCTCTCATGCTGGACAGAGACAAGTAAGATCTCATACATTTACATACATGTATAATAGGGGAAACAGTTTTGAAAATATGCTTTAAAAACACCTTTCATCTGAAGGTCAGAAAAAAATAGTACTGTTTGTTATTCAGAAAAATCTTTTTAAGTTTGGTTTTTGACCCAGTAGGGATAAATATTTTCCTTTTTATGACTTGGTGACAGTCAGGATTAGGTGCCATTCAAGGTTTGAACTCAGTTATAGTGATGACTAGATACTTGTCTCAGATTTTAGCCTAATTAGAGGTTGTATATTATACATGCTGTTCAGGTTAGCAGCCTATTACCTGAACAGCTTAATGTGAATGGTTTTGAGCAAAACACAAATCCTTCTAGAAGAATAAACCAAATTTAATCTTTCAGTTTAAGAAATAGTCATCTTAAATTTTCTGGGATGTTTTGGATACATTCACATTCTATAAAGGATTTACAGATCATGTCATTTTGTGACTGGCATAAATGTGTGTTCAATGGCAGTGTTGAACTTTTCTTCTAGGTAGAGTTCTTAAGGGAGATGGGTTAGTTACAAGTTCAGTCAGAAAGCCTTGGCCTGTTAGTTTAAGTACATATTACTAGTCCTGGAACACTCTAGTTCATTAATTAGTGGATTAACCAAGTGAACTGAAATATTGAAAAGGGCATCTTCAGAGGAAATACATGCAGTGACTTAAGTAACAGAGCAATCCAAATATGGAAAAAAATATTTATGACTTCAAAAGTTGTGCATTGTTTAGTGGTTAGGTTTCATATACCATGTCCATTCTTAAATTGCCTTTTAACCAAAGCAATTTGGGACAGTGGAAAATCTCTAAGGTTCTTTACTGTTACCCCATTTAATTTGGTATCCTGCTAATAATTATTATTCAATGGAGTTCTTACTAATATAAGTAGTGTCACTGCAGTCAGAACAGTAACTCAGCAATACAAAGAAGTACTTGGCTGTGTTTGAAGGACCCCTGTAGTTCCTCTGAATAGTCAGCAGCCAGTTTGAAACCTCTGGAACCAAAAATATAATTATTGTGTCAGCTAATCTGAAAGAAACTTTCCATAAATTACATGCCTGTGTCAAAATGTGACTACTTTTTGAGGATTTTTCAAATATTTCAGTAAAGGAGAATGGCCATCATACATTTTAAACACATTAACTAAACAGACAATGAGCAAGAAAATCAGAAATGCTTAACTGTGTAGAGAACTGGGGAAAAAAAGCAGACACACTCCATGCAACAGAAAATTTCAGTCTTATCATTCTACAAACTTTGAGTGCTGTCACCTCAAGAGTGACTTAGTTCCTCTGGATTAACTGTTCCAAATATTGTAATGGAGAGCTAGCCAACCATCATGCAAAAGGCTGTGTTACTTACAAATGGTAGGCTCTGTACTTTGCAGGATGCAGACAATTGTCTTGGGATAAGTCACTTATCCTTGTGATGCTAGTATAATTCACTTATTGGATAATTCATCACCAAGATAACATTTTAGGATCTCAATTAACAAATTGTGTTACTAACAGATATACATTCATTGTATCATAGAATCATTAAGGTTGGAAAATATTTCTAAGATCATCAAGTCCAACCAATAATCAAGGACCACCATATTCACTTATAAACCATATCCCTAAGTGCTACATCCGGATGCCTTTTGAACACTTTCAGGAACAGTGACTCCACCACCTCCCTGGGCAGCCTGTTACCATGCTTGACTACCCTTTCAGCAAACAGTTTTTTCCTGATATCTAATCTAAACCTCCCCTGGTGGAACTTGAGACCATTTGCTCTTGTCCTGTTGTCATCTGGGAGAAGAGGCCAACCTGGCTACATCCGCCTTTCAGGCAGTTGTAGAGATCAGTAAGGTCTCCCCTAAGCCTCCTATTCTCCAGGCTAAACAACTTCAGCTCTCCTATCTGCTCCTCATAGGATTTACCCTCTCAATCCTTCACCAGTTAAGTTGCCCTTCTCTGGACCCACTCCAGCACCTCAACATTCTTCCTGAATTGAGAACTGGACACAGCACTTGAAGTGTGCCCTTACCAGTGCCAAGTATAGGAGAACAATCACCCTTAGTCCTGCTGGCCACACTGTTTGTAATCACAGATTGAATATCCCAGAATATTCTGAGTTGGAAGGGACCCAGAAGGATCATCGAGTCAAATTCTTAAGTGAATGACCTGTACAGGGATCAAGCCCACAACTTTAGCATTATGAGCACCATGCTGTAGCCAGCTGAGCTAGTGACTATGTGCCATTGTCCTTGGCCACCTGGGCACAGCTGGCTCATGTTCAGCCACTGAGGATCAGCATTTCCAGGCCCTTTTCCATGAGGCATTTTTCCAGCCACTCTGTCCCCAGCCTGTAGTGCTGTCAGGGGTTGTTGTGACCCAAGGGCAGGACCTGGCACCTGGCCTTGTTGAACTTCTTACCATTGGCCTTAGCCCATTGGTCCAGCCTGTCCAGGTCCCTCTGCAGAGGTTTCCCACTGTCCAGCAGACCAACATTCCCATCCAACTTGCTGTGATCTGTAAACTTACTGTGCGTGCACTCAATCTCCTCAGATCATCAATAAAGATATTAAACAGAACTGGGCCCATCAGTAAGCCCTGGAGAACATCACTTGTGTCTGGGTGCCAGCTGGATTTAACTCCACCACTCTCTGGGCCTGGCCATCCAGTCATTTTTTACCCAGCAAACAGTGCACCCAGCCAAGCCATGACCGGCAGCTTCTCCAGGAGAAAAGAGTGGGAAAATATTCCCCAAATGTGCATGTACTTGAAAAGGCACAAACCCATCTGAGCAGCATGGGTACTTACAGTTTAAACAAGCATCTCAGGAGTTTGAAAAATGATTGAAAAATGCCAGCAGGTAGATGGAGTCATGTAGAAGAATGGTCTCAGTTTCTCCCTGTAGTTCCTTAACTTGTGTGACCTGACTTATTTTTCTGATTATAAAGGCAACTGTTAATCTGCACTAACAGACACTCCAGATAATTTCTTCTCATGACTAAATTTGCAAACCAGACATATCAGCAGAGGACACCTTTGTTATGAAAGTCACATTCAGGTCTTCTAGTCAGAACTTAAAGAAATGCTGAAAAGCCATTATCAGAGAGTTAGCACACGACTCTTGTAAATGGTGTTTATATTAAGATTTCCTGCCTTCTACAGGTAACAGCAATACCTGGATTGACAAAATATTAGTGAAGCATTCCATGACACCTATGAAGTTTCTAATATAAATTATATTTTGTGTACGTACAAAATCACTTATACTTCAAAATAATTTAATTTTGGAGCATGGTTCAAAATAATTTAATTTTGGAGTCATATATGAATATTGTGTTCATAACTGTCATTTTGATAGGAACTTCAGATTTTTTCTGTCTTGTACACACAGGTTGAAGTCACTAACGGCATCACCTTCAGATTTAGAAAAGGATGGAGATGAGGAACCAGTTCACAGCTTCAAGTTTTTCAGAGCTCTGGCTCCTGAAAAGGTAGCAAATGTTTATGACAAATTTATGTTCTGTGCAACATATAGGAAATAAAATTGTATTTCTCATTTTAAAATTAACCATAAATAACCCTACATATCTTTCTCATTCAATGGACAGCTAGAACAAAAATGCAAAAAGAGAGGGATCTAAGAAATGTCTGTGGTTTCCATTCTCATTTTTCACATTGTCAAATTTCAGTTTAGAAGGTAGCACAAACTGATTCACAGGTTTAGACATGTAAAAGAAACCCTAGACTTTTCCTCCACTTCAACAGAAAACCTAAATATCCTAAGTTTACTCTAAATATGTGGGAAAATACTAGAATAACAGTGAATATTGTTGCATACAATAGTTCTTTCAGGGTTCCTACAAAATCAGAAGCCAGGAGAGTTAGATTTCATTACATATACTTTGTACAACTCTAATTGAATATCAGTAGAGCTCTTCCATCTTTACCTGGCTTTAACCTTAAAAGTCATGGGACTATAAAACTTCTCTTGCAGTTGTGGTAAGAATGTCTTAATTACCTTTTGTCTTCAGCTACTAATGCACTTACTTTGGCTTCCCTTGGTCAGGTTCAACCTATGGAAACTTTTGAGTTTGCAAGCAAAGAGGCTGGTGCAGTATTTGGGTTTCTTCCTACATATGAGGTAAGCACAAGTGTTTTCTACCTTTTGTGGTGGCGTTCATAGCTCAGAAGCCATTAGCACTTGTACACTATTACAGTGACACACTCTGACATTCCACTGTTAATTGTCTGCTTCTCAATTTAATTTTCTAACATGATTTGCCTTACTACCTATCCAACTCCAATTCCAACTTTGGTGGAAGCTTGAGACTCCAATTGAAGTGAGCATGCCAAACAGTGAGTATTGCAGATGTTAACTCCTCCTGTTTAACCTCATGTCATTAATGTTTTGCTCAGACCAGATCCTTTTAACCAGCCCCAACCTATTGATTCCCATCTGCCCAAAACTTTGAGTATTGTAAGATAGTACTATTTTATGGGTATTAATGATCTGACCTATTGCAAGCTGTCTAGCAAAGCTTCCTAGGTTTTTCTTCTATGGAGCAAGATCAGAGTATTCCAGAGGCTTGTCTATCCCACATATCATAGGATGAAAAGAATCACCCCTAGCAAAGGAGCTGATCCCTTTTTGTAGATGGTACCTAGAGAACTAACTTGGATCAGAGTTAGATGCTACATGGCTGGTTATGTGGGATTAATAGGATAGTTTGCATTCCAGCTCTGCATTCCAATACATATGACCTAATCCTTGTACATGCAGCATTACAGCATGTCAGAAAAAACTCAGGAGTACAGTGTTCAAATAGTTGGCACATATACTATTTTTCTGACCATTAATGTACTTTGGAAATCTGTCTTTTGTTTTCTTCCTGAAAAAGAAAATAAAATACTCTGAAGCCAATGGCACTGCAATGGATTTACAACAAAATGAAATCAGACTTTTTCTGTAAGCTATGTGCACAAAAATATATTTTTTGTCTTTGCTATTACAAAATACTATCAGTCTGGTCTATTCACCTTATTTATGTTAATTAGTTCTTGAAATTTTTTAAAGGTCTTCATAGGATCAAAGCTGAGAAGTCCAGTCACAAGGGACGGGAAAAGGATCTAGAGTCCATTGGAGACTTGAGTCAAGACAAATAAATATAGTTTCTTCATTCAAGTTTAGCAGATTTCTTTTATTATTCTTTCTCTGTTTTTCTTTTCAATTACATTTAAATCTATTTCATTGTTAAGTAGAGCATATAGAAAACAGATCTTTACTTCTATTCCAATCCTTCATGCAAGGAATAAGTTCTAATAAAGCCAGTGTATGTGTATAACTAGATATTGAAAAGCCCATTTGACTTAATGTATATTTTCTGACAGTTACTCTCTAGGTCAAAACTACTGATTTCCTCTCTGCTTCAATTTGTCCAGTTTGAACTTCTGAATATTGAATATTTCACTGCTTTTTTTACCTGCCAGATTAATCATAAAGTCAACAAAGAGTTAATATGCCCTGCCCTATTTCTGCCTGTCCATTCCTTGCTTATGCTTTCAAAGAGTGTGTTCACCCTCTAAGCCAGAAAAGTGCCTGCTGAACTCATATTCAATTAATTATCCATCATGATTCTGCAAATCTTTTCTTGCATTTCAGCATTCCAGGACAATGTCACAACATGACACAGAGCACAGAACACATTTTCATCCTTTGGCTAAGCATACAAATGGTGCCAAGTGTCTCACCTTAGTGAAAAAAAAGGTAATTGCATATGCATATAAGTAGTGATAATGCATATAACTAGTGATATTATTACCTACTATTTTGGGGGAAATAGCAGGTTTTCTATATCACTGGTATTGAATGCTGTTTGATCTGCTGGCCTTCTTGAAAAGACATTCTTCTCATGAACTGGATATACAATGACCTGCAATTATTTACCTGCCTTTGACTTGTTACTAGGCTATGATGGATTGAAGGGTAGCTGCAAAATATCTTGTGGGGGTATATTTAAAATTCTTATGATCAGCTGTACTGGATCTGGCAGGGATTAATGTAATTTTCTCTGTGGCAGCCTCTATGGTACTGTGCCCTGGATTAGTAAATAAAAGTGTTGATAACACACCAGTGTTTTGGCTGTTGCTGAGCAATGCCAGCTCAACAAGAAGGTGCTGTTTTTCCCACACTTAGTGAGTAAGCTGGGAAGGGACACACCCGGGACAGCCCATACCATATAACATCTTCATGGAATGGGGGAGGGAACCAAGATCTTCATAGTTATAGTGTTCGTCATCCCAAGTTGTCCTCCCATTACGTGTGCTGAGGTCCTGTTTCCCAGGAAGTGCCTAAACAAACATCTGCCTACTGGTGGTAAGCAGTGCTTGAATTATTTGTTTTGCTTTGCTTGCACATGAAGATTTGCTTCACCTACTAAGCTGTTTTCATTGTGGCCCAAGAATTTTCTCACTTCTGCTCTTCCACATCTCTTCTCCATCCCACTGGGAGAAGTAAGAAAGCAAGCAAGAAACTGTGCAGGCAGTCAGTGTCTTCCAGGTCAGCCCACCACATTAGCCAACTTTGTGGTCAAAACTAAAATCAGACTAGTCTGATAAACCAAGTGGCACCAAATAAAGTGCAATCTGCCATTTACTACCTGTGTTCACTTCCTCTCACCCATGATTTTGCAGTTAGCATATGAAAGGTAACATTCTTGTAATTCTGAGTCCTGTATCATTTTGAAAGCTACAAAAAGTCTCTTTCAGTTACCTAAAAATTGCCTATTCTTCAAAGGCTATTAAAAACACAGAGTTCATGGTCAAAGAGATCCTTAGCCCTTTATTTTGATGCTCATATGTGTTATGTTTTATCATATGTAATATAATATTTTCTCTTTGGCATTGTCCTTAATAATCAGCCTAAATTATTTTACTGTGGTTGCCAGATGCAGATATCCCACTTGTCCTCAGTTTATTAACTGACTATTTACTAAATATTTTCTTTTTACCAAACTTTTAACAGTGCTAAGATTTCATGGGTTCTTAACTTTCAAACTATACCCTTTTAGTCTTGCTTTCTTCTCACTTCAGTTTTCTTTATTAATTGCCCATATTTTCTAGGAATTGACTTGCATTCATGGCTATTCATGCCACTATATTCTCCACTGTGCAGAAACTATCCATAATGTAGTACTATTGCCAGTAGAAATCAAGAGTTTAGTCCTATGGTGAGCAAAATAATGGACAAGCTCTCAGGAGGGAAAGGAGAGAGTCATACTGTGAGAAAAACTGTCAAAAATGCATGATGTGTGTGTGCTATCTTTATCAGCATTCCACCTAGTCATTGTTATGCTATTTAAAGTGTGACAAAGAGTGCTATAAGTGCTATCAGATCTTTTTTTCATAATTCATTATATTAAAAAAATCTGAGGTAGATCAGACTGTATGTCATTGTTTAGCATTACTGTTTACTTCCATACCCTAGGGCCTTATAAGCACCAAATGGAAACTGGTCCTGTCCCCAGACATTTTATACAATTATATTATCCAACTGTCTTTCTGAAGTGTCAGAAAAAAAAGCAGAAACATTTAATTTCTTTGAACAGATAATCCACTAAGGCATTGCAAAGAATTTATTAGAAGAAGATCAGTTGTTTATCATGAGATTGGAAAGAAATTAAGCACAGGAAAGTGATGTATGCACCCACTCATCTTACAGCAGTCATTTCAATGCTGGGTCTAGTACAAAGGTATATGTTAATTTTTGGGTTAGATTTATTGGTATTAACTGTGGATTTCCTCTATGTTGATGCATTCCTTTGCAGGATGGTTTCTTTCTACCAGCATCCACAATTATACTGCACTTAAATGTTCCAGGTGAATGAGTTGTTTGATTGTTCCAGATCACTACTCTATTAAGGAAAGGCATCTTAACAGGACAGCCTCTTTCAGCATGGCAGAAGTTTGTGCTTCTGCTGGCTGCAGTAGTTAGTTTGCCAGAATTTCATTACAGCCCTTGCCAGTGCTTTACAAAACCTGTGACGCTCTTCTGCTGCCCTCACCCACTGGGGCAGTTCAAGCTGAATGGCATCAATGGTGCCAGAACTCCAGGAACCAAAGGTCTTTGTTATGTACCCACCACTATAATAGCTTCCATTATTTGGGCGAGGATTGGATGGAGAAGGCACACAAACATAACTCTTATTTTGTCCTTCAATATATTTCCCCAAACTTCTGTTCCCTGCAACCAAAATCTCAGAAGACACATTGACCAGCTGACTGGCCAGATGGCTAATTGAGGAATTCAATGCAGAAAAGACACCTGAGTTAAGGGAAGTTTTTGAAAGTGTATAACCTAGTTCTATCCACCTTTCAGGATGTGCTTGTCCATGGATATCCAGAATTAGGCCCCCTGACATCTGTGATTTTGCAATGGTCAAAAATCCCATATAGTCCTCCCAAGCCTGTTCTGCCTGGGGAATTCCAAAGGAGGCTTCTTCCTTTTCCCTGTTAGCATCCATCTTGAACCTCTGTAGGTGATTTATGATGATATGTGGGAAGAAGCCATCAGTAATTTTGTTGATTTCTTCAGCAAGAGCCTCAGCCACCTCTATAGTATACCTGTCTTGCTTGGTAGACACTTTGCATTTCAAAGCATTTTTAATACTTCCAGGAGGACAATCATGAGAGAAAATACAAGAGGATGTCTTCGCATCCCAACAGGCAGCCTCTCGATCAGGGATGTCTTTAGGTTCCAGTGACCCACCATGTGGCACAGAGAGAATGAGGTTCATGTTGCCCACTTGATACTCTGTGAAATTATTATGACCAAATATAACATCTTTGGTGCCAGTGACTTTCAAAAGAAAAGGTAAAATAGAAAGGAGGAATAAATACATGTTTTTTATTTGCCGCTAGAAGACTTGGCAATATGGAATAAATCAGTACCTAGAAAAAAAGCAAAAAAAAGACTATAGATTACTTACAGCTGGGAAAACATGAGACTGTTCAGCTGCTATTGGCCTAATTAGTTAATGATTAACCTATTTTAGTTTTATTCTACGTAGCACAAAAAAGAACACTTATATAAGAAACAGAAATTAACAGGGCACTTAGTATGGCTAGATGTAACAGATGGAAAGGAAATGGTAGGCTACTGGACCTCCCCCATTTCCCCAGAAAGCACAAACAATATTTAATCACCCTATCTGATTCCAGAAAATCATCCCAGCAAAATATCTGAATTGCCTTTTTTTTTTTTTATCTCTCAAATGTAAGAAAATTCTAACAGAATTTGATAAAACATCTGTATGCCATTGACCTGTGTGAAATATCTGTGAATTATCAATGTGGTTATATAAACTAGAGGCTATGTCAGTCTAGACCAGCGCTTGTGTGATCAGGTTTGTGTAAAATAATGAGACTGATAAAAATTGATTGCTACCAAGCTCTGTCTCTAATTATGCTCCAGACTGAGTTACTTTAAGACCTTTTTAGATAGGTATTATTGAATGAATTAAGTAGTGACTCTGTTCTCTTTAGTTTGCAAGTCTCCATTCTCTTCAAGTGACCAAAGATATTTTAAAGCCCGCACTAATTATGCCATTTTTTGGAAAGGTGGAATTTAACAAGATGCTGACAGGTCTTTCTGATTTGAAGAGAGCAGACTACCACTGAGAGGGCAGTGAGCACTCTGGAAGAACCTGCCACCAGCTGCCTACTCTAAAAAAAGGGAGTAGGCAACTTCACACAAATAACACAGCAAAATATTATTTTCCTACTATGAAAAAGTGCTGCTGGATTTTTAGAGACAATTTTTCCTGCCCACTGCACTGCGCTCTGAGGAGCCTGTACCTGAAAAACAAACATCAATCTTCCGCTCCTTTTTCTGTGCTGAAAGTCCCATAAAAGTCTGTGAGCTGGAATCAGATTTCTGAGTATCTCAGCTAGTTTTCTTGTTTATGACAAAAGATTTTTTTTGTTTCATTTTAAGCTTTCATTTAAAAGGTCCTTTTAGTTGAGCTACTGTCTTAAAACAAGATTTTATCCAAGGCCCTGTATGGTTCGTGTTTCCATAGACTTCCTGAAACACAGATATTCACTTGCTAGTTCACTGCGTGCTACCAGAAACCCTGAGGAAAGGGACACTGTAAACATTATTCAAAATCCTTTTCTCAGAAAAATAGACTACATATGCAGAGTGTATAGGTCCGTGAATAGCTTACCTGAAGTGCAGAGGGGTCCAGCACCAAGTTAAATAAATCAACAGCAACAATTCCCCAGAGGCTGCTCACCTGCGCCAGGACAACTCGAGTTTCTACGTCCCAGGCTCTTTTTTAAATAGGATGACACAGCTGCTCCTTTCCCACAGCATGCCAAGCTGTTCATGATTATCGGCAGCAGTTCTGTCTTTCTGCAATTTCTTGTTAATTATTGAATCAAGCTGGTAATGCGACTAGATCATGCCTTGATGGTATATGGAGAGAGAGCTCTGTATAATTCCCAAACTGAGGAAAGTCACCCTTGGCACAGCTCAAGTTCTGGACAGACTTGGAGAGTCAGGAGGCACCTGTGCTACTGTGAGATCAAAAAAAAAAAAAAAAAAAGCAAAACCAAAAACCAAGAGTAATTTAAAGTGGTTGTAATGAAAGTGGTTGTAATGACTGCAGGACTAGTTTGAAGATTTACCTACAAATTAAGAGAGTTTTTCCTGCCTCTGCGCCTCCGAAAGCGAAACTGAACTGCCCTTTGCCCTGGGCTGCAGCCGAGGCTGTGTCCCAAGAAGCCTCTAGGGGCCAGGCTGAGCCATGCAGCCACAAGGAGCAGAGGCTTCAGCAGCACCCGCATGCGTGATTTCACACCGGCAGATCACAAGGGAAAAAATATGCACTGGGATACCAGAGTTTAGCATGCTTTTGTTCTCTATACTGACATTACATTTCCAGATATATAAAAAAAAAAAAATTGCCACAAGCAGCACAGCCACGCTTAAGTTCAGAATAGCTGCTACACTAACATAATCACCAGATGCCAATATCAAAACTATGTTAACTAGATAATCTAGGTTTTTAAAAACTTTACTAACACTATTCATATGGTATTTTCCTGATAAATGAGGAGCTTTTAAAAACATTTCCTCTGCTACTAAATATGGTTTAAGGATGTCATCCTCTAAACGTCTCTCAACTGTTCATGAATTTGCTGGTGATATTAAAGTCTGGCTTCTTAGCTAACCTAAAAAAAGCTGTGAAAATATGTAGTCCAATAATAGAAATTTCAATAAAAGACAGATAAAGGGTGCAGTGCATGTAATGCTGCCACCTATCAGAGAAAAATCAAATTTCTTTTGTAAGAAATTGATTACATGGTCCAACTAACTTCCAAATCAACTTTTTGAGATAAAAGTGATCAACTTCTTAAGCACTGAAAACAATATAGTGGCAGTAATAAAAAATTCACTGAAATTTTGGAAAAATTAGTGTAAACCAGTCACCCAGTCTACTAATATCGCCAAAGCTGATGGTCTGATTGTGAGCTTCAGCAAAGTGCTGGTTTTCATTCCAAGGATTTTAATTTTCTGCATGAAGACACTTCCAGCTGTGCCAGACACTGCATGAAAGGAAGTTTAGTAAAAAGTCTGTGATATGTCCTTGCCCATTGTAGTGCACAGTGGGGACAAGTTTAATTTTGCTTTACTTGCCTGTGTAAAGGCTAGATGCTTACATCAGACAGTGATCCCATTTCCTTGCTTTAGGAGAGCTGTGTTGAGAAAGAAGCAGTTCTAGAGGTGGAAGTGTTTTTCTCTTGGACACCTATCTCAAATTTCTATTAGAGGTCAACAGGGCTATACTCACAATGGCTCTTTTTTTTTTTTTTTTTTATTACATTACAGAAAACTGTTGCAAAGAAAACAAAATGTTTCTGCTATACTTTCTACTTCAAGATCTCTTTAAAGTGCATTCTGCCAGTCAATATTACAAAACTGCTCAAGGAAAGAGAAAAACTCAAGCAGAAATTTGGCATGGTAATTTCTAGTCTTACCAGTTCTCCTGATAGAGAAGCTACTTGTGAAAGAAAATAATTCTCTGTATTATTACAAGTCAACTAACCATAAAGCAGTGCTGCTTCCCTCTTTCATCTGGTACATATGGGAAATAAACCTGCAATACTATGGTATTCTTCAGAGGAATAACTCACTGAAATGTTACCATCTGACTATTTTCTTCCAAGAGATACTGTTGAACTTAAAGATTGGTATCTTTAGCCAGTTTTAAGTTGAGATAGCTCGACTGAAATCAACAAAGCCTTTGACTCATGGTATCAAGCTTCTGTTATTTTATAGAAGTTATGAGGTGTCATGAGGGTGGGTCACACTGGTTCATACATGGCTGAAGACATTTGTACTAAACTGAATGTTAAAGCATGTTGAGCTAACTCTTCAATTCCAAAGTATCCTTCCTTTCAGGTGAGGGGATTGAAAAGGAAAATCTGAGCTGGGCAAGAGCTCTGTAGCTCTGGCTTCCTTCAAGGCAAGTTCATTGACTCCAGTGCTTCTGACTCTGAGGTTCACCTTAGGCCTATTTTTAACTATTTTTAATTTACAGAAAGTAGTCCAAAGTATTTTTAATTGAATGGCATGTAAGATTTTGAGTTATATTGGTACATTATATTGTCTACTCTGATTACTGTTCTTCCCATAAGCACAGCAGTTTGACAGAAAAAGAAATGTCAGAAGTGATAGAAGAACATATTCTTAAGATAAGCGAACCTAATCCAAATGGATTCCAACTGCAGTTGGATTTAAAACTTGCGGAGTGTGTCATATGTAGTCAGAATCAAGGAGTGAAAAAAGAATTGGCAAAGCAGAATTCAATCAATATTTTCAACATTAAAACATCTTATGCTATCACTGTGACCAAGTTATTTACATGCATTTCTTAGCTGAGAAATTGTAATTCAGATGTGCTCTTTCCAGAATGCATTGAATTTAAAATTTGCTGTCCACTGCCTGGAAGCATTGCTTTCTACACTACTGACTGAGTCATCCACCTCACCGAGTCAATCTAAGAACTGTCCAGGCTTCCAAAGGGCATGTAGGAAAATAAACTTCTACCTCTTAGATATTGGCCTACATTTACATCTTACTGCATTTTTTTTATTTATGCGAGCAAACCCTTACGATAATTGACAAGAAAAGGACCTGTACCATAATTGTAACTTCGTTCGTCGGTTCTTTACCCCGGGGTTTCAGGGCTGTAACAGTAACATCTGTGCCCCGCTTGATCCTTGGCAGGCAGCTCCTCCCCGCGCCTCCCCTCCCCTCTCATGGCGTTGGCTACAGCCCACTGTCCTGTTACAACTCTGCGGGGCCTTTTGAGTTCTGAGTATGTAGCGTTTATAAATGTCACTGTTCCTGTTGCTGTCCATGACCCGCGTCCGCCGCACGCCGGCTGTGAGGAATGCCGGTGGGAATGCGCAGTGCTGCAGCTGCAGCGCGGGCCCTGCCCGCGCGGGGCACTATGGGGATCGTAGTCCCCGCGCGCGGGGCGGGGCCACCGAGCTCAGCGCGCGCTGCTTGAAAGTCCCGGGCGGCCACCGCGCGCCGCGGCTGAGTTGTGCCGGGCTGGAGAAGCCGCGATTGTCCTGGCGAGGTGCGGGCGGGTCAGGCTGGGTCACCGCGCCCCTCGCCTCTCTGTCCCTCTCTAGCCCCATTCTCCAGGCAGCGCCGTCCCGCAACGAGGTACAGCCGCCGCCGCGTGGGGAGGCGGCCCCGGGCCGGGATGCGCGGGGGCAGCCGCAGGAGCTGCTCGTGGCCCTGGCGCGGCCCAGCGCCCCGCCTGTGAGCTGAGCTGGCGGCCCTCGAGCCGAGATCGAGAGTGACCATCGAGAGCAAAGAGCGCTCGGCTTTGTGTTCGCTTTCTTTGTTTTCCCGCTCTGCGGCATCATGGGGATCCAGGGCCTGCTCCAGTTCATCAAGGAGGCTGCCGAGCCTTCCCACGTGAAGAAATACAAAGGAATGACCGTAGCTGTGGACACCTACTGCTGGCTGCACAAGGGCGCCTATGCTTGTGCTGAGAAGCTGGCTCGGGGAGAGCCCACGGATTTGTAAGTCTTTCTTACGTTTAAGTCTCAGTCCTTTTACAAACTAAAGTTTTGTCAACTTGGTGTTTCTTGAAACTAAAAATTATGGTACAGTAGTTTCGCTTCTTGCTATTGATTCTGAATTCTGAGTTGAATTCTTTAGAAATAGAAATTTTTGGCCATAAATAAACAGCCTTCCAGCTGTGGAAAATTTTAAAAAATGTATATATTGGGGAAAAACTCTCAAATTTTTTTTTTTTTTTTTTTTTTTTTTTTTTTTTTTTTTTCGGTCAGGGTACCCAAGGCTGAATTAGTTAGGGTTTTTTTTCCTAGCATGAATCGCTCTCAACTATAACCTGATTTCTCTGATGAAATTCCATGCAATTCTTTAATTTCAAGTTTAATATTATTTTCAGACACCTTTTTTGTATGCAAAGAGACTTTGTAAATACTTCTGTGATAAAAGTTGTAATGATGCCAAGGAATTTTGAGAGATGTATTGTGCTCTGAATAAGGTGTAAGGCTTTTTGCTGAACATACTACACTTTTAGTTAAAGTAGTTTTTCTAAAACACATTTACACGGTTATATTTCTAGGAAGGGAAATTACAAAAATTGTGGTCATATTTCAGATTTACCTCCTCACTTTATATCAGGTTTGCATTTCTTGCCCATATCTGGAAATGTGGCTTGAACCCTTGTTTTAGATGGGATATAGGTAAGGCTGGAAGAGGCCACAGGATGTCATCTCATGCAGGCTCCCTTAGAGAACCCCATTCCTTGGGGTTTTGTCCAGAGGGCTTTCCAATATCCCCAAAGAAGGAAGAGACTCGAAAACCTCTCTGGCCAACCTGTTTCCGTGCTTGCTTACTTGCACAGCAAGGAAGTTCTGATCTATTCTAGTGGAATTCCCGTGGTTTGGTTTCTGCCTGCTGCCTCTTGTCCTAGTGCTTGGCACCACCCAGGGCCCTTGGATCCATCAAATGTTTGATTGGAGGCAAGAGAGAGTTGGTGCTTTGCAAATGGATTCAGATATTTACTGCTGCTTGTGTTAATTTGAAAAACTGTAGAGTTTCGATCCAACCCTGCCTTGAAGGTAGTGGAGGTTCCCCAGAGTCTTGAGACTGGGATACACTTCAGCTGAGGGAAAAATTGACTGTCAGGAGAATTACTGGTGGGAAACTTTGGAATGGCTGAATTTGAATACATGAAAGATTTACTTTATGGGTAAATCTTGTTTCCAGGCACATATGATCCTAGGACTGGCACCTTAACTGTAGTGTAGAGTCCTTTCATACTTTAAAATTCATCTGGATGAAGGTATTACATAGCTACAGTGCTATTTACTCCTGTCTTTCAAAAATCATAGTTAGTTTTCTGTAGCTCTAAATCTAGTTTCTTCAGTGCTTGTATCCTTGCATTCTAAATGCTTCTAAATCCCACTCTTCTTCTCCTCCCTTCCTCTGTTGATGAGGGTGCTCTTGCTGTTTTAAACAGTGTTCTTAAAATAAAAAAAAAATGATTTTTTTTTCTTTGAACATTGCTGCAATATGCTTGCTTAGTGTTTACAACAGTTATTAGATTTTAGTTCTGTGCTGCTGATAAAATGATCTCATACAGATTTGTAGAAATTACAGATAAGAAGATGAGAGGTCTGAGGGAATAAATAACATCTGGAATGCCCAACAAATGTTTATTCAAAAATTGGGTTTGAAGGCAGCAGAGGGTTGGAGAGATTAAATAACCCCATCACTTCCAACTCTACAGAAGTGTTTTTAGTCTGCCTTTCAGGAGAAAGATCATGTTCTGTGCTTGTCTGCTTCCTGTTTCCCTGGCCATTGTGAATTGAGTTGCTGAAAGTAAAAAGGCAATCCATGTTTTAACTGGTTACGTTTTTGTCAGTATTGAATCCTAATGTAGCAAAATCAACTGAATTATACTTGAATTCCTATTTCATTTTATCTGGGAGAGAGGAGTAGTCAGCCCAGTTCTGAATTGGGAGGTGGATTGTTTCTCTTGGTAAAAAATCAAGGAAACTGCATTCAAGTGTTCTCAGTTTTGTGTGATACTGGGGGAATGTACAGCTTGTTATGATTTTTGAACAATAGTGAGTCCTAAACTTACAGTTCTTTCCTGCAGCTGCAAAAGGTGTAATTGACTTGTGATTCACAATAAAGTTTATCTCTCTTTTCTTACTTTTGTTGTTGTTGATACAGTTATGTAGCTTTCTGTATGAAACTTGTTCATATGCTCCTCTCCTTTGGAATTAAACCAATTTTGGTATTTGATGGATGTACCCTACCCTCTAAGAAGGAAGTGGAAAAGGCACGACGAGAGTAAGTACCGAACTGTATTGATTTACAAGCAAAGCAGTTTTATCACTACAGTAAAAATCAAAACCCCTCCATCTAGGAAGAATGTTCTGGTAAACCCTCCTGCAATGTAGTGTGATGTTTTTTAATTTACATCTGCAATCATACAAACTTCTTAGAGGTTTTATTCCAAAAATAGAGATCCACTTCATAAATGAAAGCCATTTTATAAAGGAAGGAAGTAAGCCTTTGAGCAGTAGTTCCTGTCATGTATTAGAGGCTTTTAGTTTACCCACACTTGTGATCTCTGGACAAAAATATTTTTTCCCAGTATAATTTTATTTCAAAATAGTACCCCTTTCCTCATCTTTCTCTACAACTAACAAGATAAAGTTCTTTCACATTTGGATTCAGCTCCCTATAAATGGGACTTTTCACTGAACCTATGACAATTTTTCATTAGTGGTTGTTATTTATGAAGTCTCATGAGACTCGTGCTTTCTTCAGCGTGAAATGAACAATTTCCGATTTATGAAATGAAGTAAATAAGGTTTTCTGTCCTCTAAATCAATAACAATCTAGTGTCAGATACTCCCAACTCCCATTAAATCTATTTTACTGCAAGCTGAGTAGGTGCGTTTCTTCTTTTAAGTTGTTGATTTCAGTTCCCATTTGTCGCTGTTTTCTGAGAAAACATTATCAATTTCAACATTCAAACATGGTCATCTTGTCAATGCAATGACCTAGTTATTCTTTTGTTTTAAAAAATTATGCAGTAGTCTAGATTTGAAAGGTGTTATGATTTTCTCCCTTTCTTACCTGTCTCTCTTAGTCCCTTCTGCTGTTTGTTTTTTAAGTGAAAAATAATCTGAGATTGGTGATATTTTTGTCTTTCTTTTAGGAGGCGTCAAGCCAGTCTTCTGAAGGGGAAACAGTTGTTGCAGGAAGGGAGACTGTCAGAGGCTAGAGAATGTTTTGGGCGAAGTGTAAATATTACCCATGCTATGGCTCATGAAGTTATTAAAGTAAGTTGTCAACATTATTGATAATGCCAGTTCAAAAAAAAAAAATCTCTGCAATAGGCAGCATATCCTACTCTTCATTTTTGTGGCTACATCACTGCTTATTCTATTTAGGAAAGAAAAGTATTTCCACCTGCTCACTCTTTAATTGACTTGCACGTTATTGGATTGTGTTAGGCACAATTAACAAGCTTGAAGTGTATTATGCCCATTTGTATAAATAATGATGTGTCAAACAAAACACATCTCTTCCTACTGCTATGAACTGAATTTGAACCTGTTTTACTTTTGCAGCACAAAAGAAACCAATTTTTTTTTTTTTTCATTTTTTCCCTTGTCTAGTTTCTGAGCATAGACTACAGAAAAAAATTTGGCTGATTAAAAATTGTTCTGGTAGTTTTTTGCTATACTTTCAATGCAGTCATAGGGTCTTCATCAAAAAGTATTAAGTTTATTCTAGTACTGTTCTCCTTTGTCCAGAATATAACTTGCATGAGTTCAAAGCTGTCACCTGTGGTCAGATGCAGTGGCAATAGTGTTATAGGAAAGGTTGTTCCTGTAAACCGTATATAGATCTAAACTGCTTTGAAGATGTGTTTTTGATTGGACTCTTACTGGGGGCAGGATGGGTGTGTGATTAAAAAGGTTATGGTTTTGGCTTTTTAATGTAGAGGCTTTTATGCTTTCAGATCTCTTAGGGTAATTACTGAAAATAATGTAAAGTACTTGTATGTTTCTCATTTATGTACAGGCTGCACGAGCCCAGGGAGTTGATTGTATTGTTGCTCCTTATGAAGCTGATGCTCAGCTGGCTTATCTTAATAAGATTGGCATGGTTCAAGCTATAATTACAGAAGACTCTGATCTTTTAGCTTTTGGATGTAAAAAGGTATGGAAGAAAATGCTAATAACTTTTACCTCTTGCTGATAAAGCAGAGTTTGAAGTTGCCAAATATGTTTGATGTATGGATTAACTCTTCTACAGCAGTTGTGGGAAACAGAATTCTGAGATGAGAATAGCACTTTGCCTCTCTGTTTCCACCAAGTGCAATGAACCACCTTATATGGCTGAAAATTATCGTTTTCACTTCCTCTTAATTGTCAGGTGTTTCTGAAAATTGACAAGTTTGGAAATGGACTAGAGATAGATCAAACCCGACTAGGAAACTGCAAGCAGCTTGGAAATGTATTTACAGAAGAGAAATTCCGCTACATGTGTATTCTTTCTGGTTGTGACTACCTCCCTTCAATTCATGGAATTGGGTTAGCTAAAGCATGCAAGTTACTAAAATTAGCCAACAATCCAGATATTATAAAGGTAAACTCAGTTTTGCTTTGTGTTTTGTTTTTTGGCTGCCTATATCTCTATATATGAAATTTAACACTGAACTGAAAATATGAAGCATTCTTGTCTTCCTCCGTTTTGAGGAGAATACTAACAAGTATTTTTAGTATTCTTAAAAAAGATGCTGGCCTAAACTTACTCAAGTGTTGAAGCTGATATATATTTATAAGAAAAATACCAAAGTAAACTTAGGTAAAAAATTGTTTTAATCCTTCGAGGGTATATTCTATTTGAAGGGAAACTTTAATTTTCTGTAAGACTTTGATATTTCCCCCCCTCCCTCATTACTGCTTTCTTCTGCTTCTGCAGATTAGTTATTAGAACTGCTCAATGAACTGTAACTTCTGTACAAGTGCAGACGTATCTGTGTGCGGGAGGGGCAGAGACTGGGAATCCTATTCATTACATATGTATGAATATGGGCATTTCTATATTAAAAACAGTGTGGAAGAAAAATGTGATATGATGCAAAACAAATTAATATAGGGTGTTTTTTTTTTTCCTGTCCAATGTATAAAATTAAAACAAATCTTTTATTAGGAAATACAGAGGCTAAGAGGGTGGGAACAACTATTCTGTATGAGTAGTAAGGGAGTAGAGAGGTTAAGAACTAATAAGACTACCTCATGGGTCTGTCCTGGAGGCAGATAAATCTAATCCATAAAGGCATTTTAATCTGCAGTTTAATTAACTTAGTGTGTTATCTTCTTTCTTAAATTACGTGTGTGTTTAAGTGAACTTTATCTTTTTCTCTCACAGACAAAGTACTATGATTTTTAATTTTAAAATATTCTGTATCATATAGAGCAGACATCAAAGTAACTGGTTTTGCTTTTGAGGAAGTAAAAGGGGAACTTTGAACTTTTCCCATGCAAATCATTATTTGCTTTAATGTACCTCTGAGCAAAATCCCAGAGTTTATTCTGGTTAGTTCTGCTTTTTTTCCATTTTAAGAGCACCGACATATTGCTTATATGTCCTGATAATATGAATGATAAAAATTTGATGTGTATAATTACCTTAAGGAGATTGTTTTTCTGATCACATTTTGTATTGATTGATTTATTGAAGGAGGTATAAAAATTGAATTGTCTTATTTTCATAATTGTAGACAATTTGAGTGGGAAAAGAATGTTTGAAGTTCTGTTTTCTTTCTTTCCCCTATTTAAGTTGAATCTGCTTGTTGCAGTTGGACACTCATTCTACATTAAATTACAAACAAAGATAATTAATATTTGAAATGTATTTAACCTTTCACATAACCTGTTAAAATGAAACAGTTGAGTAATTTTTTTTTGCAGGTAATTAAGAAAATGGGGCAGTATTTGAAGATGAATATAACGGTACCAGAAGAATACATACAAGGTTTTACACGAGCTAATAATACATTCCTGTATCAGTTAGTATTTGATCCTGTCAACAGAAAATTAGTTCCTCTGAATGCATATGAAGATGATGTTGATCCAGAAACATTAACTTATGCAGGACGGTATCCTTTATGTTAAAAGGGCAAAATGGAAAAATAAGGGTGAGGTGATGTGGTATCTTACAATTTTCATTGCATCTGTGGTGTACTTAGATATTTTTGTTGTTGTTGCATCCCTGCTTTTACTAAAGTTTTGCTTTTCTGCAGTCTTAAAACTTTTGTGGGAGTTTTCTTCTTTTCTCCTTTGCTCTGATTTTAATCATTTTTTTTTAAGTGCAGGGGGTAACTAAATGACCTATTATTGATACAGATAGAAGCTATTGATCTGGTTGTTTTCTTTAGAAAAAAAATTGTTTAATACAGTTTACGTATAAACTGTCTGCTTTGTGGTGGTCTTGAATTTCTGCCTGTGTTGTGTGTTATAATCTCTTCCAGTTTAATTCTTGCAGTTTGTGCTCAACTCAGTCTCTAATCTTAGCATTTCCTGTTTTACCAGATCCCTCTTCCTGTCGAAAAGGTAGCATTTTGTCACATCTGTACAATGTAAATTTCACCATGTAAGATTAGGAAAATGAAGGAAGAGAGGAGACTAATGTTAAAGTAGTTACTAGCTTTGTATGTTCAAGCCATCTGATCTCTGGCATTTGCAGAAATTAGGAAGGGGATAGTTACTGCCTCTCCTGCTGATAATTGAAGAATTTAATATTGACTTACATGATTTGCCAAAGACTGCAGATCTGTTGCAATTGCTGGTACATCAGATTGAGCCAGGAGTAGGAGTATTAATCTTTCAGGTTAATCTTCTAGCCATGCTTTTTAGCCAAAAAATAGGAAAGCGGCTGTTCTAACTTTCATGGTACAGTTGTTGATATATAATGTAACATTCAGATATTTTCCTTTACTATGATGGGAACAGGCATGTTGGTGATGATACTGCTTTTCAAATTGCTATTGGCAATGTTGATATCAATACAATGGAACAAATTGATAGTTATAACCCTGACACGGCACAGGTAACGTCTTTATTATGAAGTTAGATATTAAGAACTTTATGTGGGTCTGAATGTTAATGGGAAAATACGATTGAGTGTTATCCACAAATGAATTGTCAGTGAAAGCTATTGTGGTATTACAGAAACTGTGTGCTCCCACACACGTAATTCTCTTTTTTTTTTTAAAGGTAAAGTTTTATTTTTCATGGCATTTAATATCTGTTTTACTTTCAGACTTATTTGCTAAGCCCTTAAATCTATTTACAGAAGTAACTGGTTTAAAGAGAAAATTCTTAAAGAGTCTTGGATTTCTTCTAAGAACAATCATCAGTTGTTTCCTGAATATTAATAACTTTTAAACTTGAAATTTGATCTGAGATGAGCAGTTAGTCACTTGTGCCATATTGAAATGAAGACATTATGGAAGCACGTCAAAAAGTATGAAAAGCATGAGAATTGTGGGAACAAAAAAGAAAGGTTTTTGTGGACTATGTCACTAGATGTACAAATGTCAGCATTTCCTTCCTTGTATGCTAAGTCAGGAAATCATATATAGAAGGCAAAATTATAAACCTGTGTCTTGGTTTTTAATTGTTTTTTGTAGCCTGTGCAGCAGAGAAGTTGTGGCTGGAATGACCAACATGGTAATCATGTCAATAGCATTTGGAGCAGAGAATACAAATTTGGCTCTGCTGAAGATCCTGCTCCTCCTAAAATACACTTCCCAGAGAAACCATTAACCAAAGGCATGGAGAAAATAATTAGTGTTAAAGGACTAAAGCTTGCAGGCAAAGAGCTCTTGTCAAAAAGGCCAAGGAGTGGTATGTTTATATTAAATAAGTATATGAACAACAGTAGAAGGCTGTGGGAAAAGATTTTACGTTGTTCTTTATGGTATGAGGCTTTAGAGGCTTAACTCTTGAATGTTATTGTCTGTATTCTGTTTTCAACAAGCTACAAGACTAAAAAGCCATAATATTAAAGCCTAGCTGATGATTAACGGTGACTTTCAACAGGACTTGATCTCAACATTCTTTGGTTTGCTGTAAAACCCTGGTGGTTTAAATTTCAGGTTATGTTTAATACAAGCTGTGTTTTGATATAGTTTTGGTTTTAATTTCTATCTTAAAATGGTTTATGAAGAAGTTAAAACAGCCTGTTTTTCTTAGCATTGATATTAAGCCAGACTGAAAACATAAAGAATGTTTTCTGTACTCAGACTGTGCTGCATCTATCCCCTGTATAGGTGCTCTTTATGCCAAATTTTTCACTTTCTCTAGTGTGTTTGTATAACCTGAGTTATAGGTGCTCAGATAAATTGTGGGCTGGTAATAGAAGGGGAACTTTTTGTTCCTATTGTGCTTTATGTTAAGTGTTTTCCACTGCTTCCTTTTCTTTCTGATTTGCTTTCTGCTGGAGCTTTCTTTTTTTTCCTTTGGTACTCCTGGTATCTTCCTATTCCCTCTCTTATCAAAGTCTGTAGGTACTTTAGCAACCTGCCTCTAAATCAAATGTAGTTTCATTGTAATTGTTCTGCCTTCACTCCACCTACCTCTTCACCAAGCTATTTTTAAGGCAATGTACTAGAAAACAATGGCATTAAAGACATCTAAACTCTATTTTCTTACCAGACATTACTAATATTTTTAAGCCTGTGAGAGTAAATATGTAATGCTTAGTTATCTCATAACTGGTTAATTGTAGAATGTGCTTTTACAATGATGCTTAAATTGTCTTTAGATTCAGAAGAAGTCTCAGATGGAGATCTGTTAAAGCAATATTCATTTTCAAAAACAAAAAGAGTCAAGAAGGAGAATGATAATGATGGTCAAGCACAAAAGAGTGTGTCAGCAATACAAGCCCTTGATTCTCCAGGAATTTCCATCACTCAAGAAAGCACTAACTCCATACCCAGAGTTAGAAATAAATTTGCTTCATTTTTACAAAGGAAAAACAAAGAGAAGGATGCTGTAATTGTTCCAGGAACAAGAAGCAGGTATGCTTATGTCACGTGTTTTCAAAAGTAGCAAAATACTGTTTGCTTAATGGCCTGAATACAGAAAATAGGAAAAATGCTGCCTCAAACTTTGTATGCAACTGTATTGCATCTCAGCCGAGATAGTGGATCCTGTGTGCTAGGCATGCTGTCTTTTGGAAGACAGATAATGTTGAATTTTTTTTTTTTTTTTTTTTTTTTTTTTTCTGCTGAAGTGAAGACTGAGACTATTTGTAGAATGGTTTGGTTTGGAGGGGACCTTAAAATTAACTCATTCCAACCCCCCTGATATTGTCAGGATACCTTTTTCTAGACCAAGCTGCTCAGAGATCCATCCAACCTGATCCTGAGCACTTCCAGGGATGGGCATCTGCAGCTTGTCTGGGCAGCCTGTTCCAGTGCACTACCACACTCACATTCACCACAAGGTGAAGAATTTCTTCCCAGTATCTAATTTCAGCCTCCTTCAACTTAAAATCATTCCCTCTTGTCCTGTTGTTACACGCCCTTGTTAAAGTCCCTCTCCAGCTCTCCTTTAGGCTCCCTTGTAGGTACTGCAAGGTGCTATAAGGTCTTCCTGGAACCTTTTCTTCTCTAGGCTGAACAGCCTAGAGAAGAAAAGCTTTCTCAGCTTTTCTTTGTAGGAGAGGTGCTCTGGCTCTGTGATCATTATGGCGGCTCTCAAGAAAATATTTAATATCTCTGGGTATCAAAATTAACTAGGAATTGGCTGGGGTTTTTTTCCAGGTAAAGGACATGTGATATATCTCAAAAAAACAAGGATAGCTACTTGTGGCAAATATATAAGCAGTTAATGAATTCATGGACTTAAGTTGATGGGGCTTTTTGTTTATTTCAGTAAAGCAAAACCTGGTCATGACAAATATCTATTCTTATCCCATTGCATTCTGCTGACCCTACTGATCTCTGCAGCATCACTTTGAGAACAGGGACTTTGTTAGGTTTGGGGTTTTTATCATTTAGTCCCATTTGGTCACATCTACTTGAATTTGTTTTACAAAACATTATCACAATTAGGTCTATTATTGTGTAATTTTTATCTTAAATAATCAGAATATTTTTGAGCAGTGCAATTTTACAGAGCAGTCTTAATACCTTAGGTTTAAAGCACATCTTTCTGAGCTGAAAGTTTTGGAAAGTTTTTTTATTGCATGAAAAATTAAGAGCTGTCACTGATTATAGGTTCTTGCCTAAATCTGTGCTCAGTATTCTCAGGAAATGCTGCTATAGCATAGGAAAAAAGTAGTAAGGTTCTATTTTCTTTGAATCGTGCTGAAGTATTTCACTACTAGCTTTATCATCATTAATTAATATATTCTTAAGTTTTGTAGGCTTTCTAGATGTTTCCCATTCCAATGAAGAATGCCATTTTTATAGATGCTGTTATGCTCTTTTTTTTTTTCTGCTAAAGGTCTCCCTGAAGGACTTTTCCTGTTGCCAAAATAATTTGTCTGCAAGTATATCTTGAAAATAAAATTGATGGATAGAGACAATGATGCAAATGAGTATGTCATCATCAATAACTTTCTTCCCCCTTGCTTTCACCTTTTATTTTTCTCTTTTTAGGTTTTTCTGCAATGATGCAGTAATGTTTGACAGTAGAGCAAAGAAGGAAGGTGGTGATCTAACTGAAGATGCTGAGCAGGACTGCCAGAAACAGGAAGGAAAACATGTAGCTGAAGATGTTTCTAGTTTTTCAGAAACTGAAAAATCATCACGGACTGTCTTTACATCTCTTGGAGAAATGCAGAAAAGTTGTTCTCAGTGGTACAGCAGCCTCAAAAGTAACTCAGGAAATCTTGGTCTACCTCACACTGTATTTTCACAGCAGTTTCACCAACGGAGAAACAACTGCATTGTATCCCAGGAAGATCAGATTAATGCGGCAGTGTGTAATGAATCGGAGGAAGAGTCCTCCCCGTTAATAGAACTGGAACAATCATCACAGTCTCATGGGTCTTGTGAGCCATCAGAATGCAGCTTGGAGTCTTCAGAAATCCTGCAAGTGTCCAACAACAGCTTAGGTGCAAAGGTAAGAAAATTAGACATTGTTTCAGCATTTGTTTTCACTTTAAATTATAAAAGAAATTATTCAGTGATGTCTCCTTTTCAGAATGGTGCCCTACAGATGATGTAGCTTGTGCTAACAAAACTTACCTCTAAATAGATGATCAGGGATGATCTATCTCTAAATAGATCATCATGGATGATCATATGTCAATGCTTAACATAATTGTATAGAGTGGATTGATATACCAGCTTAAATAAAATCTGTCCTCAGGTTTTAGTTTGTTTTGAGTTTTCTGCTGCTATCACTGCAGTGCTTCAGAAAAACAACTGGTAGGCAACCTTTTGTTCTCTGCTTTTAATCCCTGAAGTGCTTTCAGAAGCATATGCATGCCTTTGTAGTGTTGCTTGCTAAAAGCCAGGTTTTTGTATGAATTCTTAGAACTGCTGAAAACGTTGTAGCTTAAAGTATATACATGTAGATATGAAAGCATTTATTGTGTTTACAAAAAGACAACCTGTTTTAAAACCAGATCAATTTTCTCTTGAAGGAATCTGATTCTAGTTCAAAACTGAATGATGATCAATGTTCTCTGTCTGAGCTATTTTCTGCTGTTCAAACTAATAAAAAAAATACAATCATAAAGACCAAGGTAAGAATTCTTTTAATTTTATGAGCTTTACTAAACTCTGAAAATCAGTTTCTACTAGTTCATTTTAGAACTTGTAATGAAAGACTTAAGCAATGTAAATGTTGACCAGACAAAGCTTCATTCTTGTTCATCTACCCTGGAGCTGAGATTAAATATAACCACCTATAATTGATAACAGAGTTGCAACTTGTTTGGGGATTTTAAACACTTCAGTGTAAAGTAAGCCAAGGTAAGGCAAGAAAAGCCATTTCAGGTTCTGTGATATAAATTGCAGTAATGTTCACAGTCCAGATATAGTCACAAGATGCAACTGTAATTTGACTTCTCTGTGTTTGCTTGTATGTATAAGAATAAACTTATGTTCCTTGTCTGTGGAACATTGCTAAGAGCTTAATATATTTATCTAGTTGATAACTTCTAAGACCTTAACAGCTCTGACTCCTTAGGTGTTGTCATGAGAATTGACCAAAAGGTTTAAGAGGCAGATGTTTTCTATGTATGCCCCCTAGTAATTTTTTGTGTAGACAGACTAAAAATCAAAAGCATCTCTCTGCCAGACAAGAATATTGTGTGTTTTGTAAAATAGTGACATCTTGTGGTTATTGTTAGGAACTTATCTGTTAAGGAGCAAGTTACATTTTGTTTTGGAACATTAACATTTTTCCTGCTTTTCCTCAACAAGACTGAGCAAGGAAATCATCCTGGCATTCAGAATTTTTATTACTTTGGTTTTAAGGCTGTGTTTAATATGTTTTACATTATTTTACTCCCCTTAGAAGGTATATTGGGAGAATGACTGACTATATTAAATATTGGGGGATCACATTTTGGAAGTACCGATGTAATATAAGCATCATGTAAAAACAGAATTTCAGCATGTTTGGAGCCCTTCAGAAAACAAAAACTGCTGAAAATCAGAGGACAATAGGGTTAGTTTAAAGCAAGTGGCCAGTAGGAGGATTTCTACCACTTATTACCATGGCCATGAATTCTCTCTTCTTCTGTTATGTGCTGGGAATAATAATTATAAAGAATTACATCAGAAAACTGGCTTGGCCAAAAAGTAACCTGACAACAACAACCAAAAGGTCAGTCATGTTGTAACTTGGGCCCACCTCGACTCTTGGACTTCTGTGAGTTGTTGCACCTGTAAGATCATGGGAGAGCAAAGGCAGAGATACAGAGCACCACTTTTGGCTCAGTTGTCTCTTAGAATTTATTCAAATCTTGTTAGGATGTTTATTAGGATCCTGCAAGTGTAAAAAAAGGGAAATATGTGCTGTTAAATACAGCAGAAGATACCAAAGGGGAAAAGGATTTCCAGATTTAGGGAGTAAGCAGTTAATCACATAATGCCTAATTTATTCTGATTTTGGTAAGCTCAATATCAGCTATGTGGATTTACTTAGAGAAATTTAATGACTGGGGGAGGCAATCTGAAAAGTTTGTCAGCTCTTATGGTTTCAGTTCAAATAGGAAGTGCTACCTACTGAATTCTAATATCAAAACAATTAGAAGCTTTTTACTGAAAAATGTCTGTGATACAGAGCTCCCTAAGACCCCAAGTTTTTTCCTATAATACTATTTCAGATGTGCTTTTTACAGCTAATTATTTTTCACAATTATTGTAAGCTCAGACAAGAGTCTAATACTGATAATGGAAAAGAACATTCTGCTCTGGCTTTAAATTTCTTAGCCTACTTTTAGGATAGCTAAATTAAGTTCTAACTCAGAATGTAATTCAGTACTACAGGGATACATAGGATTTAGGTGCCTTCATATGCTGCAAAAATACCAAGGTGACAGATAAAAAGCAAAATACTATAAAGCAGGCAGTTCTAAGATTTTATTTTTCCTAGTATTCTTGTTCCAGTTTTTAGCTTATGTTCTAAACACTTTTTTTTGCCTCCTTGGAATACCAAGATCTGCTTAATATATTTAGATAGAAACAACGCAATTTCAGTAGTAGAATCATTGAATCATTAAGGTTGGAAAAGACCTGCAGTCAGGTCTTGCTGTCAATCTACCACTACCATGTTCACCATTGAACTGTATCCTGAAGTGCCATATCCACACAATTTTTGAACACTTCCCAGAATTGTGATCCTGCCACTTCTCTGAGCAGCCTGTTCCAATGCTTTACAACCCTTTGCAGGAAGAAATTTTTCTGAATATCCAATCTAAACCTCCCCTGGTGCAACTTGAGGCCATTTCCTCATGTCCTATTAGTAGTTGTCTGGAAGAAGAGGCCAACCCCCACCTGGCTACACTTTTCCTTCAGGCAGTTGTAGAGAGTGATAAGGTCACTCCAGAGCCTCCTTTTTCTCCAAGCTAAACACTCCCATCTTCCTCAGCTGGTCATCATCAGACTTGTGCTCCAGACCTTTCATTAGCTCTATTGCCTTGTCTCTTGACTCATTCCAGTGCTTCAATGTCTTTCTTGTAGATAGGGACCAGGAGTTGATGCTCTTAAAATTCTAAAAGATGGCATTACCTGAGAGCGCAATAAATAATCTTCAAACATATGAAAAAGTAACTATTCAGTAGTTTTTAAAAATAAATTAGTATTTACAACTTTAATATGAAGACTAATGAAGCAGGTTTGCCAGTTTTTATAGCTGCAGCATGTCTTGTGTTTGAGGTGCCATGTTTTAGATTATAGACTATCTAAATATACTTTGTGGTGGCATTTCAGATTGCATTATCTTAACACAATGTAAAACTCTATTTTTTTGATTATGAGCTTTGCAGCATGATATCTGTTGCTTGCAGATTGTAATTTTAACCATGTGCACTGCATTTAAAATCCCACAGGTTCCTGGATTACGTAAATCCAATAATATAAGGTCACATATGGTAACAAAGCTCAAACCACTGATACCAGCTAAAGTAAGTGGACTAAGCAGGAAACTGTCACCTGTGCAGAAGAGAAAGGACTGTGATACTGAAAATAAGCTGGGGCTGCAATCTACTATAGGGGAACTCTGGAAAAGCTTCCAATTTAAAAGGTGAGTTGCTTTAACCCTTTACTTAGTACACTGCAAGCTTTTTTCTCAAAGAAACAGTTTTCAAAGCAGACTCTATACATGTTCTCCATACAATTCAGTAAAGATAACACTGCAAGATTAGATATTTTCTATGTAGGATTTATAATTTCCTAAGCTTGATGTAAACATGAAGCATGGTTTTTGGTAAATATGTTTTTATAATTAGTTTTTTCTTTCTAACCAGTAAAAACTCTCAGCTAAAATTCGTTTACTGAATTTTATTAGTTTACCATACTTGATATGAAAATCATTGACATTGTTTGCCATCAAACACCAAAAATCATTTTTTAACCTAAATGTAAAAGCTGCATTAAAGTTGCTAAATTTAATTGAATACAAGATTGCTTCTATTTAACTCTGTGTCCCTCACATTTGGAGATGGCTGATTGTCAGAAGTATTCTGCTTTCAAGATGACAGTGAACTGATGGAATATTTCTGTTAGCCTGGAGTATCTGGTTAGAAGAGACATTCAAATTCTGTTGCTTTTCCTTGTGGAGGTGACTTTTCTAACTTGAACTTTCTGCAAATAGCTTCAAGGTTTGAAGTTGAAGGGCAACAAGTATTTTTTAAAAGTACAACAGAATCTGAAGTGTAGTTATTCTGACTTAACACTATCTCCATGGGCTCAGATAAAAACTTCATGATGACAAAGTTTTCCCAGCTTTAAGTAGCAATCTCAACTTTGAATAAAAAAGTCTTATTTAACTACAACTATTTTCATGAATTTGAAACTAAATGTGAGTAGGACAAAAGTATTCTTTGCACTGAGGAGTAAATGTTGATATTGGTGATCATGTGTTAATTCAGATGAATGTATTTAGTAAGTTTGGGCCTTAGGGTACGTTATTATAAACATAAAACTGTTTTCTGTTTAAAAAGTATGACTTAAGGTATTTACATTTTTATAAATCTTACTTTTTATTATCTTCCTTATGGGGTGTAAGAATGATTGACAGTTTCAAGGAGGAAGTGAAAGAGTTTATGTATCTATTGCTTGACCTCTATTTGGGAATGTCTGACCAGGGCTGCTCACAGGGAGAAAATTCCTAAATTTAGATTGATCAGAATACAGGCAGATAGACCAGTGTGAGCCTAGGTGGCACTCTCTGCTGATGGTTGCAAGACTTGGTTCCCACCACGCACATTTTATCCCTCCAGTTTTGGTTGTTTTGTAACTTCTGGGTGTTTATACTGGGGATAGATATATTTTTATTACTTCTATGTAAGCAATAATTTATTAGCTTTTAGGGGATTTTTTTTTCTCAACATATTTCACAAATTGGGCTTTTTGCTCCTAGAACTTGCTTAGCTCTTTTTTTTTAAGATTTTAAGATGTTTCTAAATTAGCCTTATGTTTTAACAATTGTTACCTTATGGCAAATACATCATGTGGGACACTAACCTGTTCTGCCTCAATGTCAAGGCTCACAGGATATATATGAAACTACACTTATTCAGAAGACTTAAATGTTAAGGAAGCAGGTACAACCCAAAGCGGGATGGGGTACATGGAGTCCTTCATAAGTAAAGCTAACAGCTGTCATTCTGTCACTTTCAGTGAAGTTGTTCAGTTGTACTAACATTGAAATTAAAACTGCATCTGAATTTTTTATTTTTTTACTTATTAATGGGTGGAGTGGGTAGTTAGGTGAGGGGTCTTGCTTTGTTTTAACCTGTATATTCTTACAGGCCTGTGGTTAGAAACATAAGATATCATAACATTCTTCAATTTTGTTTTGTCTTTGGTTTTTTTGTGCAGAGAATATGAAAAACTTCCTTCTTGTAGAAAGTCAGATCCTTTGTCTCCAATCAAAGATAATATACAGCTCACTCCAGAAACAGAAGGAGAAATATTTAATCATCTGGAACACAGTCATGTTCAAAGAGCTATATTCCAGTGAACTGCATGCTGTTCATGATGGGATGGATTTTTAATCATTGTCAAAATTTACCTTTTGGATATTTCATCAGTATATAAAAGATGCTTTGAAAACCAGCAATGTACTTTAGTCTGACTAGTGATTTATCATCTCTTTTATAAAAGCATGAATTCAAAGGTACAGTTCTATACTGACTGGAATAAAATAATTCAGATTTCTCTAATCTCTTATTCAAAGTCCCCATGCTAAATTTTTCTCCAAACACTTTTAGTTGCCCCTGGGCATTTGTATGTCTCACATACAATCCAAGTTTCTATAAGAGCAGCAGAACAAGTTTGTGTCTTAATTTGTAATAATTGATATTTTTTGCCTCTTTCTTTTTTCCTCTTGAGGCTAATCTGGCTTCAATACAGGTTTAAAACTGCTGTTAAGTGTGCACAGCAGTCTGCAGTATACTTCCAGCAGTCTGATAACTATTTCTTTTCCCTATAAGGTAAGATTTGCTCTCTTTAATGTTGGCTTTCTGTTTGGTTCAGTCGTGTTGGTGGTAGGAATAACTGGGGAAAGGAAATGCAGAAAGGAATATCACAAAGATCTGGTCCCCAAATTGTCACATTAATAGAATGTGCAATCCAAAAAAATATAATGTATTCTTTGCAATATATATATGTATTCTTTGCAATCCAAAAAAATATAATGTATTCTTCTGTTTAACATGTCTGTTTCACATTTAGATTCTTCTCCAACAACAGACACCCAAAATGCCAGTCCTCAGAGGTAGGGTTACAAAATAGCATTGTCATCACAACAGTTCCTTCAGTGTTCAACTAAAGGAAAAGAACGCAGGAGACTAGAGCCTTTGCTGTGTTTGACTCCATTGCCATGAAATAGTATAAAGAGATTTCAGATTTTTACCCTGCAAATCAGGATCTGAGTCACTGTTAAAGGTATGCTTGAAACTTTCCTGTTTTTAGGAGCGGATAGTATTTCTGCAGCAGGTAAAGGTACAAAAAGATATCTTAACCTGTGAAATACATAGTTTCCATTCCTGAGATTTAAGCTTTCCCTCAGCCTTTGAGTTTTTTGTGAATTTCAAGTTTGAAATCGCCTATGAGAGGCAGAGGTTTTTAGGTTGCAATGTACTTTTTTTTTCTCTCGAGAATTTCCATCTATGAAACTGAAGTGACCACCTGAATTAAATTCCAAAGAAGCTGCTTAAAAGAAAAATTTGATCCACAAATTTATGGGATCAGCCCTCTTATTTCTACATTTGTGTTGAAGGTATGGGATACAAGGAATTGAAGCAATGATGCTCTAGGACAGGCTTTCTCTCATATGTGCACCACCAGAAAATCCCTACCACGGAAAAGCAGTATTTTACTGTTGATCTTCTGAGAGGACTGTGTCAGGTAGGGTGTTACAAATGGAGGCCAGGGATAAATGTTTCCAGTCATAGAACTGTTGCTTGGGATGAATTTTTGTGTGTTCCAACAAATATAATAAAAATTACAGAATGAGTCTTTGAAGGGAAAACAGAAAAACAGTCTGTTTTCATCCATTGCTTATTTATTGGTATGGGAGTTGCAAGGTTTCAGTACCGTACATTCTTGCCTTTTTCCTGCCTCTTCAGTCAAAGGGCCACTTGTTCCTGCCTTAGTGGATCATCATAAGAGACAATTACTAGTTTTTGTGCTATCAAGGACAGGTGATTTTAAGGGATTATCTTGTGTGTGTTCTTAAAGCAGATTTCTTAAAAATACTTCTGTAAAGTTCCTGATTTGTGTTTTGGAGATCTTGGGTATTGACTTCACATTACAGAGGATTCTTTTCAGGAATAGAGGCATCTGATACATTACATGTAAACATGCAGCATGTGTAAGCATATAATAGCATTTAAGTTTTTATACTTCTAATGTGGAGTTATTGTGTTGGTGTTTGCTCTGTGGAAGGTACAAGAACATAAATGGAAATGAATTGGTGCGAGACTTCATTCCTGAGTTTAGTAGGGTAGGGTTAATATTCCATAGTAAAAATTATTACATATCAGAATAGGAGAAATTATTACAGGTTATGATGGCCTGGGGAGAATAAAATACAACACAGTGAAAAGAAAAAGGAAAAAAAATATGGAGGAAAGAATTTGGTGATTTTAAAAAAGCAGGCATTTAAGAGTTGGGTAGTTGGAAAGCAAGAAGTGAGTAGGAGGAATTGAAAGCAAATGGCAAACAGAGGCATGACTGTTGCTGGCTTTATAATCTCATAAAATAGTAAGTATACCTTTTTAATATCTATAACTAATATTTCTAATTTTATCAGTAGGACTTCAGGGTATTTTTACAAAATTGATGGCATTGCTAAACAATATTAAAAGGGTATATCTGGCCCAGAAAAACGAAATTTACTAATGGTGGTCTAATTAAGCTTCACTTTTGAAAGTGTTGGCTGGCCTTCAGAAGAATTCCTTCATCAGAATTCTCATATGACCTATAAATATGCAGTATCACAGAGAATTAATGTGAGAGTGTGATCATCCAAATCCAGTCATGGTTTTGAAACTATACGTGACTTGTCCAAATTCAACTGAGTATTTCTGCCTAAATCTTTTTATTCCTTCTCACACAAATCAATACAGTAGAGTCATTTTTATGATTGCATGTGAATAAGGATGTTTGAGGTCAATTAGCAGCTATTAGCATCCTTTTTTTTAACAATTAGCTAATTCTGTTAAAGGAAGTACAATTTTAGATATTTCACCTCACCATTCTTTCTCCAATAAAGATGATTTTAAATTAGCTAATGCTAACTTTAGTGTATTAAAACCATTTTCATTAGCAAACACAATGACCTTCAATGTTCACCTGAATTACAATGAACATTTTTTTTTAAATGTTAACATTTTTTAGGTAGAACTAAATAACATAAGTATTGATTTGTAAATAATTTCTAGTTTTATATATAGAGAACACTGATTTCTGAGATTGGTTGCTAAATGCAAGAAACCATTGAACATTTTTGGTGGGGTTTTGTTTAGGGGATTTTTGTTGTTGAGTAAATAAGGTAAATTGCTAAGCAAAGTAGAGTCTGATCAAAACTAAGCTGGATTGTCCTGTGTCCAATATTATATTTATGTTCAGAGGCTTAAATATTTGTATTGGCTTAAATGTCTGTTTCTTGGAGGTCAGTCACAGTGAGAACATCCATCTTCTCACTAAACTATAAAAATTATACAGTTTTGGAGGCTTCTGTGGTTTGTCTTGTTTTTCTTGGTTTCCTGTGTCTGGCATGCACGTTTTGCCAATGCCAAAATCATGAAGTGATATCAGTTGCACAAATTTCTGTCTGACAATAAAGACCAAGAGATGGTCAGTTTTCTTCATGTTAATGTGGATTTTGCCCACTTTGATTTCACAACATTTAATAGCTTCAGGCATGCAAGAACATTATGCTCCTATGTTCTTGTCAGTATTTTGAAGTTAAATTTCAGCTGGCTTTGAAGAAGAAAAAAAAGCATACCTACTGGCAGTGCTTAGCTGAATAAATACAGACTACATATAAATATCACCATATTTGTACTAGTGCATCTTTTGCATATCCTCAGGTTTCTTTTTTAAACAATACTTTAAAACACATAAAAGCTTTGCATAACAGATAAGTTAGGGCAGTCAAAGTGTAGTTGTGGGGTTGGGTTTTTTTGGCTGCCATTATGGTATTTCCTCAGCAAAAACAACACAAAAGACTCTCCTTCTTTGCCCTAGACCACTTTTTGATTTAGTTACATATTAAACCATCAAAATCCCTTCTTATCTGCTTTTAAACCAGCAGTGGCAAGTGGAGAGAAGGAATTTTGGGAATTTTCTGGAAAAGTTAAAATAGTTTGCAGTAGCAATTTCCCCAAAACTAATGATTGTTTGGTCTGTCTTCAAAACAGCCTACTGAAGATTTCTGTAATTTCCCAGGTTATAGATTATTATTTTAATCTTATTTACTCAACCTTGAAGTTAGTTCACTGACGTCATTACTTGTCTTCAAGGGAACACTGACTACAGAGCTTTACAGCTAAGAATTTCTGTTTTCATTCCTTCTTTCGAGTTTTAGACTTGCTTCATAGTGATGGCATGAAAGTGGAACAGTAATTTAAAATATACTTATTCTACCTCTCCTCCTCTACAGCAAAGGACAATATTGTGGAGATGTGCAGCCCCAGTTATATTTTCCCATGCAAAGTTATACAGCTATAATTAAGCACTAAGAGACTATAGTACTAGATGCCTGAGAAAGTTCTATTTTTGAGGTGTTTCAAAAAAAAACCAGCCAAACTTGCTGAATTTGTTTCATGTTTGCCCAGTACTAGGTGTAATAGACCACTGACCTCTGGTGAGTATTTGAAAAACAAAATCTTTCAAATTCTGCTAGGAAAATCTCATTAAGATCTGTTCCAAATCCTCTTCAAAAAATACAGCACAGTTTAAGGCAATACAAAGTAAGAGATGGGGAGGTGTTGCCAATGATTAGAATTAATATTTAGACTGCACGGGTCTAGAGCATTCACTAAGACTATTTTCGTAACCAAATATAAATACTAAATAACATGTTGCTACATGTAAGGTTTTAGAGCCAGTTGTGAAATCCAATTAACAGGTGTTCAATTGCCTTTCATGAAGCAGTGTTTCAGTATAAAAGTACAGAGCACTTTATTTTGCACAGTAAATCAGAGCTTACCTCCTGATTTGCTGGCATGCCTTGTAGTAAAGGAAAGGACATATTTACAAACAAATCTACACCTGAAACCAGCTTTCACAAGGAATGACTCTGAACATACATCTTCAGCTGAACTGTTCAAAAAGCTCCCACCAACTATCACCAATTTTAAGCCAAATAAAGCAGTTCTGAAGTACAAACATTTTATGCAGAATGTGTAAAGTGCTTCTTCCACTCTCCTTGACACTCTCCAGTAGCAAGGAGACTGTTTTGGGCACCATACTTGAAGAAAAATGTAGACACCCTGGAGACAGTCCAGAGAGAAGTAAAAAGAATGAGCAACAGTCTAAAGGCAGTATGAGGGAGGGTGGAAGGAGTTGGCATTGTTTAGTCTAGAGTAGGGAGAACTAAGGAAAGATGGGATGTCAGCCCATAAACAGTGAACACTGTTTCTGCAAAACAGAAAATATCAACTATAGACTGGGAACCAAGCAATGAAAAGTAAACAGCAGGAGAGCTTCAATCTTGTGGCTAGAGTAACTTTCCTTAAATAAATTGGTTTAACGCTTAATAAAGTTTTTTGGCTACATTTCATTTTCAGTTTAAAAATTAAGTACTGGTATCTGCAAAGATGTAAAGCACAAGTAAACTCTATATAAGCTGTAACTTCTAGGCCAATTCAGAAGCCTTAACAATAAACTTTCTAGGGTGTCTAGAAGATTGTTTTGTTAAACAAGTGCCTGCAGTAAGTCATGCCCACTTAGCATGACAGGATGCTAGTTGCTGAATGCAACAGAATTGAACAAATTAGTGCAAAGTTTATAAGTAGCTGGACTCTAATTTCATTTGGGTTTTTATTTCATTTTTCAGACCAGCAAGAACTGGTTTCCTGGGGTAAAAGTGGTTCCATCCCAATTTTTAATAGAATTATTTTCTTCTTGTGGACCACTGAAAAGAGGTATTAACTTTGCTCACAGTTGGTGTAGTTAATTTTGTGTAAGACCTGACCCTCTTTCTATTCTGAGTCAATAATGTTTCCAGAATTGAAAAGTGGCTTTAGCACTTCTAAACCAGCTGTTCTGAATCTTTTCATGGTTAATGAGGAAACTGGTTTTCCCTTTTTGTATCAATCTTCTTTAATTCTGAATGTTTTGGACCTGAGTTTTCAGCCCTGTCTTCTTGCTTCATTCCTACTCCTTTCTAGGGATCTAAATAATAAATTCACTAAGTAAACCAGAACATTACATCTAGATATGCACATTGAAAAATCATAAAACTAAAGGATATTTTAGGCTCATATCCTTCTGAACTGAAGCATGGAACTTTATACTTCTTGAGTGGGGAGGAGTAGTTATATCACTCACATTTATTTTATTTGTGGTTCTAGAGACCTGGTAGCTTGGAAGAGACCATTTACCAGTGTTTTGCAAATGCATCATCTAGTCAGAAAAGAGGACCAACCTGGGCTCCCCTTCCCAGAAGGCTACTAGAAGTCATCAGATAGAGTAACTTCCTCTACCTGCCTATCACAATTGTATTTTACTTTACTTTTACTTTATATAGTTTTCTGGAGTACTTGCCTCCTTGATGGAATACATAAACATACAGCTGTCACATACAACTGTGGTGAGAATAAATTCTGAGTTGCAGTCATTTATTGAGACCCATTTCATAGGTCTCAATAAGAGATCTCAAAGCAAGAAAGGTCAACAGTACTGTCTTTTTTTTAAAAGAAATAGAAACTACTTTGACTGGCTTGGAGGATTAGCCAATGTTCTCCTATCAGACAGTGAGAGAGTTAAAAATAGCACATAGATACTTTAAATGACAGTTCTGCACTGCAACAAGGAGACATCATTCCTGAAATCACCTGAAAGCAATGAAACTTTATTATAAGACTACTACTGTGAGCTTCTGCAGTGGGTCACAGATGATCAGAAAGGAATAGTATAAACATACAAGCCCAGAAATGTCAATTCATAAGGTTGACTATAAACTTAAAATCAGCTTTTAGGAGATCTAGTAATCTGCCTCTTGATTTATTTTAAGTTCTGCACCAGAAAAGCTAAACAAGGGGAGTTGAATAATAGGGATATGTAAAAAAAGAGGAGCAATGTCCAGCCAATTAGAACTCACCTCTAATTCCAAGAAAAAACATTAATCTCATTACCCTTCCCAACTGGCCCTGCTTGCATATAAACAGGTGATAAAACAAAATTCTTTGAGAGCAGCTACATTTCAGCTGGAAAGCAAAGATGCACGTTTGTTCTGTACAATACTAAATGAACAGACAGCACAAGAATGCATCAGTGCAGTGAGTTATACGTCTAAGCCTCCATTGTCTGGAGTATAACTTATAAAGCTGCTTCTGCACTTGAGACATGTGCCTAATATAGCTGTGGGTGAGAGTGTCTGAACATTCCTCAGCTGTGCCTGCAGCAGGAGGAGTGCAAAAATGTTGAATCTCCCACATTTATAGCTGTTGTGAAATGCTGGCATGCTCTAGCAATCAGCATTAATACTTGAGTTTGTTTTGTGGATTTCTTATTTAAATTGTTTGAAGAACTTAAATCTCCTATATGTGATGTGTATTTAGATGTGAGCTTGCTTGTGTCTGTATGAATGTTGGAGATTAAGAGGCTGAACTAGGAGTTTTCTACAGCTCTTAAATATTTGTGGGTCAGCCTTTAAATATTGCACATGTGTAATTAACTTCTCTAGTGCTGCCTTCCTGGGCAGCTGCAGGCTGTACAAATGTAGGTTATATGTGGGTACAAAAACAGATATTATACAGTTGTTTCTATGATGCCACTGAATTCACACATTCCAGAGTTTAATCATCAAGATAAATATTATAACTTAATGAAAATGAAAACAGAGATGACTTCTGAAGCGAGGCACTGCAGTGTATTTTCATGTATGTGATAAACTATTTCAAAGAAATCACTAGCCAGTGAAATCACTCAGTTGGCTCCATTTGTCCTTTTACAAATATAGATTTGGTGTTGTGCACTGAGAAGTCTATTCCAGTTGTGCTGCATGAGAATCCATTATTTATAATGGATTTTTAGGGGGAGGTTTTTTCCAGGACAGATTAAATACTTGGACTTCAGGACTGTGGGAAACCACACATCAGTTGCAATGAACGTCTGTTGTTTAATTCAGGTATTGGCCTGTATCCTGGGGAGTGCAGCATTTGGGAACTTTGAATGTCATTCAAAGCTACCTTAGAACCTGACTTGACTGGACCAGAGATTCTGGCTCACAAAGTGTCTGTGCAGCTTGTGGAAGGTAAAATAATCCCTGAAAAGCATTGTAGAAAAGATAATTGGTGGGGTCTTATTTGTATCTATATATGTGGCCCACTGAAGGTGAATATTTGCTGGAAAATATTAACATCTGGCAGATTTATTTTCAGTCAGAAATGTATCTTATTTTTCTTTGTGACTGTTTTTTTTCAAACAAAACCTTACTGTTTTCAATTGTTAAGTGTTTGAAATTTGCAAGAAATTTTGCTTTGAACAATTCACAATAAAGCTGGACATTTCAGAAAACATTTAGGAAAGGTAATTTATACTGGGTAACAAGGGAGAGTAAATGCTCAAGCTAATGCATTCTATCAATGTTATTTAGCATGCCTATGAAGGAGAACTCTAAAAAATGACCTTTTGCCTCAGCTCGACCAGATTGCAAATGACTGGCCTCATTAATCCAGAATGCTAAGTTAGCCTTTGTTCCAAACTCCCTCTGATGCACAGGAAGATATCCTTGGCCTTTGTTATGTGGTTACTTTAATCTCCCAGATGTCTGCACTGCTGCCAGAAAAGATTGGCCTTGTTTTTTCTTCTCTCCAGTAACCCATTGCCTTTTGCCTGCTGGTTTCCATGTCCCACCTCTAGTGTGTACCAGCAGCCTTTTGAATCAGGCCAAAGAACATTATTTGTTTGAAAACTGGTCTCAAGGTAGCAAAAAAAAATCAGTATGCTGACATACAATGGTCATACATTCATCTGCTGGACTGAAGAACCCATTATCAATTCTTCCTGCCTAAACTATTAAGGAGAGAAAATTATTTTTAAAGAGAATTTTAGCCATCTCTTATCCATAGGTAAAGTAGGTGGGCTTTTTTCCCAATGCCTGAATCATTCTCTTGACAATTTTTTGAACTTTCTCCAAGTTGCAACATTGAACCTGAATTGTACCTACTAGAATGAGTGTAGCAGCAGTCATTCCATTGCCAGGTACAGAAGTAAAGTTAAAATTCTTCTCCCTGTACACATATCAAAAGGATTGTATTAGCCTTTTTTTATGACTGGCAATACATGGTGGCTACTGTATGAATATTCTCATATTTTTCTACAAGACAAGGCCCAGCAGCATCTCCTGTAGTTACAGCTGTAGTTGGATTTTATACAACTGTTCTGTTACAACTGTATGTGCTCACCTTCACAGTACCCACTAGCAGTGATCTGACCTTCACTTTTTATCACTGTCTGTTGCCCTGCAAAATATTAACAGTGAGATAGTTCTCAGTCATTGTTTCTCTAATTGTAATTGTGCCGTTGTGTTTCTTTTGAACACATAGAATCCAGATACAGAGCCTCCATGTTTCAGATGAAGAACAATATGGGCAGGTGGGCAGTGTCTAAAAAGCTCCTTTCTAATACATGAGTAATCCATGGCACAGGGGCATTGACATTCTTCCCCTTCCTTTTCAAAGAGCCTTTCATTTATGAGGAATGTCATGTCCCTTTCTGAGCATTTTCTTCTTGAGGCTAAACAACCTCAGTTTGTGCAACTTTTGTCATACTAATTTTCTCCTCCTCATCAATAATCCTTGAATTCTCAAGTGGTTCATATTCCTCTTAGTGTGCAGTGCCTAAACTATACACATATTTCAGATGAAGCCCTGCTGTTGTTGAGTACAGCACAGAACAGGCACATTTCACCCATTTTGCAGGCTCTACTCTTGGTTAGAAATCTCGGTGTTGTGTTTGCTTTTCTCACAACAGCATGAGTGTGTTGACTTCTGCTTAGTTTGTGATCAGTACGTCCCATGGGCTCTTTTAAGAAGAAATGCCACCAGCCACTTATTTTCCACCCTATATTTATGCAGCTGATAATTGTCCTAATGTAGGGGTTTACATTTATCTCTCTTGAATAGTACCCAGGCAGTGATGATAGCCTTCTTCATCTCTTGATTGTTCCAGTAAGAACTTTGCCAACATTTTTGTGTTTCTTATTGCAAAACCCACAAGATACTCAGGACTAGCTATTCTATGGAATTTTTTTGCCTTTGGATTCATATCTTTATTTATTTAGGAGGCATAGTGAGTAAGGGTGTTAGATAAGCACCAGCTCTATTAGCAAGTAGTTTGTATGTGGACAAGGAGACAAGAGAAGAAACTTCTCAATTTGTGGGGTAAACTCTATAAATTCTGATTTGTTTAACCAGAGATTAAATGCAGATGTGAAGCAAACAGCATTAAGAAGAAAAAGGCAGGAGCTGACATTGGTTAAACCTTTGTATAATTCCATGACGTCAAGTAGATGATTAGAATTTCAGTCAGGAGAAAGACCTCCAGCATGTATGGATTTCCTTTGTGTTCCCTTGCAGTGCATTTATGACTTCTCGTGCAAAGTCATCAAAGAATTAGATATAAACAAAACATCACTTCTTAGTACTTTGAAGAAATAAGTTTATACAGTGTTTAGCTCACACTTAATAAGCAAAAATAAATAACTCTTCAGCAATTTATGCTGGAGCCAAAACTGGTTCTGAGCAGTCCTGAGAATATGGCAGAAATAAGAAAATGTGTGTAAGTAAAAGTATCATTAAAGGTGAGTCAAAGCACTGTTTATATATCACAAATACTTTTACTGATAAGTTAAGCAGTTGGGTTTAGTAGCTGATTAAATTTAGCATGTTTGCTTCAAAATACAAAAAACACCAGGATTTGTTTTGACCTCACTTCTACAGTTTTGGAATCACTGTTAAACTACTCTTTATTTAAATTTAGTAAACCAAAACTGGGACAAAATGTGCTTTGAGCACTGAAATGGGTCTGAGCCTTGAATTTTAGCCTGCTCTAGATGCAGGGGTTTTGTTAATCTCTGATTCATTTCCTCTAGTAACCCAGAAGCAGACAAGAATAGCTTTGAAGCACCTATTTTTTATTGTTTGTATAATATACCATTGCTCAAAAAAATCAGAGTTATTGATTAAGGTTGTGTAGCAGACTTCAGTGTGACTTTGATAATCACAGAAATATAAGAAACACTATTCATGGACCTAGTCACAGGGTCAGAAAATACAAGTATAGAGAAAAATTCTGTCCTTTCCAAAGGATTTTATTTTCAAATTTCCTAATACTCGCCCTGCAACCTTGACTCCCTATAGCATTAATCTCATAAAAACTGAGGGTTTGTAAACAGATTTCCAGAAGTGTAGGCCCTACATCAAAGTGAGAAGATATATACACACAGCCCTGAAGGATTCAGTTTGTAGTATGACTGTCTTTTTGAAATTCATTTTGACTGTAACATCCTCCAAAGAGTTTCCCAGCAATAACCTACTGAGCTTCACAGTCCATGATAAACAGGTGATGTACTCTTGCTCTTCAGTTTGCTAACATACTGAAGGCATCCTTGATTTAGTGTTTTTTTACTTCAGTAAGATCATAAAACCTAGTCCAACCAGAATTGTGTGTATCTCATTTATATGTAACAAAAACATATCCAAAAACCCCACAAAACACAAAAAAATCTGTGCTGAGAATTAGCAGAAAGTTCCACCTGATTTTAAAATGAGACATCTAAAATGGAATAACCCCTCTTTTGGCTTTTCAGGGTTACCTGAATGCCTCTTGGCACACGTATTGCAAGTTTTTATGGCAGTTACACAGGTATCATTAACAGTCAAAAAGCTTTTTTTTTTTTAATTCATCTTTTCTCCCATATAATATAAACTGAGATTTGGCTTTTCCCTTCTTAACAAACCAGCTTAAGTAAAATTAATTTGATGGGGAAAAATAGTTTAGTTTGAATCAGGAAACAAGACACATGGCAAAAGTGTATTTTGAAGAAAAACTTGACAGAAACGTAAACATAAAATCTTTCATGTCTGCTAGGGTGCTTGACCTTTCCTTCTCTCCATTTGCTGTGGATATGTGCTTCCTCTCATGAATTGTAACATGTAGCTTTAGCTCTGCAGCCTTTATGGCTCCAGCCACTAATTTCAGTGCCTGTCCCAGCTTCTACTGGAATTGCTTCATTTATTTTATAGAGTTTTGCCTAATGTTCCACTAGTAAAACTGCAGCCTCTCACAGATCCTGCAGTTGCATAGTTTATTTTCAGAAAGAGAAGGTAGGCTGGGAGTTTACTTTGAGAGCTGGGTTCAAGCCCCATACCCCACACCTCTGCTGTCACTCTGGGCTTTACCTGCAGAGGCCCTAGCTTCTGGCAGCAGAAGTTGATTTGCTGTGCTGGGTCCTTGGAGACAGGAGCTACTGGGAGTGCACAGTGTGGAGTTTGTGGCTCAGCCTCTTCAGGGAGAAAAAGGAATCCTAGCAGGGTCTCCACAGTTCTTTATCCATTGAGGTATAAGGATAAGGAATATAAGGCTTCTCTATGAAGCACATGACAATAATCTTGCTCAGCACTTCCCTTGTGGACAAGCTGCCTTGGATGTCAGAAACAAAGGAAACCTTTCTGAAAGGAAGGGTATTTGTGTAAGAAGGCCTGACATAGACTAGCCTGCAGACCCATATAATCTTCAAGGTCTACCTATATCAGCAGCAGTTCCACCCCTCAGTTTCTTGTGACAACCCTCCTCTGCACCAAACCCCTCCTGAAAACTGTCACCTCTCACCAGCCTGCAAGGCATGGCATCCTGCTTCTTTGCCAAAATCATCTGGATGAGCTGGGACATGAAATTAAGCTGCTACATTAACCCATCTTGTTGTACCTCTAGCAAAAATGCTTCCATTGGTGAGCAAGGCTAACCCACACAGCTGTTCTTCAGCTGACTCAAGAAATTCTGTCTCAACAAAATTCACTGGAAGGGGGGATTACTCAAATAGCAGTAATGGCTGCAGCCATCTCATTTAAACTGCTGCTCCAGCCCTGACAGAGGCTTAGAGAGCTGAGTGACTGAGGCACAGCCAAATTTTGTGGATTCAATGTAGACTGAATTACAATAGCAGAACAGCTATGAATTATCATGCAAGTTTGTTACATGGCAAGTAAGGTCATATTATTTATAATTTTCAGCAATCTTGGAACCTGTACCCAGGTTCTGCTAGCACAGAAGGCCTGGTCCCTTTCCAAAGAAAGAATGGGAACAAAGTCAGTATGCAAGAGGATGGCTGAAAGAACTGAGGTTTAAACCAAAGCCAGCTGCCTCCTAGGAAAATGCAGTTTCTCCTGAAGCCTCTCTTGACAATTTTGACAGGTTTATAGCAGAGCCAATATCATTTCCAACAGCAAAATTATCTATTATAACCCTTGCAATGCTTGGGTTACCCTGACAGTCTAGACAGCACAGATGTGTCTGCACTAAGCTGGTGATTCTGCCCTCACCTGCAGCACAGCAGCTGTTTTTTCTATCGATGGCTCTTTTATTTTGTAGGTGACTAATGCATCAAGCTGCTGGAAAATGAGTTAATCTTCCTCAGCCACTCAGCATTCAAATATGCAGTTCACATCTCTATCTGATTTTTTAATTTTTGAGCACAAATGCAGCATTTCTGAGGAGAAGGATCAGACAGAGACCATACTACTATCCATCACTTGACATGAAGTTTTTAAGTTCTCAGAGTAAGGGCCAAGTTGCCTTGTGAAGTAGTGCCAGCACCAAGAATAGAATTTCTTTATTTGCCATGTCTGCCTTTCAGCACCATTCTGTGTGGTTTTTTTCCGTTGACAGAGTTCACGTTTTGTTCAGGAAAAGGCTATATCCACTCTCCATTTGTGAGCATGTGTTTCTTTCTCATAAGTTCTCTTTGTAAGCTAATGGGTGTAATAGTTGCCTTAGTGAGTTCACACTGAGGCACAGGCTTTCCAGGCAGTCACAGGCAGGCTTGTGAAGAGTACATGGTTGCAGCTGCTTTGGGTGGGAGCACTGATATGCATGCTTAAACCCCCTGGCTCACTCCTTCCTCTTTCCTCACCCACTGGTTAGCTGACCTAAAAATTTCCCTAGAAATCCATGTGTCAGGCTGTAAAGTCTTGGCTCTGTTTTTGAGAATGAGAAATAAATTTTAGGTCTACTTAGGCATGTCTTAGTCAACAGGATCAAGGACCATGCAATCAATAGCATTTCTGACATAAAACAGGTTTGAGCTGAAGGTCTGATTAAGATCGAGACCATGCTGTTATATACAGAAAGAAAGTAAAGGCAGGGTCTTGAAATATTTGCAAAAATAAACACCAGCAGCCAAGCCCACCCTGCAACAAATCATAGGCAGCCTCATAAAGGCCCTTTACAGTCCCTGACAGACATGATGTAAGTGCTGAGTGGCCCAAGCAGCCCCTCCTCAGTCCCTGCCTGCCTGCCCTGGAAGCTCCATGTGTACCCAGGCAGGCACACTCCCTCCCTCCTGAGGGGAAAGGACAGTGCTGCTTTTTGAACTCTGGCATTGAGACTTGTCCTGTGTTCTTCAAAACCCACCTGCACTGCCCCAGTTGTGTGCCACAGGTACATTACATTCACAAGGGAGGTACCACATCAAATACAGGAGGCAGGGAGTTGTATGACTTTCTGGGGACAAGCTTTAAGGGCATTACTAATTTTGTTAAAATTATACTCATGTCCCTCTAAACTGCCAGACTGTTATTTATCATAGGACCCAACTGCCCTTACATGTTGTGGACTGTACAGGAACAAGTAGTAGCTAACTTAAACTCCTAAGAAGCAATCTAAAATCATCAGGGGAGAGAACTGGGTAGAGCTAACGCTATAAAGCAACAAAGCACTTAAGGAAAGCTAAAGAAACTAAGCACATATTTATAGGCAGAAGTCTGGTTTGGGGGTGTGGGGATTCTTTGGTTTGGTTTTTATTGGATTGGTTTTTTTAATTCTCTCTCTCTTACAGGTTTATTCAAAACTATGAAAAAAAGGGGCTATTTTAAGATTCAGGAGATTTGTCTCAAAATATTTCTGGAACAGTGTTTCTTGAGGGAAGTATGTATGCCATTACTAGTTTTGTATATTGGCACTGTGACATATGAAATCACATTTCTCAATCACCCTCAGGGATCTCTTGGAGGTTTTCCATAGAAACCCTTCCACTCTCCCCTGTTCTACTTCAGAGTGCATAGGTTAAAATGCATGTTTTTAAAAAAATGTGTTTTCTGTCCTGCTTAGGTTTTTTTATTTTCTCCCTATAATTTCTCTACAGGCTTTCTTGAAAGAAGAATATAGCGGGGCAATTTGATGCTGAAGGTAAAATATTCTGTCCTTTTATCTCATTTTACCTTCTTAATTTACTGTACTTTACTGAAACAAAGAAACTTATTTGCAACAGAGGATACCATCTGTCACTTAGTGTGTGTAAAATATTAAAATATTTTTATCCTGAAACTACCACCATCTGGAAATAGTTAGCATGGGAAAACAATAAAAAGCCCATCTAAGTTCACAAGTGTTATTGCCTTGAACAAGAAGATTAGTGTTCCCATTCATTTATTCTACCAAAACATAACATTAAGTCATGTTTAAATCCAAACAGTTTGCAAAGCTCGTGATGTTGCTTATGTGTGCTAAAGCCCAGGCTGAGGTTATCATGTTTGCCTTGCAGCAACAGATGTCAATTTGCACTCCATAAAGCATTGTGCACAGGTTGTAGGTGGCTGCAGGACATACTTCCCTCAAGGACCACTGTTCCAGAAGGCCCTCATACCACTCTGATATTCCATATCCTTCAGGCTGGTTTGGTTTATATTTGAAGTCAGAGCACTGAGCATCTTCTGGGATTGAGCTGGTAGTCTATGGAAGAAACAGAAATATCCTCAGAATGTTTTCTGTTCTCTGGTGGATATCTTTGATATTAATGAACACTAGTCCATATCATGAAGATAAAACTTTTAAAAATAAACGGCATCTCTGCCGTCTCTTTTTACATTAGTGGCACATTGGAAAGAAGTATAAAATCTGCTTAACACAGCATTGTGTCCTTCATTTAAAAAAAAAAATGCCTGTTTCTAATCAGTAAGTATTTGCTTGAGTAAATATTAGCTCTTCAAACAGCAGCTACATTGGAAGTAGCTGCAGCTATCTCAGCTGCACATGCCAGTCAGAGAAAAGTTTTTTCTCTTTGCTTGTTTTCTAATCCTTGTTCTTTGCACTACAAGAGAGAATAGGTTAAATTCAAACCTTCTAATCATACCAAGGCAATTCCACAAGCAAGACAACAGAATTATTTGGGCATGTACCTCCTAGTTTATTCTTTTAAGACTTCATAAAAACTGTCTTTGATAGTTAATATCCTAACTTCTTCAACATCTGATAGAAAAGCAAGTCTATTGCTATTACCCAATGATGCTTTCCCAATACACAGGACGTCTTTCTAGGTTCATCAGGCCAGTTGAAACAAGTTTATAATGATGCTCTTTACCTGCAACTGACCTTCTCCTTGTGCAACTTTTTTGGCTGGATCTGTGACTCAGCCTGTAGACACCATAGCCTAATGTTATTAAATGCTGGAGGGATCAACACCTACACCTCAGCCACTACATAACAAACCAAAGAAAGCTGGCTGTCAGACAAAATTGTTCCAGCCAAGAAACTAATGCTTGTCTCTTCATGCACCAAGTATCACAGGACAGGAAGACAGAGGAGCCATTGAAGCAAAATATTAGCCCAACTCTGGACTGCCAAGAGAGCTTAAACACAGAAAGTCTCCCTTGCTCCTCCCATCCCAAGGGTCCCACAGCTGTTCAGCATTTCTGTGTGGTGCTGCTGCCAAGCAGGTGTCTCTGCTTCCCTGAAGGGTTGGTGACAAATGACTATTCAATTTCTGCAATGGAAACTGTTCCATTACGAGTATAAGTGAAATATATCCAAGCAACTGATTCTGGGATCCCAAAGCCCACATGTTTTTATAACCAATACCAACATAGCCTTATCCTTTCCAAAGGTCAGTTCAATGATTTCTTTGTTCCTCAGCTCATGAAACATGAGTTGGCAAACATCACTCCACTACAGCAGGTACTCCTCTATAACCCCTGGTTTAGAGGCTCAAACCCAGGTCTGCTCAGAACTTCATGTTCAAGAGATTATTAATGCAAGGGAACCACTGCAAAAGGCTTACACACACATTCCTTCCTTATGCATAACTTAAATACTGTCAACACTTCTTTCTTTGCAGTCTAGTTATTCCTACATTAATAATTCTGCAGTTTAGTACTGAACAGAAGAATTGCATCATATTGTAACAATTTGACCAATCCTAAACTGAGGCTGCCAGAGGCTGATTAATAAACTGCAAACTGACAGATTTTTTAATTACCTGGTGTTTTTAGTTGATCATGCATGATCAGAGCATTTCCAGCTTTCCAACACATTCCTCACATACAGGGAAGACAGCTTGAGCTGTACTTCAGAATAAGGCTCATACATGTTTAAGTATGAGTAACCAAGCCTGTATATTAAGATGAATCCACATATTACTACATGGTATTTTTGATATTTTCAACATTTTCCAGAAACACTGGAATATCTCTTAATCACAAGGTACATGACTTGGCTCTGTTGTTGAGGAAAAGCTCACTGAAGTCCTTCAGGGTACCTGACCAGCAGGTGCTTGTAGGGGATGGATATGACCATAGAGTAACCATGCTAGCAAAATTCAGCAGCAATAAAATAACTTTTGGAACTTGATTATCCTTCAAGTCCTACGATCTGCATTTCAGTTAATGCTGACTAGCAATCAGGTTGTTTATTTAAACAAATAGTTATCTATATCACGGACAGTGTTTTCTGTAAAAGCTGACAGTTTATTCCAGTGTTAAACTTAGCACTGCTCTGGCACAACTATTAATCTCACAGCCCAGATGAATGAACCTTAATGAACTTTTCACAGCTATGGTTTTGTTCATGGGTGACACAACTTAAATTTTGATATTTCATTGAGTAGCTGTGCAAGCAGTGTTTCATTTAAAAGGCATTGAGCTCAAATTCCCAGAATTATTATAGGATCTTCTCCTAGAAAAAATTTTCCATCTTTCCCCAGATTAAAAGTAACATTCAACTCAGTACTTAAAAGGTTCTTTATTTTTCTCTTAGACTTAGGCTTTCAGGAAACCTTAAAAATCAGTTTCACAACAAACACTGATATTGCAAAGCAGTAGAGGTGCAGTTCAAAAGAAAAAAAACCTAACCCATAGTGTCTTCAATATAAAAATATATATCCAAATTATTACCTAGGGAAAGTGTACCACCATTTCTGTCTTAAGCTGGTCCTGCCAGCTTTTGGGTCATAACTCCCACTACAGAGCTCAAGAGCTCACACTGGAAGGAGCATCTCAGAGGTTCGTGTCACAGGCATGATTCAGAGCAAACTGCTTTGCTGCAGCATATGAACCAAATCTTAGATTTTCTGAAAGCATTCCACAGTTTTCCCTTGGACAGTGGGTAATAAGCATCCAAACATCTCCTGGGAAGCATAGGTCATATACACAAAGCCATCTTCATCTTTGTAGTCCCTGTACACTTCTGCCATTGTCAAGGACATACTGGCTAGGCTTTTGTTGTTCACCAGCAGATAGAAAGCTTGTGTAGCTGTCAGAGCCATCCTGCTTCTAATTGAAAAAGAGACGAGAAAAAGAGGATTAAACATTAGCAAGTTGAATATGGTTTCAAATTCAGTCTATGACATACATTAAACAGAGCAGTTGCATGAAGTAGGTACAAAAAATGCTGCGTAAAGTTATTATATGATTTAATGTCTTAATCAGCAGGAGGTTAACTGGAAGCTCAAAGGCCTGTGCTCTGAGGTAAGGCTTACAAGGCTACACCAAAGGTGCTACTGAGCATGGGCTTAGAGTTCCCAGTTACCAAGGAAAAATGTGAATAGAAACCAAAAGCTTCCACAGTGCAGATTTTGTAAAGGATTCCAGCTCCAGTCTGTTACACTTACTGTCTACCTTCAAAAAACAAGTCCTTTTCAGAGACATTACATGCAAGGATTACAATCTAGTTTGTCCAAGAGCCAAAAGCCTCTTTTACAGAAGTTACAATCTAGAAAGATCTTTTTCTATACTTTAAAAGGTGTGCTGAAAAACATAGCTTTCACATTTTTTCAGAAAATACCACTGAATATTTTGTGTGACTTCTTTGCTGTAATGTTTCATAAAGAACAATTCAGCAGCACATTTCATTTCACTCCCATTCAAGAGCTGCTCTGAACTTGAGAAAATTCAGCTAGGTGCAGTAAGAGAGCAAGGCAGTGACAGTCATAAGCAGAACAAGATCACAGAGCCCCAGTACCCATTCCATGAGGCAGGAAGAGAGCAGAACAAGAGTCTTATATAGTCTTTTTTCACTACAGTTAGGGAGAAGGGAGAGGACTGTGAACCCAAAAAAGACCACATTTTTCCCAGTACTACACCTGTGAAAACATCTGTTGATTGTCTTCGAACACTTGCAAGAGAAGGAAGCCATTACATTACTAACACCCTTATCCTACTACCCACTGAAGGAAGCAAGATGTCCCAAACAACACACTAGGAAATGCCTCCTTGGGGAACAGCAGCCAAGCCCAGGTGCAGCTCCAACCCACCAGTATCCACTACCCACCTGATGATGGTTATGAACTGTGCCATGGTCAGCTCCTCGGGAACCAGAAACTTGGTTTTGTCCAAGAGAGGAAGGTATTTCTCTTTATGGTATCTCTCAACAATTACCTGTTTTAATTAGAGTCATACTTAGCAACACCTAAAATATCCAGGTCCCTTGCCCTCCCCTCACACGCTTCTTTTCTTAAAGAGTGGATAACAAACCAGAGATTTACCGGGATTTTTGTCGGGAACTTGGCTCGGATCCCCGCTACTTCTTCTCGCCGGGTGGCTGCGGGGCAGAGGAGAGAAGAGAAGCGTTACGTGTGCGCGCAGCCCCTCCGACCCGCGCAGCCCTGCGCGCCCCCGCCGCCCCTACCGAGACTCTTCCTGAGCTTGAAGGGCCGATCCGGCTGCGCCCCGGCTGCCGCCCGCATCCTCCCGCCTCGGGGCCGCCGCTGCGCCCGCCGCGCCCGCGCCTCGCACGGACCGGGACCGCCCCGCCCCGCCCGACAGCGGCGCCGCAGCCAACGGGAGAGGCCGATCCCGCCTTTCCCGGCTGTCCCACAGCTCCCGCTGCGCGCTGCAGCCCTGGGGATACCCGTGCTGCGAGGTGTTCTGGCTGCCGGGAGGTGCGGTGATTCGTGAGGGGTCTTTGGCTGCCCTGCCCAGTGGTTTAGGGGTGCAGCTCAAGGCTGGACTGCCCCCAGCTCTCTTGCCTTTGCACATGGCCAGCCTTCTTCATACCGACAAAACCGCTTTCGAACGATGTCTTTGGTTTTAACAGAGAACGAGACAGCCTACCCCACGTACGCAAAAAACTCCAAAAACCAAAACCAAAAAACCACACCCCCATCCAAAACCCAACCACCCGCCCCTGTCATTTTTCGTCTCCTCAGGCTACCAGACTGCTTATTTTCTGAATGACTTGAGAGCTGAGTTTTAGCTGTGGTTTTGTCTCTGAGGCACAGTTGTGATTTTGAGGGGCTTCAAGCAGACTTCAAGTCCATCCGTTTGGTAAATATGATCGGACAGGTTCCTTGCCTTTTGGATTGCTGGTTCACCTGCGTTTACTTCAGCTGTCAAGATGGCTTTGCAGACGAACATGGCTCAGCAAGGAGTAGAGTTGACTCCAGTCTGACGGTTGTGTTTATAATTCATCTCAGTGGGGGTCTGGAACTGATCCTCATTACTTGTTTGCTTTACTTATCCCTTTAAAAGATAGGAATTTTCGTTTTATTTGATCTATCATTCTGATCATTATCTAGTTGATGTGGCACTTAGGGACATGGTTTAGTGGTGGATTTGACAGTGCTAGTTAATGGATGGACTCGAACATCTTACAGGTCTTTTCCAATTTAGATTCTATTCTTTTACCAGGCTAAGGGCAACTGGAATTTGCAAATTTTTACGAGTTACAGTTTATAATCTATGGCAAAGTCAATGACTGTCACCCAATTTTGAAAAGGAACATCTTTATTAAAGTATGTGTGCACTATCTATGCATGTGTCAGGTTTTTCAACCAGCCTCTCCAGAACACAGTTTCCAGTAGCTGCAGTCCTCTATGCTGCTGAGCTGTCCCTTTCTCTTGATCTGGAAGAGATAGTCACAGCACAAGCTCCCCCACGTGGCAGCACAAATTTTATTTTGCAGAGTAGCAAAATAAATAGAGTGGGTTTGAGGGACTTATAAGCAAGAGCTCTGAACTTTGAGAAAGGCTTTGAGCCTATGCTGGAAAGGTTTGGGTACAGCTCATCCCTATGATTTGATCTTTGCATGAGGGCAGTTAAGCCTAGGGTTTGGCTTGAGTAGCTGGGTCTAGCTTAAGGTCTTTTGAGTAGAGATGAGGCGACAGACTGAGGAAGTTGGAGTGAAGGAGGATGTGTGCCACAGAATTGACATAGTGCCATAGCTCAGTATGGTGAATTGTATTTAAGAAGATGAAGGAGAACAGGAATAATTTGAGGAGTAAAGAAATAGCATGGACAGCACAGGAACAAAACCTGTAGGAGACAGGAGGATGTGGGGAGACCACAGAGTGTTTCTTTGGAGCTGTGGTCAAGCAGGGGCTTTCCAAAGCTGTTCAGGAAGTGTATCAGTTCTTCCACACCCTTGTTCTGGTTTCTGCCCAGTAGATTCAGTAGAAAGATCCGTGATCCTCTTTGTGTAGAGAAGAGGGAACCTGCTACACCAGTGCTCTGCTTCCTTCCTTCCACAACCTCTCACTGCAGGTGAAGTACAAAAGTGTGGCTCCACCCAGGTATCAGCATCCCTGCTCGCAGGGAGAGGTGGTTTCTCTTCATGTTCATACACTCCTATGGCAGCATCTAGAGAGGAAATGAATACCTGATAAGAAGACGAATTCCCAGCAAGCCTGGTGATCATTTATGGCTGTAATAGTTGTGAGAGCTAAAAGTGAGCAAAAACCCAGGCTTTAATTAGCATGTGCTAACTAATAATGTAATAATTTTCAGGAGGTAGAGAGAATGGGATGTTGAATGTGTCTGCATAACACCTACACTTGCTTCTGCAGTGAAATACCCAGTTTCAGACCTAAATGTGGAATCTATTCCTTCGTACATCCTTTCCCTTGGAAGTTCTTCTTGCATGCACATAATTAATGAACTGATAGAATAATTTTGTGTAGAGAATAGAATACTCAGAGGATCCTATTGATACCGAAATAGAAGGATGAAAGGGAATTATTATTCTATTTCTACCTGCTTGAATGTCCAAAGCCAACACTTACAGGCATCCTGTAAGTGCCTGAACATTAAAGAACAGACTCAGAGTTCTGTATCTTATCTAGTCCAGTTTCATTGCCATATTCACAGCCTCTTCCAAAACCCAAGGTCTGCAGCTGTGTAGCTGAATTCTCATGTGTCCACTGTCTCCACATTGAAGTGATCTGCTCTGCAAGTGCTCTCAAACATTCCAACGTGTCCCAGGGACTCAACATCTTAGCCAAAAGCAGGCATCTACTTTTTGCAAGTGCTGTGAGACTTGCACTGCTTGCATCTGGATCCGTGAGCTACTGTGGAGGTAAGGATCAAGCTATCTGTAGACTAACAATTTAAATATGAATGATACAGAGCTAGAGGGACTGAGATTTATTTATTTAAGCAACCTAACTGAACAGGAAGAGAAGCTGCAGCATGATGTTCTTAGGGGAAAAATGTGACTTCGCAAAATGAGGGCTTATTTGTCACACTGTGAAGTTCTACAGTATAATGCATACTTATCATAAATACATGTTTCCATGAGGGCTGTAAGTGAACCATGAGGCTGTAAGTGAAAATACTCAGGAGCTTTTGAAGAGCCCTCAAGCAGTCAGGCTCAGCCAACCAATTTAATGGGTTTTAAAAGAGACATCCTAAATATTTGCACACTTCCTGAGCACAGGTAGTTGCAGATGGGGAATCCTTCGCTTCCTTCTTCTCTTCTGCAATTCTGAATCTGTCTATATCTCCTCCTGTGACACAGAAGCAAGCCCCCTCTTGTGGATAAGCCTGAAGTAATGTGTGCCAGTAACTAAAGTTCTGAATTCATAACTCTTTATATCAAAAAGCTAGCTGGAGTATTATTATGTTTAAGGGGATGCTTAGTACTCTTAGTATCTCTGATTTTGGTCCAAACTCACCCACTAATAATACTTAGATTATAAATTTGTCTCAAAATGCTGAGATAAGTTCAAAGATCAGCAGTGGTATTTCTCAGTTGATTGGCTAGGGTTTGTAACTACTTCTGGCTCTTTTTCTTTGTCTCTTGATTTTTTAACCCTTATATTGAACCTAGATCATAACTCTGATGATTTTTTGGTGTAGCCACAGGGATTATTATTATTATGAAATTATTTATGTTACTTTTAAACCAGAGATTACATGACTGTTTTGTACCAGAGCTTGAGGTTTTGATTTTAAAATGTCTCTTCTGCAAAAGAAACTTCAGTTAGACTCAATAATTGTCTCTTATCTGTACCTGTATGCCTGGTGGTCAGCTCATTGTGATGGAATAGTTTCTTTAAGCTAGTATTTGGATTCAAGTGCACCAGTTGTACTTTTCTCGAGTGCTCTGTCTTTCAAGATTTTTTAAATCACTCTTAATATTAATTAATTAAAATTTTAACCATACTGAAAGAGCTGAGCTCTGGTGGGGTATCCTCAGTAGTGTTAAAGTACTTTCACATGTACATGCTCCTGGTTTAGCATTTTAAATTTTACAAGAATTTGAGACCTACATTCTCAGTATTGAGAAGAAGAATTTGAGTCCTAAATTCTCAGTATTTTTCATTGCTCAAATTGGTGATTCTGGCTAGACATAAAGCCAAAAATAAATCAGTGCCTCCTTTTGAGAAAAGCTGGTGTGAGCTGCCAACCTGTTGGTCAAGGTCCCTTCAGGTACATCTTTGACTTTCTGTTTCCTGCTGTACCAGTGGTTCACTGGCTTTTTGCCCTACAGGGGCTGAACTCAAGGTCTAAGCAAATGTTAAAAAGAGAAAAACATTATTGGATCTTCCTTTCCTATCATCTGGTCTCTTGTTATCCATAGTAAGATGCAATGTTTATACTTTCTGTCTACAGAAAAAACAGAATTGACATTGTTGTTACTAGGTTGATGTTTCCTTGATCATCTCCTTGAGAAACTAAAGCAGTGTTCTTCTTATGGACTGAAATTATGGCACACAATATCTTTCTTATCTTGTTGTGTCTGCTGTTTAATGTGGTAGAACATTTGCACTCTGGTTTGCTGGTTTTATTAATGCTCCTACTATGAGTACAGGTCTTGGTGCTGGTGCCTTGGTGAGAAGTAACACCATCACTTGCTCTGCAAATATGGATATAAAACTTACTCTTTGTCCAAATATGATCATAATATTGTTTGAAGTGGTTTTTCTTCCACATAGGGCTTTAAAGTATTTTGTCCAGCATAGTTCAGTTCTTTTCAGATAGGATGTTTTTGGCTTTTATGTCCAGACTTTTCCTGGCCTCCCTGTTGGTGCTCCCAAGAATGTGTCAGACAATGCCAAAAGTATCCATTGAGTTTTGGTTTGTAGATACTGGAAACTGGTTTCTGTTTTAGCCTCAAAAAAGGGTGTTATAAATGACAGGCAGTAGAGGGTTTTAAAAATAGCTTCAACATGTCACTGTGAAGCTGGCAGCTTTGTTGTTTGATCCTTCTGACAGAAGGGTCAGGAGAGTCAAGCTCTCTGTCAGGATTGAAAGCCTCATCAGATCAGGAGAGCAGTGCCAGAGTTTCCAGGAGTGAACGGAACTCCTTGGATACCTCTTTTCTCAGGTAGATGTGTAAGAGGCCTGATCCCTACTGGGAAATTCTTAAGTTCTGTCCTTAATGAAAATGTGGACTCTTAAAGTACCCCCATTTAGGGACTCAGAAACTGTGGCTCACAGGACTTGAAGTCCCTTTTAAATTATTTCACCAGAAATGTCTAAGGCTTAGACAGGTCCAAATCCAAACACTGCAGAAAAAAAAAAGTCTAAGTATAAAGGAAAGATTAGATTCCTTCTCTGCAGTGTCAAGACTGTTACTTTGTTTCAGAAACCTGTTTTAGGGAATTTTTAAAGTTATTAGGAAAAATGCCAAGTATGTAAAAGAGAGGGATGTTGCTCAGCTATTTTTGAAGAGGGACCCCCAGATAACTATTCTTGGTGGCTCTACTGAGCCACCTACTCTACTTCTGTAATCTTAAACAAGTCCTGGGAGGCTGGCCAAGTCCCTGAGCCATATCACATACTTGGCTGCATAACAAATGCATTGCAGAGCTCAGCTCATACTCGTGTGCTATGAGCGAGGCTCTGGAGAAGTGCGAACAATTTATTGGATATAAAAATGCTGACAAGTGCTGTGGACTGATATGGGATTACTGTAAATCATAGCCCAAACATGTACATTAGCAGATACTCAAAATTGTCTGCTTCAGGTGTCTAACTGGGGATGATGAGGTCCAGAGCCCTGTTTTCTTAGGTTCTGTGTATGGCCAGTGGAGAGAGGGAGAGAGAAACTCTTCCATTTGGAAAGCAGGTGCTGTTCACTACCTGTATGCTTTCAGGTTCCCTATCCTCTTTCAAACAGCATCTTGAGAAGCAATGCAATGCCAGTTTCACAGTGCAGCTGACAAGAGCCGAGGTCAGGAGTAGATCTACAATTTTTACTGTTGGTGACTCTGGCCATGCAGTGGCTGCCAGCACCAGAGAATGGCCTCTGCCCTGACACCTCAATGTTTGTAAGGGAGACTCTCAGGCAATGGGAAATACTGCTGAAGAGGATTTTTTCCATGTTTTAAATTAAAGATTAGGTAAAGCAGATCTGAGATCTGATGAAAGTCTCATCCTATAAAAAGACACAGATGAACAGGGTAGATGTGGTGGCTGGCAATTGTGGAATATTGAATGGCTCCTGTTGGTTACCTCAGGGAGTCCATGCAGAAGGATCAAATGACTCCGAGTATTGGTTTCTGGGTCGCTCAGACCCAGGTTTCTGATATGGATCATTCATGCCCCCAATATCTCATATCAGTTTGTCTGTGACGAAGACCTTTGGAGCAAATCCATGGGATAGTGTCACTTTGGTTTCTACAGTGCTCAAGTACCATAACGGAGGACAAGCACCAAGTGTACATTTTCCTCTAGTTTTAAAGAGGACTTCTCAAACACAAGGTTGAACCACACTTAGAAAATAATGGTCCAGAGGGAGACACCGGAGTTGCCCACAAGTTGTTGTGGACAAGTGTTATGTCCATGGACCCTCCTGACAAATGCAAATCCTCTCCCCTCACATGCACACTTGGATGTTTGCACCAGCATGATTGATGTTTCATGCTGCTACCTAAGTCTCTTGGGCTCAGCAGTAAGATGTGTTCATGTCTGAAACTATCTCTGCTTGCAGGGCGGGGGTTTTCATTCAAACAAAACAACTCCAACATGGCTGTGATCAGACTGCAGAAGGTCACATTAAGCTTTTAGACAGCAAATCAAGAATTGCCCCTGTTATTCTTTTTCAATACATCTTTAAATATTTAATCAGGTGCTTTTCTGAGTTTACAGAATTCTCTCCTTCAAAGAGCTTTTCCTTTTTCCATTAGTTCTTCATATACTGGCTTTCACATCTATCTGTGAGAACAGTGTCTTGCTACACTGAATTATGTCGAATATTATCCTGAAATATAAATACTGAAGTGTATTTCCTTTTATCACTCAGAGCTTATTGGGAAACCAAGCTAGCTTTGCAACAGCTGAGGCATTTATTTCCATCACTTTTTACTGTGGAAAATCAAACCAAATTACTCAGACTCACTCTTGTCCCCATTCCTTACGTAGCATTGACTCCATGCAACTGTTAAGTGCAAAACCTGAAAATAAATGTTTTATTAACATAAGAACTCTTCCTGCCCTTTAAATTTCAGTATCCCCTGTGACCTGAGTTAATTCTGTTCTTGTATTTTCTTTATTGTAAGATGAGAAGCTCTAATCACATCAGACATTGCAGATTTTTTGTGTGCATACTTGTATATATAGATATTTGTTATTATACATAATTCTAAGTACATACTTATACACACAGATATATATAGATAGACATATAGGTATATATTTCTATATATATGTGTGTGTATGTTATTTCTTCTTTTCCACTGACAATATAAAGTCAGATACACACAGTGGATTAAATAAGTTGCTATGGAAGTAAATGATACTAAATGATTAAACAGCCCAGCTGTCTGTGGTCAAATGCAGCATCTCGCCAAACACTTCTCCAAAATAAAAATTCTTCCAAGGCATGATTTATAATTTAGACCTGTAAAAAGGTTTCCTGGATAGCATTTTTTTCCCATGTGTAATGTGGTTTTAAATCTACATTCTGATCCAACTTTCTGCAGTTGTCTCTGAAATGGGCTTGGTGACAGATGGTGGCAAACCGCCTAAAGATGAGTAGATATTTTGACTGTCTAACATTCATCTCCAGAGTGGTGAGTTAGTGTCTAGAATGGTAATGTCACAAAGAGGAAGTGGGCTGAGAGAGTTGCTAATCAAGAATTACTTGTGCTGGACTCACAGAAAAAAAGCTAGGCAGCCAACTGCCCAGGCTGATTCTTCTTATTCCATGAAGATTTACATCTCTATTTAGGAGAGGTTTTGTTCCAGCAGAACATCTTTTGAAGTTTTTTTTTACCTGAACAAGAGCAGGGTCCATGTCCTGTGCACATTTATTCCCACTGGTGAGGATACCGATACGTGAAACTGCCTTCCCTCTCTCGGGCCAACACAACCTCCAGTGCAGTGCAGTTTGGTAACTGGTGAAGATATTCTTACCACTACACTCCATTGACCTGGACATCTTGCCACTTTTGTATGGCTCTTTTTTTTTCAGTTTCCCATAACTGCCAGTACAGGAAACTAACCTTGGCCAGTTCCAGCCCATTGTGAGCTGGCATTCTGGCACCAGGCAGTGATCCTCAGAAAAAGATACTTTTGTCTACCAGTGAAGAATTAGCACAAGAAGGGCTTGCCTTATGTGAAAACTGAACTTTGAGACTGGATTAACTTCCTAATATCACTGTATCACAGTCAACCTGGATGCCTTTGGAGCCCCTTTCACTTCTGATGGGGTTTTCCACAATATCTACAAAAAAGAGGCGCCAAATTTCTCATTTGTACGTAGTGCAATGATTAGCACAGTACTACTTTGTCCTCATTTGGAATACACTTAATCTCTTGAAATCGAAAGAGAAAGAAGTAGATATTATTATTTACTATGCTCAGAATTGAGGCTATCCTATGAGTATTCTCTCTAGAAGAATGATCTTGAGATGTCAGTTTCTCCATTAAAAGATATAGCTGCATGTTATGACATGTGCATGTGCTTTTACATTATGGACTAGGTAATTTTTGTCTGATTGTTTTGAATAATGAATAAATTCAAGGAGATTGAAATCTATTCAGACACCTAATAATGATACAAGGGCAAAATTCATCAAGGTAAAGGTTTACCGTGTGTTATTTTCTGTGTTTCAGAGAACTGTGTAAATTGCACACACCAGTGAGTCTCCTGGCTGACCTACAGTCCCTTCTGTGCAGATGCCATGTTGGTGTCTCTCTCCCTCCTCTGCCTCAGGTCTCTTGCTGGTGGCAGCATGTGATCTTCATGCAGCATCACCGACATCTCAGTCCAGTTGCCTTCCAGTTTGTGGCTGTGGCCAGTATCAGTGGCCACCTGTAGCCAGCACTGCCTTTGAACCATGTCTTCACTACCCACCAAAGTTGAGAACACACTATGGGGCTAAATGGACCTTGGGTGTGACCCAAACATTTTTGACCTAACATTACTAAAATGTCTATGGGAGCACATGAGAACATGAAATTATACTTGTCAACTCTCTGCCATTTGAAGTGCAATAATTTCCTGAGCCAGGGATAGCAGTTAATACCCTCAGACATCTCTCTATGGCTCTGTCCAATACCATTTTTTATTATGCTGGTATAAACTTAAGTATTTGCAAAAACCTGCTAGCAATGATGCCTACAACTTAGCTACATGTGGTATGAGGAACCACTTCCACTTGTTTATTCTGAACCTTCTGGTTTTTAGTAGTTTAATCCAATGAGCCTTCATTGTGGTTATTAAGGAAAGGACAATCATCCCTTGTTCACCCAGTCTGACATACCACTCATCTTTGTAAATGTTCCTCCAGTGTGAAAATAAAACACTGATTTTATTCTCGGAAATTACAGTTGAAACCAAATATTTTTTACCCTGGATGATCAAATTAAGCAACAAGAAATGACCTACCTTTATGAAGCTTGCCCTGCTCTTTAGCTTCCAGATAAGACTGTTGATTTAGGTACAAGTTGTTGTTCCTGTTTTCTAAATTTGAGTGTCCAAGTTATAAGAGTTTTGCATACTGTTTGATTGACCTTTCAGGGTTATTTAAAAAAAAAAGAACATGGGAGGTTGTGGTTTTCACAATCAGCACTGACTCAGGCACATGAAAAGCAAGTCTGCAGAGGGAGAAGGAAGAATTTTTCATATAAGACGTTTTCTCACTTTAAACATACTGGAACAGACTGTAATGAAAACTCAAAAAACTTCAGTCAGCCTCTGGCTTTCTGCAAACCTACAGGGGACATTTGTGTTTGCTTGATAGGCAGAAAATAATTTAGAGGCTGGGAGTTTATTCCCTGGAGTTACTGAACTTCCAGAAAGATATGAACAAAATGTGAGCGTGTTCCAGAATGATTTGGACTTCAAGCATACAGTGAGTAATATTTTTTTCAACGAGAAAAGTGGAGTAAGACGTCTTCCTACATGAAGGTCTTTAAAGGACAGAGTCTTTAAAGGACACAGAACATTTTTTGCACAATACAGGATATCAGATGCAAGTTCAAGCAATCCAGGATATATGTGCTGCAGCCCAAGGTTCAGATATGGTTTATTCAGGATAATTGCCCAGTAGGATAGCTGTCCCTTTCTAGAGTGCACTGGAAAATCTAAAAGTACTAGAAGTATCATCTTGTAAGTTTTCTGAGTACCTCTGCCAAGATTACAAATACCTTGAATTTTCCCTGGCTTCACAGTCAGCAATCTGCTAAACCTCAATCTCATGCCTATGAGTAATACTCTTACCCGAGAGCTGGACTCCTAATTAAATCAAAAAATCCCTTATATCTCCAAAATAATATAGCTGAATGACCGCCTGTTACAGAATTATATATGTTGATAATGGTTTTAATTCATGGGGGGAGGTATTACTTGTATTTTCTTCTTGTTAGTGTCAGCTGAGTGCTAAAGACCCCTCTTGTGCTGGGTGCAAAACATACTCTGTACAAAAGGAACATCTTGCCATAGTTTCCACCTGAGCAGTGGAGAAGTTTGTTGTGTTTGTAAGGGGCAAAAGAAACAGTAAGATATCTGGGCACTGCCTCATATGGGACAGTGGTTTTGGAGTGCAGCCAGCTGAAGCTCAGCCACTCTCAAAACATCACACTTGAAGAGAGACCAGAAAAAGAGTCCTGACACTCAAGTATGTTGTGGGAGTTTCCATAAATTGAAACTTCAATTCCCATTGTTCTTGGTGCTATCAAGACTGCACAAATGGTTCTGTACCCACTGCCTTTCTCCTTTGTGTTGCGAAAATCCGTGCCTTACACAGAGCTTCCAGATGAAAAGATTAGGTTTAAAGTTTCCTCACTGAACAAATTTTATTTTATAGAGTCCATGTTTAAGAGTCTAAAATTTCTTGCACTTGGTGAACTTTTGCTGAATGTCCAGAATCCTGAAGTAACCCCAGAGCCATCCCATGGGAGACAAGCCAAGGAGTCAGGGAGTCTGGGAAGCCCCAGCCTTCAGTGATGCTGATACCTGGCTCGGCTGTTGGTAATAGAGGGAGCTTAGTTGAGCCGTTCCAGTGTCTGAGCAGCTTCCTGCTGACTGGAAAGAATAAAAAGATTTCATCTAATTCAGACTGAAACCAAATTCTGAAAAAATGAAGTTTCCAGTTAGGAGGAAACCCCCTTTCCTGGCTGTCCTCCGTTCTAATTTGGATGACTTCATTCTCTTATCTAAACTCAGGATGCTTGTGCTTCTTGACTTTGGAGTTTCTGTACACAAAGGAAACATATAAAGGTAGTGGATTATAATGATTGATCTAATGAGAAGCACAGAAGGGAATTACCTACATTTAAATTCCTAATGTTTCCCAATACTGTTTCTCTCTAAATAAGTGGATAAATCAGACTAGGTTTTAACAGATGGTGTTACATATAGCTCCAGAAATGAATAATCTGACTAGTGTAGTTGGAAGGGAATTTACTCTGTCAAAGTCTAGACTGGCTTTTAAATCAACAGATCTATAGTTATATATCTATAAAATATGTAGGCCAGGAGCAAAAGTTAGGTCTATCCCTCTCACATCAAATGTAACACAGGCAATAAATTTTTCACCTGTTTTTTCCCACACTTATAGCAGCCATTCCTAGAGCAGGAGGAGGCTCCTGCAAAGTGGTGAGGGTGGCTCTTGTGGGAGAGGACAGAGGCCTTCCACACACCAGGGGAGGAGGAACTGTTGCAGGTAGAAACAGCTTGGCTCCTGGCCAAAAGGGAGAACTCAGAATCTGCAATGGTTGCTAAGTTCAGCAACTTTATCATCCTGTGATTGAAAATGAAGGACTCTTCCTTCAGGATGCTTATTAGAGCTCCCAACAAAGGTAATGTGCTCCCGTGTGTTTTGGTAACAGGACTGAGACGAAGGATTTTGATGAAGCACACTACCACCCACTAGAATTAATAAGCACATGGAATACCAAACTCAAATAATTTAGGCATTGGTTCTGTGTTGCACTGTAATTGCTGAATCATCAGTTGTATGTGCTGTTCACAATACCTTGTAATTCTTACTCCGCTATCTCCACATTCCACAATCTTTTGGGATCTGTCATTCTCTTCTTCTCTGGATGTAACCTACTTACCACTCTCCTCTTGCTCCATCAACCTCTTCACCCTTTGAATACTATTGTTTATGTATTGAATAGTAGATATGCTACATATTCAATTATATCCTTATGAATTATTCTTCCATTTTATTCCATGTTGTTATATGATGCTTTTTTTCCTGGCTATTCCAGATAAAACATTTTGTACAGGTGTTCCCTTTAGCCAGGGGCACTTGGATTTGAAAGGTCCTCCATCAAGACTCAACAAACATAGGTTAATCCCACTGTCACAACCTCTACATGAGCTCAATTTCCATGAAAGAAACCAGAGCAAGACAGAAATGAGGGGCAACAACTTAAAGAAGATGTAGCATCTTTTTATTACTTGAATGACTCGACATGCCAAAAACAGTCTGTGTTCTGTGCAATGACATAATGTAATAAAATGAATGTAATCTGCAAAGGAAATTACATGGCAGCAGAAAATATTGAAAAGCAGTCACAATAACAGTTCAGGGTAATGAGAACCACTAATAACACCGGTATAACTGAAACTTCTCAATAGCAGTCCAGCAAGTAGAAGCATTTGTATAAAACAGCCAAAAATTAAATATTTTGCTAGGTATTTGATCTTATTTGATTTCTGGAACACATGTTGAGAAATTATAACATGTATAAATGGAGAAACACCATAAAAATTTGATTAATTTGATTATCCTAAGGGTCGGCCTTGGCATATTTACTGGAAAGGAAATTTTAGGAGAAATGGCAGCTAATACTAGTTTTATTACTTTCATTTGAGTACTGGCACAAAGGAAAAAAAAACTTAATCCAGGAGTTGTACCTGTGCTTTTTTAATATATTCTTTTGAGAGTTTTGCTCTACCTGACCATGAAATATTTCACAAGAAGACACAGTATATTTTCATGCATGCTGAGGGTACACCAATGATGCTCCCAATCAGACACAACAAAAACAGACCATTCTCAAAGATCTTGGAAAGGCTGGGTGATGATGGCTTAAAATCCAGCTGAGAGAAATGGAAGGTTAGTGCTGGATATGAGATAATAAGCAGATTGAGGAGAAATGCTGATTTATTATTGATCATTACTCATCAGTAACAACTTGAAAAAAGGTATACTAAAATGATACAGGATTCTGGAAATTTATGCCCAGTCTACCTGCTGAAAAAATTTTAAGAGCTTTCTTGTAGAAAAATACAAAATGGACACAAGAGGTGAATCTGAACTGAGAGCTTGAAAATGTCAGTGATTAGAGAAAGCAAACACATATTCCCAGAGGCTCTGATGATACCAGGCAAAACTGCCAAATACTTCTAAGCAAAGCCATAGGGCAAGACTTTCTCAAAAGCAGGTCAATGACTATAAACACATGGCTTGTGCTTCTGGCACCTTCACTTGAAATGAAGAGCAATGCTCAGAACAGAAAGAGCCCAGCACGGGTAGAAGAGCTTCCTGTTTCTGCCTACAAGACACACGTTGGCACAGACAGACTGCAAACCATTGCTATCAGTAAGAGCTCAGCAGGCACTTTTTCTATTTTCCATTGCAGCTTTATGAGTGCCAAAGAGAAGGCAGTCAAAAAAGACTTCAGCAGTAGCTGGCATTTAATCTGCAGGTTTTGGAGAAAGTCCTCAGGTGGGGTGTGCAGGGAGGGGTGAAGCACCCAATCCTGACACTTTAGAAGCAGCTGTGGTGAGGTTCTCTAACAGAAATTTTATGTCATAGGGTTAAATGCTCAAAAAATTAGGAATTTATACTAATGCTCTGTCATAAATACTTCAAGGTGAAGTATACCCTATATTTGTGTACAGAGAGGTATGTATGGCACTTCCCTCAGTTCTCTGTCATAATGGTTACTTTTCAAGTCCAGAAGGTTTGGCAGTCAACTTCCTAAGCTCAGAGGCACTTAGCCTGTTGAGAACAACTTTTACACCTTTAACAAGACCAAATTTCTTTCTTATTTCCTTGTCTTCATCCCGACACGATTTTTCGTAATTTCTTTTTTGCAAGTCTTCTTTGGATGGGAATGCAGTCTTGCTGAGGAACTGAAATGGGAAAGAGTAGAACTTGACTATCAGGAAGTGAGTGTGGAGTAGTCATTTTCTTCCCACCCCAGTTTATTTTCATAGCATTTTTTCTACAGTGTCACATATCCTGGGCATGTGGCTTTGCAAGAATAATTTAATTCAGGAGGGATCTTGCATGCCAGCCCTGCTCTATTCTTTCATTGTTACTTTAAAAAATTATCATGATGGTACTCATCACCTGTTTTCAAAAACCCAACCTTCTCCCTTGGGAAATATCTTGCTATTATATTAAATTTTGCCCTACTGTTCTCTAAATAGCAATGGACCACAATGCTTTTGTTCTGTTCAAACACTAGAAAAATCTTGGTATAACTCAAGACGTACTTTTTTCTCAGCATTATGTAATTATATTTTTTTAAAACAGTGAAGTCTTATAGGCCTGCAAGCCTTAATGTGATTTCCTCTACAGTGATCTTATCCGCTGGACTTCTGTTTAAATTCCCCAGAAAAACTGAAAAAGAACAGATCACTCATCTTGCACAGCCTGCTATCAATATTCTGAATACTGCACTTTGCATTCAGCTATGTCTAACAGGAGAGCAATTTACTGTTCATACACAGAGGCTCACCTGATCATCATGGGTTACCACCTGCTGCCTTTTCCCAGCAAGACAGGAGCACTCCTCGGGCTGAGAGATTGTAGTCCTCTTGTGTGAAGAGAAATGTATTTCATTTGATGTTTTCTTTTGGGCTGGGGGGGTAGCACAGGCTGTAAGACATTTCATGTTCTGTGTCACAGCATCCTCTCTCAACAGCAGTGGATGTGAATCTTGGAATGTTAGCTTACGGACAGAACGACATGTAACGAGCCAAACTATGGTCTTCATAAACAACATATGGTGGCCAGATATTTTCATTTCTGCTGCCAGGTCTTCATGCCTCATTACATATAGAAAGTAGACTTGACAATTATAGATCATTAGAGCATGTCCCTTAAAGAGAGGAATTTCCAGTTGCTCTCCAATAGGACTAACAGATGAAAGTGGTAACATAAAATCCTTATTCTTGATATTGGTGAGTGACTTTAAAATTTCCGAAACAGCATTGTTAGATGATTTTACAATAAGAGGATAGAATCTTGCTGTTTTTCCATCTGGCTCTTCTTGCACAAGCTCTTTCACTGGGGTTATTTGGGAACATGTCTCATCTTCAGTTACATCAGGACTAGAACAGGGTCTTGTTAAGTCTGGGCTGCTTGGAATTAAAGACTTTGAAAAATTGTGCCAGAAGGATATGGAACCCTCTTGCATCTTTATTACTGGCCATATGTAAATTACAGATTGTGTTTCTGTAGCTTGCCTTGCTTCAGAGACCCTTCTCGCTGCAGCTACAAGGAGTTTCTGTAGTTTAGATGGGAAAAAAGATAGTGGTATTGATGTGACTTTGGCATGATGTGGTATCTCTAGATCAGGTTTTAAAATCTTTGCCTGAGGTTCTTCAGTAACTTTAAGAGGATCAGAGATTTCAGAAGCAGATACTCTGTCTTCTTGGTTAGCATGACTTAGTGAGAAACCTCTTTGCAGAGAGGGCCTTGCAGCTAAGTTTTCATTACTTTGAGTCTTAAAATCAGTTGAGAACTTTCCTCTGCCAACAGAGGTCATTACACTATTTCCTAGCATGTTGACATCTTCTTTGCTGCTCATTTGCTGATCCTCTCCCAGCAGGGCAGGTGTAGCCCTGGCATCCTCCTCCTAGTGAGCGCTGTGGTTTGACTCAGTGGGCTCTGTTTGGACAGATAAGCTCTTGTGAGGGGCAGTTGTACACGTTGGAAAGGCTTCTGGAGGAAAGAGAATGCAAAAGGACTTTCAGCAGGTCTCATCTATTTTCACCTCTTTCCTGAAGGGCTTCACTTGTGCAGCCTGGCATGCTTACAATACAAGTGGACAGAAATTAACATGTGATTACATGATTGTAAATGCACACGGAGATTTTTCTTCATTACCTCTAAGAAAATTAATAAACAGGAACATATTTGTAATGTAAGTATTAAATACAGCACATCTAGCCAGTAGAATTTTTCTGCAATAGCAATTTGCTGTCAGATACTTCCAATCTTGACTTAAGTTGGCAGTGAGTTTCTGCTTGATTCTATAGGAATTTACCCAATACTGCAAGCTGCTGGTGGACAGGATCTCTTTGGTTTAGATGCAGCACTCCCTCATGTCAGAAGATACAATCTTCTTAGACACACCACCATTGAAATCAACGCACATCTTTAATAAAAATGGTCTTAACCAAAGGCCTTTACAATCAGTTCTGTACTTTACTTGCAGAATGCTTTGACTTCAGCAGTCAACCCCAGCCTACCCTACTCTCGGCTGCAGCAGAATCAGACCCAGTAGCTTTGTCATGGCTTATAATAAAGATGTAAAATAATAAAAAAACCCAAGTTCAGATGTTTATCTGATACATATTACAATCTTCTAAGCACCAGTGAAACTGTAAAATGCTAAACAATAATAAAAACTTAGTTGAATGTACAGGAGAAGGAAACATGAAATTTAAATTTGTAAATTTGAGAGAAATCAACAAATTAATTTGAATTAACTGCTGTTTCTCAGTGGTTATATTTTCCTAGGAATAACCTACTCATCACTACAGACTTGATTTTGTAGAAAGGAAACATACACACTCACGTTATTTGCATGTCTATCACACAACTCTAAGGTGTTTTTTAGCCTTCCTAACCATTTAAAACCACAGTGAGTTTCACCTCCATAACTGAAGAGGTTCTACTACTTAAATTACAAAAAAAAAAATGTAATAAAGACAAGGTCAGCCAACTTCTGCTTAGGATCAGGAAAATTAAATTTTCTGAGTCCTTTTATCTAGCAAAAATGAATAAACTGAAAATTAAAATGACATTCTGTCCTCATCTAGTCCATATGTCCTGCATTTATGATGCATCCATCAAGATGTAATCACCCAGTTCCAGGACTCTAATCAAGAATAATCAGAAATAATTGTATCAATTGCCAGCAAGTTATTTGAATAATCAATCGTACATATAGGATGAGTAAGGAGGCCTTCTGTAGAGCAGACTCTAAATCAATTCCTTTGCTTTATCTGATGAGCGGGGTCTTTTTTGTTCTGCTTTTTCACTTCTGATGTTAGGGGTTTTTTACTACATCCAGCACTGCAGTGTGATAAAGCTAGGGCCAATCTTCTGATCTAGAAAGTCTTTTAGCATCTTAAAAAATGGAAAGTCTCAGAAACCTAGAGACACACCAATTAAACTAAAATTAAAAAAAAAAAAAAGAAGAAAAAAAGAAAAAAGGTTTGTATTTTTGAGCTAGAAAAATCCTAGTTAATTGTGAAGCCAGGTGAAAAAGAGGCAAATATCACTGCAGAAGAGAAAGTCTCTGATTCCCAGAAGTCACAGGTCAACTGTGAAAGCTCTGAACTGATTGATGAGGTGATGGAGCTCATCTAATATAGTCTCCAACTTTGATGAATAATGTACTGTACCTTACAGTGCACATCTTAATGTACAGTACTGACCTTGGTTGTGTCATTTTGTCAGTCCTTAAGAGTTTAAGATATTAACCCTTGTGTCATGGGTCTCAAGGTTCCAAATAAAACTGAAAAAATAATTACTATATTTACATGCCTTAAAATGTCCTTATTTACACACAAAAAAAAATCTGAAAGAAATCTTTCTTCTTCCACCTTAAAAGCTGCAGCCTGCCAAGCAGAATTTCACGCTTACGAGCCTAGCAACACAGATTTCCCTATTACTTCGATTTATGGATATAAACCTTTTCCATCTGAAGTGGTCTCACAATCTCCTTTTTATGACTGAGGCTCACCATTGCCCTATCTTCACCAGAGATGAAGACAGCAAAGAGTCTCAAGAGTAAATGAGTAAAATTCACATTTCACATTTCCTTATTTTTTATAAAAACGTGTCATGCACATGCAAGGGGCTCTTCTAGCCCAGGCCCTACCCCTGATGGCAGCCAAAAGCGAGGGCCACACACATGGTGACAATTTCCTGGGTGCCCCCAGGCTCTGAGAGTGGGAGGCACAGGGCCCTCCCAAGCCAGCAAGGCTCTCTCCATGGGTTTCCTGCTGGCACCAGGCCCTGCTGTAACACCCTCGGTTTTCCCACCAGCTTTGACCCCACAGTGGTGCCCATGGGACTTTGTCTGGGCTCCCAGTGTGGGGTCAAGCCTGGCTCTCAGCAGGACAACCAGGGTGGGCTGGAGGAATGGAACAGGGGGCTGAGGTTGAGTTACCATTACAGCCAGAGCACAGGCACCGGGCTGGAAGTGCAGCCTCCAACTGCAGCAGCAGCTGCTGTGGCAACTGCCAAAACTGCAGAGAGCCTTCCAGAACCTTCCACGGGCTGCTGGACACCTCCTGCATTAACTCGGGGGGTGGGGGGGGGGGGAGGGGCGGGAAAGAAGTGGGCAGGAGACAAAGAGACCACTCACCCAGCCTTTCATGTGACAAGAGAGAAAGTTTATTCCCCAGCCCCGCCTTATAAAGCGAGTTTGGAAAGCCCAGTCTGAATACTTTCATTGGTCTGATCCCTCCGCCCCTTCAGGCCCCGGCCAGTGAAATGCCTGCAGCCTTGGGAGCGATGGGACTGGGCGAGGGCCCTGCCCATCAGCCCAGGGGCTGGGTAACTCACACAGTGCTAGCAGGCCTGGGCTGTGATACATGGCTTCATCTCACCCTTCTGCCTTCATAAAAATTGTCATCTGCTCTCTGTCACCCATCTGCAAGGGCCCTTTGCAAACAGGGGGGCAGAAGACAGCAGGGGGATGATTTCCACTGGAGCTGCAGCATTCACATCCAGGATCTGGCAGGCAAGAGCCCAGGTTAGCATTGGTCACAGGCTTATCGCTTACAGGTTACAACTTCCCTCTAAAACCAAGAAACTACTTAACTTTTAAACCATTTATCCCTTAGAGAAAAACCCAACTACTAGAGAAAACAATCTGTAAACAGAAAAACAGTTTGTAAACAGGAAACATAATTTGTAAACAAATCAAGCCCTTATGTGAACTGACTCTTCAAGAGTCCTGGACTTCCATGGGATAGGTCCTTGTGGTGTTTGTTAAGGGACATCAGGATAAGCAGACATCTCCAGCATGTTCCAGTGTCCATTGAAACACATTTATCATAGGTTTAGGCAGTTTATTATCCGTAGGATTATTGTGCTGTTAGATGATTGGTCAAAAGACATGAGAACGTAAAACTACCTAAGACTTTAAGGGGGGGAGTGTACATTTTTCCCAATGTACACTCCCCAACCTTTTTCCCCTTTTTTATTTTGTATTAAGAACTAAAAATAGGAACAAAAACATGGACTTTGAACAGTATTAATAAAGTAGGTGGTTGCTGAGGGGGTCTCTTTTTCACTGTGAGGACTTGAAGGAACCTCTTCCAGACAAGGCTTTCTCATTCATCTCAAAGGAAAAAAGGTTTAACTTTTGTAAAGTTTGTCTACTAATATATTTTTCTTAGAGGTTTTCTGTATTTTTTTAAAAAAACAAGCTTGTGGTAATATCTAGTGTAAACCAAAATTTTTAACACAAACAACTTATGAATGATTGAAGAAATATAGATATTTTAATTTTCTAGTTAATATGGTAACATTGCAAGCGATATTAACAAATGACTTTCAGGTTTTTGGGTTTTTTAAATGATGACAGGTGGCAAATTCTCAGTTTAAAAGAATTTTGTGACTGAAATGTGCTTGTGATATTTCTAAGTTAATGCTCTATGTATTCTTTAGTGGATCTAGAATGTTAGGATGATTATATTCTTTGAATCTTCCTGGTCAATCTAGATATACTAGAAGTAGAAATACAACGAGAAAATATATTAAAATACGTTCTAGCATCTCTTTAGTGCACTGTAGCCTATGTCTGAGACAGAAGCGTAATATTTTCTTACTAACTGTCACAGACTCAGTTATCAGAGGCTTATTAATTTTTGTTTTAGCTAGCATAAACAACAATAATAAATATTGTACTGTAAGTTCTAGGACATACTTCTGTCTTGGATTGGAAAGACAGGTGTCTGCTAAGGAAGGTAGGAGCCTCCCCTGAACTGGCAACTGTAAACCGCCTCCCTCCGAATTGTTATAAATTTGAAATTAAGGGGGGCTGTCAGGCAAAGATATGGGAGCAGAAATAACAGCTCTTTATTAGGGAAGAAAATAAAAATAAAATAAACAATGCAGTAGACCAAAACAACACTGACAGAGTCAGAATACGACCTGACACCTTGCTGGTCAGGGTGTTTGTAGCAGTCCAACTGGAATTATGGCTGCAGTCCTCCTGGAGTGGCAGATGTTCTGTTGGAGCAGTGATCCTGTAGAAGGATGCAGTCTGCCTCTGAAGATCCAGTGCAAAAGGCAGCTGCTCCTCTGGGAATCCAGTGGAAAGGCTGTTCTAGTGCCCCAAAATCGCAGATTATATCCAGTCAGGAATGCTTGCTTCCTCCCTCTGGGCAGAGCATCTCACAATGGGTTGCAGTAATTTTTATCAGTCATGCAGTGACATTCAATGGCCCATTAAGAGCAGATGTCTCCCCAGAGGGAGGATTGGTTTGTGGAAGAGATAAAAAAAACTGCCCAATTAACAGAAGGTAACTGCCACGCCTCTAACAGATGGCAAACAGAATACACATTGCCTTGCAATCTAGCACAACTTAGGCTGTTGTGCAATTTTGTAACCCTTGTGTGACACTCCTTCAATATTTTTACCCTTAGCACAAGTTATTAGTCTGTTAGAGTCTGTGGAATATGAGAACCTTTCAGAGGGGGACTGTTAAGATTAGTTGGGGTTTGAAAAACTTGGTCTTTGTTTCCTTTTTCACTGCCCGCATGCTGGTTTCTTGGTGAGAGTGGCCCTCTCTTAGCTGCTGTGGGATGGCTGTGCCACGTGGTCGGCACCATCTTTTCAGGACAGCTTGGTTGCTGTTATTCCCACAGCTCCGCATCCGAACACATCTTTTTCCACTGCTTTTTGCTGGTGGGCCCCTGCAGGTGCTTTTCCCATGCTCTGCTTCTGGGTCTGGTGTCTGCAGCTCTTCTCAGGGGTCAGGGATGGCAGCTCTCCCTATGGCTCACCAAACGTGCCCCCACCTTTCCTAGGGGAGCACTGGAGGTTCTGTCTGAGCCCTTCCCAATGCACAGCCTGACCACAGGTTCTTGCATGGTCCACAGGTCCTTCAGATGTCCCTGTCCTTGTCCTCCCACCAGGGCTCGGTGGCTCTGGAAGGGAAGGCATTAGCAGCCCCAAGCCTCCCTCCTGGCCTTTCCTGAGCACCGTTTCCCTTGCATTGCCAGGCAATGCTCAGGAATGAAGGCAAAAACAAGCCCTGGGGCCAAGGTGAGCAACGAAACTCTGTCCCTGGCACACCTGCCCCTCTGTTGTGGCCCAGCTCAGCCCAGCCCTTGAGGAACCTGGGTGACAGCCCATCATCGCTTTCTCTGTGGCCAAGGAGGCTGCAAACGAGGTGTCCCTTACCTGCTCACAGCTTGAACAGGGGACAGAAGGTTTCAATATCAACCCCCTATCTGGCTTTTTCACACTGATTTGGGAATATGACCCACCATGTTAGATAATGAATAGATGTTAGACTTTATATTGATTTTTTTTTTTTTTTTTGCCTGCACAACAGTTTTATTTAAATGCCTAGCAAAAAATATCAAATTTATTTCAGTGGGTTCTGGATCAAGTCCTAGCCTATCAAACACTTGCTTATAACACACTGTTTATTTATCAGCTTCAGATGCTGAGCTTGACATATAAATATGATATATACTGGACCGATTTTGAAAATAGGTGGTTTTCTTCAGCTTGGGACACACCTGTTTGGAAACAGTGCATAGCCTCCAAGGGGAAACTTGAATAGGAAAAGGCAAGCACCCCTGTACAGCCTAAGAGAGTAAACTATGACCACATGTAGCACCACAACAAAGAACACCACGCAGATATGCTTGTGGGCGGGCAAGGCAGCAGCTAAAGTCTGCACATGCCTCAGAAAAATGTGGGTTTGTAGTATTTCCCGCGAGCAGCTATGCCCTGCCAGCATGCTGGAACGCATCAGCCGTGTCAGATGGCAGCTCTGTGGGTGTGAGGTGCCCTGCACAGCTCCTCAGTGTGTCAGCACATCCTCCTGAGCCTCTGCTGTCAGGGTTCTTCCACCACCCTGGGCTCCAGGGCCCCTGAGGTGCTCAGTTCAACAACAAGCTGGCAGTGTCCCTGTTCTTGTAATGTGTGGCTGTTAGCAGGCTGTGGCACAAGAGACTGAGTGGACTGCCTGCACTCCTCGAGCAAGATTTCTGGGGCCTTACAGCAGCCTAGAAGGGCACTAAGTAAAGCAGATGCTTGGGAAGCTCTATCTAGTGAACTGGAATTCACTTAATCTCATTATTTCTATGCACCTTCCATAACTGAACAGATGGATTACATTAAAATATCTTCCTTTTTAGATTATTCCACTTACAGCAGTCCTTAGCTGATCCTCATTGATCAGCAGCTCATTGAGCTGCTCCTCACTGATTTTACAGTCACTAACTAGATGCGTCATGGTCACCAGCTGTGTGAGGAAGACGGGGGAATTATGTCTCTCAGCATTAATGTCTGATGTCTCTCAGCTTGGGTCTGCCAGGTTTTCAAGATTGTAAGTCCAGCTTCTCGTGCTCGGGCACAACAGTTCAGAACGACTCGGTAGCTTACAAGGGGATGGGCCGGGCTAAGGACCGCCCAGGGAGATGGTGGATTCCCCATCCACGAGGGTGTTTACGGGACGACTGCGTGTGCCTTATCTCTCAGCGCGGACTCGATCTCAGAGGGAGGTCTTTTCCAACCGGATTGTTCTGTCAGAAAGTATACCAGGATCTCACAGATCAAAGAACAGCCTGCCTTAATTTTTTACACATTCCATATTTTCCACCGCGCGCGCCCTCAGGACTGCGGGCTCGGCCCGTCCCGCCCCTGAGGGATCCCCCGCGGGGTCCTCCGCGCCGCCAGAGGGCGCGCCGAGCGCGGGGCCGGAGCCGAGCGGGCCGGGCTGTACCGTGTGCAGCCATGGCGGTGCTGCTGGAGACCACGGTGGGCGACCTGGTCATCGACCTGTACACGGAGGAGCGGCCCCGCGGTACGAGCCGAGCCCGCCGGCACTGGTTTTCCTTGGCCCCGCCGGTACCGGGCTCGCCCCTGACCCCCCGGCACCGGCTTTCCCTTGCGCGGGCGGGTGGCGGCCTCGCTGGGGACAGAGGCCGGGGAGTGCAGTCAGCGCTTTGCGGCCGCAAATGTAGTATCTGCTAAATCGAAGGGCTACCGTGAGCTTCTTTCTCAAATGTTTGAAAATAAACGGGGGAGGGGGGAAGAAAGTATGTTCCATAACCAACCGTGTTTAGGGCTCTTGGAATCGCCGGAGATGGTTTGTAGGAGGGGAGGAAGTGTTATGCCTCTTTCGAGCATTTCTGTCAGCGTTTATAGGTTGTACCCTGATAAGTCTCGGTGCAGTCTGCTCCAAAACCACTTTTCAGCACGTTAAACTAGGGCTCTGTTATATCTATTCTTATTGTATCTGGAGTTTCCTTTGTAAATGTTGGTATGATTTCTTGCAGCTTGTCTGAATTTCCTGAAGCTCTGCAAAGTCAAATACTACAATTATTGTCTTATTTATAATGTACAGGTGAGTATTCTCAATTCCTTGTTTTTTGGTTGGTCTAAATTCACAAACATGAAAGCAATATCTTATGTATTCTCCTTTGTGACAGAGGGATTTTATTATACAAACTGGTGACCCCATGGGAACTGGTCGTGGAGGGGAATCCATATTTTGGTAAGTGTTTATGTATAAAAATGATACATATGTATGTATATATCTATATATATATATATATATATCTCAACAAAGAATTTGTGTAACGGAGAAGGAGTTCCAGTTAGATTGTCTTCAGCTTTCTTGGGGCAGAATTGCTGGTGAGAAATAAAAATGTTGATGCATAAGCTTCTTTGGTTTTCATACTTAAAAACTTTTTAAATTTCTATGCTGCCTTTGGCCATCCATTGCTTTTTTTCTTGGACATTGTTCTGTCTCTGACCTTAGAAGTGAAGTTACAGGTAGCAACTTGTACATACATTTCTGTCTAAAAGCTGGCAAATAACTATGTTCAATAGGAAAAGTATCATGACCAAATGCTCTGTAGAAGACAGAATCAATTAGCATTGTGAATACATTTAATATTATAACAAAATGTACTAAATTGAGCATGAGTGGAGCATAGAGGCTATGCTTGATTTCCTCTTTGTATAAGAAAGTGATCTCCTTACTTGAGCTTGTTTTAGCCACATAGGATGTTTATAAGGAAATTGCTTTTCTTAGTTGTTAGGAAGTTTTCAGTGGTCATGGAGACAAGAGCTGAAGAAATCATTCAAACAGCTACAATGGAGTTAAAGTGCGTGTGTTCTATATGATTCATTTGAAATAGTTATTAAAAGTAGAATTAAAGTTACAGAGCAAAACTGACTACTGGGGAGATGCTGGGGAACACAATATACTGCAATAAAAGAGTTCACTTGACAGAGACAGTGTTTCTAGAGTAGTGTTTGCTTTTGTAAGTCAGTCTGTCAGAGACTCTTAAATACAAAACCTGGAACTCATGGATCCATGAATCACCACTCCAGGGGTCCTGGAAGCAGTGTACCTGTGCTAAGCAGATGCAAGTCTAGGTAGGTAAACTTGCCAGGCTTGCCTGTCTCTGCACACAAGTAAATTAAGTTTATTTTGATATGATTCAAGTCTCCTAAGAATTACTGGTATGGCAAATTGTACAGTGTGATGAGAGAGTGTCAGATCCTGTCTGGCAATAGCATGGAGAATGTCAGTTTGTCTTTTGTATCTGTTTACAGCAGGTAGAAAACTCCATTCCATGGAACTGGAGTTTCTGTTCTTGCAGGCAAAGTTTAATTTGAATCCTCTTAGCACCTGCTTAGCAGAATGAGTTTAAACACAGCACTGTCCTTACATTTGGGCAAATATGGTTATTGATCATGCAGCCATCATGGAATGAGACAAAATAGTGATAGCAGGGTTAGACATAAAAAATTAATAAGAATGCAAAAATTTGCTATGTCCTGTATATCCCAGATTACTGTATGTAGTCTTGTCTGTATGATGATTTTTGCTTTTCTGTTTTTCTTGGGAGATAATTTTTTGATGGAAATAACTGCATTTCTTCAGTGTGGAATAACTTATTTTTGCAGAACCTACTTAAAATGTATAGTTCCTTCATGCATCAGAAAAATGTTATAAACTGTACTTAAAAATATGTAAGTATACCCTTCCCATCCCCAAAAAAGGCTCTGTGAAATGGCCAGAGAAAAATCTGTTGTTCTTTGTAATATAAACTGTGGAAGTGTACAGGTCCATAAATATGCTCATGGGTGCAATGTAAAATATAGGTTTATTTGAAGGCCTAATATAAATGTGAAATGTAAAATTTTTTGAGATGTTGTTTACAGTTTTAAAATGTTTGGTTAGCTCACTTTTTAAAATTCCTTTTTCTTGTTACATATATGTTATATTTGTTTTTTTAGTCAACTGTATGGTGATCAAGCCAGATTTTTTGAGGCAGAAAAGGTGCCAAGAATCAAGCACAAGAAGAAGGGAACTGTGTCAATGGTGAACAATGGCAGTGATCAGCATGGATCACAGGTCAGCACTATGTTAATACTTTGATGTGATTTTGCTACTGTATAAAATGGTCAGGAAAGAAAATTTCTGTAGTTATACGGAAGCAAAAATTAAGGAAACTGAGTTTTGAAATAATGTTGATATTTTCTGGTTATGACTTTGTGTTAGTTTGGAAATTGAAATCCTATCACAGTTTCTCCTGTATGGTTACTTGAAAGTGCAGTTTTACCCCAGTGCTGGTATAAAAACAGTTTTTGAAAGTGGTCTTGTTCTGTTTGCTGTTCATGTGCACAAAGATTTTGCTATAGGTAATTCTTGTTACTTATTTTGTAAGGTTTTTTTTAAAGCTCATAGAACACTATTATTTCTGAACTATTACTATTTTAGGTGCATTGTCACTTCTATGAATTAAAATGCCTCACTTTTAATATCCATATATATAATTTTTAAAAAGAGGGAGTTTTGAAAATAAGAACAATTCAAAAAAAAGGTAGGGTTTTATTTGAGCTAGAGCTTGTAAAATATACAGGTAATTATGGTGCTTCCCTGCATTGTATATATAAAATGGCATGGTTGGGGTGTGTAGGAAAAAGAGATGACATTTGAATTTATATTTAAGATGCAGCCTGCTAGTGTATGTGCAGGCACGTGAGAATGAATGCTGATCCCAGGAACGTTATTGCAGCTTCTTCCTTGGAAAAGAAAAATTCCAGAAAGCATCTCCATGGAGTTGCCTTACAAGTATAGTGTAGCTTAGTGTAATCTTTACCACTTACTAACCAGCCTTAACTGTGTTGTAGAGAGAATGAGGAGTGGGATGTTACCAGTCTGACTGTAAGGTGTGGGTGCAGCAGCTGTGTTCTGTTATTTGTGCATATCTGCCTCTTCCTCCCTCCTCCATTACCAAGTGCCCTCTATAATTTGTTACTAAATTCTCAGCTGGTATAAACTTTCATAGTTTCATTTTTGCCTTAAGGTGAAAGATCTGATTTGTTATAAGATACAGTGCCAGTTCGAGTTGATCTAAGTCAGTGTATGTTAGTTCTTCTCTCAATGCTACTGCATCCTGTTTTTCAGGAGACAAGGGTTTGTGGGAAGAAAGGAAAAAAGTCTGGATAGAATAGGTAAAGATAGTAGGTAAAGGTAGTACTATGAGAGTTAGGTAAAGATAGTGCTAGGGAGTTTTTGCCAAATTTTTGAAAAAGTACCTGCTGAATGCTGCTTGGTGAGCAGGTGATTTGAGCTCAGCTCACAAGGGGTAGCCTCGCTCTTTCTGTCCTCTCCTTTCATCAGCTGTGATGATGAAAGGAGAGGACAGATGATCAACCTTTGCTGGTCTTGCTCACCAGACCTCCCCAGCAGAGATCTCTCTGCTCCTCCAGTGCCCTTGTGCCTGATTACCAATTCACAGAAGGGTCCTGTGAGCTGCACCCACAGGCTTCTGCGGAGAGAGATTTCCTCAGGCAGTGGCTGTGAGCTGTACATTGGCTCACCATGTTCTCATAGCAATCTTCTACAAAAAGTGGGAAGAAGTTTTTTTATCCCCCCACTGAATTTTGTGAGAGTGTGTTAATGTAAAAAAAAAAAAAAAAAAAACCAGAATTTTTCTATTTACTGTTTCTAATTTTGTATCTTCTTTTGTAGTTCCTCATTACCACAGGGGAAAACCTGGATTACCTTGATGGTGTACATACAGTGTTTGGAGAAGTGACAGAAGGCATGGATGTATTGAAGACAATTAATGAAACCTTTGTAGATAAGGATTTTATCCCATATCAAGATATCAGGTGTGACTGCTTTTAACTTTACATTTTCAGGAATACTCTACTATTGAATGAATTTACTTCTTTTGGAAACTAGATGAATATCATGATGTCAGGTGACCTGTATGTGCTATCTTAAATGCTTCCCACCCCCAACCCTAACGCCCCCCCCTCAGTATTAGTGGCAAAATCAACAAGTGCTAAATAAACAAGTATGTACAAAAATATTTAGCCATGTTGCCCTTCCAAAAGCATCAGTGCTAGAATTTACAAGCACACAGGATATTTGGCTGTTTGGGATACAACTGAGATTCAGTGGGGCTGGTTTGCTGTTAGTTGGGTAAACCAAGTTTTACTTGCATGTAACCAGTGCTGATCTTGACTTTGTTTTCTCTAAGGATAAATCATACAGTAATTTTAGATGATCCCTTTGATGACCCACCTGGCTTGTGTGTTCCTGATCGCTCACCAGAACCTACAAAGGAACAGCTCGATGTGAGTGTTGGAGGAAATAATTTTAAAAGTTTATCTAAATTAGTGTCCAGCACAGATTTGGCCAAAATAAGAAATCAGTCTTCAAGATTTTATGTCTCAAATCTGTGTCCTATAGGAGCTACACTTTTTTTCATGCAGGAAGTTCTTCTACTGCCAGCTTGAGTTCTGATATGTCAAATGCTTGTCAGTTATTTGGGGCTACTGCTGTGCTTAATCAAATACAGCTCCTTAACCTTACAAGAGAAGGATAAAAGCATGACTTGGGTGCTCTCCTCTGTGGCTCCAGTGGAGTTGTGTTTGAAAGCTGAATTTTAGATTTCTGTTTACAGTGTAGATAAGCAGAACGTTCAGAATATTCAACTCTAGTATTACTGGTTTTCTGTATACTTCTACTGGTAGAAGAAAAAATATAACTAACATTTATTAATGTTAAAGTGATTGCTGCTGTTTTCCTTTTAAATGTGAATAGGTTGTGTTTCAGTGGAAGTAATCTTGGTCATTCTTAGAGTTACATGTGCAGGCACACATACTGCTGTGGGCTATTTGTTCAAACAGAAGGAATTTTATAAAAAATAATTGCAGTTATTAATAATTTACTCATGGTATGCAGTTACGGAAATTGTATGTGAGATTATTCCCTTGTATGGAAACAGTTGTTTCTAGTAAAAAATAAATTAACTAGAGAAAATATTGTTTATTTTTAACCTTAATAGATACAATTACAAGATTGAAATTAGGGTTTCGTAGTATGTGTGCACAGTGGTTGATCTCTGATGTACCTACAGATCTGTAAAGAATAAGGTATTTAATGGCTCTCTGGCAGCAGCATAGAGATGTGAAGACTTGTACTGAGGTTTTTTTGGTTCATAGCCTGTCTGAGGATGCACCTTTTAGCATAGAAATGTCTGTAAGAAAGGCAGCATTCTAGAGATGCTGGTGAGGAGAATAAAATAAACTTCAAGTCCTGCCTAGGTATAGATGTATAAAAAAAATATATTATTGTGCTGTGCTCTATTTAACGTCTTGCTAGACACAACAAATATTTGCAGTGTTCCTTACCTTCATTTGTGGCAGGAGTTACCTGGATGAGTTGACACTTGTGAGATGTTGAGTGGGTGGGTATATAGAAAAGAATTTAGAATACCTCACTGAATATGGTTCAGACTAGTCACAGAAGTCTAGAAATAGTTCACAGTGCCTGAAATATGAGGATAACATGTTCTCTTTTTTTCCTTTGTTCTAGTCTAAGTGGGAAGAACAGAATGAAGGCCCAGTTCTGCAGACAGTGCTTAAGCATTTTTCATGTCCTGAGTGGGGAGGGAAGAGGTTGTCCAAGTAATAGTTGGAAAGTGAGAAAGAGTTTTTGGCCATGGCTTGGTAATAAATAGCCTTTTCCTTCATTTTTCAGAGTGGCAGAATAGGAGCAGATGAAGAAATTGATGACATGAAAGGACGGACTGCAGATGAAATAGAGGAATTTCAGGCAGAAAAAGAAGCAAAAACTCGTGCAATTCTTTTGGAAATGGTGAACATCTTTCTGTATTTACCTTTTACATCTTATTCCTGTGTGTGTGCGTGTTATTAAGTCTGGGAGGATGTGCACTATTTATTTTGAAATTACCTATCTGGTGATGATGTAATGTTTCAGAATCTGCTATTAAATATCTGTTGTACAGTGGAAGGATTGAGCATGAGCACTCATGTTGTGGTTTTCTGATAAAACCAGTGATACTTCATTGTCAGAGTGGGCCAGTGGAGGCTTTCTAAAAGCTTGCTAGAAATTCATCCAATTAAAAAATGTAACAGACACAGTATGCTGCTGGAATACCTGCAGTCCTGGAAAAGTTTTATCATGTGTGGGAGAGAGTTGAGCTAATATGTTATAAACTCCTGTCAGTGCATACAGTGGTAAACTCCATAGTAACAAAAATTGTAAACATGCTTAACAGGCTTTGAAGTCCTTTTTTTTTTTTTTTTTTTTTTTTTTTAAGAAAAAAGGAAAAGTAAATAAAAAATACACATCATTGAAAGATGAGTGAATCCATCCCACTTCCTTACAACTACCAAATTCAAATTTATGGTGAACAGTTTGCAGCAGAGACTTATTCCAAGATCAAGCCAGATCTGACCACAATGTTGCAGAAGATTTGTAGGGACAAGAAGGGTGAACTTCCACCTTTTGAAACTGTCTGGTTTTATGCTAAGAACATAAAAAGCACAGTAGAACGTAAATGTGAACGTTCATGAAGTCCAGCAGTGGAATTGCAAATAAATAATAAATTTTAGGTGCTATAGGAAACACCTTTTTTTTGTGACACTGAGTAGCAAAAATATTTAATAAAGTTTTGGTTTTGTGATAGGAATATGAGATCACATAAAAAAAACGTGTTTCCAGTGTGCTGTGCTACCTACAGAGAGCTTTAGGCCAAAGTGATGAATGTCTTCTTTCTGTCTCCCAGGTGGGAGACTTGCCAGATGCAGACATCAAGCCACCAGAAAATGTGCTTTTTGTTTGTAAACTGAATCCTGTGACCACAGGTGAAGACCTGGAGATAATATTTTCACGATTTGGTCCCATTAAAAGGTAATTATGATAAAAGAGAAAACCTTCTTGGTTGAAATGGTACTTGATTCCTCCCAGTCTGTTTAGGTTTGGCTGTAAAGGAGAAGTCTGGTGAGAGGAGATTTATGCTCTGTTTGGATAGAGTCCACAACAATGAGGATACAAAGGCAAATCTAGCTAGATAAATATCCTGTCCCCAGGAGTGGTTTTAAGGAAAGCCTAAGGAAGTGTAGGAACCAAGAAGGCAAGTGGCACTTCTCTTTGCCCCTGTCCTCTCACTCCCTTCAGCAGTTTTTATGTCAGATGCTCAATGAGCTGGATGGAGTCTCTGGGTTTTTCTTTTCTTTGGGAGTATTTGTGGTTTGGGATAAAGCACCAAACATCTGTTGCATCTGATACACTTCTTGTAGGGTGTTCCTCATTCCTGCTGCCCTTCTCAGTTTTGATCTTGGCTTCTAGTAGTTTCAGCTGATTCCTCCTAGTACTGCTATCAAAAGACCAGATGGGCAGTGAAATCTGCTTTCCTACACTCCTCTATCCTACACCCCAAAGTTGTTTTTTTTTCCTTGCCAAGAGCACTAAGCTACATATTCATGCTTCTTCATAGCAGAGACTTAATTACCTTGTTTTGCTTTTCTTGTCCTTTTCCTGTTCTTTTGTTTTCATCTCAAGATGACAGAATCCAAACTGCACACAGTTTTGAGGAAATTGCAGATTTATAGTGGAACAGTTTTGTTCTCTTAACTCCCTTTCTAGTGAATGCTAAAGTTGTTTCTTTCATTGGGGTTTTGTGGTTATTTTTTTTTACAATATACAGTTAAGGTTTAACCCCCGCTAATCTTGTTGCATGTTTATCGATGCAGAGATGTTCCTTATGCCCTTTCTGCTTACTTTCCCCAAAAGCCTTTGGTTCAGGAGATTATTAGAATTTGCAGAGGGATTTCAAAAGACTTCATGGAATGGATCATCATCATCACCACACATGAGCATATTGACTCTGTTAGAGCACTTCACTTAAGTTTATTCAGGTGGTCTGGAGTAGGCCCTGTGTATTGAGATGGATGCTAAGTTTGTTCTGCTTGGAATTTCTAGCAGTCTGTGCAGTACTGGCACACAGGTCTGCAGGCTTCCAGATCCTAAACTACACTGTCTCTATGTGGGGGTGAAATTGGCATTGTGTGCCATTCTTACTACTCCAGCATGATTTCTCTATGCCGTAAGGATTTCTAATTTTTTGTACCTCTGTCAGAGTTGTCACTCTTCTGCAGTCCTTCCACTTTCAGATAGGTTCTCTGAATAATCTATGAAGGAGGGTTCTTGCACAAAATCATTCTGCTTTCTGCTGCAAAGAATTCCTGTAGTTTGTCTGAATAGCCTTACAGTTTATTTTTTTCTTTCCCCCCCAGAGATTCTTTTTTCTTTCAGCCTTGATCATCTTTTGATTGTGGATCCTGATTTGTCACTTTCTCTCTACATTGTTCTCACCTTAATGCCACATATCCTGCCCTTGTTCCTGTGTGCCCTCCTCCAGCATCCTGTAGTCAGAATTCTTACATCCAGTACAAGACTTGTGCAATACTGATACAATACTCTATTCTTCCCATGTGCCCTACTTACTTAATACTTTCAGGCTTCTTATTTTGCCCAGTGACCTTCATGATAAAAAGTTGAGCTGCTGAAGAGGTGCTTGCTAAGAAGAGAAAGTTTGTCACAGGATATTTGTTTAAACTTTTGCTTAAAATGACAGAGAAAACAGAATGTGAAATTTCTGGTCTTGCATTAGTGAAAAGCAAAAAATTAAAAATAAGCAGTAATGTTGGAAAATATGTTTTGTTTCACTGATTAGAAATTAATCTCTAGTTTTGTGCTTCATGGTAACCACGTGTGAGTTCAGTATAATTGCTCAAAGCAATGTCTCATGCATTTTTTTCTTGCAGTAGGGGGTCTCAGGTGTTTTAATACCTTCAAGGTGTTTAGGTTTTTTGTGGGTTGAGGTTTTTTGGGTTATTTTTTCAACACTTACTCTCCTTTTTAAGCAGTGCTTTCCTACCCTACATTTTTTTGCTCCAACAGTGTTGACATTTTAATTTCCTGTCATTTTTTCAGTTGTGAAGTGATCAGAGACTGGAAGACTGGTGAATCTCTTTGTTATGCTTTCATTGAGTTTGAAAAGGTATGGGTTTTAGATATAAACTGTATGTAGATCCTGCTTGTAAAAGCCCCTTTTTGGGATACTTCCATTTAGGAAAAACACTGACATCTTCAAGTGTGGAATAGCTAATATTTTCTCTTACTGAGAGAAAGTATAACTTATTATGAAAGTTGTAGGTCCGAAATGAGGCAAGCATGTAAGTCTGTCTCTGTTTGAGCAGCCAGTACAAAAATGTGCTTAGACTGTCCTGAAACCAGTGGGAGGGGATCAGGCCCTTTTTCTCCCCAGAAAAAGGGATTAAGTCTTGGAAGAGTTAAAGAAAGGAATGCTAGGAGCATGCAGCATAAAGAAAGGAGGGTGTAGGGAATAAGATGGATCCATGTGCCATGGTACAATCCATGGTACATGTGTCATGGATCCATGTGTACCAACGGTTTTCTCTTCTGGGCTTGTAAATGATGCCCACTGTATCAACACACTGCCCTTACTGTGAGATGGATGGCAATAGTTCTCTTGGTGGTGCATAGCTTTATGTGTCCTGGTGTCTCTCATCTGTGAGGACAACACTGGAAAATGGTCTCACATTTCTTTAGATTACTTATGTAGTTAAAATGGAACTTTTATCAGTTGTTCCGTTTTCCTTTTTTTTTTCTTGAATGTATTACATGTGCCAAACATGTAGCTGGATTGGCAGTTTTTTAAAATACTGAAATGAACTGAAGAATTGGGAATTGAAATGCTGATATTCAGAGAAAGCATAACTATTTCTTTTGAAATGATGCAATTCAAGAACTATGATGCTTTAGGGAATTTCAGAAAGAAATGTATGCCACTAAGCAGTTGAATTTGTGTTTGAGCTTTTCTGTGAATATTCCTATAAAATAATCATGACTCAAGATTTTCCTGGTTCATATCAGGAGGAAGACTGTGAGAAAGCCTACTTCAAAATGGACAATGTGCTGATAGATGACAGACGGATACACGTGGATTTTAGCCAGTCTGTTGCAAAGATTAAATGGAAGGGAAAAGGTAGGTATATTTGCAATTCTTTGATCCTCGGAACTTAATAAGCCATGACTTCTAAACTAAGCATTATATAAAGAGTTAGGAGTTTAAGTCATCTCATCTTCAAGCATATAAATGTTCCTGGTACTGTAATAAATAGAGCAAAGACAGTTGTTAGTTCTTCCCTTCATTTGTTTCATGAGAAAAAGTAGAAGGGCTTCCTTCTGTTATATTAACATTGCATTACCACTCATTGCCTTTTTAGCCAATGTAATTTTGCCACTAAACATTTTTTTTCATCTCAAATTTGGACAGTGATATTTTTTTTTTGGTATATATTATTTACTAGCAAAATAATATGCCAATACATTGTTATTTTCTAGTTTCTTTATTCACTGTATGACAGCCAGGTGCATACAAGAAAAAGTCAGTTTTCAGGCCAGGGATTTCTGCTCTTCACCTCCTGTAGGTCCAACATACTGCATGACAGATTGTATGTTACAAAAACCCAGTTTCAGGAGTTTGAGGATATTTTGGGAGGAAAAGGGTGGTAGAAGAGGTGGATGCAGTGGTTATTTGAATACTGGGGGCACGAGAAAAATACTGCAGTTAGAGTGGTGTCTGTGCATTGCATTGTTGACGTTCTTGTGTGTGATCTTATAAAAATGCAGTCAGCTCTCTGTTGGTGTGCAGTTTCTGCAGGTAGGGTTGTGCCATGAACACTGAAATGGTGGAACTTGTCCTGCACAGAGCTGAGATGACTCTGTATTCTGTCTATACCGGGTGCCGTAGTGCATCCTGTATTGACTGCCTGTGTGGGGAACTTTACCTGAGCTCTAAATTGTCCAAAATACTGGAAAGCTAACTGTAATGTCGTCTTGTGCTTGTATGGTTCCCAAAGAATGACCTTCCATCCTCGGTGGTGGTTTCTGGACTGGCCAGTGAGCGTTGCAGTTTTAAGCGTGGCCGTGAGAGGGCAGCACGGTGCCGTAGTTCGTTGATCCGTGCATTGGTGCTTCAGTGAGTGGAAGCTAAATCCATCATGTCCCTCTTTAAATCTGGACGTGAACATTTTTTGTCATAGTCTTCCGTTTGAATTCTTGAGCTGTAGCTGTCTCAGAGGTTTCCCTCTGTGCAGACCAGAGCAAAAAATCATTTAATAATGAGAACAGTCTGTGGGCTTTCATGGTAACAGAATTTTAAGTAGTGTGATATAGGACCTGTAATAGAAGTGAGACTAAGCCAGTTGCTGAATCCTGCTTTGTGATCCTCTTTATGTGTTGTCTCCACTGGACATGAATGAGCAGAAAGCTGGCTGTTGTTTAATAGAATCTGCAAGCAAGAGAAGGGCAGAACATTACAACTTGTCCTGCTCTCTTCTACTCTATCATGCAGATGTCAGTGTTTCTGGAACTGTAGCCTGCTCTGGAGCTCTCTGTGGTTATAAAGAGCTCCTAAATCATCATCAGACCTTAATGATAGTTGTGGGTGTTGGTTGTATTTGTGGTTAGGGTGAAATGAACATATTTTTTTGTGGACAGGTGGGCGGTATACCAAAGAAGATTTCAAGGACTATGAGAAGGAACGTGACAAACCTTCGAAATTTGCCCTGAAAGAAAAGATAAAACCAAAGCAAGAGTATCCTTTTCTGGTCAAAGGTACTTTTTGAATTAAGTAGAATTTATGAAAACAGCCTGGAAAAAACTTCTTATTTTTAAAGCTTGCCAAAATGGATGTTTCCCTTCTAGCTCATATAACCATTTGGTGTTTGAGATGGAATTTAATATTTTGTGGTTTTCACTTTGGTGAATTTAGTCAAATCAAAATGTGCTGTTTCACTTCCATGTTGTATGCAGGTGAATAAGGTTCCTAGTCCACAGCCCTGGAATGACATATGGCATAACAGAGATCTTAAGTATTTTCAGAGAGGACCTTCTGCATCCGAAATGAGACCATTCTAGTAATTAAATCATTCTCTATTATAGTTTGCTTGTGGTTAGCATGAGAGAAAGCAACATAGGTTGTTCAGATATCCATAGGTAGAAAAGAAAGGAGAAAGCAGCCTAGCTGTCTTGTTTGACAGGACAGACTTCTGTCATTTTAGCACAGCAGCTGATTTTTTTTTTTCAATGTGTACAACTGTGTTCTGACTGAACTATGTCTTTGTTAAGTCTTGGTAAACTCTTGTTAGATAAACAGGGCTTTGCTTCCCAGGCTGTTGTGTTCTGCTCCTTACTGATATTGGGAAACAGATCTGTCCTTAACCAGCACCATCAGTGCTAAGTATGACCTTGTGCTGGATGAAGATGTAGAAGAGTCTCACACAAGTCAGTCACACTTGGCTAAAAAACAGAAAAAGAAAAAGCACCACCACTCTGAAGATGAAGATGATGACAAGAGGACCAAAAAATCTAAGGTACTTGACTCTTCATGCATTAACTTTATACCTGTTCATTGTTTTCCTCATAAAAGAAGCCAGGAAGAGAGTGTGATATTGAATAAGGACACGGCGTGCAAAGTCCTGTGTAACATACAGCAGCTATAAACTTACAGAAGGCTGATGTTAATATTTGATTATGAAAGAGGGTTTCCTCATGGACTTTTGTAGCTTGGCAGGCCTAGATGGTTTTTTGCCAAAACATCGTGAAGAGGCAGTGTAGCCTCTCGTAAAGTAGGGGATCTTCAGCACTTTGAACTGGTTGTTCACATATTGCTAGTCATAAAGTAGTAGTTAATCATATTTCATGACTGTAGATTATGTCTCATTTTCTTGCCAGACCATAATATGTTGGACCTTTCCTATGTGGAGTTGGGAGAACAATTACATTATCTTTACATTATCTTTTTGTATTTGTCCTTAACTGTTTTGGAAGTGTTTGTGTAAAATCTGCATGTAGGTTTGCTTGCATCTGGAATGTGCAAGCCTATGGGGCTGTGGAGGACAGCACCAGGAGACAGTAATTCTGTCATTCATTAGTTCCACTGCAGCCTGTCAGGACAGCATTCCCACATTTCTGTGAGCTTGGGATGCTGAAGATACAGTGTTTTGTGGAAACAAAGTCTGCAGTGAGAAAGTGGTGTGTTAACCACCACTGAAGTGAGCATTAGGAAGAATTGAGCTAAGCTGGAAAAGAAAAAAGAACAGACCCCAGGATTTTAACAGTGCAAACTTTATGAGTGAGAACAAAGCTGTCTCTAGCATCTTTGCAGAAAGTGAAAAAGTTTCAGCCACAGTAAATAAGGCTATTTTCCCATCCTGAGTTTTGAGTACACAAAAGCATACATGATTCTGTTGTTATGCATCACTTCTTGCTGAGATGCTTGAAAATTGTTTTTCTCATGAGCATCAGCAATTGAAATCTTTCAGTGCCAGCAGTGAGCCCTATTGCTCATTCATGAACCCAGTCTTTTTGTCACTGCACTAATTCAGTCAGGTTCCTTTGAGTGGAGGGGAGGGGCTTGTTCAGGTAAGTGAAGTCCTGACTGCAGTGTGCGCATACAAGAGGTGTAAACTAATGTTGGTTTAGACTTTCTCCTGTCTGATTGAAAATGTTGCTTTAGATTTCTTGAAACAGGTATTTTTGGTGGCAGTCTTTGTTCCTGATGGTTCAGGAGCTGCACCCATGGAACTGGGCTGGTTATGCATTATCAGCAGAGAACATTTTAAAATCATTTAGAAGCCTTCACCCCTGCAGGTGGCACAAGTGCTGGCAGCAGTAGGTTTTTACATCTGTTCTAATTGTTGTAAATGGATCGTGAGATTTCATAGCACAGAAACATGAATGAGAACAGAGGGATTCTTAGTGCTATTTTCAAGTTCTGGAATAGAACATATTCTAATGCTTGTCTATGTGATCTCCTCTGTGTTTATGTGTATCTTTTCGTGATTTAGTCACCTGCTCCTGATGTGGTTTGTTCTTGTAATCTGCTGCTGCTGGGTTCTGGTGTCTTCTTTCCCACAGCTTTCTTCTCTTAGTCACCTTTACCCATTTTTCTGTAAGTAGTTTAGCTTTCTTAGGCTCAAAATCACAGATGGAGGCATACTTCTATTCTCTGATGGCAAGCATCACAATTCCCTATTGGAGCTGGGAAAATTAATTTCTGGGAAGAATTTTTCTCTCTGGATTTGAATGTCCTCGTCATTGTGTACTGTACAGTATGCATATAGTTAGCAGTATGTACTCAGTCTCACACAGACTCAGTGTTTTGGGCATGCCCTCCCTAGTGAAATCTGCAGCTAGCTTAGGTGACAAATCCTGCTTAGCATATACAAAATTTTAGTTTTGTTTTATTTTTTACTATTCATACTTCGGGCATAATATGTGAAACTAAGGGGAATCAGGCATGTTCCTGAGGTGGAATATATTCAGGGAGAATATTGAGTCCAACACAAAGCATAGCAGCATGGAAACTTTTTAGTGAATGCCTATATTCTAGTGAATGCCTATTTGCCTATATTTTTAGTACAGGCAAAACATTCTCCCTTTACCCTATTTTGTGAATCGCTGAATGGATTTGAGGTAAGAACTTTAAAATGAAACAGCAGCAAACCTTCCACAACTCATCAGCCAAAGACCACAGTAGCCATGCTTCATACAGAAACTTCCACCATGAGTCCATAGTGTGGCAGAGATTTTAATTAAGAGAGATATGGGGCTTATAATGGGAAGTTCTGGCAACTGGAGCTGCAGTTTGTGCTATCAGCTCTAGCTATGACTTGAAGGGGTTTTATTTTCTCAATAGTTTCCATGATGTTGAGTTGTTTTTCTGTTCTCTTGCTGGTGTTACTTTTTTTCTTTAGTATATTTTGACTCATCCTTTTCTTAGTCTGATACCCATTTCCTGAATCTTCAGCCTCTGTGTTGATGTTTCAAGAATATATTTTTGAGTCTTGTGCTGTTTGACTTCATTCCAGTGGGTAGAAGAGGTAGAGTGCTGTGGCTTGCTTTTAGTAAGTAACAGGATGTGGGTCTGGGGCAGGAGGGTGGACTGTCATGTGGGTTTGTGAATAGGATTTGGTAGAGTTTTTTTGAATACAGGACATACTTCCGCCTGAGATCTCTATTATGACTTTGTTCACCTTCCAGTTTTCTCTGTTTTCTCTTGGATTTTATTTTTTAAGAGAACTGGATCTGTGAGGCCTATCCAGTAGATTTTTGCAAGACATAGGGACTTCCCTATTTCAGATTTCTGTAGTGCATGGTTTTGGCAGAGGTACTGATTTTTCTGGTTTTGATTTCCTGCTTTTACTGCTTATTGGACACTGTTCCCTTCATATTCAGGGTCAAGTTTTATCAAAATCTGCCCCCAGAAAAGGCTCTCTCTATTTGTTTGCTCCTTTTAACCTTTAACTACTGTGTTTAATGTATTGAAGAGATGGCATATGCATTTTACTTCCGTGGCCAGGATATTTCTGGCTATTTCACCTGGGACTGCTGTTTAGCCAGTTACTATTTTTGGCAAAATCAGCCATGAACTTCCAGAGAAGCATCTTTCCCTCTTTCCTTATTTCCTTCCTCATGTGTGTTCCAGCACAGTGCTGGATTTAGAATTGGGGTGATCATCACTTACTCATTGACTGATGAGAGGCTGTGATCCTGCATTGATATAAAAGTTTCAGCAGCAAGAGAGAGCCTGTTTTTAAGTACAAATCTTTTTCTTCCAAGGCATGTTTTTGACTTTTGGGCATAAAAATTTGGTTTCAAAATACCATTATTTTTAGTAATTTAGTGTGTTTTAAAAACTGACGTTTTTCCATGCCAAAGACTTTAAAATGAAAAATCTTATAAAAGGGGAAATGTAACTTATGCTAGCAAGAAATAAAGATGCAATTCATTCTATTAATTCAAATTGCACTTTTTTTCCTTTACATTGTGATCATATTAGCTACTCTGGTGACTTTGTTGTGTCACTTTCAGACTTGTCCCGAACACCTTTACCTTAAATGCTTTTGTGAAGGTCACTGTTGGCATTTAACTCAATGCTTGTATGACTTCTAATCCTTTCAGCAAGTTGTCCTTTTCTGTGGCATTCAGCTTGGGCCATTTATCTGTAGTTTGAAATGTTTACTAACCTGTTCCCTGTCCCCACTTGGCCAGTAGCCTTGTCTCCAGTGTTTACGTGGTTCAGCTGAGTGCTGCCCGGCTTTTCTCCTGTTTCTCCCATGTTCTGGGAGGAAACTCCACCAACAAACCAGTTAGAAGGCAGCCATACACCAAGCCCACCATTTGGTTTTCTGGCCATTATTTTTTGTCTTGCTCCTGTCTGCCCCTCCCCTAGCATGTCCATTGTCTGATGTTTACTCAGAACTTGTCACAGAGGGGCTTGAAACCTATTGCCTTTTTCAAACATACGAAGAGTGAGGATTTTGGGTACAAGAGTAGTAGTATGGCTCTGCATCATTTTGAGAGTAGATGGACAAAATTCTTACAAGTAGCTGGAAGCATCACTGAGACTCTTTGGTGGATCCAGATTTTAAAATCTGTACTGAAATAAAGTCCAGTAAAGATGTGGACTAGGCATTTGGCCACCAGTGAGGTTACTGTACCCAGCAGTAGCAGAATGTTTTTGTTACAGATCAAACCTGTGATTATTCGTGTGTCTGTTTATCCAGAGGGTTTGTGTTGCTTATTGTAACCCCAATACTTTCAGCATTATCAATGTCATTCTAAAGGTGGTGTTTGCTCTGGGAACCACCCCAGTCACTGACTTTCTCCATAAAATCTCTGTTTAGAGTTTTTTCACCATTCTTTTAAATAAATGAAGTTTGCTTGTTGATACATGGAGTGTAGGTTTTAACCATACAGTTGTGAAGGCTGCTGTCATGGTACATCCTAAGAAAAATTATACCTGAAATGAGGAAAGAAATACTGTGTGATTTAATGCAGACATTCTTCTTAATTCATATCGATCTGTGCTTAACTGTATTATTAATAAAATCCCATAAAATTGTATCTCTCTGTTGGCACATGTAGTGATATTAAACTGTCAGGTTGTTCATTTTGCTGAAGCCTAGAATTTAGGCCATTAAGAATTTTTACAGGTAGGTCTTAAAATATGTTATGCATCTGCATAGCACTGGAATGCCTGTTGTGCTTGAACCAAAACTTATGGAAATATTTGGATTGCTTAGGTAAAAAAATCAGAAATCTAAATCTAGCTTACAGACATGTTTGATGCTTGTGAAGAGTTTGAAAATATCCATCTGAATGGAATCCCAGATGTAACCAGTTTTGCTAAAGCTCCTTAGGCAGTACAAGAAGCATACCTGACAGCCATGCTTTTTTCCATAAACACTGTCAGAAACCTGTAAACTTACTTCTTCAGATGGTTTCAGTGGGGTATTTTTGTGTTACCTTCTTCAAATCACCATGGATGTGAATCTCTTTAAGGTACTACCAGCTGTAGCTAAGGAACCAGCCATGCTCAAGTTTTCTCTAGCTCTCTTGGTGCCTCTGTGTGTTTTCCCCTCTCGTTTGTAACTGCATTTTTTCCAACTCCTTTGTTAGGACTCTGACCGGAAGCATGAAGACCGCTGCAGGGAGAGGACCAAGATTGAGAAGAAGGACAGGCATCGGAGCCGCAGCCATTCTCAGGAGAGAGATTACTCTTACAGCAGACAAAAAGACAAATACAGAGAAGACAGCCGAGGAAGAGACTGGGATAAAAAAGCAGACAGAAGCAGAAGTCCTAAGAAATCAAAAGACAAAGAGAGGTCCAAGTACAGATGAAGGACAAGGAAAATACAGAGGGGAACTAAAATAATAAATTTAACTTTTTTCTTTTGTGATAGTGTTTTTTCTGTCATACTTATTGTAGTGTCTGACTGCAATATGCAGTAAGATTTTACAGCTTGATACCCTTCATTGGAACATGCTAATTCTAAAATTCAAGGTGAATCACTGCAAATTACTCTGCCCTGAAGTGCCTGTGGCTGGATAGAGTATTTCAGTGGACTGTGAAGAAAGATAACTTCTTACTGATTATCTGGGAAGGCAGATATTTAAGGAACATAATCAGCTGAAACTATCCCATGGCAGAAAATTCTGACTAGGCAGGGCAGGCGGGATGGTTGCAATCTCCAGACCTAAGCTGAGCAGAGATGCTGAGGGTATTTAATACAGGACTGTGCTTTCCAGCACCATTTGCCCTTTGCTTTGGTAAAAACAAAGCTGGAGTCCAACATCTTTGGTGCTTGTTGTAATTAGAAAACAGAACAAAAAAACCCCCACCTTCCTGTAATGTTGAAAATAACATAGAAAATGCTGTAGCAGAAGCAGCTTCTTCACTTTGACGTAGCTGAGGCCTGTTTGAAGGGGAATGCCTCATGCTTCGAGGCTCTTTGTTCCTTAGCCGAAGGCTTAGAAACCAGCTCCTCAGGGTTTTCTATTGGATTCCTTTACTTGCAACAGCTTAAAAATGTGATGTAGACTCTAAATTGTTTTATTATATGGATTTCAGTAAGTTTAAGTTTGAGACCTATTTTGATGTCTTGCATTATAGTTCCTTAGTTCTTTGTAGTCTTGAGCTTGAGTCCAAGACTTAAAGTGGGCTTGACCAAATACAGGAAGTGTACTTGGCTAAGAAGCTGCCTCATGATGAAACTCTTACTTTTGTGTCCTTCAAAGCTCAGAACTAGAAATCCTGGGCTTCCATAACTGTCTCCTGGCAAAACGTTTCTAACTGCCTGAGACCCTGCAGGGGCTGATGCCATCCTTGCAGAGTCTGAGCAAGAGCCCTCTGTCCCAGAGGAGAGGTAAAAGGGAAGCCTGTTGCTGGAAGTCTCCCGGGGGATCTGGGGCTGAGGACTGCTCACTATTCCTGTCAAGAAAATTTCTGCCTTCTGTCTGGGCATAACAAGACTCCAAGGAACTGTACTAGGTCAGGTGATGGTACCTTTGGAGTAGTGCTATGGAGGCAGTAGGTTGTCTCGAGCTCCTTCCTGCTCTTGTCCTGCTCTGTTAAAGAAACAAGGATTGCACTGTCCTACTGTTCTCAGTCCTGCTGTCCTCCATACAACATTTTTAACTTGGAAGAAGCACTGGCCAGATTTGACAAGGATGTGGAGATAGTGAGGCAGTTGTGTTCTTGCTTTCTTTAGGAAATGGCAGTCATAGAAACAAACTAAAGCTTCCAGCTGGAGAGAATGCTGGATTCTTGCTGAACATCACAGGTCCTCTTGTTTGAGCGTTGTGACTTAACATTACAGAGTTTCAGCAGCCATTCCTAGGCTTCAGCTAGCCCTCAACCACCTGTAGAACAGAGAGGACTTACCAGTGTTTAGAAACAAACACCCTATTTCAGGTGAATGTGCTCACTTTTCTACAGCAGAAATGGCTTTTCTTTTATTTGCAGCAGATAAATCCTTAACACCTGAAAGTTTAAATAAGTAGTATATGGAAGTAAATAGTCCATTTTCATTGTTGGCCAAAGAGTCTTCAGAACTAAGGGTTAAAAAATCAATGCATCCAAAAGGTTTCGAGTTTCTGATTTTCAGTATGCCTTGGTGCTGTTAAAAATGCACAGTACCTTCAGATTAGTGAAATTACCCGTTTGTATTTTTTAGGAGGAAGCTTTCAAATGTGGATGTTCAAAAATAAGGTGATATTAATAGGTGATTAAATGACAGTATAGAAGCTCCCAATTTGGGGGCAAGTACTTAATTTTAGGGCTGCATTTCTAGGCTAGTCTGCTGACACTGGAGGGGTCACAGTTCACCTGGCACATAGACAGCAAAGCACTTGGGTTAGATGGGATTTACTCCTCCTGTCATTGGAAATTATGGTCGTGTACATGTGGTTCTCCTGGGAATGGCACGAACAAGCTGGAACCACAAACATTTCCTACTGTACCTGTCCAGCCAGAGGTGTTGGAGTGGATAGGACTTTATTATCTGGGAGCTGAAGAGTTGACTTGTTTTAATCTAATGAGAAGTCACACTTCCCTGTCATTTTCTTTTCGTCAGTGCTTTCTCCAGCCTCAGTTTTGTTATTGACCTTTGGTGCTTGTGGTAGTTGAAAAACAGAACCAAAAACCTTCTTCCATGATGTTGAAAGTAGCATTGAAAGTGTAGCAGAAGCATCAACTTCTTCACTTTGACTTAGCTGATGCTTGTTTGAAGGGGAACACCTCATGTTTTAGGGCTCTGTTCAGTGGTTAAAGGCTTAAAAACCAGCTCCTCAGAGTTTTCTATGGGATTCCTTTACCTACAACAGCTTAAAAACGTGATGTAGACTCTAAACGGTTTTATTCTGTGGATTTGAGTAAGTTTGTTACTATTTTGCTCTCACATGTTGAAGTTTTTTAATTCTTGGTAGATCCCTTGAGTTTGAGTCCTAGACTAGGAGTGGACTTGGCCAAAACCATGTTATGAATAGGATCTGGTAGCAGAGCACTGAAGGCAAGTGAGAGGGAGGGTAGGTTGCAACAGAGATCTCTCTAATCTCATGGACCTCACACAAGTCAGAGGAAGTAGCATAAATGTTGTGTCCAAGTGGTTGGCATTGCAGGATGGGAGTTACCCAAACCTGGTCGTGATACCCCTGGACTCTCTGGAGATAAAGCTCTACCTGCTTCCTTCCACTTGTCAAAACCACACCCAACCCTAACAACCACACAAGCAAACCAAACCAAATTCTCCCCCACTCCCCTCATCTATTAGTTATTTGGACAAGCATTTTTAAATTTTCCAAGAAGTTTAGAACAGTTTCTGATTCTGTTGCTGCTGTTATCTTTGTCCTTCTCAACCTGCTGTAGCCTGATTTTTTTTCATGTAAAACTTGTATGTTATTAGCAACAGGATTACAGGTTTTGCTTTTAAGCTTCCTGGAGCGTGGGTAATGTCTCTCCTTTTCTATCAGTCACCTATTGCACACAGAGGAGGTGCAAGCAATTTGAAAAATGTTAAATTTCCATCAGATTTGTGTAAATACTTGCTTCAGGGTGGTATTTTTGTGTAAAACGCTTGGTCTGGCCACTGATGGAATGTGCTTTTTCTCAGTGAGCAAGCCACTATCACCTTGGTTAAATGTGGTAGCTGTGTTAAAAGGTACCAGCAAACTGTGTGTTGGTTTAGGTCTTATGAGCTTACAATAAATCATTGAAGCTGAAAGACAGTTCCAAGAGCCCTCTGAAATCTCAACCTGAACGGCAGTAAACTTTTGAACTTGAAACTTGTTTGGGACTTTCTGACTCTGTAAAAGGTACTTTTTTATTTTAAGTCCGGTGGAAAACAACTTGACTCATAGCAGTATCTTGTTATATAAAAGGAGGAAAAATAGATATTTTAGGCCAGCCAAGTAGGGATCCTGCTACATCAGACATTGTGGATGGGGTTGCAATTTTCCAAGAAGTTACCATTGTTTGCATTATTGGAATTGGTTTTCCTGTTTTTTGTTCTCTCTGTTCTGTGGTCAGATGGAGTGCTTGCTACAGTGGCAGAGTTTTGGGGAAGCAGGAAAGGTGGTCATTTTGGCAAACATGTAGACATACCTCTTCTAAAGATAGTGGCTTTCTGCCAGTGTGAATACAAGATTGTCTGTCAGGAACTGAGCTGGTACTCTAGTAGGACCTGCTAAGTTAGTGATGCAGGCTTTTGGGGTGAACACCTGTCTCCAAGTCAAAATTTTCAGTGTCTCCAACAGGGAAAGAAGTTCACTGGCAGAAAACATCCAGATTTCTCCCAATTGTAAAAAATTGTAATTAAAATCAGGAGCATAGCTTATAGCTATGCTTATACTGCTGAGAGAGCTTGGCTTGAGGGTCTGACCTGAGCCTTCCTGAAGGGAGCAGGGAAATACTCTCACTTGAAGCAGGATGGAGAATATATTAGTTCCACAATTATTAAAAATATTCCTGGCAATAGATCTACATTTGATTTAGCACATGCTTTATTCTGGCTGTGTTCTGCTGGTTAGGGGCTAAAGAATTTCCACTGTGTTGCTGTGGCCACATGCTTGTTTGGTAGACAGCAGGTAAACTTTTCAGATGAGGAAGAGGCTGATAATGTTTCTCTCTTGTGCTGATGCAATAGTGAGTGTTTCCTTTAGCAAAGCAAATACTTCACTGAGGTGTGTAGACCAAAACACCTGAGGTGTTCCACCAGTTTCAAGAGAGTGGTTTTTCCATGCAGGAGTCTAACATCACCAGGAAAGAGGTTTTGCACAGGGAGCCTTCTTCAAAGTCGTGCTTGGTTTACTCCGTAGCCTCCAGGAGCAGCTGCAGCAAGGCTGCTTGTTGAGGTTTGAGGTGATTCTTTGAGGTTGATGGTGATTCTTTCTGGTAAAGGTCTAGTTGTTACACTGATCAGTAAATCCTCAGTCCTCAGCACTGAAACATCCATTGGTGGGGAGATCTTCCCCTCTGAAAACTTCTCCTGCTGCAGCTCTTTCCCTCTTCAGCATAACAATGGCCTTGAGCAGCAATAAATCTGCTGGGAAAACTCAGCATGCTTGTCAGCACAAGGGAGCACAGCAGAGAAAGGAAACGTCTACAAAGCCACAGCCTTTGATGCTCAAACGTGTGTCTGTGCTGCTGAGTGAAAGGGTGTGAGGCCATCTGAAAAGTTGAGTTATTTCTCATGGTCTTCTCTCTGGTAGCTGGTGATCACCTCAGTAAACAGGTTTCAGGAACTAGCAGAGGGTCTTCCTGGCTGCTTTCAATTTGAATGATGTTGAAATCTTTTGCTCATGGCTTTTTGCAGTAGATGGGCATGGTCATTTCAATAGAAATGAGATTCCTTTTATCTAACTGGCTTATCTTTTCTTTTTATAATTTCTAGTTTGTTCCTATTCAGGTGGTAAAACCCCCATTTTACTGAGAAGTAGGGGTTAAAATACCACACAGTGCAGTGTGCTTTGCTCTGTTGCCTGCCTGGGTTAAAAATAATGCAGCAACTTTCTTTCCAGTAGTACTGCTAGTGGAGGTCTTGTGATGAGGCGTGGGGTGTTATGAAAGCTTAAATGGAGCAGAGAAGATCCCTCCTCTCCAGGGATGTTTGGAGTTTAGGTTGCACTTGATGATCTCAAAGGTCTTTTCCAGCCTAGTTCATGCTGTGATTCTGGGTCCAAGGAGTGAGGAGTCAAAGGTTGTTCTGCTCTCGCAGCTGTTCTGGGCAGCAGGGAGCTAGCATGTTTCTTTAGTTGTGGCTCTAGGAACACTTCCCTGTTTCTGTAGCCTTAACCTGCCCAGCTTTGTGGGTTAGAGGAAGTGTTGTGCCAGAAGTAGGATGGAGGCTGTGTCCTGCCCCTTTATCCTGTGACTGCCTGAGCCCTGCTTTACACAACAGCAGGGCATCCTGGCTCCCAGAGGGTTTCCAGGAGTCTGGGTGTGATGTAAAGGTGCAACCATCACTTGGAAAAAGCGAGGGTGAGGCTTGCAGCAGTGAGCAAACACTCTGGGTTAAACAGGATACCACTACAAAGGCTTTGGCCACCCTGCTTACTCCCACAAAGTGTGCAGGGAGTGGGATTTCTGACTGGGAAAGGTCAACCCTGCTCTGGTGCGTTGCCTTCTGACAGTGGCAGAGGTTCTCTCCTGCCACAGCACGGCACCCCAGCCATCCCTCAGGGCAGAGGGCACTGCACATGCAAGAGCTGTCTGAAGCATCCAAAAGGTCCCAGAGGATGACTCCTCTTAGAGTCTCCAACCCATCTTGCTACCTAAAATTGGATTTTGGGTGTATTTCTTCACAATTTCTTCACAGTGAGGTAAGGAAAAAGCAGAGGAACACCTCAGGTTTCCATGAAGTGCCTGTCAGACTTTGCTGTGGATAGGCTGAGCATCTCTGAAGCAGTGTTTCAGTTGAGGCACCAGCAGGCTAAAGGGGGTTGTTTGGATTTTGATATTTCATTGAAACGTCCCAGAGCAGGTTCCTTCAGATATGGAAATGTTTGAATGAGCCTTTGCAGTATCAGGTGCTAAGCAAAATGTTGATTTTTTAAAAAGTATTTTTCCCACATTTCCCCAGAGGTCAGGAATTTGCCAGATGCATGGGAATGAGGCTATGCTAACTTGGCCCAGCAACCCTGGTGGAAAATTTTTCACTTGACCCGGAATTCATATGCAATGTTCTCACTGCCCAGTGTTCTGCATCCCTGCTGGAGTGAGTCTGACTAATTTTTGCCTGTGACTCAGAACAGAGATGTGTTGGGAACCTCTTCTATTTTTTTATTTTTCCTTTTGAAAACTGAAGTGAAAGTTTATCAAACTATGGTTATATGAGAGCATGGCTGGCCAAATGAGGAAGTAAAACCTTCCTATAAAATGAGTTCTGCTCACTGCACTTATTTGCCTCAGTTACATCAGCCTTACCTCTAAATACAAGCTGGTGACTTCCTGGTGAGCCTGGTTCTGCTCTGAATCCAGCTTCTGGCTGGAGGATGGTGGGACAGCACTTCTGGGCCACAGAAAGAACAGCTGCCAGGTAAGGTACAGAGCAAGAGGGATTACCTGTGGGCACAGCTCACTCCCTGGGGAATTTGGCTTCATTATTTTTAGCAAACTGGGCAGGGAATGTGGGGAAGAAAAAGGCAAATATTTTCTTAGTCATCAAGACAACAAATGTCTGGTGTTGCTGTGAAGAGTTTATGAAGAGTTATGTGCATCTTTCATTTGTGAAAATAAAAATTCTTACTTTTCTGAAGGTAGAGCAGCCCCACCACATGGCAGGGCTCCAATGGGCTGTGAGTCTTAGGTGGTTTGCAGTGTCATTCTCAGGGGTGAAGGAGGGACAGGGGCCAAGTGGTCCAGCCCTGAGGTGTGAGGGGCAGCCCTGTGGTGGCAGGGAGCTGTAGCTGTGCTCCCTGTGCTGCTTGGCATACACATGAACTTTAGAGAAGACCTTATCCTGCTCTGCCTTGACCAGGTTGTCTGAGTCCCCTCTGCCTCTGCTTGGGCAGAGCAGGCCTTTGAGGGGGCTTTGAAGAGCCCTGTGAGTCAAATCGGTCTTTACTGGGGCTCTGTGCCCTGAGGCTGCTGGAGGTGCTGCTCTGACTGGTCAGAAGAGGAGCAAATACCTGAGGGAAGGAAAAATTATTCTCTAAAGTCATTCAAGATGTAGTCAACCAGTTCTTTGGAAAAGTGCTCTCAATTATAATTTTCTAATCTTAAAATTGAAATAGAATTTTGGAAATCTGACTGAAGCCATTTCTTCTCTGTCTCTGTGTGTGTGTGTGTGTGTGTGTAAGAGGAGTCACAAGAACACAGAGAGAGTGCTTTTTGAGTTAGAACATAGGATGGGCACACCATTATCTATGGATAAATTATTCTATGAAATGAGAAGATTTTGGCTTTCAGTGAGTGAAAACAAAACCAGATTCCAGTGGGATCAGCTGAGATGAAGGGAGGAAAGTGGCAGGAGGAAGTTGAGGCAGTTTGCAAATGAAGGTCATAATGTTTATAAATGGAATTTCACAACCTGTTTGTGATAGCAAAATCTGGACTCTGTGATACACGATTTCTCCTCTTGTCCTGTTTTTTATGCTGGTTATAAGCAGCCAGCTACATGCTGGACTTGGGCACACTTCTGACTGTTTACTAATGTGTAAGCCAGGGATTTTATTGCCCTTTAATTCCCCCTTGGGAAGCGTGACCTCAATGTTTTCTGTGACCAAGGCTTCCATCTCAGTTTTTCCAAATTATCCTCTCTGTGGTGAAAACCCTGCAGTGCCTGTGTCACCCATTTATGATGTTTGGCCACACTGCAGCAGAAATCCAGTGGTTAAATTTGCAGAATTATCATTCTGCTGCTGATGGCTGATACTGCATCCCATCAAGCCCAGACACCCACCCGGAGCTCAGCGCTTCCCAGGATCTCCAGGCCAGAAGGATTCACTGCTTGCACAGAGGGACCAAGCCTTGCAAAAAGAAACAAAGTGTGCAGACATGGACCACGGGCTTGGTGCTGCCTGGGATGGAGCTAGGAATGTGTTGTGTGAACAACTTTCATCCAGCACCTGCTCATGTGTCCTGGAGGCTGCAGGGTGGATGTGGCCTCTGCCCCCTCTGCAGCTGGTAAAATTCTAAAGGATTGAATTGAACCTCATTTCAGGTGAAATCCAGGACAAACATCCATGCAACACAATGTGGTGCTAACATGGGAAATTGTTCTGATAGTAAAAGATAAGGGGGAGAAAAAAGAAAAAAACCATCAGAGTAGACAGAAATACAGGTCTGAAAATAATAGTAATGGCAATCAAATATGTGGTAAATCTTTTCATCTGAAGACATAGTAAGAAAAGTTTTAATTAGCAATTATTTATTTTTGAAAGTCTAGGCATTTAAAAAAAAGGAAGTAGCACACTTTCAGTGTTTGTAGACCCCTAACTGCATACCTGGAAGTAGGTGTGACTGTGGTGCTAGCCCAGATGTGACTGCATCTGCTTTATTTTGTTACATTGATGTATTTTAGCTCAGACAGTAGCTGTTCCAAAGATGAGAAAACATTTCAATAATGAAAAAGCACTTTAATTTTCATTTTTAGTCAATGAATTAAAAACAAGGATTAGATGTAAAAAAAAGTTACAGAGTGCACTGTGAGGAAAACAGTCACTCACACAGACTAAAATAAGCAATGCTTTAGTTTAGATGGAAAAATGCACATGGCAACTGTTTTCCCCTGGCAGTTATAACATATTTAAAATATGCTTTATTTTATTGATGATGTTCATCATTTTTAATCGAGTGCCAGATTTCTCCCAGAGAATTGCTGAAATTTATAAAGCTACACAGAAAAGTAAAAATCAAAGTTTCACTAGGTGAAGTTATAACTAATTATCATGTTTTCCTGCTGAACTAATCAGTTTTAAATTAACTGAACCCAGCATGGATTTCTTCCCCACAGCCTGAGAAGGCTCTTATGCCTTAGGGAGGAGCTTCTCTCCGAACCCTCTCCCAGATCCTTGCTTCCAGTACCTCCATGCCTTCTCCCACATGGTTGCAGCCTCTGGCTCCTGGGGTGGCTCCTGCTGGGCAGGCAGTGGCTGGCAGGCTGGGAAGGGCAGCTGGGATGTGGTTCTGGCTCTGGGCTCAGCACGGAGGTGGTTGTTTGGTCAGTTAAATCTGGATCTGACTGCAGTCACAAAGGGGGGACAGCCACCCTTACATCCCTCGGGTGGGTAGAAGAACCAGACACAGCTTTTAACCAGGGAGCACCAGTAATTTCAGCTTTGTGACAAGAGATGCTTCAGTGCATACAAGCCAACCATGGCTGAAGGTGTTGGGCTTGACAGAGGAGTGGTCACCCTGTATGTTCTCCTGTGTCACCCTTGCTGGGCTTGGGCAGCTCTGGGTATCCCTGACTGTGCTGCCCATCACCTTCATTCACTGGGTAGACCAGAAATTTACGTGGAGATTATGAAATTGCTTTTTGCTACTTTTGCACACTCATTTCTGAATTACCTTGCACTAAACGTAAGTGAAATTGAAGCCGCTTTCTGGATCACCTGCTTCTGACTGCTTTCAGAAAAACAATCTGCTTCTTTGAAACTAAAGCCCTCACCAAAATAGCAAGTAACAGGAAAAGAGTAGTCAGGCATCATTAGAACTGATGAGTGACAGAATTTCAGAATTTATGTCCGTATACACACAGACAGACATGTAGTAGGAAAGAGGAAACTATAAAAAAAATAAATCTATTTCCAGATACTTTGCAAACAGCCGGTTTCCTTAAATCACTGGATGAAATTTGGCTATACTTGTTAAGTTGCTATGGCATCTGAGCCCGTCCAGTAAAACTTGACAGATATTTATCTGGGGCTGAGAAACCACCCAGCAAATTGAAAATCCCCTTTGTGTCATTTCCTGTGAGATAAGTCTGAAGAACCAACTCACGCATGCAGCCTGCGCACAGGCAGCCTGGCACAGCTCACCAAGTCAAGTGACACCTGTCTGACATAATATTTGGAGAGTGACGAACATCGCATGGGACACTCTGGTGCTTTTATAATTAAGAGCACACCAGAAAAATGCTTTAATGCTGAGAGAAGGCTGGACAGTCTCCTCAGAGAGAAGAGCTAATCTGCTGGTCTCTGCTGTGCACTAGGCAAAGGACTGAGATAATTGCATGTTCTTCCTTAATGCTTGTGTTTTGTTGTTGCTAGTCTTTCCCTCCCTGAAGCTGATGCCTGTGGGACACAGCTGGGAAGAGAGGAGCATCAGGCTTAAAGGAACATAAGTGCTTGCTAAAATGGCACTGGCCAGTTCAGTTTCTAGCAAAGCAGCACCACCACACTCCAGAAAAGTTTCTGCAGCAGGGGTGGAAGCGCACCAGAGCAAGATGGATTTTTTCTGCAAGCTGGGCTATGGTAAGCAGGACATCTGCAAAGTGCTGGAGAACCTGGGCCAAGAGGCCCTGGAGGACGATGTGCTGAAAGAGCTGATTCGGATGGGGAGCAAACCTCAGGCTCTGGAGAAGCAGGCTCAGCCTTCCCAGCTAAAGCTGGTAGCCCGTGGATCGTGCAGCACCACAGCGGGGCTGAAGTGGCTTGGAGAAGATGAGAGTGATTCTTCTGATTCCCTGAGGCCCATTGTGATCGATGGCAGCAATGTGGCCATGAGGTAAGCTCGTTTCCTGACAGGCACCTCTCCTCCTCTGAAGCTCTTGACTTTTAAAACTGATGGCTTGAAGTGTGTTTTTCCTTCAGGTGCATCGATGCATTTGGACTATTGCTTATTCCTGTTCTTTGGCTGATGCACAGCTTTTCAGGAGCTGCTGGCTCAATGCCCATGAATATGCACATCACATGCAAATACTGGCTCGATCTGCATTCTGACCTTCCCTAAGGCAAACTCTGCCCACTCTTTGTGGCAGTGTCTCTCCCTTGGAGCTCACCACCCTTTCCAAATGGGCACCTAGGATTTCTAAACCTGAGATGTTTCCTGGAAAAATCCAATGAACAGACAGACAGACCACCCAACAAATCTAAGGAGAGGGGAAATAAAGTCAGGTGACTGTGGTTTCTAACAATATCACACTTTTACTGCTTTGTTTTGTTAGTAAACTCCAAAAGTAAATGGAAGCCAAATCGAAAACCCACAAAAATTATACAAGCTGGGAACATTTCCAGGCTTGTATAACTTTTGTTGGTTTTTGATTTGGCTTCCATTTTAGGTAAATATCAGGGAATTGATAGTTGGCTTGTATGGAATAGATTCATTTCCCCCTCAGTCACTCTGTTTCTGGGAAACGCCGCATCAAGCCATGCTGGCCAATCACATTTCCTGAGCACAGCCCTGGCTCTGTGAAGGTGCTCTTACAGATGGGGAGCCTGGCATGTCCCTGTGGATGGGATGTCCCAAGGCAGCAGCGAGCTGGCCCCTGTTTATCCAAGCAATATGGAGCCAGGATGCACTGGCTATCCATCTGTTTTCTCTGTTAACTTCCCTGTCTGCTCAGCAGGGCCAAGCCCATCCCTGCAGGCTGGGACAGGGCAAAGGAAGGCTTCCTCCTTCTCTTGGCTGTCTGTGAGATGAGGTGACACCACATCCCCACCGGTTAGAGAGAAAAGTGGCCAAGCACATCCAGAACAACCGGAGACTAAGCAGATTATGCCATCTTGTGGGTGAAGGGAGAAATCCCAGACAAACTAAGAGGTTCCCTGCTCAAGGCAGCTCGCTAGGAGTGGGAAATGCACAACAGGGCAAAATTGTTTGGCCTTGTCTGGGCCATGGGCTTGGTAGCCAGGTGTTAGAATCTGCCCTGCTTTGCCTCTTCACCCAAGCCCCTCCTCAGGGGCTCTTTCTTGCCTCTGCAAAAAAACTCAGTGGGCACCCACTGAGGCAGTGTGGCTGAGCTGATCCCCCACCCTGTCACTGTGCTGGGGTCAGCTTTACCCATGGTGAGCCACGGGCTCTGTTCTCAGCTCTCCTGGCACAGCAGCCTTAAGTTTCAGAAAGGCAGAGGTTTTACAGCTCCTCTCAGAGATCCCAAACTCTGCCTTGACATCGAGTCTGTGGATGGTGGAGGAGACTGTTGAGATGTCAGTTCAGCTGGTACTGAAAGGGAGCAGCTGCTTTCCTCTCCTGGATGCCTTTCAACGTGGTGCTGAATGGCTTTGGCTGGTGGGGTAGTCCTGGTCAGTGCTTTCAGTATCCTTGCTTTAATTTCTCTGCTTTGCTGCTGACTGACAGAGAAGGACTGTTTGCAGATGTCAGGGGAAAGGGTTGTTAGGTTCCCTTGCTGGAGAAAACTCCATCATCATCAATACCAACAACCGCAGAAGTGCAGCAGAAGCAGAAATTTAAGAATTAAACAATTGAGAAGTTAGAGCTCCAAGGGGCAGCTGTCTGTGTGGGGAAAAATATCTCGAGCATTTATGTTTATATCTCAGGATTGCTGTTCCTGGGGCATTTTGGAGTTGGCACTGAGGGCCCACTGTGGAGTGCAAGGTTTTGAGAAGGATGGATATGCCCCAGGGTAATAAAGCAACTGGCTGGGCAGTCTCCAACCATCAGTCAGGGAAGCTGAATGGAAAAGGACCCTGCCTTCAACCAGTCTCACTCATCAGGCACCTCAGTACCCCGGTATTTCCATCAGGTGTAATGAGAAATCTCACCACCAGCCAGCCTGTCCATGGGAAGCTGAGCAAGACTGGTGGAAAAAATAAATGGAGTTGTATTAATAGAAAAAGGGAAGTGTCATAACCATATTCTCTGCACACTGCTATCTCCTCTAGTGCTTGCACTCCCACCTGGTTTTAAAGCTGTGGTAGCTACAGAGGCCCCTTCCCAGCCTTTCTGACAAAGCTTTGGCTGAGGTTGTGTCATGACCGCGTGGAGAGGGGCCATTTGCAGTTTTCAAAAGAAGTTGATTTGCCTAAACTAGCTGTCACAGGAGTTGGAATGGCACAAATTAAAAAGGATGCTGATGATGGATTAACTGCTGGAGTCACAGAGATGCCAAACTGCTGCTCCATCTCCTGAGAGATGGGCCCTGCAGATCTGTGACCCAAGCACAGTGTACCCTGCTGCTGGCAAGGGGCAGAGATGAGACTGAGTTATGACAGATCATGGATGGGTTATGGTCCATGGACTCCTGGGTTCTGTGGGGAAGGCAGGAGCCAGAGTGTGCCCACCCAGGGAGGATGGGGAGCTCCGAGAGCCCTGTTCCATTGCACAGCAGTCACTGCTGTTCCGTGGGGACCTGCAGCCCCCACACGTGCACAGACTGCTCAGGTGCTCCACAGGTCTGGCTGCAGCTGTACAGCAGCAGCTGGATAGGCTGATCATGCTGAGCAGCAGTTCCAGGTGCCTCACTTTCCTTGCTCCACTCAGACTTTTGGCTGACCCACTTATGCTGGAATACTTCACTTTCTGCACAGGATTATCCATACAAGTTGCCAATATTTAAGAAAGATGTTGCTGAACTTTGTTTGAGTCATGGCATCAAAGAAGTATCTAGACTGCCTTTTAAAGGCAGTTGTCTGAAAAAGTCACTCAAACTTCCAATTCAACAGTCCAGATGATGTTATGAATATCCTGGAATGATCCTATCCTTTAAAACCATTCTAAAATGGAGATTAGCTGTGCCAAGCACATCAGACCATTTGTATTGATAAGAGTTTTGGATGATTTCCTATTGCCTTGGTAGGTCTTAATAGGCAGCCAGGTTTCTTCCTACAAATTGTGCTATTTTTCATCTGTGGTGACCATTTCAGGACAGAAATTTTTATTGGATGTAAAACCAGCTTTGGTTATGAGGCTGGTGTAGACAGACCCTAGAGATTAATCCCTAGGAGGGTGGTAGGACACTCATTTAAGACTGTGCCTTGACTGGTCTGTCAGTGCAGGGGGGTGGAGCAGCCAAGAGAGTCGTTCCCAAGGGCCTTTTGCAGAGGTGAAAGCCTGAGTGAGACTGGCAATTTCATGCAGAAAGGTCAAAGGACAAGGATGAGCATTCTGTAGGTACTGTGAAGGCATTTATCCACTTGGGACTTTGTGTACAGTTCATTTCAGTTTCCCTCTTAGGGAGGCAGTTCCCAAGCTACCTTCCTTTACACATACACTGTGCTGTAGTCAAATTTCAGATAAGTGAATGCCAAGCAGTAGGAACTTTCAGGGAAGGTGGGGCATTTAGAAGGATGTCACCCCCAGATGTTTTCCTTGAGGTTATTTTCTGTCTGATGCGGCATACTGGATTCTTCAGAAGTCACCTTGCTGGCACTCCTAGAACACTTGTCTTAGGGCTTTCCTACCTCTCTGTGCAATGAAGAAAATATCCATCAACTAGAGCAAGGCAAAAGTGGGCCTGAGATGCCTCTGGCTATCTCCACTGATGTCTTGTCCCTTTTTTGTTCTCTACATTTCCTATCCTGCCTCTTACAGTTTTTCTTCCCCTTTATTTTGTCTCATGTTTCCAAAAAAGATCACCTGCGATCATACCTGCAGCCACTTCAGCCATTAAAATCTCCAATGGCCCTGTTACCACAGAAGAAAATTCCCAGATTTTGTTTCTCACAGGAGCCTCATGGGTTTCTGCTTGTGCAGGAAGAAACTCTCAGCCCTCAAACCTTTTTCAGGCAAGGCATGCCAAGTGTTTGACAAGGCTTAAGATCTTGTTGGTACTTTAGAACTTAAGTCCATCCAGATACAGATGGAAGGAATAGGCTTGGGTCACAGAAATGGGGGATAGGACACCTCTGTTTTTAAGCATCCAAACTGTTTCAGATAAATCTTTGGCTCTGCTGGAGGAGCTGTTTGGATCTGTCCCACCAGGACACCCTGCCAGTTGTTTTCTTGGAAGCTGGTGAATGACACAAAAGCTGTTTATTTTGCCTTTTTCATTACTGGCTCAGTTCAAGAAAACTCTAAGCTTGATGAAAGCTTTGCCTCATCATCCTCTCTCTTTCTTTACAGCCATGGAAACAAGGAGGTGTTCTCCTGCTGGGGGATCCAGCTGGCAGTGGATTGGTTTCGAGAGAGGGGGCACACCTACATCAAGGTTTTTGTCCCGCTCTGGAGAAAGGAGCCCCCTCGACAAGACAGCCCCATCGCAGGTGGGTCACATCCTGGTGGAATTTGGCAGCCATTAGGTGCAGTTTGGAGAGAGGGGCTGTGTGAAGAACCCAGTACAGTTGTTTTTCCTGTAAAAAGCACAGAGCAAGTTGTGTATCAGGCTTCCCTAACTTAAATGAGTCATTAATTCATTGCCCCATTCAGTGCTCCTGGCGAGCAGCTCAGACTGCTTACAAGGCTTTGTTACACTGCTTTAAACCTTCTGCTTAACAAGCACAAGGTGCTGCCAAGCTGGGTTAAAGAAGGAGTTTGTCAGCTTGCAATGAGTCTATGGAGCCTTTGAGGCCTGCCAGGAGACAGTGATGTTCATTAGTGGATGACTATTATCTGTCAGCCTGCTACCCAACACAGAGGGTGCGTGGGCTCCCCTTCCAGGAGAAGAAAATGCATCAGCAGAAGTCTGTGGAGGGGAGTGAGACTCGGTTTGTAGAGAAATATTTTGTCTGGGAATCAGCCAGGTTTGGGCCAGCAGCCTGGTGTCTGCAGATGAGGTGGATGTGCCTTCCTGCAGAGAAGGAATGGCAAGAGGTCAGAGTGTCCTCAACAGCAGCAAAAGAGGTTTATTTATGTATTTTATCACACAAGTTTTATCTATCTCCATGTGAAGCTTACATCAGGGCTGGTTATGAGCCTTCTGGCATCTAGCAGGGTAAGAAGGGCACTGCAGGGATTCAGTATCAGACTCTGCTGTAGAATTCAAGGCATTCTTTTACAGATAAGACTTAAAAATCAAAAAAGGGTGTCTCAAAATTTACAGGTGAGGTAAAACCTCTTTGTAAAAGACCTAATTTTCAAGTTGCCAAATAACCACTGTTAGATATCACTACATCTGAAAATTTCACCATGAGTTTCCTAAAGTGCTGAAGTATCTTTATATTCCTGTGGGTTTCTAGCAGACATTTGAGACCTGGCCATAATTAGTTAATTTGTTTCTCTTTCATTTTTTGCTTCCCTCCTCTACTTCTGCCAATCCCCTCACCAGATCAGCACATCCTTGAGGAGCTGGAGAAGCAATCTATCCTGGTGTACACCCCCTCCCGGAAGGTGAAGGGCAAGCGGGTGGTTTGCTATGACGATCGCTACATAGTGAAAGTGGCTTACGAGAGGGACGGAGTCATTGTTTCCAATGACCACTACCGGGACCTCCAGAACGAAAACCCCGAGTGGAAATGGTTCATCGAGCAGCGACTACTCATGTACTCCTTTGTCAGTAACAGGTAGGAGATGATGGTGTTATAGAGTTTAAACATTATGGGCCAAGTCACCTCCAGCATCAGAGCACCTCCCATCAGCAGCAGAATTCATGAGCCTTTTTATGAAAGGAATTTACAGCAGCTTTTCTTATCTCGTTTCTTGAGTGTCCAACTCCCTCAGCTTTGGTCTTAAAACCTCCCATGTCACTCTTCTGTGAACATTTCTACTTGAATGGCAGCATTAATGACCAGGTTTCCTTCTTTCCAGTCCAGTTTGTGATGTTGAACCAAGGGCTGGTATCTTTTAATTTCTGTTTCCTATGAGAAGCAGAATTAAATCCATGAGAGTATTTTTACTTCACCTACACGACAAAATAGGACTTTTCCCTTTGTTTCTGCAGCTGTAGCTTGCTAGAAGAGACAAGAAGCTGGTCTCTCTGGCCCTTCACCATCCCTGCTGAGAGAAGGTTTTCATTCTTCTACACGCCTGCGAGGCTGAGCTGAGTGCTCCTCAGTGTGTTCATACTAACCTCTCTTCTCTCCTGAGTTTCCTAATAGCTGAGGTGTCCAGGGGAATCACACTTCCCTGAGAGGGAACAGCCATGTGCTCACAGCCATGTGCTCCCATCCAAGGCTTCTTTTACTTTTCCAGGTTTATGCCTCCAGACGATCCATTAGGTCGGCACGGACCCACCTTAAGTAACTTCCTCAGCAAAAAGCCAGTGCTTCCTGAGAAAAAATGGCAGCCTTGCCCTTATGGTGGGTTTCTCCCCGTCCTGTGAGCTGCCCCTTGCTTCCCAGCAGTGCTCTCCCTCGGCTAGGGGCCGCTGCAATGTGCTGTCCTGCTTTGTGTGGTGAGCTCTTGGCTTGGAGCTGCTCTGAGGTGTGATGCTTTTCCCCCTCCTGCTTGAGTGGCTGCAGCCTCAGCAAAAGCAGCAGATGTTTCTGGCTCCTCCATCCTTGCCTGCACACAGCACCCCCGGGCACTTGGCTGTGCTGGCTGTCCTGCCCACACACACTTCTCACCTGGTGGAGTGGATTCTGCTGCAGCACTTGGGAATGGCCATCCAAACACTTTCCCTCTCTCCCCACCCGACAGTCCCCAGCAACATGCAGGTTTCTCAGAGGTAAGTCCCTATGCCATTTTTTAAAGCCACCTTCTGCAGCAGCAGGCCTCCCAGCCCGCTGAGTGCAGGAACTGAAACATGAATATCAGACACTTCCAAAATAGCTGAGACTTCCTTTCACTGCTGCTTCACCCTGCTATTAATATCAGCAATATTTAAATCTGGAGTCAACAGTACTGAGTTTGAAAATAGTACTTCCTCTTTTTTCTGCCTTTGTCACACCCAGCTCTGGGGAGAAGCGATGTGTGCATTAATTGAGGTTGGTGCTAGTGACAGCTTCCTGTCTGATTTGCTTTTATCTTTTCAGGTAAAAAATGCACCTATGGCAATAAATGCAAATTTTACCATCCAGAGAGACAACATCAAGCTCAGCTTTCGGTTGCTGATGAGCTCAGGGCCAAAACAAAGGTCCCGCTAGCCCTGGGGAAAGAGGAGGAGAGGTGTCAGTGCTCCCCGTGCGATGCCTGCACGGAAACTCTGCGGGAAGCCAGAGGCTGCTCCGGGCCCTCCTGCTGCCCGGGCCGCTCCCAGGGCAACTGCTCGGAGCAGACATTCCGTGCATGGGCCAGCAGTGCCGGCTCTGACCTGCGGCTGGACCGGCGCTTGCCGCAGCCGGAGCCGCTCCTGGAGAAGATGTCAGCAGTGTCCATCCGTGAGGACACCTACGGCTGCAGCTGGTCCCGATGCACCGCTCGGGACAGGGCGGTCGCGGACAGCCCCCAGCCCTGCTCCGCCCTCAGGCACAAACTGCTGTCGCTTCATCCCCCTCAGGGCTTGCAGCGCCCCGGCTCTCCCAGGTGCCCTTTCCAGCGAGGAGCGCTCCCGGCCGTGCCAGGCGCGATGTGCCCGGAGCGCAGCTGGGCTCGGGAGCGCCCAGGTGTGCACGGAGCGGGCCACGGGAGCCGTTCCTTCCCTCTCGGCGCTCAGCACGAACAGGCCCTGGAGAGCCAGCCCCGCCTTTTGCTGCAGTGCCCAGCTCTGTGCCCTGCCCGGCTGGCCCCGCTCGGCGATTCCCAGCCCCAGCGCTGTGTGCCCAGCCAGCCCCCGGGGCAGCCCCCGCAGCTGGAGCGCAGCAACAGAACGGGGTTGTTCCAGACAGCCCATGCCTACCCCAATGCCTCTTACAGGGACTACTGGCCCACCCCAGCTGCAAGGCCACCCTCTGCCCAGCAAATAAACATCCACAGGGAGCTGTGCTCCCCTTATCCTTACAGTGGGATGAGCCAGGTCATAACTCTGTACCCCAGTATCCAGGATAAGGGGACTGGAGCTCCTCCCCTGTGAAGACAGGCTCAGGAAGTTGGGGCTGTTCAGCCTGGAGAAGTTTGCATGGAGACCTCATAAAAACCTTCCAGGATCTGAAGAGAGCCTACAAGGAAGCCAGAGAGGGACACTTAATCAGGAACTCCAGTGACAGTACACAGGGGGATGGCCTCAAACTGAGACAGGGTTGGTTTAGATTAGATTTTAGGATGAAATTCTTAATTGTGTGAGTGTTGAGACAGAGCTTGCACAGAGAAATTGTGAATGCCCCATCCCTGGAAGTGTTTAAGGCCAGGCTGGGTGGGGCTCTGTGCAATCTGGTCTGGTGAAAGGTGTCCCTGCCCCTGGCAGCAGGGGTGTTGGAACTGCATGATCTTTTGTGTCCCTTCCAACTCAAACAATTCTGTGATTCTATGATATTGCCTGCTGGGCTTTAATGATTCAAAGACACAGAAACTTGTGAAACCTCCAGAGCAAACCATTCCCAATCAGCACAAGTCCCAGGGCAAGAAGATGCTGAGGCTTAACTAACTGAGGCTTATTCTGAGGCTTAACTACCTGTTTTTAGAGGGTGTTATGGCAAGGATTACAGCTGCTCCAGGAATACAAGTACAAGATCCAGTCTAGGCAAAGCTGTCATCCACAGCAATGGGATTGCATTCCACCTCCCCTGAAAGAGAACAGGAGGGCTCAGGGTTAGTGGGCGGTCAGCATTTGAAGCTCACTGGTGCCTGGATTGAGGATGGCACAGGTTTTCATTAATGCCCTGAAACACTGGATGTGTTTTTAGAGTCCTAACCTACGGTTCGACTTCTGTAAAAGAGCTGTGCTTGCTCAGCCAGCACAGGAGGTGATTTGGCCTGATCCCCCAGCACAGGGCTGTGCTCTCTGCTAGAAGGCATCTCTGGGTCCCTGTCATCACCTGATTCAAGCCCAACCTGCTGCCAGCAAGCTTTCAGAGCAACACCTCGTGCTTCTAAAGCCATGCTGAGCACACACAGAACCCCCAGCAGAGGGGCTGGAAGTGCACCAGAGCACCTGAAGGAAGACACAGGTACATTTCTCAGAAAAGGGACATACAGAGCATAAATAAAATATATCTTCAATGTAAGTCCTGGTGTGGACTGAGGGCTTGGGGCTGGTAATTTAAAAAATCCAGAAGTCCAGATGATGCTAAAGAGGAAAAAAAAAAAAAAAGGTTGAAAGTGTCTCCTGTGTTGAACAAGGAAGCTATTGTTGACTTAACTCTCAATTACCAAATGTGGCCCCATGATGCAATTACACAGTAAACCATGTTCTGTTAGGACATGTTTGATTTTCAGTAAGCTGTAAAGCTGCTAATCTCTGCATTATTCCACCGAATGCTTCAGGTTCAATTCAATTAGTAAGGTTGATCCTGAAGGCTTTTTGGCACTATACCAAAGTTGAAGTATGTCAGTATGACATGTTTTAAAAATGTTTTAACACATTATAAAATGTTCATCTGTAACACTTTGTTCTCAATAATGTCTTCATTTTCTGGGTTTTACTTACGTGGTGGGGTTTTTTTTGTTGTTATTTTGTTTAGGTTTTGGTTTTGTTTTCTTTTTCCCCAGTCCCAGTCATCTTAGAAGTGATGCTTCAATATTCAGGTGGGATTTTCAAGCTCTCTGACCCTGCAGTATCTCATTTCTCTGAAGTGCAGGGCTGTTAGTTCCATGCAGGAATTAAATGCAGTCCTCAATGAGAAGTTGGAATTCTGTTGCTTTTGCAAACGTAGCAGTAATTTACTCTTAGTGACATTATCACATGATGAATTTTTTGAAAGCTGTGATAGTTTGACTTGTTTCCCTCTGGAAACCACCACTAGTTTTTGGTTTATTGGGTTTTTTTTTTAGATGATGGTGTTTGAAGAATCTGCAGAAAATAAGTATACTGTGTCTGTTCAATTTCTTATGCCCCTGTGGCTGGCTCCAAGAACTAGCAATTTGGATTTTGGAGGTATGATTTATGTTCACAGAACATGACTGTTTTTTCCATATGTCCTATGGATTGTCAGAATGGCTTATAAATTTATCCACTACATATTACATAAGGATTAGAAGTTCTAACAAACCAGAAGTTAAAACAAAACTATGGAAAAAAATTCTCTGTGACATGCCTCAAAAAATATTGGAGACAAAGTGTGATGCTGAGTGGAAAAATGCCTTCCACCCAAACAAAGCAAGTCCCAGATGGCAGCATCCAGAAAACACACACACAGCAATGGAGCAGGATGTAACTGTACGTGTCAACATTAATTTTCATGTCTGGCATGTTACATATTTCAATACACAAAGCATTTAAAAATCCATGGAAAAATTGGCACACTGCCTTTACATGGTGCCCTCGGCTTGCTGGAGATGTGCATGAACTTTTCTCCTCTTCCTTTGAGGATGCACAGGAATTTGGTGGTTGTCCAAAACCCTCTCAATGTTTAATTTTTTTTCCTTTTAATTTCTGTCATATTTACTGAGAAATCTTTTTGTAAAATACATAGAATGTGGACTCTGCTGAGAAAGTGTCTGAGAAAATAAATCAGACTTTGGTGCTAAACAGAACTTGATTTCTCTTGGCTCTTGCTCTCACCAGAGGGTTTTTTCTCATGGGGATTTTGTTGGAAGGGCAGCTCAGCAGCAGAGCTGTGTCACTGCCTGAGAGGAACTCTGCTGCTGGCCAGGACCCCACAGAAAGCAGGGAGTGCTTCCCTGTTCCACCACAGCACAAGCACATGGGGCTCAGGAGCTCCTGCTGCAGGGCCTTTTGCCCTTTCCAAAGCAGGGATTTCTATTTGCCTTTGTCAGCCCCTGGAGCAAGGGAAAGGGCTGAGAACAGAAAGGAGGCGGCAGCTCTTGGACAGAGGGCTAAGAGGCTGTTGCTATTTGGTATCTCTGCTGAGATGCATTTGAGGCCAGCTCTCACTGCCAAGTTGCAAATGAGCCCATAAATCTTAACAGGCTCAGAAAGCCCTTGATGTTCTTTGCTTTTTGGTTGTCAAGACTCTTTTAGAAGAAGCTGGAAGCACTGAGAGCAATCTTCTGGGAGATGGGCTGCTTTCCCAAGGGAGATTTACAGAGTTGCCAAGTTCATTTTAAGAAAAAAAGTCAAGAAAAAAAAAAGGCAAAAAAAAAAAAAAAAAAACCAAAAAAAAACCCAAACCAAAGCCAGAGAAAAAAAATCCTCTTACTTTCTCTACACTCAGCCTTCCCAAAAAGGCAGAAAGCCAGAGACACCCTCCCTTGCAAAGGGCTGGGGAATTAAACACAAATATTTCACTGACAAGTCTTGGGTCAGCCCTGCAATAGCTCCTCAGCATAAGAAGGGGGAAGGAGGGTGCTCTTTGCAGTCCTGGGCACCTCAACACACCTCCCACCACCTCTGCTAAAGTACAGAACCCTCTCCTTCACAGAGCATGGGTGACAAGCCTGCTAATGGGGGGAGCTGAGGTACCATAAGAATTAATGCCACAAAACAGTTTTTAAGCAGATACTCTTGCTGGGTATCAAACACTTGTATTTGCCAATAATTCTGAAAAGTTTTGATAATGTTTTAACTCAGTTCCCACAAGAGATGGCACATTTTATAAACAAATATTTGAACAAATATTGAATCACAAAAACTAAATAGAACATGGCTTCTCTCTGCCTTAAGAAGTGTTGGGAAGAAGAAGGCCTGTATTTCACCAAGTGTGACAGACCTTTGCACTCACTCATGGACACACAAGACTGCTGTAGGATCTATCTCCCATGCACGGGGGGGACTGGGATGCTTTGAACTCTCAAGAAGAGTTTAATATTACATCATCATTAGCATTATTGAGAAAGTGCAATGACTTGCAATTGATAGCAAAGGGATTTTTTTATAGTATTTTAGCCACATCCCTTCTCCACCCCCAGCTGGGCTCGCTGTCTTGCAGTCTTGCAGCAGGCTCAGAGGAGCTCTTCCGTGGGATGTGTTGATGTGCTGACTTTGCAAACGCAGCCCAAAGGACACGGCAGTGGAGCAGAGCAGGGAGAGAAGGCAGCCCATGTGAGGCAGTGAGCCACAGAGTCAGGACAACCCCTGCAGGGCTGGCAGGGCTTGGAGTGCAGTCAGGAAACTGGATGATGTGCATGAATGGTGGCATCAGGATTGTTCACCCTAACCACACTGCCAGCTCCTCCTCTTTCCCTGAGGCAAACTGTTTCCTCATCTTCCCTTTCCCCTCCCATCCTTGTTGGGCTCAGGTTTTCCATTGCACCTACAATTCCCTAGTTTGGGCATTGAAGGGAATTACTAACACTGCTGTTACAGAAGGGAATTACTGATACTTCCATACAGAAGACAAAGGGGCATCAGCACACTTGATGGCAGAAGAAAAACATAAACTAAGAGCAGGCAGCAAAATATGGATGGCATAAAAAAATGCCACACTGGACAAACAAGTAGATTTTCTCAGAAAAAGAACAAGATTACAATTAATTCCAATTAATTAAATACAATGAATGAATAGTAGAGCCTGAAGAAGCAAGTACTGAATGTCACATATGGTAGGATGAACCTTGGAAAGGACCTGCTGTGCAAAGTAAGACTGAAAATGTGCTTGCCCCCCATCTGCACATTTGCAAGACAGAGCAAAGCAGGCCCAGCTCTCCTGTGGTTCTCAGCTTGCTGAATTTAGAATCTGTAATTTAATATCTGCAGAGACTCCAAACAACTGAGAAAAGTGCTAAATAAGAAGCAGCATCAGCTGTAGTAACCAAATGAGCTACAACACTGAACACAAAGTCAAGACAAAGATAACTTCACTGTCTGGTGATTTTGTTTCAAGATTTGACTTCATTTTACTACAGGAATTAAAGTTCTCCTGGCATGGTTGGGAGGAGAGCTGTGCAGAGACCAGAACTGACTGCCTACAAGGACTAAAGAACAGCCAAGGCTTGCCAAGGGGGCAGCAGGAGAAGCCCAGAGGAATGTGATGGCTTTTACCACTTGAACTGGTAAACAGCAAAATGCACTTCATTAAATAATACTACATTCTCCAGCTACAGGGAAATCTAAATCTTAAGAAGTGCCATGATGCCCTGGCAAAGATTGCAGTTCCCCCCCCCCCCCCCGCAACTGCTCCAAAAGTGGTGCTAAGGAAAATTTAGCAGGGAAGCAGATTTGTTATTGCCAAAATATACACAGCCATTGGCAGACAATTAGAAGCTTTACTCAAAACCATCATCAGAATGAGAAATACTGAGTTCTCCCCACAGGAGGTCCTGTTAGGAAGAGGCTGAAGCGAATACAGAAGCTTGTAAAAATGTTATTTCCAGCAGGGAAACATTCTCAGAGAACTTCAGCATCTGCATATCCTTTTGTTCATAACGTAATGTATGACATGTGGTGGATTTGGAGCCCTGGCTTCACTTAAAGAAGCAGATGGAAGATCTTTAAATCTCTGGAGCATCTTCCCTAGGTCATATTTAAGCCTTGCAGAAGGTGAAAAAAAACGAATACCAGTTTAAATTGAAGTAAAATAAACAATATTATAGAAAAAAAGGCAGAGAATCCAATTTTCTACATCAGTAGAAAAAATAATCAAGTTATTTCTTTTATTTCTGTTCATCTTCTATGATATTGATAAGCAACTGGGAATGGTATTTGGGAGACACTGGTTTAGGTCAGCCTCTGCATTTTGCTCTTTGATGTTGTAATGTTTGAATTTGCCCACAGCCAAATGGAAGCCTCTAGGGACGTCCCGCAGCCGACATCCCGAAGGCGCGCACCGATAACCTATTTCCAGAAAACAGGGCGGCCAAGGCCGCCACAAGGTGTCAATGTGGCAGCACTAGGAGCAGGATTTGCTGCTCCGAGGCCGCTTTGACACACGGCGGGTGCCGTGCGCTCGGGGAAATCCCGGCAGCAGGAGCTGCCCTGGGAGCAGCGGGAGCAGCGCCGGGCCCCTCACGCCGCAGGCTCCGCGGGACGGGCTCGGCTCTGCTGGGCGCCCGCGCTGAGCCGGGAGGGAGCCGGCCTGAGAGGCTTCCCCAGGCTGAAAGAAACCACGGCTGAGGCTCGATCTGCCCGGCCAAGCCAGTCCTGCTGCCTCCCGCGACCTGGAACAAGCGGCGCGGGCATTTTACAAGATCTACCCTTTATTCCATCTCTTTATTCTCCCCTCACCTGCAGTTCAGGCTGTGGCTGCCCTGCCATCGGCCGCTCAGGATTTATCTTGGCCGGGGCCCAGGCGCTGCTGCCAGGCTTTCCTTTCAGGGCAGCAGCCCTGGGAAAGTCACTCGGGGTTAAGTTTAGAGTTCCAGGTTGGCACATTCTTAACGCAAGCCAAAAATAAGTGTGAATGGGGATCAATTTTATGAATTTGCTGAGCTGCCAATTATATTTTAAAGCTGAAATCTGAAACTAGGTTTGCCAGTGGATAAGTATCACAGCCAATCCTTAGGCAGAAATTAATTGAAAAAATACTCTGCAAGCCCAGATAGCCTTGCCTTACAAACGTTATCTCCCATGTCTTTCCAGGTGGACCTTGGACACTGGCAGCCAGTCAGAACACAGGGGATTTTAACTAAGTTTATTTTCTTGTATGTGTCAATCAGCAGTTAGGTGGATATGCAACAAATATTCCCAGCATGTGACTGTAAGGCAGCATTGGGGGAGAGGGGGGTGCAGGGGGAACTTTCTCCCGAAACGAACCAGCACAAGCTCCTACTGCTTTCCTTTTATACCTTCTTTCCTTGCATTTTTGGGGAGCAGGGTCACCACAGCCGTACAGTTACCCAAAGCCAGGCAGTTGGGTTGTGCACCTACATCTCAAACAGAACTGAAAATAAAATTCTCCACTCGCCAGGCAGAGGCTGGATGTGCAACTCAGCACTTGGAGCCGTGAGCTCACAGCCATCTGAAACCTGCCTGCAGCCTTGTTTCTAAGCTCCTTGCCAGAGGCACAAATAACCCTGTGGGTCCAGCTGTCACATCAACAGCGGAGCAGCAAAACTGGCTTGAAGGCAGGATTTCCTGATGGAACCTCTATTTGTCCACAAGCCAGCAGATGATTCCCAATACTGTGCCACACTCCATTTCATTTACTCAGGCCTGCTTGAAAGGCTTCATTTGTGGTGCCAAGCTCGTGGTTTTCAGGGCTCAATACAGCTTTGAATGCAGTTTATCCCATTTCAAGGCGGATTTACATCAGAGCCATTAGCACTGATATTACAAAAGTTACACATGCTTTCTAAACTCTGCCATATGTAAAATAATCTGTGAAAAACAGAAGACATCTCCATCCTTCTTGAACAACTTCTAAAGCAAATCTTCCAGAGGACACAGACAAATTTATGATGTACAAAATGTATAGGTCTTATTTATAAAATATATATATGCATAATAAAATTTTATTATTAAAATATGTGAAATAATGTATAAACAGGATGTTCCATTGTATTGACACTAAACTGCAATCCAAAAGGACCCACCTCAAGTGCTGCGTGCAGTTTTGGTCACCACAATATAAAAAAGGCATAGAGCTATGAGAAAGCATCCAAAGAAGGGCCATGAAGGGCCTCCAAGGGCATCCAAGAAGGGCCTCCCAAAGAAGGGAGGATGGTGAAGGGTCTGAGAGGAAGCCGTATGAGGAGCAGCTGAGGCCATTTGTTCTGTTCAGCCCGGAGGAGACTGAGGGGAGACCTTGCTGTAATCTTCAACAGCCTCACAAGGCAAAGCAGAGGGACAGGCACTGATCTCTTCACTCTTGAGACCAGCGACAGGACCTGAGAAAACAGCCTGAAGCTGCGTCAGGGGAGGCTTAGGTTGGATATCAGGAAAAGGTTCATCACCCAGAGGGTGCTTGGGCACTGGAAGAGGCTCTCCAGGGAAGTGGCCACAGCACCAAGCCTGACAGAATTCAAGAATTTGGACAATGCTCTCAGGCACAAGGTATGTCCTGTGCAGGGCCAGGAGCAGACTCGATTCTGATATTTCCCTTCCAACTCAGCATATTTATGATTTTAAACACTGAGGCTTCTCCTGGAGCATCCCCAGGGTGCTGCCATGGCCCAGCCTGGAAACACTGCCCTGCAGTACACAGCCTCTGAGGCGCAGGGTAACCTGCCCTGAGAGCAAAGGCTTCCTCAGGCTGGCCTTGACATGGTTCAGAAGGAAGCAAGAAGCACCAGCTTTGCTCCTGCCTGCCTAGGGAGCAAACACTTTACAGTGGGTTAAGTGTACAATAAAACCTTGCCAGCTCAGGGGTGACTCAGCAGCTCATGTGCATTGCATCAAGCCCTGCATGATCAAACACACTAGCAGGGAAGTCAAGAGAAAGTGAGGAAACACTTGGTTTAGGAGCTACCTGTGGGTATAATGTGGTATAACCCCTCACAGCACTGCAGCAGGCTTATCTCCTCCTGACTGGAAAGTGCTAAAAGGGCAGGCAAAGCAAACTCCATTGACCCAGGTACTGGAGGCTTGTGAAAAAACATCTGGAAAAGGTCAGCAAGCGTGCTGGCTCATGTTACTGCTAAAGGACATGCAGAGAGAGCTAACTGTGCCTGTGTCCTGACAGCTGGCAGACATCTCTCAAAACACCACATGAAAACAGACAGAGGCAGCCAACAAAACCTGCAGGTATGGAGCAGCTTTTGTAGCTAAACACACAACAGGAGGGCTTGGGGTAGGGGAAATCCCACACAAAGCAAGCCGCGTCAAACATGAGTGACGGCTGATGCTTTAGAGGATCACACAGAGGTTGCTAACAGATGAATAATGACTGACAAAACAAGGCTCTGAGCAATCTAATTTACGCCACCTACCTCAAGTCCTCAGCCACAGCTTTTTCACTGGTCTGTTTTATTCATTGGTCTTTATAAGGTTGGGTTTAAATGCTTTTACTCTTAAAATGAAAATAAAAACAATTAGGTCATGGCAGTAACAGCAGGAGCCAATTGTGATGTTAAATGAGCTGTGTTACCTTCCTGAGACTCATCTGGAGTCATAAAACCAAAATTCAGAAAAAAGTATTAATCACTGCTTGCCAACGTCTTCCTTTTGGCCACAGAAGTGAAAGCCCTTCCACACTAGGCAGGAAACAGCAGCTGTGACCAAACGATGGGCAATGCCAAGATCAGCCATTCCCTGTCAGCCCTAGGGGTGTGCCATTCCGGTGCCAGAACACAGGATTCATAGCTCATTAACAGCTCCACAGAGAATGGGAGCATCCTGGAGTGTAGCCCTGTAAACCAGTAACAAGGACACCTCCAGCTGGGGGTGATGCAATCCCTGCTCTGAAGCATTACTAATGCATTTTGTCTCAGTTTCATGAGATGAATTTCACATGTGAAATGAAAAGATACCAAGCTGAAATCACCACATGGCAGCCCACCACCTTCTGGGCCAGTACTATGACTAATACAACTGTTTCAAAATCCAAGAGAAAAGCATGCTTGCCCTGGGGTGGCAGGCTGATGAACAGGTGAGGTCTAGATGCTGACTCAAGCCTTGAACTCAAGCACTGTGTGCAATCAGGTATCAGTAGGTTCAACCCTGCTAACAAATACAGGGATTGGTCCAGGAAAAGAACAGAAAATTAAATGAAAGAGAATGAAAACCAACATGAAGCAATAGATCAGGAGATGGATGACACTTTTCTATGCAACTACGTAAGACATACCTTTGCATGCCACCTACGTTATATCCACTTTGAACTTGGCTGGGCTCGAAGTCAGAATGCAAGTTTCCAACCAAGGTATCACAAGCTACAGCCATGCCTGACAGTTGTGTTGGGAGCAAATAGTAAACAATGTCAGCAGCAAAGTATCTCTCTCCATCATTCAACCCTACTGTTTTTTTCAGGAAGCACTGAGAACTGGGACATGTGACAATTGCCTTGAAAAATGATGAAGCCTTGTTTCCTCGGAGCAAACTCCACACCTGCAGTGTGGAGCTTGGTGGCCACGGCTGTGGGGCTGGCAGAAAAACACTTCCTGGTGAGATCCATCAGCACAGCTGTAGGGTCCATCAACAGACAGAAATTCAGCTCCTGGCCATGCTAGCTGGCTGTTTTTTCTCATTTAGTCCAGTGTCAGGGCCAGAAGTGAAGGTCATGGGGGCAGAACGGTGGCCAGGCAGGCCAGCACTGGTTTCCTTAGGGCTTCAGAAAGTTTAGGCCATTTAATTTTAAAGCACCAAGCTCAGCAGGAAAAGTCCACATTACTAATTATTATGAAAGAGGGAAAGTTTTTGTTATGTCCTTCACCTCAAAAAACACTAACAAGACATTTTCTTTCTCACATACAGGGCAGCTGTGCCAAGGATTATGAAGAGTTCCCAAAGCCAAGCATCATGCTGCCTTTCCCTCACCCCCTGAAGCCCAGCAGCAGCTCAGCTGGAGTGACACAGTAAGATTTTCTACTGAATGGCCTCACTTCTTCGAAACCTCAATACTCAGGAATATGCATAGTAGAAAAGATGTACGCACCTCCAAATGCTTCCTCAATTGCAGCAGAATTGCACGACAAGCACTGCAAGAGGCCAGACTGCTGCTGTGGATCAGACAATGACCGGCACAACTTTCTCCAAGGCACCAAACAAGTCTGTGACAGTGCATCAAACTACAAGCCATCAAGTTTCAAGCTGGGCATCCAGTGACAGCCTCCAACATCCTCTCTATGACAGCAAATATGAACTATAGACATTGGATACCAAAAGGTTTTTCTTGCTGGCAGAAAAGATGCCACATGACAATCTTTTCATAATTGTGTCAGGTATCTCTGTCAGAAGACAGTAAATTCTTTCCTCAGGTTATGTTTAAATTTTATTTCTGGCCCTGTAACACAGAGGGAAGAGAAAGGCTCATAAAAAAACCCCCAAAAGATAAATCCTATTTCTAACCCAAATTTGCACTGTAGCTACAGGATAGTTGCACCAAAACATAGGAAACTTGGCCTGAGTGGTTGTTCAAGTTTCTAATTGGAGATGGAGAAAAGGAAAACTGAAAAGACAGAGGCAGAGATGAAGGCACAGCAAATAGCAAAATCCTGGGGTCACATTCTGCACACTGCCAAGGCACAAGAACAGAGCATCTTTTAGAAGCTGAGCCAGTGACACAGCAATATTGCTGAGAAGGAAAAACCAAGGGCCAGGCTGGATTGGGCTTTGAGCATCCTGGTCTAGTGGAAGTTGTCCCTGCTCATGGCAGGGGAGTTGGAACTAGATGAGCTTTAAGGTCCCTTCAACCCAAACCATTCCAAGATTCTGCAATACCTTTGGCCAAATGCCTTTTAAGGCCTAAATGGTATTTCATGCTTTTTCACTACTGTCCAGAGGCTCATACTCAGCACCAGCCCCAGAGCAGTGGGATGGAACACAATGCACCCAAACATGTCCTCCTTCCAAACAGCAGCTCCCCAGATGGAGCAACAGTAGCTCTCCATGACAACAAAGTAAGACACAAAACAAGGACAAATAAGAGCAAAGCTGCAAAAAGATTCTGTAAAAAAAATAAATCCATCCATCCTACATCCAATTTTGTTCTACACAGGATACCTGTGAAATAGCAAATATTAAAAATAATTTAAAAAGCCAAAATAACAATCAAAAACGGGCCAACTCAACATTTACAGCTAACTATGAAGTACAGAGCTGCTACCATGAATAAGTAAAATGTAAATGAAATATTTTTTTATATCAGTTGATGAGACATTAGTATGTTCAAACATTGCTTTGCTTGTAATCTTCTGTCAACATAAAACTGCTAAAAAATCAATTCTTTAAATAAAGTTTTTGAGACAATAACTTTTGTAATCAAGTTTTCATTACAGACACACATTCATTCTCTCCTCTGAATCATGTTTCCTGCCACCTCAGAAGAGCGATCAATATTTGTTAACCTCTTTCAAACTCACTTCTAGCTTTACCACTCGAATTAGGAACCACTTTTATGGGTTCACTCTTGCAGTAAAATGGTACAAAGGTAACCCAGAATTAATGATGCACGGGCTGCTCTTTCGAGAGTACAAAGTGTCTCTTTTAAGGAATCAGTGTCCAACATCCAAAACCACGGAACAGCCTCTTTTACAAGCAGACACCTCTTCCCTTTTGTGGGTAAGCAGCTGTGTGTGTACCAGCCAGATGAAGAACTCCAGGGACTCGCTTCCAACTGTCCTTTCCTCAGGAAAATGTTGTGAATGTTTCCTTGGCACATAATGAAATGTGGCAAGTGCAAGACCTCAGTACACAATGGAGACATGGCTGTCCTGTCAGCAGATACACAGTGGTGACACCAGCACTTCTCTCGTGTAATATCTCAAGTTCCTGACTCCAACAAACCCTATCCAGCTTTGAGGCCTTCTGCTTGCCACATTTTATTTTGCATCTTGCAGTTAGGTGCAGGGAAAGCAACACCACCTGTTTCTGTATATGGAGAACAAAGGGCACAGCATTCCTCAGTCCATTTCTTTGATGTCTCCAACACCGCATTCTTTAATCTTGGACCTTCAATCACTTGCAAGGGGAACCTGAATTTAGGTAAAGTTTATAGGCATTATAAACTGATAAGGTCTGCTGATACCTACTAATACTAAAAGCACATTAAAATGGTTAATATGTAGCATCTCCATTTGTTACCACATCAGCTACATCAAAACTATTTCAGCACCATGCTCCTGTAAACAGTGTGGAAAAAAAACAGAATTCAAAGCTGTAACAATGCACCCCCTTAAAAAGTGGAACTGGTTTTAAAAGTGACTTCAAATGCTCTAGAAGTACCCAAATTGAGACGTTATTTTTCACCTTTAAAATCTCCAATCACATGCAATATGATAGGGTTTTATTATTTTAAATGAACTTGCAAATCATAGGCAGTTTGAACCCCTGTAGATAATCAATCATTTTGGCTCAATGTCCTCTGTAAGTACACATGGGTATCTGCAAATCAAATCAATGAAGAGAACACGACACTGCGGAAAATAATCAGCTGAACGCATGCCTGCAGCAGCACTGCACTGGCTGAAGATTATTGTATTTTGATTAAATATTAAAAGACATTTGCATTTGTGATGAAAGCATAATTATATGCACTGCTGGAAATTAACATGCATGAAGTCTTGATTGAAGCAAGAATTTCTGACACTTTTACTCAGCGCTGCCTCTGAAGACAGCACTGTTTGAGCTCTACTGTAGATGCCATCCATACAGAACTCCTCAAAGAAAAAAACTAATTAAAACTAAAGAATCATACCAAAAAGTCAAAATTGAGTCTGATCATATAATTTTCAATGTTCACCACTACTCCCAATTGCTCCTATAGCACTTAAGCTTGTTATAAAACCTAAAGCTCCCAAACATTTCATACTAACTCTTCCTGTTCTCTCTCTGTACTTTTAAAGCAGTTTACACAAAATATGAACCTCAAAAGGTGTTCTGGACTACATAAAATCAAAGATTGTTCCTCAAAATTAGCAATAAAAGAGCTATTCAAGCAATCAGGATTGAAAAAGGAATGCAGTGTAATTATTCCACTATGTGCCACTGAAAGTAATCTAAAGTTTAATTTGTATTTGCTGTTCAACTTATCAGGGCACTTTTAACAAACATATCAAATGATTTTCTTGCTAAGGTTAGAATTAAACATAAGTAATAACTGCTGCACATTCACAAGCCGCACTACATATTCTGTTAACTGTACTGAAAAGTTTCTGCCACTGCTTTGCAGCAATACTCCCATTTTAGAACACCAAAGGAGTATTGAAAAGAGTAAATAGTAGATTTCAATAGATGACTTTTCTCTAATATCTCTTCTACACTTTTAATCAAAGACTTTTAATCAAGTCTTCCTTTAATTTGTGTCCAGGCTCCAATATACATTCAAGTGAGAGGAATTTGACTGAAGGAATACAGTACTGATAAGGACACTTTTCCCCCAGTCATCTACAAAACATACTGAAGGTAGATATTTCAAGATCACAAAACTGATTAAATTCATATAAATTAAGCAAATAGACAGGCATGAATACTGACCACACAGTTTTAAAGCCAATCTATCATTGACTTGAGACTGAAGATACTGAATCTCACAATTAAACTGAATTTCATGGGTGCCACACCTGGCCACACTCCTGGACAAAAGAACAGCTCTACTGATTGCAGACAGCACAAGACAAATGTTTTTTCCAATATATTTAGAAAGTAGCAAGGTGAACTGAAGTCAGTTCCACAGATCTCATGTCACACAGCAGTCCAGTCAGTACTAGCTCTGTTTACTTGCTACATTTCCAAAGTTATCCCAATTCTCAAATTTGACCAAGTGATAATCTTAAGCATTCACAAAAAATAAACAGGAGTATCTCTGAAAGCCAGGAAGGGTACTCCCTTCTTGCCCATATGTACTTTTTTTTACAGAGATCCCTGACAAACAGTACAAGAAAGTAAAAAATCATAAATCAGCATCTAAGATAAAGTACTGATGTCAAAACACAAAGTTTAACCTTGCTGCAAGTATTTATTTTTTTATGTTCCATGAGGAAAAAAAATCCAGCAGTGAAATCTAGTTCTACTTCATCCTTCAAACTGAAACCCATAATGACACACTGCATTGATATGCCACTATCCAATGATATACATGACCTGAAGTACACAAAGAACATAAAACTCTTGAAGGGGAAGGTAAAAGTCTGGAAGAGACACTGGAGACATCATTTCTCTTACCCCCCTGTTTTAGGATAAGTTACTGAAAAGGCTATCCAATACAAACTCATGTCGTGCAGATGGCTCTGCACGCCTAGCTGGAGCAAGGAGGTAAGTATTTTTTTTTTTTCCCTTCAGAAAATAAACACTCAAATTCAGGGAAAAGATTAATTATGTATTTCATAGAATGAGGAGGATTCCATCTCACCTTTTTCTCCAAATATGCTCTTTTCAGCCCTCAGCTGACTGGCGTTTCCTTTATAAATTCAGTTGCCCCCCTCACTCCAACCACTACTTCTCATATTGCAGATTATGGCACACTACTAGAATAATACGCATTAAGGATTTTTTTTTTCCTGGATCAGTAGCTTTTTTTTTTTTTTGCTAAATCCGTTTATAGATGTCTCCTGAAGGCCTTTTATACAGCATCAGTATGTCTCAGGAAAGCTCAACTCCACATAACAAATATCTGCTTCAACAGGGTCCATGTGGGAAAGACAAGTCAAGGAACACTCCACATTTCACAGCATTTATATCCACAGCACCAAGATACAGTTTAACCATATTCATCCTTAAACTGTGCTTATATCAACATAAATTTCTCATCTGTCACCACAAAGCAGTTGCCCATTTTGATTTAGAAAAACATTTAAAAAATCATAAACCCCAGAAGCAGGAAGTAAAAAGGGACTGTGTCTAGCTTATTGCTTCATGAATAAATGAGTGGGTCTTTGGTCAGTAAACAATCTCACCAGTGCAAATTTATGAAATACATTCCTTATGCTCCACTGAATTGGAATTAAACAGAGTAATGCATGGCAAGAGAGACAAGGTTCAACAAAACAAAGGCTTAAATAAAAACTCTGGTCATAAGAAATCAGCCTACTTTTAATACTGTTAATGCTTATTGTTCCGTTGAGTATTCTGTTGCTCCATTGCATGGAAAAAGCAAACAAATCACAAAAGAAAACATTAGAATATATTTTTTTTTAATTTTTATAAATAACTTATCTGTTACAAAGGCAGTTTACCCAGCTAAATCACAAAACCATCAACTCAAGATATCCAAATTAGGTTTTATTAATAAACAGGTAAAAACTGATTTGTCAATCTTCACATAGAACTGCAGATGAAGCTGAAAAATAAGGCCTCATTTTATAAACAAAATGCATTGAATGCAATTGCTTTGGGTCTACTGCCTAATTACCTGGGATCGACATTTTCTTCCCACATAAAAAAAATTGCAAAGCCTTCAAAACAAAGGCCTCTGTGCATTCACATAGATCACTTGTAAAACCCCTAATAAGTGTCCACTGGCGGATGTTTACAGTGGGTGACAGTCTACTTTGTCTCTTGCTACATGGTTAGCACTCCCTCCAGCCTCACGCTAAGTGCTGCTGCTACATAATTCTTTGTGTGCCGACTTTCATGCATATTGTACTGGAATTCCATTTTCTTGATCTCGGTTACATACATCCCCGATCATGTGAGTATTTTCCTTAAAAAAATAGATCATCAAAATAAAAGAGATGCTTGAGGTTGCTTCAGTGTTCAAGTCTGTTTGATTTCTCTTTTCCAGCCTTTATTTCAGTTGTCCTAAATATTGCTATCCTTGTTTTCTATAAATATGAGACTTCACCACAAAGTCAGGTTTAGAAACTGGCTGCCAAAACAGGAAAGCATTTAAAGTCCTTGAACAAAGCCGTACGATGCTGCTGCTGTTGATTTTGGCACTTTATGTACTTCCCCAATGAATCTCTCTTCAGGAGTCTGCAAGACACCCAGCAGATGAAGCAAGCTTAACTCGGATGCTGATCTGTTGGTGGGTTGAAAGTTTCCTAGTATAAAGTTTCCTCACACCAGACAAAATGCTCCCTTTGTGTCACCCACCGTAAAACTCAGTGTACAGAGTGAACTATATGCATAACTCTTCCAACTTTTCCTGCACTTTTACCACGCTGCATCTGCAGGTCTTCACAGATCATCAGCATTTACAAGAGCAATGTACAGAACGAGCAGAGGAAAGCTATTTTGTGCATAGTTTTTTTACTAATGCTCTTTTTTTAAGGCATTGTTTCTCTCAGATAAAAGCTTAAAAAAAGGGACATGATCGTGCTTAATCACTTAAAGGAAAAAAAAAAGAAAGTTAACAAAAAGACTATTACACTATACATACAGAAGTACAAGAAAATAATAAAGGTGAGGAAAAGAAATCACTTAAAGCAGGCTCTAGAGCTATGTACAGTAGGAAAAGCTTTGGGGTATTTCACTGTGTGTATTGTACAGACAACGCATGCAGTTTTTCCTTTTCATCTTTAGATGTGATTGTACTGATTTCTGGCTTCACAGAGATGTTTTCAGGGAAGACAAGGCAAAGAGTACCACTGATTTGTGAAGTTCTTCCCTTTATCAAAGGCACTATGTGGCAGCAAACAGTTTAAATATTTAAACCTTGTTCCTTTTAAGATCTCCTCTGTGCATGTAGTGTTTCACTGAAAGCTCTGAAAACAAAAACACTAGCACTCTATTCCTTTCCCCTGTCAAAATTCAGTAGTGACATTGGGGCAGAGAAGAGGATGGGCAACACCCAGGCACTGAACACGGTGTGTGTTACTGGTAATACTGTACATGGTTCAGGCAGCTGGCGAGTCTCTCAGCAGACTGACCTTCAGCCGATCAGTGTCAGCTGCCTGTGACACAACTCTGAGGTATTGCTTGCTCTGTGGGCTGACATTTAACAATAGCAAAACACCATCTCGTCACACTTTCCATTTTATAAAATCCTATGCATAAATGCTTTTTTTGCCCCCATATGCCTGGACAATTCCTTGTACGTTTGCTATGGTTTTAGGGAAGGTAATGGGCCTGTTGGCTCAGAAATGCCTGGGCATTTCACACTGTTCACAGCGATTTAAGGCCGGATGATTTAAAAAAGTACAGGCGGTACAACTCCACTGAGCTCCCTCATCTTCATCTGTGTCTGGAACAGTCTTTGGTGTTTTCACAATGGACCTCTGATCTGTGACATGGAAGAGATAAGATGAAATAAGCAGTTACTAACAGAAAACAGCATGAAAAGAATTTTGAGATTTTTTTTTTTCTGGTAACTGAGAACTATCTTGTTCCTCTGAGAACAGCATAGTTATTAAAAGTGACAGAAGCAGCTTTTTACCATCCCCTTGACTACAGCTTCATTGTAGGTCAGCCAAAAGGCTCAAGGTAAAACTACAAAAATCAAATTTCCCATCCCCTAACTCTGCTTTCTTCCCTCAGTTCAAAGCTACAGCATAAAAAGGAGATAAAATTTGCAAATTAATCAGCATGGGAAACATGGACAAGATTTAAAAGTCTGAGGTCTAGGAAGTGGTCTAAAATTCATTATGACAAGAAGTATGTGCTTTGTAACCCTTTGATATGTCAAACAATTTGATTCTAGAAAGAAGGTAGCAGTTCTTCAAGCCAGCTCAGCAAGCAGATGTACTGAAGAAAAACCATTGCCTGGCTCTGTCACGCTACAGAGTAATCATCCCTGCTATACCAACACATTTTTTTGCATGATGTGTTAGACCGTAATCTTCAAGTATTTTAGAAGAGAAAAGAAGAAGAGAGAAAAGGAATTAAAAGGATGAAAAGAGAGATGAGTGACTTCAAGGGTTCCCCAGTCTAGGCAACTGCAAAATCCTTTCAGCCCATTATTTTATCTGGAAAACATCTCATCAGCAACGGCAATTGCTGCAAAATGACAAGAGCGCCATAAGTACAACAGTACTGATCACAGTTATAAGAATTATTTTTGTTCTTTTGTGAACAGCAGTAATTCTGTTTTAAGTCAAAGTCTACATGATAGCTAAATTGAAGCTAAAAATGAAATTAAAGATAATGAAGAACAAAGATACAGCGGTGATACTTAAAAAAAAAAAGAAGGAAAGAAAGATAATTGATAGAGGGACTTTAGAGCTTTATAAACCAATCAGGGTAAATTTTGTATTTTCAAGACAGATTGAATGAAATACTTAAATTTGTGAGTTCCTAAAAGGTAAGCGAATAGAAATGTTGACAACTACTCATAGAAAATTAATTTTTCTTCTTTGATAGGTTAGTTTTTATTTATCATAAAAGGAACTACATAATTGACAGAACCTAAAAGTTCTACATGGTTCAGTTGTAAAATGTGTCTAATAGGAATGTGTATGGATTTAACTTTACTCCGAATTTTCACTACCAGCTCAGGTAGTGGAAGGATAAAAAGTGCTTTTTAAAGCATGAAAAAGAGTATCAGTTTGGAAATGTTGCAAAAGATCTGCAGGACACAAAGTTCAATTTATCTAGACCATTTTACAATGCCAAACTGTCAGAAATCTCCAAGATGAGATTCTGTAACAACAGTTACTGCACACTCCATGGACAATTAACCAAACACATCTATATTATGTGGAGAACTTCCAGGACAGAAAGACTGCACAGAAACACCTGTGGATTATCTCCATGTTTCATGAAGTGGTCTGCCTAAAGTCAAAGTACAATGATGTTCCAAACAAGCTGAATTCATTCTCTGCTTTATATAAAACACAACAGGTAATTGTTCTGCTCTGTTTGACACCCTGAGAGGGAAAAAAAACAAGTAATGTGGACACTAATGATAAGTAGAATGCTTAAGAGTGGCTAATACTCAGCAATACTGACTGCCCTACTGCTCTGCATTACTTTCCTGTCCAACCAGCTAAAACTATATTTACCAATAGTCAGAAGAGGCTTTAATGTAACTTGTTGCTACAAATTCTACAGTAATCATGAATTCCAGTGAGGGTGACCAACCTGAGTTGTTACTACATCTCAGTAAATTTACTCTTTGCTATGGATAATGGCGAAGTAATGTGAGTTTCACTGGTCCCTAAGCAATGCTCATTTTTAGAAAAAGGTGGATGCTTCTATTACATAAACTGCTTTACAATATATTATCCATTCTTTAACATAACCCATTTAATATACTTCTCTTTCCTGAATATATGAATAGAGAGGAAACAAGAGCAAACAGAAGCATACTTACTGCCAATACAAATAAAATGCAAGGTCTGTATGCTTTTGAAGTAATCTATTTCATAATCAACACTTAAACAAGACTTGTAAATTAGAACTTGATATTAGATACAAACCAGGTATTTGTATCAAATCCAAATTTTATCAATACAATACCTTTGGGTTTTGGTGGCACGGGACCAAGAAATCCAATATTATCGTAAAAATTATGAATAGCGCTGGGATTAAAATGTGGTCCTAAAAATAAAAAAAAAAAAAGTGCAGCAGTTTAAAAAAATAAACTTGAGTAGGGAGGCATATAATTTTTTTCTGGCAGTAATTCTGTAACAATACTATTATTCACTTATCACCTTTTATATCAAAGTGTCAACACAGACCTAAGTGAGGTATTGGTGATTTCAACAATACACTTTAATAAACTTATTGCCTAAAATATGCAATATAAAATAAAGTCAGAGACAAGATCTAGCAAACTAAACTCCTTTAAAGGTATCTTTTTCTGCTACTCTTTAAGATTATTTTGTTAGTCAATCTTATCTGACTTTTTCTAAACTGTAACTACACTCAGAGATATCTTACCTACTATACAGTCTATCATACATGCTTAGAATTAAAAGCCAAGAGGAAGTTCTAAAAGCAATTTATCTATTTAAGGTCAGGTTCTCAGTGTAGCATTACATTCAGCACACCTGTCTGCCTTCTCCTGAACTGCAGGTACACTTCTGAAGCACAACTTTTGTGGCTCCTGTCCCAGCTGATCTAACAGCTCACTGCTTCTGGAAGTGTGAAGCATCAATTCCTTCCCTCTCACTATCTCAGTTCTCCCTTCCTGTGCCTCTCCCTCACATCAGCTATAGCAAGCTTTTCCAGCAATGCAAGTTTTAGCTTGGCTTGTGAACAGAATCAGCTCTGCAAAGGGTCTAAAAAACTAATACAGAGCCAGAGCTCAGTAATTAGCAAGAGAGAAAAGGAGGAAGTGAGAGGCTTTTTTGTTGGCAGTTCTTGAACTGGCTCAGCTGTCTCATAATTTCACCCCCGGGACCAAAGGCTGTGTGTCCCTGCAGACAAGGAAAGCAGAGAGCACACTAGAAGTTATAACCACATTTTATATTTTCTAGCTTGAGAGGCTAAATACAGACAGAGGTGGAAGACAGAAGAGAGAGATGAACACATATGTATAGATGTAGCATTCAAAAAACTTACTCTCTTTCTTTGATACTCAGATAATCAGATTTGTATGAAACAGGACTGTGGAATTAGGAAAATCATATGGCCAACAAAAACAACAGGCTTTAAAGATAGTTACTACCATGGTTTCACTCAAACTAATGTGATGATGTTTCAAAAAGTGTGTATATCCATCATTTATGACATGAACCTTTTTGAAACATGTGGACAGTGAAAAAAAAATCAACATTTACAGTTACTAATGTACTAAGACATACCTCTTGCTTGAAAAAGATCAATCTCTTTGGTTAGGCAATCTATGTCTATCTGCAGCTGTCTGTTACAACTTCTTAACTGTTGCATTTCTTCCAGCTGAAAAAATAAATCTGCCTGTTAGACTAATTTTCCCAGTTTATGAACACTTATCATTCACGCACAGGTAGACAACATTTAATTATTTTAGAAATTATGATAAAAGAATCTTCCCTAATGACCACCTTTCTTTTAATTCAAGCATAATCTTAGAAAAAGCTTCCAGACCTACTGAATAGTTCTCTCTCATCAGACTTCAGAGAGGACTGAACTCCAATCTTCAGACAGGGCACAGCCAGTGGTCTGGTCCACCAGATCAATGGATGACCATCTAGCACTGAAAACTGGTGCATTAATTGGTTTCTTTGAGCTCAGTATATGCACCAAGACCAAAAAGTACTTGGTGTGATGACAGTGTGAGTATTAACTTGTAAGGACTATCACATCAAACCTTTAGTGACGGCCTTTAAAAGCAATTCTTCAAAAAGCAATTAGCAAGCTTCAAGGCTGTGGTTAAATGATACATTTTTAGTCCTTATTCTAAACTCCACTGTTCACCAGCTTAATTCTAACTATACTGTCTGTTCCTAGTATATTGTCAATAGATGAACAAGTCTTCCTTCAATTTATTGTGACAGACCACACTTGTGGTTTAGGTTTATACCCTACAGACGTTTCAACTTACTGATGGAATTTGTGAAACAGAATTCGATCTTTTCAGGCGCCTTCGTGTTAGATTATTCTCCATTTCATTGACCTCTGATTTTAGTTTATCCAACTTTTTCTTTTGAACCTCAAGTTCTCGTTGAAGTCGCTCCATCCTGGCCTTCTGGTGTACCAGTAAAGCTGCAATACATAAAGTCCCATTTTATCTACTTTATTATCCTTCACATGGCAACATCAGATTAAGATGCAAGTTAGTACTCTTTTTGGAAAAAATAGAAAAAAACACTACTACAGACTGCTTTTCCAATTTCCTCACAAGAAAATCTCTGCCATAAGACAGAAATTGCTGCATTTTTGCAAACAGCACAAGCTAACTACAGAAAAGCAAATATGAGGAAGCCATAAAATGTAATAAATGGCCATGCAAAATTTAACTGTAATCATAAAAACCTACAAGACTAACTACCCAAAGGCAGGAACAAATACTTCTGTGTGTATTCATCTTATCCACTGTAAAACAGGTAGCATGAAGAGGATTTCAGACAACTGCAATATGGAGCACTACATATGCTTATTACAATTAGGATTGGATCCAGTGTTCATCATAGTACGAACCATCAAGTGAAACCAAACTAGAAATAAGCACACCACCAGCAAACTGATATTTGTCAAAAGCTGGACTGTATGCCACTTTACCCATAAATTATGGTGCAGAACCATTAGCTCAGCTTCTAATTTCTAACAATGGTTATTATTTATAAAGCAAAAGGCACAAGGAGACCTAATTTGGAAACAATGAAGTCAGCAAAACTTCACAATTGCAAACCACAGGTTTTTAAAGGCATAAAGAAACTAAGTAGCAGATGACACAAACTGATGCAATCTAATGATTTAACTTCACTGAAGGCAGTTTTACTATTAAATATCATCACAAAAGCAGATATCACTGCTCAAATTAATAACCACCTTCTATAAAAATGTATTCAATTAAATAAACCAAAGAATCATTTTAACTTCTGCACAGCCATTCATTCATTCATCCATTAAACTAGTAATTCTTATAAACTGTGATCATTTTCACAGACTATAAATACTTTTATATCATCCTGGAAATTATAAAGAAGTAGCAATAACAAGATATTTTAAAAAGATTGAATTTGCCTCAAAGTCTTTGAACCAAACTCTAGCTGGAACATGATGTTTAATTCCTCACAATTTCTCCAGGTACCAAAAAATTAGAAGCACTCAAATCTGGTTGCCTAGGTTTCCCAAATAGTAGCAGAGGGAAAAAAAAAACCACATCAAAAAGATGGAATGCTTCACATCTCTGGCAAGCAGAACTGTCTTCTCCTGCAGATCCTGCCTGCTCATTCATTCATTCACACATTGCATTTTGTCTTCCACAGGTTCTTTAAAAGGAGGAACCATGCCAAACTATTTTTGAACAGTGTTACAGACTGTACTGAGATCAAGCCTAGGGTTTGAGTCACAAATGTGCACAAAGCATTGAAATGACACCTAGCTTCTGCTACGTTTTATTCAAATCACAGAAGTTTTCATGAACAGACACCTTTACTCTGGGTCACAGTAGTTGCACTGCAGTAAAAATTGCAGATGTGCTCATATGTAAAATAAAAATGCAGTAACTGAAATCTCAGTATAAAGATTTTGTTGAAGACTTGGAATTATCAGGTAAGTAATCTCAACAGACAGCCTCTCCTCTTGAAAAGCCTTTTACATACAGCGAATAAAGCTGCAAGTCTAAAGAAAGAAAATCAAAGACTAGTTTGCCTCTACTCTGGTGGAGAGTGTACAAGCCCTTTTTCTTCCTACATTTTATTTCCACTTTTAGACAGACTTTTCTGTTTTCATTACCTTGGTAAGCCTGCTGAGGCAACACAGCCATGCTCTACTGCCCAGACCCAGAACTCTTCAAACCTGTCAAATGGTGGATGCAGGCTGCAGGCAAGTAGCCAGTGCTGCTGGATGTGGCAGGTGAGGAGCATTGTTACCATAATAATAGGTTGTATGCATGGCATGGCATGGCCTCAAGAGTTCAATTATGACCAAAACTTTGCCTGTGCATCCCTCATCTCCTTTTCTAAGCTACTCTTGTAAAGGAAAAGAACCCAGGATTTCTCATTTTGATGTTCTCCCACCTGTGAGATTTAGAAATTCAGCTGCTAGTATGGACCTGTACAAGGAGGAGGACCTGTACAAGGCACTGATGAATGCCCCCAGCATTACTACAAGCTTTTCATTTTCATGTCATGTCTGGAAAGTCATGCATTTTATTCTCCTAGGAATACTTTGGGACTACCATCTCACAATTTCAAATCCCAACAGGTTTTAAAAACACACATTAAAAACTACCATTGTGATTAAAGAAGAATCACTTGATACCACTGTGCTATTCTTTTACTATTAAAAGTAACTTTGATAAGGAACTTGAAAGAGATTGCTGTAAGTGGAGACTTTCATATATAATTTGGTAATTTTGCTTTAATACCAATTTAGTAGCTGCAGGAAAACAATGGTGGGGGGAAGACAAAACCCTCCCTTTATTTCAGGGTCGCGTTTATGAATGGAAAGTGGCAATTTAAGTATTCAGCTCCCTCTAGTGTTGCTCAGAGCAACTGAAAACGTTCAGAAAAACACTGCAGTTCAACTTCCTAATTAAGTGCAAACAGGGTATTTGGCACATTTAGTTTTTTACACTTCTGCACGTTTAAATTCAGCAGAGTGCAGTACACTTCAATGCTCTGGCAGATGCCACTGTTTCCTCTGACATCCAAAGTGCACATTTTTCACATAAAAGCTGTATATCATTATAATTACAGGAAGGAGCATAAAAGTCTGGAGGACAAAAATTGACTGTTCCTCTCCCAGAGACCTTCTTAGTTGGGCACTAAATATACCTTTAAGTTTGCAAATGTATGCATAATTGTTTTATCAAAGACTATGTGAATTTTAACATTAAGAGTGTATTTTATTATTTTAAGTGTTTCTAAGATAAATTCTAATCTAGGAATACAACAATTTAACCCTATAGACCTAAGCATTTTTAAAATCTAATTTGTCAGATATGGAGGGGATTTCTGGCAATGCAATTACAGTGTGGCAGGAGATTCATGGGAGTCCCAAAACACACTTATGCTTGCGCATGTTTTCTAAACCTGTATTTGAAACTGCACAGAATTCAGTCATCTGATATGCAACTTCAATAGTTCAAACTGATTTCTTTTGTTCTCTCTTTTCAATAATCTCTTCACCTAATTTTTTAAAAAGAACATCAATGAAGAGTGGGACCTGATATACAGAGCCAAATATAAGGTGGTATTTTTTCTCAGACCACATGATGCAATGGGCTCAGAGCCCCCTGGTGCACAGGCCACAGCTGTATATATTCAAGTCTTTTTTCTTAAACATCTACAAGGACTGCCTAAGAATGAAAAAAAGTTGTTTCCTGCAGCTTTATTTATTTTTAAGTTTTAAAAAGCTTTAAGAAACCAAAGCAAGACCTGTGCAAAATATTATTTTTACTAATCTAGTTTATAAATTAATTTATTTACATTAAAAACACGGTGGCAAGAATTGCTAAGCAAACATGTATCCACCTATGTATCTATAGTTGCTACCAATGATTCACTCAACTTTGTACACCATTCTCTTTCAAGTTAAAGAAAATAATAAAAAAACATCAGGCAGTCAAAGCTGTGTAATATTAAACCTAAGGACTTAAGTTCCCTAGGAAGAAAACATCTACCTAGTGATTTTATTACACAGTTATGGATTTTCTTGATGGGATGCATTCCCATTATACAGATGGAAAGCTATCTGCAGAATGAGCAACTATTAAATAACTACTCATCATATGACATGCATACAGAGCATACATCACAAAAATGTATCTGAGAATTTTCAATTTCTAATAAGATTCCAATTTTTCATCCATAAGAAACATTATACTAACCTAAATTATTTATTGAAATCCCACTTAGTTACTACATATTATTAAAACTAATTTTAAATTGTAATCTCTACTAAGTAAGGGGAATACTCCTGCACATTGACAGAAGTGATACTGAACACATAAAAATGCATCTTCTTTTGGCTGTCCTTCTGGGCATGCATCTAGCATTACTCTTCTCACAGAACCATGAATTCTTACTGACTTCAACAGCGGACACATGCACTCAACACTTCCACAAGTGAGTCCTTCAGTATCTCAGACTAGAATCCTAGAAAATGAGAAATATCCCCCAGCAACCAGTTCTGAAAAGTGAGTTTCTCAGGATCACAGAGTCAGTGCCAGAGATACAACCAAGCATTCCAGGGAAATGACATTGATCTTATCTGAGCAGTACCCACTCCTTTACACATTCCTCCAGGTTTGGCAGAAAATAAGACAGATCTGGGGCAGCTTTCTACTACCTACTTCAACTTTCTTGGGAGGGAAACAAGAAAAATTATGGAAGGAGACTAAGATGCCTACACACACTGCAATTAAGTAAAGCTTCTTTGATGGCAAGCAGCAGCATTTACAAAGAAGTCCAACACATCTGTTCTCCTGGATTGGACCATGTATATAAATGTAAAATAAATAAAAAGAGCAAAGGAAATTTCATTTGACATCAAAGCAATTCCATCTTCCACCCCAAGGTTTCTTTTTCCCCAAAGCCAGTTTCAGTTCTCCCTGCCAAGATAAGGAGCATTCTGGCAGAAACAGAAAAGCTGAGGAAAATACATTTTTCTCTAATCATGGCCAGAGAAACAACTCATCTTCTCTGGCTAAAATTAAAATGAAACAAGCACCTTGCATGGAAGGATTCTGGCAGTCTGGCTAAATCATAAGCAGTTTAAGAATACAGAAAACATCAAGTAACTCAAATGCCTTTTTGTATGTAAGACAAAATAAACCCACTGCTAAGTATAAGAAACATGTTTAAAAGCAACAGTTAGGACTTCCAAATATCAATATCATACAAGTAAGTCTATCACAGACTTAAATTTCCAAATCTTAATAAATAACAATAATGTAAGAAACACTGCACTTACTGCAGCAGAAATGGAGCACACAGGCCAGGAATGCAGAAGATCTCTACGTCTAAAGAACTTCAGAAGTACTAAGCGTACTTTCTAATGAAGGACACAGAAGGATGGTGATTTCCTGAGGTCCCTAAAGTTGTACCAGCCCACATCACAGATCTACATATCATCTAATAGCTGCTGCTTAGCTTCAGGAAGAGCTGGGTTCCACAGCAGCTACGAAGTCAATGCTTCTGGAACTCTAGGTTGTCTATCAAGCTTGCCTCTTCTTGATAAACTACATGCTGATACCTGCAGCTTGTAGAGAGGTTACAGTGGCCATCACTACCAAGGGTACAAGAGATAAAAAGGCAGACCTGGTATAAGTCAGTATAAGGTATAAGCCCTTAGAAAGGAAAAACAGACAAAAGGGACAACGCCCCAAAATGTACAGTTTTGCAAACCCCTAAAAAGTACTCAACTTGCTTGGGAAGTAAGTTCATGACCTAAAAGACTGTTTAAAGCCTAAGGACAAGATTTCAATTGCTTAATTTCTGGTATATGAAGTTTTCCAGGACTAAGACTAAAACAGACAGCTAAGACTCCCTCCAAAGAAAGAAAAGGACATATGATCTTGGGGCAATTTTTTTGCTTACCTACAGATGAATTTTCTGAAGTTCTTTATGCTGAACATAAGAACTTAAGGATGATTAGCTTTTTGGTTTTGACACATAATCTTTAGAAACTCTTGAGTTAGGATTGACTACTCCTCACTGAAGATATTTATACGCAGAAGTAGTGCACAAGCTAGAATAACTTTTGATTTACTTCATTAACACAGTACTCCAGATGCAGCCCTGGCTTCCAGTGTCCTGATCACTGTACTTACTTACACAAAATAAAATGGCTAAGTTCATCTGAAGAATCTTTACACTGGTCGTGGAACAGGTCAGTTTTTTAAATTCAGAATTGCTTGCAAGGTCCAGAGAGGACCAGTGAGGTCAAAGACAAATTATTCTGACAACCTATTGTGAATACTGCTAATATCCTAAGACTCATTTAACATTTTTATGTAAAAAGCTTACAGGAGCATTAATAAACCATCGAGTTGGTAATAAAAACATGCAAACCCATTAAAACAGAAGAAAAAGATTAACAGGTTATCTGACTGTATCACATATTTTAAGTTTTACCCCTCCATTAACACTGTATTCCTTAAAACAGATTCCTTTGGCTTGGTTCACATTCCTTTTCACATTTTAAAATGTAACAGAAGTAAGTATCAAGACTTTAAGGATTTTATTGTCAGGAACATAATAGGAAACATGGAGGCCAGGCCAACACTTTGTGCCATTAATTGCTTTTGAAGTCTGCTTTTCTTTCTTCTTAAATAACAATTGCAAAAAAAAAAAAAAAAGTATCCAAGTAAACAGTATCTCAACAGATTTAAAAATCTGACAATGGAATTGTAGCTTTAAATCACTAGGACAAGTCGAACAAACGTAAATGTTTCTTTCAGAACAACATAAAAATGAAGATGGTATGACTCCACTTCATTAAACAGATAACATATCTACTTAAGACAAACAGAAGAATATCTCCAAGTATTCAGTTACATGTCTTTACCATAAAAAGAAATCTATGAATTGCTTATAAAGTGCTTTTATTTATTTAGGAAACACAAATGCTAAAATTAAAGACACGGTATTAACATCATAAAGGTTACTGTTTCCTGTTCTGCAATCTACATGCTGAACTGACAACCTGGTCAAAATCTCTACAATTTATATTAAGAATATTACCTTGCGTGTAGGCAGCATCATCAGATCCCATACTCAATTTCCGTGCATCACTGATCCTATCCACATGTGCTAAAACAGGGTCAGTAAGATGCTGGATACCCTCTGGTTCAACATAGTGATCAGGAAGGTTTAGAAGGTTTGTAGGTTCAAAAGTTGGGGATACTACCCCTGGGGAAACTGCAGGGGGCTTATTTGGAGAAACTGTAATTTTAAAAGTATATTTTGTGTTAGGCTGCGTAACAACCACTCGAGGAGAAGTTGCAGTGGTGCTGTTGCCCACTGCTCGACTCTTGGGTGGATGGTGATGAATAAATGCAGGACCCATGCTTACTTGACCAGACATATTCCTAGCAGTAGCAGATACTCCAGGATTTGTCGATATGAAAAGCGTGGGCTGGTTCCGCACAAGTTGATCATCTCCTGTCGTGGCATTTGCTGAAATGTAGACCTTGGGCTGACCACGTGTGATCACTTCATCAGTATTTGGAGGACTGGCCGATATGTAAACAGTGGGTTGACTTCTACTTAATGTCTGGCTGTTGAGGGAGGAGGGAACAGTGGAGGTGCGAGGGCCAGTTGAACGCAACTTAGAAGAACTGTTTCTTTGTGGCGGTTCAAGTTTGATTTCAATTTGATTTTTGCGAGGTCCTGTGGATATATTCTGAATGTTGTATTGGCTATGAGCAGAAGATTGTGAGCTACCGGATGAATGAATCATAGGTGCTTGTGGAGTAGTAGGAGAACTGATAGGCATGTACACATGAGAAGTCTGGTGGCCTTGCTGGTTTGGCTGTGTTGAGTGTTGCGATGAGGTATGTGGCGTAGTACTGGATGTAGGAATAGTAGTCCAGGGACTTGGCTGTGAAGGCTGGTAGACTTGCTGAGGGTGCATGGGATTAAACTGAGATGCCCAGCCTGGCTGCTGCTGTGTTTGCCGAGTGGTACCACTAGGAGCTGTGATGTAAGGCCTAATATAGATAGAATTTCCCTGGGGACTGTTAAGTACAGGAGGAGGTACACCATGTATGTGCAAAGACGTTGGGGTATTGCGACCAGGCTGAATGTTTGGGGCTAAAGTTACCATAATGGGGTTGAATCTGGGTGTTTGTTGAGACAAGTTAGATACTCCTTTGCTGCCTAGGTGAAATCCAAGATGCTGCCCTGGATTAGAAGCACTAACTGTATTAGCCATCCCAAAGACATTAAATCCTTGTGGAACCTGGGCAGGTGCTGTCTGTGGTTCCTGCTGAAACAGTTCATTGTTGGACTGACTGGTTTGAAGGTGTCCATCACTAACACTGTGAGCTAGAGTCCTACTTCCATTCATTCTACTTCCTTCTCTTCCATGGTGATAGACGTTCTGCGACTGCAAATCCAAATTAAGAGATGTCATGTGATTTCGTAGTCCAGGAATCCCAGAATCATCCGAAAAACTCAGGTCTCCTTCACCGTAGAGATATTTTGTGCTCTCTTGAGAGAGAACTGCACAACAGGCATCCAAATTATTGTTATTCTAAAAGAGACAGATAAAAGTTTGACATTACTGATAAAATACTGTCACAGTTATGTATGAATACATCCAATCACAACTGAAAAAATAAACAATATAGCATCAGATAGAAAGCTTTAGGAGGCTGGCTAGTGTAGCTGCTCTATACACACAAGGGGCTTGCCTGTGAAGCTCACTGCTCTGGGAACAGTGACTGAGCCAGTGGCACCAAGGGTAGAGGTCTTCATTGCCTCTGAAGCAGTGACAGGGAGATCCTGCACCTTGGAAAGCTAGATTTATACAGCATGATACACCTTGGATGAATACTTTCCCTATTCCTTCTCAGTTTCAGAACCATCTTCAGCAGAGACCAAAGCTTTAGGGAGGAAAATGACAGCAGGAATGGAAAACGACAGCATCTTTATAGTATTGATTAATAACTTTAAAACAAAAATAAAAACAAATGTTTATTTTAAATGTTTTCCCAAACACTTCAATACCAGTTATGCATTACCTCCTGCTGAAAACAAAGTGAATCTTAGGAAAAGAAGAAACATGCAGACTCAAGAAATTGTACATGACTTCAGAAGAAATGCAAAAATTCAGTTTATACAAAAGAATATATTTTTGATGTATTTGTAAGATCACAACTATTACTTAAAAACCCAGAGAACATTTGTATTTTCATTTTAAATCACCGCTTGCAAAGCTTTGAAATACTTATATTTGTACCTTTTAAAACCAGTAACAGGATGATTTGGAGCAGAAACCACAACCTAGCTAATTCATTTTTTAAGAACATTTCAGATGCAAACCGCTAGTCTCTTCTCCTTTTTCACATGTGTAATATTGTACTCTAATCTTCCCAATTGTGTTTCCTACATAAGGATTGTTAGAAAGAGTGAAAGTGCATCAGTGACCTAATTTCTTCATACTGTGCTCCATCTTTATCACTTTTCACACAGAATGTCCCACCCCTCAAGAAATAAAGGTTAATACTTTCAGCCAGAAGAGCCCCTGTTCAGGCCCATGTTATTTACACTAAATAGGTGGCAAATCCATCCAGCACATAGAAACAGTTACTAGAAAAAAATGCATGTGATCAAGGAAAAAAATTGCATGTGCCAAGTAGCAACATTATCAGTTAGTTAAAAACTAACACAATCAGATAAATTGATTCATGCTACATGCTTTCTATTTTGTCTTTTTTGTTAAACTAGCAGACATTTCTCATTCTTCCACCGAGATGAAGGTGACAGTGTTGTGCAGACATAGCAAGACTGTCTCTACCTTACAGACTCACAAAAAACCCCCACAAAACAAAAAAAAAACAAACCCGGAAAACAGAAGTGGGAGAGGGCAAGGCTAAAACTAAACTTCACCCACAAAACCAAGACTATGTGTTCATACAGACCAGACACAGTTCTGAATTCTTCCAAATTAAAAAAAAAAAAAAAAAATCCCAAAAAAGCCCTAGCCACAGAACTTTTTGAAATGACAGGATTCTCTGAAGGCTATCTATCAACCCAGCTCTATATAAGGATTGCTGCAAAAAAGTATTCAGCGATATGAAAATGGATCAAATTGATGATACACATATTGGCTCTAGTTTGGAATAAGCACCAGAGGATGAAGTAATCAAAGTAAGTTAGTAGTGAAGAAAGGAAACACACAGACACAACAGTGGGAAGATAAGAACAATAGCCTGGTATTTGTTGCAAAGGAGAAAAGGGAGCCAGAAAGGGGAAAAAGATAGGATGCCACAGAAAAACAAGCTAGAAAGATCTCAAAGGCAGATTTTGCATGAAGTGAATTAAAATTATTAACAGAAAGGCCAAAGATACCAAACCAAAAAGGAACAGGCCAAGCTTGCAAGGCCCTTACATTCAGCTTGAATGCATTTCTTTGGACAATTTTTTTTTTCTTTTTTAAGACTGCATCCAATCAATTCCAAAATTTCAGTGACGTCAATGAGAAAATTGGAGAACTCAAAGGGGAAACGGGGGCACATGGAACCCCTGGCATCTTCTGGCTGGCAGAGGCAGAGTTTCAACCGCTTCTAGCTCTTTACAGATCAGAGAACCGGTTGATGGCAGAACTGAGCATATTCCAGCAAAACAATACCCCTCATCTTATCTCTGCCCATGTCCCATTTGAGTTTAAAATGCTGGCACCCTGAAAGAGAAAGAAAAAAAAAGAAAGAATAAGAATGTTGGAGGGAAATGAGGAAGGACGGAGAGGACGTAGACTTGAGGAGCAGGCATAGAATGCTCCGAACACAAAAAACAGAATAACAGGGAATAATGTCCACTGACTGTGGGCACTGCAGTGATTCCTTTAAATCAGGAGAATGGGAGAGCTGAATGCAGGAGGCTTCTTGGGAAGAACAGAGGGATACAAAACTTCTTAGGAATATTCAGTGCTGTCAGCCCAAGACTTCTTACTCCCTAGATTAAGCTGGTTTATGTTTCCTCCTATTAGCTCTTTGGTGGTCCTCTGCTGTTAGCATGCTATATATTGTATAGGTATTTCAACAGTGGGCTATTTACTTTGAGGTACTTGCATATTCTCTTTATCCCTAATTTTTTCATTATAAGCATATAATGCTATAAACCCTCCTTTAGAAACAGCTGTTTTTGTTTACAAAGAATTCATGGAGGACGACTGAAGTATCTGTACATTTTTTTCTGCACAATTTACAGTGATTCAAAGAAATTTTCCTTGTAATAAAAGCCTCATCAGTACTATCAAAAACTACATAATTGCTTATATTCTTTTAGATTCTCACCTGGGGTATCTTATAACTCCTAGCTTAAAAATAACTTCACCCTGACATATGACGGCTGCACATAAGGTACTGTGGTGGCAAGGCATTTTGCATACCAAAAGTCCTCAAGTACTTGTCTTTGACCTGAACTACACTTACTGCCTTTACTGGAAATTCCACTGTGTTCAGCTACAAGGTGGCAGAACTCGGGATTCAGACACTGTGCCAGCAGCATTGAAAACATGTGCACAAGTACTCCGAAATGCTGCTTTTCAATCTTTCCTATCAGTCCAAGTACAAAATTTGTTGGTTTGAAGAGGTCACCTTAGGCAGCTTTTATAACAACAACAACCCCAAACAAACCAAAACACAAACAAACAAGACCCCAAGCCAGAGAGTAGCAAAACTAGAAGGTGCATCAGAGAAACCAGAGCTCATGAAATTTCAAAAAACCATCAACATGACAGGATTTTCTTGGTGAGTCTTAGTTCACAAAAAAGGCAGCTTTCCAGTGTGACAAATTAGTTTAATAATACTGCACACACAGAACATTAATTACTCTAGACTGTTTTTGAAAGATCCTCTTATGAAAGTTGACTTACAACACTTCCTCAAAATTTAAACTCTTCCTCGTAAATTTGTCATAATATGAGCTGTACAGTATCTTTTCTTCACAGGTATTAGGCTCTATTTATTTAAAGAAATCCACTGTATTCAATGTTACAAAAACCGCTGACTCTATTAAAGACAAGCATTAGTTTTTAAATTTATCAAGAATTACATTCAAAAGATTACTGATGCATTCACTCCATCAAGTCCACAGACCTTGCTGAACAAGCAGCTCTCATGTTCGAAGAACAAAATTGTACTTGTAGCTTAAAGTCCTAAAGAGCACTAACAAAAATAGCAGTGTACAATCCTGAGAACAAGTACAGGCAATTTATAGTCTGGTTCAGTTTCCTTTTCAGCTAAATAATGAGAAAGAAAGGACTGGAGAAAGCTTGAAACCTCATGAGCCCCAAGCAGAATTTTGCCATCTTGCATATCAAAACCAATTGTGTTGATGAAACGCACTTTTCACAGCTTCTTACTCTAGAAAGACTGGAGAGTCTTGATAAAGTCTTGGCAATATGAATGTTTGTCACAGACACTCTCCCCAGCAGTACGAACACTTTACTAGGATGTATGTGTGTGTGAATACACATACATATGTAAGTATAGAAGAATATGTATTTCATACATAAAAATACATGTAAATAGCAAGACAAAAAATTAGGATATAAAGAATGTTGAATCACAGCCACAGTTGTTCTAGCCATAGTCCAGAGACAGTTAGCTTCTGGGAAGCTGTAAAATAATTTTTCCTATCAGTATATACTGATAATGAGTATTACTATTTAGATAATTCTCTTATTAACCAGAGTAAATCAAATGTTGAATATCTTAGAATGAAAAAGAAAATCAACCATTATGGATGCTTTGAATAGATGGAAAATGCAAAGCAAACATGCTTAAGCAACATCGTTAAATAAGTCAAATCTACCAACATTTCTTAACTCTAGGAATTTAGGTGTCCCCCTTAGGCTTTGGAGGAACATTAATTTATCTTCTGAAGTAGCTAACATGATGTTACAGAACAAGAAGCTGATACAAAATACGGTATGTGTTCTGATAGTAGCAGTATTAAAGACTGACAGCTGCATGTAGAAGTTGAGTATAAGCAGCTTTAGCAATAACTACAGCACTGGTCAAAAATGACTTTTTACTACAAAGCCCAACAGAAATCAAATAATTAATTACACAGACTCCAAAGGTACAGCAACAAAATGAAGCCCATCTGTCAGCCAAAGCCTGGGCAGGTGCACACAAGTGCCCCACCCCTGCCTCCGGTCTAACACTGGTGGAGGTGAGGCTACAAGCACCTCATCCTGCCTGAGAGATCCCAGCTTGGAGCACCTGGCTGTGCCTGCACCACACTCCAGGCTTCCTGCTGGAGAGGGTACCTAAGGCCACCAGTGCTGGCTCTGCAGGCCAAGGGAGCTGGGAATGGAAAACATTGGCGCCAATCTGCATGCAGGCAAGGGCCCACCTTTAAGACTGATGGAGACCAGATAGCAAAGTTGCTTCTGGACCTGCTTCAACACTCAAATATATATTAAAATAAAATTTTAAAATGCTGCTCATTGTAGCATTGCCTTAAATTGTCCCTGCTGGACTCAAGTTGGCTTTGCATCCCTCCTTTTGCCACAGTTAGTTTTGGCTCTTGAGATGGCCAAAAGGCATGAGCATACTGATTGGTGTGACAGTAGTCTCCATGCACACACTGATTACTAATCTACAGGCTGATTTATTTTAGATCACCCCTGATTATGGATGGAAAAAGAGAGGCCAATTTAACACTTTGCTTGTTGTGCCATATAAAGAAATGGGCTGAGTCTCTTTGCCTCATTTATAAAGAAAAACATCTGCTTTCAAAGGGGATGCCCATACAGAAAGCTTAAATTAGCAACGCAGCTTACTCGTACAGAAATGAACAGAGCACTGACCTGTAACATGCATCTGGATACAACACCTTCAGGTACCTCAGGAAACTTCTGTCGCAGGTCATGTAAAACCTGAATATCAATTTGCTGGCTTCCTTGGGCCATTCGTATATTGCCTGGTCAGGATTGTTTTTCAACAGGCAGTTTCAGGCCTTAGTAAAGGGAGTACTCATCTCTTCTGTCCCAGCATTTTCTGGAAGAGAAAGGAAAGCTTTGTGACACAAAAGGCAGGCACTTCTGATGTAACAAAAGAACACCCCACAAACTGAAACACACATAGAAAATCCCTTTTCAGTCATGCAGCCAAAGTCTGTACTTTATGTTGATGTTTTCCCATGTGATACTTCTTCCAAGTAATTGTCCTTCACACACTCATAACCTTGAAAATTGCCCATTTATAGATATCTGGCAGTCAGTTTCCTTCTGTCTTTGGTTTTTATACTGATATTATACAATACATTAAGAATTAAAAAATACTTAAAGTATTAAAATTATTTATACTTTATTATAAATAATAATATATATTATTATAAATATTATAAATAATAATATATATTATTTATACTTTAATATTCTTATTTTGTTTAAGAACAGTATTTTTACTTATTTTAAACACAAGTGAACACAAAGTAGTCCACATCAAATTCTGGAAAATAGTGTTTGCTTGACTTTTGCATGTACCTGCATTTTTACCTTTACCATCATTTGTTTTGTTTACTGTCAGGATATTGTGGATAGAAGTTCAATGTCTCTAAGTTCCAGAATTTACTAACAATTGTCTACTTGGTTTTCACCCAACATACTTCAGAATATTCTGAAATTATTACTAGAAGGAAATAACACTGCAACTTAGGCTTCTTCAACTAATTCTGTTCCTGCTTTGAAAGAAATTACGAAGAGCTATGAATAAGACTATTTCACAATCACTCAATCAACACATTCATACAAATGATCTGTCCAGACCATATGATATCTACAGGCTTTTACCAAGAAGAATTTTGACCAATAAATCTTCAGAGAATGCACCTGTGTGTTAAGCAATGGAATGGTATATTCTTCATATAAACTAATATTATAAATAAATATGACCATATGGTTCATAAAACTCCTAGCACAGTCAACTCCAATGAACATTTACCTCTTAAATTAGTAAATCTTATTCGAGCATCTCCATGAATTTTATTTACTTTCTCTGTGGCAGCAGTAGAGCAATTAAAAAAGTTACTTAGTCTCACTAGAAGTACACGCATGTTACTTCTTCAACAGTTTACAGCGCTAGACTAATTAAAGCAGTGACAAGACTACTGATCTTGCACCTTCTTTAAAGAAATAAGGAAAAACACTCTTCAAATGAAACAACTAAACAATTGCATTGTTTATCAAAAACTGTACTGCAGTACTTCTCTAATTAAACTTCAAACCCAACAAGATCACAGCAAATCCACAAAACCAGAAGATTCTATTAACAAGAAAACTGGTTTAACCAAGCTCAGTATCAAATGCCATTTTCCCACTTCTCTTCTACTGAGCAGTTCATTGAACTTCTTGCTAAATTTTTAACTCCCCTCAATCCTCCTAAGATGGCTTAATTTTTTTTCCAATATCTCTAACCTAGAATAGCAAAATCTGGACAGTACAGAAATTTTGTATTTACTCTTTATTTAAATTGTATCAGTAAAAAAGCACCTTCACAGCTGCCACAGCAAAAACTCTATTGAAAGAGAATTATCCAAGTAGTCTTTTCAAAAAACCACAGAGAATAAATAAAAAAACCCCAGTATTTAAAACAAATGCTCCACATTGTCACCCCTGTGCTTCATTTCAATAAAGTATTTTCTGTTCTAATTTTTCAGTGTCTGAAGTCTTGACAAAACACACAATGACCACAATTCCCATTTATTACTCCAAAGCAGCAAAGTATTGTAACAATTACCTATAAGTTCAAAAGTGATACAGAAAAACCTGTCTGCATCTTCATGAGTCATAAAATGATTTATGGTCATCATTCAATGCATGCAAAGTTCAATTATCTTTTGGGAGCATGCAGAACTTGGGACATTGCTTATTTTTATTTTTTTCTACTGTACTTTTAAGTTTTGGTGGCTTAGCACCAAGCAGATGCCTGAGAGCAACAGCACTTTACTAAATTTGCTGATAAATTTTTGCACATCTGCATCAAATGTCTCAACATAGCAAAATATTTTTACTGTAATATGGGAGGAAGTAAACCAAAGAGGCTCTGTCGCCACTATTTTAACTCTGAGAAATATACTCCAACACAAAAAGAAAGAAGTTTTTTCCCCTTAGTTTCAATTACAATAGGCAACTGATATGGCTTTACAAACAATTTAACATATGAAAAATGTATTATATGAATATGAAGGTCTCATTCTAACCATCACTTCAAGAAGAAAAACCCACTAAAGAGCTCAAAGATACCAAAAGATTATAAAAAACCTTCAAATTAACCTTAAGGAAGGCTGAGGTGAAAGGTCATGAGGTCTTTTGAGGCCTCTCTAGTAAAGACAGATGAAAAGGTTTTTTTCCCAGTTCTTGATGTTGCAAGAAACTACAAAAAGGAGTCAGGATGCATGTCCAGAGGCAAACTTAAAGGAACTGAAAGTTACTTTGACAGATGGAAGCTTAAGGAACAGACACACCACACTGTTGACAGCCATGGAACTCAGGATCATCCAGAAAATTGTTGAGAAATATTCTCAGAATATTGTTAGAAAGCTACATATGCAAGTGGAAAACAAAGGCATGAATGCAAGAGTGAATAGCCAAGACTGCCAATAATAAAGACTGTAGAAGAAAAGGGTATGAACAGGAGGCAAAGGAAACTTCTGTCAGCAACACTTTTGCTTCATTCAGAGACTGGCATAAAAATCAAGGCAATACAGCACTACAGAAGTAATCAGAAAAATCTATTCAAGAAATTAATTATTGGAAGAAGGAAAATTCAGCACTGGTGACCCAGAGAAATAATTCTTCCTAAAATCATTAATATCAGTTTAATTACAAAGGGACACTTCTAAATGCTGACATGCAGTACAATATAAAGTTATTCATATAGTAAAGCCCATTTACTAATAGTTTTACATACTGCTTCTAGCTATTAAAAAAACCCCTCAAAACAACCCCTTTAATGTGACTTTATAATGTTGAAGAGAGACAGAGATCCCAGTGCTCATTTATGCCAGAAATACTAAGTAACCGGAAGAATTAATTAGCTGTGTTCTTTTTCAAAGAGTATTGGCATGATCCCCAGACAACTTAAAAGGCCTGGCAATTGTATCATGATGGAGCTCCTGTTGAAGCTTTATTCTGTGAAAACTATTGAAACCAAAGTAAACAATGTGTCATCTCCCAAAGACTACTCAGAACCATGAGTATGAGACAAACACTGCCTCTCTTGTTTATGAAAATATTCAAAGACAACTTAATGTGAAATATAATTCAGATGCCAAATTCTAGGCTGTTATAGTAATGAACAAGAGCTAGCTAAATACATAATTTTCCAAGTCTCCTTTCTTCTGACAGGGCACATATTTAACATACCACGGACTTTCACGGAAATTCTTCAATACAAACCTTAACTTAGTATATCACGTTGACTTTCCACAAAATATTTATAAAGCAAGTGTTCTTCTGAGTAGATTCTGCCAAAATGGATTTCATGAAACAATTAAACCTGACAAAATCTAAACAGACTAGAATGTTATCTGCACTTCTTGTTCATTACTAATTTCTTCCTACTGCAAATTCACATGCAGTCCATGCCACAATAAATATCAAAGATAATTGTACAGATTTTAACATAACTGCTGTATTTAATAATTCCCGTTGAAGTTATGATGCACTCATTATGACTGAAGTCCCATTTATGGTCAGCTACCATTTGGGAAACAACCTTCGTGCGTTCAAGAGAACAGCTTTTGGAAATATGCAGAACACTGCTACAGTAACCAGCATTCCCTTCACCTTCTCAGAACTCAAATCAATGCAGCCTTTATAACCAACCCTTGTTAGTTCAGCTACATCTAGTAAGTGAATTGCTCATGTTTTTCTGTGGTTTTAATCTGATCACATCTGATTTGTGTTTTACTCACCTGGCTAAAATGCTGTAAAAGTAATTTATTTAAAAGCTTATTTTAGAAATCAGGCTGTAAATATTTCTTAGGAGAGAGAACGCAGAAACAGGAGAACATTTTCTTGTAGCGTTAATGGAGCAGGGTACAGACAATGTGCATAGGACTGCTGTAATGACAGCAAATCAGATGCAGCAAGTTGCAAAGCAAGCCTGGTATAGGTTGCTAAACCAACAGCAGAAGCACACAAGCAATTAAAAAGGTAACTGAAAAAAATCCCAAAACACAACAAAACCCCAAAAATAAACCACCCAATCCCTCTATACTTATCTCAGGCTCCTTCATCAGGACTAAGACACACAGACTATGTAACCATGCATTGGGTAATTCCAAAAAGTAAAATGTTCTTCACCCCTCCTCAGCCCATGCCTTCATGAGCCATACCTTTTACCTCCCGCCATATATTTAGCTACATTTTTTCTGTTATCTTATCCAAACACCTATCCAGGCACCAAGCCAACAAATGTGAAACTTCTATGGGCCCTTCTTTCAGCCAGACCTCAATTCTGATGTTTCACTCCAATTATTCAACTAAGAACTAACCTTAGTTCACTTTCCATTGAGGGATTCTTTACACTGAATTGCTTGAATGACAAAGTATAGCTGATATTAATATTGCTAGCATTTCTTTCAGCTTACTTTAAAAAATATAATTTCCTCTCCAGTCTACAAGACTGGCAATCACATTATAAATGAATTATGAATCTCTATCCACAGAAGACCCCTTCTAAGCAGAATCTCCATTCCTTTGACTGCAACAAGCATTGCAAGCTTATTGCCAGTTTGTACTTACTTCTGTGTTAACACTCCCCTTAAAATCAGCAGTATGTTTCTGTATCCCTTTTGCTTAGGAAAAAAAAAAGATCATCAGATAATAAATGCCATATTGTTCTCTTGCAACCTCCCTCTCCAACCTCTTACATTCCAATTTCCACACCTATTCTTCCTTTTCTTCCTCACTTATAACTGAACACTCTTGTTAAACACGAGACTAGAAACTTGGAGGAGCAAATGGAGAGGGGGAGAAATTAAAGAGTTACCACTGCATGTAAAGCCAACTTTCCTAAAGAAATTGGTTCCAAGCTACATGCAGGACAGCACACTTTTAACTCTGTCAATGACACCTTGCAAGCAGGAAAAAAGAAAAACCCAAGAAAAACAAAACCAAAATTGTCTGGTTCTCTGAGAAACTACAATACAAAAAAATTAGAAATTAAACAGCAAGGAACAATTAAATTATTTTCTCCCCATTAAGCCCTAATAGACTTTTTCTGAAAGCCTACATGGAGCGAAATATCATGCAGCCTGAACACAAACTTGTTTTTATTAAAATTAAAATTTAGAGTAATTTCCTAAGGGCAAAAATATAGAAACAAGAACATTCTACCCCAGAGTCCAATATTCTTTCTGAAAAAGTGATTGGGCAGTGACAGGAAAAAAATCTAAAAGCTTACACTAACACTTTAAATGCATATTTAAAAAAAAAAAAAGTGTGAGAACTGTAAGATGGAAGCAGGTTTATTCAATATTCCTAGTATAATTTAATTGTTCTAATATATTATTCAGCTTTTCCATAGCCAATTTGAACCATTTCAACAGTTCCTCACCAGTATCTCTGCTTAAAGAATAGTATTATCAAATCCAGATGTTATACTTCACTCATTGCCATCCATCTCTTAAATAAATAAAGAATGAATAAATTTAGCCCATCACAGTTGTGTTTCCCATCTCATCCTCAACTTATGATACAGTGATACTTCCTTGTAACTGTTTGCCAGATTTGTGCTCTACACTCTTCTGAATCCAAACAAGAACACGAAAGATATAAACCTGATATCATTGCATGACCTTAAAACTGAAAAAAAAATCAGTACTGCAAATAAGTATCACCAAGAGTTTTCCCCAAGCACATTACTGAATTAGATCAAACCAAAAGACTTCTATCAAATAATTAAAGATGAGCAAGGTCAGAGAAAAATGGGAAACTCTGGAACAGTTCAAAGAAGTAATCTGTTCTTATGGAAAATTTATTTTAGTGACCATACCTGGAAGCAATTCCTACCTGGAAGCACAACTGGGTATTTTTTCTTCCTCCAAATTCATTACAAAGAGTAATTTCCAGAAATAAATTTTATTTAACACATTTCATAATGTCTTTTAAACTCCTGGCCAGAATAACAATGTACTTTAATGGGTCCCACAGCAAAAGTGCACACATGAAACATTTAAAGAGGTTTAATCTGTCAGGTATTCCTTGGAAACTATGAGCAGTCACACAATTTCTTTTTCAAGGGAAATTAGTTGGGGTTGTACGATTTTCATGTTGAGCAAATAAAAAAAAGAAAAGGGTTTGGTTTTGTTTGACTGAATTTTTAATTCTTCTGAGTTCAGCAATGCTAATGCACACATTAAGGGATTCAGCTAATGGATTTTACCTAGGTTTGGGTTGGATTTTTTTCCCCTTTTCCTTAAGAGAATTAATTAAAAACAAAGCCGCCTCCCTTTACTGTAGGTCATTCTGTCAATTCTATCAAAGCATAGCTGACCTTTTCACAGCTCAGCAATATGTTGGCAAATCTCATACATAAGCACATTAAAAATGAGGTTTCTCAGATAATTGTAAAAATTTCCTCAGGAATATGGTTTTATTAGAGAAAAATCTATCACAACAGCTGAGCTTGCCTTAAGCCACTGTTAGGAGTTGGCAGTTTGAAATTTGACCTGTATTCTTTGCACAGTATCTTAACAACAGAAACTCAGATCTGAAAGCTTTGAAATTTGTAAAAAGGGTTTAATTCATTTTTATTGGAGATGAACTAAAGATGAGGAAAGCAAAACACCTCTAAGATAGCTGAGAAGGCATTTTCAATTCTTCCTACACTTACTCACCAAGGCACACCCAGCCATTTAACAGCAACACTTCTCATGCGCTCTCCTGTCCGCACAGTTCTCACAAGAGCCCTAAAAGCTCTACATCACTACCCATTAAGTTACACTGGAAATATATGTGAAGATAACCAAATATATGTGAAGATAACAAAAGAATTACAAATTCTGAATTACAGGTCTATCTTAAATACAGTCTGATGAAACTCAGAATTAAAGTCCAAGAATGCTATAAATCTATCCTTATGAACCCTTTTCTTCACCTTAGTAGCAATCATATGTTTTGTACGTGTCTTGTAAAACCCGTTTCATGGCAATTGTAAGACGTCATATGGAGATGAAATACACAAAGCTAAAAGTGCATTGCATAATCCAGTCAGGGTATTTTTAAAAATTATATTAATGAACTCCACAGTAACTCTAAATTCTGCCTGCATTAGGATTCCAGTCCTAATATTATTCATGTCAGTTTTACCTAGATAATCAAAACTCTGTACCTTTAAGGAGATTTATTCTCTTTTTTATTATGTAAATGTGTACATTTGCTTCCGTTTGTCAGCTTCTCAATGAATGAAAAACCCATTATTAATTCACAGGAAGGTCAAGTAGCAAGTATCGATCTTCACATCCCCACCTGTGATTGTATCAGGTTTCTTCCACAGATTAACAATATAAGAAAGCTGTCAACTATTTTATTTTCATTCTGCATACTTAATTTTTTTGTTGCTGCAGTGTAAAGCTTTCATAAAGATAATCCTCTATGAACTCTCTGAAGCCAAAAGCAGGTGTAGCTATTTTGAAGTGTATGCACTGTTTCCAGGGCAACTGTTCTAAGAGTTGATGGAAGAGAAAAAAACTTAATAAAAATGCCAATCAGAGGAAGAGGTGGGAAAAACCCTTTAAGAGGCAGCCCTCGTTAAAAAAAAAATCTTGAAAAAGTAACTGAAAACAGTGACAGTCTACAAAGAAACATGATTAAACATTTTTCTTTAATTCACTTGACTGTATCTCCTTTAAAATCTGCTGTTTATTTATGACTGACAAAAAGATAAGAGGGCTTCCTAAAATGAAGCAATGATTTTGAACAACCAGTTGAAATCTAACTAGATGCTATAATCTCTCACAGATTGTCTAATCACGAAGTGCACTAATGGAAGAACATAAATATCCTACTGAGTCAAAAAAGGGTCATTTTAGCTCAGTGTTGTTTGCAAGAGTAGCAACAAAAAGCAATATTCAGGAAGAACATGTAAGCCTAAGCCTTTTTTGAGCACATTCCTCTCATTCTCTCCGTATGTACATGTACATCTCTGTGATTGAGGAAACTTGAGAGCAGTGCCCTGCCTATTCTCTCTACAGACCTGTTGACGATGTATTAATCAAATTCCTTTTCTTAACCTACTCAAATTATCTGCTTCTCAGATACATTGTGGCAAAGAATTCAAGAAGTTTACTACTCTGTGCATTTTGACATAATTTGAAAGCAACCAGAAGATCTACCTCAGACTTTTTTCAAACCTCTTGTCCTACAGGTCCTGAATGGTACACAGTTCCAAGCTTCAGGATTTTGTAACAGTTCTGCATTCACCACCTGCATTAATTTTCAAGCTTCACTCATAAATCCTCCTACAATCTTCACCTCTTCAAACTGGTAAGTCTGTAGTCTAAATGCCTCCTTGGAAGGCAAGAGCAGTTGCCATGATGAAAAATAAAATAATATCCTCTCACTACCTTCTCTAACACCAACATATGCTCCCTGAAATACCAGGACTGTAGGCCTTGGTTCTCAAGGGGAGGGCTTACCAGGGCTTCACACAGGAATGGCACCATTTCTCACATCCTCAGTATCTTTCTGATGATGCCCAATAGCTCTGCTGGCTTTTCCATCTGCTCCTGAACACTGCACCAAAAGTTTTACATAACTCCTCACAAATCCAAGATTGCTCTTCTCAGAAAAAATGAGTTATGAATGTAGTACATATAGTAAGCCCAAACCAAACTGAAGTCTTCCTTGAACAAACTGCCCCCAAAAATCTGTAGATGTTCAGGGAACTCGCCAGTAACCTACTGCCAACAGCAGCAATAAAATGTACATGAATGACAAGTTGAGTAGCTTCAGGAACCTCTACAATAGCTCACTCCAGGCCAAAGGGGATTACCCTGCAGCCTAAGGACACAGAAGCCCATCTCAAAACCCCTTGGCTCTAAACACCCTTTCAACAGTATGAAACCACATTCCAACTGACCTGGATCTGCAGAGCTTGCAGACTTCTGGCTCCACCACTGAAAACCAGTCCAGCATGACTGGCTGCTTCAGAGCTGTCAATCTGAACTCTAGAAGCATCAGTCCCATGATAGCTTCACTGAACCCAGGGAAGATTCAGCTTACACTTGCTAAGCTCATATTTAAAAATCTTCACATAAATGAAATAGACATCTCATGAAACTAGAATCATGACTCCTAGCAACCTACATACTTAGCAGTAGTTTTTGACAGTGATTTCCCAATTTAAAACTAAAACAAGACAGCACACACACCAGATACCAAACCTTTCAGTAAGAGATGCACAATTACTACTGAAGAGCCATCATGGGACATCAGTGTATAGAAGTGGGCACATATGAAGGACATGATGTTTTTTATTCTTAAATGCATGATCAGGAATATCTCTGATTTTCCCAATGTAAAGCTCTATTCAAATCATACATTAACACCTTATTTTCTGAAAACAGAAATATTACTTAGAGAAATAAATTTAGATCGAAACAACTTGAAATTGCATTTAACCAAGCACAAAAAGCCTCAAGTCTGCATTGAAATACTGAAGTACAAAAGCACTGGTGAGTTTCATACTGAAATCTCACCTACCTTAGCTTTCATTGTAAAGAGAACAGCGAGAAGTGTCATTGCTTCAATTCAGAACTAAATAAGAGTGCAGCTAACACTACACCCTTTCCCATGACTCAGAAAACTGTATCAGAGAAACACTGCAAACCTAGCTGGTCTGAAACTGCAATAATTCTCAGATTTATCAATGAAAAAAAAAATCTCCAATTTCTTTATTATATTGCCAATTAAATGATGAGAGAATCCAAAAGGCTAAAGAAATGCAATTACATGCCTGACATACAATGATTTTGTTCTAATTTATAGGGACCTCTATTGTGACCTACAGTTGTTGCATGTAAAATTATCCTGTTGTTTGTCACGTTTCCCCAGTGCAGAGTCTGAGAGTGAACTTGGTGCCCTTTTAGTATGTTCCCAATGACAATATTACCATCTTTCATTAAAATTCATATGAGAACATAAACATGTTGTGCCATGTTTTAGCAGCTTTCCAGGTAGTTCAATTTCTGATATGTACTTGGGGTTATTCAGTTCACAGCAGGAAGCTCTGGAAAGCCTCTATATCTAGGCAAGTAGCTGAACTTCAGAAGTTCAATACAGAAGCCAACAACAGCATTACAAATCTCAGAGCTTGCATTACGTAACCCAATCTTCCAGTGGTTTTGTTGATGACTAGATTGGTATTTGAAGGACTTACTTCAGTATTTCATACCGATACTAAAGCAAGTACCTCTAAAAATGCTGAGAAGTTCCATTATCCTACAAGTGTAAGCCAGAAGTCAGAGACCAAGGGATATGACAGCATTTTAGGGAAAACATTCCAGAATCAAAGTATCTCAATTGCCCATAGCCAAAGTAAAAAACTCATGAGGTAATAACTTTAAACTAGAAGAGCATATATTTAGATTGGCTATAAGGAATAAATTATTTGTGTTGAGGGTGGTGAGACACTGGAACAGGCTGCCCAGGGAATTTGTGGGTTCACCCCTCATTGGCAGTGAACAGGTTAGGTGGAGCTTTGAGCAATATGAACCTCTGAAAGGTGTTCCTGATCTTTCAAGCCCCTTCAGACCTAAAACATTCTGTATCCATGGTGTCCAAACCAAGGACAATTAATTGGATTTTGATGCAGTTAAGTAATGCCTTTTGGATTTTTTTCATACAATTATACAATGTTGCTGAAGTCAGGCTGTATAGCAAATTAAATGCACACAATTACATTAAGAAAAACATACAGAAATCCCAGCAGTAACAAGGCATGCCAATCGTTGTCTTATTCACATTACAGGATGTGTCCTATTTTCTAGTATTTGCATTACATTTTTCCCTAGAGAAAAAAAATGGCTTGTGTATAACATTGGCCTAAAATGCTGTTGATAGCATAAAAAGTGAGAAACAAAAAAGGCTTGTCACAGATAATTTCTAAATTATGGTTAATGTTCCTTATTGCTTTGACTGAAAAGATTAATTTATGGGAAAAACTCCTAAGACATTTGCATCTCTCTTTCCTTCTTAGGCACACATAAGGTACAGGCTGTTTCCTGATCTTATAAGAAAGATTTTCTAAGTATTTGCCTGATTTCATGGAACCATTCTCTATTCTTTACTTTTTAACTTAAATTTCTATATTCTTAGTTGTGCAAGCCCCGTCTATACACTGACTCATTTTGTCACAACCTGGTCACTGGAGCACAGCCCAGCAAGAGCAGCGTCCACTGTCAGAAAGCAAAGATCTGCAAGTCATAGTCCAAGAAATCCCGGTTCTCAAATGTTTGTGTGACTATAAACAGAAAAAAGCACACATTTCAAGTTCAGTTCTAGCTGCACCTTTGACACTCTCTCCAGTTGTTTGAAACTCAAATCAAAATATACATGTTCCTATTTGGAAAACATTTATATTTGGCGAGTATTTTTATTATTTTTTTTCCCTGTTCCCTTTATGTCTCTTGAATGTGACTAAATGAGATAAGTAGGTAAAAGAATTGTCATTTAGACAAGCAGATGGAACAAATTCAAAAGATGTCAGTACAGCCCCACCTGAGTGACCAATACAAGTGGCCAGAAGTTGTCTAAAGATTGACAGTTCAGTCCATCCTCTTACTGAGGACAAAAGTATAAGGTTAACTATAAGGATCTACGGAACACAAAGGATATAAGGCTAACTCTTGCCATAAGCAGGAGCTCGGGAACATTAATCCAGGTCTGGAAAAATGATTTGGAGGAAACTACCATCTCTGCACTAAGATTTAAATTAACCTTGTTTTCTTAGTAGTTCCCAGAATAGAGCCAACTAGCCAAGAGATTTCTCCATCCTTCATTAATTCTATTGCTCTAAAGGTTGTTACTACTGCAGCAAGGGCATCACTACTGGCAATGCTTTTGAATGCAGCTGTGGTACTGAGCAGAAACCTCCTCAGGCCATGGAGTAAAACATATTTTACTAAATTTCTAACTCAGCCAATGAGAGACAATAACATTTCACACAGCAAGAGTGGCCTCCAGCTTGAGGAATTCTCATTACCAAATTTTAAAACTGAGCTTCTAACAGTATATTATACTAACAACAATTTTTAGAAAAGTATTTTAAATTCTCATTTCCTGCTACAATAAGGCCACTATGAACAATAACATTCTTATGAATATTGCTGCAGTGTCTTTGCCCTTGTAGCCATGTTATGTCTGTTCATCATATTCTACAAATGAAAAGCCAGACCAACGCAGTAACTGAATAAAAGGCCTCAAAAAAGCATGACTATACCAAAGGCAAACTAATAACTGTGATACTCTGAATAACATGTAACTGCAATGCTAGTTCAGTCATATAATGACAGCCAAACTCTAGTAGTAGTACCTTCTTTAAATATATCTTATTTTCCATTAATTATTTTTCATTTTTATCTAAAACCAGTGTGTACTTTTCAATAGTTGACATATCTACTACAGAGCAGCCTATATTAATGGTGACTTAAATGAGAAAAGATTTTAAATACACATAAAATCACATTACTTTTGCGGAAAAAAATCCTCATGCACTGGGAAGTTAAGAGTAAAAATATTAGTAACATCACAGCTAAGCCTGATGTGCTTTCACACACACATTGCTCAAGTCCCACCTAACATCCTGCAGGAAATCCATAGCACTGCCAGGAAGGGAGCTGCACACTCTGAATTTAACACACTGGAACACAACCAAAGAGACAATTTCTCTCTTATCATACTCCAGCTCATTCATCATCTTTCTCTTGTCTTGCAGTAGGGAAAACACCACATTTCTGAATTGTATCATCTTCCAAACACTTATCAATGCAGTCTCCTTGCTGATCTCCTTTTAAAACATAGCAGGAATTCTAACTTGTTGAAACAGCAAGAATTTTTCCAGGTCACAGGGTCGAAGTCTCTGATTCCCCATATGCTAAGCAGGCACTTTAGGAAGAATATTAACATTTTGCAAAAATTTACAGCAAGGGCTCTGTCAGCACTTGTATACAATGCACTTGCATACAAAAACCTCCATTCAGCTTGCTGAAGCCACATTCATACAGTATTTCACTGTGATTCACTGGCTACTTTGAGAATGCCTGGTTTATACAAAACATCACTCAAAAGAAAGTGAAAAATTCCTGAGCAGTAAACTGGCTTTAGGGAGATTATCTGCTTAGAGAAAAGCAAAGATACCAAGGATAGCTTGAGCTATATATTTTGAGCAAGTCTGTAAGCTATTACAAGTTACAAACCGTATGATTTAACAGCAAAACAACTTCATTGCCTTCCATTTTCAGTGCTCTTTCCTGGACACTACAAATAGTTACCTGTACATCCAAACGTACCTTTGACACCACACACAAATGTACTTGGAAGTTTGGTGGGGGAATTTGTAATCCCATTTTCATGAAAGCCATAGCATAAAGCATTTAATGGATCAGCAATCCATAGCTGTGTGCACTGCACTAGAAGGGGAAGAAACAAGCTGGTTTATTTCTCCCTAGCAGTCATGTACAACCATGAGACCACACAACTTCCTCCTAGGAGGCATGTGTTAAAATACACCATTTACAGAAAAACTGGAACTGGCTTTGGACAGTTAAAGGAAGCACCAAACAACAGAAGGAAAAAAAAAATCAATTTCATATACACCAGACATATCAGACTTTAATGTTTCACTGATATGTTAGAGGCAGTTTTGCAAAATCATCTATCATAAGTTTATAACTCTTTAGCCATATTTCATTGAAAGTGCAGTCTGAAACCTTATTAACCAAGCACTACAGCAACTAACACAAATACAGATGCTGTTGTGTCACAAATAATGTACATCTGTGCTTTAGTCCTCTGGAGCAAAATAACAGACAACCAAATAACAGAGAAAGCTTTTAGATTTTTGGCAGGGACCTTTTTCCCTATGGATAGAACAGGCTGTCCCCACAAAACTGGTACTTACCAAATGTGGCTTGATGATCAAATTACACTTTCTCTGGTATTTACAAAGTAGTGAATGCATGTGTCACAAAAAAGCCACAAGAAATCCACAATGCTGAAGAGTAACTTCAAGTATTCCCTTTACTTTCCCCAGATACTCTGTTCAGAAAGCACTCTCAATTCCATGATCTATATGCAAAAAGCCCCTTATTTTTTATATTCGTATTTAAGGAACAAAATTTCACTCACACCAATTAAAATCACCTAAAAATATTCGGGTAACACAAATAATTGGTCCAGGATGGTAATGATACTGATTAGAATGTCTCAAAAGCAGGACCTTTCTCATAATTGAGACTGCCAAACTAAGAGCATCATGTATGGCAAAATCTATATGCATGCAAAAAAGAAAAAAAAATTAGTTGCTAAAGAGAAAGTTGTGCTCATTCAGATTAAGGACACCACAGGCAACACTTATCTCACTTTTCTTCTTTGTTCTTTCTTAATTAAAAAACAAATAAATACTAATGCAAACAGTTAAAGTTTTACCAAAACTAAATATTTAAGGCCCTAAGCAAATTATACTGTTAACTGCCCTACGCAAATGATACTTGTAAATATTTAGACAGAAATCTACTGGCTTGAACACAAATGAAAGCTGGCAATTCAGCCAACTGAAAGTTTTTTATGTTTCAACTCTTCAAAGTAATTCCAGAATTAACAGTCTGGCCTACTTTCTTTTGGAGAAAAAAGTAGAAAAAAAAAAACAAACTTTCAATATATATGTCTGAAATCTCTATGAACCTTTTCAAATCAGGGGTAATAGCCACTCACAGTTCCAGAAGCAAACAGTGAAGCCCCAGAACTCAGATTATTAGATCTGTCAGCTGCCTCCTGTGGCACAAGGCTGGTGAAGAAACCACCTTAGTCAAGAAAGCACAGGACTGGTTCCTTTAGCTATCCTGAAGACCACAAGTTCTCAACCACTCTCACTCACTGTGAGGATAAGATTATCCCATGAATCTTCCTCTGTGAGAAGACTATGAGATGCAAGTTAACTGTGTAGCAGTAACAGTCAGCCTTGCATGCTCCATTAGTAATGAAGTGCTTACAGATTTAGGGTGAAACCACAAGAGAAAGCTGAACAGACTAAAATCTTCAGTATATCTTACCTTTCTTGGCACTCTGCTCTTAGACCCTGCAATTCTGCCCTCTTTCTTACTCTGGCCATGATATTTGTCCACCTCTTCTCTGTGACAAATTCAAGAGATCAATCTATTAGAAGATAATACCTTTCTTTTTTGTTGGATTTTTCTTTGTGTTTCAGCAGCGATGAGCTGCTGTATAAGCTCAAACCATCTTGGATACATTCAACTGTATCACATCCAGCAGATTGGAAGATCCCATCAAGCAGAACGCCTGATACGGCCTTATTCTGAAATCAGAGACTTTAGAGCAAAACTGAAAGAAATAATGAACTAGGCTGACATAAATTACACCTGCTTTCCAAGAACTGTAATTAAGAATCTGAATTACAGACCCTGTAAGTATGGCTAGACCAAAAGCTGAATTGGAGCAGTGAGTTATGGGCCACATGCTGCAATTTCAACAGCCAGCATTGGATCAGTGCTATGACTGGATAATTTTTATATCCCACTCCTATTATAATCCCATGGGACTACATATTAAACCAATTCTACACCTAGAACAGGTGCAGAAGAGCAGTGACTGCCTAAAAAAAAAAAAAAAAACAAAAGCATTTCTAAGAGACATGTAAAAGCAGATTTTAGGAAGCAGTAATCTCAATTCATGGACCCTCAAAAGAGCTGTAACTATATAGTCTAAGGCTGCTCTGTCTTAAAGCACTTCCAACAGCATCCCAGACAAAACAGTATTGATCTAGAATGTTTTCTAAACTTGGGCCTATGATTCTTGAATACTCTGTAATAAAAACCAACTCTACCTTCACAGAATTGCTGATAAACTCAGGCTGGAAGGTACTGACACAGGTCAACAGCTCCAAACACTATTGAAAGCCGGACTTTACTTCAAGTTTAAACCAGGTGCACAAGGCCTTGGACAGGCAAATCTGAAAAATCCCAAGGATGGAGATTCCACTAGGTTTCTGAAAATCTCCTCCACTGATTAATCACACTCACTAAGAGCAACTTATTCTTTATATCCAATTGGGATTTCCCTTGTTGCAATCTATTACTTGTCATTTTGTTTGCTACCTGAGAAAGACATTCTTGCCCCATCTTGCCTGTAATTCTGTACATCAGTGCATCTTTAGAACACTCTTCCCCACATGAAGCATGCTGAGGCTCCTCAGCCTCTCCACTTATGTGCCTAACCATCTTTTACCCCTCAGCTGAAGCTGCTCCCAGTTGTCAGCATTTCTTGCAATGGCAGGCTCAAGGCTGTCAGTTGCACCCTCACAAGTGCTGAAGAGAAAGAATAATCACATCCTACAGCATACTGCCTATGCTATTTCTTATGTTCACTTCAAAAAGCCCTTTTGCCATTTTGCTTATCCTTCAACAAGTTGAATTATTGAGAAGTACATATTGAGAAGCCCATTCACAGCTGCTGTTTGAAAGATACTTTTTTTTTAAAAAAAAACAAGGTTAATTAACTTGATGCTTTTACAATGATTTTGCACCAGCAGTTGTACTATAAATCAAGTAAAGCTAGGTATCTAAGCAAACACAGTAACTGGTATAGAAATACTTAGAAATACTTTTTCTCTACTTTTACAAGTGTAATACACACATCTCCCACTTCCACAGAACACAGAGAAAACCAGTCAGGTTTGACACCTGCCTACATAAGAACTGAAATGGGGAAAATCACACAGAGGGAAATTAAAGTTATGGATTAGAATATGCTAGGAGGAAGAGCAAGAGGAAGAATTATAGACCTCAGTGCAATTTGTGACACTGAGTCCAAATTAAATTCAAACATCTGTGCCAAGTATTTGTCTGTTACTGTTGGGCTCTATGCAAACCCTTAATCAGTAGCTTCTGTGAGTCCCAACACTTTTTTTCCAGACCTTTAGATCCCTCTCCACTAACTAGATGCTTACATACCTCAGTGGAATTTGGTTTCATTTGAGTAAGACTTATTTCTTTTTAGCTCAGACACATGTCCTCTCTAGACATCACAGAGAACACATTTAAATATTTGAAACTGAAATTTGAAAATGCCAAACTTCTTAATGCCAAAAATCAAAGCCACTGCTAACGTTATTTGCACAGCAGGAAAGTTTTGATGCCAGTATAGACAGTGGAAAAGCTTTTTCAATATCATATACTGAAGTTCAGAAAAAATTGTCAAGCTCCAACTCCTCCCACGTCATCACAGCTGGCAGATCTTGCTCTGCCTTTCTGAGAAAATGCAGGATGGCCATCTATTGGCTACGAGAACAGTGAGCCTTGCAAATGGAAAAGCATATAGGTATCAAAAAGGGCTACTTGTGAGGTGCTACTGGCACCAGTCATTATGAAACTAAGGAAAAAATAAAAATCCAAACCAAAACCAAATGTTTTCAGATGGACTTCTAAACTTCATTTTCCCCTCACTGCCCTGAAAAGCTGCTTCTCACCAACAAGAAATGGAAACAGCTACACTTTCCACAGAACAGAAGTTACCACCATGTTGCAAATAATTTGTTAGCTTTTTAAAATCAAGTGGTATAGTTAATTCCTTATGTGGAAATAAAAAAAAAAGATTAAAAACATTTGAAATGCTCTGGCTTCCTCTTAACCTACAGATCTTCCAGAGGGTCTACTGATTAATCTAAAGACTGTCATAAAATCCCTTTTGGTCATTACACAAGAAGTCCTCAGAACAAAAGCCAGTGTCCTTCTACTTTACCCGAAAAACTACGTTCAAGCTGTAAAAAATGTCAGTGATCTGTCACTGGAAATGTTGTATCCTCATTTTGACACTGTCAGGGTACTCTTTTGCACATCTTAAAAAAGCAGCTCCCTCAGTGACTGAACCACTGCGGAGGCCTTTTCTCCACTATTATAATGCAGTAGTTTTAATTGCACCAACAGAGACATCTTAACCCTTTCACTGAGAGGCACAGAGGACAGATACAGCAGTTTAGGTGTGACAGTAACCAACTGAATCACACTGGGACAAATTTTCAAGAGATCACAGAAAAAATTTTGACCATACTGTGCTATTTTATATCAGTGAGAGATAGATATGTTTAGAATACATGACTGATTTCAGTCTTCCAAAGAATGCACTGAACTGTCATAATACAACACAGGTTATAATAAATAAATTAATAAATCTAGAGCCATTTAACTTCACAATGTTAAAATATATTCTTAAATATTTTCACTTCATTCATTGTTTCAGCTATAGTAAAATCAATGCCTTTTTATCAGCACCAAGTCCTAAAAGGATTGATAGCTCAGTCAAAAGAATCCTAAATGCCACCAATACCACCAATCTGAAAGGCCTTATGTCTTTCAGGAACAAAACAAAACAACACATTCTAGAACAATAAAAGTTTCTGTGAACACTCCATTTCAGTCATACGAATTTAGAATGAGGAATTATGAAATGCTCCTATGTATAGGTTAATAGTGAAATTAGTATGTGTAATAGTAGAATAAAACACGTGCTACCCACTATAATGTTTCATAGCAAAAATTCATCTAACAATTAGTTACTTAAAACTCTACAATAAGAGTTTTAAGTAATTGCCTTTTAAGAAAATTATTCCTTGTATCTCAATTTATAAGAGATACAAAAAGACCCCCAACTCTTCCTGTAACTTAAAATTCCATAAAGAAAATTCCATTACGAACAACACTGGACGTTAGAAATGTATTTCTTATCGATTCAGCAAAGAAATCACTATTAATTACAGTGAAATGCATTGCCCATACTCCTTTTTCCAACATCAGAGGAAATTCTGCATGAGTGGTCTTTACAGTTTCCCAACTACTGCATAATTTTCTCAAATATCAGTGACTGGAACAATTTCACTCATGCACAGATAAGTAAGCTTACCCTTATATTAAAATTTCTCTTCAGTCCATACAAAAGCTACAAACAGTCAGCAAAAAAAATGTCTACAAAGAACAGATTTGTGCTTCCTTTCCAAGCCACAAAATGTAGAAGTTTAGGAGCTGCTTTCCCCCAACCCCCCGCTCCACTTTAAAGAAACCTTAAACTTTGCATAATTACAAAAAGCTCTATGCAGTTTTTGCCATAGTGTATAGTGAACTCTTAAAGGAACACACAAAGCACAAATTTATACTGTACCATTACCTTTGATTTCTCAATAGATAAGTAATTGCTCAACTTAAACATTACATGATAAATACATGATTATATACAAGGATATTTATAAATGGAATTGGGTAGAAAGCATTACAAAGACTCATTACCAAATGAAATAAATGAAACTGTTCTACAGCCACACAAGAGCTTAGATATTTGCCAACTTAAAGAGTAAAAGCCATGAAATACTGCAATTTTTTTTTTTTTATCCTAGAAATATACTGTTAGGCACACATGACTCAAGGAAGCCCACCTTAGCAGAATGATACCAGTATACAAAGAAATGTAATATCAGTTCTTTTATTCTACATTCTACACTATACATGCCAATATACAGAAATACAAAATTTAGAAGTAAAGCAGCATGAAATTCTAACTAACAAGTCTGAGTAAAGGAAAATACTTGCCTTCCTCCCAATCCATTTATAACATGAGACTGAGAACTAAAGCTGACATCTAAAATTATTCAAAAATCTTATCAGAAATGAAATTAAAGAATTGAATTGTCCGTGTACAGGATATTTGACAAGCAAATTGAGCCAAAGTTTCAGGATAAAGAATGAAAGTATTTTTATGCTTCCTTTCCCAAGGGGACCCATAGTTACAAAGATTCAGCAAAGACCCACAGATGCATAAGAAGGAATTACTATTCTTAGCACATTATCTCCTGAAATCTTAAATCTGTTCTTCAGATGTTTAAGTTTCTTATCACATCTATTAAAAAACTGTGAATTTCATTTCTTCTAAGACTTTCTGTTGCTCTCATCTTCAAAAATAAAGGCTGAATGAACTGCAGGAACACCACTGTTGTTGAAGATGGAAGCAACTATCTTAACATTACATATATTCTAAGAAGACAGCATAAAAAAGCAGAGGATGTCTTGATTTTACAGTTCTTCAATTTTCTAATGATCCATAGTAGTTCAAATCAGTTTAAGTAAACTATAACAAATTTTACACAGAACTGTCAAGACAGGTTTTATAGACGTATTTTGACAACATAAATATATCAGAGCAAATTATATACCCCACAATTATAATTTTCTCCATTCTACAGTCAAACTGTGCTAATAAAAGCTGTATCTGTGTGAAGAATATTTTGGCAGCATAGTACAACTGTACCTAGAACACACAGATTAAGCTATAGTTTCACAACACTTTTTCCACTACAGTACCAGCTTAAGCAGTCTCATTCCTCAGCTGTGCTGGCACAACTGTTTGTGCAGCTGAGCAGTGAGGCCGGTCAGGGAATCAATCCAGGTTAAAAATAATATTTTTCTGATGGTAAATTCCACAATCTGCTTTGCTGCAAAGCCACCTGGCACATTAACTAGTTACACCAGCACAACTGAGGGGCAAGGCAGGAACAAGAAGCTAAGGTCAGGGCAGCCCATGCCAGTGCTGACATGGAAAGAAATACTCATGAAACTACACTCTTGGTCTTTAAATGTTTTGGCATTCCCTGATTAAGTGCATTATCCAACTACCACAGAATAAAAGGGAATACTAACTACTACCTCATAAGCATGTTTAAAAAAAAATAAAAAGGAGGTTTCCACCTAGTTTTGAAGAAACTCAAAACAAGGGTTACAAGAAATTGTCTTAGAAACTCATTTAAAACACAAGTTTCAAACTGCCTCCCCCCATTCCCTCACCAGGATCATTTCCTGTCTGTGGAAGAGGTGAATTTTATCATTTACTGTTTCTTTCACTTGTTGGCACACAAAACTTGATTTTGGTTCTCCATCCTTCAGGAAAAAGGCCAAAATGTAACTGCATTTGTCCTCTTGACAAATCCTAGGCAATGGAAAAGGAGGGGGAAATAAACTCTTAACTTTGATTGTAACAACTGTTTACAGCCCCTTTGTATGGAAGAAAATTGTCTCTGCTCATACAGTAACAAGACTAAAACAATACAACTTATCTCACAATATTGGCTATCCTATTTCTGTAGGGGCTACACCCTAGCTCCTTGGTAAGATTTTAAGCTTCCGTAGCAAAAGGACAAGACTTTCCTTCTGTTAGTGATCTACTGTACTCCAAGTTTATTCAAAAAGATGCCTACAAGTCCATGAAAAGGGATGAACCTTGTTGGCTGTGCTCTATTGATAAGCATTTTTATCTCGGGCACAAGCTATTGGCATACAAATACTCAGGTTTACAACTACATGGCTAAAGCTTCCTGACAGAAGCTGGTTTAGATCATGCTAGCATGGCATGGAGCCATACTCCACATACACAGGGAGCACATGTGTGCTTCAACTACATTCAAAAGAAGCATCCCTGGCACACAACCTTCTACTTCCTGCTGGTTACAGCCCAATTTTTGGGAGTACTGCAGTTAATATTGAAAGAAAATATGGTTTTACTTTTTCTTAAAAGGAAAAAAACCACTAATTCTGGGAACATTCTATTATTTTGTTTTTTATCTGATTCACACATATGTATTTCACACTTAGGCAAGTCTTTGAACACATATCAGAAAAGTCAATAAAATAAATGTGTCATTCCAAACATTTAAATTTAAATATATCAAACAGCTATGTCCAACTTTTGTAGCTTCTTTCTATGAACTTGCTTCAAAGCATCCATGAGACATTTTTAACACTATTAACTTAGAGAATAAAGAATAAATGTATTTTTTCACCTGTTAACTTCAAATGTTTATCATCAGATTTAATTCAAGATACAGTTCAGAATTTTTGCTAAGAAATACTGTAATTGAAGAATAAGCCTTATAATACTGATTTGGAAGAATTTTTAACATCAAGTACACACTGTACTCTATCCAGCCATGGTTGGGCAGGGTACTTCTTAGAAACGGGTCATGAGGAACAAGCCTTGTTTAGTATTTTGATTCTTTATTTACCTCCAAACAGATATTACAATATGGCAAACCAGTAACAATAATACACAAAAGCCTGCTGACTCTGGACTACTTAAAAAAAAAAAAACAAACCAAAAACAAACCTCAAGCAGGAATGACTATAGTGTCAAACACTGACACTATAGGCTTAATTAAGTTTAAGACAGAATTCCCCTCTCACCTGAATACAACTTAGCACAGAATCAGTCATGCTGGAAGGGACCACAGGGTCATCTGGTCCAACCTCCCTGCTCAGGCAGGAACATTCTAGAGCACATGGCACAGAATGGCATCCAGATGGTTTTTGAATAGCACCAGGAGGGAGACTCCACATTCTCTCTGGGCAATCATTTCCAGTGCTCAGTCACCTTCACAGTAAAGTTCTTCCTCATGTTCAGGTGGAACTTCCTCTACATCAGTTTCTGCCTTTTGCCTCTTGCTCTATTGCTTATCCCCTCCCAGGAGTTAAGGTTGTGCACTTCCAAATCTATTTTTAAAAAAAACAGCCAGAAGCATGCACTTCTTCAGCAATTAAGAAACACAAAAGAATGATAAGCAGTGCATTTGTCAGACCTTGCCCGAATGACCCCAAATTACTGATCATCCTGTGGTACAACAGTAGTTCATATCATGTAGGAAACACTACACTGAAGTTTTGAGACAGCAGCCTGGCTTCTCATCTGGTCTGAACACACCTCTTCAGGGGTCAAGTTTCACTGCATTACTGTAACAGTATAAATTCTGATAAAATCATGGTCAAACTGTAGCCTGTGGGAGCCCACAAATATACTTTATTTAGGTACTTGTTCTAGCACCTTACCTGGTCTTGTATCACTCTGATAAAGAGTCATGAATTTTGATGTGACCAAATGTATCCCCCAACACACGTACTACCTGTTTACCTTGCACAAAAAAGTACACAGTTTATTTAAAAATGCACGTCCCCTTACATACCTCTCACTGCACAATTACAGTAAAACAAACGGGCCTAAAACAATCTACCTTCTCAGAAGATCCTACAATGAATAGCTGAGAAAACAACAGAAGCCTGCTGTCACTCAGAGGGGTTCCTTTCTAAACACCACTCCAGAGCTCTTTTGACAAGTGTTCTGCACCACATCTTGTTGTGCAAAGGTCTGAGAAAAATGGTTTAACAGTTATTATTATTGTCATCTATTCAAAACTAGCAAGCTACCTTCAGTGAAGTTTCTTCATCTATTTATTATTTACCAGCCATTTTTCTGTGCCCTCACACCTCCAAACCAGCCCGGCTCAACAGGTTGCTGCTGCCACCTGCCGGAAGAGCTTTACTCTCTCCATCACAAAAACTTCCCTGGATCTTCTGCTCACTGGACACTTGAAAAGGGGAAGAACATTTGCTAGGTGATCAGCAAGTGATTATCTGGCAGCCTGAATCTGTCTGTAGCAAATGGAGCTGGTTAGAAGAGGTACAAGAGAAGTGCAAATCCAAGCCCACGTGTAGGGGAAGGTACACTTCTTTTGTTAACAGGAGGGAATTCTTATAATGGCACTGTATTATTTCCAGTGACAGGAACAAGCAGAATGACTGCTGAACTCTCAAAGCCAACTAGCATGATGCTTGTTATAAATAAAGCCACCTACTGTTATCATCAACAAAACTAACCACGTCAATATTGCTTACATAAACGATAAAACAGATGATTTCTCAAGTCCACCATTTACACATATACATTTAAAGACACTTGGGACTTTGAAAACCAAACTCTTAGCTGATTTTAGGCACCTTCTAGAATTCTTGGTCTTGCATCCCTTTGCAATGAAGTACTGAATTAATATGAAGTAAAGATCACACATATTCGATTTCAAGCTTTCAATGAATCTTCAGGGAGCTGAAACAAACTATTCCATGTTAGCAACTCTGCTAATACCCATCAGTCTGGTAAAAGAGCAGAAAACCAATTCATCTGTCCACTAAATTCATTCAAATTTGAATTAAGTCTCCTGAAGTTGCAAGTGAAGTAAGGCATGAAGCATAAACAAAGCAATTGAGTTGTACAGGTATCTGGTAATTCATAAAGATAACTTCCATAGTGCCATGGCAATGCATTAGCTTAGATTGGTACTTCATCACTCAATTGTGAAAGCTCCTCTGAACACCAAACATTCCATTGGGCAGTTTTACATTTTTACCTTTACAACAAATGTCACTTTAGATTAATTGTAGTTATCAGCAGCATGAAGCTTACTGGAAGTCTTTGGAATTCCAGTTTTAAAAGTAAGAAGCAGTCATCAATATAGATGACCACATATAAATGGTCATGGAAGACTTCAGAAGAAAGTCAAAGAAGAAAGAAATAAATTCTTATCAGAACAATTTCTTTTCCTTTCTCTCACTTTGTTTCATTCAAAATATTCAGAAGTTATGTCAGCTATGTTCTTCAGTCTTAAAGGACAGAAGACTGTGGTTTAAGAATATTGAAATTCTAACTTCAGTACTGGGCAAGCACCATGCAGCTCATTGTAAAACCACTGGAGTTGGCAGAGGGTTTCTTCTCCTACTTATTCTTGTCACTTCTTCATGCACATTCTACCAGGTAACAATAAAATATATTCAGAAACCAACACTTAAATAACCCTACATTCCTTTTTGTCTAATCTTTCATCTGTTAAAGAGCAATCTTCCCACAGTCAGCAAGACCAAACCAGGTAAAGACGTTGTATGAAATAGGTCTGGCACTGTAGGCTGGAAGAATATGCTAAAACAGGTATAGAAAGAACACAGTGCAGATTCCCTTGTAGAACACTCAGGTAAATAAAGTAAGGAGGAGAAAGGTCCTGAGAAAAAACACACTAACGAGAAAAAAATCTTGCGCAGCAGACAACCAGTTTAAACAGCAGATCTTTGGAGAGGGATAGATGAGTCAATTATGCATACTACAAACAGGCTCTGACTACCCTCTGCTGAATTCCTTTAAAATATATTGCTACAAATCCTACCAAGTATTGTATCAAACTACAACATTCTCAACATAAAAATCCATATGCCTGCCTACAATGACTTGCTGATCAGTTCTTAGCAATTTCATCTGCTCTTGAAAGTTATGTTTTACTGCCTGCTCTGATAAAACTTTTATCTACCTCAAAACATAAGACCCCAGCATAGTAAGACTCAAAGCTCAGGCTCTCCCCACTCTAATTTCAGTAATTTTCAACATCTTAAATTTCATTCTTTAAGTCCAAGCTGCCAAGATAAAACTGCTACCCACATGAAGCTGTACGATGCATTTTGCATGTTTGGAATAATAAAAACAAGAAAGTCCCTTTTTCTGTCAAGGAACAAAGTAATCACACATGATTCTAACCAAGTAAAGAGGAGTAAAAAATTCAGACCAGATTATCAGAGAACACTTCCCCATGCACACACAGACTCATGTTCCTCACTTGCTATTTGCTCAAATAAAAGCAAATGCCTGCTTTTTATGCATGACATTAAAGGTAAAAACCAAATACCTGGAAGCTATAATCATGGTCCCTTAACAAAGCAAAGATACTTACAACACCACTCTCCCTAACAGCTGAAGAAAAATGAGAGAAATAAAAAAAACTTCTCCCTTATGAACATCTGTGCAAATCAGGCTTCTCAAAAAAAAAAAAAAAGGTTAAAGTATTGGTGGCAAGAAGCTACCAATTCCTTTAACTCATTTAAAAAGTGAAGATATTCAATTAAGAGATTCAATTAATTATTTAAGCCTAATTGAAAACCAGTTTGTTCAGAATATCCAGGCAGAAAATTAGGTTCTCAAGCTTTTTAAAGAAAATAGTCTCTTGTTTGTCTTAATATGATTCACACAGACCATATTTCTTTTGCTGAAGAACATCTTCAATTAAAATGCTTCAGATTACAGATAAAAACCATTGCAAAACACTTATAACTACACTTCAATCCAGAAAACAAAGTCAGTATACTAAAATGTATACATGCCATGGTGTTGATTTTTATCAAAGTGAAAGGCAGAAGTGAAAGTGAATTTTTGCTAAGGCAAAAACTTTGATTGCTTAGAAAATGACTGGCTAATGCAATTAGTCTATGCTTCTCTCATTTTAATGAAATATAAAGCAGATTTGTTCTAACAGAGGCAAATAGTTTTGGTTATTTTAAGGATTTGGGGACATCTCCACCCAACAGTTCATTCATATGGGTCATATTTTGAGAACAGCAAGCTCAAAGACATAGTAATAACCAAACATACAATTAAAAGATATGCTTGATGATTGAATAGAACAAATCTTCAGTTTTGCACATTGCTGTACTTCATTTCACCCATATTTTCCTGAGAAAATGACTACAATTACTAAAGAAAATTCCTTGAATTTTTCTTGCCAGGCTTCTAATCCAAAATAAACTCTCCTTTTTTCATTTTGGCATGCTTTAAAGTTTTTGCAATTACATGTGAAACTGGGACAGTAGGACAAGCCTCAAGGAACCAACAAATGCAACTCTTTCACTCTCCTGGCATGATCACTAATACCTTGTCCTACACACTCCAAAATGGTGAAATCTCTTATGGTTAACTCCCACTCCATAGAGCTGGGTAGGTGGACAGACTCTAATGAGCAAAGAAAAATGTCCACCCACTCTTTGGAAGGACACCAATCATTTTGAAAACACTTGCACTTTTCATAATATAATGACATCACCTATCACTACCAAAGAGTCAAAACAGTAAAATGTGTGCCCACTATCAGACATTTGGGTACTGCTTAGAAAGCCCTGTGGTCCTAATTCCCACAGAAATAGACGCAAGCAGAATGAAAGGTCTGAAGCAGCTGGGCCAGGGAATATGCAGTTAGATAACTAAGCAGCCAAGTACCATGAGCTCCAACTTCCCTCCTGTTCCCTAAAGATAAACCAAGTAACTAAAGGGCAACTTCTACTTCCTTCTCATTTACGTTGCGTGACTCGCCTTGAGAAACATCTCAGTTTATTTCAGGAACTTTGAGATTTGATTTAATTTCCCAGCAACGCTCGTGGTACCCTCTCCTGATCAAGGAGCACAGAGGATTGTGTCTCACACATGCTTTTACTTCTGGGCTGATTGAATACTTTCCCTTACTTCTGGGCTGGCTGGGCTCAGTATTTTCTTTTCCATTCTTCCACCCCTTACAAAACTCAAAATATTTCTTTAATTGATGGGAGAGATGCCACTGGTAAATCCAGTATTTGTGTAAATACCTACTGGAAGCCAAGACTGCCAAAAAAAAAAATTCCTTTTTCATATTAATCAAGGATTTCACTTGTTTACCAATATATCCTTTAGTCATAAAATTTTAATGACAGTAAGGCTGGGTACTTCAGCCAATCCTTAAAATGCTGTCCCAAAACAATTCAATACTGCCACTGTCATTCCTCCTGTTTCCAGGCATGCATTCCCCCTCTCCCTCTCCTCCTGTGAATGCCCAATTCTGGCACTCATCTGATTCTCCAGCAAGCTAGTTCATGGAGCAAAATCAGAACAGGGAATAATGTCATGTTAATTTTTTGCTAGTTTAGCTTTGAGTCAGATGAATGTCAGGGTGAACACAGGGAAAGAAGCAGAGCAAACTTACACTGATCTACAAATCACACCCTTAACATTTCCTAAGGACAATATTGGAGATGGGACAAAAATATCTATTTTACTCAACACTAAATCAGACTTTTTTGATTTTACATTACCTTAGCACTAGAATAAACACTGAAAAAGTTAAAAACCTAGCCCAATCACACAAAGCTGCTTCTGGCAGCTGTTATAAACAAGCAACAATGTAGGCCTGTAGGATAAGAGGAAGGAGGAAACATACTAGTTCTAGAGAAGCTACACAAAGGGTAAATAACAGCAAACCACTTCCTTCAATTGATAGCAGCTATAATTGGAAACTCTGTCAAAACACAGCACCTGAACTTACAGGCAGCAGAGAAGTTTCAGAAAGACTGGTAGGACAACAGCAAAAGAGAACCTCCCACCAAGAGTTAGGGAAGAATAAACCTTTAGCTATTTCACACAGTATCATAAGCAAAAAAAATGGCCACAGAACTCCCCTTTTCTGACAATCCTGTCCTCCAGAAGGTCAATTGAGATCCTTAGATATAAAGGGTTTCCATATTAGGAAGAGACTCACAGCTGGACTGCCATAGTTTTAGGCTAACAAAGCTTTACTTTGTATCTGCAGTTATCTTCACCTGTGAAACTACACTGGCAGAAATCCCTGGGGTAATAGTGGAGGACTTTTGACAGCTGTCAGAAAAAAAGGGGGAAAAGAAAGGGTGAAGTGTGGTAATGGAAAACTAGTTGCTATTTTCTTTTTCTTCTCTATTAGTTCCCAAACCAACACATATAAGGACAAACCCAAGTGTACCACTGCAATATTTGGGAGGAAGTCTCTAGTTTCCACTTATTTTCTGCCAAACTTGCAGTAGTAGAAAATAAACAAAAAATCCATCCAATAATCTCCACCAACACTAAGATGAGGTAACAGACACTGAAAGGCATGCGTTAAATAGAAATACTCATGGTGATGCCGATAGAACTTGGTTTTCTTGTTGATTTTCTTCCAAGGCCCTATCTGATGCACAAGAAGAGAAAAGTAACAGACAGATATCTAAGCAGCTATTCATCTAGCTCCCAGTTAGCTACCCATACTTAGCTTCTTCTAGATTAAGATACAGATTTCCCATCAAGAAACTGATCATATATAATTTTTTAAATTGCTATTTTTGTAGGATCCCCATGTTTCACTATGAGCTATCTTCAAGGAAGACAAGAGTGCTAGTTGTTCTCCATCCTTTTGTTAAGGAAAGGACAATGTGATCACTGCACTTGCTGTTATGTAAGGGACTAATACCACTGATCTTTTTTTCTGCATTTTACTCCACACAAGATTCAGGGGAAGGGGATTAACAAGGAAAGAGGAGAGGAAAGCCAGGAAGAGCTGAAAGGCCTCCAGCATTCACAGCTTCCCAGTACCTATTGTTTCCTGATGTTACAACCTTTAAAATATGATTACTAACTCTTTTACAAAATAACCTATCATCTAACTTTTTTCCTACCTTAAATAAAATTCATTACAAGAAACCAGACAACAGATACATACTAACAAGAAAACTAGCTACTCAAAAGGAAAAAATTAACTAAGTAACCTGCTCTGAAAAAGGCAGACAAGGAAAAGTAACAGGAAAGCTGAGAACGAATAGAAAAGATGTCTCATGGCACCCGGCAAGTATAGAAGGTCTTCCACTTTTTTACATCACTTGAGAAGAAAAAGAGTCCAACGGCAGCAGTAACTTTAACATGACTAAAATTGACATCAAAAATTCAAAGGACTTGCAACTAAGATTTTGTCCTTGCGTGATCCCAATTCCAAGCCCTCTCTGTAAACTGTGGACACAGAAGAAAAAGAGAACATGAACATTGTTTATTGTAATGATGTCATGAACATCATTACAATAAACAATTTCTACTCAGATTTTGACTTCTCACTGTGTTTTCTGGATATTGGCTGGATATATCTTCTGGATATTGATATCAGGAAAAAAAAAAAGAAAAAAATAAAAAGAAAACAGGAAAAAAAAGAAAAAAAAGGAGAAAAAAAAAAGAAGAAAACATAAAAAATACATACAATTAGGAAGAACTGCTAAACCTCAATGTTTATCTTCTAACCAGAGATATAGCCAGAGATTGTGTATTTTCAGGAAACTAAAGAAAGCGGAGAACCCATTTTATGAAAATAAATATTAAACAAGAGCATGGTGAAAAAGTACCTCTACTAGTCCAGATATCTCTTCACAGCTTTGACATACTAATACATTTCTTGCATTTGCAACAAAGATAAGAGGCCTGTTAATAGAAGTAGACCGACTTTTGAAAGATAAAATGAACAGTGTCAAACAGATAAAGCAGCAAAGGATTTTTAACTATTTAGCGCTATATTTCACAAGAATTGAATTTTTACTCATCCCAATTTTCTAATGCTTGTCCTGCAAAAACAATAAGCTATAGGTTACAGGCAGCATTTTTTAAAGGCACGCATAATTTAAAAAAGCAAATGGGGACTTTTCAGAGGAACTGGCAAGAACCAATGTATTAAAAAAAACAAACAACCTCATGCTTTAATTTTGTGATATCACCAGTTTCCCCTATAAATAAATAGCAAACAAAGTACTATTCCTTCCAATTACATTCTAACAAGAGGTTCAGAAAGGATGATAAAGGAGTGACAACAAATTCTTAAGTTCATAAGGCAAACAAAGCTCCACTGCTAGGCTTCTCCTAAATCAATTTAAGATCCCAGTCAATCCATATATACCAGAAAACAAAGCTACAATAGCCAAAGAAGGTGGCAACGGTAAAACATAAAATGAGAAAGGGCTTTTGAAACCAGTGCATTTTGACAGTCTGCACAGTCACTGCAGGCATTCTGCAGCATTCATTGACATGACAGTGTAAGGTGATGACTTGCCCTTATCACAAACAGGCAGCAGCTTGAAGTCACACAGACAATCCTGAAATATTGTTTTGTCCAAGACTCTTAAAAACTTCAAACATAAAGACAAATTTATTTTAACTAACAAGATTCTATGCTAGTATAGCTCTGAATATTTTTCTAGATGATGTATTCCTCTAAAACTATATTATGTTGAGGCATGTTGCAGGTCTCAATCTCATTTGCGTTGGCAAGAATTTCCCCACTCATTGATGGGGAGTGGAAAAATCCTTCCAGAGAGCTGCCCCTGGCTCTGCACTGAAGAAATATAAGCTTCAGTTTGGCCCGTTCTTTTGGCTGGTTTCAACAGGAAGGAAGCCTGTAGCTTCATCAACTCTGCTAACTCCATTAGGTGGTACTTCAAGATACTCTCTTGACACAGCAATACAACTGGCAACCAAAACCCCTAAGAAATCAAACAAAAACAATATAATAAACACAACAAAGAAAACATGTCAGAAACCACAGCCTAAGCTTTAGCCTGAAGAAGTTGTTGGTATCTGCCAGCCAAGAATCTGAACATGAAGGCCAGATTAGCAACTACTGCTGAGTTCCAAAGTCCATTAAAAATGAAAGAAAGAAACTGAAAGAAAGAGAACACCTACACACTAGTTTTAATTTACTCATCTTTAAATGAAGCTTTGTATTCATTAATATGTTTGAATAGCAGATTATAATTTAAGAGATTCACTAGCTTTGTCTTATAACCATTAAAGGTTATGAAAGGCTCCAACTTCATACTACAAACAATGCTCCCTTTGTAGTACACAGGTGAAACATGAACATCATTACAAAACATCTGTTTTGCTAGCCTAATTTAGCCACATTTTTCTCAAGAGTCAACAAGTGCTGCACCTTTTCTCTGAGTCTTTCTCTTAGTTTGCATAACTCATTGCACTGACACTTACCTATTAGTCACACTTTGACTAGTTTCAGTGGGACCTGATTTCCTACTAAACTGTGAAACTAGACTTCAGCATTTAACGATCAGAAAACCTTAGAAAAAACTCTTATTGACAAAGAGAAGACTGCTAGGATTCTTGCAGGCACCATCACTTGAAGCTAATTAAAATACAGTTGTTGAAAACATTTAAGACTCCTTGATTATGTCCAGTATTTACAGTATGTCCAGATATTTACAGTAATTACTGTAAATTAATTACTGTAACCACCTTTCATCCAGGTAGGTCACTAGTGAAGATTTTAGCAGTAGAATCCACATACATGGGTTCTGTGGTGAAGTTAGTTTAACTAATTAAATTAGTTCAACTTATGAAGTTAGTTCTACTTTTTGAAGGGCTAGCTTTTAATTTATACCATTTCAGTATTTCATTTGGTGACTCTCTGAACAGCTGCAGTGCCACAGCGCATAAGGATGAATCCTTGAGCGGGTCTTCTTGCTTCTCTGTCATAGGACCACTCTCAGGTCTACAGTTTCATAAGGGGCTTTCATCATCCACAATACCAGCTAAACCAACCCTTATTTCTTCTATGTATCTATTCTTCTGGTTTTCCTACCATATCTCAGTTTTGCAGAAAAACCTATTTGTGGGCTGATACTAAAACCACATCAGTGAACTCAGAGGAAAGGATGGCAAGTCCATGCCCTGTCACTGATGTAGCACAAAACAACCCCCTCAGTGTGAAGTTACAGGAGGCTACCAGACTGATCCAGCAGCTCCTTGGCACCCAGGGCTTAGTCTCAGCCCACAAGATCACTTAAGTTTAATAGCAATCTGGTTAATTTTCTATCCACCCATAGAGAAACTGCTCTGGCTCACAGACAGATGAGACCAGAACAGGGGACCAGCTGCTTGTGTCAGTGAAAGCAGTCTTCCCTGTTCAGTCACAGCAAAATATCAATGGCCCCTGATGCTCACAAACACTTGTGTTCTTCCATTTTTTGCTCTAAATCTCCTATCTCAAAGCCATTTTTTTATATTACTTCAAGAATAATTAATGTATGCAGAATACTGATAAAATAGCGAAAGCGTTCCTTTCATGGCAGCTAAGGCCTATTTTTGTATTAATAAACCAAAACTACTCACTCAACATTGCAGCTCTTCCAGAAAAACAGCGCTATTCTGCACATGTAACTGCACTACACCAGCAATCTCTCTATGCAGACTGCTGCACTATGGAGGGATGACACTTTCATCCATCCAAAATCATGCAGCCATGCTGGTACCTTTCCCAGCTTTGACAAAACCAATAGCATCAGAACAGCCAAGGTACCACATTGTCAAACTGATATTTTTTCTCCACAGTATGTGTATGAAAGCACTACTGGCAGAAACTATATTTTCCTTTTGATCTGGAAACCACAGGGGTTTTCAGCCCCATGCAGGGGAAAGAAGAAACAATTAATGGGTATTTTCCCTGAACCTTGCTGCTTAACACAAGAGACTGGAAAGAACAGGAATTTCCACAATTCAAACGACAGCTTTCACCTGCTGCTTACAATTTATTTTATTCTCCTTCACCAGATATTGTGGAAGAGGAACAAAAAAGTGTTGCACTTACTTTATGCATGGAAAAGAAAGATCAACATGTGCTTCTTGTAGAAGCACAAAACCTGATCCTTTAGCAATTTTTTTACATATATGTTCATACTAAGTTTTAACTCAGAAACAAAACACAATTAAATATGTATTTTAAAGAAGTTGCTTGTGGTCAAATTTTCCTTGTATTCAACTCATTTTCTGAAGAAATTAAGACGTTGTCATTCAGAGTAAAGCCCCAAGTGTGTCACAGATGTGATCCACTCTGATAACCTTCAACTCTCAGCTTTGATACACTGACCTCTACCCTAAGCAGCTACCAATGAATACAAGCTAGTGAGGGTCTAACTCAAGCAATTTCATACCTCTTCTATGAGTTTTCCAGGCAAATATTAAAAGTAACGTCAAAACATCACTAAATGAATTACAGCTATCAAAGACAGTTTTAATTAATTTTTAAAGACTGGAACAATTTTAAAATTACTGGAGAACTAACAGGCCTTATGAATTCAAGATAAAATACTTTGCTAAATGTCTTTGTCTAATCCAATATATGTACCTAGTAAGCAAATTTATTATTCATAGAACTGCAAACTCTTCTAGGACTGACTTATTTGACAAATATTTATACACTGCTTTGCACAAAAGGGCCTAATACACATTAAACTCTAGTCAATACAATATAATAATCCGGTATTGGCAGTTATTACAGCAAGACAGTTTTAAATACACAACTTTTTGCATACAAAATAATCTTATCCCCATTTACTGAAGACAAGAGTGGTACTTAAAAAAAAGAGAGCAAGACACCAGATTTTTTTACTGCTATGTACTTATCAACCTAAAATGCTTTTTTAAGCACACTTTTGCTGAGACCCTGGAGATTGTCTGTTCCCAGGCTTAAGGCCGTTAGACTTAAGAAGGCTCTTTAAGATAGATAACCTACTATTCCCTTTGAAAAACAAATGCTTGTTCAGCAAATGGAAAGTTGGAGTTTGAACCAGTTGAATGAATAGAAAGAAATCCAAGTACAGAACTCAAAATATTTTTTTTCCCTATCATTCTCTCAGGAAAGCCTAAATGAAGCAGGGGCAAACTTGGCAATGATACTGTGCAGAAGAGACAAAATGGGAATGAAATGACAAGTGCTGAATGAGTCTCTTAAGAAAGATTAGAACAAAAAGAATGGCAAAGTCATGTATAAACAAGAGGGCACTAATGCTTCAGCTATAAAGTATAGATCAGCACACCTCGGCAAGGTAAATGGAGAGGATACGAATGACCAGATTTCCTCTTTTCTAGCTTGCCTACAAATATGATGTCAGTAAGGTGGCTGGAAGAGATAAATTCTGCATGACACAGATATTTCAAAGAGTAAAGAAAAAATAAACAGAAAAACCAAAGAACTATGAATGCTGTAAAAAGACAGGAGAGTACTGCAAAGAGATGTATAGCACCGCACAGATGCAGGGAGGGGTGACTTCAGCTCTTAAGAGTTTAAACACAACATGAATCAACAAAAGATGCAATTACAAACCACACCGTACAACTTAAATATTTCTTTAATTGTGTGCTTTTTCCCCCTATATATAGGTAAAACAGTTAATTTTTTTCTATCTGGGGAAATCAGGCTTAGGACTTACACATGGAAAGACTTTTCTGCATTTCTAGCCTTCAGTACAAAACAGAAATCACTTTCCAGAACTCAAACAGCTTCAAGAAAAGAGGTGATTTATCTGAATGTACATGTCAATCACAGCTTCTGAGGCATCAGATCAGTAACTAATGTCTATGGTGTGGTTAAATTTTGAAATTTACTGCATTTTTTTAGTTACTTGACTAAACCTCTCTCATTTATGCTGTTAAAAAAGGCATTCTGAGAACACACTGATAAACTGATGGATCAGCATGAGATTTTTATACACAGTGTAATTTCCTTTGAAAAATGCATTCTAAAGCCCTAGCTTTGACAGTCTCTAAGAATTACTCCCTAAACATATTTATGCTTGATCTTTCTACAAGTCACTTATGAAAACACCTGATAACAGGAAAGCATATTCTTGAAAAATAAAGATAGGCTGCAGCAAATAAAATTAAACAGTTGCTGTTAAAGAGTATTTCCCATCTGCCAGTGATTTCTTACACACTTTTACTAGAATTGTGGACAAAATAGAGGTGTACCAGGCCAATACTTATTTCTAGACTCAAAAAACTCCATAAAATCTTTACTCTGTAATAAATCTATATTATAAGCAAATAATTTCAGGCTTACTAAAACAATTTGAAACTACCATGGCTCACCTTCACAAAAAATCAGTCAGACCTGGGAGTGTATCACATGTACCATTGCCTGCAACAGCCCACAGAGACACAACTGAATCATACTACCAGCATGCAACCAACATGTAAGTCACATTATCTAAAAAACTCTAACTATACATGATGTAACAATAAATTAATGGTTTTGATTGTGTATGTTGAGAAAAACACTTATGTCTTACACACTTACGTAACTCCTCCCTTACTCATGCACATTCTTGCCCCATGCTGCTTCACACACTGTGCCAGTCTGGGCACTCCTGTTGAATCAGATCCACACAAACACAAGAGCAGCCGCAGCTCAAGAGGTTCTGTCATGAGTGGAAGCAACAATATCACCAAACCTTTTTGTTTTCAGTCTTCATCTTCTTAAAAACCTATTTTAACATGATTTTTGTTCAGGGTGCTGTCCCAGAAAGTGCCAAAGTAATATAGTCCTGTTTCCCACAGATTTTCTCTGTGTCTCAGCCATGCCCTTGTGCTCCAATTAGTCACGTTCCACCTCAATCCCAGACACCTATTATCTTACCACTCTCTCCCAAGCACTGGCCACAATATACTTAACCTCTCATGTCCTCTAACTACTGACTGGAGAACAGAGTACAGTACTTCATACCTGGCTCTTACCCCACAGACAACTGGCAGCTAAGTACAGGTAACTGCTAAATTAATGCAAAACTTTCCCCTAAAGAGATGGTCTTAATGAAGCCATCAACTTCAACAAGTTTAATTTTTGTTCAACATTATTATAATGTAAAATCTTTCACACCTTGACCCTTGGCTAATTTCTCTGCTGAAATTATGATGAGCTCAAAATTTACTGAGACACAAGATTAAATGAAATATGGTTGCTCAAGATTTGTGACTTTAGAAAAGCAAATTAAAGACAGTTTATACACTACACCAATATACAAAACCAACAACTATTTCTTAAAAACCCCTACAGAAAATAGGTGCATCTCAACATTTTATCCACAAGAGAACAGCTGATTCTGAGCTCCCAAACTGCAAAAATTTATTTTCTAGCATGTCCAGTTAACTAAGGTTTCTTAAAGAAATTGCATTTACGTGTTTTGTTTGTCCTTTTAATAACTACTTGCATCCTCTGATCATTTTCAAGTGCATTTTAAAGGATATACAAATCACAGATAAAAAGGGCTGTACAACTTTTGTGAAAACTGGCAACTTTGTAGAAAAAAGTAACTTGAATTTCAATGACAGAAAAAGCAGGCTGAATTCTGCCTTCTCCATTGGCAGCCCCAGAAGACCAGCCAGCCAGCACCACACAGCACCAAATTTGATTAATTCTGGAACAAGCATAGGATAATTTACATTTAAGTGGTAATCCACCTTAAGTTAATCATCAAAGCAGTGTGCATATAAAGTGGCTTTGTCCCATTTTTGGCAAATTCTAGCAAACCTAACAATATCATGACTAAAAGGTTTACAGTCCTAGTTGCTTGGGTGATCATATTTTAGAAACTCACATATACAACCTACATTTTTCTTCTGCCAGTATTCCTAAGTTAATGCTTTTTTAAACACTAAATGGAGCACAAGGTTTAAATCCATGCTGAAATACAAATTTTTAAATAATGGAAAAATTAAATTCTGTTCATAGTACAACCAGGATCTGAAGGAGTTTTAAACCACTCATCACTAAAGACAGCGAAATCTGATCTTCATCTGGGTTAGAACAGAAAAGAGCTACACATTTTGCACATTGCTACAAAAATTGATTCCACATAGCATTTTTCTAAGGGTAGAAGGCATATTTCAAAACAAAAAAAAAGTTTTGTGGTAAAATTCCCTGACTAGGTATTAGCTTACAATTTATTTAGCACATTACCATATTATGCTTGACTTCTTGCAACCAACAAAAAAATCCAATACATTCTAAAAATATTATGTATTTAACTATACCTTAACTTCACCTATGGCAACAAGAATACAGCAAGTGATGCCGTTCATTTAGCAATGGTCGCATTCCAAGAATACCATGATACTACACACAAACCCCACAGATCTTTTAACTTTACTTATGTCAAGCTATTTCACTTGGTTTCACTAGAATCCAATTACTATCAATTAAGGAACACCACCTAAAGGCAGTATAACAGAGACCAGAAAACTCATTAAATGTCTGTATAGCATCTGCAGTAATTTCTCGATTGAGAGTTTTACTTGCTGATCAGCTCAATAAAAATAAATCCCTTATTTTATAATTAGGATAAATGTCTACAAAAGCTTCTGTAAGGGAAAGCTTCAATACTATGTCAGTGATTTTTTGGTAAGCATTCTCAAGAGAGGGTGAAACTGAAACAACTATTATACTGAAAAATGCCTGATGACATTGGATAGTATTTTTTATAAACTTTCCAATCTGACAGCTTTCTTGCTTTCACACTTGCATTTATATATGTGAAATCCAAACCAGACCAGGTGCAAAGAAAGATTCAAGATGCCTTAGAGCATCCAACAGCATTTCTCCTCCTTGAAACAGAAAGCACACACTTGCTCAATTGAGATAACCTACTACACCAATGAAGTGAGAAAAACCCAACTTGAATCACTGTATACATTCGTGGTAAAAAAGTTACCTTTCATGTCAAGCATTTAAATATTTGAGTTTTGAATACAGCTTTAAAAAAATCCAGTTCTGAATCACTGGAATTTTTGTTCTGTTTTCTGTAAAAGCACCAACAGTAACATCGTTCAGCATTCCGCTTGCAGCAGTTCAGAAAAGATCAGCCTGATCCCGCAGTCCTAAATTTACAGTCATTTCATAAACTTGAGGTCACATCTGACCAACTTATTTCTTCCACTGTTTCCAACCATGGAGATCATGATAAGGAAGGCAGCACTTGCAACAGGATGAACAGTAACATAGTTTTACGTTTCAAAATACACTCTCACAAAGAAATAGTTTGCCAATAGCTCTTTAAGATTCCTAGCAAAAAAAAAAATAATTCTGAGAATAATCTCTTCAACAGATGACAGGTTTAATTCTACAAGACTCAAAAAACATACCAGTTACCTATAACACCAAAAACCATTACAAAACAGCATAGCCTTCAAAGCAATGCCATGGTGCAGAAAACCACTATCTTCTTCTGTTCTGTCATTGCTGGAAAAGAGAAGTTTCCACCAGGACACTGTCATAGGAAGAGTGCCCATTTTCAAGAATTCTATTACTCTATCAGCAGACATAAAAGAAGAGAGTAGAACCATTTGACTACTCTTATATTGAGAAAGATAATGGTTTGCATTTCACAAAGTCTTGAAAAGCTGGCATAAGCAAAGGTAGCAAAGCACAGCATAGCAAGATGGCACTGCCCCCACATGTAATGATAGGGATGATCTTTATCAAGTATCTCTTAAACACAAAATTGGGATGACCCAGACTGAGTACCGCCCCCAACCACCTTCCTTAGTCTTACCCTTTAGAGGCTCTCTCCCCTGAGAAGCAACATGAGTAAAACCACCCAGGTCTTCTCAGTTTTTGCTAGAAATTGAGACTTAACTGAGACTTCATTCTGCTGCAGCACAAATCAAGGTGTAAGAATACCCAAATTTAACATGTGGATCACAATCACAACTGACTGGAATTTTCATTTAAAATGGAGATCAGGACTCACTGAAGCTGATGACATGTCTTTCCTAACATGTCCCTGGAACTTCCCTCTTGCCAAAAGCAGGTATCAGAATACAGTTACAGTTGTAACTGTATACAAAAGAACAAATAATTGAAATTTGTATGTGAAACACAAATGCCTAATTATCTGGCAAATCAATAGCTAAGCTGAAAATAATTCCTGATTTCAGCAAATTGTGGCCAATAGTGAATCTAATGCTACGGCTACAGCATCATTAGCCCTCCTTATAAAGCAGTGTATGAACAGTACCATTTTCTTGGGTAAAACCGTGACATGAACTAATTTGAACTGTCTAAGACTCTGACTTATGCTAATGCTTAGAAGGCATATGTTAAGAGTATTGAAAATTATATGCAGCACGATTTTCAGCATTCTACAGGTGATCTTCAGAAACTGCTTTATCAAGTCTGTATCAGATATCCTAAACTTATGACTAGAAAACCACACCTGAAACCCACTCCTTGCTCAGAAGCATCACTTTGGAATTCCTTTTTTATGTATGTGCTTACCATCATTAATGCGGAAACACCCACAGGTCTTGGGAAGAAACCAGGCCCTGCCGAGCCACCAGGCACAGCACAAAGAACACCAGGTTTCTGCCCCGAAGGCCTTGCCTACATCTAACAGGACTGAGCATTCAGACTTTTCATACGAGCCTTCCAATGAATGAGACAGAGTATTACACACCTCCGCAGAGCGTTCCCACGTCTCCCAGAGGGACAAAACAGAAAAAGGGAAGAAAACGAGAAACACTATGCATCTCCCCTCTGCAAAACCCCTCTTATCAGAGCCATTTCAAGAATTTTTAGTCGACAACTAAATTGACTCGAATAATGGAAACTAACGTCCTAAATATACTATATATGGAATCGAGCCTAGCCAGCCCCCGCAAAGACAAGGGGCACCAAAAACTCCCACCTCAGACACACTCAAATGGCGGAGTCTCGCCCAGCGCACTCACACCTGTCACCTGCCAGGCGCCGGGCCAGCCCCTCCCTCTCTCTCTCCTCTCTCTCCCCCCCTCCCTCCCGCAGCCAGGCGAGCCCGCTGGCAGCTCCCGCCCCTCCCCGGGCAGCCGCAGCCCCCCGATCCCTCCCCGCGTCTGGAAGCTCCAGCGACTCGCGAAGGAAAATAAGTTTCCATCTCTCTCTGAACGCCCCGCTGCGCGGAGCCTTCCCGTCCCCGCTCTCCCACCCCGCCCCAGCAGGCCGGCAGGAGCGGGGTGCCGGGGCTGCTCCCTCCCCTCGCACAGGCCTTCCCTGTCTTCCTCACCCTAGCACAGCCCGGGACGCGCTGACCGGCCGCGGAAGCCCCGGCCCCCCGCCCCTGCCGGCCCGCTGCGCCTCTCCCTGCAGCCCCCCGGGGATGGAACCAGGAAACCGGCCCGGGGAGCCGCCACCAGGCCCGTCTCGGCGGGGTCAGCCTTACCCTGCTGCCGCTTCTCCTCCTCCTCCTCCTCCTCCTCCTCCTCCTCCTCCGCCGCCGCCGCCTCCCCCACCACCAGGGCAGCAGCCGCCGCCACTACCGCCGCCACTACCGCCACCAGAGCCGCCGCCGCCTCCGCCCGGCAGGGGGGACCCCGCCGACCCGACCCTCTCCGCAGCCTCCCGCCGCCGCCGTTCCGCTCCGCGGGGGGAGGAGGCGGAGGAAGGAGGAATAGGAGGAAGGAGGGCAGGGGGGTCCGTGCTGCCGCGGCGGCGGGCGGGGTGGCGTGGGGGTGTGTGAGGGTGTGCGTGCGGTGGCTGTGGCGGCGCCGCTCCCGCTCAGCCGGAGCCGCCGCTGGGGCCGCGCGCCGCTCCCGGCCCCCTCCCCCCGCGCTCTCTGCGCTCCGAATCAAAATAGAGCGACAATATGGCGGCGGCGGCCCCAGCATCGCGAGACCGCGCCGCGAGCGCTAACGGGGATGCGCCGCGCGCCAATGGGCGCCGGGGCGGGCGTGGGGAGGGGGGGGCGGGGGGGGCGCGGGCGGTGCCTCTGCCGGCTCCGCCCTCAGGGCGGGGCGCGAGCGCGAGCGGGAGCGGGGCCGCCGCCTCAGCGCTGCCGGGACCCCGGCGGGACACCGGGACACTGGGGGGCGCGGGAACTCTCGGCGGCTCCTTCCTGCCCTGCCGCCACCGCTCCACCTGGCCCGGAGCCAGAGGAGGGAGAGGGGGAAGCGGCGGTGGCGCGTAGGTGGGCTGCCCGCCTGGAAAGCAAGCAGGGTCTGAATGGGCTGGGGCAGCATCTGCGAGGGGAAAAAAAACCCCAAAAAAATGAATATTAATTAAGCCCTCCCTCTCCCAGTTAATAAACAAACCGGTTATTTCGAGGGAATTGCCAGACGCTTTCTCTCAGAAATAGGAGCGCTTACTCCACATTACTCAGAGTACGTGCTTTCCATCATCCCTCTGAGGTAGAGCTCTGTCCGACTAATCATCTCCCAAAAATGTCTCCAGGCAAACAGGGCCCGGAATGCTGCTGTATCCCTCTTCCCCTCTCAGCTCCAACAGCACCCTGGCCCAGTCCACAACAGGCATCCTTAATTTTAGTTGGCTATCCAAGTAGGTCTTTGTATTTCTGTAATTTGGGAAGTCTCAGCTTCAATGAAAAGACAACTTTCTCATGATATAGTAAAATCATCCAGTAAATCAGTTGAGTTTCAGGGTTGTGATACCTTACACTGTCTACTCCTTATTCTTCCTATATTTGATTTCTTCCTGCATCCCTTGAATCCTCCTCCCTCATCCCTGCAGTGAGCAGGTGCTGCCCATGTTGCCTAACAATAGTCCATCCATCCATCCATCCATCCATCCATCCATCCATCCATCCATCCATCCATCCATCCATCCATCCATCCATCCATCCATCCATCCATCCATCCATCCATCCATTCTTGTGTCATCTTACTCTGAAAAATACAGTCAGACACAGAAATAATTTTAAAGTAATTGTTATCATCTATTGCAAGGAGAAATTGCCTGAAACCCTGCAACCTAGAATGGGACCTGGCAAGGGATGGGATGTGCTGACGCTTTCAGGTTTTCCCATACAGTAGGCCTAGGCTGGAATCAATACAGAGAAAGGTTTTCTCCACCACCTTAACTCCCAGAGGCACCAGTGATTTCCTGAAGATGTCAGTGTGTGAAACGTACGGGCAGGCCACAATCATCTCAAACCTAAAAACTATCCCTTGCACTATCCATTTCAGTGGTGTGACAAGAGAGAGCTGCACCTTCTCTATAAGACCTAAGCTGTTAGACTGGCCAATTAACAATTGCAACACTGAACGACAGAAACTGATAAAAAATCTAGCATGCTGTAGGCAGGAACTAAATTACTCATGACAATTTAGGCTAAGTGTTCTGTTACAAGAAATAAAGACATCCTTGCCATTGAAACAATGGATATTTGAAGAAATGATTGGAAATGCATTTTCCAAATGAAAGTATTAACAAGTGAAAAAATCCCTCTCAACTACATTTAGTTAAAGCTGTCAGAATCCCAAAGGAAGCAACTGCAAGGACTGACTGCTTGGAGTAGGCAGGGAGAGAGAAAATACCAAGGAGTCTAATAGTGAATTGTTATGCTGTGGTGGGGAAAAAAATAGACAAAAGGGGAAGAGGAAGGCAGCTTTTTTCCCTCACAAAATGTGGAAATATAGGGGTGGGTGGGTGTATGTATGTACATTCCAGTAAGAATCAGTTGCCTTTATAAGATGCAACAGAGAAGTTTGCAGTTCTTTTGTACATCGGCAGCATGGAGCATGAAATGCCTGTGTCCAAACCTTATTACTCAGCCTGTTTTGTGTCACGCTTATACAGGGTTGAGAGTCACTGAGATTGGTTTGTTTATTGTAAACAAAATAGTATTTCCCCAAACAGACAGAAATTATTGCAGTCTGTTACAGAAATGGGTAATGGGGCACCTAGAAAGAAGGTGCAGTGGGAGCATCAGGTCACAGCTGCGCCAGGGGTTGCCCCACTCCAAGTGTTTGGGTACATGAATAAAACCTTTCTCTTTTGCCACCTGTGCTGTAGACATTATCTGTAGCCGTGGTCTGCCAGGTCATTGCTCAAGCACCCTGCTCTTCAGCTCTTCCAGCACAACTGTTTCAAACTCTGTTAAGCCATTCCCGACCTTTCAGACAGATAGGATAATAAACTTACATGAATGTGTTTTTTGCACAAGAAACTCAGTTTATTTTGCTAAGTTTTATACCAAGTTAAATATTTGACCCTTTTGCCTACAGTTGCTAAAACAGGGATTTACCACAGGAAAGTGAGACCACTTCTCACTGTGCTATCAGCAGAATTTACTGAAATGTTTAAGCACTGGGATCACATGAGTGAGCTGCACTGTCCCTCCCCTCCCCCCCTCCTTTTCCAGGCTCCCCACACCACATCCATGTCTGAGCCTGTTGCTAAAGTAGCTCTTCTCCTATAGCAGCTAATTTGGAATCAGTTTTTAGCACCTTTCCAAAATCTCACAGCACAACTATTTAGGAAATCTGGTTTTTGTAGCAAGATTCAGAAATGAACTGTTTTCCTGTGAATCTGAAACAAGAACCAGGCAGATCTAATAGTACATTCTGTGTGTAACTTACTGTGGTGCAAATCAAAGCTCTGTCACCAGTGAGACACAGGTGTTGCATCTTTCCCTTAAGATTTTAGAGATTACCCCCCTTTTTGCCATAGAAGGTATGAGTTCATGTTTTTTAAACCTTCATCAGACTGTTTATATTTTTCCTGCTAGAAAATGAAATTTTGAGTAGGTTTGGGGAATTATTCTAAACATATTGTACAGAAAAGCTATTTCTAGAAAGTACAGTCAATTTCATCAATTTGCTACTGACAATTCTGATGCTGAAATTTCCTGAGAATGCTCTTTAGAAAAGGTAAGAGGAGGAGTATCCACAAGAACTAGCATAATTATGTCTGCAATTGAGTTTAAAAGTCATCTTCCACAGCAGAAGGTAGCATTGGCGGCTTTAAAGACACTTTCCCATTGAACATTCAACTGGCAATTTGTTTTTTGTTCTTCTAGATAGGAGGTCAGTCAGTCCTCCTATTGGAAGGGTGACAAAAACAGAAGTAGCATTCATTGGCCAAGAACAGTCCTTGCAAGCTCCTAGCCTGAGGTTGCAACCACAGCTTCTCCTACAAAAACAATTAGAATTTGAATTAATGACATGACAAGGAAATACAGAAATTCACCTTATTTCACAAGAAATTTCAGGCACCGTACTTCTCCCATTCCATGTGGAAGTTACCAGCTGTGTGCAGTTACAAAAAGCTGTTGTGCCCCAATGTTTTCCTTTGCAATCTGCAGAACACAAACAGCTCCTGTTATTACTGCTGAGACTCCCTTCTTTTCCAGGTTGCTGCTGTCCTTTCTTCAAGATAGCACTGGCTTTTTCCCTTCCTAGCAGCTCATCTGTTTGGGAGTGGAGCGCAAACATGACATTTGTGATAAGGATGTGATTAAGAGGTGCCTTAGTGGTTCATGAGTTCTAGCAGCTTCACAAGATTTGGATAAGGCCTTTGCTGAAGGAAAATCCATTGAGCTTTTGAGGACAGCCAGCCTACCCAGGCTTCTCAGTGGTAAAAGCACAGGGACCTGTGTTACAGCGGAGCATTATTGTGGTCTATGTACTAAAATGACATATAGAAATAGCATGTTTTGAGATTTGGTAAGATTTTTTTAATGCATTAAAAAAATCCACAGTTATTTATATTGCTCATGAGCATATGGGGAGAATGTTTACACTTGAAGGAAAATATCTTTGTCTACCCAAAGCAATTCTGATTTTTTTTTCAAGAATTGTTTTTAAAAGTGGGAAAGATGGTCATAATAAATCAGTCGTTTGAGTATGTAGGGAAAAGTGCATCCTTGACACATCTTTCAGTGCTCCGAATAAGAGAATTAAAAATGTGTGAATAAAAGCTCATATGCTCATACAACATACAGTTGGGCCAGTAGCTACTAGGGAGAAAAATTTAGTATTACTTAATGCTATGATAAACCTTTTATTTAAACTATTTTATAATAATTCAATGACATAAAATATAAAAAGCCAAGACTTCAGGAGAAACACTGATTATGTTTCTTCCCAAATCCACTGTTTCCTGTGCTTTGTGGGAAATGGAGTAGAAAGTAATGATAAATATTTATTCCACCTTTCTTAAGATCTATGTAATACTGGTATAGAGTTCCTGCATGTCTCTAGGGTCTTGATCAGCAAGACACCTTTAGTCTCTTGCTAAAGTCCATCTTTATTCAAATACTTTTCAATCACTTGCTTAAACTTTATGCTGTGTTGAATCCGGAGACAAAGAATGGATTTAAGTGTTTCTGGACAGGTATAACTTGCTAAGTTGAGACAGGAAACCTACCTTGAAGTCCAAACAAATGACTTGCCTGTTCCAGATACAAATCAGGCATGAATGTTTTCATTGCAGAATGTCTTACAGCTATTTCTTTCTCTAGCTACTGATTTTAACCTCTTCTGTCTCGGTGACTTCAGCCAAATCCCTTCCCTTTACACATTTTGTAAATGTGAGAAGTGAGAGTGAAAACTGCAAGATACTTAATCTCACTACATATGTTAACACACAAGGTGCAATAATTATATTACGTTTGAATTTCCCTAAATGTGAAGGAGGCTATTTGTAGGTGGCTAGTATATTTTAAAAAAGAACCCAAAGTACTCTCTAAACCAAAATGTTTCATAGCATTATTTCTCTGTCTTCTTCTGGCCTTCTGCCCCACCGTTGTAATTATCTTATCACCCAATAATAAAACTCTCTGAACAAATCTTGTGCCTGCTATTAAGGAAAATTAAAGCTTAGTACAAATTCTCTGCATTCTTCTCTTCGGCTGCTGTACTTGACAGCTTGCATGGTACAAATGAAACACAGAAAGCCTTTAAGCCATCCCACATTAAAAAAAAAGGCAACTCAGAGCTTTGTAATGCTGATAGGTATTAGACAAAGTCAATTTTGAAGAAGAGGGTACTGGGTCCCCCTTTTGAGTGGAAAACTCACTAATGTAACAAAACAATCAGTCATGTGAGCTTATATACGCACTGTACTGGTTTGTTTCCTTCTGGGTCTTATGCAAGCCCTTGTAAGGAGAAGGCAGCTTATTCTGGGTCCACTGTGTCCTAGGTCTGTATGAGATTGCCAGCAGAAGTGAAAATATTGGGGATATATTTCTCTATGGAACCAGTTGTCCTCTAGTTACTGCATCAGAATCCTCAAGATCCTATTATACTTGTGTGACTTTCAAGTTCCAAACTGAGCTGTGTTTCAGTCATAATCTCCTGTGGTTTCACCCTTTCTGTGGGAAAAGATCACTTGTGTCCACCCACAATTAAAAATGTTTCAGTATCACAGAACAAAATATTAAGAAATACGAAACTTCCAAATCATCAGCTCACTAGCATGAAGAAAGATCACCTCTTTTCCAAGGTAAAATTCTTGATACAACTAGGAAAACCGATACAGAAAAGACAGTGATCATTTGTGAAAACAATCAGCTGCCACTGCACCTGTTTTCAGCTACTACATCGTCACGTAGCAGAAGAGGAGGAAATTGTGGCAAATTTGTTAGAAGATGCATGACATACATATTTAAAAGAGTGCATTCATCTCCAAAAATTTTAGTGTTCACTTGGTAAGTTTTTCATCTCAAGATCTTCTGATAAATAACAACATACTTTAAAACTCCACAAAACTCTGCTCTTCCTTCAGGAGGGCATCCATTCTGCAAAACACACAAAGCCCTCTAGACCATAACCTAGAAACTATAACCCCAACTAAGCCAAACACAAATTTGTACTTAGATTTAGGCATAGGAAAGTTTTGTTGGCTTTATTCAACTCGCTTAAAATTAAGCATATGTTTTAACACTTTACTGGATTAGGGCCTATGTCAGCAAAATAAATTTCTTGGGAAGAAGTAATAAAAATGTAGCTTGCAGTGAGGGACAGCAGAGCCATTCACAGTCACAGAAGCTTTAAACACTAGCTGGTATTTATACATTTAGAAAAGAAATCAGGCGTGAAACAAAACATTTTAGATAGCAAACTAATTAGTCTGATACAGAATCACTTTTTAAAAAAATTTCATTTGAAGAAAAACATTTTTTTGTATCCTTGCACCCCCAAAAGCAAATTGATTTGCACATCAAGGAAAAACATTTTTTTGCAAGCAGAAGTTTCAAAAGCAATTTCTCCACTGTTTGGTAACAGCTTGGCTGTTCCAGATATACCATTGCATTCCCTGGAGAAGAGGACTGACAGGAGGCCAAGCTTTTTAAACACAGTTTCATTACACACATGCACCTGAATTTGCTCATTCAAGTTCACAAAATTGCATATATACTATAAATGTCAGCTAACTAATTCTCTTGTATGCATTTTGCACTGGTGTGTATTTATTTTTTTATGCTTAGAATCTCTCTGAATATTTGATGTTGTAGGTCTATCCTTTAAAGAGAACTTACATCATTCTCAAAACCAGAAGGAATACAATTCTACCAGACTGTGTCCATGCTAATTTTAATTTTTCCAGCAAAACCTTTCTGTTGCTAACAACAGTGGGGCAAAGTATGAATTCTAGTGTAGGTGTTTGCTTCTTTGGCATTCAAAGCACAGGGCTATCTGTCATCATTCAGAGCTGCTCTATCTTGTGTGAAGGGCCACGCACCCTTCAGGAAACCCAGACCTGGGAGGGGCAGAGCTGGAGTTGCCCTCTATGTGACAAGGCAACACTCAGATTGAATCAAGCTCTGTCTTGGGTGGGTGATGAGCAAGTCAAGAGTTTATAGGCTGGGTTTAAAGAGCAGACTGGTAAGGGTGGTTCTCTGTGGTGTTTGCTGCGGGCCGTCTGATTACAGGGAGGAAGTAGGTGGGGCCTTTTACAGACAGCTGGAAGCAGCCACAAAGTCACAGGCATTGGCTCTTGTGGGGGACTTCAACCACCCTGACATCTGCTGGAGGAACAACATGGCAAGACACAAACAGTCCGGGAGGTTTCTGGAAATTGTTGGCCACAACTTCCTGATGCAGGTGGTGCAGGAAAAAACGAGTAATGGTGAGCTGTTCAACCATGCACTACCAAACAGGGAAGGCTTTGTTGCATATGTGAGGGCTGGGGGCAACCTTGGCTACAGTTGCCGTGAGATTCAGTATCATTCATGGGGAAGGAAGGGCAGCAAGCAAGAGTGCAACCTTGCAGTTCAGGAGAGCTGACTTTCAGTGACTTTCTTGGAAGAATCCCATGGGAACCAGCCCTGCAGGGAAGATGGCTAATCAATATTCAAGCACTACTTCCTCCAAGCTCAAGAACAGTGCATCTCTAAGACCAGGATCATAAAATCATGCAGGTTGGAAAAGACCTCTTGGATCATTGAGTTCAACTGTTAACTATCACTTGCAAGTCCAGCACTAAACCCTGCCCATAAGCAGCAGATCTATACATTTTTTTTTACTTCAAGGGACAGTGATTCTGCCACTTCCATGGGCAGCCTGTTCAAATCCTTGACCACCCTGTCACTGAAGAAATCTTTCCTAATATCCAGTTTAAACCTCCACTGGTGCAATTGAAGCCATTTCTTCTTATGCTATCACATGATAGCAAGGAGAAGAGATCAACCCCCCACCTATCTACAGCCTCATTCAAGGTAGTTGTAAAGTGGCAAACCTCCATTTCTCCAGACTAAACAACCCCAGCTGCCTCAGCTGCTCCTCATTGGACTTGTGCTCCAGATCCTTCACCAGTTTCATTTGCAAAAGTTGGTGAGTGGGAAGTTTCACCTGAGCATGAGGAAGAACATCTATACTATGCAGGTGACTGACCACTGAAACAGATTACCCAGAGGGGTTGTGAAGTCTCCTTCCAGGTGATATTCAAGAAGTGTCTGGACACAATTCTGCGCCATGTGCTCTGGGATGACTTTGCTTGAGCAGGGAGGACCAGATGACCCTGTGGTCCCTTCCAACCTGACCCACTCTGTGATTTTGTGATTCTGTATATTAAGGCACCAGCAGTCACAGCAGGACTCTGCATTAACACTTTGGCACTTCCCAGCAGCAGTGGAGATGTACCAGCAACCCCCTCACTAATATCCTCAACAGAAAATGTGTTAGACTTCCACAATAAATTTAGCATTGCTTCACACCTGAATCACCAGGCAATGCACGTGCATTGTGCTTTCTGTCTTTCCAAAGGGAAAAACCTTCATTCAGAAGACATCATAATTTGTTTTCAAATTAGGTCCTTTACTGATCTTTAGTAGCTCTGTCCTTATAGCCAGTCTTCCAAAGGTGCAAGATTGTTGAGAGCACAGCCTGCAGGTGTTTGTGGTCATTCTGCATTGCCAGCTAAAGCCCCAGAGCCCATTGAAGAGTTTCAGATAGACATGTTTCTATTTTGGAACTTTTTCAGAAAACAAGTGTCTGGGCTGAAAGTAGTATCCTTACAAAAGAGACAAATGAAGATGGATCTTATCTCACCCTTATGACACATGAGGGAATCCACTGGAAACACCAGCCTTGAGACACATGAAAAGCAAGTTTCATCACTCCACTGTTAATAAATTCCTGATCTGACTGGATTTTAGAACTCAGGATCTGCAATCCTCTTTTCATGTCTTATTCACAAGGCCCACAGCTCAGTGAAGACTTGGTCATGGTCCCAACGCCCTACAGAACAAACAAACATTTAACAGTAAGTTTATTGACTGCACAAAACTTATGAGATCACAGATGGTAAGAAAAATAGCTCCAAAGGAATGTTTCCTGCAGTAATCCTTACGGATAGTTATGGGATTCTAATTAGTAGGGTTTGTTAAAAAAAAATAAATCCATTCTTCCTAGCAGTTATGTCAGAGGTTGCTTTTTCTTCAAAATTCACCTCTTCTCCAACTCTTCTGAGGTCCAGTGTTGATTTCTGCAGTGTTGTGTACAGATACCACTAATCAGGTTAAAGTTTTTAATAAATTTTTAAATTGCACACTTCTGGTAAACCTCAGTGCCACCTGTTCAGCTGGACATAAACACAGTGCAATCCATAACATCAGAGAGAATAATGTCACATATGAGTCACATCTCAATTCTGCTGCATGGCTGTCATCTGCTGCTGATGGGCAGGAGACAGGAATGCAAATTGGAATTATGCAGGTTTTGTGTTGAGACAGGACTGCCAAGGAGCCTTAGCAGTCAGCTGCACATTGACTGAGAGTGTGGCAAAAAGGGAAGTTTCATTTGTTGGCAAGAGCAGCAAATGGCTTGGTCAAGTTGGGCAGCCAAGTTAAGATGTGCTGACCCACAAAAGAAACCAGCTGCAGGGAGCAGGCTAAGGTACGACATGGCTAGAGTGACAGTTCAGGTTCACCAACAGTTAACTCAGAGTTGTGTGTTTAAAAGAGCTGTAGTAATGGAACCATAAAAACTCCCACCAGTTGAGATCTCAGTTTGGGAGCTTCCTAATGCATTACATATTTTAAAGTTTAATCATCAGCCCTTCTCCAAGCTGAGAAACTCCTACTCATTTCAGTTAATCTTTGTCAGAATTAGTCCCAGCAGTAGTAAACGCTCTGCAGTACAGCAAAAATAAGTTTCTAATCACAGAAATTAAGTTCTGAAATAGTCTTCCAACAGTAATGGTGAGTGAAAACTAGATTAAAAATGTAATTAAATGTAATAAACAGGTATTATTGCAGCATCATAGAACGATGTGCAATGAACCATAGAGGTTTATCTGGTTCAATTTCCTAACTATCAAAATCCAATACCTAGTAGTAATCTGAAATTTGTACATGCATTTAACTGTTATTGATGAAAATAATAGTCAATAAAAAAAATAATTTAGTGATACCATCTTCCTCAGAAAAAAAAAAGAAAAAGAGAAGATTTAAACCACTGTTAGTAACTTTTTCAGTAAGTAATTTTTCAGCTTGTTTATAAATACTTGATGCCCAACACCATAAACAGACTTTGTTGCCTATTTAGAAAGTATCGGTTTAATTTTTAGGAATAGTATTTCTATCCAGAAATATTGCTACAGTACCATGCAGAAATTTTTGTTCTGAATATGGAAGGTCTACAAAGGCAATGCATGTATTAAATTGTCAAAGAATCTGTGTGCTTTTGAGGCAATTAATATTCAAGTAATTAGCGTGTGTCAAGTAAGATTAGTACTCATAGAATCTTAGGGATTTTAAAAATCAGTGCTTTATATCTAAACTAGCTTTTTTGCATCAGCTTATATAGGAGAGAAGACACTCCAAAATAAAATAAAACCCTCAGAAAAGAAAATAGGTTTTAGTTATTATTTTGATTATGATTATCCTAACCCTGAAAAAAAACCCAAAGGAAGATCACAACAAAATAAAAACAGGTGTGGAAAACAGTTAAGAGGTGGTGTTACAATGCTGCAGCTGAGATTCATAAGGTACCTGTATAAAGAACAAGTAACAGATGTGCTGCGCAAGAGGTGAGTCTTAAAATATGTAAGTCAAGATGTTCTAAATAATTAGCTTCCTTTTGATTGTTCACCTGTAATAAAACATTAATTTAATTTATCCAACTTTTATTTTAGGAATGTATGTCATTAATTTTGAGTTGTGATTTCATCTAATTTAATCTACAGCCTTTCTCATAACTGCAGTTTAGATAATGCAGCTTCAAAAAAGGAATTACATAGACCACATGGCCATGTAACTGGGCAATTTAATTACAAGTGCTCTCTGTTTCTTTGAGGTATGATACATTATCAAAGAAAATTATATATATGTAGTCACCCTGAAGCAATGTAGTGATAAAAAAAAACCACCTGGTATAATTTCAGAGTGGAATCCAATAAAAAGGAGGATTGTAAAAGGGAGGAGAAAAAATTGTAGCACAGTGTGTAATTTTTTTGCTGAAATGAAAAACATGCAATCGTCAATGATGCAATAAAATAATAGTGTGCAATGTTAAAATGCCATGCATTGCAATAAAGGAGTTGGCTTGCAGACAGCATACCTATGTTTCCTGTAAGGTGTATATTGCAATTGTCTCTCTCAGATCAATAACAGTGAGAAGCGCTGCCTTTTATTTGTATGGATTTGTAACAATTCCTAGAGAAAAAGTAAAAATAGATAATTTTGAAGCTGCAATAATTTGATAAAATTTTTAAGAAAAAATGCGTGTATCACATTGGAAAATACTTTTAGAGTATTGTGGTGGCACAACTTCTAGGCACTGAAATTAGGCTGAAAATAGCTATTGAAGTTTAGTAGAGTTGCTGTATCCATATCAGTTTACATCTTCTTCAGATAACCCAGTGCCCCACCTCTAAATATGCAGATCAGATAATCACTTTGTTAAAATGTACTCTTAAAATACTTTTCTGAGCAGAGCTCCAGTGTCACTGTGATGTAGTTAGCAGAGATGCCTTCTGTTCTGGTTACCTGGCTACATATTAAGTTCATACAACTTTTAAGCTTGGTTCTTAGAGGGAGGTATCAGTAGTTAAAAACCCCACTGTGTTTAAGAAACTAGTTTTGCATATTCAGAGGCCTCATTACTGCGTGTTTTAAACAAATAATAAACTTTACAAACTCCTCAAAATCAGCAGTGCTGTGAGCACTAATTCCTGGTTTAGTTCTAGGTAGGAGAGCATTTCAAATGTAAATCTGAAGGCTCTTAGTCCTTGCCTTTGTGGAGCTGACTAGTGTAAATTGTAGCAAGGCCTAGTGTTCATGGCTTTACTCCAGGTGTTACTGGGAAAAATTGTTCCAAGCATCATCCCGGCTGCAATGCTATTCCAGACCACACTGTGCAAGCAGGAACTCTTCCATCTGCCTTATAGCAACTGTGCGGGAGCACAAAGCTGCAAGAAGAACCAAGCAGCAGTTTGTGGCGCACAGCTACAACCACAGCTGGCTCTGCAGCCCATCTCAAATAGAGCCCTCATTAATCAAGATAATTTTATGAGCAGAGTTCTTTCATGTCTCTACTCAACACAGTACCTGGACTATGGTGGCAACAGGTGCCTTAAAGATACCTCTCTTAAGAGTGATCAACAGATACTGAAAGTTGTACCGTGAGTCTTTTAATCACATTGCATAATGCACAGCAGTTACTTGCATGTGATCTAAAGCAAGTACTGTTTATGATTCCTTCCCCGGCAAGGTAAAGGGGGCATTGTCATGTGTTTATGGTAAAAACAGATAAGAAGTAAGCAAGAAGTTTCTGTCAGGTGTAGGGCCGGAAATACTGTTAATAAAGTAATGTACTTAGGATTGTAATTCCTAATAGTTTAGCGCTGTAGGAAGATGCCTACATTTAAAGTATTACTTAAATACTTATTACTTTACTTATTCCTGTGGTAAGAAAAGTAAGTGCCATGCACCTAACTTGGAGACATTAGAAATGCCTTAATTAAAAGGCAAGCACGTAGGACAGCACAGCAACTGATTTGTTACAAACAGATCTTGCATGTAGAAAAAACTCCCCAAAACCACAAACATCAGCAGAATTAACCTGGGCAAAGGCTGGGTCCTTCCCCCTCCTGCAAAATGAGTTCTTTGGAATGCAGGAAGAAAACCTGGTCTGAATGTAAGCACACTAGTAGCATGGAGCTGTTGGCTTTTGGCATGCATACGACACAAAACAACCTGGAAACACAGAACCCCATCTCAACATCAACAAAAGCTGGGAAGTAGGTCAAATGCACCACTGCATTATTTCAAATTATGTAACAGTTCCATTACATGAACGCTTTTTCTCTTCCATGACACACTCAATGTAACATTTCTCCCTTCTACTAGAAAAAGTTAAAACTATTACTAAAATTCCTTTAATTTCCAATATGTGGAAAACAAAATAAATTAAATATTCTACTCATGTTTATTGGTCTATTTCTACTAGGGTATTTTCCCTTGACTAAGTTCCAGAAATCTGAGATTGAAATTTTATCAAGCAACAACTGTCCTTGTTATTTGTGCTTTTGTGTTTTCCTTTAAAACTCAAAACCTTTGCCTTTTAATTGTGTGGAGTTTTTTCTTCTTATTAACAGATTCTTTAAAACCTTTCTACTAAGGACCAGGTCTTTCTCACCACTCAGATTAGTTTGTTTCAGTTCTTTGTTTCGAAAGTGCCTGGCTGATCCATGTTCTTATCTTTGGGAAATGATCCTTTTCTAAAACAGGAAGAACTTCAGAATAAGCAATCTCATATTAGGCTTTACCAAAAAAAAGTCAGCAAAATACAGAAAAGTCAGCAAAAAACAGAAAAGTAATCCTGCCCTGCTCAGCACTGGCTTAAGTGAACCTTTCTAAACAGTGAGTGCAACAAAAGCATTGCAATGGCTGGGGTAGTTCAAATAGCTCCACCTTTGGAGATAGATACCTACAAAGGATTTACAGTGCAAACGTGTCAGGAATGCCCTAGGGTATAGTTCATCCATTAGGGAATAAATGAAATTGCTTCTCTAAATTCCTCTCCTGGCCTATTTCTATTACATTTGATTCTGGTTATACAATAAAAATGTGTACTTAAAATGCAAATGTTTGTTTATCATAACTTTTACCCTTGTGATAATCTTATTTTTCTCTGTAAAACATTACCATGTTAGATATATGCAAAAAACACTGCCCAATGTAACCAGAAAAAAAAAATCTGCCTTCTTACAGAGTCCTATGGTTCACAAAAGGCTATACCCTTCTTTTCTACATCTTCCTTCAGGGTAACAGGTGATAAAGGAACAAGTCCCTCCATTTCGTAGTATTATTTGGTATCCGAAATTATCATCTGAGGCATTATCAGTAAGAACACTGGTAGACAAGTATTCCAGTCTATTAAAAAAGGATTGGAAAGCATCTCTTGGGTCACCACAGTCAGCCTTTCAGTCTACAGTTTATCAATCTTCAATATGTTTGCAAAGTTATGTCCTAAAATGCTACTTCTATTATATTGACTGGGCAGCTATTCTCCTTTCCTCTGATGTTCCAAAATTTCTGAAGTTTTCAAAGTATATTTGTTTAGGGCAGTTTGTGTTACTTCATTCTTGTGCCAGCACTGACTTTTTTGTTAAATATCAACTTTCTGTCCACCAGAGAGGGAGATAGCAATCCTAACCTCTCTATGGTTTCTTTGGTTTAAGGTTAATTTTTTTTTCTTGGCCTCTTCTTTCGCTGGTCTGTTAGCCACCTTTTGTTTTTTTCCTACAAATTTTCATCTTTAATACATTATTTTTTTTTCCTTTATGTGTTTTTTGACATCCAAAGCACTTCAGTCTAATGCTTTACTTGTCAGCAAGAAGAACTTGATCAGTGGTAAAGATATATACCTCATCACTATGACATAATCTATTCCTAAATTATATGTTGGATCTTATTTTAAATTGTTCTCAATATTTTTAGTTATACTTCATTCAATATTTACAAGTTGAGATCTGATCAATGGATTCAACTACTTACATACATTTTATTCTTGCTTCATCCTAATCATAGGAACATATTTGCTATTTATGCCCTGTCCTTACTATCTGACCAAGTTGCAACCTCTTATTCAAAATCTTTACTTCTAGATTCCATTTCATGTGCTAATTCTTCAAATTTAGTGATTGTTTTATTGTATTATCTCTGCCCCACCCTTCAAAAGAGCATCTTCAGGTCTTTAAACTTTGCTGCTATCTTAGGTGTTCTCATTTTCATTTCTCAGTGTTAAACACCCTTCTTCTTAACTTGTGTATTTCTCAGTAGCTTAGAGGTAATACAATTTTTTACCTCTACTTTCACTTCCTTTACTTGTTTCCATGCATTATCTCTCCTCAAATTGTTGATTATTGGCACTTATTTAAACCAGTGGACACCAGCTACATTTTGTGGAGTAGCCTACAGCACTCACCAGAAAAGAACCAACTAGCATGTGGAGTCTTCCTCAACCAGAGAGGGTCCAAGTCATTCCTACATCCATGCTCTGATCACCCACACCACCTATAGGAAATTCTCGCACAGGGCCTCCTGCATCCCACCTGGTACCTGAGTTACTGCATAGTTCAGATAAAAAACCCTTCTTCTTGGCACTCAAAGTGGACAGAGGAAGAAAGAGTTTGTGTTTAAAGCCCACTGTCAGGGGTTTTGTCAGAGGTGACACCTGAGCTGTAGTCCCCAGGCTGGTAGTGCATTTCACCCTGAGGCAGAGCAGTACCACAGCACGGGCTGGCTGTACCAGCTCTTTGTGGATCAGATGCACAGAAGTGGATGTTCCAGGATGAGATTCACAGCAAACCCTGGATGAATGGTAAATCTCAATCCCATTCATGATTCAGTGCCAGCTGATTGTGGGAGAGAGAGAACATCACTGTGATGCAAATTATCCTGCCTTCAGATAGAGGCAGGAAAAGAAGCTTACAAAATTACTTCTTTAGCAACAATTTGCAGATAAAACTTGAATCCAGCCAAACTTTAGGAGAAGCTTTATGGCTATGGACTTTTTTAACCACTTCAAACTCCCTAACCTCTGCAGCTTGCCTGTCTGTAAAGGAGCAGTAACACCCTAGCAGAGTTTATGTAACTGCTACTCAATATTGCATTAAGCTTCCTCCTTCTGACATGTAAAACTTCCACCTGCTCAGTCACCCAAGTCCTAACTTGAACTAATGACTTTTGATACTACTGAGCTATATTTGTTCCCAGCAGGCTGATAACAAAGTGTACAGAGGCTCGCCTGATCCAATTTATGCTATAGTCTGAGAGAATAATTATTTTACACTGGCTGTTATTACCTAGCAGCAGAATCAGCTTAAGTTTGGTGCACTCTAGAGAAGAAGGAAAATGCAAATGCAGCGAGAAATCTATGTGCAGTGGTATTTTAAAATGTCAGAGAGCCACTACTGTATCATTAGCTATAATTTTAAGCTTTGACAATGCTGTCAATGAGCCTTGGTATTTTGTCATCACTGTACTATTTGAAAAAATCTGTTTCTCTCCATTGGCTTCTTTTTAATCTCTGTGGTTGGCAGAGTTGTTATTTGTTTTTCTCTCTAATGGAAATTCTAGAACTACTGGTAGTAAAAAGAGTATCATTACGAAAAATACATTATTTTCCCTCTTCAAATACATCTCTCTTTCTCTGTTTAAAAAATAAGACTTTACAATGTAAATGAACACTGCTTCCTCCCCCTCCCAATTTGTTCCAAAGGCAGCAGGAGCTTTTAAAATCTGTTTTTCCCTAGACTTACCACTGATATAATTCTGAGTCACTGTAAAAAGTTTGTTTCTGTCCACTCCCTTCTTTTTTACACAGAGATGTCTTCACAAATCTCCTGTTATCAGGCAGTGCTGAGAGTAGAGCAACTGTGGAGTCTCAAAATGCCAGCAAAGATGATCAAGTTTGCAGTGGTGAAGTACAGAAACAAACAAAACATTGTAGCACACTTTAAAGATTCAATCTGCATTTGAGCATTTTCTACGCCTGATCCACACAAAATAAGTATAAAATTGGCCAGCAAGTACAAACTAAGTCTGTGTATTCCTCTAGAGCAGAATAAAAAGCTCACAGGCTTTCTGTTTAAGCCATTGTAACGCCCTGGTTACCAGGGAGGTTCCAAAGCTTCTAAATCTGGCAATTTTTGTAATTACTGTTATGCTTATTTGATCTTCCATTATTTTATTAATTCTTTAATCTATGATCTAATCTCCCCTGCCCCTCCCTTAATGCATGTGCTGATCCTGCTACTGTATGCAGAGTCAGCTTTCTGGATGTTCCCTCAAAACATACAACACAGCTCAACTTGCCATGTGTAGATAGCTTTATCTGCTCCAAAACAACTTGTATCTAAAGAGAAATGATGAGAGAAAGAGGTCCATTCACCTTGCTGGAAGTTGGTCACTGGAAATCCATACTAGCAGATCCACAGACCAGAAGATCCTTGAGAAAAGTGGATCTGGCACTGCTGTCTGTGCTGAATTCAGTGTATCCATGTGAAACCAAACCTCTCAGATGACCGGGGATGAACCAGGTGAATTCAGGCTGAGGTTATGAGGAAGCAGCAGTGGAGAAGCTCAGCTGCACCTGTAGCAGCTACCCTGAGCAGGTGACTAGAAAATTAGCAGAACTAGAAAATTAGAAGTGCCCAGGCCTCCTTAGGTGTGTTTTGTGGATGGCTCATTAAATTCCATTTCAGTAAAGTTTTACACTTTTCCTTTTTGGTGTGGCACTGCATCAAAGGAGCTGCATTTTTCACTTTGTCTAGGAACTGCAGAAGAGAGGTAGGGTAGAATGTGGCAGTATCACCTTGGCTTCTCCTGCCTCCCAGGTCATTTACTGGTGTGCACTCAGTGGGGATTTTAGCCATAGGTTGTGCCACAAAGTGCAGGCTCCAGTCCCCAGTGGATGCCCCAAATTCAGTTCCTCCAAGGAGCAACTGGATACTTCAGTTCTGATCCACAGCTAAATGACAAAAAGAACAAGCATAAATCATGCCGGCAGCTTTAAGCCCATCCTTGGCACTTTGACTGCAGTGTGAAAATTTCCAAGAAAATGCAGAAGACAGAAATTCAGGAAAAATGAGAAGGCATCATGCAGAAAATGACCCAAAGTCACATGCCTGAGTGCTAGATTTCATCATCAGGGCTCCAATTTAGATTACAAGTTTGGTGATACTTTAGGTAACCCCACAATCTGCTATTCCCAAAGTTCTCCTGCCCCAGCTCTCAGGAAGCATATGAATAATAGGCACATAGGATTAAAACAAGGAGTGTGTAATGAAATGACATCTTATTCTGTTGATATTAGTAAGGACTTCATAAGGAAAGATTTTATCTTGTCAGAGTTTTGTGCCCAGGTTACTTCTAAACTGTAGCATATATCTATGTCCCATACAGAATGGTGTGTCTGTAAGCAAAGGCCAGAATGAGTATTTAAGAGAGAAAACCAGAAATGTATCAATGTGAAAGAACAGGACTGTGGAATAAGAAAGACGGTTTGCTTTCCTTTTCTAGAGGCACAATGAAACCAAGTGCTTTGCATTAACTACCCTCTCAATAGCTTAAAAAGATTAGGAGCAGGGCATTCTCTTTGTACACATGACCTTTTCAGCAGCTTGGCAAATAAAATAAATAAAGAGAATAGGCCAGACCCAGAGGTGGGTTTATGTTTAAACCCAAAGTTTACATTCAAGTTCCTAGGAGAAGAGTTGGAACAATGTGATGTAAGCTTGGATCTTCTAATTAAGATCAAATTGCATAGTATTTTTAGACTTTGAAACAACATGTTTTGACCCAAAATGCAGTTCAAGTTTTCTTTTCTCTTGGATCTATTGTGAATTATTAGCACTTGACATTCTGTAAACCAGGTCTGGCACAGACTTCAATGGACATAAACCCAGAGTCAGAGGGGGGCTGCTGGGTTGGGTTTTTTCTCTATTCAGTAAACACAAATTTATAATGTGCCAAAAATTCTACAGATCCCTTCAGTCCAAAGTCATGGGGGAGGCTTTCAAAACATTCTAGACTTTTTTATTTGACCCACCTTGTAGCTTTTTGTGTAGGCATTCCTTCCCAGCAAATAGCACAAGAGCTAGCATGCTGAACAAATAAATATAAAAAGGTTACTGAGTGCATAATACTTTCCCTCTGAGCAGCCTCCCTCTACCTTGCTGCACACTGCAGGTTTGAATTGCAAGTGTAATTTAATTCCCCCAAAACAAACCAAAGAAGGCCCCCAAGGATTCAGAAAAAAAATATTATGGAGTCATGGCAACTTGTTTCATGTGTGAGCTTACTGAAGATATAAAAGTTCCAGAAATAACTTCTGCTTGTTGGAACCTTCATTTAGACCTCACCTTAACATTCACAAGCTGCTCCTGTGCATCTTGACCCCTCCACAGGCAAAGATTAAAAGGTTACTCATGGAAATACCAAGTTCATCTTCTTGCGAGGTTTTTGGACTTCAGTAAGTCTCTAATAAATGTACCTGGCCCTCGTGGCATCTTGTTCAGTGCTCTTGTTTTAAACCTGAGGCAAACACAACTTAATAAGGCAAATAATCCTGTGCAGTAAGGTATTTTGTAAGGTTTTTCCCTAATCCTAAATACACGAGGCAGACTTTGCCTCTTTGAAAGTGAAAAAACCAAACAGTTCTCACAAAAACGTTGCTTTCTGAAGCACACATCATGCTTCACTCACATAGTTTCAAAACCTCTCATTCTCAAAAACCAAGCTCACTTTTTTCATAACTTGCCATCTCTGAAGCAAGCAAACACATCCAAGGAATTAAAGCTACTTGCCACTTACCCTAAGTGGACTGATTAACTGTAGTAGAAAGATGAACCTTTGTGCCATAAAAGTGATATACTTTTGGGCTCCTAAGGACTACACCAGCAGTCTTCAGCTTAAAAGAAAGAGAGAAATAGAAGCATCATTAGCACAGTGTTTGACAGCACCATATCCATACACAAGGTTCACAGCCGGTCCAAGTCCAATGATAAGTGGTGATCCTAAGCAGGCTATGCATTGTCAGGAGGCAAAAGCCACTTCCTTGTGTATGTGCCCAGAGCTCTGTCCCAGCTTGCACAGGAAGAGAGGTGAATGGGTTAAACCTCTATTTCCACTGCTCCTTGACAAGGCTATATGAAGGCTGAATGTCTTAATGAAACTTTTCTAAGACTTTATGTCAGATCTTGGCTTCCTTTTTTTTTTTTTTTTTTACATTGTTCCAAATAGAATTCAATCTTTGGAAAAGATATTTTTATAGCACTTAAAGCATACACGGTTAGAAGACTCTGACCTAGATTTGAAGGTTTCATGTGGAACTGATAAGAGCAGACTCTTACTGAATTTTCTTCTCTCTATGAAAATGACATTAGGGATTCACATCTTCACATTTAGATGCAAAGATGTGTCAAAGATTCTCTATCTACCCCTTAAAGCACATTCACCATCTCCTCTTTCTCCATGAGACTGTTGCCTCTTCATGTCTGCTTGTTTGGATGGGGGACATCATTGACAGGGCAGGCATGACTGGCAGAGAAAATGGTCTATGCAGCAGTCACACAATGTGATACACCCAGGGACTGCCTTGGAGAGAGCGGCTGTATGCACAGGAAATCCTTAGTGTTTAGGGTTTGTTGTTACATTTTCCCATGAAACCAGAACTGAAAGAAGACACAGTTAGAAAGAACCTTTCTAACGTGGCCTAACAATCTTGAAATTCAGTATTACTCTGGGACTTGGAAAGAATGAGTATTATGTCAGATGATACGGGTATATAAAAAAATGGTACTCTTTTAATTATCTCTGTATTCACTCCTATACTGTAGATTTTCAGAGTAAAGACTGGTAGGGACCTATCACAGTGCAGCACAGGCATTTAGAAGAAGTGGTATCATTGCTTAAGGGATAACAATGTATCTAAATGATGTGAGATCTAACCCACTTTTTGCCTGTCAGTGAATGTAAATACTGCCACTAGTGTCGGGACAGATTTCTCATCTCCTTTGCCATGTTAGTGTTGTTCAATGATTTCTCACATTACTTTCTCTACACTGATTTTCGGTTTCATTTATTATCTGACTTTGTATATTCCCCAAGGCTTGAGCTGCTGTTCTTCCTTTAAACAACAAAAATACTAATTTTATTTTCATTTCCCACTCGCTCTCCATTTGTCTTCTATTCTCAACCTCATTTCTTCCCACTATGCTTTCTACTTCCCATTTCTGTGTCTCAGTTCGTGGCCTTTGTTTCCATCCCATCCCAGTCTGTTATCTTGACTTCTGCTCCTTCTCTCACCCCTTGCTTTCACAGCCTCTCTTCTTGATTTTGCCTCAGTAGTGTGTCATTTCAGCTAGCCTGCTAAGCTCTCTGAGGATACATACATATGTATATATGTGTGTATGTATATTCACACACATTTTGCTGCCTAAGTTAATTGCCACGGGCTGCCTTGGGTTTCCCCCCATTCTCCATGACAATTCAACTCACCAGTCACTTTGGGACTCAGAAGTGCTAAGGAGGCTAGTTTTGAAAGCGCCCAATAATAAACAAAGTCTTTTAACTTTTCCCCTTTCCACAGACTGCTGCTTTTGCCTGTCAGAGCTGTCTTTTAACCCATGAGTCTGCAGATAAACCTGCTCCCTGATCTGCTGTACTGTGCTGGTAGAAGTCCGTCCTCAAGTGGCACCTGTACATGATAACCACATTCAAAGAAACAGGCGAGAAGTGCATACTTTCTCCCCAGCTGAGATGTTCTGGGGTTCCTGATCCATGCAAACTAAGCACTAGATATGAAATTATCTGGTCCATAGTTCACATCAGTTCCTGTTGTCTCTCTAAAATGATCCAAGTCATCTGTTTGGGTTTGTCCTCTTGCTACCTCACTGTGTCTCCAAGCCCTGGACTCCTTGGAAAGGCTCCATTGTGCCTGGCTGCAGTGGGAACATCCCTATTGCTATGACTACAAATGCTCATCGTTGTCTTGTCCCCACGTTCATCTCAGCTACTCAGAAATGAAGGCCCCAAGAAGAATGAATAGGTCCCAAATCAATCCTTTGAGCTCAGTGTAAATACAGCCTGGTGGGAGAGAGAGCTGGATCTAGTCCTTAATCAGGCAGTGAGCACAGTAGCGTGGCTAAGTATAGAAGCCACTTAGTTTACAGTACAGTGACCCAATAATTATGCAAGATAATACTGTATGCACTTCGCTCGCCTGTACCATTCAGAGCACTTGCCAATAACACACGAGCATATTTCATTATCTCCTTCCCCAGCTCAGGGCTCTCTATAAACAGTTTGTTTTCTCCCCCAGATTGCTGGAGCTACGGCCCAGGGCACTGTCTAGGTATATTTAACCCCGCGGCTCATTCCAACATGCTTCTTTAAAAGAAGATCGTATTGTTTTTCCTGCTTTCCATTTTTGTAAGCCTGGGCTTTGGCTGGAGGGTACTCAACATATCTGGCTGTAAATAGACTGCTTGGAGCCAAGCAATGCGGTGCCTTGACTAATTTCAGCATTCACTTAAGCTAAATTATTTATGATACTCTCTGCACAGGCTTTTCTCTGTTGTTGTTGTTTTAATGTCGTAATCTCAGCCAGAATAAAGGGATAATTTGCATGCGTTTTCAGCTACTGCAGTAGCTAACACATGGCTCTGAAAACTGAAGCCAACTACAATATATTCAAAGTCTGAACTGAGTGGCCAGAAAAGGGAAATCTTGACGTGCCACTAAATCATGTTCCTAATGGTGAGAAAGCTTAACGTTTTTACTTAAGCAGCTGAAACAACATCAGAAACATTTTCCAATGATACAGTTATTCACTTGTATCAAGAGCTCATCACCTTTGCTGCAAGAACGTAAATCAGGAGGATGTTAAGCTGTGAATGCTCTATTTTCACCTCTATGCTGATATTACGAGTCCAAGCTCATTGCCAGCAGAGCATGTCTTCATCGTCATAAGAATGTAAAACACCACGCAGGCAGAAGGAAGAAATACAACTGTGTTTTTAAGGAGCCTCTGAGTTTCCCGTAGGCACCAGGCATAAGAGATAAGAAAGAGAATAAAAGTTAGAAGGGAGCTCAGAGCAGAGAGGTACCTCCTTCTCCACCAGCTGGCGGCTTGCCAAAGAAAACAACAGAAGTGAGGATTAGAGTTTGCAAGGTTGCCCATTACAGGAGGGTTACCTATTCCCTGCCTTTTCTCCTCTGAAAAGCTGCCATGTGAGGAGAAACATTCCTTTTATTATTTATGGGGACAGCCCCTCTTGTTTATTATGCTCATGTTACTATGCTACATGCCAAGTACAGGCACTCTTTTTCACAGAGAGGTTTTTCTTTGTACAGAGGGGAAAAAAAAGGAAACATAACATAACCGCCCCCCCCCCACCCCACTCCGTTTGTAGGATTGGTGAGGAAATTAAAGTCAGGGTAGTTAAAGGAGATTTTTCTACAGAGTTGCGATTTTGCTTAGAAAGGTGGCAGCAGCAGAGCACTGCAGTGTCCTGACACCATCGTGCTCTAGGGGATTAGCAGATCTACTTCGAGAGCATTTCTGTTTGCCCCAGCACTGCTCAGGCAGTCACATCCCTTAACAGCCCAAGGAGTGGAGAACTCGCAGCAGAAGAAAGATGAAATAACCTATAATCTGAACATCAGTATTTGTACAGCTTGTAGGAGGTGGATATTTTCCCTCCCTCTGAGTTTGGAACAATGTTGATAGGAAAGAAAGAAAAACAAGTTTATTCCTCACCCCCCCCCTGTATTTTTTTTAAGGCAGCTGAAGGACAGCTGACCTATTTTCTGAGTTGAGCAACAGAGCAGGCTCCCCAGCACCTGATCACTTCTTTGTGCCTGTCCCCTGAAGCATGTTTAATACTGAAAGGCCTGGCTCTGGTCAGTGATTGCAAAGGAGGAAACCCTCAGCTGCACTTGGACTGCAGCCTTTGTGTTGAATGCAGGCAAGGATTTGAAGCAATCCACTGAAGGCAAAGTAAATCCCAAGGCAAAGGGAAGGGAAACTAAGCAACAGTACTTTCTGTGGTAGATGGCAGTGGATTTATTGCCTGGCAGTTCACAAACTGCCTACAGCTGGGGGAAATTGCTAGTTCAATTATCCTGTGTTTAATGTGATTACTGGTACTGGTTCATAGGCTTAATTTCATTCCTTTAAATTCCTCTCCACTAACAAAAACAAAAAAATCAAACAGAAAAAAGGTGCAATAAAATATCTTCAAAAATACAGAATATAAAATGTATTTTTCAAACCAGGAAACTTAATTTATTCTGTCATCAGGGCTTTTCTTATTTTTAACCAAATTATACACAGAAGGATCTTATTCTGATGAAAAAATCTGCCATGTTGTAACAAAGGAGGAGAGATCTTTCTCCTTTCCCATTGGGGTTTTAAAAGATAACACTCAAAGATGCTCTTTGAGTTTAGAATCTAAATTAAGTATTTAGATATGGCAGCAAGATAATCTATTTGCAGTGGCCATGTAAAAACCTGACTTAGCTGGATGGTGAGAAGACACAACTCTCCCCAGCTAAAAGACTGGGCTAAAAATGAAGCTCCAGACTTGAGCATAGCAGCTCCCACACAGAAGCTTGGTTCTGCCAGGAAGGGATAAGAGAGCAAACACACGAAAAGAACAAAAAGACTCCTATCTCACACATAATTTTTCAGATTTTAGCCTTAAAATACAGGATACAGCCACTTAGTTCTGTTTCAGAAACTGTGTATTGCTTTACAATGGCCTTAGAATAAGGTGCTGAGCAAACATTTTCCTATTTATCAGCAACATAAATACCATGTGACAACAACAATACTTCAGGTGGAGCCTTTTTCTTTACTGGGCATGATCTGAGTCATGGGACAATTCCCAAGAGCCAAAAGAAACATACCATAAAGAAATGGATTCCAACAAATCACGTTTTTAATGCTGCAAGGCCACTATATAACCACTGTAAACAAACTATAAGCTTAACATGCCAATTTACCCTTGTTTGCAATAGGTGGCTGAGCTTACTTGGATTTCATCCTTAATATGATATCAACAGTTCTTGTAAACAACGTATTTTATACCTTATCAAGACAGGTTATTGAATCAAAAAACAGCTTTCCATACTCTTTCAGAGTTGCTGTGGTGAATTTTGCAGATATGGTTTCTTTCACAGAAAGAACACGAATGTTCTAGTTTTTGTTTTTCTCATGAAACAGCAGGAATCATTGCTTTTTTAGAAACAAAACATCTGATATATGGCAATGCAATACTGCTCTCCTAGTGCCTTTACTGACTTCCAAGCCCACTGCAGAATGCTGTTTTCTTGCTGTTTTTCTTACCTGCTAAATAACTTTTTTGTCACTGAGACTGTCCACTTAACTTAATTTACATCTCACTCTGCAACTATTACATTATTTAAACACTTATAATTCTGTTTGCCAATGACTGTTTCCATGTTTCTAATGTGTTAACTTACATTTATAACATACCTGATTATATTTTACTATTGTTGGCTTAATTTACATTGAATGAACCACAAACAGCCCTTACCAGTTAAGCTCATTACAGGAATAATATTATGCCACTTTTGATGTAAAGCTACAGTTAATAACTCACTTCAGTCCCTTCAGCTTCACCACCAGCAGCCATGGAATTATCCTCCTATATTGGTGTCTCTGACTGCACAGGCCTGCCCAAGGCAGACATTATCCACCAGGTTTAAAGACTAATTATGTTCCAGAGATCTTTTTTGCATCATCATCCTATTCTGTCATTCCCTCTCTGTCCTCACCTAATCAACATCACACCAAGTCCATTAGCTTCCAGGGAATTACTTTTATTTTTATCGGGAGATGTCTGGGCTTTGTGATCTCCACCCTTCTGCTGCATCCCTACATCCTTGTCTCACTCCACTGCCCCAGCAGCCTTAGCTACTTTATCATTTTCTCTAACTTCAGACTTACTTCTGGCTTTCTCCACTTGTACCAGCTGAGCCCTCACAGTCCTGCCCAGTACTTCTTTTCTGGCAAAACCACTGATCCCTGTTACTCAGTCCCGACATTTACACCTGCATTCCTTCTACTCAACGACTTTATTACTTTTGTAGTTACTGTATTCTAATTAAAACCTTTCCCCCAACCTCTGTGTATTTAAGAAAATCACAGATTTCATTTCTGCTGTCCTGAGATTATCTTCCCTCCAGACTGTCTCATACAGAAGTGAGTAGGTGAAGAATTAGTACGTGAGGAAATCTCTTCCCGGTCTCAGTGGACCTAATATCTTCCCTCCTTCCATTAAATTTCACCAGTTCTTTCTCAATCCCTCCACAGTCTCAAAATAGACACTTTTCTCCTTGAAGTCTTCCCAAACTTTATCCACTGGTATAACTGGTTATCTGACTTAGCTTTTTTTTTTTTTTTTTTTGGCTTAAGCTACAAATCTGCGTAAGTTCTTGGCTTCACAAACCCTTTCCCTTATTGAGGGCCCAGGTTGGTGACTCCTATTGAAGCCCTCACAAGGGAAGAAACGTACCCAGGCTCCCAGAACAGTGGCTGGACCTTGCCCTTCCAGCCTAGGTCCTTCCTGTCCGGGCAGAGAGGGTGACACACTGTGGGTTGGCCATCAAACAAAGCATCTGCTGATGCCAGGCTCCAAATTTCATGCCCAGTTGGGTTGCTGGGGCACTGCTCACACTCCCCAGATCCATAGCCTAAAGGTACAGAACATACCTTCTCCAGAACCCAGTCACTGGCCACCTCTGCAGGATGACTACAAGCCTTTATTTGGTCTGAGAAATGCCCCCTTCTACTCCAAGAGGAAGAGATAAAATGGTGTCCCCACAGCATGCAGACCTGAGTCTTTGCCAGCAGTTTTCCCAAACCCTCCCTGGTTGTGTTTGCTCATAAACGTACCCTAAAGCCTGGATGTGATTTTATTGTACTGCACTTCCTGGCTCCAGGTCGGCTGACTGTGTGCTGGGATTCTTCATGGAAGGAATGGTATCAGCTCCTCTGTTTACGAGGCTTGTACGTGCGCTTACGATCGTCACGGGGAAGATCTGGGCACCACTACAGTACTAATAAATGGTCAGTAATAATAAAAATAAAGGAATAAACTATAAACAAATAGCAGCAGCAGGAGCTGGCAACAGTCAAGAGGCTTGAATGTTTTCTTTTCTTTGACTTTTTATTAAAGTTAGTAAAAAAATTGCATATGAGGAATCTTTTCCAGGAGAAAATGCCTTTTTTTTTTTTTTTTTGCTTTTCCCAGAGTGAAAACTCAGCAAACAGAAACAGAAATGCTCCTACACTGCTATAAACAAACTTAGTTGATTCACAGGTATGTTCATTTACTGAAAGAAACCATTTTAGGCAAATGCAAGCATTTAATGGGATTTTTAAGGTGGTCCTTTAATAAAGTTTAATAAAAATTATAAAAGTGAAGAAACCTCAAAACTTAATAATTTTATTTACTGTCACACAAACCCAGTTGCACAACTTCTGCTGAAAATTTGCAACATCTCTGAATAGACTGAATGCATAAACGTGTGTACATGTGTACAAATATATACAAATACCTGCATGTAATTAACTGTTTCATGGCCTTAAAAAATTGTCAGGAGCTCTCAGATGCCAACACTCACTGCACTTGTCCTGAAACAAAGTCTCTGGAAAGACAGCACCTGTCAATCTCTCACACTCTGGGCTATCATGGGGTATATAGAACCTAAATGGGCTGTTTTCTGTCAAAAGTTCATCTGTCTTGAAATGGAAATGACAAACGCTTTGCTACACTGAAACTAGAGCTGCTGGTTTTCACTCCATTTTGCAAAGGGCCTCAGTTTGCAGCTTTTCTTGCAACAGAACCTTGTGAGGGCCACCCATCAGCCAGGTTCTGCCCTTGAGAGGGATGCCTTTTCTCCTGAAGAACAGTAATAATTTATTCAGTGGAAATTGACCAGTTGAAGTAGTCTATCAGACATGGACCTCACCCCATTTGAAAACTTTCCCCACAGGCTATCATCAGCATATCTGTCTCAAAGCAGCCTTAGGTGACTGCTTCATCTCATGTCTGAATCTTGTTTAAAAGGGCTTTGCCAGAAAAATCCCACATAACTAATTTTCTGTTACCAGGCTCACATTGTCAGAGACAGTCCATGTTTTCCACCAAAGCACTCTTCCTAGTTTTATTCTTTCCTTGTTTTTCCTAAGTGTGTCCCTATGGGATAATTTAACTCTTTCTCAGAACTCTGAACACCAAAGAGAGTCATTAAAGTGAAGCATTTTACCTTTGCAACATCCACAGGATCTAGACCAAGTCAGTGAACCCAAAACCCCAACCAAAATTAAGAGTAGAACTCAGCCAAGCAAACTGCTTCCTAGTTAATCTTCTTTTATTAGAGCACAAACACAGCAGATCTTCATATGGGAGAGACCTCTGGGAATCCCTATGGTTGAAGGCATTTACTGCCCTAAATTCAGATCTCTGTGCTAGTTACCTCCCTGGCTCCTTCACCATATGCCCCTCTAAAAGCCGAGCTTCTTCCCTGTTTGCAGCAACTATTTTCTGCACAGCTACAGTGAAATGACACATTTCACCCCTCAGCTGCACCTCTTGGCTCATAGCTACTTTTTGGTCCTTGTAGAGAGCAAGGCAGCTGTGAAGAAAATGATCACAGCAGCCACTACTTAAGAATCTGGGAGACAAATAACCATCTGAAAAAATAATTTCAAAACCTACCTCCTCTTGGTTACTGATTATAAAGTTACTAATAAAATATTAAAAACTTTATCCTAAACATAGTGGCTATGGATACCTACAAGCTGAGATGAGCTGGGGCAACACCCAAAGCCAGAGGTGTTTGGGTAACCCATAGGACAAATCATCAGTGTCTGAGGGCTGGGATCCCCAGATGCTGAGTTTTAGGGAAATCCCTCCTGCAAGTACAGAACAGCTCCTCCTTAGCTGTCAGAAACCAGCAGAAATGGTCTTTTTGCCTGGAGAAATCAGGTTGCCACATATTCTAAACATATATTAAAAAGGGCTTTGTAAGACTATACCCTCATTTTTGAATAGTTAAAGCATAAGACTAAGGGATAGGATCTAATTATCATAATTATTATGTGAAGATACATGGCTTAGTTTCTTGTAACCATTTCTTCAAAAAGGAGCCTATGAGACTATTTTTAAAGGACCTTTTAAAAGCAAGTTGAGTAATTTAACAGGAGAAATGCTTATTTCAAAGACTTTGAACCCAAAAACTACCCTAAAAGAAAAGGTAGTTTTCATGGCCACAATTATGCTACATGGGTCCTAGAGGAAAACAAGGCAAAAAGCAGCAGCAGAGCACCAATGCAGCCACCCCATTCCAGGGCAGGCAATCCCACACTGTGTGAATCTGAGCTGGTATTCACCACTTGGCTCTGGAATAATAATCTCAAATTGAGGTCATTACACTATTTGCACATAACAAGAAAATACTTCAGGGAAGACTCTCAAAGCAATTTACGAACACTGAGCTTCCAGGGAGCCCAGTGAAATTCCTGTTAAGAGTTTTGGAGATAATGGAGCAAGGTGCTGTAAGTTTAAATTACTCATTCATCATCACAGAAGTTATTTAGCAGCAGAAGCCCAAAACCCAGAACCCTTTCTGATGCTTGGTAAGCCTGTAATAAATGTTATGAGATGACAGAGGGCTCCTGAGGCAGGGGCCAGGAGCTGATAAGGCAAGAGTTGCATTCCAGCCCCCTATCTTGTGTTTACTTCAATCTGACCACTGGGCAGCATTCTTTCTAGTGGAAGAACAAAGTGCAAATCTCCTTCTTTCCTTCATTCTTAAGGGCCAGCTCCATTTCTGGGCAGAACATGAAGGTTTACCTTATCAGGAGAAATTCCCACATGGCCAGCCAGACAAGCAGCTCAGCCATGTGCAACGTGCAGTCATGTGCTGCAGTGAAAGGAAGAGCTGGTGGAAGGTGCACTACTCTGCAATATCTCGGGGACAGATAATACTGTAATGACAACAAAATCAAGCCTGAATGGTCTGGGAGCATTAATGAGTTGTAGCAGAGCTCTCCAGTTGGGATAATGTGGTGACAGAGTTTGCATGGTCTTCATAGTTCAGAGCATTCCCCAGCACCTCAGTCCCTGCCAGGCAAACAATGCAGGTCTTAAACTCTCTAGAAAGCACTTTCCACGTGGAAGTCACTGGCCAGGGCTTCCCACTCTTTTTTTTTTGAATGTAGGAGGAGATGGCATCTCCTACTGATTGCAGAAATGAGTCTTGGCCTTGCGAGGAATTGTTTTTCTCAGAGCTGTCAGGAAATCTTAGTGAGAGCATTGGCACCCTGGAAAGGTCTGAGGCAAAGGCTGTGCTTCTGTTAATGTGTTGAGAGAGGCAGTGCCAGCCCCTGGCAGAGCAGGAGGTGCTGAGTGTCCCAGGACATCAGTTAGAGGACAGGAAGGCTCCCATGAGCCCAGAGTCCTGGGATGCACTCTGTGCAGTGGATCCAGCTGGTTTGGTTGATCTCACTGCAACCATAGTGTACGAGAGCTTTTGCTCAGCTGGGAGGAAATTCTCCTACCTACAGCTGTGTTTTGGCTCCTTTTCAGGACCAGCACTGGAAGAGCCCCTGCCTGCATCACACTGTGCTGCAGAGTCACTTTACATCTGCTCATCCTCTAGCTAAAAAAGTCCCCAGATCAGCTACGGTGCTCCAGCCAGAGAGGAATGATTTTTTGACTTAATGAACATGGTACTTGGGTTTTGCTACTCTTTGTGGATTTTTGTCAGTTTATGAGAGGAAAGACCTAACTTTTGATCTGTATTCGAATCTGCAGAGATGGGAATCAATTTCAGCAGGAGTCTGTGGGCTTGTGCAACATTGACACATAATTAGGCACATTGGAAAGTGCAAATAACAGCAATTTTTCCTTTCAGATTGTACAGTGGTATCTGTCAGGCTTTTCCAAATGTGGGAGCCAAGGTGGGATGCTCTAAAAACAGTAGCAACTGCCTATTCCCAAAACCCTTTGAAAAAGTCTACAATATCATCTGTTAAATGGATCTGGAAAATCCACCTTAAAAAAGCCACACCAATGAAATGGCCTGCCAAGCTGCAGCTTCCCAATCCTTCCATTATAAAGAAATTTGCTTATGGTGCAATTTATGCAGGCTCCATATTCCAGCAAAAATACATCAAGTGGTATCAGGTTTCTAGAATCAGTCCTAAATCAACTGTTTCCTAGAAGGGGAGGATAGAAAAATGAAGCAGCAGCTTGCTTCACACTCAGAGAGTAGTTGTGACACAGGTCTACCAGGAAAGCAACAGGAACATGAGAAATGATGGTGGGGGGTTTTGGTTGGGGGTTTTTCTGTTTGTTTCCTTATGAAAGCCTAATGTGGTGACTAAAAGCAGAGGAAACACCCACTTTTCAAAACTGAACTGTTATCAGTTTTTCAGCAAGGACGATGTCTCAGGCCAGCAGTCTATCTGCCACAACAAAACAATGACATTAGTAATACCCTTCCCTCATCTTTGAGAAATTTACTGGAAAATACCTTTGTTATATCTTAATCTTCAAACCCCCTTGTTTGAGAGCTTTGATGACCAAAATGTTTTGACCCTCTGTTTGCAGTCAAAGAAGCTTCCTGAAAGTAGATCTATCACTACAACCTCCCAATCACCGTGGATAAACTTGTCTTCTGTCTTCCAGCAGAAACTTACCATTTCAAAGACAGAATCTGACATAAAAGTAAAGGTTTACATCTTTTGCTGACCTGCTTAGGTTTTACTGTAAGGGAAGAAAATATTAGCAGAAGACAATGCAGCTGCTACAGAGGTTTGGTGTGGGTTTTTGTTGTTATTGTTGGGTTTTTTTGTTAGGAAGGTACATAGATGCATGCAACAAAACTAAACCACATGTTCCATTAGAGGGAGTTAAAAGAGTTTCACTAGAATCCACAATCATATATTCCCCAGCTGAAAGCACCAGTTTTTATACAGGGAATTTTTCCTTACTTTCCCCACTTTCCTGGAGCAGAAACGGCAAGCTCAGATGAAAACTTGAGCCCAGTCAGTTCCTTGTTTCAGAGATTAACCTGAGTAGCAGAAGAGCACAGTTGCACGAAGTGGAAGTGACCTACTTAATGACTGTGACTCATTTCCCTCTTTCTTAGGCTGGTAGTTAGCTGCCATGCCCCCATTCCCCACACCCCCCAAGGAAGGGATCTTGTTTTGCTGAACATATGTATACACCTTTAAACATGAAGCATTGCAAAATGTGCTCTGGAGAGAAGGGCAAGCCTGAGGTACCTACATAAAACTTCAGCTTCACAAGAGTCTCATTTCGGCAGGCAGTAATCCTGCAGTTACACAGATGGGTATTACATTGTCTTCCAGAGTACTTTGAGGCAGGCATGTGCTTGTTTAGAACACTGTAAAACATCAGATCTGCAGAAGATACTGGCTCCCCTGCTTTCTCAGCTGATGTGATCACCTGCTCCCATTACCGGATTTCTTGAGCAGTAAGAACAAGGTGATCCTCAAGAGGTGACACCCATGTGAGGTATTTAATTTACATACTGGCAACAGCAGCTGAATTTTTAGAGTTGAGGCTTCATTATGAGTTAGGATAAATGTGAGTAGGAGTGTGACACTGAGCAGAAAACTTGAACAAGGCTGCAGCCTGCTTGCACTATCCAAACTTGCCCCTCACTTTTTTCCTGTAGTCAAGAAATCCCAAACATGCCTTTTAGTTTCAGGATACTTCACTGTAATCCCCTCATGAATAGTCACTATGCATGCGGAGGAAGAGATTAAAAACCAAATGGTTGACTCACATCAATCTAAGGCCTGGCACACTGCAAACTCATTAAGGAATAGCTCTCCAACCTTCCCACACAAATAGTTGCCATGTGTGACTCTGCCCTTTCTGAGACTCCTAACCTGCCACTGTGACTTGCAGTTGAGTATCCCGTTCTTCCTCACACCCAGAACTTCCACTCCCCCATAGAAACTCTCAGGAACCCTCCTCAACCTCGGCCTGACCTGGTCTCTGTCTTGCCACCTCAGCCACTGGTGGAACATCATCTGTTCTGCTGAGCCACACAGGCACGGATCTGTCATTGCTGGCAGAGCCAGGGACGGGGCTGGGTTTCCCTTTGCTCAGCTGTCTGTGGTTCAGGGTGGAATGGCCAAACCCTCTGCACCATTTTCTATGCACACAGTCCTTTCGAATCAAAAAGAAAAGAAAGAGAAGTATACAAACATCTTTCTTCTTTCTTTTCCATCTGGAGCCACTGCTTGAAATATGTTCTGAGAGACTCTTTAGTACTTTTCTGTACTAAACTCTTTCAGTACTTTTAAAAGCCAGGACTGAAGACTAGAGCAGTCTTACAACAACAAGTGGCAGTACATGGCACTAAACTGAATGAACTAAGAATTAAAAAAATTAATCTTTTTGTCTCTTGAAGATCTTCACTAAAGAAGTGCCTATGAGCAAAGTTAATTTCTTATGTTAACATATATTTACCAGCTAATTTCCTACATGAAATTTCCCTTTTTAGAAGTCAACATAGGATAAAAGATTATAATTATAAATATCTTACAGTATTTACAATATTGCTCCAAAACCTCATATCATATGGTAAAATCATCTTTCCATTTCAGTTTGTCTTTCTGCCAGCACTTCATGCTTCTTCACCTCATCTCCAGCAACCCTGAAGAACTTAATTAATCTGTCCTTCTCTGACAATTACAGCAATCTCTTCTATGGGTCAGTTCTTCCAATCATCCCCTGTGCACCTTTTTAGGTATTAAACATTAAAGATAAATAAAAACAAAATAAAAAGGAAACAAACCCTAAAAATATAGAGATACTTCTCTCTACATGGAACTCTTTCACCAAGTACGTTCAGTGCCAAGTTGGTCATAAAATATACTTCCTTTGATGGTTAATATCCTCCATCCCTGCCAGACAGCTCCCCTCTTATCAGCCTCTTTCATTCTTCTGGTGAGTTTTTTAGGTATCACACAATAGAAAAATCTAGTTAAAAAGCAATCAAATTTTAATACTTGAACACTGAATAAAACTGAAAGACCCTATGCTGAGGGTGTGAGAACTCAGAGACCGGCAAGGTGCTAAGAAAAGCAGATACAGAACCAAGCCTCAGTGATGGGCTTAGTGGTATTTTAAGAGTGATAGTTTCAAAGACCTTCTCAGAGGAGACTTTGTTGCAGTACAGAAAATTCCTGAGCTTCTAAACTGAGAGAAAGCCTAAAAAAAGGACCTTTTCTGCCAGGACATAGCAGGCAAGAAGGAATTTGGTTTCCAAATGCTTTCATTTCTGTTTTGTCTCACTCTAAGTTTTATCTGTTTTTCAAGATATGGCATCTAGCTTCTAGTAAAATAAAACTTGGGTTTGTATGTAAAAGCTCTTTTACAGTTTTGAGAACAGTTAACTTAAGAAAAAGACTTACTCAGATCTACCTCAAGATTCTAGCCAGCTTGGAGTCCCATCACACCACCTCAGGCTGTGAAGAGCACATCTATTTTCAGTGGAAAGTAATAAGAAATAAGCATTTCTAGATGCCACACTTTGTCAAAGTGCCCTGCAACTTGTGAGAGACATCTGTGTCTGCCTTTAAAGAGCTGTGGTATTTTTGTTTGGGGAAGAGACACCTGCTTCCTCTAGTGAAACACGACACAGGTTCTGCCTCAAAACTTTCAGAATACTCAAGATACAACACTGTACAAAGCACACATCAACCTTTTGGTCTGTATTTACTTGCATGACTTTTACTGATCTTTTCCCATGAATCTGTATCTTGTATTACATTGGGAATCAGAATAAGCATTGGAAGAATGAACAGATTAATCAAATGGCTTATTCAACCAGTTAAAGACAATGGGTATGGATCTAAAAATCCTATTTTTGCACAGAAAGGCCAAATGATGACTCTTGTTCCCTGATACACTGCACAATTCCTCAATTTGCAAACGTGAAGTCATTTGTACTGGACTTACCACCATCATACTTGACCATCAGAGACTTTTCTTTTTTACTTGGCAGCAGCATATCCAGTTCAAAGGATGGCTGGGTGCCTCCCATTTGTTAACTGAAAAGAATATGCCTTTTTAAGACATAGCCATTTATGGCACAACATTAACATAAAACTCGTTCAGGTTGGAAGGGACTTTTGGACAAAGCAGGGGTAACTTCTAAGGTTCTTAAAACTTCAACAAGTCAAGTTTGGAAAGCCTCAAAGGAGGCATTTCATTTCAGTCAGGAGTTCCCCATTCCAAAGCCAGTCCCTTGCCAGGGCTAGTAATTTCTGAGTACTTCTAGTCCAAAGAGATTCTTGGAGATCAAACAAATGTAACCTCCTTCACAGTGCTCTATGACAGGCTCCCATGGTACCCTGAAGAAGATGAAATCTGCTCTCCTAAAGACCAGTATAATCACCCTGCCTTCCTTTTTTTCCTCATGGGCTTGAAATTTACCATCTCGTGGTCACAGTAATGTCAAATTGTAATGCAAAGCAGGTTACCAGGTAAACAGCAGAACAGTCACAATATCAGTTTATTTTATCCTTTCAAGACAATCCTTCATAATGCAAATATCAAACTCTTAGAAACATTACCATGATGCAAGGCCAGTGAGAGTGACCATTATATATCTTCATATTACTTGTCAGTCCAGTTTTACCTTGCAAGTTTTAACCAGCAACAATATAGTTAACAACATTAAAATGCACAGTGTGCATCATTTAAGTAATTACATGCCATTAAGATGAATAGCAAAAGTTCAGATCTTGTTCCGCCTGCCTGTGGACACCTTTGTATTGCTTATCTTTAGCTTGCACTTTCACAACCATCCTTGCAGCCATTTGAGGGCCAGCAGGATGTTTGTGAAGCATTAAAGCCAGAGGGCAGAGCACAAAGTAGCATCCTCTGTGGGACAGATTTATCTGGTGCTGCCTGTGAGCCAGCTCAAACTGCCCACACAGGATGTGTCCACATGATTTATTCACTTCTCTTGGGTCATACACTCCCTTGCTCCTCCCCTCATCTCCTATAGTTTCTCATAATTGCTTTAAGAGCCATTTGTACAGATGGAACCACAGAAAAGCTACACTTAGAACAGATGGGGCATTATCTCACCTGTGAAAATAAACACATGGATATATGCTTCTATATGTATGCACATTCAAGTGTTAATTTAGTGATTCTTGTTTTTGTGCCTTCCCACTCCTGCCTGGTTGACATCCATAAAGATATTGCCATTAACAATAGTTTGGAAACTAGCGAGCGTGAGTGTATGAATAGAATTTCATTGCTGGGCTGTTTTGTCAGTACTTCATTTTACATGCCATCCATAACATCTCCAAACCAGAATCTGACTGACTGAATATGTTTCAGCTTCAGCTAATAATAACTATTCAGTCTTAGAGATGCAGACCATTGCTGCTAAAGCGTGGTCCTGACAAAGGGTTTGAGGATATCAAGGTCTTGATTTGATCATATGAAAATGGTGAAAAAACCATCTAGAACATGAAGTTACTTCCAGTGTATATATCACATGTAAACCACAATGCAAACATTATGAAATAGTAAATAAAAGTGTGAGAAATTCCCAATAGCATCCTGAAAAATATTGACACATCAGCCTTTCCTGCTTCCTCTCAAACTGGAAGAAAAGCAGTCTGTTAAGAAGTAGCTTAGCAGACTGCCTGCTCCTTTTCTCTCTCTCCAGACTGTGGCTGAGATGTCAAAAGTTATTCAGGCACCTGAATAACTTTTGAAAGATCTTGGCAGTGATTTCTTCTGTCAGGGTCATGTAGATCTCTTTAGAGCTCCTTTTAGTTGGGGTCCCCTTTTCTTTTTTATCTATCTTCATAATTTACTATTTGAGTTAATTATTGTTGTATTTATCACAGCAGCATTTGTGTTAGCCAGTGCAGAGCTCTCCTGAATACACAGACATAGGCTTTCCTCCTTGCCTCATCCATCAATGTGACTGAGTGGTGTTCCTGAAGCTTTCCCAAGTCCCATGGCAGCCATGGGTGGATTGAAAGCCCCAACTTTAAAGAGGTGTCAGCTGACCCCCCAACCCACCTCTGTCAATGCAATAATCATGATCTGTTTTGTTCCCAGAAGCCCACTAAATGCTTCATCTACATCTTCAGCTCTCATCACTGCATCGCTCACAACTTCCAAATCTATTATTGTAACATGATCCTTTGAGCAATTGCTATTGCTTTTAAAACCAATTTATTCCACCCTCAAGGCCTCTTAACTCCCATAATATCCAGATCAGTGCCTGCACATTAAACTCTAACAAAGGTTGCTAACAAAGGTCTCAGAAAACTAGCTGGCTACACATTCAATATAGTGAAAAAATAGTAAAAAGAGAAAAGGGGAGAGACATCCAAACTACACTGACTAGTCTATCTTCCCAATTTGAAAAATTCCCACTGCTCTAATTCAAGGACAAGCAATTCCCCATACAGCTGTGCAGGATAAAGGCTGTTCAAAAGCTCTTTCTTACCATTACCCAGTGAAAAATGGGGGATCTAGGAGGCAATGGGAACCCAGACCTAGCAGGACCCACCTCCCCAGACAGGGCCCAAATGAGGCAAGCAGGACAAACCTGGAGATGACAGCTGGAAGCAGCCCAAAGCCCAGCTCATGAGGCAGGGTCATGATGACAAAAAAGGTCTGAGGTCAAGCCAGAAATTCAGTCCATAGGTCAGGGCTAAGACCACATTTAATTAGGTCCAGAAAAGTCCACAAGAACCGGGCTGGATTAAGACAGGATCTCAGACTGCTGGTTGAGGTCTGGATCAATAAGGCCCATGGCAAATAAAAGGCACAGCGACAGACAGGGATAAGAGAGGAGCATCCCTCCATTGCTGCTCAGCCAGGGCACCACAACCCTGGGCTGGGTTGAAATGGGGCTTCTTGGCCCCGTGGGTGTGGCTGGCAGCTCCAGCTGAGGCTGATCAAGGCTTATTACTGCACCCAGGGGCCCAGCATATGCAAACTTGATGAAGAAGATGGGACATGGATCAAAATGGTGGCATGGGGCAGTTGAATCTATTCAGCAATTTCAAATAACCAGTGGTAACACCCCACAAACAACAAATGCATACTCTAGCCCAGAGGCTTGTGTGGCCAGGCTGAAAATGTGCATTGAGCATGGCTTGCTGCAGGGGTGGGAGTTGCATTCTTCTGCTCACACTGCTGTTGTCCTTGCATTTCCCCTGTGAAAACACACTGGGAAAAGCAGGGCTAGTGTTTTGTTAGCTTTAAGACTTCCTCAGGCCTATCTGAGTCTTACTTGAGAAAAGATTTAAAAACCAAGAAGCCCAGTTCAAAGAGCCAAATTCAAAGAAGCCCTCTTCAAAGAGCCAAATTCAAATTCAATAACCCATTGGTGCAGGTGTGCTGAAAACACACACATGCACCAATGGGTTATTGAATTTGAATTTACAAATATAGATCCTGTGTGAGGCAGAGCTCTCTTCTTGGGACCTTTTTCCTACTGCAATTAATTTTGATGTTTACTGAAAGGATAAGAATTATATCAGTACTGTGAGAGTGATCATGTCAGCTAGTTTATTATATGAAAGTGACTACGTTATAAAGCTTTTTCTTTTCTCGTGTAAGCTACAGAAATGTGAGAAAATTCAGGCTTGAGCTGAATTGCTGATTCTGTTATTAAAAGTGCCATGTCTCTGTGTCAGCCAAACTCAGGGCTCAGCAGAGTGTTCACCATCTGCCCCCTGTGCAATACTCATAAATGTTGCAATCAATATGAAATGTGGGATGTGTGGGCAATGCTGGAAGGTAAAAATATTCTTTCTTTGCCAGATATATGGTAATTGGTTGTTTCATTTTACACATATGGGACAGTAAAATGTATTTGTTTTCTTGCCAATAAAAGAACATTTTCCTAACTCCTTAGTCACAAGGTATCTACAAAAGGAGAAGGCTCTGATGTTTCCTGTTGGGTTTATGGTTTACATTACAATTCATACACAAATGCTTTTTGGCATCTAAATCCTGAGCTAGAAGTATTTTTAAAATTATGTCCTGAAATAGGAACTTCAGAACACTGTGTCGGCATCTGGCAGATATCTCAGGGGTGCCATGAACTGTTACTACTTGAGGAACTTGGCAGGCTCTCCGTGAGCCTTGTGTACCTTACGAGTGTGTAGGAGTCCAGCTCAGTCATTGAGCATCTGTGTAGCTGGGCTCTGGAGTGGGCAAATGTCCACCCACCAACCTCAAAAACACGGGCTGGGGTGTCTGGATTTCACAGGATACCTCTGAGCCCCTGAGCAATGAAGGCTGCTCGCACACGAGTGACAGCAGACCACTGTTTTATAAAAGCATTTCCTCAGGACAAACCTTGAATCACTGATCAGTCTCAGCGCTCAAAGAATTTGGCATGAGTGTTTCCACCCCCATGTGTTTCACAAAGTGCTGATACGCATGCTAAGGCTGAAAGCCCTTTATAAAGTGTTTGGGATCTCACGTCCAAGAGTGTTTCCTGGTAGGAGAGCACAGGAAGCATTTCTGGGGCCCCTGGTGGTGACCACCACTCTTGCTCCAGGATGGAAGAGGCACCCACTCCTGGTAAAAAGTGGCACCGGGGTGGGACTTTGCCCCCATCTAATTGGCATTGCAGCCATGCTTCATGACTGCTCAAGAGCAGTAGCAGCTGTGTTTGTAGAACAAAATTTGCCTCTAGAGCAGGTTTATATGTGTCTGCTTAGTGAGGCCTTCACAGAGGTCTTTTGGTGGGAGTTTTGTAAGTGATGTCCATCAGAAGCTCTCCAGTCTGCAAACATGCTCTTCCTGGACAAACATTTGCTGCTTTCAGAAGTCACCCATGCACCAAAGGCTTCTGCACGTTAATGACAAGACAAGACTTTTGCCACTTTTGAGGGTCTTCATGGAAAAAGTTGCATAAGTCTGCACAAAAATGTTAATATTTTTTCATGGTTTACTCATAATTCCGGCACAGAAACCACATAGCTCCAGCACAGAAAACAATGGCTCTGGCACTGCCTGAGCCAAGGAGCTAAGGGCTGGAAGCCCAGGAGCCCCATGGGGGTAAGCAGTGGCACCAGAGACCCAGAAGGGGAGTCGAGGCAGATCCCCAGCTTCAGCTCGGGCATGCATGCCGTGGCAAAGCATTAGACAGCTTTTCCCAAATGCCTCAGTGATAGTTGATTCCTGTGCCTCTTGGTGCAGGAATCACCCAAATTAGAAAGAACACAGAAATCACCCAAATTAGAAAGACTTCTGAAGAGAAATGCAGAGGACAAAGTATAGACCATCAGCCCCAGAGCCCATCTCCCACAGAGAGCAGGACAAAACCAGGGAATGGGAAAGGCAGGGCCCAAGGGAAGAGGTGAGTGCTCCTCTCAGTGTTGTGTTGCATGCATTTATTTATTCTGCTGTAGCTGAGCACCTTATCTGACCCACCCTCTCCAACAGGTGCCTTGTCTGTCCTGGGCTGTCCAGTTTTTCTGTCCCAGGGTTAAAATGAACCAGAAAGCTCCTGGTGTCTGTCTCTGGGCCTGAGCTTCTGCACCAGGCAGGAGAACTTGCTCCCCGCAAGCCCTTGGCTCTGGGATTTATTGCTTCTTGACACAGAGTTTGAACAGTTGTAGAATGTGTTGTAAGACAAAACTTTTAACTCTGGCCTTTATTTAATTTGACACTGGGTGAGGCCTTCATTCTACATCTTTCTTTAGCGGACAGAAATGTGTTTGGGCTACATTAATTTTTTGTTCTGTACCAATGGTTGGCATTGGTTGGTTTCATTTTATTCACTATAAATGTTAAAATAAACAAACCAAGGTCCCAAGTGGTGGTCAGGGATTTTGCCAGACCATGGGAAGTAGTGGGCCCCGAGAGGCTCTGAAAACCACCCAGAGAAAGATCTGCACCAAGCAGGGATAATAATCTGTTCCAGAAGCTAGAAAATATTTTCCAGGAGACTTGGCAATTGTGGCTTAAGATGGAGAAAAAGATGGATCAAGAGAAATTGCCCTTTTTCCAGGAAAAATGGAGAAATCTGAGAAAAGAAAAGCCCTGGCTCTTGCAGGGTATTTAGCCACAAGGACAGATTGCCTGTGAATCTCCAGAGATGCAGAGACAGTTCCTTGCCCACTTGTGGAGTCCAGACAGACAAAAGCTGGAGAAAGTCTTTGTTTACAAGACAGATGACAAATAAGGCTGGTAGATAAGAAAAAACTTAAACTAACCTGTACCAGTCTCTAAGACACACAAAATGATGGCTAGGGAAGTCAGTAAATTCATCTGGTCTGAATCTGAGTTGCAGTCCTTGGGACGGGCCATTAGGTTTGGACAGTCTTTCCCATTAGGAGCCAAAGGACTTTTTTAACAGAAACTCATCATTTAGAAACGCCTGGAGATTTGATGTGATGATACCTCGATATGAAGAAGCAACCACTTTCTTTGGCAAATTGTTTTAAAGCTTAATCTCATTGTTAAACATTTCTGTTCATTTTCTCATTTGAAGGTGCCAGGCTTCCATTTCCAGCTATTGGCATTTGTTGCACATTTCTCTGCTAGATTAAGAGCTCCTTCCTCCGTGACATTTCCTGCCAGGAAACATTCTCTGTAATCAAACAATTTCTCATTTTTTATAAGTCTTGATTAACTCAACAGACTGTGCTCTCCAAGTATTTGCTATGGCCTTTTTCTCTAGCTCCTGTACAGTGTTTTGGCTGTTTTCCACACCCATGCCAATATTTCAACAACCTCCTAAAACCTTGGGTGTTGAAAGAGTATCCCTAATACTGTACACAGATAAAAGCATGTCCCTGCTCAAACTGGATTGGGGTAGTAAACTCTTCTGTTTCTGGGATTTTTTTGGTCTCTGTCAGAAGCTGGCCTGGATGCCATTTACCAAGGAGGTCCCACTCTCTTTGGTGCTTTGATGGTGTCTCTTGCTCACTTACTTCAAGTCATAGGGATCACCTGACTTGGTTTTCAAGGTCAAATCATCAAGGACATTTGTGAAGTTTTTATCCTATTTTACAGCAGAGATCAGTCGTGTGCCTCTCACCTGAAGAGTTTCTTGCCAGTGTGGTGAGATCGATTCTGCCTTGCTCTTGCCTGTGACCTAGAGCTGCTGATAGAGTCTCTGTAGCAAACCCCAATTTAACTGCTTGTTGGCTCAGCCTGGTTACACCTCAGCAGCGCTGAATAACCTGCTGCATACAGACAGACGGCTGCCTGGAGGGACCCAGCAAGAGGGCTCTTTGGAGGGGCTTCAAGCCCTAGGTGAATCCCTTTGGAACAAACCACACAGACACTGTGTATCATTAGTTCCTCACAAGAATGCTATCTTGTAAACCAGCCTAGACTTCTAGTGACTGTGTTCCCATTTAATTTCATTAACAATTCATTCTTCTGCTGCCTAGGATCCCTTGTCAGCCAGACCAAGCTGCAGCGCTGTCAAGCATGCTGGTGACCTACTGTGATGTTGGCTGAACACTTTGCATTGTTCTAGTGTCCTTCTGGTGTTTCAGGATTCACTAAAAATGATCTGCTCCTTCATCTCTGTAGGTGTCTTGACTGCAAGTTTTCTAGATCTGCTGATTTTCAAAAACATTAATTCTGAGTCAGTGTGTTTTAATATAATCCTGCTTTATGAGTGGAAAGAAGGCATTAACTCATTAACTTTCTGGCTTCCAAACAGAGATAAGAATTAAATTAGTCATATTTTCTACATGACCATTAATAATTTTACAATTTTTATCTATCAAAGGGCCACTTACCTCTTGTAGTACACCTTGCATCCTTGCAAAGCAGTCATATTGCTGCTTCTGATACAAGCATGGCTGCCCCACTCCTGCCTGGGTTCAGCTGCTTTTTACATCTTCCACATCACCAAACCTCCAAACCTTTCTCTTTCTCTTTTTAATGCATAGTTAATTTCACTAGTGTATTGTTCCTGATGGCTGGACAAAATTTTCTGAGAGACACTACAATATTCATACAGACTGAAGTTTTGGCATCTGGGTCATGCCCTAAAAGAATCAGTGTTTTTTAGTAGAGGATTCAGGCTCTTTCGTGATGTGCTCTGCTTTACACCACATTTTGAAAACCTAAATAAGAGCCAATGTTGCAACTGTGTGGATCACTGTGGATCAGCTTTTGGTCCTAGTTTATTTTCTTTCAACTCAAGATTTCCTCCTCTCTTCAGTTTTATATGAACATGTATGCATTTGTCTTTAAGTTAATTATCATTATTCTTCTATTTTTTTCTCCCAATTCTTCCCAGTTCCAGGAAACGTTTTTTATGAAAATATGCCTACGACTCGTCAGCAGTGTCTTCCATTTGCCCCTATTGAGCATCATGCTGCTACAGGCAGGCTACTATCAAGTTTCATCCAGTGACTAATTATCTTTCTCTTGTATAAAGAAACCAAATGATTTACCTCTTTGGACACAATACCCTTTTGTTAGAAATTCTTTTCAGACAAAGATTATCTTGTAAGGAAATCTTACCTCTTCAGAACTTTTTTAAAAATAAAGCAGTTAACCATATCTGCTCCTCCTCAGCCCTTCCAAAGTCTCCATCTGAGGCCTTCTGCTGGAAACAAGAGCAAAATGGGAGAAGGAGGGGTAGAGGCAGACAGGTGGAGTATGAGTGACTGAGAGACAGACAGTGACCTTACCTTATGGGCACTCTTCTCCCTAATCTATTGTTTGTATTTACCCCAAGCCTTGTGTACTTGACACTCTGTGTTATTAAAAACTCAGAGCAGTATTGCTTAGACTGTTTTTAGTGTTGACAGTATCTTCTTCAGTGCACAAATCTCTGGTACTGTTTAATAGCATTCTGATCATAACTCCCCTCCCCCTAATTAATAGCATTCTGATCATAACTCCCCTCATTGTCCTGTGTTACAGGAAACACAAAACCAAAAACCCTACACAAAGTATTCTTATCAGAATGAGGAGTACTTAAAAAAAACCCAGTTGCTGTTTACTTGTGTCTGAGTTTTAAGCCCCATACTGGAAAGCAGAAGAAATAGAAAATGTAATGTTGTTCATCCAAATTTTTGTGTAAATAGACATAGCTCTTCCATGATGCCTCCAGCTAAGTAGTTTCCTTAGTTGCTGTTGAAATTGAACATAAAATTGTTTCCTGTACCCTGCATATCAATATTTTTTCTACCATGGTGATGATAGTTAGGGAGTCATTAAATTCAAAAACAGGAATGTAACTGGATAAATAAACCCATGGAATCCCAACTCATAGAGAACTGGTATCCAGGTATTCAGCCAACTCAAACTGCAAATGTTTGTGTAAGAAAAGGACTTGGATTTCTTGTTCTGTGCCAGGCCCCAGGTAATTATGTTCCAATACAAAACCCTTCATTCACCAATGCTGTGCACGTGTCATGTGGAGCTCTTGCAAAACCCTTGAGCAGTCCTGAGCCCAGAAACAAGAACAAGCTTGAGTCATCCAATGCAGGTGTGATGGAGCCAGAGGAAGCAGAAGCGGGTAGGTGCAAGGAAAGAGAAGGGAGACAGGACAAAAGGTACAATTCAGGTATGAGGCAGCTGAAAGTAAAGAACTTGTGGCAAAAACAAAGCAGCAAATAACCTTAAATCCCAGCAAAAGGTCATCTCCAAAGGAGGGGACTGAATCCCACGCAATTACTGACTAAGGATTCACACTGACACAGCAGGGAACACTCAAACACTCACATGCGGACAACTGTCTGGTGGACAGGACTCCACAGAGGAGGAATCAAAGCCAGGAATCCCACTGCCTATTGCAGATGTATGATTGCATTCTTCTCCCTGCCTCCTTCCTAGATCCTGAAGGCAGCAGGATGGGCAGGTGACACCAGAGAGCACCTTCTGAGATGGTTGTTTTATTGTTGAAAAACTGAACAGTATTTTGAAGCAAAGATTTGGGTAGCCAAAATTGAAGGTACTGAGACTTGCCAGAGCCAATGAAAAGCTGTCACAATCTCTTATGCCAAGTAGTTTGCACTTCCAAAGTAATCAGAGAGCTGTATCCGTAAACGCACATAGAGTGTCTGCAGGGCCTTGCCGCAGGAATAAGGAAGGAAGGGAAAGTCACTTACTGCGGGACCAACAGTGTTTGCTGTCTGGCAGACATGGTCTAAAACAAGCCTAGAATTGAGAAATTATCTATTGTGCCTTTTTTGTTTGTTTTAAGAAACATTTGCCAAAGAAGATGCCATGTTACCAGGAAATGACTGCTTGACACGATACCGTATTTTCTGCCGACTCGTTCTGGAAAAGTGACTGGACTGAATGCCTAGCTCCATGAAAACAATGGAGATCAGGCCTCCTGATACAAGGGAGCCATTTTCCACAGACACAGGCTGCTTTAAAGAAATATTTAGGAAGGCACAGTAAGCGTAAGTGACACTAGAAAGACCGGTGCCATGAATGCTTCTAACATCTGTTGTTAAGCTTTTCTCAACATAAGCCTCTTCATTGTATCCCAATGTAACGCCAAAGTGGGAACAGCCACTTTCTCTCCCTGTTTCACATGAAGCTGCTCTCTGAGCTTGACCCCAGGCACAGGGAGGTTCTTGGAAGACCTCAGTAAAGAAGATCTCTCTGTGCTGCACTGGGGACAGAATTTGGCCCATTCAATAGCAGGACAGAAAAATGGGCAGGCACAGAGGCACATTTTTGCTTGGTGTTTTAATTTTGCTGGTTCCTCGGATGAATGTAAACAATCACTGGCCAAGATAAGCATGGAGAGGGGAAGCCTGCTGATGGACATGTGGATATACCTGGGCTGCCTAGAAAGGGTGGCAGCATGACTTGTTCACTTCCACCTTGTGTGGGTGAGCTGTCGAGTCCCAGCTCTGCTTGCAGAGGGAGTCCCACACTGGGCATGTAGATGGGACCTACACGGTGCTCCTTGTGGAGTGACTGCCTCACAGGTTCCACATCAGCTTCCTTCCCTATCTGCTGCAGCTGAATCCCCAAGAGCCTGCCAGTGCTCTCTCACGGGCCAGATCCAGCCATTCCTGTGGGAACCACCGACAAGCTACTACCCACATCCACAGGGAAGGAAAGACCTTGCACTATAAAGCAGTAAGAAAGATGTTTGTCTGCCCTTCAGGGATAAAATACTGACTGTTGTTAACAAAGAATAGGTAGAAAGAGTACATTTTGACCAAAGCGCAAAACATGAACCGAGTTTCTCTTGCTAACAACTTTCATAGGATCCATTTGGGACATATCTATCACATTTTCAGTAAGTTGCTAAAGATGTACCTATTCACCGCAGAGGCTAGTTCTGACACAGTTTCCTTCTCACATCTCAGTCATCACATAGAAAAAAACCCTAAAAATCACGTTTCAAGATTAGTGCACTCTTGATGTCCAAGGAGCGAGAAGATTTAACTGGAATACACTAAGAACGAATATGGTTGTGTATTTTGTGTGTCTTTCACATCTGGTTCGCAGTGAAAGAAGAGTTATTTGAGTGCTTTCCTATGTTTCACAATAACTTCGAGTAGAAGGAGATAGATTTGACCTTCTTCATCAGGAGTCAGCTATTTCTGAAAATGGTGTTTGGCTAGTTTGCTCCAGTGACTTATTTGGCTCGCTGTAAAAAACGATCACTTACCCATAAACTTGGCAAATGTCAATTGCTTCCATTCTAGTCTGGGAGGTTTTATTGCACTCTTGAGAAGAGTGGCAGTTGGGTGAATAAGGCCTTTTAAGTCCCACTGGCAGCACAGAAGGCCCTGTAAGAAAGAGCAGCAATTTTTATGGTTCTTAGAGGCCGTCTTGTCACTCAGTCTTGCAGGCATGACCAAGAATCCCTGCCGGATTGTTATTTCCAGATTCTGAGAAAACAGCTTTGAGGGACAGCAAGTGTCTGCTGGTATGGAGCATCAGTCAGGGCCATGTGGTGGGAGCAGTGTAGGTAGAGCAGGCCATGTGAGCTGCAGATTCCAGAGGTGTGGAGGTGCAGGCACTGGAACATGAGTGACAAAAGGAATACTACCCATGCTGAGAGAGACACACACCTCCATCTGCTCAGCAGAGAGATCAGCTGCATAAGACCATGGGCTGGTATCAGCCTGTCTCCTCTGCTGATTGGGTCTTTCTGAGCTAAACACAGTGCTGGCAGGCAAATGGAGTCCTTGGGAACAACAGAGGGAAAAGTTTCACTGGGCCTTAGAAGCTGGCTTTCAAGCATTATGCACAGTGAGATTTCTTCCTGATACTAATTTAACAACTCAGCAAACATAAAGCAAATAAGCAGATGAAATATGGATAATTTCCAAGATTAGCCTGAGATGAAATGTGAGCAGTGGTGTCTGTGGGGGAGGAAGCAGCCCTCTCTTGTAGCAGCTCCTGCAATTCGGTAGCATTTGGAGGGCTCCAGTCCAATCCCTGCTCTGTCACACTAGGGTTTACTGGTATGCCTGAGATGTCAGCAAAGAGCTCACAGGCCAGATCCCAGCCCTAGGACTGCTTCTAACTCCCAGCAGTTTCTTGTTATTGGTGGGAGTAAAGGGAATAGGAGCCAGAGCAGCAATACAAGACATTGTGACTCTGAGAATGAGGAAACTGTTCCCACAACAATTGTAGAAAAATATTTTTGATGCCAGCATCAACTATAAGAATAGAAATTTTCTTGGGGCACAAATCTGTTAGTCCTCTAGGATGAGTATGCTATATTAAAATATAGTGATAAGAAATTCCTGTCCGCATTGCCTGAGATGGCACATGGAGAAGGGGGAAGGCAAGAGAGGTAATGTTAATAAATCATTGTCCTGTCCAGCGCGTTTCCATTATTCATAGAGAAGGGCAATTACGAAGGCATACCACTGTCCCGCTTCCAAAGTTTAACATTCCTGTTTGATATCTGATCTAGCAAACAGTGTTAGGAGGTATCCAAGCAGCATGCACAGCACTTTAAATGATTAAAGGAGCAAAGTGCTTGGGCACGTTGGCATTCTAGGCCATAGCTCTCTGGCAATTAAAGACATACATACATACATACGTGTCTCCTTAGGTATTTATTGATACAACCCAAACTTGTTTTCACTGAGAAGGGAAAACCACATTCCAGGCCCAGTGTTATTGGTATGAAGTCTGAGGCTGCTGTATCCCTGAAACAGGTAGGGTTATGCTGCTGAAATCAAAAGCTGCCTCCACTTCTTTCATTTCTAAAGCGGTGATGGTGCTCCCACTGGACTCCAGCTCTCCACATCTAGGGAAAGGTCACTGAAGTATTGGCAAGATCGAGTGGACAGTTCAGACAGTCACCTCCTCACCCTCCACAAATAACAGGCTGGTTGGCTCCAAGTCCAGGATTTTAATCCTACAGGACAGATTCCAGCCTGGAGATACTTTGTGCCCAATTCAATGAGTGTAATGTCTACCCCTGAAAATAAACCACAAAGCTACCAGCTTACTTCAGCACAAAATTTCAAGTACCTCAATTTCTGCATTAGGATGCGTTCCCTCCTGTTTCCTGTGACCATTGGAGGGCTGAGCATGAATTGAGAAACAAAAATATTTTATGTGATTGCATGTTTGCCCATCATAACCTCGTTGATGCTTTCTCCAATGGTTCCAGTAACCTCTGATAAATTGGAGAATGCTGTGCCATGGGTCAGAGGTTTAACACTTACCTGGGATGCTTCTCGTGGATCTTGGGAATGAGCTTGGCATCCTACCTTGGCTCTGAAGCCCAGATACAAAACAGGGATATAAAGACTGATTTGACTCACACAAGTGTGCATTTCTCTGTGTGTGTGTGTGATGCAAAACACGGCACCAACATGGAGATAACATCTCCTGGTGTTGTACACTGGCAAGTGAGAAAGGAGTTAGACTTATTGAGACAGATTTTTATAAATATGTACTGGGGCCCAGCTGACTGTCGAGCACAGTATGAACTGGGAGCTGAAACATCACATTGGCTTGCCTGACCTTTAGACTTGTATTTTTATTTATGGTTTGAATCACCTCCTCCTCCCAGTATGGTCAGGATTTAATCACTTGAAAGAAGAGGACACTCAGAGTAGCTCTAACAGTGACTAGGTAAGTGTAAAAGCCAGGCAAGCTTTGCAGGGAGAGGTACTTACTGTCTGTAATTTCCTTCAGCTTTTGACTGTTTCAACTTTCCATGCCACTTCTGGGTCACACACCAAACCTCCTGTGGGTTCAAAACTAATTTACAGAACAGAGAGAGAGCTTCCAGGAGCCAGCATCTCTATATTGCAGGTCAAATGCTCTGTGGTTCATTTGATGAGTAGCATGGCCCTTCCCTTGCTGCTGTGCTCTGAAAGGGAACCCACAGTGGAAATACACAACACGGACATAGGGGGTTTCAGCCGGCTAACTCTGAGCTAGATAAAGCTGATGAATGCCTTTCACAGAACCTCACATGTTGTTAATCTCATAGGCTAAGCTTGCCATTGATTCTCTGACCAAGACATCCATTTCATCCAGCTGCTCCTCCAGGGGTTTTTGAGGAGGACCCGTAGAAAGCCTCCCTCCTGTACACAGACCCACTGATCTACCCAGCCTGTGTTGATTCCCCTCAGTCTGTCTGTTGCAGATACCCTCTTTCTCAGTATTTTAGCACAAGAAAGCACAGGGCTGACTCTGGTCTGAGGGACAAGGTCTGGGCCATATCAGCAAAAACCAAGGGTGGGGATCAGTGGAAGCAGATGCCAACGGAGCCTTCATCTCCTTGGCATTTGCAGCCACCGATGACTTGTCAGTGCGAGCTGGAACTTTTGGCTGAGCTCTCAGGAGAAGTACTGACATGCAGCACCTGAAGGGAAAGCTTTCCTGATTCTAGAGACAAAGTCGTGGGTGAAGCATCTGATATCCAAACAGGATATGCAGTCTAACCCAAAGCAACCTCAAAATATGGGCTGTCCAGGTCAAGCCTTTATGTTCACTAGACACATTCATGCATGCAGATGTGCATGCATCCACCCACACACTGCTAATAAAACAGAATTAGTTTTCACACAAAACACTAAATTGAAGAAGAGCCCTTTCATTACTCTTAGGCTCACAAAAAACTGCCTGAAATTCTTAATTGTGGCTGACCAACTGTTCAAGATCAGTTACCCTGTCACTGGCTATTTATTTCTCTGTTGTATAGTGGTACCACTGCTTCCACTGTGAGGTGCACAGTGCAATCAATAGATGAAGATCTTTCCTGTGCTGCTGTAAATTGTGGATATTCTGCGCCTGAGAGCTCAGGGCACGCTGCTGAACCTTGTCCACTGAAACCCCTTCCCCTAACAGAACTGCCTGTATTTTAATGGAAGGCAAACCATTTTGAGTTATCCTTACTCTTTCATGCCTGAGGAAAAGGTGCTGGTTTATACTTCATTTTCTCCAGTCAAACAGCTTGCTCTGCAAACTAGCTTCTGAGCACTTCTGTTTTAACCACTGCTGACCTCCAAACCCCATAGTATTCACTCACAGATATTTGGAATGACTCAGTGAAACGTACTTAGCAGAAATGCCGGTATGAGAACTTTGTTCCAGGATGCAGTTTCTGGGATGGTTAAATGGTTTTACCTTGCCAACAGTGGCAATTTGGTTTTCATCACTCAACCTCTTTGCCTCAGAAGAACAAATGCATAAATTGAATTTTGGCAATGTGCACCAGAGCCCCATTCCAGAGGATGTTTATTAGCTGTCTTACCAGCCAAAGAGCAGAAAGAGGCTTTTCAGAGAGGTTGCATCCTGTCCTCTTGAGCAATCCTCAAGTCATTATCTCAATATCTTACATTTAAAATACTGTAATAAATGAGCTTATTCACCAGTAAATGGGCAGTCAGTCCATTGCCACCTTCTGGTATCTCTGACAGTGTTCTTAGTGGGGCAGGCTCAGTCAGTCTCTGATTTGAACATGGGAACCTTTTTCCTTTTATACAGCTGTAATAGATCCATTGTGACAGTGGAAATGTCTCTGGACTGCCTGTACTTTCTTGGAGGTATAGGCTCAATATTTCCTCACAGCAGTGAAGAATTCTCTGATAAATATTTGGATGGTCGTCTCTCTCCACCACCCCAGAAACTGGACTCCCTTAATCCACCTTTACCTTGGACAGGCTTTCCATGGTCTGGTGAAGTGCCACCATTCGGCCAGAATTTCCCAGGCAGGGATGAAAGCTCCACTACCAGGGACCAACACCCCAGCTGGGCACACATCAAATTGTTCTTGATGTCTTTTGGAAGAAAACATGGCAAGATAAGGAAGATCAGCAGAAGCTGACATTCTGGCTCCTGGATTACCTGGAGTGTGCAGCTGGGTGCAAGAACGGACTTCGTGTCTTCTATCTATCAAGGGATGGAAGAGCCTTTTCTGAAGAGAGGGTTATGGGGTCACTTCTGTGAGGCCAGAATTTTACCCTTCTCCTTCTGGAAGCACCCTGTGAAAGAAGCAGCAGCCTGAGAAGTGGTCAGGTGAGAGACAAGGCTGCTCCACTACTGCTCCTACACCAGGGATAGCAGTGGGCTGAAGGCACAATGGGAGCTGCCAGCCTGCTGCACTATTTTCAGCTGAGGAGATCTCTTCCTCAGGTCCTGCTCAGTGAGCTCCATGTTTCCACACTGGGTTCAGAAGTCTTCATATTTTCTTAGCAGTAATTTCCATAAAGAAAGGACTTTATGGAAAAACCACATGCAATTGACTTAAGGGCTGATGCTACCAACACCTGTAATTCCTATTTATGCCTCATTTTAATATCTCTTTACATAATGCTTAAATAGCACAATCTCTATTCTACAATATCCTTCTTGAAAGCTAAACTTTGCCAAGAAATTTCACACAACCACATATAGAAATAATCAGATAAATCTCCAGTAGAAAGAGATGAAGTTTTCTTTGTACTTTTTGGTAGCTTGAAAAGCTCTCTCTGACCTTAACATCCAGGGAGATGACAGCATCTTAGGAAGAGAGAGGGAAGTTCTCAACAAGCTTGCTGCCCATGGGCAAACTCCAATGCCTGAAGCACGGCCAAGCCTCTGACCACTGCAGCTCCTCACAGGGAATGACAGCTCTACCTGCTTGGGAATGTGTTGAATTTCTCTGTACTGACCAATTACATCCCACCAGCTGTGAATGACTGATCCCCTGAGCCATTAGGTGCAGAATAGCATTGTTTTCCTGCAGGAGTCAACACCAATTTTTCCCAAACCAAATTAAAAATCTTGACTCCTAGCTTATTTGTAGTGGCACTAATTACACTTACACTTACATTAATTTATAGTGACCTAAATAGCAGGATTCACAAGAGTGTTACTTTTAAATTTAAACATAAATGAAACAACCTGTACTTGAGCTACAGTGATGTTAACATCTTATAAATGCTACACGAATGAGATCAGTGCAATGCAAGCAAGAAGTTTGCCTCCTTCTTCCTGATAAAGCAGCTTTTACATGTTCTTCTGTTAAGTGCTTGTTGAAGATGAGGTTTTTTAAAAAAAACCTCCACAGCTATTCAGATCACCTGCCTCAGTACATCTGAGCTATGTGACTCCCCTTTCCTGACAAAAGAATCTCTTTTCCTTGTTACCCTCCCTTTGAAGCTGCTGGATATCAGCCACGGAAACTACACCAGATTCTCCAAAGTAGGTTTGGTGGTAGCTTGTCACAATTCAGTGGTGACATGAATCTCAGCTTTATTCCTGTATTTTGGAGCAAGTTAAAGTGCTATGTGATATTTAAGGAGCCTTTGGTCCTTAAATCAGTTTGCCATTGTGTTTTGGCAGCTTTTTTAGATACCAGCAAAAAAGGATTTCTATGGAATTCCTGAAGTCCTGAATTCCTGCTGCTTGTTTCTGCTTTGTAATGGTGGAAGAAGCTGTTGGGTCTTGCCCTGCCCAGGTGAACCTGACACCTGCTGGTAGCTTTGGCTTTCTAGCTGCTGCATGCAACTGCGCCTTCTTTCCATAGTTCTTTCCATTCCACTTTCCCCAGTGCCTCTGGCCCATATTCACACTCTGTCTTATATTGCCAAGATCCCTTCTCAAGCAGCATCCAGGTGACCCAGGTCCCCAGCTCCCTCTAAGGTCTATAGCGAGGCTGTTGTGACAGCCCTACACCTCTTGAAACAGTGGTTTCTCTATCCCACCTTCAAAACCCAAACAACCCTGCTTGCCTCTCTTTCCTGTGGTCCCTTATCTCTACCCCAGGCACGTGGTGCTATTTCCATGCTGCTTCCCAGCTCACAGCCTCAGAAGGACTGGCAGAGGAAGGCAGCAGCAGAAGGGCATTGCAGGGCATGCTCCTCCCCAGCAAACAGGAGAACTGATCCCAGGGCACCCCTTCTACATGGAATAGATGACAAGAAAGGAAAAAAAAATCCCTTTATGGCCTGCACCCTGCAGAGACAGGTCCTCCCTTTTGTCATCCCTGCAGGCCTGGAGACAGGCTCCAACATAGAGAAGCTGGAGATAGAAGCTAACAGAAGCGGAGAACCAAAAGCTCTTTCCCCCTGTTCTGTTTATCCCAGAGGCCATGAAATACATGCCTTTCAAAGACAGATATTGCTGACACATTCTTCCACTAATATAAATTAGTGTAGGCCCCACACTTGATCCTTCTGGTAAATTCAATGTATTGTCTCAGCTTCTACTTCAATAGGACTCTCTGAGGTCTTGGATGCTGGCGAGTTTCTTTCAGCACTCAGTGCCATTGCTGCATGAGAGCAATGGGTGAGGGCAGTGGCTGCTTTACCCAGATCCACCTTGCCACAGAATTTCCATTGTCATTTCAGGAAAACTACAGACCAACCACAACACCTTTCACCACAAATTCCTTTTGTTATCAGGCGACTGTATTTGCCAAAATGTCCGAGAGCTTGGGTGCTGCCTCTGGAATTTGGAAGGATGAAATCACCACACATCCCACCACCCTGCTCTCTTTGAGACATTTCTGACTAGGCTCACATGATGTGGTTGCCTCCAATTAGGAGGGACTGGGATCAGTGATTCAGGAGGTCACTTCCAGTCCTGCAGCCCTTAAATAGTATGGAAAGAGTTACTCTGAGCTTGCCAGTAGAAAGCAATGGTAATTGTTAAAAATGGCTCAGGGCCTGGAAGTGTGTGACTAGGGCAGGACAGGGGAGGTTCTGGTCCCAGCTGCTGCTTAACTCAAATCATTCTGTTTGGTGGATCTTTAATACTGCTGTCCTTTATGATCTGAGGGAGTCTGTCCCCTGGGAGCAATGGCTCTTCCCAGCCTCTGCAGGGTCCTGTGATCTCTGTGTGCACTGACTCATGCTGGCTACTGGCAGTCAGTCTGGGTCAGCAGCAGCACACAGACTGACAGAGTGACTCAGTGCCATTAGAAGTGGCCAATATCCAGAGCTGTATCAGTTGCTCTCCTAGGTCAAGATGGATGTACTTGTGATGTATGTAATTTTCTCTTTCCTGCACTCTGATTCCATCCTGGGACCATCTCCTTGCAGGATGCAATAGGCACCATTGCATCTTCTGTCCAACCCTCTTCAGGGCAGTTAGATACTCGGGAATATGCTTGCATATTGCAATTAATTGGGAAGGCTGCTTTAGGAGCCTTTGCTTTTTCAAAACAAACACAAAAGCCAAGCAGTCTAATTGACTACCACAAAATAAAGCCCTTCCCTTCTTTCCCACATGCATAGCCAATATTAAATAACATCCTCTTTTCCAAACTGGGACAGATCCCTGTTCACCTTGAGCACATGAAGCCTTGAAGGATCTTTCTTACACAGGATATTAGACCAAAAGTACTCATGCAGAAACATGTTTATATGGATGTGTTTATATTCACACGTAATTATGTAGCAGTGAGGCATTTTATGGTCTTGTCCTCTCTCTGTCTCCAGCAAAGACTGCCTTTAATGTCTCAGGGATGTGCCAATTCAATGTTTACCTCCCCCTCAATTGTGAAAGCAACTGTGGGATGTCTGACAGCAGTATTTCCTCTCTGTTATAAGCAGTACCAACAACTGATTTTCATTTCCTTATAGAAGAAACTCACATTTGTGCTCCCCAAAGGCAAAAAAAAGTTGTATAAAATGTGTTTCCCAAGTAGTAATTTCTGGGCATGATATGATGCCAGCCTTGAGTCCTGACGCTGGAAATTGTTCTGTAAGTTATTTCTGCAAGATCCTCCTTTAGCCTGCAGCTGAGAGTGCACGTACTAATAACTCAGCAGAATAATACATGTGGTAAGATATTCAGTAATATTCAGCTTTACCCATGCATTCCTTCTCCTCTGTTTTTGTACAGCGTTCCCCTTCTTCTTACAGTTAAGCCTGGACATATTTTTTCTATTTTAAATTTTCCAATGATTTGTACAAGAGAGTATTAAATTGCTAAAGGGCATATTAAGTATTACTGCTCTGTTAAACTTGAATGAAGCAATGCATGTCTGGAACGCATTTAATAAATCTGCAGCCCGATAAGGAAACTCTCTTCACCAAATCTGACATTCCTTTGCACTAATCACCTTTTGTGAACCAACTGCCTCTAATTCTTTTATTCTTTCAACTTTCTCGCCCCAGAACTAAAACCAGCTGCAGGCTTCCCCTTCTCTTGGCACCATATAATTTATAACCCTTTCCACAGCCTTCAGAGGAAGGTGTGCAGGAGCTGGGCACTGTTGAGGCTGCAGATCTGTCCACATGGCCTCGCTGGAGCACCCCTTGCTTACATTTTTCCAGGGTTTTTTTAACTGGAAAATGAGCACATAGCACAGTCAGCTCTGAGGAGGGCTCGTGGTGAGTATGTGGAAGCTGTACCAAGAAAAGACCTACAGCAGTGAATGCAGGGGGAGGAGACCAAACCAGGCCATCCAAAATTGCCTGGGAAAACTTGGAGATTTAACACTGACTATTTTTCTTTAACCCGTTTTTTGAAAAATTACTCTTTCACTTGAAAAGCTCACAGGTCATCTCCAGGGTGATTGACCTCCTTAATTTGACCCACAGGGGGAGTGGCCATTGAATTAAGCCCCATGAGGAAAGAGTTTGTGAAATGTGAAACCATTTCAGTGGCGATATATGGTGACAAATCAGTTTTGATGGATGACAACTCTTCTAGATGGCTTTGCTTTACATTTCAGTTCCTTCTGGTAGTGTATCCCTTCAATGCATCTGTCCTTCTCACCTCACAGAGCTTTTCTGGCCTGTCTGCTGCATGCTACACTCATGTTTAGCATTTTAAATAAATTAAGTCAGGAAGATTATGAAACCCACTTCGACAGAGATTTCAACCCTTGTGAGAAGCCTGCATAAACTCTCAGGCCTGATGATAAAAGAACAAGGAGAAAACTTCCAGGTCTCTGTGATGAAAGCTTCAGCTTTCTCATATCATATGATAAATAACCTTGTTGTAGTCAACACTTCTTGTCCATGATAGCCTCTTGCACAGCTCTGGACTCACTCATGATCCTCACTTGGAGGGAAAAGCTGACAGTGGCATGTACAAGGCTACACTGTACCTGCTGCCATGCTCCTAGAACTGCTCCTAACAACTGCTCATCTACCTGACAACTTGCCCACCCATGTGCCACTGTACCCAGGTATCAGCTGGGCACTCAGCCTCATGGCCAGGAAGAGCTGGGGAACGAGAGAGAAGGTTTAAGAGGCAGAGGAGATGATGGGCTGTCTGCCGGGTAGCAGGAAGATAGGACACCACCTTTTATTCAGGAGAGAAGGATAGATGGTGAAGGTAAAGTAGCGGCCACAGGATTGATGGCTGAGCCCTGGAGCCTAGTGAGAGGAAATTGTGTGTCCTTCTCCTTTAAAGTGAATGTACAGTAAAGGGTACCCATGCTGTGTGCCAGACTGGCAGGACAGAAAAGGAAAGCCGGTCTGTGTGAAGAGGGCAAGTACTGTATTGACAGCAGGAGCACAAGGCTCCTCATACTTTTCTGATGACACGTTTCAACCCAGATCAAGCTCTTTAGGAGTGAGCTGCCTCATGTGTCACAACCCTCAAATCCTTGGCCTCTGCACTGAGACTACCAACGAGAATGCCAGCTATGATGGTGGGTTTATTTTCACTGGACTGAATGGACTTCCCTCTCATTCCACAGAGAGCACGAGACAGCTGTAAGTTAGCAACAGCTTTTCCTTGGAGAGGGGCCCGAGGCATAAGATTTAAACCACCTAATCTCTCTCTGTGCCCATGGCCCAGAATCTATGTTCTGTCCGGACAAAAATAGCTAAGAAGGAACCACAGGCAAGTTTACCTAACAAAAACTGCACATACCCCTTGAGGTGCTGCTGGAGGAGAGGTAATGAGAAAGGGGAGGAAAATACAGGGGAAGGCTCCTGCCTCAAGTGAAGGAAGAGATCCAGGTTCCCACTCCTGAAGCGAAGACTGGGTATGTCATGTGCCTCTAAATGTGCCCAGCAAAGCTGGGATTATGACAGTGAATGATGTCTCAAGAGAGCGATAAGGTTTAGGCTATTCATCTTTTTCTGGGCTTTGATGTCACCAGAAGAAAGGCAGCATCTTTATGGAAGTTTATTTGGTTCTTCCCGCTGCCAAAAGGCAATGGGAATATGTTTTTGCAGGTTTGATGTTTGTTCACAAAAGGTTGACACAGCCGCAGCTTAAAAACGAGTTTTCACAGCCTCGGCTTCTTTGGTTGGCTTTTGAAAGCAAGCTGCATATTATCATTTCACTCTGATTTCAGCTGTATATTATCATTTCACTACTCAGCAATACGCGTCCTCCTTCTTCCTCTCTCTCCAGCGCGCCTGGCTTTTGCCCAGATCACGAGACGTGGCCGCTCCCTGGTTTTCATCTTCTAATATCCCGCCACATCTCACACCACCTCCCTCCTGCAATCTGTGCCAGCCAGAGCCACTCGTTCGGCCGCCCGGCCCGGCCCGGCTCTCCCGGCCGCTGCCCCGCAGGTGCCCGCGCCGACAGCGAGCCCCGGGCGCTTTTCGGGAGCCGGAGCCGCTCCCGGCGCTGCTCCACCTGCCCGGGCCGGGGCCGGGGCCGGGGCCGGGGCCGGGGACAGGCGGGGATGGCCGCGGCCGCGGCTCCCTCTAGTGCTCGCCCGGCTCCGGGCAGGGCCGAGCCCGCGGCGAGCCGGCATCGCCCCCGGGCAGCTTCGCCCCGCCGGCCGTGCCTGGGGGGCATGGGCAGCGCGTCTCTCCCCGAGAGCCCCGCTGGGGACATCGGCTCTTTCCTCCAAGGCAGGAATTCCGGGGAAAGAACAGAGTCCGCCCCAAAAGCGCTGGGGGAAAGGAAGACCTTCACTTCTTGCATGGAGAATTAGTTTGCTTTCCACTGCTTCTCATTATAAATGCTATTTTTCCCAAAACAGGATGTTGGGCCAGGGGAGGTAATATAAACAGATGCATTCTTTGAAAGCTTGCGGTGCATTTTTGCGGAGCACAGGCTCTGCACTGGAAATGCAGAGACCCACGAGATATGGGAACAAGGGACCATAGCAGCAGGAGGAAAAAATCCTTCCTCTGACAAAAGTGAGTCAGCCCAAGGCCTCCCCTGACTTTATAACTTTTTCTTGAGAAGCAGAGGGCACAAAGTTGAGACTGAGAGGTGAAGAAAACCTCTAAACAAAGCTGATATTGGTAGCTTACTGGAAGAAAGCTTCAAACAGTATTATAGGCAGCCTTGCCTCCTTTTAAAAAACGTGCAGCATTAGTTAATTTACACTAGCACTCACCTTTGATGACCACAACAAAAAAGGATGAACAAAGTCCATCTCTGCTCCAGCACATGAAAGCCAGTGACTGCCAGGGTTATTAAGCAGTTTCACCTGGACCCATCACTTCATCTGGGCACAGGTTGAATCTTTCCCCCATTGCTGTGTGCTCCTGTCCCTTATCAGGCTTTTCACCATCAGGGGCAGAGAAAGTGGATCCAGAGAGGCTGTGATTGGCCTTTTTGGCAGCTCCCTTATAATATCAAGCTGCACAGAGAATGCCCAATATCTCTACCAGGAGTAGCTTTCCTCAACCCCTCTTGTAGGGGTGGGGGTTCCTTATACCCCACCTGTTTATCATCTCTGTTTTAGTTTCTCTGCTCTGGTCTCTAATACCTCTTAAATCCTCCAGAAGCAAAACCCTTCTCTCCGTTGTTCTAACCCCTCTGCAGAGTTCCAGAGGGCCAGAGTGTTTGGAAGCTATGCACACACACTTGCCTGTGCCCCCATACAGTGCCCACACCAAACACACACTGACTGTGTCACTGCAGCACTAGGCTGGGAACTTGCCATTGCTGCGTGGGCCAGCCTGGTGTTGCTCCCCTTGGTTGTTTCACATTGTGATCCCCTTTGTGGTGGCACTTTCAGACAGCCTCCACCAGCCCTGAACAAGATCTCCAGATTTTGTCTCTGAGCTTGCAGTCCTTACAGCCAATGCAGTGCTTCCCCAAGAATGAGCTACCAAGTACTGGTTCAAGGTTCTGGGCTTGCCCACACCATTTCTCTGCCAGATCTCCCCTTGAGCAGTGCAAATGGGAATGATGAGTAAGGGAGTAATACCTTTTGACTCACTGGACTAAAGCAAACTACTATTGGATGGACAGGCTGGAAAAAACAGTGGAGACTTAGGTTTGGTTTGGCTTGGTAATTTTTTCTGTTTCATCTAAACTGAAATGACTGGCATGCACTGGAGAGGAAGGAAGAAGGGGAAAGCTGGCTATTCCCAGGCACTGAGCACTGCAGTCCAGGCCTCCTCAACAAGAGGCTCCCACAGTTTAACCTGCAATCATCCCTTTCCTGCATAAGGCTTCCTCTGCATGCAAAGCATCTTTCTTCCAGAATCTACTGTTTCAATTGAGCATCACTGTGAGGTAAACACAACATTGTTATCATTACTATTTGTAATTACTATCACAGTTTTATCTTAAATATTACCAGTAAGAGGAGTCTTCAAGGATATGACATGTGACTGCTGGCTTCACAGTACATAAGAGCTGGCCAAAACCTGATGGGCTATTTTGAAGAAGGTAGACTACCTGTCCTGTTTCAAATTACTTTTCCTAGCTCACTATCTGGTAGGAAAGCAAGGAAGTTTTTCCCCTGGAAAATTTCCCCAGGGAAGTTCTCAGGACCTCCTTTTTATTTCTGGAGGAAGCCAAACAAGTGCAAAGTCCCAGAGTGGTTTAGAGAGCTGCATTCAGCTGGTGCCCATGCTCTTTGCTGAGCCTGGGACTGAAAGGAGAAGGAGGGAGGTGGAGGGCGAAGCACTGTGGGCACCGAGCAGCTGTACCTCAGCTGGATTGTGAGGGGTCTGGGGCACTTTTCACAGACACTGGTGGGAGGCAGAGGAGCACAACTCCTCCCTGCAGAGACTGTGTGTAAATAAGGACAGCAGTGCAAGCCTTTGGGTTTGCATAGTCTGGCTCTGCCGCAGCTATTGTGTTCCCTGTTATTCAGGAATTCTACAAAACCTTACCAATTTTCATACAAGTTTTGCAGAGTAGATAAATACTGCACTCTGCATTTGCAGTGAGGGGAAAAGGAAAGCTTTAAGCAATTAGGCTGGGCCACACAGCGATTCAGCAGCGGGCTGGGCTGCCAGCTGCTCAGGGCTCCCAAGGCATCCTCATCTCTACCACAGCACCAGCATGGCCCCACGGCCTGGGCAGCTCTGCCAGGGGGCTGGGGAGGGGGCACTGTGGGACCACATCCACTGTCAAGGGAAGAAAGGGTCTGTTCTTCCTTATGTCAGCTGGAGCAGCAGCTTTTGGAAAAGATGCTGACCTGCAGCTAGATGCGTTTTCCCTGGATAGCCCCAGCGAGCTTTGCTATCTATTTTGTGCTTTTCTATTTTGTAGAGAAGTAAGAAGCTCTTAACTTTGGTCAGAGCTGTTCTTGGCCAAGGTTTTTCTGATGCCTTTGTTCCCTTTCCAGTGGTGAAAACAGAGAATTGGGCTGGGTCTCACCTCGCCTTCCATGCTGGAGCTGGCTGCTGTAGTGCTCTACCTACAGGAGACAAAAACACTTTAGGCTGCTTTGGGTGGACCAGTCCATAAGGATTTAGAGTAAGTTTGAGAAGAAGTCCAAGTCCCGGGGCAAAAAGAGGACATTGTATTTTCTTTTTGAGAAGCAAAAAGCTTTTTTAACTCAAGATATTGTTTTGGAAAATCAGAGCTGACTGCACTAATTCAATCTCCTTTTTGGAGTGATAAAGCATGCATGATGCTGCTTGACACTGATATTTGTAAGACAAAGTAGAGGTCAAATTTGCTGAATGTTTTCCAGATTCCAGTGAGGTTTATCACAAAGAGTCCCATGTATAGACCCAAGTGGCGTGACTGACAAGGGCTGGATTGTGGAGTCACCAGAAAGCTCAGTTTCCAGCCAGTGCTGATGTTCTTTGGGGCAAAACCTGATGGAAAGCCACAACTCTGCAGAGAGACTGCAAGGAGTTTTCATGGCTAAGTTTCTGACACCAAACTCCATTGTGAAGAGCTGGGTTTTCATGCTTCAAGGAAAAAGTGCTTTCATGCAGCACTGTCCTCTACTAGCTCCGTCCTGCCTAGGTCTGATGAGAAAGAGCTCGGAACTCAGCCCCTGTGGGGCAGGCAGGAGGCTGCTGCTTTCCCTCCCCCACACCCTGACATCTCCCCAGGATCTCTACAGCCCCTATGGAAGAGAAGCACTGCTGACTTTTCTTTGCCAGCTTCCCATCCAAAGAAGTGCAGGAAAAAAGTTTCTTTTCCACAGCAAGTGCTGACAGGACTAGCAGAAACTTGTGCAAGGGAAAGTGGCAGAAGTGCCCACCAGTATGCCATGAGTGAGGAACTGGCTCAGTCTCCCCCACTCCACTCAGACACCAGCCCCCAGGGCTGCTGCTGGCACTGAGTGTCTCTGCTCCCACTGGAGGACTGGCACTATGGAGGCTTCCTTGCACCCTGGTGGGCTTACCTGCCAGTGCATTTCAGCCTCCCAGCCCAAAGCCAGAGGGGAAGGATTTGGTACTGCTGAGCCTCATCATTTCAAGAGAGACAGGCCAGCACTTGTCCTAACACTCAGAACAGACACTACATCTGGAGCAGGAACAAAGCTGACACCTGCAAGGTGGGCTCAAAATTAAGAGCCTTCCCCCACTATTAAAGTTTAGAGCCAGGCTCACAGCTCATGCATCTCCATGGACACTTGGAACAGAGGATTATGTCCACATTTGCACAATCTTCCTTAAGACACTCCCCAGAAGATATAGGCAAAAGCTGTAATGATGTGTGCTGTCCAGGTGAAGGAAGGACAGGGAAGAGATGAGAGGAAAGCACCAGATCTCTCAGGTGAGAGGCATATGACCCTGCCTGGTAAGCAGAAGGTATCAGAAGTTCAGGTTTATGAGTACATCAAACAAAACTGACTACTTGGGAGCTGTGTGAGAACTCTTTTCACTCTGTGGTCGTTGCTGAACAATGAGGCATCACTTCTTTTTCAGGGTTTTTAAGCACTGTGGAAAACCAAATGAAAACACAGCTTAGAGCACGTACATGAACACAGGTCTGATGCCTTTTCAGGTAGGCTACGAGTGCCATATATTGCAGGAGAAAATGTGACTGTATTCTTGTGAATGGCTAAATATACAAGAAGTGACTTCAGCTACCTATCTGCTTATCTCCTCCTAACTGCTACAGGAACACTGTTCCCAAACACAGTGACATCTTATAACCATACCATTTCTGCAGGTCTTTAGTATGCAACTAAACAGATAAAACTTGGAATTAATCTTTGTCCCAAAAGGAAATAAATGGTCTGCAGAAGGGCTAAAATATCATTCACATTTAGGCAGTTAACTGAAAGGTTTCCCCAGTTTTAAAGAAAAGAGTCCAAGTAACTAAAATTTTCCATAGCAGCTGTTTTGCCTTTTACAATCTAGGGCTGATCTTACAGCAGAAAAAAAAGTTCAAGGACTAAGACACTTGGCTAAATTATCATCAGTTCTTTTTCACAATCTTTCTGTGTGACATTTGGAATATCACTTACACACTTGCTGTATCCATTCCCAATGTATGAAATGGGGATAACAGCACTTCTTTACCTCCACTGTGGATCAAAAGGATAAGCATATGAATTATTTCATTAAACAATATGGTTCACGAACAAATACCCTGCACAGACTGACCCTGGCAAATGCAGCCAAACAGAACCAAATGGAGAAAGTGAAAATGGAAAAGGCTCACAGCTCTTCTGTGAAGCACAGGTTCCTCATTGCCACTTCTTCTAGCACGTTTATCCAGCATGATCTTGAGAATCTTGTCTTCCCTGAGGAGTCAGAGACTAACAACTGCAGCTGACTTCCTCTCCCTGAGCTTTCCACCGCACCAACTAGATAGGAAGCTTCAAGAAGAGAAAGCCCTGTTTGCTGTGGGAAGCCCTAGCCTGGACTGCCCCTCTTGTGTCTGGTACGAACTGTAACCATCTCTTTTTTTCCTGCACCTAACCTGGAGATGATCTTGAGTTCAACACTGTGACATGCAATTTGCTTTTGCTACCTGACAGCGGTCCCATGACCCTTGAGGTTATCCCAAGTGTCCTGTAGTAATCTGGAGAACTACAGGAATACTTTCCCTTGTGGCACAGTAACTAAATATTACCCTGCCTGTTAGCAGCAACACTGTGCCAAGGATTTGTTTCACTCTGATCGTCACTTGCACTTGGAGAGAGGTTTGCAGAAGGATCAAACCTGTGTGTCTGATGAGCTCCTGCACATCAGATACAGGAATAGGCTGAGTGTTTATGCTCTGCCAAGTTTGTGAGGTGAAGTGGCAACTTGAAAACATAAGGAAAAAGTAAAAAAATCCAGCACTGTCCTGCTTAACAGTACAAATCACAAATTTGAAGAAGCATTTCATTTTTAAGCATGGTATCAAGTTTTCTAGATAAGACAAAGCCACAGAGTGAGCAGCTTGTGTGCCACTGCTGCTGGTTGCTCTACATTATCCTTGCGTTTAGACCAATAACCTTATGAACAGCATCACCTCCATGTATTCCTGCTAATCTCTACTTGTCACAGCACCAATTGCCCTGCAGTATAGCTGAATTCTTTCACTTTTGTTTTTTTGCCCACTGCATTGAAAGAAGAGAACAGAGAGATGACAAAAGTGTGCATAAAGCACACTCTAATGGGCCTGCCTGACAGCAGTTTTACTAACTTACCCTTCTAGCCACAATCAGTTAAATACAAAACCAACTCACATTCCTCCTTTACACACTCAGAAAAGGAAATCCACATGTTTATATTCAAAATCTGCATTTAAATAATGGTCAAATCTTGCCATCTTATGGTGCCTACAAGACCAAATTTGTATTTGCAGAAAAGTTTCCCCTTCCCCCATCCCACTACCCCCACAACAACCTTACTGCAGGCTCTTCCAAGATGACAGGGTCAGCCATGGGTTCTGAGGCAGAGCCATCACGGTGTGCTGATGCTCTCCTTACACACACACTGATCTTCTGAAGCTGGCAACTGAGATCCGACGTTCACGGCACGCTGCAGCTTGGCATACAACGCCACTTCCAGACAAACCAAAGAAAACTTACCACTGTTTCTCAGCTGTGAGACATCAGGACTTGATTTATGCTGGTTGCAATTTAACTTCCAACCTTCAAACTAAGATCCCTTCCCATCCACTTTAAATATTCTGCAGTGAAGTTTTTTACCCTCCAGGGACCATTGGTCACGGAGTTGCCTTCCGGCACCTTCCTGTCATACCCGTGGGTACTTAAGCAGAGCCTAACTTTGCCAACCCTCCCTTGGGACAGATCCTGCAAAAGTTGTTCCAGTGATTCCATTGCCAGGAGACAGGCACTTCCAAGGCTCGGTAACACCCTTGTTCTTCCCATGGAATCTGTGTGTGGAGGTCTATATGTAGCAACACTCAGCTCTTTACTCTGGCCTTGGCTCGTGCAAGCAGACTGATCACCAGGGCTTTAAGTGTCAGCTGAACTCCTTGCAAAAAAGGCCGAGTCCTTAAAAATAAAACAGAAGGAATGCTGTGGTACTGTATCACAGTATTTTAGCTCTCAAAAATGTTGCTGTGTTGTTTTAGGCTAATGTTCTAACATCACAGATGTTCCCTTTCTTAAAATGGAGGGAATGATCAGAGCACCATTACTCTTAGATGGGAATTTATTATCAGGTCTTTATTTTTTAAAAGAATGTAGAATTTTATTCTTTGGCAGACAATGTTATTTCCTTTGATAAGAGGATAAAATTGGCATGCAGTGTGGTTTCCTTTGCTAGTCAAAAAACATACCTGTACACTCAATTTAATTGTATCACATACTGAAAGGAGGAAAAATTTCATGGCTTGAATTCACAGAGGTATTCTCCAACTTTTAAAATTCGTGGCTTTGCTCGTGTGTTTATGCTACAGTGTACCATTTTACATCCTAACACTCAAATGATTCATCAAAGAGCCATGATAGAAGAACTGCAATGAAGCTGGAATGCTTTAAATACACCATCAGGTTAATGGTCTTTCAGTTCTGCCAAGCTGCTTCTCTTCAGACAAGTAGAGAACATTTGAGACACTTAGACTTAGCCCTGCATCACCAACAAAATTCATGTGGAAGAGAAGTAAATTGAACAGAAACAAAAAATGGCACAATTTGTCATTGTCACTTGAAACTTAGGACTAAAATTTATTTTTTTTCCAATGCTCATTTTAACAACAGTTGATTCTCTCTTTAGTGTGAAAGCACTGATACTTCACCTACATTGTAACATCACTCTGACTACTGAAGCTTTTGTGCCTGGCCATCAAACACCATATCTAGTAAAAATGCAGTGTATGGAGACTGAGTTGTTTCTCTCCTGGATAAAACTACTTAGCAGCCATGGAACACTGGACAATGTACTGCACTGTACTGCCCACACATCTCAGGTGAGTAACACAATTCAGACCTCAGCTCACACCTCTGGACAGCCTGGGAGATGGAATAACCCAGGAACAACCTGCTCCAGTCTTACTGCTCAAGTATGACCTTCAGAGGATGCCCTGGGCCATATCCAGCCCTGCTCTGCTGGGTGCAACTCCAACATCCTACCCACAGCCACTGCATCCAGGCAGGAAAACTAGTGTAAGCAAGAGGACTATGGCACCAGGAAGAAATGTGCAAGTTTTATTTTTAAACATCATTGGATTGAAAAATAAAGACTCATATGGCTTATTGGTATTTCAGGAGATAGTAGTGAATAAGTTAAAGAAGATTTCATTCCAAAACATATGTTGCTTCATTTATAGCTAAGCTAATGTAGACATATATTTTCTTATTTTTGTAAGTGTTGAACAGCCACCTTTTCCCCCCAAAAAAAGATCTCCAAGTTGGCACTTTCTACAAAGCTGTTGTGGACTAAAGGCTTACATATAGTGATTTGTTTTGAATAAGAAATATTCATCAGACCCAAATATAATTATTTAAATCAACTTCTTCCTGAGCAACTTAGAATTTGGAATGTGCTGAAAAGTTTCAATAAATAAGTCAAAGATTTATCGGCTTATAACGTACCTTTTAAAAGTTAAGCAAAATATATTTAATTACAGAGAAATAGGCCATAGGACCAGGAATATTAGATGCTATGTGCCAGATAAATTTAAGAACTACCATTTGAGGAGGGGAGGCCAGGTTGATTGTTACGAAAATACAACAATATTAAAACCTAGCGAGTAAATCAATGAAGCAGCTTCTGTATTTAGATTATAAGTAGTGATGGCTGAAGATACCATTAAATAAACAAACAGATAGAAACAGACTTTACTGTAAGCGGCAGAGAACTCTCAGGAAGGGTGAATGTGTTAAGTGACTATATTCTGTTAAAACGTTGGCAGAAAAAGGATTCAAACAGAATTTCAGAAACATGAGAATACTAGTTCTTTCCAAAATATAACAACTCCACAGTGTGTAAACTAATCATTACTCTTTCAATGTAATTTCATAGAAACCACTTAAAATATACAATGCAGCAGATTCATATTTTAGCTAATATGTTAGTTACTATCTGTGTCATTTTCAGCTTTCTTTAATGTGCTCCCCCACAGCAGTGCATTGCTACCACCAACCCGGGATGTTAATAATGAGAACAGAATCTTCTTCCTAGTATTTTCTGTAAGTTAGCATCTTGTCTTAACTCTCCTTTATTTTCATTCTCTGTGTATAGGTAAAGACTGAGGGGTGAAGAAGATAGATCATAATTTCTATTGGCTCTCAGCAGGCTCATGGAAGAGGAAACCCTTGAAAAGCCCATTTGAGCTGATCCCGAGTTTATGCGATTCATCCATCACAAAATAACTTTTGCTTGATGTAGCAACCTGAAGTATGACCTTGCAGATGGCAGCCGTGGAACAGGAACCAAAAATTTTCTGGTAGATGTTTGAGAAAGGATGTGAGAAAGACAGAGGTGGATTGTTCTCATCCTGGCAAGCAGCTGCAACATCTTGTACCTGCTTCTTTCCCTTGCTCTGGGGACAGGAATTTATTGCTCTTATTCTCTATGAGTCCAGCTTTATCTGGCAACAATGGTGCATAAGAGGGCAAGGCTTCATCAAGACCCCAAACTCCCCCCTATTCTGCTGTGTAGCAGAGGGCCAAGGAGCTCTGCCCAGGGCTGCCTGTGGGTCTGTCACTTCTGCACCTCCAAGGCTTGCGGGCTGGCCAACAGCCAGCACACCCACACATCCCAGGGAATCCCACTCCAGGGACACCCAAACAGCTGAATAACAACAGCACCTCACATAGCAGTGCTACTCCGCTTCCACCAATCCCTTTTCTAGTGTTGGCAGATAATATTTGTAGTGATTAACAATTTTCACAGTGACTCTCTTTCAAACCTATCACTGAATCAGCTTTGGTTTCAGAGAGTGCATCTTCTTGTGTTTGTTTGATGATTCTGAGCTATTTCAACTAGAAGAGATGTGTATCTCACATTGTTAATTTTCCTTCTAGCCACACTAAAAGCAGGAGTTTGGTGTTTGTGCTGGTGGGGAAGCTGCGTTCAGATTCAGATGTGAACAATTAAAATCTGCAGTTGCAGAAATACAGGTCATGCTCAATAGGAGCTCCAGATCACCTGAGCTTTTTGATGAGTAGCTTTTTCCGCATCTCTTTGGATTTGTGACCCAAAAGAATAATAAAAAAATCTAAAAATGTTATTCTTGAATGCAAACCCCATATATTACACCTTTTCCTTTAGAGTCTGATAGAAACATACTCAACTGCTGACATAAGTGCCTGGCACTTTAAATTTGTTGTTGCCATTCACTGACCTGGTAATGTTTCCCACTCTATGAAGTAGAAGGTGTTACCAAAAATATCTGATTCCTGTAGCTTGCCTTACACTCACTAGTACTGATTTGGCAGAACAGCAGCCCTGCTCCTCTGGCACAGGTAATTAAAGGAGCTGGTACCTAGCCTCTTTCTGAGCCTGGTCTCCTTGGATTTGAAGACAAAGCAATGGCTCTGACCATACCACTGGGATATCAGTGTGCTTTGGATAGAAAGAGGCACTCTTCCCAAATGGCTCACAGCCTGTAGTTCATGCCATAGTGTGATGCCATGAAGAATTTTTTTCTGGTCAAAGAGAGAGATGAGAATCTGTAAGATTTGCTTTTCAAGAATGCCTAACCTATTCTTTTGCATTTTGCAGTTCACAAAGGACTACTGTGTATTCCAAAAGTTATTTTGTGACAGATAGTAGGTACTTCTCTCTTGAACTATGCTGTAGCAAGGATGCTATAGAGCCAACATTGTATAATTAATCAAACCTGCAAAATCAGGTATCTCCCAATGGCTCCAGCATGTGGGAAATCTCTTCTGCTCCATTTCAAATCCGCTGCGCATTAAATCAGTTCCTTAAGGAATTACTTTTAATAATAATTAAAAAAAAATCTGAAGAAAGCTGGAGGGGTCACCAGAAGAGAAAGGATAGCTCTTCCATCCATCACCTTTTATAGATATCCTCTAGCCACTTTTCATCATCTTCTTCCTCATCATTTATTGGTTCTTCTGTTTCCAGGGGAGAAGGAATGAAGAACTCAGGTCTGGGACTTGGTTTCCTGATATGAGACTTCAGTCCAAACTTGCGCTTTAGCAGGTGGAATTGTTCTTTGACATAGTAATAGAACTCATATTCATATCTCATGCGTTGGTAGAGGATCTGTATTGCTTCTGGAGAGGGGACGGTCTTTTTCACTGTCACAGTCAGATTGCCAAGTTTCCTATGTTCTGTAAAGAAAGAACAACAAGCAACATGGTGGGTGCTGATTACTGAGGCCAGATGCAAACTTTTTAATTCAAACATTAAGACAAGGCCCTGCTACATTACTGATACAAATGAATTGAAGTTGTCTCTAACAAAAGATTTACTTTTAACAAGATATGAAAAAATACAGATGTTTGAAGTTGGACTTGCATGTTTAAATATGGCTAGTTCACACAGGTCTTGTCTGCAGTCAGCAAAGAGCCTAATTGTCCATGGTTACCTGAAAATGCAAACCATGTCATATGAACTATGAGCATGAGCTACATGTAGAGAAACCCACAATCTTGCCTAGCTTTGGAAATTAGACATCAGGTATGCCACCAAGCTTAACTAATCAATTATTTCCTGTGTGGCATATGGTGACCTGTCTCTGTTGTGCTTTATAAATATAAACAGATACCTGTCAACCTGAATCCATCTCAGGGTAGCACCGAAGGATTGTTGATGACACCTTAGGATGAACTGTGCCTGTTAACTTTTTCATCCTGTTATACCTGCTAATGGAACTAGACTCATCTTCCTGTCATGCCCTGGAAGATTTCACTCCTTTTTTGTTCACCCTGACACTTTTGCTTTGGCAAACTGAAATACAAACCTTTTATTGTTGATAAGGAATAAGACTTACTAACAAAAATACTGAATTGTCTCTTTGCCTTCTCTCTCAATAAATGAGTCTATCACTGGAGATGAATGCATTTATAAAAGTATAAAGCAAAATCTGAAGGCAATAATTTTGCTCTTTTCTAGATGGCAATTGGCTGCCAAAGCATCCCAAGAATTTTCATCCTAAATATATAACATGGGAACCTAATTCTTATTGTAACACCAGTTCTTCAAGTCAGAAGTATTCAAAAGGATCACACCATGAAGGACAGCAAAGAAAAAGCTTACATGGAGGAAGCTTTTTGTTTTACTTACAACAAAGAACATTAAATGTTTCCAGCTGGGTTCCAGTGGCAGCAACCACCCTCACTTCCAGAGGGAGTCCCTGAATCAAAATGTGACTTTACCATGGGCAGTTTTCCTCATGTGAGCAGAACAAATGGAGGGCTTCTGAAGCACCTGCCAGCAAAGCTTAACAAATGCTTAACATCTCTACAGAGAAACAGATTTTCACAATTGCTTACACATAAAGCTAAGGGATGCAGCACTGGTTCCTAGCACGAAAAGAAAGTTGTTCTTGGGATCCCACAAGCGATATGTTTCTCCATAGGAAATAATCAAGAACAGCTTTTTAGGGAAGAGAGGAACTTTAAACAAAGACAAACCCTTCTATCCCAAGAGGTAATAAAATACTAGTAAGTCCATCTAGCAAGCACAACAGCAATGATCTTTAGACAAAAAGTTGGTACAAGATTTTAAATCTTGAAAAATACAACAGACGGGCAGAGCACAGCACTGAACATGAACTGTTTTCTTTAAATTTTAAAAGATTAATATTCATATAGCTTAAGGTATCCACACTTGTAAAAAAGTTCAATTTTCAGTCCGTGAACGCACATTTTTCTCCTTCAGAGTAAAAGAATCAGAGAAAAACAACTCAGAACATTTTAATAATACTACATGAGACAAGTGCTGCTGGGGTAGACATCCTTCTAATCACTGGACTTCATTGTGTCACACCCACCTGGTGCAGAAGAAAAAAGTTATATCTAAAATATCTGTATCTGAAATAGTTTTGCTTATCAACTGCAACAGAGTAATTTGAAATGCAGGAAGAATGATACAAAGAGAAGACATGTTGACTAGCTTACCCAATGCAACACTGTTCTAAATAACAAAAAAATTATTTAAAACATTAATTCTATTTTGCATCTATACTTTTAATTCCTTCTCTAAAGGAAGAATGGTTTTTATTAGTTGGTAACTATTAAAACATACTACTTTGTAATTAAATTGAATTTTTTACACCAAAGTTAGTAGTTCTTTACACTGAAATCTGTCTCTACTCATATATGAAAGTAATTAAACAACTGAGTACACAGAGTCCCCTGTTCTTTAATACAGTGATGTGAGGTGAAATATGCTCTATATTTACTGACTGTCTATCAATTTGCTTAGTTTTATTTAGGTAGTTGTGAAATTATTAAAATATACAAGAAAACCAGGAAGAGAGACGCAATTTTTAACATGCTATTTAGCTAAGAAAAAGAGTAGAGGAAGGATCAGGAAATGCTTGCATTTCAAACAGACAATGGCACAGAAAGCAGGACCTGTGGTTAGTGAATAATGTGAAGTATTTTTGGTGAAAATATCTGAGTTCCCCAAGAGCTTATTCTCTTCTGCACCATCTTCACCCACAGACCAGAACAGACTAAGAAATATTTCATCTTGTTAAATTTTTAGTCAAGTTGTTCAAGTTACCTTCAAATTGCCATTGATGGGTATGAGATGACTACATTCCAGAAAGGCCAATGTACTCAGTCTGTCCTCGGGTGAGAAAACTTTCTTAAGATTACTGAGCACTTCAAGACTCTCCTCTTTATTGTGCTTAACTGATAGCTCCTGCCAGCTTTGCAGTCTGGTATTCTTTACAAATTCAGCTGCAAATATGCACTACTAAATATTGCATTTATTAGCTTAAGCCTTTATACTGCCTGCCAACTTTGTTTTTATTTTATGTAAGTTATTTCTGCTACAGAAAACTCCATTTAGCTTGCTGGAAAAAGCTCTTTACTTATATGGTCCCTCCAGGACTGTAAGTGGGGAAAGCCACTTTCACAGCTCCAGCTCCCTTTGGAGGCTGCTCTCCCAGCAGAGAGAGGCACTTGTGCTTAGCCCAGGAGCACTGCCAACAAGGGGAAAAGCACGAGACTGCTTTCTCTGGGGGGCAGCCTGTGGGGGCAGGAGCAGCCAAAGACAATGTCCTACTGGTGTGCCAGGCAGGGAGCAGCCCAGTGCCACCCTGGCAGCACAATACACTCCTCTGAATTTGCTGCTGTAGTGGCACAGGGGTTTCTGGATGTGTGCAATTCTCTTGTGTGTGTGTTCTGTTCACACACCTATGACTACAGAAGCACACGTCCGAACAGACAGGAACAGCCACGCTCTGGAAGGCTGCAGGGGCTGTGTAAATTTTCTGGCTCCTGTTTGTTTGCCTTGTAGAACAATCATTGGAACAGCAGAGCATGAAGAGCTGTGAGGTGTGGGCTGTTGGATGGTGTGAGTTGGGCCTGTGCCTGGCTGCAAGCTCAGCCTTTTGATAAAACAAGTGAACTCTGCTATTTTTTGTACTTGAACTTTATTTATACTATGTTGGAATCTTAAATACTCTTAAAAGGCTCTTTAATACGAATATGGATGAAATCACAAAACTGACCCTTGAAGTCACCTCAAGTACCTCTTCTCATCATAGAGGCAAAATGGAAAATTAGGTAGATCTGGCTTAAAGCCAAAATACCAATCTGCATATGCTACATAAACCACGCTGCCCCACCAAAGGACCCCCATTTTATGACCCTTGAGACAGCTAACCAGATGGAGGGCAACAAACTATACCATTTACTTCTTAGGGTTATTTTTTTAAAAATGTGTTTGCTTTGGCATTATTTTAAATTACTAGAAGAATGTACTATACAGTAATGCACCTCCCAGGGCAGCCTGCTCATACCTTAAATTAAGACTAAACTGGTATGCAGATAGGAATGAAGAAAATTAAATTCTTTTGGGTTACCACTTGATGAGTGTTTACTGTTACTTTCCACACTCTCACTTTTTTTTTTTTTTAAAAACTAAGAAATGGACATTACTCACTGCAGCAATCCAAACTATAGGGAAAAGTGAGTTTTATAACTTGTGGCTCCAAAAACCCAGAATTGCCATATTTAGACAAAATGATCCTAAAGGCGTTCTCCACCTCAGAAGAAACTTTCAGAACGATGTGCTCTCCAGCGTCCTGCTGTTTTGCGGGGTGCCACACAGAGGCTGCTCCCCAGTGCTCTCCTGGATGAAGCCACAGGGAGCCAGTGTCCCTGGGGCTCCCCTGAGGAGAGGTGAGGCAGGCTGGAGGCAGTGCAGGGCGGCTGCAGGCCAGCAGAGCCGCGGGCTTGCCGGGCTCACAGCCGCAGGGGAAGAACGCCACGCCGAGCTGCGCTGCTCCCACGGCTGTGAGCACACAGTGGCTGTCACAGACACAGCAAACTCATCCCTGCAATGGGCAGGGAGGCCCCACGTCTCAACTGTGTGCAGCTGAGTTACAGCACACACCCACTTCTCCAGAGTTTTAAATGGAAAGAAATGTGTGTCACTGTGGTTAGATGTGACGTTGGAAGGGGTGAGGGTCTCTGCTTGGTCTGCCTCTCATTGCTCTGGTGCCAACCAGGGCTCTGATGGCTACGCTAGAAATGATCTCCCCTGGAATGCTCAACTCCAGCTTAGCAAAAAATTTTCTGGCACAACTGATTTGCTTTACAAACTTGAAATTTTTAGCCTGGCACATGAGGGATATCTGGAAAAGGACAGTTTGGGGAGAAAGGATGAGACACTGATGTGCTGGGCTTGCATGTCTTTCCAATGGCCACTGGGCTACTGCTGCACAGGAGTCTCAGCCCAGGGCAGGTCCCTGGATCCGAGCCGGAGGAGGGATGATGTGCTGCAGCCACACTCTGCGATGGAGCACCTTGCTTTGGCTCATGTTTCCTAATGGAAAGCAGGGATGGTGGAGAAAATCTAACAGGGACACCGACCAGGCAGAAATATATTAAAAATCAAAACTGATGTTTTTAAGCTGCAATTTGTCCCACAGTACCTACAAACTTCATCTGAAATACCATGAATCCCAATTATTAACCTCTTTATCACTAGTTTTACTCTCAGTTATTCACACCAACAAAATATGGTGTAAGTTTTAACACACATAGATAAAGACTGGACCCTCATGGGCATGCTGGGGACAGTTATGCAGGCTCACAACAATGCTTGCTTGGTTTTAGCACTTCTGTCCTGAATTATGGCGGTGCTTTGCTGACACAGAACAACTCCTAACTCCAGGGGATTAGGAGAACTCTCACACACTGGCACACAGCCATTTCCTATCTCCTGAAGGTCAGGTACGGATCTCTCTGAAAGAGAGAGCAGCTTTCCAGAAGTCACGGTAACTCTCAGAACTTCAGGGATCTGCAATCCTAGGAACATCCTATTATTTATCAAACAGGGATCTTGGGAGCAAATACACCAGCCTGTAATTGGCCCAGACACTGTAAAATGATGGAACTAGGTGAGACAGCAATGTTCTTTCTTCTTCCTTGCCCCTACAATGAATAAAGAAACTGGAGGAATGAATAACCTTATATAATTTCATTATTTATATTATCATATATAAAAATGCAGGAAGCTCTAATAATCACAAGGTGGCACAGAAAAATGGAGAGATGCCAAAACAGAGATTTGCCAGGAAGAGTTCAAAGAGATAATCTTAAAGACACGTAATCAAACAACTACTGGTGTTCAAGGATGTAAACACCAAGGAGGCATGATATAAAATCACAGCAAGGAAGAAAGATGAAGAAAAATGGAAATAAAAGTTAGTGGTAAGTGATAAATATAAGGAGTACCTTGGGCTGATAAGGCCATAAATCACAAACATCTTGTTACTCTGTACAAATAACATATATTTAGAAAATATTGCAGTGGTCAGCACTGCACTGGTCTGGCTGTCAAGTGGACAATGCAACAGTGATATGAATTCAACAGTGCTCTTACATAACTTGAGCTGTTAAAGGCATTGTATCACTATCATGAAACACTTGCCATTCAACACACTCAGCAATGCTAATATATAACCTTCTCCAGCTACTACTCTCTGAAGTCTCTTCTCCAATCAGCAAGTATTACAAAGAAATCTCTAAACGCTCCTCCTGGAAATGTCACAGTGCTATGCCTTTGCTCCTACCAGTTCAGAGCTCTGGATCCAACAACATGGATTTCCAGCTGCATGGAAAACTTCAGCCAACCCTGCTGTACCACACACTGCCTCTGATGCTGTCCTCAGCCTGGAAATGTGCTGTATCTCACACAAGATCAGATAACAAATCTCAGCAGGATCTTCTGAGAGACTCCTTTATTTGGTGTATTTTAATGTTGCATTCCCAGTTCAGGCAGGTTAACACAGAAGAAACAGAAAAGTTGAAAAATAACCCACACTGGTAGAATGAACAAGCAGATTCTTATGAGAATGTGGTCAGGTACTTTTATAGCTATTAAGCAACTTTTAAGTGGAACTAGACAGAGCTGGAGGTGCCAAAACCAAAGTCATCTGCAGAGGAAATGCCAGGATTGTCTAGTTTGAGTTGCCGAAAGAACTGCTATGGTTGCAGCTCATACCCTGCAATTTCTAATGTATCTTTTACAGCTGTTTAAGAGTTACTGAATGAATCCAGTCAAATCTGGATCTGACAAAACCACAAGTTAAAAATAGGTTCTTACAGATGGCTTGTGAACAGTGCTGCATAGTAGGTTAATCAGACACTAACATTATCACTTTTTTGCAGACAGAGGAGAGAGTTGCAATGACCGAGACAAATTTCAGCAGTGCTTATGAGCAGGAAAAGCTTCACCACAGCTATGTAATGCCTGCAGAAATACAGCCCAGGACTTGGGAATCTAGAGCAGGCATCTTGCCTTTGCGCTTCAAGTCATGGTAGGCTGCTATCTGTGATTTTTGTCCACAAAAAGGAAATGATGAAGAGGCGTGCTGTGCAAGCTAAGATGTCCAGAGGGATGGAGAGAGGTGGAGGTACCTTTATTTCCATATATAGTATTGGTGAGTGAAACACTGGCATATAGCATCCGGTTTTGTAACCACATCCTAAATCAGGAAAAGTATGAAAACAGCCTCAGAATGAACACTGGGCTTGAAAGGGACACTTTAGAGAAAGATGATAAATTTGTTCTGGTCAGCTTACCAAAAAAAAGACGATTGAGAGGTGACTTGTTTACAGCATCTGCATATTTTCATGGTGAGAAAACTACGGGTACTGAAGGGTTGGAAGCAGGAACCAGACAAATGAGGACTGGAAGTAAGGCACTGCTTTCTTGAAGTGGTGAAGGTGATTAATTGTTAGTACAAAACGAGCACACTTGATTGGCTATCACTTGATAACTCTGCATCAATGATGGATAACCTATTGAACTCCAGATACTCGTCTCTATGCAGAAGAGAGACTGTGAGGCCTGCAGCACACAGGAAGCTAAGCTCAATGACCCAATGATCCATTTAAATCTTTCACAGATTCAAGTTTTGAACACCTTGCTTGTGTCAGCTTCCAAGTCAGAAGCACCACATGCAAAAGCCCTTTTGTCACTGCATTTCAGATACCTAAGTGTGACTGTCTTTTTTGGAAGATGTCTGAACACTCAATTTGCTAAGTTTTCCACTTCTTGACTGTTCAAACCTAGTGGTCAGCACCTTGTAGTATCAGGCCTTGCAGGAATGGGAAATAATCCTATATATTTTCAAAAAAATGTTGACACTATAGCCTCAAAAATTGTTAATTCTTAATGCAGCCTCTTATGCTCTTAGCCTCTTAGACTTAAGCCTAAGTCTTCCAAGAGCATACATGTGACTGCTTATTTCTTTATATAACTACTGAAATGAAAAATGAATGCAAAAATACTAACTAGGATACAAGCAACTTCCAGTAATAAAACTCACGCACTGCCAAGGCAAAATCACAACTGACAGGAGCTACAGAAGTGGGAAGATGGATATTACAGTATGAAGGCTGCTATTAAAATGAGGGGAAAATGGTGCTATTGGTTCTTTTCTCTCTTGTGAGAAAGTTGCCAGTTCCAAGAAGATTTTCTCCCAACCATGTCTGCACACACACAACTGTAAGCCCCAAAATGGTTTTGTTTCTTATTCTTTCAAGTTACAGGCGGTCAAGAGAAAATTGTCTCTTTTGCCCTTAGGTTCTTTTGTGTATAATGAGTGACTGAAGGCAGCCAGGGGCCGAGGCACTGCTGAAGAAGGAAGAATGCTACCAGAGCAGAAACAACACACTGTTCCTTTCAAGTTCACCCCCTCCTGGCCCACATCCCGACTGCCTTGGCCAGCTGCCAGGATATCGGGACAAAGCCTTCCTCCTCTGGCCAAAACCGAGGAAAAGGGTCTGTTGTTTAACACAGGCAGACTTGTTTCAGCAAGAGAAAAAATAAAAAGAAGGGGAATTATATTAACTAGAAGCCCTGGGAGAGGAGAGTAATCTCACAGTGTGGTTAATGCAATTCTCACCCTGTGCTTTTCCTGGAGAGGGAACATCTTGATTTTCTACTGTTCAGGCTTGGAGGCAAAGTATAATGTCCCAACAGGGCTAAGCCCTAAGGCTGCCAGGGTCTTCATGTCCCCTGAGGTCACTAGGAACCAGAAACAAGAATCCATCTTTCCTCCTTCCAGGAAGCTCCAGGCAACCCATTCTGCCCTCCACGCCTGCCCTAACAGGCTCACATGAATGGCAAGTGTCCTCACTCACAAAAAGACAGTAATTCCTTTGCACCTAGGAGACCTCCAAGAGTCTGACAGATGGATAGATAAGCCAAACATTTAGCTATCTCAGGACTTCACAGCGACCAAAACTCCTGCTGCATTTCCACAAATGCAACCCAAGTCAAGGTGAATTCATGCCTGGGTTTTTCACTGCCTGTGTTACAGAGCCCACAGCCATGTCTGCAATGAAGAACCTTGGGATTTGCTGCAATTTGAGAGTTTGTGTCTCTCCTGGAAAACTTGGAGGCAGATGCTGTTGCAGAAGTTACAGAGATACACCGGCTCTTCGTGCCAACCTCAGCACTTCTTTAGCAGCTCAGCCACAGGTGAGGGATGGGGGCTTGAGAAAGGCAGAAGAAATTCCCTAGGTCTGGTGTGACCTGCTTGGTCCCAAGCACCAAAGCACTCCCTCAGAGGCTGTATCACAGGATGTAGTGTCTCAGTGACCTGTGACAGGAGACTTCCCCTGGCAATTCCTTATATGCATGAGAGCTTTTGGAAGCAGGCCCCAATTCAAGGATATGTATAATTTTAATCTGTTTTGGTCAATATAAATGACTACAAAACATTTTTAGGTACTTAGAAGCTGTTCAAACACCATTAAGATTTACACATGCAGGCACTTGCTCTATATTCCAAGCTCTATATTTTCTTCCAGAAGGAGTGTGAAAACAGCATTTCTGACATACTTACAAGACTAAGATCTTGGAAGATAGAAGCACTCCATGCATCAGTATGGAGTACCAGCCAGTAGCAAAGACAGATGCCTCTATAGTAACTCTCACCTGTCTTCTGGGACTGACACGATCAGCTCCAGCACACCTTTACCATTCTTGCTTGTGGATCAGCACCAAGAACAATCCATTGAGGGAACAGAGCTTGCTTAATGATCTTTTTTAATTCAACTCCTATTGAACATTAATGTACAGACAAGGAAGAGATACATGGGTGCATCATTTTGCCATCTATCACCTTGTTTTCAGGAAGTATATTCTCAGCAGCCTAAACTCCATTGCTTGTTAAAGGACTTAGCTGAACACTGAAAGCACACATGAATGGGAATGAGAGACTTATGGGGTATGAAAAGCCATTGCTCCTGCACTTAATCCTGTAAATTGTCTTATGTCTGCTGTATTTCAACCAGTAGTTTCATGCCAGTGTTAGAGACTGGCTAGTATCAGAGTTCCCAGGATAGTCTGCACATTAGTTTAATGACAATACTAGACCTGACATAATGACTACTGTGCTTCAAAGTTATACTGCACAAAACTTTCCCTTGTGATTAACAAAGCAGGAGATAAACTGATCTGCTGTCTTTTTCCATTTCAGTATTTACAGGAACTCGTAAATGTTAACACCTCTGAATAAGAATAAAATGAGACAGAAACCAGGCACAATGACAGCAATTAGGAAAAGCTCTACAAGATAAATCAATTTTGGGAGAGAATGAGGTTACTAAAAGGAACACTATGAGTGCAACAACCTAGGCTTTTGTTGAAGAACACTGCAATTTTCTACAATGCAATCTTCAGGAGTGGTGGAATAAAGACATTTAATGTTACTCACAAGACATGCAATATTTGCAGGTTGCAAGTTTTATCAAGATAAAGAGAGAAACCTGTTGAGGCAGGCTGGGCATAGTCAGCAGCCAAGCACCCATGTGGCCAGTTGCTCTCTCCTGCTGCTCCCACAGAGGGAGGATGGAAAGAACAGGAAGTACAAAAGCAAGAAATCTCGTGGGTAGAGATAAGAACAGTTTAGTCTGGAGGAGGTGGGGAGGGAAGGAGTGATGCAAATGACATCCCTTCCCCATTCCCCAGTCACTGCATAAGCAATGGCCATCCTAGAAGCCAAAGATCTCACTCCTTTCTCCACCTCTACTTTTATTGATTACTGAACATGTTGTTACATGGTATGAACTGTCTCTTTCATCAGTCTGGGTCAGTTGTCCTGCCTGTATCCTCTCCCAACCTCTTGCCCACCCCTAGCCTACTCACCAATCTCCTTCCAGGTAGTTGTAGAGAGCTGCAAGGTCTCCCCTGAGCCGCCTTCTCTCCAGCTTGAACAAGCCCAGCTCCCTCAGCTGCTCCTCATATGACTTCCCCTCTAAAGCTTTCACCAGCTCTGTTGCTCTCCTCTGGACACCGTCCAGCCCCTCAATGTCTTTTCTGCAGTGAGGGGCCAAGAACTGGACACAGCACTCGAGGTGTGCCCTCACCAGCTCCAAGTACAGGGGGACAAGTCCCTGCCCTGGTTCTGCTGGCCATGCTGTGTCTGATACAGGCCACGATGTCTTTGACCTTCCTGCCCACCTGGGCACACCCTGGCTCATGTTAAGCCAGCTGTCAACAGCACTCTCAGGTCCTTCTCTGCTGGGCCACTTTCCAGACAACAAAAACCTACTGGGGAAGTTGTCCTCTGCAACTGGGTGTGCAGCTTTGGGAGGGACACACATGGAGCTATTGAAGGAGGAAGGGTACACCCAGCCTAACCAGTCAGAACAGCAGAATCAACCCTGGCAGTCAATGTGGGGACAGATGCTGCAGCTAGATTGCCTTCACATCCAGTCTTAGTGCTGAGTATGCAGGTCCTGGAACCCAGTTCGATGCCTGGATGGGGCCAAGTTCATCAGTAAACCCAGAGGTGCTGGGAGTATGAAATTGTGACTCTGAGGTCTTTAAAAACACACTCCTCACAGGCTGCTCTAATGTGTGCAGTGACTGTGGTCATCAGCTTCTAAATAAACAAAGTAACCTGGGCACATCACGTTCAGCTGAAACTTCATCCATCTGCTTGCCATAGCGGCTGACAGCATTTCTGGCACATTCCCATAGCATTTAATTTTATTAAGTACATTTACTGAAGAAATGAAAACCCTTAAACTGAGTAAATATAGAGTTCTCATAAATATAACTACGTTTTTTCATTTTGTTTGAGCAACAGTGGGAAATGAAAAACTGCAAGGCTAAAGGAAGTGAAGGGGCTATTTATGTAGCATGGGAAAAATTAAACTGAGATTCAACACTTTAAAGTGGGTGACATCCGTTTATCAAAATACTTTTGTTGTATCTTTTGCTTTTTGTCTCTTCCTGCTAAGACTCAGAAATGGGGATGCAGTGCTGGATTCAGCCTTTGATTTTAGCAGCAATCTGGGCGAGTTCTGCCATTATTTCAAAAGCAAAATATTGGTCTGCCAAATGCTAATAAAATACACTAATGTGTCATGTGCCATTTCTTCACTAAATTACTCACACGTGTGTATGCAGTATGAAAAGATATGTGGGACTAGGAGTTTTTCCCTTTTTGCACATGAGATACAAACTGGCTATGTGCTTAAGTTTTTATTACTTTTGAAGGAGTGGGATGCACACCAAGATGTGGTCTGAAAGGGTAACTGGAGCAGCCTGTGAACTGAGTAGATGAATTCAGCAGGAACTCAAACCATTGATTCCTACAAGTAGTTTGCAAAAACATGCACACCAAGGAAAATAATTTTCAATGATTCAATGCAGAACCTTTGGCTAAGTGGAATATCTGCCCTTAAACTAGGCTAAATAAGGTGTTCTGCAAATGCACCAAGTACTGGGGCCTGCCAGGGACCCAGTACCATATTCCACCAGCAGCAGAAGACAGTGCCAAGTAAATTCTGAAATTTAATATACAGACAGATATGCTTTGCAGTTTCACTGATCTTCTGTTAATAAAAGCCCAAGATGAACTGGGCTGACATCTTTGGTAAACTGTTTGCTAAAGTGTAAGACAACAGACTGAGTCTTCTTGCTATCAACCACTTGCACTGGCATGTCAACACCAAAAGGCAAAGTTGTATAATATACAATTTGTTCTTGTTATTTTCCACTAATAAGAGCTAAAAACTGCTGACTATAAAAAGGCTTTAATGTTCTCCAGGAGCTGTTCTTGGTACATCTGGATAAATATGTATGTGCATCAGGATGTGTGTATGTGTATGCCCATGATAATTACGTGCTTCTTTCAAGGGCTTGGAGCACTCATCTCACCCTTTTCACTATGCTGATTGGAAAGAACAATTTGCCATTTGCAAACAAAACAAAACAATCTTGACACAATAGATTGTTTCATCACGCTTAAAAAGAATACACACCCTCCATGCTTAGCATCTCACCTGGTCATTACAGAAAATCAATGAATTGCACACACAGTCATGAGCTAGACTAAGTACCGAAATTCCAGAAAGAATATGAACTCTTCAAAACCCTGTTTGGTCTGCAGGATTCCCAGCTGATGTCCTGACTCTAATAGCTTTGAATTGCCATCACAGACACTCGAAATTTACCACTGAGTTTACCACATACTGAATTAAATAAGAATGGAAATATATAGGATAAGAGTCTAGAGTGGAAAAAACCCCACACCAGAAATATCCATAAATCCTGGCATCATAACTCTAAGGAAAACGTGGGAAACATGTGATACTTCTGTGGTGCAACTGGACAAACGCTGGTCTCTATGAACCAGGATTCAGTGCAGAAAAACAGACTGAGGACTTCTCTAACACCCAAACATTAGCTGTGGGCAGTGAGTGGCCAGAGATGGAGCTAATCCAAAAATGTGCTGATCCAAAAATCTTGGAGAGAATATGGAGGAAGCAGCTGGTGAAATTACCTGACCACCAAATACCTGAACAGGTTGGTTCAACCATCATCCCTCATCCCAGCTGGTCCTGCCATGCTTCACTCTCTTCAAGACCCCTTCATAGTTTTATTGTCCAAAATCCTTCCCCAGGTTCCCATCCTCTGCAGTTCATTCGCTCTCTAGGAGTTGCTTTGATCACCATGCAGGGGTTTCTGGAGACTCTACTGGAACAGATCTTCCTCTTCATTCACCTCCTTTGCTCTTGGTAAGGGAGTCCTGGGCTTCTGCTGTGTATCCTTGCCCCACAGGGGAACTAAGGTTATAGACTTTGCTCCTGGAATCACTGCAGAAAAATATAGTGGGGTGCCAAAAAAGCCCCAAGTGAAGCCTACAAATAAACCCCAGACAATTCCACCAAGACTTAAATCAAACAGCACTCAATGATGCACAGATCTATTGGACAGGCAAGAAAAGCACTAAGAAGGTTGACATAAACTTTGGTTTTGTATGCATACTTCATCCTTGCTCCTACAAACCCTACTGCATGTCAACTCCTAGCCAGCATCCCTGTCTACCCTACTGTGTACCAGTATGGAGCATGAATCAGGAGTACTCCTGCTGATGAACCCCAGACAGCCACTCAGGGCACCAAGCAGCCATTTACCTCTCTTCACTGGTCATATAGAGAGTTCAGTCTCCCCAATACACAGTTTAAGTACTGACATGAAATAATATCAATACCCAGTGAAGTAGGGCAGGTTTGTCAGCTGTCTGAAGACCCTTCAAGGGTGAGTCATGGCTACTGTGAAATTGGCAGAGCACTCATGGAGCAGTACAGAGTGGAAGAAAACTTAAAAGATAAAAATAAGACTTCAATGCCCAGAAAATAGTTAGTGGTATTTAGGATAAAACAGAGTTCTTGGTGAATATTTTTATTCAATGTTTTAAATAAATTTGCTTTGGCTATGCTGTCACTTCTGTCATGTCCAATTTCCACTGGCTTTTGGAAGATGTATATTATATATCAGTTACCCATTAATTCCCCACTCTCATTTTATGTAACAGAAAAAGCATGTGTTCGTGCCCAAGCAGAAAACCTCCAAACTTGGTAACATCCTAAAAACCACAGGAGCACAGCTCTGCAAAGCACTGCAGGCTCTGGTTGACTGCACACACCCATGGCTCCCTGCATGTACCAAATTTTGCTGCAGCAACATCCATGTGCTCCCTGTCTTCCCTCCACATAGGCCCAACACAACCACTGGGCTCTCCCAGTAACTTGTCTTGCCCTTTCTTCTAGTGAGAAAGAAGTAAAACCTGAAAGAGCCCACCTTTTCTGTTCCCTTTTCTTTGCTAGATCCAACAGTACTCTTCAGCAGTTTCCTTTCCCCCCCTTTCACTCCACAAATACCAAGAAATAAAACAATGTAGGTGATGGCTTGGAAGTGAATCAAAGCAGTCAAGGAGCAGGAGAAGCAGAGAGAAGACAAGCACACAGTTTTTGTTCTAAGCCCTACCTTTGCATGCTCTGCTACACCGAAGATGTGACACCCATGACTTACAGGTACATGTACCCCAAGAACAGCAATGCACCACACACAAACACAACTTCACAGGCCCTTCAAAATTCAGTCGAAAGGAACAAAATGGAAGAAGACAAACCTCATTCAAAACTTGCATTACACAAAAGGTATTAAATAGAACCATACAGAAAAAGGCACAACAATAAGCTATATTATTTTATCATTCATCTGTCAGAACACAAGAAATTAGGTTTTTTCCTATGCTGGATGCATAGAGCTGAATAATTCCACAATTACAAGGAAACCAGCCCAGAAAAAACAACCACGAGGAAAGCAAACTGTGAGGAGAGTATTTCAGGGCCTGAGAACAGAGCAGGAGTGGTTGCGTGGGCAGACAACATGCTGCTCCAGCAAACAGCAGAGCAGGGAGGATGGGTAAATGCTGGCATTTACTTGCTGTTTTAACTTAAGCAGTTGGAGGAAGATAACAATTTAAGACACTGCCTCCCGGATAGCTTTTGTATTTCTCCTGAGTCTCCAATCATTATAGTTTTCTCCCTCTTCAATATCCTCCTTTCCCCTGGGTATGCACTGACCAGCAACTTGCATTCTCTAGAAATCCTCCCACTAGCTATCTGGAAAGAAATTTATGCTAGAGGGCATAACCCTCTTCTAACATGTAGATGCCTTTAAAACCACAAGTCATCTTCAGAAAGCAAATTGCACAGAGATGCATAAAGAATTCCTCCAAGACCTATTTTGGAGGCAAGTGAATTCAGCCAACTCACAAACATCAGCAGTAATTTCAATTGAGCGAGCATGACTGGCATTCTCAAAACCTTCGCCCAAACCACACAACCTCCTTGCACGTGCACTTCTTCTAAAAATATTTCTTCTTGCTCTGTTTTTGTGCTCACTTTTTGCCCTCGGCCTTTATGATAAAAATTTTCTGGGTGAGCCCTGGAGAACTGAGCAGACCAAACACTAATTCTCATATGGAATTTATTTAGAGGGGAAGAAAAAAAACCCTTAAGTTGAGTAGTTACGTTATTTTGAACTGGTTTTATATTTTATGTGTACATAGTGGAGCTGGAATTTCAGGGCTGGCTTTTGTTTGCATTCATCATGAAACATTTGTTATATGAGCTGCTGCTACTGCTACCAAAACAGCTGCTGCTCACTGCTAGAAAACCAGAGGCCAACTCAACAGTTTCTTTCTTTCTCTGGTGAGTCTAGCTGGAAAATGAGGCCTGGTGTGTCTGCAGAAAATTACATTTCTTTGGCTTCACTGTCATCCTCGCCCCTTTCGCCTACCCAGAATGCAAACTTGAAAGAGAACGGATAAATCAGAACAAGAGCAGGCACGTTCTGATGCTCCTGAATCACCTTCCATGAAACACAAATCAGAACTACAGCTGTGTGAACTCCCTGCTTTGCAGCTAGGGCAGCACCTCCAATGGGAACGCCTTTCTTTCAGCTGCTCTTGCAATTCAGCCAGGATTTAACCCTTCTCTCCTGCATCATCATTTTCTGCCTTCTGGAAAAATTGAGTCATGACTTGATCTAGCTTCACACAAAAATTTCTTCTGTAGGTGACTGCTTCCCTGTGCAGAGAAAGATATCCATCCATATGATAATCTGTGCACTTTCCTACCAAGCTCCCTACGGATCAGGACTCAGAGCATCTGTGGACTGCAGCTCTGAGTGCTGAGGACAGACTGCAGCTGCACTTCAGTGACCTGAATTTTAATGCTTTGCTTTGTTATGATTAGTAAACCACTTCAGTGTTGTTTTTGTTGCTCCCTGGTAACATCATATCAGCATGGTCCTCTCTTACCTCAGACACAGCTTTTTAAGAGAACATTATCCCAGGCTGGAGCACAGTCCCTGCAAGGCTTCCCTGCTTTTTTAAAGTAAGCGGACACTACGAAACAATGAATGCCTACCTCTTTCACCAGCTTTATCCTGCAGGAGACCACTCTTTCTCTTGTCCTGACACCCAATTTTCTTAAAGAACTTTTGGACAGAGATCTTGCTGAAAATGACACCTGTACCATCTCATATCCCTGTGCTTGCTGAGTCCTTAAAGATTTTACAAATGCCATGCTGACTTTTCCCAACTGTCTATTAATCACATCCTCAATTACAGCTCCTCCCAGTATGTCAATTTGATTCTTTCATCTGTTGGGGTCTAGGTGACAATTGCAGCCCTCTAAAAGCTTGAGATTGATCTTACCTATACTTCCAAAATAGCTGCTGGTTGAATCAGGGGACACACCACAGAGTTGGCAATTTCAGTTTCAAAGAAATCCTTGGTGAATACTTGCTCTCACAGCAGCATCCCTAACACTGCCAAGGAGTAAAGACAGCTGTGGAGTAAAAAATGCCACACCCTAACATTTACCTGTATTATAGATGGCATCTGCAAGTAACTGAAAAGATATTCAGAGTGCAAACAGCAGAACTCAAAAGGTAAGATTTATACAGTGCAGTAGCAATGTTGGAGATAGGCAAAGAAAAGTGGAGAGAAGATAGTAATAAAAGAACACAGTGGGAATGCAGCTTGGAAGGGGAGGAAACTGGGAAGATGAGCCTAGAGAGAAACAGAGGAGAGGATTCTCTTTCATGCTACATTTGAAAATTTGTGATTCAACTCCAAGAACAGAGAAAAAGAAGAAAATCAGAATCTTCACAGCTATATTTAGTAAACCCCTCTTTTCTTGCATAGCTTCTAGGAGAGCAAGTTTTTAAGAGGGACAGATAAAAAAGGCTGGGAAATTCCAACACTGAAAGGCAGTAGGGAACATAACTCCAAGGAAGACTTTTGGAAGAGCAAGGGGTCAGCTCTCCAGCACCATAAACTGCCTTCAGGGCGGGTAAAGCAAAGGGGTTCACAGGAAGGAGCACAGGCACGGTGTGAAGCTGTGTTCAAGTGAGGAGTGGTGGCTGGGAGACACACCAGCTGAGAGCTGCACTGCTAACACATTTACTTCATTTTAATTCTTACAAATTTTGTCATCAAGAGCTGACCCTTGCACTTTGCTGAAATTCACGTTACTAGTTCTTTCCCTTCTTTTCTAATAGTAGCAACAGTGTCCTTAAGATGATTTTAGAGCACAATACACTGTGTCCCCTGGGAGCAAGTGCTCCCTTTACAGATGTACCCTGGGGATGTCTCTTTCCTGTCTCCCTGCACTTCTCCCAGCTGCCCACTGTTTCTCTCTCCCTGACTCTCTTCTCAGCCACCTAGCCCTGATGTGGTTGGAAGAAACCCTTTTGGTGTTAGCTTTAATACCTTTTGCAAGTTGCATGCCAGGAAGTGTCTTGCTATAATTTCACACCTAACTTGTCAGAATTTATGCTCTCTCATGTCTTCCTAATTTTAATTATTATAACATTTTAATCACTATAGCAGCTGATTTGCATCACTGTAAAAACCTGATATTAAATTGCAATGTTCATGTGAAAATCTAAGTAATTCCTAAGGGATGGCTCCTTGTCCCCGCTGTACAAAAATTACAGGTACAAGTGTTTTAACATCTAAATTTCTTTTCTGTAGCTACCCTATCTTTAATTTCTGGGCCATCAAAGATACTGGCTCATGGTAGTTGCATTGTTCTTGCAAGATGCCTTGGGAGCAAAAATTATCAATTTAACCTACAGCCCATTCTGCCACTGATACAGTGATTTAGTCTGAGAAAAAAAGTACAATAACTTTATTTGAAGACTGAAAATAAGATTATGCTCCTAAAAGCTAAGTGAATAGTCAGCTCTGTGACCTGCTTCATATTGCTCCTGTGTCTTCCATGCCAAATATGCTTTGTTTTCAATTACAAGAAGCTCCTCCCCAAATACTGGCCCCGAAAACATACTGTGGGATATACTGATTATTGAGCTAAATTCTCTGTAGCTTTAGTCCTATTATTAATAAAAGTTTTTTATATTCCAGCCTCAGCCATCTTGTGCAGCTTGCTTGTTTCCATGTAGGTGAAATGAAGACCTGCTCACCTGGGAACAGAAGCAGACCTATTAACTGGGATTTAATGGCTCCTTCTCTATGCCTTCAGTTGCCTGGGCAGAGGGCAAAGTTGTCAAAGAAACAATCTTCATAATCTGTTACCGCTGTAATTTTTGTTTAAATGCTATTTTTAAAGCAGAAGCAGTAAGGGAGGTGTAGCTGAAATGCTACTGATTAAAATAGCATTATGATTTTATTTACTAAGTCACTCAGGAAGGAATGAACTGTCATTGCAGGCTTTAACCGCCTGTCATTAAAATGGTTGTGGTATATTGTCATCAGTAACCCTGGATTACTTATGAGATATCACTAATGCTGTATCTGAATGCAGATCTTCTTCTGTGCTGGAGCTTTAACAAAGCTGGCTATCCATAGGTTTTTCATTTTGTGACACCAGGAACAGGAAATATTCAAGAGATGCATCGGGGAATCAAGCTCAGAGGAGCAGCAGGAGCACACTTATAAACCATAACATCTTTAGTGACTGATCTGCTCATTAAATAAACATGACTGCTGCTTGGAAGATATCAGCACCAAGCCTTCAAAATGATCTCCTGACATACACACACACACACAAAAAATATACATGGATTCCTGATGTGTGAGATGTAAGGACTTGTTCGACTGATCCCTTGGGATTTAGAACATAAATAGTTTTTGTTTTTACTGCAACACAGTATGAAATTACATCTTTGAGGGTTTAATCCAAACCCAGACAGCCCATCGATAGAGCTGATGAAAGGAAACTGAATGCAAGTGACAAGAATAGGTGGGATGAAATGCAAAATCTGTAGGCTGAAGTCTTGGAGTTGCACTAAAAGATGAAGATGATGCATTAGGTGGTCTCAGTCTTCATAATCCTACAGACATACAGAAACTTTAGAGAGTGGAAACTGTTAATGAGAAAGAGGTTCAGATGAGTATGCAAAAAAGTAAAATTTGTTTGGCTGCAGGTAAAGGCCCTGCCATTTGACAGGAAAGAGAAATACAAGTAAGGTGGAGGAGAGGAATAGGAAAAAGGTAGCAGATTGCAGAGCACAAGCTATGTTTAGGCATGCATTATAGCTCACAGAAAGGGAAGAGTAAGTAATTCTACAAAACACACTCAGCATATCTCTACAATACATTGCTGTTTGTCAGAGCCAGTCTCTGAGCTCATGTGACCAGAAACTGTATTAGAGGAAGAACATTGGATCCAGGTTTTTCAAACAATGCTTTAAGGGAACATGGATTTCACCTTCCAATACAACTGATTCTGAGCAGAGCCTTTACAAATTCAACACCCAGGAAAATCCAAGCCAAAAATAAGGATTTAAAAATCAGTACTGTAATTAGCAAGAAGAGAAACTATATCCTTCTTTGCCATAATCAGTGGTGAGATCTGGAAGGCAGCCAACATCCTTGAATGCCAGAAGTGCTGGAAAAGGGAACTATGGATCAACAGTAGCCTCATTCCCCATTTCTCCAGTTCATTAATCATGCCCACAATCCTGGCCTGCCAATAGGAAATATGTAAATTTCTCACCTGATCTAAATGATTGTTGCTGGTGCTGCTGTGCTCACCAAGTCAAGCACTGCTCTTGACTCCAGGAGGAAGCAGAGCCACAGCAATGTCTTTGGCACATGGAAATGTAAATCCCACCTCCCTGCACCGCAGGCTCAGGGAGCAGATTCACCCAGACCGAGCACCAACGCTGTGTCAGGCTGCCAGCTGCCTCACTTTTCATCTCAAAATGCCATTCATTTGGGGCCACAAGATGTACTTACAGGCAACTGCTCTGCTTTGTAACTCTGCACATTTGAGCTAACTCAGTCTAACAAGTACACGCTAGCAAGGAAGAGTAAATAGTTAGGACTTGAGCATGGATGTACACAGGCTCCATGTGGGTTGGAAAGTGATCCCAAGCTCACCTGCCACACCTTTACTCCTGATGACACTTTAGCAATGAGACTGATACTCTCTTGGATAAATCTTTTGGTGCCATGGTTATGGTTTTCATGCCACACACATATTGCCTGGAGTGGCTTCACCTTCCTCATCAGAACAAGAACCTCAGCTGTTATAAGCTGTAAAGCTTTGCTTCAGAGCTCACCACAGAGAAGTTTTGACAAACCTGCCAAAGACCTAGTAGTTCTTTTGAAAAGCACAGTCATGAGAGAGCCCAGAAGTGCTCAAATCCTTCCAAGAGCTCCTATTCTTAAAACTACTTTGTTTATCCACAAAAGGATTGCAAACCTCTGGAAGACAAAACAACATACTTTTCTTTTGTGGGACTGAAAAAGAAAGGATACTTTCACTGACTATCCTTACCACTCATTGGTGTATCCACTAACTTCAAGGCATCCTGGAGCAGGCAGTCTGGTGTTGCAATAGGACACGAAATGAACGACACGCACACGCTGCAACGTCTAAGGCAAAAAAGCGTATTTCTGACTTCTTTCTGACTCCAATATTTATAGATTTTCCAAAGTGATTATGGATTGGAGGATGAAATTGCTACTTCTCTAGTGACACTGGTTAAGCCACCAGTTTATCAAATTTCTCCTCCTTCAAAAAAGAATACAAAACAACCATTATTTACATAAAAGTATAAAAAACTCCATTATAAAAATATAAACACCAGAAGGCTTTAAAAAAAACCATAAAAAACCAAAAGAAGTCTGGATTTTCCCTGTTTTGTCTTGTATCTTCATGGCTGAAGAGCTAGATAATGTATCTACAGCTTTTGATAGTACCTTCAGTTTTATAAAGCAAGCCAAAGAACAGATTAGTTGTGCAGAATGTCCTAGATGCTATCGACCTAACAAAACAGAAATGTCCTAAGGGATATGCACTGTGACTCTTCCTCTTTCCCTGACCGTCTTGCAGACAGAGAACAGGGAATTTGTTTTAGAAGAAACAAAAGCACAATTAAACACTTCTCCTAGATCTTAAACTGCATGTTTTAGCATTCACGTCGTTTTACAGCGTTCCTCTGTGCACTATTGAAAGCTGAGACTTCAAAGCGGGGAGAAAAGAACGGTCTGCTCACGCTTTCTATTTCCAGCAGAGGATGCAGGGCGATCAGAAAAGCCCCATCCCCCCGGCGGGATGTGAATCCCTGTGCGCGGGGAGCGGCGCACAGGCGGGCGGAGCGCTCCACCTGCTGGACACGGCGGCGCTGCTCGCAGTCTCCTCAGACACCGGGGTGTCTCACAGGGACTTCCCAACTCCAACCTCGTGTTTTGGCTCCACGCGACATTTACAGTCTTCTTCTGTAGGAAATTTTCATAGTCAGTGATTCCTGTTCAAAGCATTACACAGGGAAAACACAAAGATCTTCTAGAGTGCAAGGCAAGAGAAAAGTCGGTCTATTTGGAGTCTCCAAAGCTGTTAAACATTTGAACGTGTTTGAAATTTTAGAAGTGATAAAAAAAACCCACAAAAAACCCCACCCAAAACAAAACTGAACAACAACAAAAAAACCCTCAATATTTAAATTAAGACTAATCCACTCTGATTTTATGCTCTCATCAAAAGTGCAGATGCTTCTAGGAGCAAAAAGGGTTGGGCACTTCAGCACAGGAGATGAGCAAGTGTATTCCCTTCCCATCTACCAGTCACAGCCCTCTCCAGAAAGTACAGCTCACAAGAAGCCAGCAGACTAAGAAGCCTCATATAATTTGTCCTAATTTCTTCTTTCCTTTAATTTTGTGCTAAACAAAGGCAGAATAAAAGATGATAAGATGATCAACATTTAAAGACACTGCACAAAAAGCACTGCCTCCTTCCACTAGAATTCTATGATCATTTCTTGCTCAAAGCTTTTGCCCTTGGAGGTGGTGCCTGTAAACACATTCACTACAAATTTCTCAGAGGGAAAACCCCCTTGTTCCTGAACTTTTCCAAATGCATAGCATCTGAACCATCTGAAGGCACGTCCCACATTCAGTGCTGGCCTGGCACAGGAGTGATCTTCAGCACAGCACAAAGACTGCTGAGCTTGATTTCACCCTTCTCCTGACCCCATCAAAAATGCTCTGCTTCTCAGGACCTCAGCTCTGCCATAAAGACAACTGGCAGCATCTCTCCTTAATGGGTTTAAAGAGAAGGGGAAACTTGTCAAGACTGTATCATTAACATTCATGAACACAGGGCTTATACTACCTGAGATAATATTACTGCTACAGTTTAAGACATTCCCTGTAAATGCAATTCTTATGGGAATCACATTTTCATTGCATTAAAAAAACCCCTACAGTTTACGTAAACAATACGTTTTTTTCAGCTGACAGTGTGAGTTATTTCATTGCACTCAATAAAATTCACTGTCTGAAAAGCCTAAAGTCAGGCTTCTTGTTGTAGAGTATGACCTATACATTCCCCACACTAAATGCACCTTTCAGGAAACAAAGGGGTTTTTTCCTAGTATTGGGAAGAAATGTTTTTATAGGGCTTCTGGTGCCAAAGAAAATTTATGAACTCCTGAGGTGTGAGGATATGGCTCATTTCTGAGGTGCTAAAAAACCATTTTATTGCCTATTGTTTTACACTGGATGCTGTTAACTTTTACCCCATGCCACAGAAATTGACAAGACAGAGGAAAACTCTTGTTTTGATGATTATAGCAGGTATTTTTTGTCTCAAAACCACCAAAGATATGAAACCCACATGCGCCCATTTCAAAAGAAAGTGTGTAAATGCTCTTTGTGTTCTGGCTACAGCCAGCAGAAATCAACACGACTGACCAATTCTTTTTTTCTTTTACACCCTGAGAGTGAGGAAAGATTTTACATGTCAAGTTTTGTTATAACTATTTCAGGCCTTTCAAAGAGTTAAAGAATACTTTCAAATTTTGCAATAAATATATTCTAAGGCTCTGCAATTGGATGCTATCTGCTTCAATGCTGGTGAAAAAAAAGACAAAATTTTACTGTGCAAATTTTACTGTGTTAGCAAAGAAAGCTATGAAACATAAAAATATATATTTAAAATTTATTCTACCCATCTATTCATCTATCTATTGATTTCACAATCTGCTGCCCCCATTCCTGCCCTTTTAATCTCTTGTCAAAGCTAGTTTTGGCTGCCAAGAAAAATTTGTAACTTTGGATAAGAGAGGCATCAAAAAAGAGAGTCCTTTTGCAATTCTTGACTTGGCATTAAGATAATGCTTAATTTCAAGGAGAGAGTGGAGGCACCGAAAAACAGGAAGCCTATAGCTTTAAAGTACTGTACAAGATAAAACCAGATTGGTTCCAATAAAAACTTTAGCACCACAAAGAGCTTTCACATTTTGTCACACTTTGTTATAAAACACACAAGTCAAAATATTTGGCATATGGAGCTGAATGCAACGTTTTTGTTAATGCAATGAAGGAAGTTATCCTCCTTGTGTCCTCTGACATTAAAATTTTCTGCCATGATGAACTGCCAAGTTTTTTTAACATTTTACCTTTCTTCACAGTTTCCTTCTGCCAGCTTATATCAGACAAATCATTAGCATCAAAAAGAAAAGCACTCAATTCACTCTTCTTTTAGCAGTTACCTGTGTCATCAGCTATGCAGACAGACAGTAACTCTCTGATGAAAATTCACACTATTTTATCATAGAGCCACAGTTTAAATCATCTGCTTCAGAACAACAGCAGAAAAATATTTTTGAAGGTAAAACAACTACAGGTTTTGTTTTCTCCTAAGAGAACGCTGAGCAAGAGTTTCTTGACAAATGTTATCATAGTGCTTCAGATGAGAAATTTTACTACAGGCACAAAAGAAACTGAGAGCTTTGAATATGGCCTGTACAGTTCAAAGGAACAGAGATGAGAAAAAGTTTCTAGATTTTCCGATTTCTGTATTATCAACTTATGCTGAAGGTTTCCAACACTAAGAGGTCTGCTTAGATGGGATCTACAGTGATCTGGTGACAAACCAAAGCAGCTGTAATGAGTGAGGGGAGTCCCAACTTCAGGAAGAAGGGTTTTAATTCACAACCCCTGCAGATGTATCTTATATGCACATGTGATTTTATGCATTTGATAACATCAGGCATTTTGCTTCCCATAGCAGGAAGGTGCTTTCAATACCATTTAGATTTTGATGTTGGTGGGACAGCAATTGCCTGTTTCCTACTGTGATTTCTAATCTATGTAATCCACTAAAGCAACAATGGATTGAAAATGTCTATCTTCAGCTACTTTTTGCTTCAAGGCAGCTTTACAAATGCTGTTTCTGAACTGCCTCCAATCCAGAACTGCTTGTTGCAGTGCACTCTGGTGCAGATATTCACAGACCTGGAAGTGAATCACCTTTCTTACATGTCCTTCTCTCTGTTTTCCTCATCTTGTTATATTCAGCTGACAAAAGATAAGTTCTAGAAAAACTTTCCTTCTTTATGTGGAAAGAGGAAAGAAAGACTGCCATAAGAGAATCTCAAGTGGAGCAGCAGGTCAGCAGACAATACTGTAAACTCTACAGATTTACTCTGCAAAGGTTATTTGCAACAAAAGGTCAGTTATAGCCCAGTTTATCTTCTGCTTTGTGGGACCACCACACAGCTGGCAGAACAACATGTCTTCTTCCAAGCACTTCATGATGCAACAGCAGAGGGTGTTGCAGATCACATCTAAGATGCCCTGAGGAGAACAATGTAGGATTTCTTACACACTGCTTGAGTATTTTTTATTTTTCTGGCTGATTCTGTAAAAAGGTTTTTGTTTGGTTTTTTTTTTTTTTTTCCTAAGTATTAGCACCAACTCAGAAATAACCAGAAAATAATTATGGTAGGAAAAACCCTCAAACATATGCATGTATGAAAAGAGGAGGAGAGAGTTAACACAAGGAAACTGCCTTTTTACTAATATGTCCAGTCAATAAGTGAATGGGAAAGATAAAATAAAGGTCTAATCCACCTAGGGAATACTGACAGAAAGTGGTGAATCTTTAGATTGAAGACCCATTTTTCACATGAAATCCCCGAGGAAATCATTGTCCTGTAATAGGTGATCAAATTTCCTCCTGATACTGGAAAATACAAAGAGTGGAGAAAGATTACCCAGCACTTAATGATTCTGGCAGATTGCTTATTTCCCACCTGACAATTTCTAGGGCACCCTGATGAAAAACAAAACCCCATGTGCTGCTTATTACCTTCCCCCACTGTAAAAGAAATGAAAATGTATGGTGCACAGAACAGCTGAAGAAGTCTTATAAACTCAAAGAAAACTCTCATGGCAGAGAGTTGATCCCCCTTCTATTGATCCCCCTGCCTTCCTTTTGTCTAACATCCCATGGGGAAACCTTCAAGATCAAATTGTGCAAACCTTTAGGATGACTTCCACATACTACAAACATCATCATTTTTATTTTTTTAATTTATAAAACCAAGGGAAATACCTGATCCCAAACTGGGCATTGCTCTTATGTCAGTACAATACTCTCTGTTATTAAGCAAAACAAAACTGCTCTATGGCTGGATGTGGCACCACAGAGTTACAGTCCCACCTTGCAAAGAGCTGCATTAACTGCCTGCTTGCAAGCAGACAATGACCCACTGCAAGCATGTTCAGAGAAAGAATGTCATACTTCCCCTAGTGCCTGTATCACAGCTAAATACAGAATTTCCAAAGATGCATCCTAGAAGAAGGGTTTGATGGACAGTCGTGCATAAATCCCCCTTATGGACACAAACCCATAATTTCTCCAGAGTGACTTGACTGACTACTGCAATAGATGTTCTCAGTCAGAAGCCAAGCCCTCAGTTGCATGCATTACAAACTAAATTTAATCTTTGTTCCATGTGCTTTGAATATACAGCTTGGTACAAAACATATTAACGGCTGTAGGCATTTCACACTGACACAAATGCAACTGAGTCACAAAGGAAGAAGGGAAGTTTTACCCCTGCTTGGTGCACACAGTGTTGATGGGCCAGTCAAATGTAAGCAAGAAATCAATTCTGCTGGAATGACATGCCCAGCCCTCCAGAAGCATCCCATCTATTTTTAGCATAGGACACAAGACTGCCTTTTAAAGAAGACAACAATAAATCAGTGTTGGAGGGATGGATTGATGCCGAGAACCCTTTCAGATTGACCATGGGGTGCAAATTAAGGAGTAGGCTGAGTGCTTTCCATTTTCATTTCTCAATTCCAAACTCCTAAGTCTTTTTCCTCAGCATGCTTTGTATTGGAAGTACTCTAAGTGCACATTCTTATTTGTATTCTACCTAAACTCAGCTCAGCTGAAGGTTCATTTCATTTCAACTCATAGTCAAGTCTGAGGGAAAATAAATAAACTGGTCCTGGAGGATCTCCAGAGTGTCCAGCTCCCCAAACCATTTCTTGAAGGTTTATTTAAGTACGTATTCCTGACACCATTTTGACAGTATTATTTGAGAACTGAGTATGATACAATTAAAAGAAGAAGCCACTTCAGTGGAAAATGGGAAGCTTTCTGTTACGTGGAAAGATCACTGAGCAAAAAGTGCAGAAAAGGAAAGAAAACCACACAGTAACATTAAAGATAAAAGTGGAATATGTTACCTTCCCAATCATCAAATCTGCTCCCTAAGAGGGAGACAAATTTCTGCATTGACTGAACAAGAAAGAAACATGTACCCTTCAGCAGCCATGCAGATTTAGCTGAAGTTTCTGTAAGAATAGCTTTTTAATGGAAAAAGTTACCTGGATTTTTGTAGATGCTAAGCACATCCTTGAAATAATGAGGTAAGAATCTTTCTAATAAAAGCAGCACATCTTCCAACTCCTCCAGAATGCCCACAAGCAGAAAATTTTCATTAACGTTCAGCTTTGCTCTTTCAAGGGCCCATTCACCAGGCTCCCTGTATGAAATTGATGGGGGAAGATGGAGCAGGGAAAAAGAAAAGTTAAAAAATGCATTTACTTCACAGATTCAAGCCAAGAACACATGTGAATAAAAAATATTCAGTGCTATACTTAGAACAAAAAAGACCCCCCGCCAAACCCGAGTAGCTTACTGAGCTTTTCCATGCAACATCTAAAATTGGATTGGCATGTAAAAACAGGATCACATTAAAAGGAGGCTAATCACTGTGTGAAAGTACTCCATTCTAAAGAGATCTGCTGCCAAGTTGTTTATAAACTCAAACTTGTGAACTTTGGTATTTCAACTTGGAAGCACAATCCATCTGATGGGAGGGATGACTGCCCTTGGTATTGGAAGGTGCTGAGGGGTGGTGGTGTCTCTGAACTACATCAGGAGAACTGCTGGGACCAAGCACTGCCTGCTGTAATTTAGTGAATCCTACCATTTTCCACCTTGTCCTTCATTTTAACTTTTTTCAGTCTCCAGGAGGTTCCCTTTCCCCTGTCATTACCCCCAGTCGCCCTGCAGCTTTGCTACAGGATTTGCATTTTTTGGCTGTGACTGATACTGGTTTTGAAGAACAGTTTAGGGTTCTTCTGTCTTTTCTCCCAGCAGGAGAAGCTGCCAGGACTTCACTACATTTTTATGCTTCTCAGTTTCCCAAAAGCACAATGCAGTTAGACAACCATACAAATCCTAAATCCCTTATAATAACTCATATTAGTTATGTTCTGGGAGCAGCAGCCATCATTCATACTGACACAGGATACAATGCCAGCGTCCCAGGCTAAGGGAATCAGCTGCCCACACTGACTGGGAGTGGCTGTAGATCACACCTCTTCCATGACTTCATTAGGTTATTGTGGATCCTATGCAATAGTGAATTTAACATTTGTCTGAAGCTCTTTCTGTGTCATGTGGAAAAGCTTACGACTTTCCACTCCTACTAGAGCAGACTTGTAGCAGGTTTTTCATGCTCTACCACCTTCTGGGCACTGATCTGTTTTCTGCAAGAGCTGTGTCCTAACAAACACTATGAGCCTCCTGTTTGCAACTCCTCATGGGACTAAGAAGTAGCTGAAAGAAGTACAAGGGCATGGCAGGAGCCAAATCTACAACAAGGTACAAAACAGTACTTCAATACGCTGCTTGGGAACCTCACAGAGATATTTTGTGAAGGTATTCAGGCATGTGACTGTTAATGGGATTACTAGTGCATGCAAGTTGAATGTGCAACCATAAGCATTTGCAAATCAGGCCAAAATATGTTTAAAAAAATGTGCAATGAAAATGAAGTCATTAACCTGTTTTGTTTCTTATACATAACTTCAGTTAAGAAAAAAAAAGGCAGGATTTTACAACATAGATACTTAGAAGTAACACATTTTCACTTGTTATTACTGCTACAAAGAAGTATGGCTTTTAAAAGAAATCCTGGAAAATGTGCAGTTGTTTCATTATGGAGAAGCCTAAATAATACAGAAACAGAATACCTTGAAGTTGAACACACCTAATAAAAAACATTTGTTACCAACAATACTAAAGTGTTTAAAGCCAAGAAAGTATTTTAAATTATTCCAATATTATTGCATAAAAAATTACTATGGTATCAGTAATACAGCAATATTAGAATGGTGTACACAGATGTTAAAAATGAGGTAGCTCAATTAAAGCAGTAGAGGGCTGTATTTTACATGGTTTTAAACATGAATATGGTTTCTCACATGGACACAGAAACCTGTATTTCTCATATAGACCTGATAGAAGTATCTGAGCAAATCAGAAACATGTATTACAAGATTGCAGTGCAGATAAGATGAGTAACCCAGAAAAAATTACACATAAATACATTCATATTTGATGAATTATTCATGATATAAATAAAGAAAAAAGAATAGTGCTACATTTGCAATGCCCTACTTACTTCAACATATAAGCATGCAGTTACCACATGCAGTTGTTCATTCCTTGTACATTCATTTTTCTCTTGTACTTCAAGTAATGTCACCTCTTTTTTACGGACTTCTGACAAAATGTTGGCAATAGCTATTGCTGAACAAATTGAAATACCTTGCATATACTTACCTGCATCTTGGATGCTGTCCACAGAAATATGGTATGATGTAAAATAACCTGGGATTAGAACATTCAGGGTAGTTTTCAAGGATACATACATTAATATCCTGTGGGGGAGGAAAAAAAATACTGTATTTTCTGTTTGCTATTAGCAACTGTTTTCTTTATCTCATACTTTTTATAGTCATCTCAGGGTCAAAGAACTGTGCCAAGGCTATAACAAATACCTTAAAATTCATCTATTGGTCCATTAATCTACTTCTAAATATCAGCAGGGGAAACAAAAAGTTATTTTGTCCTAGAATGCACAAAGCAATTTGTTCCTCCTTGCTGCAAACCCCACAATTATTATACTGAGATTACTGTATGAGTCAAAGTGGGACACATTAATCAACATTCATACTAAATAACATTTAAAATATTCAGAAGATTATTTTCAGGCTCTTCTTTCTTCTAAATACACCCTGGAGAAAACCTGAAGTAGCCAGAATAAATTAAATTGAGACAACAATTATTACTTGTCCTCCCACTTTTTTTTAAAATTCTGTTGCATTTAGTGACTGGAATGCACAAATATAAGATGTAATTTGTACATCTCACTCAATATTATAACATACATCACTTTTGGTTACAATTCTGTAAACTTCTCAGATTTTCAGAACTGAACTGTGCAAAGCCTACTGAGAAAACGGGTTATTAGAAAGTATTCATCATTTTCATGAAATATCATTCATCTAATTAGAAGCTATTTATCATTTTTCAAAGACTTGGCATAGCTACTGAACCCTGAAGAACTGCATTTCATTTATAGCTTTACTTCAGCACAATAATAAACATGTGGGACTGAATTCCATTATCCTAATCTAATAGAGCCTTACTCTGCAAGCAGACACACCCTCTGCAGAGACAGAGGTAAAAAAATGGGTAAGACAGTTACAGCAAGGATGGAAGGATCTCACCTGTGCAGAATCAATCTTCATTATAATTTAGATATGTGCTTTCACAATGCCATAGGCGCTGTACACATCAATATCAAACCAGCAACTAAACAAATCCATAATTTATCAAGTCAATAAAATGTGATAGAGAACATTCCACAAGACAGATGTGCTTGGCAGCATGGAAGACATGGAGGGCATCCCCTGCTCTCCCCAGAGAAGGGCAGGGTACAGGCCTCCAGCCACAGCATCTGCATCTGAGGCCTCATCAGAGAAAAACTCTTCCCAGAACTTCAGTCCTCTCACCTAACTTCATTAGATCCCCATTTTGGTCTGTAAGCCTTTTAAAGTACACTTCTGATTCCTACTCTGTCTCACAGTCACGTGAATCCAACTTTATAAGCATACCAGAAGACTCTGGGCTAGGAAGTAAATCACATGGTGAGGAATCATTAAAGAAAACAACATAGAAATTGCCAGCTGGGACACAAACAATCCATTTCCCCTGCTCCCCACAGTATACTCAGGGCTTGCCTTAAACACATACCAGAAGATTTATGGTCAAGACCTGAATTTTGCCATTAAAGGCTCTGAGCAGAAGCTAACCAGCCCCCATGCTCCATGCTATGATTGCTAAGAAATCTTACTGTGGCTGTGTAGATTGCACAGGCAATGTGTCTCTCCTGTCATCCCAACAGGATTTTTCAACATGAATTACAAATTGCACCTCTTTAAAGGCTTATTGTGCTTTTACTATAGACACCACTGGAGATGTATTTAGTGACACATATTTTTGGCTTTCATAAGAACCTGAAGACATGCAAAAAAATTAATAAATCTCTTGGATTTGAAAAAAACCTGAAATATTGCTCTGACAGTACTTTATGTCCAAGCTGGCTTGTACTTGGTAGACAGATTAGATGGAAGGTGGGTAGAACAACTACATAAGACTTAAAAATCTCTAGGAACACCCAACTAAGAACATTTTCTCTTTTCTCCCTCTCATACAAAGGCAAAAGGACACTAGCTCTCAACAAAGAAGCTTACAGTTTCTTTATAAGAATAATGAATAAGATGAGTTGAAAAATATTCCCTGAGATGAGTATCAATGCCCAACACAAAAGTGTAACTGGGATCTTCTTGTAATTCAATTCAAATAGTGAAAACACTATTTGATTCACACAGCCAGAGAAACATCTGTACAATAAAAGCAATGTAAATTGATGCGGAAAATCCTGCAGCTTTAGCAAGTAGACAGCTGATACTAACTGAAAAAGAGATTTTTAGTGTCCTTTTCAGGGTTAGCTGATATAGGATTACTGAAACAACCAGGCTGGCTCTAATCTAATCTCATCTCCCCCATTCCTTGTTGGTAATTTAAGGTTTAAGATAAAGGCCAGGTGAGCTTTCACACAAACTGTCCTGGATTGTCAGGCAAGTTGTGTTCTATCTATTTGCCATCTGTATGGAAGTTGTCTTCTGTTAATTGGGCAGTTTTCCTTATCTCTTCCACAACCACTCCTCCCTCTGGGGAGACATCTGCCGATAACAGGCTATTGAAAGTCACTGCATGACTGATAAGAACTAGAGCATCCCATTGGGAGATGCTCCGCCAAGAGGGAGGAGCCAAGCATTCCTACATGGATATAATCCTGAGATTCTGAAACACCAGCAGAGCTTCTCCACCGGATTTCCCAGAGGTACAGCCGCCTCTTCTTCCACTGGCTCTTCAGAGGAAGAGTACACCCTTTTCTACAGGATCCCTGCTCCAACAGAACCACACCTGACACTCCAGGAGGATTGCAGCCACAATTCCAATTGGACTGCTACCACCACCCTGACCAACAGGGTGTCAGGTTGTATTCTAACTCTGTCAGTGTTGTTTTAGTTTACTGCACTGTTTATTTTATCCTTTTCATTTTCTTGCCTATTAAAGAACTGTTATTTCCTGCTCCCATATTTTTTGCCTGAGAGCCTCTTAATTTAAAATTCATAGAAATTCGGGGATGGGGGGGTATATTTTCCATTTCAGGGGGGGCTCCTGCCTTCCTTAGCAGGCACCTGTCTTTCCAAACCAATCTTTTGCCACACAAGGCCATGCACTTCACCCTCCTGACATCAGAAGCACCAGGCTTTCTCTGCAGTAGAGGCCCTGCCCCTTCCCAGGCTTTGTTTACTACCTTTGCTATGATCTGTACTCCAGCTGCTCAAGTGTCCTTGTGCATTTGCAGCCCCTGCTCACTCCATGAGATGTGAAATCAGTTGTCAGCCAAAAAGTGGGTGAAAGAAAGGTCAGCCTGAGGTGAGCTTGTCATTACAAAACTTAAACACACCTACAGGAGATGCTTTTTGGTGCCAGTGGCACTCAGGAATTTCTGGGTTTTTTTTCCCAGCATGGAAAGTCAAGGTGAAATGACATTATTCTAGGCAGTGTCACTCTGCTAGCCTAAGCAACATTAATTAAGCCACATCTCCAAGTAAGAACATGCTTTCTCAGCAGAACACAGTTCTTCTAGGGCAGAAATGCTTCTACGTGAGACAAAAATTTGCAAGGTGACAGATGACAGCCTTGCTCATTTAAATGACTGGAGGAGCCTTGTAAAAAAATTATTTTAACACAGTCAGGAAAGATACAGAAGGAAACACACAGAGCTACTTTGATCACAACCTTTCAAATTAAAGAAAGCAGTATTTTACTTCATACCTCAGCTCCTGGCTACAATTCATATCAGTCACATCCCACAGGGCTTGTGTCATCAATAGGGCAGTGGCAGGCCTGGGAATCAGCCCTGCAGCTCCAAGTAACAACAGAAACTTTCTTTTAAAATATACTCTATTTTTCTACTCATATAACAATTTTGTCTGAAAAGTTAAACTGGTGATTTCTGCTTCCTTCTTCAGTAAAATTGTCTTTGAAATGAAAATCACAACATGCCTTAATCTAATCTATCAATGAGTCGACTACTGATCGGAAATATATCAAAGCTGCATTATTAATATGGTTTTTGAGATTAGTAATAAACTATTTCATTTGCCATAGTGAGCTCAGACGTGCTATAAGAGAAGTCAGCAACTGATTAAAAATATTTCATAGAATAATTGAACGATCAGGTTTGGAAGAGACCTTCAAGATCATCTAGTCCAACTGTTAACGCAGCACCACCATAACCACTCCTAAACCTTATCCCCAGATGTCACACCCAGATGCCTCTTGAACACTTCCAAAGGTGGTGACTCTATCATTTCCCTGAGCAATTTATTCCAGTGTCTAACGCCTCTTTCAGTTAAGATTTTTTTTTTCTAATATCTAATCCAAATCTCCTTGATGTAATTTAAGGATGATTTCCAATCATCCTTTCATTTCCTCCTCACTAAAACTAAACTACTACTCCTTTCAGGTAGTTGTAGAGGGTAAAGGGCTACAAAATTCCTTTGGGAATTTTAATTCCATCACAAAAAGAGCAAGCTTTAAGGTGTTCTTCTTCAAAACAATAAGCAATTTACTGAAGCCAATGTCTTATGACAAATACTGTACTGTATACAAAAAGATGTGACACAAGATTTGAGAACTCTTTTCCTCCTAATACAAAATCCTATGAGTACTGACAGAAATAATAACTTGCTTTTTATCCAGTCGAAGAAACACACACAAAAAATCATTTTGGGTTTTAAGGCATTCCCTATTTTTTTGATTATGAGTGTCTCAACCAAAAATTACAGAAACACCACATTCTGCCCTGGATGCATTAGAATTATTAGTAGTGCTGACAATTAAACATAAGAAATCATAACTCAAATACCTACATGCCTTGCAAATAATTTCCTTTCCATTTCCATCTGTTTATGTATGGAAAAACACAAAAATATCCCTTCTCTCACAATCAAAACAAAAAATACACATCCTCTTTCCATGCCTTGCCCCTCTGAGATACCACAACTTCTGTGGAACCAGGATACCCTGCTCACAGCCCAGGAACAGTGCAAGCTCCTTCAGGCTGAAGATGTGCAGGTGTGTCAGCAACAACCTAAATTTCAAGTTTTCATAAAAGGAAATGAAGTAAAAAGATGTGGAAAACCAGTGACTGAGCCCAGTCTAGAGTGACCTCTCCTGCTTACAAGGCTGTTCTTCATACACCACTACAGTCCTGTCCTCACTGCTGCCAGCCAAGGAAAATTCTTCTGCTCTCCTGAGAGCCACCAAGAATCCTCTCGCAGCTTGTAAAGTGTTTTCTTGCATAGTTGGTGTTTGTAAAGAGGTCAAACTGACCATTACATCCCGAGGACAATGTCACATCATATGAGCTAAACACAACCGTGCTAAAAACCCCCAACATAATTTCCCACCTTCTCTGGCCCCAGCTGGGGAGCTCCAGGTGGCCTTAGAGTGATTGCAAAGAAAATGTAAACATGATGTCTCAGAAAAGGGCTTGTGAGTACAAGTATGACATGAAAGAAGGAAAAGTACAACTTCCTACTTTGGAAGGCTGCAGAAAGACACTCAAAAGTGAAGGTACAGTTGGCATGAAGATTTCCAAGTATAAATGTAACATAACTTACTAAATATTATTTTGGAGCATAAATTATTTACACATTTTAATGAAACATAAGATAAAATGCAACACATTTTTAACCCTAGTTAGAGAGAGTTTTACTTCACCAGGTGATATTTAATGTTTCTGTTCAATCTCAATAAAGTATTTGGATAACTAGAGCCACAGAGCAGCAAAATGACTTCTTTCTTTCAAACATATTTGGTACCTGTTTGTGTATCGATGCCAACAGCACTGGCAGCAGAGTGCTGTGGGCTGGGTAGGTGCTGGGCATTGCTTCCCAAATCAGCATTGCCAACAGAGACAAAGCCAAACGTTTCCCATGCTGTGCTGATGTGGCACTGAGGCCCCCCATGGTGGGCTGTGCCAAGCTGTGCAGGATGACTGTCCTCTGGAGATGACAGGAGGCTGGACAAGTTTATTGGGACACCAGTGGCAGGCTGCAGAGTGACCAGTGGGCATCTTGGGGAGAAGCTCCACAAGATGGCAGAGCAGATCCAGCTAAGCCTAGAATGCAGGGTTTCTGTCCCCAAATGCCCCCCGCACCAGCTGTGATTGCTCCTTAACTTCTGTGAGGCCCAACCAGCTCAAAAAGCAACAGAAACCCTTTTCTGTTCCTCCTCCACTGCATTCTGGTCTTCCACCAGAAGACTGAACAACATGGGGCTTGCTCACATTGCAACCACAGCGCTCCAGCTGCACAGGGCAACACAGGTCACCGTGGATGACTTCAGTCACTGCATTAATTTCTTTTACAGCCTCCCTTGGCCATCCACCCTCTATAGTCTGGGGTCCTCCATGGACTGCAGGTGGATCTCTGCTTCACCATGGACCTCCACGGGCTGCAGGGGGACATCTGTCTCATCGTGGTCCTCACCATGGGCTGCAGGGGAATCTCAGCTCTGCTGCTGTAACACCTCCTCCCCCTCTTTCTCCATCAACCTTGGTGTCTGCAGGGCTGTTCCTCTCATCTACTGCAACTCCTCTCTTCTCCAGCTGCAATTGCTCCTGTGCAGTAACTTCCTTCCCTTCTTAAACAGATTATCCCAGAGGTGATATTGCCATCACTGAGGGGCTCACCCTTGGCCAGCAGTGGACCCCATCATGGAGCTGGCTGGCATTGGCTCCACTGGACATGGAGGAAGCTTCTGGCAGCTTCTTACAGAAGCTACCCTTGTAGCCCCTCTGCCCCCCAATCCCCCACCACTGCTACCAAAATCCTGCTGTGCAAGCTCAATACATTTTTGTAGAGGATAATTCTGGGGTTTCTTTGAGTTGACTTTCCAATTTCTTCTGGCAAAATGCATGTTTTTACTTTCCTTCCCCCACCACCACATAAGTAAATAGGCTGCCAAGTTTAATTCCCATTTATTTTTGGCTGGGCTAATTTGCCTGGACTCTTCTGCCTGGGCAAATTTGCCTGACTTTTCAGCCAACAATGTATTAAGCTCTTTTTTTTGGCATCTTTACAAGTGAAGTGGCAGCTAACAAAACAGCATCTTCTGCTAACCATCTACATTTTCATTAAATGCAGACATAAGTTATTCATTCATATACAAATTTTTGCTGGCATTGACATAGCAAAAGTGATGAACTATGCCCACAATGCTACTATTTAGATGTGACAAACATGAAACACATTTGTACAACACTATTTTCTAACTTAAAATTACGCACAACATCAGGAAAATATATGTGGCTATATTTCTCTCTATTCTGTTATCAGAAATCGTGGTAGTAATTTGTCAAAGAAGTTTTACTGTTAAGAATGGAATCACTTCATAGTTGTAAGCAGGCACCTTATCATATCTTGCTTTTCCATTGCTTTTGTATTTTTCACCTCAAACCATCTCAGTACAGGAAATATATTTAAAAAAAAAATAGAAAGAAATTGCCAAAAAAAGGATGAGTGGCTGCCAGCTGGAAGCAGTGTGTAAGCATTAAACAACCATCCTGTTACAGAGGGCACAGATCCAGGGAAGACCAAAAATGAAGATCATTATACTGTAATCAAGAATGAATCCCACTGGCAACTAACAGGAGGGAGACAGTACATCTGCTAATTCTGTTTACTAACACTTCTGCATAAAAGAAGCTGGAAAATTTGTCTGCTTGGATAACAAGCTTTAATAAAATAAATTAGGGATGGCATATATTCAATTCTGCAAATGCCAAGCAGGAAATACCTACCACCTCAAGAACCTTTCAGCCCTCCCTAATGGAGGGCACGTGGAGTGTAGCAAATTGATGCCTATGAGAAAAGCAGCAAGTCACAGAACAGTTTGGGCTGGAAGGGACCTTAAGATCAACTAGTTCCAAACCCCTGGCAAGGCAGGGACACCTTCCACTAGGTCCAGTGTATCAATGCCTTACCCAGCCTGGTGTTCTGAACACTTCCAGGGATGGGGCATCCACAACTTTTCTGGCAACTTGTTCCAACAACCACCACAGTAAAGAATTTCTTCCCAATCTCTAAACCTGCCATCTTTCAGTTTAAAGCCATTGCTCCTTGTCCTGTCACTATATTCAATTTTTAAAAAGTTTCTCTCCAGCTTTCTTGTAGACCCCCTTCAGGTACTGGAAGGCTGCTCTAAGGTCTCCCCTTCCCCAGGCTGAACAACCCCAATGCTCCCAGCCTGTTTTCATAAGAGAGCTGCTCCAGCCCTCTGATCATCTTCATGAACGTCCTCTGGACTTGCTTCAACAGATCCATGTCCTTCTTCTGTTGAGGGCTCCAGAGCTGGACTCAGCACTCCAGGTGGAGTCATAAAAGAAAAAGTCATAGAAGGTGGAGTCTCACCTCCCTTGACCTGCTGGCCACGCTGCTTTTGTTGCAGTGCAGGATACCACTGGATTTCTGGGCTGCAGGTGCACATTTCTGGCTCATGTCTAGCCTCTGATCTACCAGCACCCCCAAATCCTGCTCCCCAGGGCTGCTCTCCATCTGTTCAACCCCCAGACTGCACTGATACAGAGGAGTTGTCTTGTCTCAGGTGCAGGACCTTGTACTTGGCCTTGCTGAACTTCATGAAGTTCACAAGGGCCCACTTCTCGAGCTTGTCCAGGTGCCTCTGAGCAGCTCCCTTCCCTCCTGCATGTCAGCCACACCACAGAAACTTGCTGAGGTTATGCTCGATCCCACTGTCAGTGTCACCAACAAAGATGTCAAACAGTGCCAGTCCCAACACTGACCCCAAGGAATGCCACTTGCCACTGATCTCCACTTGGACATTGAGCCACTGACAGCAACTCTTTGAGCATGACCATCTGGCCAATTCCAACTAATCCGTTCATCAAATCCACATCTCTGCAGTTTAGAGACAAGAATGTTGTACAGGACAGTGTCAAAATGCTTTGCACAAGTCAGTAGATACGTCCAGCAATTTATGCTCACAAAAGATAGTTCCAGAGCACAAAGTTAATTTCTGACAGGCAACAGCCTCAGCCTGGAGCTGACTGTGAGGCTGAAGTCAGTGGACCAAAAGTGGACAGAGATGCCACTGGTGGCTGAGGGTGCTCCTGTAGGGTGGTCTCACCACACCTGGTAATGCTGTGCAGCCTTGGCTGCTCCTGTCCCAGCCAGAAAGGCTGCTGCAGAAGACTCAGGTTGTTGAGATGTATTTTAGCCCAACCTTTGCTAAAGGAGAAGCAGGTTTATACCAGGTTACCATCTGTCCAATCTGTTTAAAAAAAGTTCCTATCTGCTCTAATTCATAGCAATGCTTTACTGCTCCTACTGTCAATCTTTACTGGTATCTGATACAAAACCACCCTAATGTAATTCAGAAAACTGCTTTGTCTTGATCTTGATAAACTCAAGGAATAGCTGCAGGATATCTGCTTCATAGCACATTTTTTATTCACCTGAAGATTTATATTTCCCTACAGCAATTCATTTTTAAGACCATCTTCTGGACTCTCTTCAATTTTTCAGAAGTCCTAGAACAGAACAATTTTTAACTTGGGCTTTTTCAGTAAAACCAGAAAAGACCCTGCCAGTGCCCTAGTAAGTTCTCACCAAACAAGGTGGTGTCATGAATTAAGGAATAATTTCACATTTCTGGCTCCTGGAACCCAGCATCTTTTGTTTAGCTTGAAACGCTGTATCCAAGAAACTTGGGCCAAAACATTAAAAAAAAAAAAAAAAAAAACCAGATTGGAGGAAGTACAGAGGAAATATTCATGTAACATGGATCACCACCTCCATGATACACCACTCTTTTAATGTTACAAGCATCAATGTTCAGCCAAGTAGACTGTAATACTAAGACTCTGTGACCTGCATTAAGAGCAAGTCCTGCTCACAACTGAGCAGTAATATGAGTGACCGGATTACCCAGAATGAAAAATCATGTAATGAGGAAAACCACAGGACATCATAGAATCATAGAATGGTTTGGATTGGAAGGGAAGTTAAAGGCAAATGTCTAGTTCCAACCACCCTGCCATGGACAGGGACACCTTCCCCTACACCAGGTTGTTCACATACAGAGAAGGGCTCTCTAGAAAGAGCCTAAGTCAGGAAAAATAGTCTTGAACTGAAGTGACAGTCAAAGACACTTTAGAAAAAAATGGATAAAATGAACAGAAGATTGCCAGAACTTAGCTAGTATTACACAACACTGTAATGAAGAACACAATCAGCAAGGGGAGGAACCAGCAGCAGCAAAAAAGCCAATCTATCTTCCAACAAGTCTTTAATCCAGTCACTGAAGATGTGATAAACGTCCTTTGTTCCCAGTACAAAAAAAAGGGAAACAAAAAGAAAGGATAGGATGATTAAGGACAGGAAGCTAAAGACAGGAATAAAATAGCTGGGTTTTTTAATGAAATGAGACACTGAGTAAGGTTGCACAGCACCTGGGCTGAGACAATTCTTGAGGATAACAAAGAAGGGTTAACAGAGAAGAAGCACATTTTTCAGGGAATATTAATGGGAGCAGATAAGAAATCTGACCTCAAGGAGACACAGAAGGACTCTATAATGCTGACAGACATTCAGCATTAAAAACCATAGATCCTTACAACAGGATACTCTGATTTAAAAAGAAAAACCCAAATCACCAAAAGAATAACTACAATAAAAAATATAAAGTATGTATTTATATTACAGTGGTCTTTCAAGGGCTATTAAACACAGATATGGCAGCAATGTCAGTGGGTGAGCTGAAGGATGCCAGACCCTGGAAGGGCACTCAAGGGGAAGCACTTTTTTACCCTGTCCCCAGATTGTACCGGCTACCCCCTCTGGGCTGGATGGTGCTCATGTCTCAAGAAGAGCAGAAAGTTCACCTCCACACATATGGCACAATATCATTTGCACAGCTACCAAGGATTCAAACATTTCAAAATATTGCAGTCCCTACAATATAAAAAAGTCCATTTAAATAATGAGACATTTCTGTAGCTCACATTTTTCTCCCATTTTCTTTCCTAGGTCAAACCTTCCCAGTCTGTTAAAACCTGACTGGATACACAGAAATTATACTCAGCAGATTTTAGCCCAAACCTCAAAAATGCTTATATTAACAGAAACACATTTAAATTCTATGAATGCCTCAATATCTTGAAGCTAGCATTACACTTTGTTTTTAGCAGAGGTCCACAAAAGTAGTTTAAACAATACAAAAGTTTAAGAGAGGCTTATTAGAACAAATGTCAAGAGTTCTGTAGACTAAATATATCACCAGAGAAAAGAAATCCATGAGCCAAAAGAAAATTAATTAAATATCAATGAGCATTAGGTATTGTTGCTTTCATACAGCCCAACAGGACAGAGGCAAAACAAACAGAGATCATTCCATTTGCCTTTTTTTTTTAAATAGGACTTCATGTGACAAGAATTGGGGAGGAAAATCCTTACTTTCTGCAATATAAATCTTCAAAATAAGAGAGTGAAGAGATGGAGAAGGGAAGACATGCCCCACAAAAAAAAAAATTATTGCAGGCATCAGGAAAGAAAAAAAATTTAAAAATTATTAAGCATTCCCTAATCTGCAGATGTAGCAAAATTCTCATTTAACAAAATAACCACTTGCTAGCTAATGCATGTTTTATTTCAACATACTGCTCAGTTACAGCTTAGACTATCTGCTGCCACAAATTCCAGTGACACAACTCCCTTTTGCTCAAGTTAAAGGGAGAGAAGCTGTATCCAACAGCTCCTGATAGGTCCCTGAAATAATCCAGTCACATAAATACACTGTCTAGCAAAAAAGAAAAAGAAACCTGCTGCTGATGTCTGAATTAAAAAAGAGAAAATATACGATTCATTATATAGTACACGTCATGAATTTCTCTGGGTTTGACCATTTTTTAGGTCAGATGGTAAATTTCAAAAACTACAGTACTGCCTTTTTAGAAAAAAGTTCCTCATTGTACCAAAGTCTCGATGTCTTTTACGTCCCCTTGACCCACCACATTTATGTTGGCACTTTAACACAAACCTGTTGAATGGTGAGAAAACAGCTAGAAGTTTGAGTTGTGGGCTAATTTTACCTTCTTATCAGGCTTCTGCCTAGTGTTGACTGACTTGGAATCACTCCCTTCATCTCTCTGGGCTGAAATGGAGAAGGAGCTGCAGAGCAGAGAAGAAAATCACTCTGCTTCTGCAGCTTCCCTGCTGCTACAACTGGAGATGGTTTCTGCTCTGCTGCCCCTATCTAATTTCCCTAGTTAGAATCTTCCCCTTGCTGAACAGTTCTAATGCTTTTCTGGAAAATTACGAATACTTTGCATTATTCATAGCACTGCCATTCTGAATAGCATACACAAAATGGGACATTATTGATTCCACTTTTCAGTTGGACAAGACTATCACCATACTGACAAGACCAATATTAAAAACCTCATAAAATTAAAAGGTTCAGAGACATAAATAATGCACCTATTTGCATTTTTTTTTTACTTTTTTAATTTTCAGTCATTGCTGAAGTTCTTTTCTATGACTATGAAAGAAAAAAACATACTCCCCTCCCTATACAGAAACCTAAAATCTCTCAATGCTTTCATCTCAGGTGCTATGGCTTCAAAAAGCTCAGCAAGCAACAAGATCAAGTACAAAATCATGAAGGTTAATAAATCTGTTAGGAAGAGGGAAAAAAAGTGTCAAATGTGCTTCCCCTCATCCCCCATTCTTTTTATCAACTCTTTGGATTACATTCTGAAGAAATATTTAATTTTTTTCCGTCAGCCACTGATGAACACTTTAGTTTTCTTTTTTCCTTTCAAAGAGAACAGAAAATTAATTTTGAAGAAAATAATAAACTCATTTAACAATCCATCTTCACCATGGAAAGTTTCCTATTTGCCACTAGTTAGTGGATTTTTCCCCATGAAAGAGGAAATTACTCTTGACAAGCTCAGTTATGAATAGTGGCTGGCTTTGCTTGGATCAGAGTCCATAGGAAAAAAGTAGTGTTCAAGGTAACCTGACTAGTCTGTCTTTCAATAACTCACTAAGCAGCAGCCAGATTTGCTGAAACAATGGCAGTCCATTTTCCAGAGTCTAGAACAACAAACAATCAGCCTAACGCCCTTTGTTGGGCTTTTTGGACAGTTTGATTTTGATTTTATTTAAAGCAGCTATATTTACAAGGGATAGAGGAGCTTTGAAAATTCTAGAAAACAAGAAAAAAAATGTTTGGAATAACAGCCAGAAAAAATGATCACTGCTTTTACTTTAAAGGAGAATTTCACTACTTTGTTACATAGGGAATGTATTTTCTCAGCTGACACTGCAGGTCTACTGCTTATCCTGAAAGATGGAGTTACCATTTCATTCAAGACATGCACCCACCATCCCAGATAACTCACAGCCGTGTAATATCATCAGCAAACTCATCAGGGACATGTATTTTTGGAAAAGGTAATTCAACTTCAAATAGCCATCCTAAGGCAAAAACCAAAACCACCTTTGAAAGAGATGATTGCCTGTTTCTTGGGGCCTTTTTTTTTTTTTTTTAACATTTTTTTCTTTAAATAACGTAGAATTACAAGGAAGACATAAAAAAATATTTCCTGGCAGCAGTACCCTTCTTAACTTGACTGATTATTAATGAAAAAATGGGGGAGGGGAGGGAGAGGGGAGAGGAGAGAGGAGAGAACTGTAGCAATACTTTTAGGCCAAGAAGGAAAAACTGATTTCTGGAATACCTTACACCTGAAGAGCACTCCTGAAGGAAAACACAGCAGCCACTTGCCAGGCAGGGCCAAGCAACCAGAGAGAACACTACAACCCATCTGCCAACACAAACCTATGGCATTTGGTTGTTTTTGGAGAAACACAAACACACATCTCTCCATCATAGGAGCATACTGAAGGAAACGAAGCAAGAATAGACAGACAGCACCAGATTTTTAGGCAGACTGTTCCCCAGTTCAGATCTATTCATTCTGTAAAGAGAAAGAAACAAAACCTAAATGTGCACCTCTGGCCTTCATCTTCACTGCTGTATTAGGGGTTCTTTCCCTGCTGGGTGGGCTGGCTGGGAAGAACCTGCCAACCTCCTAGCCAGACAAGCAGCCCAGATGTGTCCCACAGGATACTCAGGCACCCCACCTGTGCTCCACAGACATGAGCCTTGGTGCCAACCAGAAAGGAGCAAGCACACAGTGCTCCAGCAGGCCCTGGGGTCCCTGTGAGCTGGGGCCAGGATAAGGCACAGGATTTTACTCTGCATGGTATAAGCCTTAAAAACTTCAGAAAAACTAGAATAAACTAAGTCTTGAATACGTCTGGGCACCGATGTCCCTTTTTTTCCACAAAATGCCATCTCTGCTTCCATATGGTTTCAACATAAACTCCTTCAAGTCTTAAAAATACAGACTTGACAAGAGTGACCCAGCCATTCTGCAGTCAACAGAGGAGTCCACACCACCAAAAAATTACACTGTAGGAAAATATTTTGTTGTCAACAAACACCTAAGGCTCAGGACAGCTTTGGATGCTCGTATAAAGACATGTCTATCCCTCACCACGTCAGCCACGCACCATGGGCGGGCAGTTCTCCTAATTCTACCGCCCTGCACTCTCCTTGCCATCCATCACCTCAAAGCTCCAGCTCTGCTTTAGGAGAGGAAGTTCTAGAGATCAGGATCTCTGCTTATTTCACTTTGCTGGCAGCTCTGACAGCCAGAAAACTTGGGTATAAACCACAAAAAGGAAAGAGGATGACAGACAAGGAGTAAAATGGGCTAATAAATTCAGTTTTATTTTCATGGGCTGTCAGCTCCTGCAGGTTTTGACACCTACGGAGTGAAGTGAGTATCTGACTGCCTGAAATTACATTATCATGCCACAGCCTGAACACATTCAAGATGCTGGCAGTAGGAGGAGGGCTGTCTCTCTCTGTCCTTCCTCTGTCAGGAGAAGTAAAAGGTTCTGCAGTTTCTTTCCCCATTCTACTGCCAATAAAAGAGTTTTTATTTAAGGTGGTTAAAGCATAACACAAGAAGGAAAAGAAAACAGGAAAGGCAAACTCCCAGCAAGGAGTTTTTATGGTATGGAGTATAAAATCTTACTTAGGAGGTTCTAGAGTATGGTTTTCTAGGGACAGCTACCGTGATTTCATCAGACAAGTCTTCAAAAAATTGTTAATTAAACATAATTTCAAAAAGTCTTACTCCTACTCCTAAACACACATACATACCTACATTATTACATCATATTTTTAATATTTGCTGGTCAATGCCCCATCTCCATTATTTATGCCATGTACAAACTGTAACTTTAAAAATAATTTTTTAAAAATTTGCACTAACAGAAATTGAAAGAATTCTTTTTTTCTGGATGACAGAACATTCCAGTTTTAAAAACCATTGTATTCCAACTGAAAGACAAACAAAATATCAATCAATAATTAGTTTTACCTGATGACTATTGAACGCTGCTTTTGGGTTCATAATGCCTAACATGCACTATGCACTGAAGATAACATTCATATCACACACAGATCCTCTTGTTTTCATTCACTTGAAATAGTTACTTGTCAGCTAATTATAATTGTTAAGTCATCCCTTACTGGGAATCATGCAAGTGTTATCTGCTTAGATGAGTGTTCCTGTTACTTTCACATTGACAAAGTATGTGAGAACTGAAAATGCAAATATTCAACTTGAGGCTTACACAAATTAACAAACACTTGAAATTCACCCATACTGAAACATCAAACCAAAGAGACTTTGCATTTCTGAACAGCATGAAACAAATGACAGCACTGAAACAAATGCTTTATCCCTCTGTTTTAAGGATTTTGACATCTTCTCTTCAGGTACCTTTACTATTACAGTGCACAATGTGAAATCGTGGATGCAGTTTGTACTTTAAATGCATTTGTATCTTAGCTTTTAACAATAAATTTGAGAATAGTCATGACAGTGTTAACAATTAATAGCTTCAACATCAATTTGGAACTTAAAAAAAGGAAGTAGATGTAGGAAGTCCTACATCTCTGCCACTTTGATTGGCAGAGATGTAGGACAACAAAGTCTTAGCTACTATGGCATATACCCAAGAACACTCAACTATTTTAAAGTCAAGAAACAGCATTCAACTGGAAATGTCTATAACTGTAACTACCTTTTATAAATCACCTAGTAGTAGAACTCACTTGTAAGCATCTAAGTTTCAAGTTTGCTTTTGAGTTTCCCACAGCAGAAACCAATTTTAGAAAATCACTACTGGCTATGAGGAACATTTACCATAAACACAGGACCTTTTTCTGGGTACCCCTGAGGCTTTAAATTTTTACTGATCAGACATTTTCTGATGAAGAGGTGTTGCCTTGGTAATTAACAGCCCTTGGAGGCTACATAGCTGCACATAGAATAGAATAGAATAGAATAGAATAGAATAGAATAGAATAGAATAGAATAGAATAGAATAGAATAGAATAGAATAGAATAGAATAGAATAGAATAGAATAGAATAATTTCAGTTGGAAGGGACCTACAAGAATCATCTAGTCCAACTGCCTGACCTATTTAGGGCTGACTGAAAGTTAAAGCTGTTGTTAAGGGTGTTGTACAAATCGCTCTTAAACGTTGACATGCCTTGAGCATCAACCACCTCTCTAAGAAGCCTCTTCCAGTGCTTGACCACTCCTTCTGTAAAGAAATGTTTCCTAAAATATTTCCTTTGTGAATCCATCAGAACTTATTCACAACAATGACCAGAAAGGACTTCCATAGCTTCATTACATGTTGTCCAAACCATCGCATTTTCTGTTTTTTACTGGATCCCATAACTACCCATTCCAATTGTAAACTTCTATTAGTTTTACACTGAAACAGCTCAAAAGCAATCATCCTTCAGGCCACTTTTTCATGCCTCCCAGAAATCTGTCTTCTCATATTCTTTCCCTTGTTTACTTCTTCCTTAAGAGCCCTAGCCTTTGTCATTCCTCATATGAAAATTATTTAATGATTTCTCCCACCCATTTGTGAGGGTTTCTGGTTCTTTCAATCCCATTTAGGGAATCGGAGATGTCCTTGTTTAGGGCAGATTTGGGAGGAAATACCCTAGGACAGGAAGTCACAAATGCCAAATGAAAGTAGTCAAGTGCAGACACAATGGAGATTTATATACAATGAAGCTCTCTGTATTGCTCTCTATTGCTTTTGCTTTGCCTTTTTTGACTGCTACTGGGAAACAAGCAGATGCCACGGTAGAACCACCCAACCCACACAGAAGATCTCACTCCTAACCCTGCAAAAGGCTTGAGAGTCCATCAGTTTGTAAGTGAAATAAGGATTATCCCCCTGCAAACTGCTTTCCCGCCTTCACTGGCTTTTGTCCCTGGGCTGCACAAGAATGCTTTTTCTGTTCTTGTTCAATGATCCAAAAATATATCTCCTTAAAATATAACACAGACATACCCTCTTCTCTTATACAGTTTACAGGGCCTTAAAAAGCTGGCATCAATATATTAGAATCTTTGTTCTGTGGTTGGGATTTTCCACTCTACAAAAAGGATCTTCCTATAGAGAAGCTAAAGAAAACTATTTCCCCAAGCTACCACAACACATACAACCCAAAAAGCTGCACAAGAGAGAACATCAAGAGCTGTCCTGTATTCATGCTCAGAAGGCACAAATAAAAAACATGGCAAAATCACCATAAAAACGAAGATTCATTATTTTAAACTTAATACAGCAAGGTCCTTTAATAAAATATCATAAGTTCTTATGTATATAAATGTCTTAAAAAGTGCTACTGAAACACAGTATATGGTAAAACCCTGTAATAATGTTACATTTAAATAAGATTGTGGGTACTTACTGCTGGGACCTCTGCTGCTACTTGGCTGCTAGTTTTCTGTGCAGTTCCTTAAAAACTGCAACAGCCAGAAATTTTCAGACCACTACAACACTACAAGAAAAAACCCCTCACTCTTTACCTTCTGAAGCAATATATTGTTGTTATCCTGTGTCCTGTCTCCACAAAAAGGAGAATGGCAATACAGAATGGTATCATTAAAATAAAAGCATGGTATTAATCTTACATTTTCTATGAATATAGGTATGTATTGTGAATTACATAGAAATTTTTAGTGTTGCAATCTTAACCAATGCTATATTGCATATTTACCATGTGCAACTGACTTGGACTACTGAATGAAAACAGATTTGGAAGGCACATTTTCTTGCTTTTGTATAAATGCGTAATGTTGCAATGTTTGGAATGCAAACTCCACAGGGGAACATTAAAAAATATTGGTTTGTAAATTAAAGTCATTGAAAAGCAAATGCCAGCCATGAAAATATTTCCTTTAATACTATAAGTTGTTTAATCAGTCCCTCCTCCAGCTGAGGTCTGAATTACCATTAACTTTGTGGTTCAATAAATTATTAATACAAAATGGGAGAATCTAAGGGGGAAAACGGTGTTTTAGAGCACACACAATAGATGAAGAGCTGCAGAAATGGGCCAGAAATTTTGCTGTGAAGAGGTAATGCAGCAAAAGGGAACAGCTGGAGACTATTAAAAGCACTCATTAGAGGGAAGAAGCAGCAAACTGTTCTAATTGGGTCAGCTGACAGGTGGCTGTGCTTCAGCAGCGCTCTGTCCCGGGCACAGGGATAGGGATCGGCGCTACCGTGTGATCCCAAAGCCGACCTCAGCTGCAGAACTGCACTGCTGCACGTCCAGGAACCAGCTCAGCCACCTCAGCACCAGTGCATAACACAGGCAGGAAAATGACTGCTGTGTGCATGGGAGTATGTCAGGGAAAACACTGAGAGTGCACAAAATGTTTAGTCTCTTAACTACAGCTCAGAACACAGTACGTGAAAAATGTTCTTTTTAATTTCTAGATTTAACTCCCCAATATCTGGTCTGAACTGCACAGACAAAGGCAAATAATTCTAACCTCTGCAGGCCTCAGGTTTCCAGTCTAAACAATGTTAACCAACTTATCAAAGCCTCCTCAAAACTGCCCAGGTTCAATCAACAGACCCTGGTAGCCCCGCTTGTGAGGTCCTCAACATGAAAATCAGAGTCATGAACCCTCTACTCCCTCACTGCACCAAACCTGCAGGCAGGCAACTCTCTCCCAGCCTTTTTTTTTAATAGAGAAACACACTCATGAGAGTGACAGTCAGAAGATGAAGGTATGGGCTCTACACCATGGTCTCTCCTGGAGACCACGTGTCAGGCAACTGAAAAGCTTGAAGAAACTTATCTGAAGTCACAAAGGATAAATCTCAACGATGACAACTGATGATGACAATTCATAATATAATTACCCAGGGGATTATGCAGATAAACACAGGAAATAAGACAGCCAGCTGCTGTCTGAAAACCAGTGTAATTGGTAAAAGAATATTTTTCACTGTAGATAGAAATTTGAGGATATAAATAATAAAAGTAGTTAAATATATTTAGTGAATATTCTTATATTAATGAAAACCATGGAAATAATAAAAGGAAATTCTCAAGATTGAAGACTAAAAAAAAATAATGCTCTGTGGTGTTTACCCATTCTCCCAGTCACCTTTTACTATTTTGTTTGAAATTTATGAAATAACCTAAAAAACATTAGTTTAAGTATTTAGCCATAAAAGCTAACATTGCAAAAGGATTTTTTTCCCTATAATGAGAAATTTGATGTGAAAGTTCCCTGACATCACTTGAATTTTACTTCCCTTCTTTAAAGTAATCTTAATACACCTTTAACAATTATTTTAACATTTCCTTTAAAAGACAAAAGGACAGATGCTCCTTTATGGGATCACTTGCATGAGTAATCTTTAACATAAATGAGGTTGAATATTGTTAGAATATTTTCAATTTTTGCTGAGAAAAGCATATTAATTTTCAGAGATGAAGTTGAAAAACTATGCAGAGCCATCCAGATAAACTGTGCAAATGTAACTGCTAATTATAATGAAAATTTGAAATATCCTATAGGAAGGTGACAAATTCTTATCTTACTGAATGATTTTTTGAATACAAAAATTCTCACTTATGATACATTAGCTCAGAAATCTTTTGCTGGAGTGAGCCAGGAGTCACAGTATTCATGAGCCTAACAGAGATCAGAATTCCCTGTGACCAGATTTGCTGCAATTCAGGCAACAACACACAGCCCATGCTGCTTCAAACACTCATTCAGCCTGAGCAGTCTTAGATCAAAGTTTTACCAAGTCCTAAGAACATATGAAACCTCTATACATGCCTTTTTTAATATTTGATATCTCAAACTAAAGCTATAATAAACACTAGATAATTATAAACAAGTTTTCTGGAAGGAACAATTTTAATATAAAGCATTAAAATATTAATAGTAGTCCCTCTTCATCAGGGTGCTTCCTAACTTCTGCACTTCCAAGCCCTGAACTAAATCGTATCTCAGGCATGGTTTTCTTTTGCTTGGTACCTGCAGCACTCACAACTGCACTGATTAGGGTTTGCTGGCTTTATTGAAGCATATTTACTCTAAGAACTCTAGTTCAACCTGAAACACATTTACTACAATGGATTTAAATTAACTTTTGTGAATTTATCTCATCCTACAGGACCATAATGTAGGGCTGACAGTCACATCGGTGTGCTTGAGACTTGGCTCAAGGTGCTCACCATTAATCACCTCTCTGCCTTACTCCACACTACCATGCTGCCTCTATTTTTTGAGGGGAAGCTTAGAAGTGATTTCTTCAGGTGACTAACAACAACTCACTCCAGTAGTGAAAGTGCCAGGTCAGGCACTGCAAGGAGCTGGTGGATCTAGGTAAAAACTCACACATGGCAGCAGCTGCCTCTGCTGTATCTGAGTCATGAATAAAAGGCTTGTTTTTTATCCTGACTTTTAATTAAATTTTGGTAAACACAGACATTTACCAAAATGTTTAGAACAACTGATCTGACTCCTGAATGAATGGTTGTGTTTCCTGGAACAAAGTCAAAGCCTGAAGCTCTCTTCAGAGAAAATTTCAAATTATCAGTGAACGGCAGAAATTTCTGCCTCTGTTTCTGACCTTTGCAATGTCAGCAATTCAGATTTTCAATGCTAAAAAAACAGCATGCAAGGTACTACAAGAGTTCAAGATAGTATGGGTTTTTTTCAACTCCCTTTTTTTCTTAAGGATTAGAATCGAGGAGAGGGAATGCTTCCATCAAGGGCATCACAACCTGGAACTCATCAGACACAAAACCTGATCTTAAAATGTTTTTCCACCCTTAAAGCCTGCCTTCTAGAGCAGCTGAGCTCCCACACCTTCACCCTGCGGTTTGAGGGAATATGGATGCGGGCCTCAGCTTTTCAATGGAGATGGCCAGTGCTGGCAGCTGTTGATGAAGATGCCAAGATGGCCTGGAAAGGTTCCCAGTTGCCCACACCACCTACCAAGAGATAGGAAGCCAAGAACATCATGGCTGATGAAAGCACAATTAGCCTCTAAGACCCAGTTTCCAGATATATATATATATTTTGCCTGCAAACCCATCTCTTCTGATAAAACAGAAAAGTAATGTATAAAGCTTTTCCAGTCCATTTATAAGTCTATAACTGCTATCACACAATATCAAGTACTCCAAAGAGCTCAGTGTCAGTATCAGTACTCCAAAGAGATCAGTTAGCAGTTATGTGTTTTCCTGGCTGATGGAAGAAGAAAAGTAAAAGCTCATATTCTCCCTCTGCTTTCATGTATCTCTGCTCGTGGTCAGGCACACCTGAATATATTAAACTTAGGTTTAATATTGTGATTGATGTTGAAACTATTTAATAGGCTAAATCTAAGTTTATCCTTAAATAGTCCCCTGTAAAAAAAGAGAGTAACATTTCATGGTGACTTTTGCATTTCGAAGAATATTAGGGAAGAATTGCAAAAGTTACGAGACCTGCAATGAGGCCACCCATCAGTCCTGTGATAAAGTGGCCTACTGGCTCATGCTCAGAGGTAAAACCAACTGCTTACTTTCTTGACAGCTAGACCTGACAATTGATTTTGCAGATTTCTGAAGCTATGACTCCAAAATCCCCAATACCTGATTTTTAAGAAATATGCCAGCTGATTTTCTTGCACCACTGAGGAAAAGATTAAAATGCAGGCATGCAATATATGATGTGGTTGGATAGTGCAAGTGTTAAAAATGCTGAACATTCAGAATGAGCAGCTTTCAAGACAATTAATTTCACTGGCAAGTAACCTATGTGTTACTTCACTCTCTTTGAGCAGGGCAAGTGACTGCCAAAGTCTGCCAAGGAAGGACAGAAAACAGGTTCCAAAAATGTTTCCAGGATTCTAACACTGACTTACCAACCAACAGCGAAAATCAAAATGAAAATGCAAAAATAGTTTTTTTTAAGGTTGCTAATGGTGCCTCAGATCAACAAACTGCCTTTTCAACAAAATGATTACTGACCCGTCAGACGCTTTTTATTTCTTTTTCATTATAGCTTTTGTACTGATCTGTGTATGTACAGATATCTGCATATGCATATAAATAATTAACTTCTTAAAGAACATACCAATGCCAATGAAAATGCAAGGTAATTTCTATTAGTTTTTAAACCATGACAGTATGAATTGGATCTATTAGTTTCAGTTCTGCTTGAAGTAAAATTTCACTGACTATATATATCAGGTCTTAAGCTGCACAGTCAGTACTGAAATAATACCACACCCAGTCGTAAGAGATGCCAATCACTGCACTTCAAATGAGAAAGCACTCAAAGTAAAGTACAGGCTCTACCACTCACTTTTAACATTTCCAAAAAAGAAAATGCAGTAGAGTTACAAAGCTGCAGTAAAATCCCCCACCTCTCATTAGTTTCCTCAACACTCTTGTCCATTCAGAGATGATGAAGCAGAAGTCCACGCACACACAACATGCAAAACCTTCCAGCTCTGCACACCAGGAGATCAAGACCCACTCAGCCAACATAGGGAACTCTTTGGGATCTATAGGCACATAGCAAATAAGAAATCCTTCACAGTTTATACCTGTACAGGAGATATCATTAAGTTTAAGGCTATTAGACTGTTACACTGATGCCTCCCCCTCCAATTACCTGCAAAGTACAAGCTTGTCTGTTCACAGGGCTCTGCATGATCAAAACCAGAAGAGAAATGGAATTTAAACAGCTCTGTAATGCGGGAAAAAACCCAGCCCACCCTGGATTCATCTAACTTCTGCTAGGGCAGAAAGGTGGTGTGTGGCAGTTGTTCAGAGCTGTGTTCTCTACGGCTCATCACACATCTTGTACTCTATAGTCTCCTCAAAATCTCACAAAAACATCCTCTCCTTCTCCTCCAAAAGCCACAGACAAATCTTGTTTTGACATTATGTCTGGCCTGCAACATCTCACAGCAGACCATCAAGCTGTCCTGTCACTGCTGTTTCACTGAACTCTCTGCAGTTCAAGCATGCCTGAAGGCTGAGTCCAATCCAACTGGATCTCTGTTAGAGAGAGAGCAAGAAGTAATTCCACCATTTTGCCTTTTTGAGAGGTGTCTATGTACAAGCAAAGTGATCAATTTAAACCAAACTAGACACCTTCCTAGCTTTTCAGTTTCATATTTAGCATTCATTCAACACCTACTGTCATGGGGTCTTGGTATGCAGCAAAAGCTGGCAGGTATTACAACAGTTCAGCAGTCGTACAAATCTAAAACTTCTTATGAATAGCTTATTCAGCATTATTGCCATGATCATAACCCAAAAAAGACAAAAGGCAACAAAACCAAAGCAAGGACTGAGATTAGAGCCCTGGTGTAAATAACATTACTAACAACTTAGCAGCAAGAACATTAGAGATTTGAGCTTCCTCTGTTTCTCAATATTCTCCTGAGGCTGCAGAGTTACAGACATAGTCTGAACCTAAAACTCTGTCTGAATATTCACAGTGATAAATATAGGCAGAATTATTACATTACTATGCAGTGCAAATACAACTCAGTGTAAGGACCACAATTCAGCAGTGAAAATCTGGAAATTGCTGTCAGCTTAATCAAGATCAAACTGAATTTACTGGCAACACTCTCCACAGTAAAGCTGAGGACCAGGCAAGAGAAGACAGAGGAAAACCACAGGATGGGAGATGCCTCAGTCTCCCACTTTTCACACATCCAGTTTGAATAACATCACTACATAATGAAGGGAAATTGGTAATCAAAACCTTTTATTTAAACATACCAGGTATCTTTCCTCCTGCCTCATGTTGGGGGTACGGATCATGTGATTCTGTTCTCCTCTCCAGTCTCCAAAACGTCGAAAAAAATAATTGGATAGGAATCGGTTGACAGGATCTCTAATGATATTGATGTACACGGGCTGGTCTCCTCCAAACCTGGTGGGAAGAAAAATGGGTGAATCTCACCACAGGCTCCACACAAACACATATCTATTATCTCTCATCTGAATGCTTTTATATTACTTCCTACAGAAATTCAGAGCTTTTACAAGATGAGGAGTGAAACTGAGAACCTTACAACCAGTTTCTAAACCTTTGTAAATGCATGTGAGATCTCTTTATGGTGAACAGTAAATATGGAATCACATTAAGCTATATGTGTACTACAAACAATTTAGTGGAAAACCACTGTGCAACACTGTATCAACAGTTTTGCTTCTTGAGATCTCTCCTTGATGTATTCAGATGAAGAACCTTCAGCAGATGAATCAGAGAATGAACATTTCTTCTTCCCAACACACTTCTTATCTGGGCAGTCATGTTAGAACAGGCACCACCCAACAGCAACTGCGGGAAGGCAGCCTTGGATCACCTTTGCCTGCACAGTAATGTGCAAAGGATTTTCAGCTTACTTTGAAAGCTTTTTTCCAAAAGCTTCCTCTGGATGAACTGACAGATATGCATGGTATTTCCAACTTTTTATTTGCTGGAACTTGTGCAGAACCTCGTCCCCTCATCCCCAGTCTGCACCACTGGCTGGATTTGAGGTTATTTCATGGTTATGCAATACCTTATCCCTGTACTGCACTTCATGAACTTATTTTCTTTTTTTTTTTAAAGTCCATATGAAAATTCTTGCTTCAAGAAAGAAATGAGGTATCAATCTCAAGAACATGCAAGTCCAAGGAAAAGGAAAGGGTAAGAACAGCTGTGACCAGGCTTGCACATCAGCAAAACGTAGCATAGATATCTGCAACTTAGAGATGAGAAGACAAACCAGAGCAACTTCACCACTTTGGCTATACCCCCATGTATGTCTCCTCCTGGAGCTAAGTGTAAGCACCTCCTGGAGCTAGCATTTTCAGTTCAATAGCTGGGATACCAAAAGAGGAAAGGAGGAAAAAGAAGCTTGGGAAGGTTTGTGACTACACTGTATTTTTAGAATGTTAAAACACTGACTGCATATTTTATATCAACACACAGCACCAAGAGAGCAGGCCTAACTGGAAAAAAAAGGGGAAGCTGCTTACACTGTACCATAGTCAAAATTAAAAAATGGACATTCATGGAACAGGCTTATGGACTACAAATTCTGTGAGATAATAAAATAAAATCTCCTGGACTGAGAAGTTTATAGGATAAATTCAGCTTGGAATTTTCCTCATATAAGAACATGGATTATGCTTCTCTCTTCTGTTTCCCCAATTTAGGTGAACAATTCTCACTTAAGCAGTAGTTTATACTTTATTTTTGTGAGCTTGAGGACATAGCCATATTTAAGTATTTAAATGGTATTCTGATGATTTTCTAAGTCACAATTTATATAGTTTCTTCTAAAATGTAAAATACTAGATTAAAGAGAGGAAACAGAAGACACCCTTTAAATTAAAAAAAACCCTTTCAGTTTCTCCCCATCTTTTGAGGCAATGAATAATTGAATTTGTATAATAAAAGATCAGGGCTTCTCATAAATATTAAAGAGGCAGCAAAATTGTTTAAAATTATGAATTCCAGTAAAAGACAAGAGAAAAATCTCATAGAGTTTAAATCTGGTTTTTCTTCTGCATGATTCCCCAGACTCCTAAATACAGTCTACAAAGGCTTGTCTCATGAGTAACTATGCCTATCAGTAATCTCATTGACCTCAGTGTTGCAGGATCACTGCCATAATTTGAAACTGCACAGACAGCATAAAATTTTAAAACAATCCAATTATAAAGGCATATGCTCCTTGCTTCCTGATTAGTGCACAACCCAGTTTGGACATGGACGTGCAAGTTAAGTATCCTGAATTTAGTACCCTGAATTCTTCTCTAAGCTTATCTGTGCTGCTTTTTATCTTTATACAGATATAAAACGTGCATTTGAAAAACAAAGGGCATTCCTGCAAATACCACAGGACAATGTGGGCACAAAGCTCCAACAATATTTACTCAAATAGAAAGCTTTGAGTGGATGCCTTGGCCTCGTAGTTTTGAAAACTAAAATTTTCAAGTGAAATTGCTGGAAAGAATGGATTGCATCTAAATTACTGAACACATTATCCTCCTGCTGCTTGATGCAGATAGCAATAATCAAAAGACAGAGGTGAGTGCAGGAGAGCAAAGAAAAGAGAAAGCAGTAAATAGTAAGAAGTGATGACAGCAGCAAGCTGTCTTAAGATAAAAAGATCACAAGATTTATAGAAGCAAGAGAGCAGGGATGTCCTGCCCCAGGTTCTATAGAGGATGTTAAACCTAAATGCTCATCAGAAGAGCAAAAAATGAAAATCAGACAGCTAATAGCTATCTTGATAGAAATTCTCAATACACATTTCTGAAGTAAAAGGAGGGGTGAGATTGGATAACCAGCCCACCATATTCCCAGCCCACCCTTTTGCTGGTAAATTCATGTTTCTGAACATGAGAACAGTAAATTCAGGACCAAAAGCCCTGAGAAAAGAGGCTCACACAAGCTCAATCACCCCAAGAGGACAGCTGAGATGGGAGGTCACTCTTTTACAAATGCTACAGAGGAACTTCCATTCCCAAAATGCAGCTTATGCATGCACCCCACCTCCCCAAACACAGGGCAGCTCAAATTTCTGATTTTCTGCACAATGTAACCAGCTGCTATACACCCAGCTGTGGGTTGCTCCACCAGGCAACAAGCAAGGAATTATTAGAAAAATCAAGTCTGTTCTGGTCCTTATTCAAATGTGCATTTTTTTTTTTAAACACAGTTTATAATACCTCAAATTCCAACCACTTGTTTCTATGAACTGTGCTTGGAGTCATTTATGGAAGCTAAGCAGCACTCACAGAGCATAAAAAATCCTAATGGTTAAAAAAAAAAATCAAGTACCTTAAGCTATTTAAAGAAGAAAAGGGCAAATCAATGCTCCATTTGTTCAAGTATGTTCTGCATATTTTTAGATACCTATCAATCACAACATATTAAATGCTCTCCCAAGTGAAACTTTTCAGATTAACAATACCCACATGAAAGTGCTCTTGCAAAAAAGAAATCTGCTCTCATTATACATCACATCACCTTATTTGCACTCAAACCCCTATTGTGAAGGATTCAAAATGGGACACGATCATATTTTCTAGGCCTGAGTAACAGACCTACCTTCTCTGAGTGGAGTTATGAGTGGATCCTGCATGATGAAGTTGCATTAATGTTCTCATCTCCAGCAGCACATTGACACGACTGGGAAGAGCGGGTCAGGATACCACCACTCCACCAGAGCACTGCAAATGGATACACCAACCCCCACAACGTTCTTCCTGTACTTAATGTCTCCTGATTTATTTTATATGTACTAGTAAATCCCATTCATTTTAACTGATCTGTTGTTGAAGGTGTTTTTAGAGTCCTCATCAAAAAAACTATTTGCAAGCTTCAATCAATGAAATTTAGCTTCATTAATAATATAGTCCCCTACATCTTTTTTAATAAAAGAAAAAAAAAAAAGCCTGAGAAGAATGTGAGCTTGCCCCTTCACATTTCTGATCATTTCCAATTTTATTATTTACATTACCAAAATCTGAATTTAAAACCATTGACAAACCCTTTGCAAGTTAGAGGGTAGAAATCAACAGAAGTGATTTGCTTGGCTTTAAAATAGAGGCTCTCTTAGCTCCTATTATTTTTTGTTTCATTTCAGGAGGCTGCTGCCTTTGTATTCAATACAAAACTCTTCACACAAGTAGAAGATGGTTTCTTCATCCTTGCAGGCAAAGCACAACTCCTCAAGGAAACTTTGTCTGCCTCTTACTCTTTCCACACACACTGTTTCCCCTTAAACAAAAAGGGTGGTTGCTTGAAATTCAGTATAATGGAAGCAAACAAGTACCAACAGCCACATAATATTAATAGGAACAGGCACAGTGTGTCCTTCTGATAAAGCAAGCACAGTTTCCTTTTCCAGTGCCATACAAGTAACAATCACATGCTGAGAGTGCAATTGCCCAGCCATCTTTACTCAGCAATTATGTTAGAGCTCCATTACCTGCCCTGCAGCACAGCTTCACAGGGAGGTCATGTAAAAACACTAACATAGAACCTTCACCTTTTTAGGACTTAATTAGATGCATTTACCTCAACATTTATCTTCTGAAAAAGTTATTTTGAAATACTAGTTTTCATAACATCTTGCATCAGCATGAACTTTTGCCAAAGCAATCCCCTGCACACAAGGCACCAGGCATTTCTGGGATGCTCCAGTGTTCCTTCTCAAGGATGAGATGTAAAGAGGAATGGGCTGAGGTACTGCCAGCTTCCATAATCAAGAGTTTATCTTCTGCTCTTTTCTGTAGTGCCTCTCTTGCAGCCTTCACCCTCTGCTCATGACCTCTTGCTGTGGTGATGCCTTCAACCTTTTCTTTAGAACTGGTGGAGTTGATATAGGGCATTTCTCTACTGATGCACCCACGTCACTACTGGCATAGCTGAACAGGTACAAGGACTATCTAGAGCAGACTTCAGGGAAAAACTTTGGCTTCATGAGGCCTTTTTCCTTTCTTGGAGAGTACTAACTAGGCTGTCTCTCCCCAGCAAGCTGAACTAAAAGTTATGCCAGCTGCTTTTTTGTTATCGCTCTCTAGTTTATTCCAGACACAAAACAAGGAATGCAGACAGGTGATATAATTATCATCCCTGGAAGCATTCAAAAAACATGTAGATGCAGCACTTAGGGACATGGTGTTAGTGGTGGACTTGGCAGTGTAGTTAACAGTTGGATCAGATGACCTTAGCAGTCTTTTCCAACCTTAACATATCTATGATTCTATGAAATAAGTATTTTCATTTCTTTATCTTTGACTTTACCTTATCAAACTTTATCTTTGACTGGCCGGCTCTCCAATAAGAGGTGTGTGTAGGGATAAAAAATGCTCAGTGGCTCAAGATTAACAGTAAAATGTTGAAGTGCACACTCCTCATCAATCACCCCTTCTGGACCTGAGATTTCAATAGTAGAAATTTCAGTTTCTGAAGTGATGTGTCTGGATCACATCACTGTAAAATTACAACTGAGTCCTCTAGGAACTGTTTAGTAAGCTGCCTCAGACCAGTGAATGGCTAAAAGATAACACTGTAAAACCCCTATTTCACTGTCCTGTAAATCTACCAGAATATTTTAGGCTGTACATTGTCAGTCATTCATGGATGCAAAACAATTAGGGTCTTTCTTCTACCCTATACTTTTCATTCTCCCGATGATATCAAAGTTTAATATGTAAACTCACAATGAACAGCACCAACATGCATAAGTATCCTGCATGGGTCCCAAGTAAAGGAAAATCTAATTATGTTTTCATTTATGTAATGCAAAGTTACAGCCGGAAACAAGTAGGGGAGTAAACACTAACTCTCCATAAAAGACTAACAGCAGCTAAACTCCACATTTTAATTAAAATCACCTAATTCCAGATACCCTGTATATAAGACTTTCTTCCAAAGGTCTGGCTCAGGAATTCTCTGGACCTCTGATTAATGTCTCACTGTAATTCAGAGATGCAAATGTTATGCATTTGCACAGAGAAGAGGAAAACTAATTACAAAGTATTACAATAAATTTCCCGCAAATAGTAGAATAGCTGATACAGCTCTTTGGAAAGTATTAAATCAACAAACATGATAGGTAGAAAAGATGTATTTTCAAAATTGAATGAGACCACAGATTTGGCTGAGGTAGTTACATTAGCATAAAATCTTGGGGCTCGACTTCTTACTTCTTATTATGCAAAGGATGCTGCAATGTACTCATCATTGCATACCTGACTTCCTGTATGAATACATTTATCAAGGGGAGTATGGTGACACCAGCCATCCCGTGGAAATGGCTGTTGCAGAGAGCAAATCAATGTTAGGAATGTCCATATGGAAACTGAAACACAGTGAACTGTGTGTAACAAAAAAACCCCAAAAAACAACAAACCATTGTAACTCAGCAGAGTATATCATGTATGCAATCTATAGAATATAAAAATCAATGTAAGTGAAAGTTATAACGTGGCTGCCCCGCCGCAGATGTGAAAATCTGCCCTCAGAGAGGGACTGTGGATGCTACTCTGCTTGAGGCTTTGAACCTACACAGTTTAATGTGATAATCTGTCATTCAGAAGCTAAGTGCAAAGTGATAATATTTTCAGAAAACAAAGCTGCAAAAGGAGGGAATATTGAAGGGAGTGGTTTGCTGGTAAAAAGCCACTTGAGCCACCAGGCAAGAAAGACATAAGAAAACATTTTGCTCTGTAGTATGGCAAGTGAAACCCAAAGCATCTAGAACCTGAAGCAGAGCATATTCACAGGGAAGGAGTAGCTCTGGCAAGGACATCCATACTTCCACATATTATCAGCAGTGCAGGAAACCTTACAGGCCAGAATAATAATCCTAGTTTCCCTTTTTCTGAGAAGCAGGAGGAGAGAGGAGTAAAGGCCTGACAAGGCACTCGTGACCATTCACAGAGTCCATTTTCAGAAAAACATGAACAACGTTCATGCAGCATCACAAAAATGATGAAGAAAATTAAAAGCCTCCAGCTTGCAAAGAGAATGAGAAGGAAAAAATACAGAGAAGGCTGAGAGCTGACTGCATGAAAGTGTGTAAGAAATTATACATGAAAGTACACAGGAGAAAAATTTGATGAGTCTTTACATAGTGGACAAATGCACTCTGAGATCCAAGGAAAATGAGTCAATTGAACTTCTCTGAAAAATTAGGAGGAAAGATAACTCATAATTTATTATCTGAGACGACAATTCACTATTGAAAGAATTTATCAAGTGCAGCAGTTTCTCTATCACTGGTGATTTAGAATCAAGACTTCCATTTCTTTTCTGAAAGATGGAAGTTTCATGTTTAAACCTATTTATCAAGGGTAAAAAAGCTTCCAAATTATTCAGAACTGTCACTGTCCATCTTTTTTGTCTGAAGGCAGGATCAGCAAAGCAGCTGCCACTACCAGCTTCAAAATCCTGAAGTATAATCTATTCTGTTGCTTTGCTGCCCTTGTTGTTCTAAACTTTTCCTAAATGTCTGATCTAGAACTGGATACAATTCCACTCCGCCACTTGTGTTATTATTCATTAAGAACTGCACAGTCCCTTTTTCTCTGCAGAATCTTTTAAATTAAAAAAAAAAAAAAATCAGAAGTGTTATGACAGTCTCCACTTTCCATGTCTTCTTTGTTTTTCTTTTCCTGTGATTTTAGGTAAATTTTTTTAAATCTCAGATCATTCTTCTTATTCTCTTTTGGACCCCTGTGGACTAATCAGCATCCTTCTAAATCAAGTTACTCCCAATTTGATAATCTGCAGTGTGACTGTGAGCATGGAAGCTGAACACCAGTAAAAGCAGGATAATTGAGGAGTCATGCCTGACCCCAGCTTCAGTCACTAGATTTCAAGCAACAATCTCTATTCTGAGAATATCATGTTATGAGCTGAATGAAAGAAAAAAAGTGCATTATACAAAGAACACAGGAAAACTATAGGAATAAATTCTAAATTAAATTATCTTAAAATGTGTGGAAAAACTCACCAGAAAGCAATGCTTAAAAAATAAAAAAATAAACCCCCCAAAAAACCCTGCTTAGATCACATAAAGGTCAAACTGCACATGAAATTTGTGCTTAACCTTCCATCAAGTCACAGTTAAAAAGCATCATTACACACTCACATAATTAAAAAAAGGTAGTATAAAAAAGGAAAAAAAAATATGTAGGAGGGATTACAGCACCATGTGGCCATTCATGAAATGTGTACTTCACAAGGGAGACCTCACATGATGGTAGAAAGTGTTTCATGATGTGTTAGCAAAAAGTACAGATTATAAAGAACACACATAAAGACACAGTGTTAAGGCCATGCTTGAGTTTAGCTGACATTTCGCTACTTTTAACAGCTTGCCCAGAGGGCAGCTTTTTTTTTGCTACCACATTTTTAATGACATTTACCTAAGTGTGTATTTTTTTTAAGGAGGAAAAAACCCTCACAATATAAAATTACTTTAATAGATAATCTTAGGCTGCAATCATTGTTTCAAGATGTTGATTCAAGAAGGCATTGAAAGAGCCCAATCCCTCCCATAGCTGAGCTGTACAGAGTCAGTGCAAGCTGACCCAACTACTGCTTTTTGCTCAAAGCATACCTGAGTTTGCATTCAAAGGCTCCTGGACATTTAGCATCTTCTTATGCCAGCTCCACGCATTTGCCCAACACACTCTTTTCAAATGCTAGTGGAGCATGGTAAACAGACATAATAAACATGTTCTATAAAACATGAACACGCTGTGTGGCATTAATTGTTCCAAAGAAAAGAACAAACAACAGTCCTCATATTACTAAAAAAAATCTGGGTGTCGGGACAAAAATCGCATGACTTTAAGACAATGAAAACAGCATCACAGAATCACTCTGGTTTTACTGACCTCCAGTGAGTCTATAAAGAATTGAAATTCTATTTCCAAATCAACGGACTGAAGACATACATACATAGGTTAAGTCATTGCAAAGCAAGATGTTTATTTGCCAAAAAAAAAAGGTTGTAAATGTATCATCCAGCCCTTCCAAATTATCAACAAGCTAACATGCAAGCCTTCCAAACAAGAGCTGCCAGCACAGAGTGTGCTTCAGCTTTCAAACACGAAACTTATTCACATGACAAAGTTAATTCATCCAGATTTACCTCCTTTTTGTTTGTTAGCTATAGACACATTTTGCAAGAGCAAGAGAATTGTGTTATATCGAAGTGCTGTGTTAAAACACAATTTTTAGAGCTGCTTCTGAATGAGAAAAAACACAGAACCAACGACTAACAAAAAGAGCTCAGCAACATTCAGGAATCAAATTTCCTTTTGGGCTTATCCAGACTGAATTTCTCTGTCCATCCCTGCCTTCACATAGCATGTGATTTATTGTTACCCATAGGTCAGAATTCAGGTCAGAGTTGAAGGAAAATTGCCAACCTTCCAGCACTGCTGCATGTGACACTTTCTGGCTGCTACAGCAGCTCAATTTATTCATTTTTATTAGTTAGTGTTGGCCATTTTATCTGTGCAAAAAAGTAATAAAAAAAAAATTCAACAATGTTGATACAGACTGTCTACCAAAAAAGGCTTGTTTCAAGAAAAACAAGAACTTTACACATGAACTCTGCTAATGAAAAACAGAAAACTGGAAATATTTCCTATGCTGATTCTAGGGACTAAAGGCAAGCTCCTTTCCAAGCAGAAGACCCAACAGACCTTTCTCTCCTCCCCCAAACCTGTCTCCCCACACCTCTTACATCAAGCAAGGACACAACAGAGCCTTGGGGCTGGCATCCAAGCAGGGCACAGGGAGGTGAGTGCTGGTGAGTGCTGTGGCCCAGCAGCAAGTCCACCAGCTCTGTTTTGCATGGCTTTTCCTTCAGCAGATGTACCTGCAGTGTGGCTGTCTCACAAGTCTAGTGACATACCCAATGTGGCTTCAAAGCAGCCAACATGTTCAGAAATTACTTAGCAGTTCAGGAGGGGAGAGGATGGAAAGACAGGTAGGACACCTGAAACTGCTGCACGGCTCTCATTTCTTTAGAAACTTATGCCAAAAGTGAAGTGCTGTCCCCTCCCTCAAGCACATGCACACATGCTAAATACACACTTCAGATATCAAAAACTGCAGCTGAAAGGAAGAAGAGGGCAGCAGCCTGACAGCACAGAAAGGATGACTCCTGACACAGCAGTGCTGGGTGGTAATTCATCCTGACTCTGAACAAGTGAGATATACTGAACTGAATTATGAGACCTAATTAAACTGGATAATTGAGTAGAATAGGTGCTTTATCTCTCAGTGGCCTATAGCTACTGCAGAAAGTAAAGGATTCACAGCTCCAGTGAGACATGAAAAAGCCTGTCTCACTTTCTGGGTGGTTGTTTTAATGCTTCTTCTTTCTCTGACTTCACCCTGCCCTGATCAGCCAGCCTTCAAACAAGCAAAACTCACCAGTCACTGACAGAGGCATGCCATTAGATTTTTACACACTCACCTGCACCATTCACTTACCCCAAGGCAGGAAGGAATGCCCAAGCTCCCTGCTCTGCCCAGACTGAAGAGGGAAGAGAAGAGTTTGATGCTGGAGAGACATGCTGCCTTTCCCCAGACCAAAACAGATGTTGTGCAATTCTCCACATCCCTGACTCATCCTCACCAAAAAGCACGGCCTTGCCACCCGCCTCTGCATTCCTGCAAACATTCTTCCTGCTTCTCTGAAATCTGTGACACTTGGAGCACTCACCAAGTGTCTTGAGTCACTGCCCAGTGACTGTTACAGTTAATTCAGCAGATTACTGAGAAATCAAGGGGGGCTTTTCCATGAATTTGAAGCTTCTTCCTGATTAATTTTTCCTTGGACTAAGTAGATGACAACAGGCACTTATGGTAATGCACAGTGAACAAATTGCAGCTATTCTGAAATAGCTTTTTATCTCTCTGAAGGTTATTCTGCTCTTTCACTCCAACACTGTACTCCCTGGATCTACGAGCAACACCTGGAATCTCAGCAAATATATCAACAAATAAAACTTTACCTGCTTAGAGACATTATTTAGTATTTGCTCCTGATTAACACTTTGGATGTTTTTCCCAGCAGTATTACTATACAGACTTCAAATCAGAAGAAGACAATGAACATCCCCAAACCCACAAAAAACCAGCACCACTTTCTACAAAATAAACAGTCTTGAAATGAACTGGGTGGAGTAGTCCAGAAGCACAGGGTCATCTTCTGAAGCTAACCATAACTGCACTGAATAGACTGAGAACAGAAGCTGCAAAACACTTTGAATAAAAGCTTTCTCTGTGACAAGGGCTATGTAGAAATTCACTAACATGAGAGGAGAACAGGAAAGTTTTTTATCTTCTGTTTGAAGCTGGAAATAATTTGAGTTATGTCTGTAAAAATTCACATAAGATTTGCTTTCATGTCTCCTTTTAATATTTATCTTTTTGTCTGCCTCTCTGCACTACTTTGGATTGAGAAAAGATAGTATTGAATCAGAAGATGAAGATGCAGTAAAGGGGGATTCGTTTACTCAGATGAACCAACAGGAACTCGTAAAAAACTGTTCAAGAATGACAGGAAAATGGCCTTGGCAAGCATTCAGGTCAGGATGAGATTTTCAAGGTTTTAGAACTTTGTTCAGCAAAACTAATGGGGCTTCAGAAACATGCATGTACTCAAACTCACCACTGAAGGCTTAGCTCACTTGCACTGGAGATTTATTCTGGAAAGAAGATACAGTCTTTGTTTTTGTTTTCACTTGGAAACAATCATAAGTAAATGCTTTTCTGAATAATCAGAGAGCTTTAAGTGCTGACAGGTTTATAAGTGGGTACAGGGCACAAAGGCAGAAAATTCAATTGATTTGTCATTGCTGCTATTCACATCAGCAATGTTAAAAAAAACCCAACAAGTTGATTGTTTTACTACTGTTTGGGAGGCTCAGAAACACCAACAAGGATGAGGAAAAGGCTAAGGTATTTAATGCCTTCTTTGTCTCAGGCTTTAATAAAAGACTAGTGATTTTTGGGGTACCCTGCCCCAAGTTGAAGACAGAGACAGGGAGCAGAAAGAAGTCCTCTTAACTCAAGAGGAAAGAGTCAGTGAGCAGCTACACCAGTTAGCTACACACAGGTCTATTGGGCCAGACAGGATCCACCCAAGGGTACAGAAGGAGATGGCAGAAGTGCTCACTGAGCCACTTTCCATCACTCACCAACAGTACCAGATAAGCAGGGAGGTCCCTGTTACTGGAAGTTAGCCAACATGAGCCCATCTACAAGAAGGGCTGGAAGGAAACTCCAGGGAAGCACAGGCCTGTCAGCCTGACTGACATCAGGGCCAGGGAAGGTGGCAGAACAGATGATCCTGTGTCCCATCACAGGGCACACACACAACAAGCAGAGGATCAGGTTCAGCCACCTTGGGTTTGTGAAAGGCAGGTCCTGCTTAGCCAACCTGACCTCCTCCTCCTCCTCCAAGGTGACCTGCTCAGTGGGTGAGGGCAAGGCCATGGATGTTGCCTGCCTGGACTTCAGTAAAGCCTGTGACAGCTTCCTCCAGCACTCTCCCAGACACGGCTGCTCATGGCTTGGATGGGTGCACAGTTTGCTGGGTGAAAAACTGGACAGCTGATGGTGGCGAATGGAGTGACATCCAGCTGGCAGCCAGTCACAGGTGGTGTTATCCAGGGCTCAGGATGGGACCAGCTCTGTTTAACAGCTTTAATAATGATCTGGATGAGGGGATCAAGTGCACCCTCAGACAACACCAAGCTGGGCAGGAGTGTTGATCTGCGGAGGGTAGGAAGGCTCTGCAGAGGGCTCTAGGCAGGCTGGATTGATGGGCAATCGTGTAAGGCTCAACAAACTCTGGTGCTGGGTCCTGCACCTGGGTCACAACCACCCCAAGCAGCACTACAGGCTGGGGGCAGAGTGGCTGGAAAGCTGCTGGGTAGAAAAAGACCTGGGGGTGCTGGTCAACAGCTGCCAAACGTGAGCCTGTGTGTGCCCAGGTGGCCAAGGCCAGCAGCATCCTGGCCTGTATCAGCAACAGTGTGGCCAGCTGGACAAGGGCTGGGATCTTCCCCTCTATTCAGCACAGGTGAGGCCACACCTCAGTTCAGTTTTGGGCCCCCTCACCACAAGAAGGACACTGAGGCGCTGGAGTGTGTCCAGAGAAGGGCAACAGAGCTGGTGAAGGGTCTAGACAATAATTCATATGAGAAATGGCTGGGGTTCTTTAACCTGGAGAAAAGGAGGTTCATGGAATATCTTACTGCTCTCTACAACCATCTGAAAGGATATTTGCAATCAGGTGGGGCTTGGTCTCTTCTGCCAAGTAACAAGTGACCAGGCAAGAGGAAACAGCCTCAAGTTGCACCAGGGAGGTTTAGACTGGATATTCAGAAAATTTTTTTTCATGGAAAAGGTTGTCAGGCATTGGGACAGGCTGTCTGGAGATGACTGAGTCCACATCCCTGCAGGTGTTTAAAAGACACATAGATGTGGCACTCAGGGACATGGCTTAGTGGCAGATTTGGAAGTGCTGCATTAACAATTGGACTTGATGATCTTAAGGATCTTTTCTACCCTAAACGACTCTATATCTCTATTTTAAACCAAAGTAAATCAGATTCACATTTTTCATGACTCTGCTTATATTTTCTCTGCTTGTCTAGTACCTTGGTGATATGCTCTAAATGGCTTAATGCAAACCCTACACATCTTGAAAACACTCAAGCAGAGAGGTGCAAGGCAAGCAGAAGAGACTTCTTTTGTTCCTAATGTGACCAACCAAAAGAATAGCAAAGTAACATGCCTTCTAACTTCTACCTGTCTGCCAGCTCAATATGTACAGGAGGAAGGAGAATAAATTGCTTCTTATTCCTTCCTGAGAACAAAACCTTGGTTTCAAAGGTATAAAATGCCGAACAAGAGAAGTGAGTTACTGGACTGATGTCCCAAAAAGGCTGCTCCTGCAAAAAATTCACAGATTCCAGTAATGGCTCTGCTGCAATGGCATGTAGAAAGCCTCATGCCTTCTCCTGGAAGGGAACATGAAGTTTCAGCAAAATAGGGTTCTTTAATCTTCAAGCTGATCTTTGAGCCTTTCATAGATCTAGACCTGCCCTAAACCTGCAGTCAGGAGTCAGCTGTTGTCTCCTTCCCATCCCTGTGCATCTGCCCTGCTCCCCACTGTGCTGGCTGCTCATGCCAAGCTATTGTCTGAGGTCTTCAGCTGCCACCCAGAAAACACCACATCAATATTCTGAACCCCATTTTTTATTGTCTGAGGAGCTTTGTATGACTTTTAGGTTGAGCTGGCAGAAAAGCTGAGGCAAATTGGAAGAAAAGTATTCCATAGACAATCTGAGTCCAGCTAACCACTAGAGGTCGAAGGTTTCCACAAAGAAATTGTTTAAAGAAATCCAGCAAAACTAGAACACTTTTATAAAATTGTAATATTTATAATGTGTATTTAAATCACATCCTGAAGTTTCTGTAAATGCAATATTTGACAATCGATTTCCTAAAGAAACCAGTTAAAAAAAACCCCACCCTAAAATTAAATAACCAAGTAAATATAAAACATGCTACTTCATTGTTAAGTATAACACTGCTAATAAATTTTGAAATGAAAACTGTTTAATTTATCAGAAAACACTAAGAAATGCTGAACACTAGTATGCAACGTTGCTGCAATTCAATGCTGTCTGATTTAGAAGACTCATCAGCCTTTTCACTACTTCACACTTACTAGGAAACCAAGGATACTCTCAATAAAACAAAAGGTATGTTTTCAGGTTTGCAACAGAGCCAAAAGAGAAACTACAAATAATTTTATACATCTTATGTAACTGTTTTATTTTTGCAGATTTGTATTGCAAGAAAAAGGAAAATACATTGTAGATACATCATGTATACACTACAGAAGAAATGTGGTACCTTAGTGGTACCATAGGTACAGAAAATGGGATCCAGAGGGAGAAGCAAGAGGTTATATGACTGTTGATCTTTTTCTCTCATACCTGATGTTGAGTACCATCTCTGTAAAACCAGTCTAATCAGGACCCATCCCTTTGACCCTCACATGTGGCTACTCTTTTGGTCTTGCAGTTTGGAAGAAGAAAGAGATAATTTACCAAAAGTGTGAAGTCCTAATGGTTTTAATTTTTTATTTTATTACCTTTTTAAAGGTAATACATTAGAAATGGAACTCTCAAGGAATCAGAAGAGAGAACATAGAAGATCAAAATTTTGTTTAAGTCCTCTTGTTTCCATATAAAAATCATGCCCATAGTTAAGTTCTGTATCAAGTGAATTTCCAATTGCTCAAAATATTTTATTTTCCAAGAAAACAAAAATAAACACGCCCTGCCCTCAATTTTATAATTTCTTACTACCCTGTCTACAGAAGCCTGAAACCATGCACTCACAATACCATGCAAACAAAATGTACCATGCTGTGTATTTAGGCAAGCTTTGGCAAAGATCTGCAGTATGATCATAATTCTACAGAATTAAAAAAAAATCTAAATGCAAGAAATCCAATCTGGTGGCACAGACAGCATGGTTCCTGAATATACTTTCCAGATTAAATTTACAGCCTGGGCAATAACCATCTGCAGTCAGCTTTAACCTCTGCATCCTGGCTAAATGCTAACTGGCATCACTCATTCAAGTCCTTCCAAAAATTGCTTAGAAGTTTCATCCAAATTCAATCTTCTTCACATTCCGTGCTATAAAAGTCTCTAGAGTCTTGCTGCATACTTTTAAATATCTGCCAGAAGAAACAGCACTCCCATGATACAGAGTGTAATCTGTTTGCATGGTTTAAAAATACTTCCATAGCCTGTGGAATCGGGACTATTTTGTCAGAGCAAAATTAAATGGGTGATATTGGTGAAGAGTCATTCCAGGCATAAAATTAATGAACTCAGTGCAGTTTTAGGTCTCCTTTTAGTGTCAGGCTATACACAGATGAAATGTTAACAGAAGTGTTCTGCCACTTTTAAAATACAAGTGGCACAGTTTAAAGACCTAAATTACCATCTCTTGCATCTTGACTGGAAACATTGTAAATCACAATAATCTCAAGAGGCAAAAGCATATAAAAGCATCCTGGCTTTTCACAAACATACTCACAGAAAAGTGAGTGTGGGGGGAAAAAACCAACAACTTCAGAACATGAATTCTAGTGCCAGAAGGAAAGAAAAAAAGAGCATTGTATTGTTTACAAGTAAAAGAGGGAAAAAGTTTTATGTATTAAAATTAATATAAATCAATGAAAAATATTTTTGACCAAAAAAATGCCTTACCTTGAGAAGTTGAGGAAATGAACATGTCTAGTGAATAAATAGGGCTGCTCAGCAGTGCTTATGTTTTTAATCAATTCCATCTAAAAAGAATTAACAAATCAAATTTTCCACGTTACATCAACGCACAATTTGAGACAAACATAAAACTTTCAAACAACAGATGATGATATAATTTTCAAGTCTGAATTACTCAGGACCTCCTTCCCCACTATCCCTCCCAAACACTGTCATCAAGATAACATGATGAATATTTTATGTCTAAGCAAGAAAGGTTGAGCTGCAGACACCATTCTGCTACCATGGAGCATTTGTACTTCCAAAATACTTCCAGAAGTGGGTACCAGTTTAAACAAAGGCATAAACTAAAGGAAAAACATAAACTCTTTCTAATCTGCAAGAGCCTTCCAAATGGCAGCTACCCTCTGAAGACACTAGCTCTATTCACCCCAATGCCAAAAATGCAAAATGTCTGTAACAGAAAGCAGGAGCTGAACCAATGGTCATTTTTGTGTAACAATAAACGCTGCCAACACAGTCAAGACACCAACTGATTTCCTTGTTTAAATATAGAAATCAGGACTTGCAATTCCTTTTCCTGGTACAACAAATTAGGAGTACAAACTGAAGGCGTACTTTTATAAAGATGATGTTAAATTCTAGTTCAGGCCCATTCACATAATGTTATTTTTTTCAAAAAAAGAATTAAATAATTTGAGTTTTCAGAGCATTAAGACAGAATAATGTAAACAACACCATAGATATGATAATCTATTTTGTGTGAGCTGAACTCTAGCTATGATTTACAGGAAATTGGAAGTATCTAGTGAAGCATCATGCTAGAAAGTCAATGTTTCAGTTAATTTTGCTTCCTTCTTATTAATTTCCTAAGATTTAATTTCCAGTTTTCTCTTGTGTGTTATGGACACTGAACAGAAATACACTTGAAATGACAGATTTATTGATTTTGCAAACAGGGTAGTAAAAAGCAATTTATACACTGGATAAAAAAAGAGGTAAGCCTGTGAACTACATGTTCTGATTTGAATCACATTAATCTATGTGAGGAGACAGTAACTAAAATATATATTTCTTAAAACTTGAATGCTAAAGTTGACAGAGATAAAATAAGCAAGAACATGTAGTCCAGCCTGTTGTGTAGTCAAAATAAAGTAGCTGGCATATGTGGAGTTACTAGCAGCAAAAAGAGCACGGTAAAAAATTCTGCCCATGCCATAGCAAATACCAAACCACATTTAAGAGACAGCAGTTGCCAAATTTTTCCCCCTTCTAATATCCAGTTTCCAATGGACTGATATTTTGCCCTGGTTTTTGTAATTTGTGTCACATCTTACTGCTTCTTACCCATCTTGCATCCTCCACTTTTTCCCAGTGCACATACCCTGCCTTCTTCTTTCAGCCAACACAAGCTACAGCCATTTAACAGCCAGAAAGAAGTGCGCACACTTAGAGACTTTGTCTACTTTCCCTCTGTCTTCAGCAATGCTATACACACATGTGCACTATGACCACTGAAGCAAACAGTTCAGCTTGTCCATCTTCTCAGGATGGACCTTTTCCTGTCCAGCTGGTTTGAGTACATCAGGGTATATGAGGTACAGACCTTATACAGCACAACATATCAGGTTTGAGAACGTCTAGCAAGGTGTGTTACATCTAAAATAGGCTGAAAACCCAAAGAAATGGAATGCAAGATGAGATCACCAAAAGGGAAAAGAGAAATGAGAGAACACGGAGAGAGGATGTGCAATTTAAAAAAAATTAACACAAGGAATTTAAAGAAATAGTCAGGAAGGGAATAGCATCCCTTCCTTAGCTACTCATATATGGAGTCTGGACTGCTTGATTCAAGCATAAACTGGTCTTTGCTTTTTCAGTACAATATAAATGCACTGGGCAAGAGCAAAACTTGTCCAGATCAGAATTAGAAAGCCCAGGAAGCTTTGCAATACTTAGCACAAAGGAACTGAGTATCGTTTCTTTGTGCTCTGAAGAGACAAAGGCTTTCCTAGCAAACCAATATGTTGACATTTCTTTAGAACTAGTAACTCACTCTGCCAAAAAATTATATTCTTCATTCACCTTGCAGAATCAAACAACATAAGACCCTCTAGGCCGTGTATCAGATGTCTCAATTGGATTCTGTGATAGTCAACCTGCTACAGTTTACGGGTTGTTTTTGTTTGTTTGTGGGGGTTTTTTTGTGCAAGGTTTTTTTTCTTTTCTTTTCTTTTTTTTTTTTTTTTTTTTTTTTTTTTACTGAGACAAGTTACAGGAGAAGTGAAATTCTCAGAACTGTGAGATAAAGCCTGATGTTATATTTTGCATTTTACTGTGTTGATCTATCTGCATGAAGTCATGAATGAAGACAGCAGAAGGAAGTTACTGATCTGGTATCAAAATTCTGTTCATGCCCCTATGGTCCTCACTGTAACTCCATCTTGGCATAAATGAAAAAAACCTTACTAGAGTATAATTATGGAGACATAAAGATACTATATTCATACAAAGTAATCTCACTAAATCTAAAAACACAGGCAGCTCTAGGAAAATTCTGCTAGATAAACTTAGCTGGGGGTGTATGTGAGTGTTGCGAAGTACCACATGAGCCTCCCTTGGCTCCCTGCTGTCCCCAGGGCTGGCACCCATTTGCTATCAGGAAGCAGACACACATCACAGCACTGCCACATTTCTCCATTACTCCATTTCACCTGTGTCAGTGTCACATGAACCTGCTACTGGACAAGCACAGGCACTTCAGCCTCAGGAGCAGAGGGAAGCTGGAAAGATGCACACAGTGCAGGGCAGCATCTGGCTCCTGGGTTTTTTTTTTGATCTCTTGCTACCAAACTCAGTCTCTTGAACTAAAACAACAGCTTGCTCTAAAGCAGAAACAGAATTTTGTTTTGACTTAGAGTACCTTCATATTTAGACACTTAATGATCAACTGGACTTGTAAGCAGATGTGGATAAAGCTACAATGTGCATAAGAACAAACAAGCAAAATCCATTCTTCTAAAAACCCTGCCAAGAGGGTAAGTAATGCTCAACTGAAATGACACACAGATGTCAGGAGGGAAAAATAAATAACTGTAATGGCTCATGGCCACATGCAAATTGTGGCCATATTTCCCATGGGCCTCTCCCTCTCTCATTGGGCTGTCCTGAACTGCTTTCAGGCTAACAACCCAAATGTATTGCTCAGAAAGACATGGTGATCCCTCCCTCTTTCTAAGATTATGTTAAAAAAAAAAAAAAACACAACCGAAAGAAAAATCTCCAGTGTCTCTCAGAAGAATACGTTTGGTTGGTTGGTTTTGGTTGTTGTAATTTTTTTTTGTTTGTATGTTTTTTTCTATAAGATGAAACAAGAAAGAAAGAAAGAAAATAAGACATAGAGGACCCGACCCACAGAGAGCAAGAGTGAGCAGAGGATGAGGGCTGAAGAAAACAAGAGCTTTTGGATGAAATGAGTGATGAAGGAGAATGACATACAAGTACAGATGATCATATCACCCTAAGTTTGACAAGAAATAAAGAGATACAAGCAGCAGAAGATAAACAACCCTGGCAAACTCTGCTAGGGAAGAGATGAGTTAGAACACATCCATGATTGGAGGGAGAAGCTGTAGAAATATTTAGAGAAGTATGAAAGGAGCATGTACCTGCTAGGATTAGGGCCCATAAAGAGCTATTTCTCTCTCTCACTGCTGCCCAGAGCTCTCCTGCAGGAATTAGGCAGCTTCAGTGAAACATTCCTGAAAAATTCACTAATTAGCTGTTGAAATTAACTTGCAATGGGCTGGTGCTGCATTGCAAATAACGCTCCAGCAGATGGCACCGTGAAGTGACTCCAGGAGGGCTGGATGGGGATGGATTTTCTCCAGCCTCAGCATTGTTCCTGCACAAAAACTCAACTCTGGCCTTCGAGACAGGTCACCTTTCTCTTTTCTGGAGATGGCTAGCCCAGTCCCGGTGCTAACCACCCAGGGAAGTCCCACTTTGTTTGAGGTTTGCAGCAAGTAAATTCTACTGGGAACAAAAGGAAATAATCTGGTAACGATCCCACCCAACAACAGTCAAAATGTTACTTTTTTTTTTTTTTTTAAGATGCTGTATTTCAGTGTGAGAATTTGAAGTCAAAATGTATAAAAATGGTGAGGGCAACTGGGATTTTCCAGTGCGGTCTGCTGTATCACACTATCGTCTCCACTAATATTGACACAAAAAGGATAAAAAAACCCCTCTGTACCTATCTTCCCTGTGAGCTCTTTATGTTCTTCCACTGCTTTCAGTCTCTACTGAAGGCATGTAGAGCTCAGGAGGCACAAGTACCTACAAGAATTTTGCTATATCACTTTCATCTCGGTACTCATTTCCATAAACAACTCACAACTCCCAGGAATGAGACTAGATCTTCATTTTCAACTCTCAAAAGCTTGGAATGGTTTCAAGAATTTCTCCACCTCCCCAAGCTGGTATGACCCATTTTCTGTCTTTAAAAGCATTTTAGAAAAATTAGTGATGGATTTTTAGTGCGTTGAACCGGAGTTACATATTAAGTTGGCTGCACAGCCATAATGATGGGTGCTAGAAGGAAACAATTTGAGGATAAACTACCAATTACCCTTGTGTGTGACTGGCATTTCTACACCTATAAGCATACTCATTCTTACTTCCCTGAATGCAATAAAATGGTAGTGGAGAACAAAGTCAGGGCAGGGGAAGACTTGATTTTGCAACAGTTTGAGTGACATTTTAAAGCCACATCAATTAGTTTAATATTATGTGTTACTTCCTGTATTTAATTTACTTGAAAATATTATAGCAAATGGCAAGCCATATATTAATACATCTGTTTCCAGAACTCACTCCCTTATGCCCACAGATGTTCAAAGGCTGCACTTCTAATTGCTGGCAGACACACATAATTTGGGAAAATTTCTTAGTAGGAAGCAGACTGGAAAAGGCAATGAGAATATGGATTCCAATTATGTGCAATCCCCACAGTTATTAAAAACACCTACATGCTTAACTTTATTTAACAACAGCAGACTGCATAAGCTAAATATTTACAGAAAAGTCTTGGCTGGATCAGGGCTTTAACCAAACACAGGACACAGAAATGACAGAAGGAAGAGAGACATAGCATCTCAAGTGAGAAGCCCATGCTCATGCTGGAAGCCTACAGCCCAGCCCAGCCTTCTTTTTTCTTGTTCCAATGCCTGGAGCCTGAGATCATTCATTGCCTTAACTTCCTCCTGTTACACCACATTAAAGGTGGAAAACATAATTTATTTTTTTCATATTCTGCTCTTAAAAATTGAGAAGACAACTAAAAATGCCCTGAACAACTGAATAGTTACTGTCTCCAAGCATGTTCTCTGGTGATCAAAGGCGCTTTTCAGCTAAAGTACTCAATAAATTATGAGCCTATTGTAACTATGGAAATAAACCATAAATAAAAATAAAGAGACTCAAATTATGGCAGGGAAATCTATAGAGTAAATCATCTGCTCTGTAGCAATACTTCCAGCACATTTGCCGTTAGTAAATTAACCACTTGGGGAGTGCAAAAGGTAATGCAGATAATTATTTGTCAGTGTATCAAAAGTCTGGGCCTCTCTGAAACCTCCACATGCTGGACTAAAGCACAGAAAAGTGTGAAGAAGGGATCTTGTATCGTGTTTTAACAAAGGAAAATCCACCTAGCAGAGAAAGACAGAACAGAACTGAAAGGAAGAAGCTGATCAGGGTGAAAGCTGGCGATTACTAAATCTGAAAGATTTTTGGGATTTATGGTATGTCCCTCAATCAGCAATGAAAATTGATGAAAGATACAAACAAAACTCAAGCAGTCCTACCCACAGAAATCCCCTATCCCAGCAGAAAAACTAAGCAGACAGGCTCTGTAGCACGGGATATTTTGACTCCTTTCTGACGGGACCATACTGCAACCTTGGCAGGCTGCTGGTAGGATACACACGGGGATGCTGCAGCAGATGCAGAGCAGGCATTTCCTTGGCCACAAGCAGGGGCAGTGAGAGGACACTGTCCCCCTCCACAGCCTGTCACTGGTGTGCCACATCCAACCATGCATAGCAGCTGTATTTGGGCTGGCATGCCAGCCCTGCCCAGCTGGACCCCACCTCTGGCTGAGCTTGACTTATGGAGTGTTAGGTCAGCCAGCTGTGGTGGGACCCTATGGACACCCTGAAGGGAAGGAAGGTGGGACCTGCAGGAGCAATATCAGCTCCTAAATTTTCATTTGGAATGAACTGCTGCATCTAAAATAACAAACTTGTGCTCACGAATAGGCTGCAAGTAAATGACCCCCAATCACAGCACAATGTCACTGGCAGGCCCAATCCATATTTTCATCATTGCACACATCCTTTTGTGGTTTGCAGGCTGCTATTTCTAGAAGTGACACAGGCAGCAATTGCAGCCTTTACCTGATCAGCAGCTCAAAATAGCATCCAACTACAGATGTGCACTTTGAGTCTGAGGTTTTCCTGCACCACTTGTATCAATCTACTCACAGAGGTGATACTTACAGTACATACCCTGGAGAGAAGAAAATTTAAATAACTGGATCTGTCATAGAAACAAAGCTGCAAAAGTAATCCTTCTACATGTTCCCTTAGAAGGCATGTTCTACATCCCTTCTAAGAGAACATGGAAAAGGGTGTCTGCATAAAGAGGTTTCATGCAGTATTTCCACTTCCCTCAGGGAGGGTTGTGCAGCAAACATGAAAAAGACAGCTAAGCAAGAAGCTGAGATATGATCAAGGACATGACATATTATAGAAACATGGGTTAGCATGGCCCTGGGAAACAACTTTTTGAAACAACTGATTATTAGAAGTGAATGAAGAAAGTTATTGTAAAGGACCTTTTTGGTTATTATTTACTCCTGCTCCGTTTAAGACCCAAGCTAGGTCTGAATAAGGTGTCCTGGTTATGGCTGCAGATACATTAATACATGCCCCAGATCTGTTTGCACTTAACTTCACTCTACTAACCTTTCTTGCCTTGCTGGTAGTCTAACTGCTGTGCTGACTAAATTCAAGAGCTGTCTTACTGGAAGTTAGTTTTTCTGGTTAGCTGCCACATCATGTTGTTCTTGGCTCTGCCACCCATTTCTGTTATTAAGTGAAGTCACTTAGAGTACGATGAATTCCGCAGGATTACTCAGGACAAAGCAGCAACACATCTTTTCAACAGGATTATCTGCTAGCATATGCCTTTGTTTCTTGGTTCATACACTTGCAATAAGAAAACAGGATCTAAGACAAGGAGGAGTAACTTACCTGCTCATTTTTGGTCAGTCTTGTTTTGTTATGTATGTCAGATGTAACCAGGTTGAATCCGTGTTTCTCTGATAAAATCCTTAAAAGCAAAACCACAGTTCGACTTCCACACTTTCCAACTCTGTTGTAGACCACCTGACTGGGGAAAGGAAGTACCTGAACAAAGATTGAGGAGAAAATGGAGTCAGTACATTGATGTTTTGTTTCTGTGTACTTCTCAATCACATGTTTTTACCTTAAGCCAACAGACATACAGAGGACAATTTCTAGGTCCCAGGTCAGAAACACTCACTTCCCCTAGCAAGGTGAAGCTCTTCAGAAGAGAAACAGCATGGCTCAGGGAGGTGGCAAGGTGAGATTTCCCCCTTGAGATGCAGTTAATTGTAACAGATTGGCAACTACTCCAGAAATGTTGGTAAGTAGGATTATTATGTTGATAATGATCTTGATCTCACTGCTTGTAATCTCAATGCAAATACTCATCTTTAGTTGACCATCTCCCATAAAAAGAATTTAAAGGAGTGAATTTGCACTACAGTTAGGGAACTTGAAGTGAAGCTGACATAATGCAGGAAGAATGAATGCTTGGATTGCAAAACTTCAGCTTGAAAAGAAACAAAAGAAACCAAATAACAACCAGTTGCACAGAGCTAAAATTAATCAACCCTCCTAATTTCAAATATAAACATGACTCTTTCAAACAGACTCAGAGAACAAATCACGCCACCAGTCAAGGATCTATGTGCAGAATAATCAACACAGGGCCACAGGGGGCCTGAGGCCAGCTGGCACAGTCTGATCACCTCTGTACAGGTAATGCTCATTAAATACCAAAACAGAACAGCAACATCCAACCTGGCCACTGGGAATGGTGTCCAGCCCACACTAACTCTTGCACCCCGCTCTCCTCCCCAGGAAACTGGAACAAGCAAAAAGCAACTCAGTGGCTCACAGTATGCCAGGTGCAGCCCTGTTTTGTTCCTGGATGATGTCTATGGGCTACTGTTTCAGCAAAAGGCTTTCTGAAGTCACACTACTGCACTAGACAAGCATTTTCTGTATAGCCTACAGCAGCATGTGATAACACAGGCCAGGGGAAACTGTTTCCAAGCCTTTTAGCTGGCTAACAGATTCAGGAGCTCATAGTCCCACCCACAGTGGTGCATATACAGCACTTAAGGAAAGATCAATTTTCTATTAAGGCAATGGCACAAAACATTTCCTGACATAGGGCCTGCACCTGGGTTCCAAGGAACCTGTGTTCAGCACCAGGAATGGCCAAAGTGGTGGCATATCTCAACATATAGCTACTGCTGCTGTTGATGCAATCGTGTTCTTCCAGCAGAAGGAATTCTAACACAAAAGCAGTCAGATGAGGCATATGGCACTTTTCAGTGCAGAGTACTTCTTCACTGCATTTGAACTGCTAGTAGATCTTCATCAGGGAAGCAAAATGATTTGTCAGGCAACCCTTCAGACTACTTTCAAAGAGAACTGCCAAACAGAAAGGAAAATAATCTGTATTCCCTTATATTTAATGGGAACCTACTCACACTTTGCTCTCAAAGTAACATTTCATAGCCAAATGAACATTGCTGCTGTTACTGGTTGCATTGTTTAGGATATCCTGCACTGCAACATGAATGTGGAGGCCATTTTTCCCCAAATTACTCTGGGAAGGAGTAAGTATTGGGTGATCACAGCCTCAGCTGAGCTTTCCAAGTTGCAGGACATTGCATCTGCTGATTTAGAAAGCAAAGAAGGGCCTCTCAAGGCCCATACAAACCCCACACAGTGCAGTAAGTCTTCTTACTATCTTGCAACATTTTTATTGGGTTTTCTATCAGAAACATAGTCCCCATATTTCTTTATCAATCTTTCCTTCAGAAGCCTTGCTTCCTATGAAATGCAAAATCTCAGCCTCAATTATTAGAGAACACTAAAGGTGATGAATTCATCATCCCTGTGCTACAGCTGCAGCTGACCTTTCCCAAAACTACTGTTAATGCTGTCTGAAACAATTGAACACATGTTATTATGTTGATTATCACAGCCTAATGAAAAAGAACATGAGCCCTATTCTGGATTGTCCCCTTTTTGATTCATTTCTTTGCATAACAAACACTAGCATCACTACTTGTCCCAGTCCTGCAGCACCTTCCACACATCACTGTAACTTGTGGGTTGGGAATTACTCCTCTGCTTAGACATATGCTTTTGTAATGATCTGCTGTGTAAGTAAGTGAAAGCCTCCAAGAGACATGATAAGTAGATGCTGACAAGTGCCAGTGAAGGAGCATGAGCACATACACTACATGTATGCATAGCATCCCAGAAATTAGATGAGTGATAAGAGTTCGTAAAGTTATGGAAATATTTTTAAATGGTTCATCATTATTAACTGCTTTGATTTTCCTAGCAGTTTGGACTAGGCAAGATAGTGAGCAATTTTTTTTCTTTATTGGTACTTCAGTCAAGTACAATTTTACTGCATAGAGATTACACTCAACTTCTAATTAAATCCTTGACTGGATTATCCAGGAACTTTGAGTGAATCTTATAAAAGTAATTCTTTAAAAACTAGATAAAATTAAAGGAGGCCTTTGTAAATTCTCTATTCTAAGTGCAAACAATTTTGTCAGCCTGGAAAAATGACAGTAGTTACCAAATTTGGCCAGCTCTCACATTTTCTGAAACTCACCTTCCTAGGTAGGACAACTCTGTTCTGCACACAAACCACGGTAACACCCCCAAAAAGACAGGACAGCAAATACTCACTGCAGATAAAGGAACCTGAAATAAAGGGCTATTATTTTCAGACACTTGTTTAGCTCAAAGGAGACCAATGTATCAATGCCGTGTTTCAGTGCATTCATAGTGAATGCGCTTAGGTCTAATCAGAGAAGATTCAAGATAAGCGCTGCAGCTCAAAGCTCACTTCAGAACCACAACCACGAGTGGTAACCAGAACTTCCCTTGCAGCTCTGCTGAGCATGGGCGGCTTTTGGGATGCTCTCCTGAACCTCTGCTCACGTTTCCCCCGTTGACGTCACCACTGCACTTCTCACACCCAAATGCCCCACAGGGCGTGTCCAGTGCACAAAGCCAGGCAGCACACAGGCTTCTGGTGTACAAGCAAGTGTTTGTTTAACGTGACCAGCTCCCTCAGGACGCTGCAAATCTGCTTGCCGCATTCAGAAAACATTGAAGTTATGTGAGGAGAAGAAATACCACTTTGAAAAACATGAGTTTGTATCAGGCAAAACTGAAAATGCAAGAAATGGAAAACTTCTCCAGAGAGGAACTTTCTTTTCCCCCTCATGATACTCACAAGACACTCTGCCACCATCTCTTGTGTTGTCTGAGAAAGCACTTGGAAAGAAGGCTCCTATTGTATTAGCAGAAACAAGGTGAAAACCAGCAGTTGGACATTTATAAATGCTAATTGGATTACATTTTATTATTACTTACTACCTAAGAGTAGGTATCATGTAGACTGACTAACTGCTGAGATGATGCCCTGTCAACTTGATATTCATGTAACAATACACACAACTGCAAAATAATTGCAGAGTGACTTTATTGAGCACTGCATCAAAGCCCAGAGGTAATATAAACAATTTAAACATATAATTCACTTTGGAGTTACACAAATTAGCACTTACAGCCATAAAAAAGTAAAACACACAGTATAATTACAACATCTTTCTGCAAGAGTTTGGAAAGTTATATGACAATTTACTTGTCAGTTCAAGCAGGTTTTTTTCTTTTGCTTCATAGTTAAAGAAGAACCATTGTGAAATGAAATCAAGAAGAAATAGCAAGTTTAGTCCCAAATGAGCTTGCATTACAGAAAATGACTGCCCTCTACAGAAAAGTACCTCTGCAGAGAGGTCTGCCAGTCTCAGAAAGGCAGCCATTCAACAGATAACCTGATAAAAACCTAGGCTTTCATCTTCAGCGTAGGCTTCTTCTACAAATAAATCTTTGCAGCATTAAAAAAAAAAATAGGCTGGATAATTACTTGTAGTGTCAATGATGTAGGGATTCACTCATAGGCATAAACTATTCCACTTTTCATGATACAAATCCGTTACATTTTTGCCCCTTTGCCAAAAATCTCCCAATCCATGTAACAAGCTGCCCAGGTGTCAAGTCTCTGACTCATTTCAGGAGTCCAGTGGATACTTTATTCACACCTCCTGCAAGTAAGTGTCCCCTGCCCTTACACACAAGTGGGGCCAGAAGCAGATGCCAGAAGTGGCTTCTCCTTTCTGAGCAGACAGTGCCTGTGGTCGGGCAGTGCTCCATGGTTATCAGCTAAGTAAGGCAAACCAACACAAAACGTACTGATAAGACTATGGAAACAATGAAACACTTGCTGGCATATCTTTATACAGCATTACACCTTCCCAGTCCAACTTCTTTATTTTATTTTCCTGTCCAACTGAGACAGAATTATAAGAATTAAAAAAATTACTTAATTGGTCCAAGGAATGGCCCATTTGACTGATGAGAGGAGGATGTTACTGATAAGGTACCTACAAACCTGAGAGCTGGCAGGAGCCCATTTCCCTCCAGTGTCCCCATTAATTATATATGGCATGTTAGAAGGCACATCCTTCCATGCTGCCTGAAGGATTCGTTACACAACTTGTTCCAGAATTTTGTTACCCACCATGCATTTAATTTTTAATTAATCTTCTACGATTTCCAGAGAATCTCTCTTCTCACATTGTGGATTTCATGAAGACAGATCAGATAATTCAGTCATCAGCTTTGAAATCTTCTTAGATATGCTGGATGCTCTTTTTAACTGCAGTGTTTCACAAGCCTGCCACAGTCTTTAAAGACAAACCCAAAAGCCACTAAGAGATAGCCTTCCAAAATTAAGCTCAGGAATTGCTGCTCAAAAATCTCTTTTCAAACAAGTATCAATTTGCTCACTTTTAAAGCAATCACAATGAAAAGCTGCTAACACAAACTTATATCAGAAAACCTGACTGAAGAATGAACAAGGGAGTAAACAAAATCTATTACTAGCTGGAATCCTTCCTCCCCATCTAAACCACACAATTCCAGTTTTAAAAACAGTTACCTGTAGAGTTTAGTTAAGCTAGACAGAGACAAGCTTTTTAAATCAACTTTTTAATCAACTCTAAAGCAGACCAGACAGCATGGTCATCTCTATGGGTGACTGAAAATACACCAGAAACCACAAGAAAAGGTAAAAATGAAATTTGTTTGTTTTCAAAGTTTAAATGCCGTACAGATGTAGCGAAGCATTGAAAATAAGGCAGAAGAAGAAACAGAATATTCTTCCATTGCATTCTCATTAGGAAACTAATTTAATTGAAAAAGGGTGACTTCCTTCCCCAACACCACAAACAATGCATTTCATCTGTTAGACAGATGACATGTTTGGAAGACCCAGTTAAAATGTGTTCTCTAATGGTTCAACATCCCTAAGTACCAAACTAAATTGAAAAACATAAGCATGGAGCACCAGCAGCAAAAGGAAACGGTTGTAGACAATCCTCGAATTTATTAAGACTAAAGAAAAGCATTACTATGAAGTGCCTGCCAAGGCCTACGGTCCCTGATGTGTCCCACAAGACAGATCTGTGTAGCCAAAATGAAAACTTGCAGTAATTTTCCTGTGAAGAAGTACTGCACACTTACAACTCTAAGAAGACCTGAGTTCAAAGCATAGTAAAGTATGCCCAATAAGTCACTGATCAGGTCCTATTACAAGATACTGTAGCTATAGAAACAACAATAACACCAGTAATAGCCTGGGAAAGTTACAAAGAAAAGGTCAAAGATCCAGTTTCTAATGTTCAAAGTTTTGGATGCATCTTGTCAACACATTTGAGTTCGCTCACATTACACCCTACACCTGATTTACTCATCTACAACAACAGGTTGCAGCAGAGCAAAACCCCTGCACCTCCAATCTGCTGCACAAGACTCCCCACACCACAGGGCGTGCAGAACCAGGCTTATTTCAGGCACGTGAAGTTAGAGCCACATAGCAACATTCAAACTCGGCACATGCATGCCCCATCAAACAGGTTGGTAGAGAGCACAGGCCCTGCTCACTCAGCACTTTCAGGTACTCGTTGATATCAGGCAGCCTCTGGAGGTGTGAGAGGCACTCCCACCTTTCATCACTCAGCAACACTCACTTGTACTTAAACGACGGCAGCTCAGTTCCAGCTCCCTCCAGGGATGAAGCAGGTGACAGGGAATGACCCTACCAAATGGACAATTGCTTTGGGATGGGGTACAAGCACTACCTCTAGACTAGTAATATCTTTTCCTTTTGGCCCTTATTAACATTGCACTCTTTTCAACCTCTTCTTCATTCTTCTTGGTTTCCTCTGCAGTTCACAACTTGTTCACCTCTTTTGGGGCCAAAATCAGATATAGTGCTGTATCTTGTCTCCCTGGTGCCAAGGAGAACTAAACAGTTATTGTTTGTGTCTTGGAGACATCTCTTCTTAATACATCTCATGATAGAATTTAGAAGAATCAAAGAATATGGTATTGTCACTACTATAGATGCAGAACAAAGCTACTGCTCTTTTTTTTCTTTACCCTACATGAGTGAATCCAGATTATAACAGAAAAAGAATTGGAAGACCCCCATTAGCTTTCTTATGAAAAGCAGTATATTTATCTCTTTTTAAGTTAATCACATTGTGGAAGTTATCTTTCTGATAGGCACCTACCTCATAAGAACATAAAGGAGATGAATTAGCTAAGAACATGATACTGGTATTTGTTGAAAGAATTAGCATGAGTCCAAGTAGGTTAAGAATTTTAGTGCCACTTTAATTACCCCATTTTCCACTGGAAGGTTTAACATACAATATCAAAAACCCCTTAAGCTGCAGAATTTGTGCAAGACTGATTTTAACTCCAGAGCAGCATCACATTATATGTACCTTGGAACTGTAAAGTTAAATCTGCCGTTTTTCCTCTGGAGCCCAGGGTTTTGTACATTCTGTGATGTGCTCAGAACACACTGGCACAGTTATTCTCTGTTTAAGTAGTAAATCCTATCACATCCAACCCACATGTTTATACTGGATACTTGCAAAATGAGAGATATTAAGTAACTAAGCCTGGTTTTAAAACTTTGCATAATACTTCACAGCACTGGCATTCCCTTAAGTAACCTCACTACCTTATGGTCTTCTAAGGCAATATTCACAAATTCACCCTGGGAGCCAATAATATTGGATTTGAATGTGGTGAGTGGTAGACTGAATAATTTATTCCTTTGTATGCACTTGTCTTTCTTCACATTCAGGTTTAACTTTTTGGTAGCTATTGTGGTTGACTATTGATTGGGCTGCAGCTAGGGCAGCAACTTGGTTTCACCAATGCCAAGGACCTGTCATGCTGAGTTTCAGCTTGCCCTTTACTTTAGGCTCCCTTTCAGTGACTCCACACTCTATTCTACAGTCTCTAGAGTGTTTGTCTTTTCCACTGTACTTTGCACAGACACTTCATAAGCCACACTGTACTTTGCACAGACACTTCATAAGCCAATCACAGTATGAAAGAAAGGTTGTTTATAGCCATAATTGGATTTTGATTTTGTAAAACAGGCCAGTTCTGATGGACTGTAACCCACACACTCATCACCAATGAGCTGTCTCTGAGGTGCTCTTGCTCTGCATGCTTGCAGGAACTCAAAAGGAGTTCCACCATAGCTCCTGCAGGTAACAGATTCAAATCTAGTTTGTGGCATGTTGTTACCTGGAAGTAACAACACCAAGAAGCACCTGCAGAAAGGACAACATGCTGCTAGCCAACTCTTCCAGCAATTACTCAAATGCCCAAAATACTTTCCCCTACAGACTATAAACCATGTCCTGAATCACAAATGAATCTTGTGGTGCTGAAGATGGCACGACAGAGTCAGTAACAGAGGAGGCCCAGCATCAAGTGCTTTACTCTTCGGCACTTTGAAATTATTAATCTGACTTGATCAGAGGAAAACCAAACCTCATTCCTGCTGACCAGGGAATGACTCCTTTCCATTTTAACAGAGGGAGCTTCTCCTTGTTTCTACTGAAAATCCCCAGTAGTGCCAAGCCACAAAGGTCTCCACACTCCCCCAGGATGTCAGGATGCTGTAGGTGCTGTCCTAAGAACTACCTTGCCCAAACTCCTCCTTCACCCTAATCACCGTGGTACTGCCACTCTCACACTGACTTCTTCAGCCCAGCCATGAAGCCCTGTCCTCTTTGCCTGATGCTTTGACTCTGCTTTTGCCCACATGTAGGCATGTTCACAATCTCATGTCTGATTAAAGCTTAGGACCCTTATCAGAGTACTTAACTCCTATTTACAGTTTCCTGAACTAAACTTTATCCTTTCTTAAAGCCCGAGTAGAAGACTGGCAGGACCTACCAGCTCATCTTAAAAATCACGAGGCTTTCAAAATTATAATAGAATTCTTACTTGGTGGTTGTTTTTTCAGTTTTGTAAGACTCCCCAGCATCCAAAGTTTCAGATTTTTTTTTTCCTTCAAACATCAGAGCTAAGAAAATCCTTTCAGTTCCGGATTTAAGAATACCATTAACAAATGTAAGACGTGTGGTAGAAACTTGAGTGATACTCAACGGAGTCTCAAGCCTCACAAGATTAACCAAATCTATTTGTCACTCAAAAGGTACACCATCATGTTACCCCTATGCAGAATGGCTGATTTTTGTTTTTCCACTGAAGGTTTAGGTCATCCAGACACAGCTGCAACTGGACTTTGGTATTTTAATCCAGCACTTTTTAATAAAAAGATAATGAAGGAGGTTATGATTGAGTTTCCAGGGCCTTCTCATATACTATGCTAGTTTATGAATACCTTCCTATCATGGAAAGAAGGAAGAGAAGAGAGGAATGTACTAGATAGCTGGAAATCTAAAACTGTAATATCTAAGAGATATTTATGTGCTGTGTAATAATCTGCAGAGATTATTTGCAGGTGAACAAAGATCATCTCAGAATGGGTTATGTCCTAAACTTCAGTGAAAGCAAAGAGCTTTACTAGCTTCAGAAATTGTGATTATGCCTTGTGTACTTTTTTAGCTACAGCGTGTGACATTGAACAAAACCTACAGGTTGAAAATTTGGGGATATTAGATTTCTTTCTATTTTGGTAAATACTGGGTAGGCTGCTGTGTTAATGCCAGAGATAAGGAAGATTCACCTTTAAGCACACACACAGTGGGACAATTAAAGTACCAACCAAAAGGCAAAACATTTTCAAAGAATCTTTGAAATTAGATAAAAACTACAGACTGCTGCAGTAGTCACAAAACCTGCATACCTGTGGTCTAAGTCTTTCAAAATTTAAAGGCTGAAAATGTCAGGCTTAGTAAAAATCCAGCTCACTACTGTTTAAATTTTTGCAGGACATCAGCATGCACAATAACCGTCACAGATTTATCTTCTTGTGACAGGCAATCTGACTTTAATTTCCCCCAAGTCTCTCTGTACCTCCATTTATAATCAGTCATCCTCTCCATATCAACAACTTTCTGATATGCAATACACTGAAGATGTATTAAAAAGAAAGTAACATATCTATTTTGATAAATCACGGAATCAAGTGATTGTTTTATCCTTAAGATTCTTGAGCAATAAATTAAAATGAACAAAACAAACAAATTAGTGCTCCGGTATAATTCATATATTTTTATGATCCAATTCACACTTAACAGTAGAGATTCAATTCCGGCTTTTGGATCTATCTCCATACTACTATAGTGCTGTATCATTCACCACCTGCTTCAGAAGAGCTGCAAAGAATTATGAATAACAGACAATGGGAAAATCCCCCGTAAAGACCAGATTTTTCTTCCCTTGAGAAACTGCAATTTAGAAGGAATGAAAACACAGTTTAAAAAGAACATGAACCAATTATTCTACAAAAATTTTACACTGTGTGCTAATTTTAGCTAGGGTAGAGTTAATTTTCTTTACTGTGGCTATTATGGGACTGTTTTGGATTTTTGCTGAACATAGCACAAATACCGAGATCCTCTGTTATAATACAGAGACTTTTGTTATTGCTGACCAGGCCTTACACAGAGCCAAGGTCTTTTGTGCTTTTATTTTGCCAAGTAGATTGGGGGTGCTTGGGAACTGGAAGGTGATACAGCTGGACAGCTGACCCCAACTGGGATATCCAAAGGGATGGTCCAGACCATATGACATCATGTTCAGTATATAAAGTGGGGAGAGGAAGGAGGAAGGGATGTTTGGAGTGACATGCTTTGTCTTCCTAAGTTGCTGTTACACGTGATGGGGCCCCACTCTCCTGGAGGTGGCTGAACACCTTCCTGCCCATGGGGATCAGTGAATTAATCCCTTGCTTTGCTTGTGTGTGTGGCTTTTAATTTCCCTATTAAACTGTCTGTATCTCAGCTCAAGAGATAAACCTTTTATCCTTCCTATTTTCTCCCGAGTCCTGCTGGTGGGAGAGTTGAATGGCTGTGTGGGGCTTGGTTGCTGGATGGGTTAAACCAGTACACACTGTTTCTAGTAAACAGAGGGAAGTGGAGAAATGCTTTATGGTTTTTAAATCATAGTATTTTATTGACTGTACTAGGCCTAAAAGCTCAGTTTTACTGTAAAACTGCTTCAAACTATAAAAGGGATCTTTGTGGTTAAGGGACTTGGTGAATTCTCTCTTCATATTTTATCAGCCAAGTCTGGTCTGGTAAGTAATCAAGTAAGTAATTTCCTAATCAAGTAAGTAATTTTCCTTAGGAAATAACTTACTGTATTTTCGTGTTGCTAAATTCTGATGATTTTTGCTAGCTGAAAATTTGTACACTGCACAATAATCTCAACTCTTCATTTTATAAGAAGGATAGAATATTTTTTTAAATCACTAAAATCTTTCCCAACCTACCTTGGAAGGATTACTTTAAAGATTATCCACCCATTTTCCAATTAAAGCTAGACAGACAGTTTCAACTCTATGAAAAACAACACAGTACTGTTCATGCTCTTAAAGTCCCTAGCAAACATATACCTAAAAAAACCCAAATCTTGCTTGCTTCTAAGTGTTGTGGAGTTTGCAGTTTATTTTTTTAATTGGTTCTTTGTTTGTTTGGTTGGATTTAAATCAAGAACTCATCCCTAACACATCAATCACCTAAGACTGTAGAGGGCTGAAGGGTTAAAACCATGTTCTCCTAAGGGATGGTTAGAACTAAAACACTAGTTCAACTGAAACCTGAAGTATCCACTAAAAAAATAAATAATCAAAACTAAGAAAAAAAAAACTACACAGCTCTTGGCCATTACCTTAATGCTGCTATCAAAATACTAGGAAAAAAATTAACTGGCATAAACTTGATGAACATAAAACTCAGTGTAAAGAGGCCAATGCTGAAATAATCTTTTAGTAAGATATAAAGTCAAATAAAAAAGAATGAATAATCTAGTTGACAATGAAGAGTTGACTAGGACTGGGTACGGTATGACACACCAAAGGCCATGCAAGGATTCTGCTACCTTTTCCCACAGCGGTGAACACGGTGTTGGCTAAGTTAACAATTGGACTCGATGACCTTAGAGGTCTTTTCCAAATGATTCTATTATGCTATGGTGTATGGTATATTCTATTATGCTATGGTAGTCTTGCTCCATAAGAAAAACAAGAACAATAAGCACCTAATTACTAGCTAAGAACTGAAAGAATGGTGAAAAGAGTACTTATCCACTTTGCAGCTTTAAACCATTAAAATTGGATAAACTTTATTTTGTGTATGCCTCTTATTTAGATTAAATTTGACCTGATCCTGACACCCATCCATTTTTGTATTCATTTAAAGCTTTGAAGCACTGTCACACATGCTAAGCATACTGTCTTGCTGACACCTAAACAGCTGCCAAAAGACAGACTGAGTCCATGACAGGCAACCCAAGGGAAAACCATCAAGAAAAGGAGAATAGACTACTTCAGTGTAATTTATCTGTAAGCTATGTGCACAGCTCCCCCACAAATATATATGTCATCTCCACTGAAAGAGGGACATATCTTGATGCTCTTGCCAAGTTCTCAGGGAAAAGCTTTCAATCAAGAACAACAGTAGGTCTGATAAAGCTCATATCATTTGTCCTCCAAGGCCAGTTTCACCATCCTGGATGGAACAAAAAATCTTGGGAGGATTTGATAAGGAAATAGCTGGTCTAAATACTGGAACAAAATACACCCACATTTTTCGCAGAAATACCCAGACATGAAATATATCCAGTGAACACCATCAGTCATTAAGGCACATCCATTTCAAAGGTGTTCTCAAAAACCAGCTAGCATCATCTTAAAGGCCTCACTTAAACACTAATCTCAAGAAAAAGGATAAACAAAGGATCTTAGCAAATATTTTAAAATTTACGCTTTGAGATGCTTATCTAAAAAAAAAAAAAAAAAAAAAAGCTAGGAGGAAGTGAGATAGAGATTTGAAATAAGAAAGAGTCAACTTTCACTAGCAGTGCAGAACCACCAGCAGTGGCTGTTTGGTTCACTGCATTCCTTTTCTTTCTGTCACATACTAACACCAGAAACACCAGAGGTGTGCTAGGGCTACTGGAGGCTGCATCTACCTGCAGAGTAGCATAAACAGATCTGTCTCAGAACTCATGAAAAGTCAAGGATTATTCAGTCCTCTGAACACAAATGTATACATGGCAAAGTTCTGCTATTGCCGAGGGGACTGCAGGAGTGGCTTCTGTGAGAAGCTGCCAGAAGTTTCCCCCATGTCCAGTGAAACCAACACCAGCTGGCTCCTAAACAGACCCACTGCTGGCCAAGGCCAACCCAATCAGGAATAGGCAGTACTTTCTCTGATATGACATATTTTTAAGAAGGAAAAAATGTTATTGTGCAGAAATAATTTGTGGCCAGAGAAGAGATTAAAATGAGCCCTGAAGTTACCCAAGTGTGGGAAGAAAGAGGGGTAGGAGGTGCTCCATGTGCCCACGATGAGCTTCCCCTGCAGCCCATGGTGAGGACCACAATGAAGCAGCTGTGCCCCTGGAGCCCATGGAGGTCCACAGAGGAGCACAGGTCCACCTGTAACCCATGGAAGTTCCTGGAAGGACATGTTGATTCATAGAGAGAAGAACAGGTTTCTCAGCAGGATTTAGTGACTCATGGGGGATCCATGCTGGCTGGATCAGTCTGCTCCTGAAGAACTGCATCCTGCGGAAGGAATCCACATTCGAGCAGTTCATGAAGAACCAAAGCCCTGGCAAGGACTCATGCTGGAGAAGTTTGTGGAGAACTGTCTCCCATGGGAGGGATTGTGCACTGGAGAGGCAAAGGCCTCCTCTCCCTGAAGAGGAGGCAGAGGCAGAAACAGCATGTTTCTAATCCCCACTCCCTGTTTCCCTGTGCTGCTAGGGAAGAGGTAGGGAATTGGGAATAAAGTTAAGCTTGGAAGGGAGGAGAGGTGGGGGAAAGGTGTTTTGTTTTACTTCTCATTATCTTACTCTGATTTTGATTGGCAGCAAATCAAATTAATTTCTCCAAGGTGAATGTTTTGCCTGTGACTATAATTGGTGAGTGATCTCTACTTGTCCTTAGCTCATGAGCCTTCTGCTGTATTTTCTCTCTCCTGTCTAGCTGAGGATGGGAGAGACAGAAAGGGTTTGGTGGGTGCCTGGCCTCCAGCCAGGATCAAACCACCACACCTAGACACATTTCCTTTGTATCACTGGCAAGGATAACCACTGCTAATCTTCAACAGTCAAGTAAACCTTCCCTTGGGGAACACCATAAAAGCTGTCTCGCCTGGTCCTTCAAGGAAGAATCAGAACCACACCAGCAATGCTTAGGTACAGAAGTGAGCCAGGCTTTCATTCTTTGCTTGCCCTGAGAAAATTGCTGCTGCCACCTTGATCTGAAAAAAACAGACTAGTACGCTGTTCTCCTGAAATGTGATGATGCTAATTCCTTATTCAGAGAACAAGTGCTATTTTCAGTTCTTCCACTGGGGAAAAAAAAAAAAAAAAACCCACACGGGTATTCAAAAAAATCCAAACCTCTGGCACCTAGCCATGACAAAGAGCCAAAACTAATATGATTTCCTACAAACACTGGAATGTACTCTGCAAAGCAGCTAATGGTCCAGTGCATATCAACTGCTGGTGGCCTCCCCCTACAGCTAACTACACACTGCCCATCTTAGCTACCAGCCATTTCAACCTCAGGCAATGCATTGTTGCTCATTATCTCCACTTCTAGCTTTTAAGCATTTTATAATGAAATATTTTAAATGTTGGACTCGGGATTGATTTCTTCTGATGCATTTTTTTATGCTGAATTAAAGCATGCATAGACCTTAACCATCTGTTAGTTTAAACAAAGGCAGCTATCAAGTCATGTGAATGGAGGCTACTTGAAAGATGACAATTATAGTGAATTTCACTCACACCCACAGAGTTCACAGTTCAGATATGAAGCTGTAAAGAGGGTAAATAACTGCACTTAGCCAAAAATGCAATGCATGAGATTTACAATGCAAGAGCATCTTAGTTCAAAACATGACCCCAAGCAAATACCAGGAATTATCTTGGGATCTATCAATCCCCACCCATATTTTGATCTGAGAAATAAAAACCAAACCAAACCAAACCAAAAAAAAAAAAAACCAAAAAAAAAAAAACCCCAAAAAAAAAACACCCAAGCCACTTAAGAATAAGCAGGTTTGTCCAAGGGATGATCAAAATGATCCCTATTTTATCAATGTTTTTGAAACACGGGCAAATACTTCAAAAAGCAAATTACTTTAAACAAGCCTATACAGCCTGTTACTCTTTTGAGCTTTTCATCAAGTTTCCAGGAGTGAGGATGATCACAGAGGAAGCCCACAAACTTTACTAACTGTAGGTAGCTAATCAAAGAGTATCTACCCACCCAATCAATTGTGTAGATATCTATTCAGCTGGCCCTTCTACAGACAACTGAGCTGCAGCTGGATGAGGCTGTGTGAACACAGCCCAAAATTACACGTTTAGACAGGCAAAAGATATTTTCACAATGTAAACAGAAAAGTGTCTGGGTTGGATAAATCTGTCCAACTGCTACTGCCCATTGCAGTACGGATCCCATCCACAGCACCATTAATTGGTAAAGCAAAATTCCTGAAGCAAAAGAACCAAAATCTGAATAAAGTTTTCAAGGTTAAAAACTCTTATCTAGATGGAAGCCTTTTCCCTACCAGAACAGCATGGCATTTCTGAATGCTAATTCAAGCATGAGAAATACAGGTTTGAATAAGCATTGCTTTAGACTACAAAGCAGAGTGCTCACTGTGGAGACACGACAAACATAATTCTTTATTTAATCAGCCTGCTGTACTCTTGGACAAGAGAAGCAACTGGTACTAAATTTAAAAAGCAAGAAAGAAAAAAAAAGTAAAAAGAAAAAGGTATTTTAAAAGAACCAGAGAGCACTGAACAGATTTTAGTGTGAAATATTTGTTTAGCCTTAGAATACCTGTGTCCTATCTCAGTTTGCAGTGATAAATATAACTGGTTGATTTTGTCACTTCTGTCTACATCCATTTGCTTTTGTAATTGAGTAATTTTTGTTGACAGGAAGAAAAGCAAATGTACATCATTCCTCCAAGCGAACCATCTGAACTTAAAGTACAAATACTCACATATCAGCTGAAAATTGCAGATTTTGTTGGCCTGAAAATGGTGAAGAAACCCAGATTCCTGTCTGTTTTCACTAATCACCAAGCTAAGTGAAATTGCTTTCCACATTATCCTCCTCCTGCTGATCAGAAGCCAACTCTGTCACCACAGAGGTGCACACGTGGTTGATCACTTCAACTCAAGGCCTGTGGCTCAGGATGTGACTTCATGGTCAGCTGAACAGAGATGAGGGAGGGCTACCACCAGAGGTAGTGGCTACTCACACCCACCCCTCTCTACCTACTCACTGTCACCTGCTGCACTAGCATCCATGGTGGGCCACAAAAGGGAGATAATCTGCCCTTTCAGTGCTGCACTGTGCAAAATGAACTCTAACAGGCTGCAAAGACAGGCACTAGACAGTAGCAAATTGTGTTTAGAGAACAAACAACACGGTAAAACAAACAAAAATCAGGAGACCCTAAATGCCTACTTCCACTTTTTTCCTCTTGAAGAAACTATCACAGTGCCCTTCCTAACCTGAAATGTCAGGAGGTGCCATGATGACAGAAGGGAAAAGCTTATGCAGCACAGTCCCATATGATAGGAACAGTGAACCTTATTCCTAAACAAGGGCTCATGACTCACATTCATTAGATTTATCCTACTGACCTACTTCTGTAGGTAGTAGGATAAGTACTGTTTTTGCAGCAGAACCAGAGTTCCAGAAAACGCTGCTAGCCAGAGGCTATCTTCACCTGCCGGCTTAGTTACATCTGCAGTGTCTTGGCTTTCTGCATGAAAGTGCTGACAGACAAAACCACTAAATCCCTGCCTCTCTTTACTCCATGAGAAAAATCCCATTAGCTTGATGCATTTTAACCCAAGTTACTCACAAACATCTGGAAACACCAGGGGTGTAAAAAATCGGAAAGAGCACTTGCTGTTGATGTAAACCCAGCAGAGTTGCTCGGCACATGAGTTAACACACAATGAGTTAAACACAAAAGCCAAAAAAGTAAGAATTAAGCAAATACAAAATAACAGCAGCTTACCTTTTGAGGTGGTGGTCCGTGGTCATCCAGATAAGTGGAATTTCCTACAAAAATAAGAAGGTTGGAGATAAACAAAAGCCATCCAATAGAACTTCCAAACTTTCCAATTCATGGAACCAGTGCATCTGTATTCCACAAGCCTTGTGGTGTCAAATAATTCAAGGAAAATAAAAATTCCCTCTGCTTTAATTTTTGATTAACTAATTTATTTGACTACATTTGTAATACAGCATTAGATGCACATTGTCATTTTACCAAAAAATTACATGTCCCAAGGCAGCTTCAATTAATCAATCAGTATTCAGTTATTTGTATGGATAAAAATCGCCAGCTGCATCCTTGTACATTTTAAGCAAGTGAGCATGGTTAACTTCAAAAAGTTTTCTTAAGTAACCAAGTATCAAAGGCCTTTATCAAATTTTGGTCTGATGGAATTGACAAGCATTCACGTTTCTCTCTTCTAAGTGTATTTTTCCCAACTTCCAAGCTACTTTTTTGTTCCTAAACAGCACTGATTGAATGGGAACGGTATTCTGATGTAATTGTACCTGCCTTTTCAAGATGTTTGCTAAATTCAGACAAAAAGCTTCAGAAAAAAAAAAAAAAGCTTCTAAACAAGTTCACCCTTCTTAGCTACAATAAAAAGGCAACAATTTCAGACTTTTTATCTCTCCCTTACAAACACACGCTGGTACATAAAATACACACTCCCCCACACACATAGGCTATCTTCTGTGACTGTCCCTCTCGAACCCTTCTCCAAAAGTATTAATCACCTGCTTTCCCAACTCCTTCCAGCAGATGATGAAACCTCAAAGCAAGCCTAAAATTTCCCCTTGGGCCATACATGCCTCTCCTCTCAGTCATCCTCCTGCCAAAGACAGAACAAATACCTCTGCTCTAACCTTACATCAGTATGAGAATTATTTTTACAGTACCTACTATACATCCTAAAGGCACATGGAAGAGGACTTTACAGAGCTTGTCCTGCTCCTGAGCTCCTGGGGTGTTGAATAGGCAACAGAAACACAGGCTAGTGGGATAAAGCATGGTTCAGAACCAAAGGGCTTTTCTCTTTACGATCTGGCCAAACCCCTCATTTCTCCAAGTGCCAAAACTTGCCTCCCAGAGGTTTCTGGATCCAGGAGGCGGGAAGGAGGCGTTTGTGTCTGTGTGTTACAGTTATAGAACAAGGAGGTGAAGCTTTACTGTGGAATATTCAGTAGCACACTAGTGCTGGGGGCTGGTTTCAGCAGGAAAAGCAGGGGGCTGGAAGTGGAAAGGCCACCATTCCCTTACTGGACTCTTGGGAGAGGCAGCCACCAGCTGGACCACACCATCTTGGGGTGAGAGAGCCTGCGGATCACCACCGCTGCTGCAGCAGCATGATGAATTTCTATGTACAACAAGAAGTTAGGATTACTTCTCAGAAGTATTTTGCTTTCTGCTTTTCCAGCACATATTACAAAGCCATGAAAATTTCAGTCAAAAGGCTTCCAACTCATCTAAAGCAAAGTCCCAACACCCCAAGCATGTTTTTACAGATGTATGTACCTTGATCTTGCAAGAGTTTGTGCAACTAAAAAAACCTGAACAGTAACTTTTTTATGGTCATCTGAAATCACAGATCATCTTCTGAAGCATACCAGAAACTCATCTCTCTCTACATTTGACACAAACACCCACCCTTTGAACAATCCAGTGATTTAATTTAATGCCATAAATAATATGGCTGATGCCCTACATTTCTTTATTCATCCCTCTGACATGATTTAGATTGCTAGGGAAGAAATTCAGCTCCCAGACTGCTAAAAGAGTTGGCAGCCTGGTTTTCTGTTAAGAGTAGATACTCCACACACAGTGACACAGAGTTGAAAATAAGCATTTTCAAGCCTTTCTCCTCCCACTTAATCTGGGATGAGAGCAAGGAAAACTTCTCATTCAGAATTTACCTCTCCAGTAGAACCAGGCTGTTGCTAGTTCGCAGCAGCTTTCTCCTCTTTGCAATTTGGCAAGCAGAAAGATTGACACCTATTGATAAAAACATTACTTACAGATGTCTCATTGAGTCAGGAAAATTGTTTCATTTTGATACCTAACAAAAAAGTGATGTTTGTTGTCTAAACAAGCCACACACTAGAGAAGTCAAACATTAGAATAAAACTACTATTTAAAAAAAATTAGCAAAACTTAAGTTTCATAATTGGTATTAAGGTGGTTACAGGAGTAACAGTTTTTTTCCTTGTCTCCCCAAAACAAACGTCATTTATGCTTACCTAAATAAAAAGGAATATTAATTACATATGTATTAACTATCTTTACCAATCACAGCCAACGTCACAGTAGAGAAGGTCTTGAATTACTAGTCAAGAGTTTACACAGCATCTTATAGTGCAGCATCAAGAGTGTCAGAGTTATACTACAGAAACATTTTTGAGATATTTCTTAAAATTAAAGAGCTTATTACTAATTTCACTGCTCTGTGTCTGTAATGGATATTCTTAGTATGGAGACTGCATTCTTCTTCCTTGGAAATTTTCAAATTATCAAAACAACATGGAAACATCTCTAGCTTTGAACATATGGCTTATAGATGTGATCCCAGTAATCAAAATGTTATTTTTTCACAGCACGGTCTAGTTACTACTGTACCCACTTAGAAGACAATAGTAGAATTACAGGCCATTTTAGAATTGTTGTTTTCACAGCAGTTGCTTGCTGAAATTCAGAAGCTTCAAAGTGACAGAAACTAATTGCCAGTGCAACACAAGTGAAGAAGGAAACAGAGTACCGATTTGAAACCTGGTCAGAATTGCTCACAATGAGCAGAGGATGGAAAGCTGCAGACAGCTCCACAGCCCTACACTGCCCCACACTCCATGTGCAGAGCTGGCTACTGTCACATGCCACAGCTCCTCCTTCTGCTCCTCAGACACCTGAGCCACAGTGAGTCTCAGTGTTCACAGGTTGCCACATCAATTTAACATTCAGAATTCTTTTGGGTTCAAGTTTTAATTGAGATTTTTTTTTTCAGTAATAAAAGCAAAACCCTTTGCTGCATGATCCATACCATGCCCTAAGCAAAATACACTACAATAACTCCACAAATCCAGCTGCAAAGGAGTGCAGCAGCAGCCTGTGAGGTGCACCAGCCAGCTCCCTTAACCCCATGAAGCACAGCAGTGACCTCACTGATCACTGCATTGCACATCTCAGCTTGCTTCCCCTCTGTCTGCAAAACAGGGGCCATGCTACAGGAGCCACAATGCATGCAGAAATGTAATGAAAAGCATGCAAAAGGCCTGAAGGAAAGAGGATGACTTTCTAACACTAGAGGTCATGAAAATCTTATTAAGCATGACTCCCAGGATGGGTGTTTGCAAGTTTAAAAAACTTAAAACAGGTTGCCACTTTTACACATAGGGCCACTTTTCAGACAATACATATGAAATTAGGTTAGTTTAAAAACAAAAAAAAATTTCAGCATTATAGAAACTGCAACCATTGGAAAGTAGAAGGTAAAGCCAGTCTATGAACTGGCTTTACCAGCTACTAACAGCTGACATAGTAGGAGCATTGCACAGTAAAAATCAGAGACTTAGCAATGGATCCCAAAGGCACCAAAGGCACTGTACATAATCTCATCTGTTTATTGCAATTGCATTAACAAGCCTATCTAAGATGGAGAACATTATTTTACAGCTTTTATATGCCATGGCACAGACAACATGTGTTTGATGTCACTACATGCCACAAGAAGACAAGAGGCTTTCTGTGGTAGAAAAGGTGAAATGATAGAAGAGAGAATCATCTTTCCTCACTAGGAACCTTGTCCATTGTCCCAAAGCAACCTATGGCATTAAATTATTAGGATGACTTCTCTCAACTCCTTTAATAAAGCTCTAATAAAGGCATGATTGCTCTTGTCTGCTAATAACAAGATTATTTTATTTTTTTTGTTTTGGTTTGGCTTTTTCCCCTTGGAGTATTTACTCTTCAAAAAGGAATTTTCTGCCTTCCTGTAACAGCCCAAAAGTCTAAGGCATTAGAAACAAGTCAGACAAAATAATCAAGTCTCAAAACAAGCGGTATTACACATTCCACAAACATGCTCAACAGCACACTTGGGCTGGCTGAACATGTCTCCTCCACACTCTGCCAGAGATGATTAAAAAAAGAGTCAGCTTTAGTATAGAAAATGGTGAATACATGGAGGCAGTCCAGATTTTTCCATAATTCATTATCTTTGAGGTTAAGTGAATCAGCTGTATGCAAAATCTTTGGGGAAACCTTGTGGTTATGTTCCTTTCTTCTTGGAATCACTGAAGTGTGGGGGTTTTGCTTGAAGCAAGCCAAGTTTAAAGAGAGAAAGATGGTCAGTCAACCAGGATTAAGGACAAATATTGCTGTGTACAGTTCAGAACCACAGATGAAAGTAACTGCAATTCTGGAAAAAAACCTTTTCAAAAAATACTGGAGAGCCCAGGAATAGGAAGTAAATGGACCTAGGTATGAACTGAAGACCCTTTGATAGCAACTGAAACAGTGTGACTCTACTTGAACAATTCCGATATCCCACGGAAAGAATTGTGTAAAGATAGGGAGAGAAAGCCAACAATGAAAATGTGGAGCTTGGATTATTTTTCTGGAGCAGGTTTTTCCATTGTAGGGAATCACAAGCAGCAGCCTAAGGGAGCTGGGATCCAGCTAAGGACAAATTTCATTTGTCTTGTGAAAATCCTTCTTTGCTCTTTTCACTCGGTCACCATCTCAAACTTCCAGGCGCCAATACAACCTCTGCTGGCAAACAATCCCTCAGACTCTCTGATGTTTAAAGGAAAGGAACAGTTCAGTACTTGCCTGAGGAGCCTTCTGGTCTGGAAATCAGACCCTGAAGAATAATTTCCCCACCAAGCCCCTCATAATCATTAAGAGCTGCACTTTCAAAATAAACTGAAGTGCCAGTGAGTTATCAGAAGATGTTAAATTCTGCTGTGCTTCCTTCTTTATTCTTTTTCCCACCCAGTTAAGCAGCAGACGCACTTAGAAATTTCATGGATGTGTCTACATCTGAAACAATATGATTTTCTTAGTCATCATGTCTTGGAGCCCTCTGTGGTCCAGAGGCAGGGAGGGAGTTAGGAACTACAACTTGAAAACTAGCAGATTAGCAGAATGATGTTGCCCACAGCTCAAATCAAACCTAAGAGGAAAAACACAGCCAATGCTGAGGTAGCACAGCCACACCAGCTCTCACAAAGGAAAGTTTTCACAGAGGTGGACAGAGAACATTAACACAGCAAAACTTAGCAAAACCCCACTGACATTCTGCACTGGAACACAAAGTAACTTACTGTCATTTCTTCCACCAAATGTAAAACACTGCGTACCTACAACTGGTTTCCTCTGTGCAAGACTATCCTCCATAAAAATTTTCATTTTTAACCACAAAATAGTTAAAGCAAACATTATTTTTTAAAGCATTCCAAAATGGATTTTTTCCTTCTTTTCTTGCCTTTAAAATCATTTTAGTTATTCCTAATTTTTAAAATCATAAACACAATAAAACCAACCACAACAACAAAAGCCAACCTACAGTCAAAAAAACAAAACCAAACCAGCACAAGTCCACATTTAATTCACTCTACATCACTGCACACAATGAAGGAAAAATGCTGGAACATGACAAAAATACCTAGTTTGCTTTATTACCCAGTGACCTGAACCCTAGAAACTTCATCATAATTCAGATTTGATTACCTACAAGTTTCTTACTTCTAACACAACTAGGAGAGAAGCTGGCACATTTAAGGAGAGCTTTGGAAAACTTACTGGCAATTCTGCATATATATTCTATATGGAAGTACCACTGGAATACAGATATGAAGGGTTTGAATAACAGGAGGTTCTAAACCAGTATAGGATATAATATCCATCAGATGGCCCTCCTCTTGCAAAGAGAGGAGAAGAAGGCAAAGCCACTCCAAAATCACAGACCCTCTCTGAATTGTGAGGATTTAGAAATGTACAGACAGATGTTTGATTTAATTGTTTTGTCAATAAACTGCTTTATTAATACTACGGGAAGGAAGGGGGGGGGGGGTGAAATTAACATTTAATCAAGAAATAAAACAGCCCCACCAGGTACTTTCCTGCGCACAAAGGAAAAGCACATATACAGCTCCACTGAGACACTGCAGAGAAAACCTAATGACCAAAAAAAAAAAAAAAAAGGAGCCATTAAGCCAAACTTTTATTTTAATTCATTTTGCTATGTAAACAAAGACTGTGATCTATCTTTGTGGCCTGGCAGCTCTATACTAAATGCACTTCAAAGACCCATTAATCTGTTGCTAACTTTAGTCTACTTTTCAGATGGTTCTTAAATTCAGCGTTCTGGTATCACACAGCAAGTGGGCACAGATTAAATATGGTGTCCTTTTTTTTTTTTTTCCTCCTGAAATATTATTTTACCTTCTGTCAAAAAGTGTGCCAGATATTTTGTAATGACTTCTATTCTTTCCTTAATTTCCTCAGCAATATTTACCTTAACAAAATGCAGAGTCAGTTCTATAAATACACACAGGTGTTCCTGAGGGAAAAAAAAAAAAAAATCTCTCAAGATGTGTGGTCAAAGAATACCTACAGCTACACAGCTACCAACAAACCTGTTCAAAATTTGAAGGGGCAAGCTGGGAAAGCTCACAGTTAAACAGCTGAACTGCCATCCACTGAAATAACACAGACAAACATTGGTCTCTGACTTCATTTCTTAGCTGGACAATGTGAGAATAACAATGGACACTGTATCAAATTATTATGGCTGAAAACAAAAATCATCAGAGCACAGAAACCAGCAAGTTAGAGAGTAATTAGAAACATCTGACAGTTATAAATAAGATTGAATCCATGACATCCAGGTAGCATACTTGGGAATCTGCCTGCAGAAGGCTGCAGTAACATCTGTATCTGAGCATTAACAGGGATTGAATGAGTCAAAATACAGCTGAAAGAAAATTCTCTGAAAGTAGCTATCAAAACCCAACACTCTTGAACTGGAAACAGAAAAGTGTTGCAACAATCAGGGGATGAAGACTGGACAGCACTGAAGATACCTAAGAGGAAATTAGTCAAGCATCTGCCAGGAATGACCCAGGTGTTATCATGCTGCTTTAGAACCAACAGGCAAATTAAACCAGGTCCGATTCCAGCAATATTTCTTTTTAATGATTATCTCTTTTTGTTTGTTTGGGGTTTTTATTTGTTTGTTTGTTTGTTTTTAATCAGGCAAACTTCCCTTGGGTGTTATTCTGGATCCCATTACTCAATATTCTCATTCATTACTTGAAAGATGCATTAAAGAACACCTGTATCAAATTTGATAACAATACCAAATGAAGGGACTTAAAATCTGCTGAAACTGAGGAGAACAGAAACATACTGATCCGTTAAAGCAATGGTCTGAAAATACAAGATACAATCCAGTAAAAACAAACATACAAATTTCAACTTGGAAAAGGGCAACATCTTCATAAAAGCAGAACAGAAACAAGGTGGAAAGGTGCAGAAATGAGCCATGATAGGAGGTGAAAATCAGTTCCCCTCCTTTGGATCTCTTTGAGCACTTTGTGAAAGCTGTTCAGGAAGATCATTCCACTCCAGCTGAATGTATAGGGATAGTTTCACTAGCTTGGTAAGAAGTTTATTTTAATTGATTGTCATATGAAGAAACTTTTTAAGACTTAGGATTACTACATTTTCCCCTTTTCCTCCTAAGTGAGAGATAACTGCAACAATATTTGCAAGCCATCTGACTTCTTCAGAGAAAACTTCTTTCCCCTCTGCTGTGCAGAATGCATGCACAGCAGAGGGGAAATGCATGCATGATGCAGAGGAAGAAACTCCATGGGAGTGATGGTGGCATGGCCACAGGACTTCCCCTTTCAGTGCACACATTCTGCCACACAGGGAACGGCACAGCCAACACAGGAGACCTCCCTCTCCCTGCACAGCTGAGGTACAGGACTGCAACTCCACAGGTGAACCTCGTCTTTACAAGGCTCCCCTTACCAAAGGGATGACACTGGGGCTGAGGGATGGACATAGGAGACAATGATGAAGCTTCAATGAAGACCTTGTCAAGTACAAGGTCTCTTCGTCTTGCTTTACTCTGCCACTCAGGCTACAAACTCCAGGAAATCTGTATCTGACCAGACACCTTCTCAGTCAAGAGTTTCCTCTTACATCAGTGCCAGACATCAGCTCTGCTCCTGCACATGATATTTTCCCAGAGACAAGAGTTTTATTATTTAAACTTAACCCAACTTGCAAGCTTTACTCCTGTCCGCTGCATTTACGCAGATATATTTCTGTCCTTTCCCCCTGCACAGGCAATCTTGGCAAACGGCAAGTCAATGAATTTTGGACAACACCCAGCTGGCAAGTCACCAGTTATTCAAGGAAGACTTTTATTACTATTATTAGTATTATTAAGTACTACACTGCAAATGCTATCCAGAAGGAGTGGTTTGTTGGGGGTTTGGTTTGAAGTTCCTGTCCCTGGAGGCACATTTCCGAGAAGCTGCCGAGGTCTGTGGTCTGACCCCAGCAGCACCTTCCCAGCGGAGAAAAAATGAACACTCTTCACAGAAAATTGGTCACATAGATCTCTAAAGAATTATTCATATTTTTATTGTGCTGAAGCCAAATGAGTTTTCCTTGAGTGTGCTTCTCACAACATCTGAGTCATACGGTTGCTATGATTTTGTCACACGTCTTTACAGAGGCAGCTGCATTTAGGAAAATGGACCCCCCATATGAGGTAGCCTGACAAGATCGAGCTGTATGTCTGTTTTTCACTTTCTCCATAATTCAGGTTCTTATAGTATCTGATTTTTAAAAGTACAAATGAAAATTTTAAAAAAGAGCCTTTTTACAAGTCTGTCTCATTTTCCTCCTAACCAGTTTTTTGTGCCACATCAGAACTACTGTACAACTCTTCCACATACTTATATGCCTCCTGAAAAGCAAGAGCACTTTATGTAAGAAGCAGCTATCTTTGTATTGCTTTCTTTTCTGAATACAGAATTAAAAAAAAAAAATTACAAATTGTTTAACCATTATTAACTTCCCATCCTCCAAGATCTTAAGAGACACAAAATTAGAAGTAGCATTTCATGCCAAGTCTGTTAAGATGCCTATAACTGTAAAATGGAGCATACAAGTAGGTCAGATAAGGAACATAATGTACCTAAATGAGCTATTTCTTCTTTATGACACATTAGCATAAAATTTTATTAATCTCTACTAAAAAAAAATACTGCAGCTTCAGATGGCTTTCGAGACTTCAATATGATTTAATAGAAATATTTTCCATTACTATAAATGCTTTGGCCAAGCTACTCATTTTTCACACTGTCCAGCTTTTATTCATGAAGACATTTTAACTCCTCCCTACCCCAGTCTCAAACAGAAGCATCTGAGTGACACAAAGACTTCTCAGTGCAGGAGTTTTCTATTTTAAGAATTTCTGTATAGAAACTGCCCATTCAAAAACAAGGGATGAGATTTAGCAAGCACAGTGAATTGCACTAGACTTAAACCTGCATTTCAATTTTAGCACCCTTTCATCTCCTGCAACTGTAAAAAAGAGGATTAACCCCATTGCTGCCATTCCAAACCCTTGCAATACATAACTTCCACTTCAGATTTCAGCCTTTACTGAGAAGAATCATTTTGTTACATGGACTTTGGTAGCTTAAAAGGTAACTTAAAAGGTAGATTAAAAGTCAGTATTTCTGGAAGTACTTTCTTCCTCTACAAAGCACTGCAAGACTCCAGCACAAACCTTATGATTTATGTCTAGAAATATTACCTTTTCTGCCTTTAGCCTCATTTCTCATGATCTGAAATAAGATTTCTACCCATTTTGTATGAGCGTGTGATTTGTTAGATTGATTTGTAAATATTTGGTAGGATGCCCTATGAAAATAAAAAAAGGAATTAATTGTTTTGCTCTTCAATATCTAATGCTGTCATCATTACTGCAGCTGAGGACCCACTATACATAAACCAGGCTTAAACCTGTGTGAAAGACTCAGCCCTCATGAGTTTCATCAACTCAGGCATATCCAGCAGGAAACACAAACATGTACCAGTTTGAAACAGCAAAAGTTTGGCTATCCATTTTTTGAGAAGCATTTTGTATGCTTTCAATTTTCACTCAAGTTTGAGTGAAAACCTTTAGAAGACAAGTTTTCAGATGTATTGATTAATTTTTGCTGCCTAAAGTTCCCCAATGACTAAAACAGCATTGTAGAAGTGTCAGCAATGGCAGGTTCTGCATTAACATTGTTATGTGGAAAAGGTAACTACCCTTGTAGCAGTGCCATAAAACTACAGAAGCAGACCAAGTGTCATCAGCCTCAGCAGAAGCCTTCAAATAAATCAGTATTACTCCTCTTGGGCTCTCTAGCTGTCCTGGAAAGATTTACACTTTATTTATCTACTCCTAACCTAACTGGGAAGAGCTCAAACTTGCTGAAGGCAAGAAGACCTAAGAGGACCTAAAATGTGTTTGGACTCACTGGAATGACTGTTTACTCAGGACTGCTCTTGGATGCTTTGACCGCACTCATGAACTCTGAGCTGCAAACATTCACTACTGGTAACAATTACCTAGGCGTGCTCTTTCTTTTTATATCATTTTCCTGTGTTTTATTTAGCTTGGAGAACCACATCAGGATGCCACCACTGAGATGTGGCAGTTTAACAGAGCTCTAAACTGCCACTCACCAGGCCTCCTGCAGACACTCTTTCTTACAAGAGACATCTTAAAATATATGAGAAACATCTGTGCCATGTAGACTGTGACAGTATAGTAGTCATTATCTAAATTCAACTTCTCAATGTACACAGGGATTAAAGTATTTTTTCACTGTATCTACATATAACTAGCTAAATATATATATATATATATATAAATAAATATATATATATATATAAAAGCAACAACCTCTGCTTTGTTTCAGTGGTTCAGAGATTTCTAGACAACATTAAATTAGCTGTTTCAAAAGCGATAGCAAAGATATTCACATTGTCACATCCTACAGACCAGTATAAATTAGATATGCTATTACATTATGTTAGGATGGTATAACATTTTAAGGACATGCTTGTCAACCTTATGTTTAAGAGTAAAAATTATTTTCTAATGCCAGAACTTTATGACAATGCTTTTTGATTTTTGCTGAAAGGTGAGAATAGGCTTCTTGTTCTAATTATACAGCAGGCAGAGTGGTGTTATTCTGCATTTCACAGGGTAATTTCAGCAGGAGTTAATTAATTAATTTCTACAATTTTCCATTGAGCTTGGCTGAGATAGAGTAAAGAAAATGCAGCATACTGAAATCAATGTTCAGAAACATGAAAAATGCAATCCTTTGTCCTTTATTCTGCATTAGAGTCTACATTTCTCTGAAAGATGACATTAAAAAAAATATAGGGAAATCTATCTAGAGAAATCTAATCTAAAGAGTTGTTTATATTGTTTTACATTAAAAAAAAAACTTGAAGATCCTCTAGAGCTAAGCCAGGCTCCTGTTCAATGCTGTCTGTCAACAGTAACTGTGGTACTAGGAAAAAGTTATTATTAACTACTATTTATATAGTATATATTTAAAATATTAACCATTAAATGTGTCCTTCTCTCTGTTTTATCCCCAAGAATACAAAAAAAATAATCATATACAAATGTAACACAAGAAGCATGCTCTCCCCTATTACTAAGTAAAGAGTTGTGATCTTCTGTGCTTTAGAAGCTTACTATTACAATACAATTACAGGTAAGTTCACACTTGCAAGTTATGTATTTCCTTAAGTAAAAGCATTCTTACAATGCAAGAACATCCAGATCTCACTCATTAATTTTCTTATGGCTTTGTCTCTCTTCACATGGGATTTCTGTCCCTTTACAGATGAGGTTCTCTAAGTATTCCTGTAATTGGTAGCAAGTAACTCTGAAGTTAAATTATTGAGTTCCCCAGGCAACAACAGATTGCAAAACTGATTTCTCCTAAGTAAGCCCCATCTAGGATGCAGTCTTCACTCAGGAAATGTGTCCACACAAGCACTGCAGAAACAAAGTCAAATCTCATTCCATGTATTCAAGTGTTCACTGCTCACAGGTTTTGTTTGGTGAACTTTTTTGTATTTTTTACTGGGTTCTTTGTTGGTCGGGGGTTTTTTAAGACTTGTGGTTTAAACCCAGGTACTTAAAAATTAAGGAACCTAGAATCAGCAGACATAGAAACAATGATCTGCAGTGTAAAACACATGAGAACACACAAGCAGCTATGGAGTTGGTGCCTGCAGTTCTGACACTAGTTATTCACAGAGAATTTACCACTTCTCTAAGTTATCCTGACCTCTGATTCAAAGATGGAGGTACTTTCTGAAGAATAAGGAACTCTACCTTTTGAACAGACTCCTGTGGGAAAGAGATTCTTGAAAAAAAAAACAAACAAAACCACTCAAAAATCAGTATAATGCCAACACCAAATTAGTTCCCATCTGATCACAACCTATGCACTTGAAAAGGGCACATTCAGTGGGCAGCACTGCCACAGCAGTTTGCTACTCCGCCATGAACGTGGAACAGCCTTTCAGCAAATTGCGGGAGTTCGCTCTGGGCTTCCGTGTCTTTTGGCCTGACAACACTCTAGGCTTTGGGACACGTGTCAGGACTTTTGGGGCATTGCTTTCCTCTTTAGACCTCAAAAATTCATCTCAGACTTCCTACCACAAGTCATTTTGTTCCAGGTCTTGACATCCTTATGGATCTGCTATCGGCAGCTCTCATGCTATGGTCAGCCAGTGTCAGCTCCTCAGCTCCCCTAACTCCAAACAAAATACAGCTGTGAAAATACCTCCTCTCTGCTGCCACTGCAGCTTCACACAAGCTGTTTAAGAGGTCTCCACTGTTTTCTTCTTGTTTCCCACAGCAGTTTCCACTGTATTACATTATTTAACAATCAAGAGTCCTCCAGAATTTATATTTGTCAAACTCTAAGAAACAAAGTAATTCCCCTAGCTGCCTTTTCAAAAACAGAACATTATTTTTTAATAAAATTGGAACAAACATAAAAAAGACAACCCAGCCCTAGACATATTCCTGACAAGGAAAATATACCAGCCTAAATTATTGAAAATTAGAAAGCTGAAAATGGGACCTTAAGAAAGTAAAAACTGAGGCAGAAGACTTGACAAAATGCCATGGTACTGGGATTACCCATACTTGTATTTCAGAAGACACCAGTGTATTTACTCAGGCTGAGATTTGAGTTTGCAGCCAAGGCACAAGCAATAAAGTGCTTCAAATGACTTGACTGGGCCCAGAGCTCCTGCTCCCATGCCAGGCAGCTTTCCTCCCTTCTCTGCAATCCTCCTTTAAATTAGACACTTCAAACATCTCTAATAGCAATTTTGTCTTCAGTCATCCTTAAATACTCCTACAAAACACATCAACAATTTGTAATAGAAGTGAACCATTATAAAAGTCCTGTGATGGGTTACTTTAATAAAATAGTTCCTGGAAAGACATGAGAGGACCTGATATTTTAAAATGAGGTCTGCACCAGCAATGCTTGCAGAACTGAGCCTTAAGATTAGCACCTCTTTGGAAAGAGGATACAGCCTTCTGACACTCATGTAGGGCCCAGCTCTCACTAACTTCACTACTAACTAAAACACATCAAGTTTCCCACATCCCTAAAAGTTTACTATTCACTTATTTAAGCCCAGGACTTTATAAACTCATACACTTTTGACTCCTTCACTGGCATGTAAACAAGCAATGCATTTAGTTCCAAAGAAACCCTGTAATATACTGCCATTTTAGATCATGGAAACTTAAAGAAAGAGGCATAAATAGAGTGCCATCAGCTGGAACATGCATTGAGGGAGCACAAACAGGATTTTGCATATGCAGCTATATGAGGCATATATAAAACTACAATTTTACAGCAAGACAGAGAATCCCATGCATCATCCCAAGCGGAAACCAGGGTGGTTGTGTCAAAACAAAAGAAAACTTTAGTTTTCTTTTTAAAACAAATGGCCTGGTACATCAATCACAGAACAAAAACAAACCATCATCCTACCCCCCTCAATAAAACCAAAAACTCTAAAGCCAGACAGTGGAACTAGGAAGACCAGTTTTGTGTTCATATATCCTTTCTGGGTTTGGTTTGTTCATTTTTTCTCTCCTATCTCACCTGCTATTTTAGAAGTGTCTTTATTATAATGGAATATTATTCTAGATACAATCTTGACTGTAAGGAAAAAAACTCTGCATAGATTCATCATGTCGTATTAAGCTACTACATTTCTGCTTGGCCTGGGAAGGATACCAGTAGGGTAAGCAGACTCCTGCCACCTTCACTTAAGGAAAGAATTTCAGAGCCTTATGCTTCTTTCTACACTCAACAAATCATAGCTTTGAGGATATTCTCCCTTTTTATAATGCAGCTGAATGACAGAATCCATTTTCACCATGTAGTCTCATGGCACTTGCTGAACACTTAGTCAAATTTTAAGTGCAACACCTGAAAGCTATTAACTAACAGATGTCGTCCCTTACGAATTTGCCCACACAAGAAAAAACAAACCAGCAGAAACATGGATATCAGCACCTCATCACTGACACTACAAAGTCTCAGTCTTATGCTGCATCCTCCTGGGCTACTACAGGTACACAGATCCCAGGAAAAGCCCAGACCCCATGCAAAATGCCAGCATTCTTCAAGGGATCAGGCCATGTCCTCAACCTCTTCCACCATCACTGGGAGTCTGGGAGTCCTACCAGCAACAGCAGGACCATTTCCTTTAAGTTAAACACCTACAGAGTCTGAGACAGAGTTCACAACTGCCAATATCCAGAGCTCCCAGGAGTCACAAGCCTTGGTGGAGACTGCAGAATCACAGAGCCATTTTGGTTGGAAAAGATCTCTCAGATCATTAACTCAGTACTGCCAAGTACAACACTAAACCATGTCCCTAGACACCACATCTACACATTTTCTAGTACTGCCAGGGATGGTGACTCAACCACTCCCCTGGGCAGCCTGTTCCTATGGTACTGTTTCAGTGGAGAAATTTTTTCTAATATCCAATCTAAACCTCCCCTGGTACAATTTAAGGTCACTTCCTCTTGTCCTGCAGTTTGTCACTTAGAAGAGATGTAACACCCCCAGCTTGCTATAACCTTTTTTCAGATGAAAAGTGATAGGGTCACCAAGCTAAACAATGCCAGTTTCCTTAGATGCTCCTCATAGGACTTTCTCTACACCTTTCATCAAGTTTGTTCATCATCTTTGATGTGTAATTTGGACACATTGAAATGTAAACACATCCAGTGTAACTCTGGGAGCCAGCAGAGGAAAAGGGCAGTGCACATCAGTGCCAAGAAATGTGGAGTGAAACATTCCAGCATCAGGTGGATCCCCTTCCTCTTTCAGCACAGATGAACAAGAAAACAAACATTAAGATGAACAGTGTCTAAAAAGGTTTTGGACTTCCATAGCCGTTTCTCCAAGTTGTGGATTCAACAGAGCCAACCCTATTCACTGGCCAACAGTGGTACCATTGCTGGGCTAAGGCAGATGATGCACCAGAAGCAAACAGGTTCATCACATTAGATAATGGTGCTCTAGACACAAATCACAAAAAAAAAACCAAAAAAAACCAACCAAAAATAACACCCATAACCCAGAGAGAGAAAACTAATGAAACCCACCATTTACCTAGCTACGTATTCCTGATGCTGATTTCTCAGCTGTTCTGCAGAACAGATTCTCAAATTATCAGAACCCACATGAACATTCAGAAGAATTTCTGCTGGAAGACAGTCCTGAAATCATCAGAAACTTTCAGCTGCTTAAGTTTTGGTTACTCAGAATAGTTTCTCCTCTGAAGGAAAGGGGGATTTCCTGCAGAAATCTGAGCTGTTACAAGGTGGACTTTTCTCACACTTTACTTTTTGTACACTATTCTGACAATATTAACACAAAATACCAGGCAATCAAGGCATCCTTTCCAAAGCACCCATACATCTGTAAGTGTACAACACAAATAAAAGACAACTCTGAAGTTTCAAGAACTTTAACATGCTTGTATTACTTTATACTTCACTGCTAGTCAGCAGTGACTTCACCCAGGCAGAATAGGATAGCAATGTATGTTAGTAGTAGCTAGGGAAAGCTGGGAAATGTGATTTCACAGTACAACTAAAGTCTAGGAACAATTTAGTCACTCCAAGATCACAAAGGGGAGAGCAGTTTTACTCCTCCCAGTTGCTGAGCAATATCCTGGATGAACTACAGTTTCTGTTAAAACGATCGCAGAGAAACAGGCATTTTACAGTCTCAAAAATTGTTTTCAGTACAGAAATAAGTGAAGGCAGTTCACACTTTTCAGGAAACTCTTAAAGGCAGTACAAAAATATCAGAAACCCAGATATGATGTCTTCAGTGATCAGAAGTTTTTTTGCTGTTACAAATGGAAGAGTATCTTCACATTTAACTTAACGCTGTTTTCACACAGTTAAAATTATAGTCTTTTTTACTTCCTTGCAATCTGGCACACAATCTGGTTTTTTACTTGACTTCCATTCTTAGTGTGTCATTTAGGACCCAGAACATTATGCAATTTTGGCAATTTAACGATTTTTCTGCAATTATGACAGTTCCATATTTTTTTCCACAACAGACCTGTTATTTACTGTCAATGTATTATTTCTACATTATTCTGAAATGTGTCTCTGCCCTTACAGTATCTTTGCTTCAGCACCTGCAAATACAATCAGAATGTTACATCTCCCCTTTCTAAGCACTAAAACAGATATTGCTCAAAACCAGAGTACTGATCCTTAATAGACACCTTCCTTAACATGCACATGTCACAATAGATGTAGCACCACAATATATGAAAAATATTATACTCATATACTCAGCATTCTCATCACTAAAGAACTTCTCCTAATGGAGACTGAGGGTTAAACACAGTAATGAAAATGTATTTCTATAAAATACTACTCGGTTTCTGATTATAATGGCATTATTGGACTCTAGCACACCCTAAAGAAACACAACCACACCCAGCAACCAGTCCCTATTCCAAACTATCACTGCCCTCAGCATCCCACGAGACCATCACAACCAGCCCACAACCATCCCTCTGCCTTCTCCAAACCTGCCCTGAGCTGTACCTGGGTGCAAGCATGGCACCTCTATCACTGGGCTGCCGGTGCCACTCCGCAGCCCTGGCGACACCCTGGCAGCAGCCTCCAGCCACCTCGCCCAGTCACAGTGGCCAGCCCAGAGAGGCACCTCAGCAGTGCCACTTTCCCTTCTTGACCAGAACCACATGGGAAGTGCCACATCTCACACTGCACCAGTGGCTTTCACCACGACCTCCATGGAGAACATGGAGATGCATCAAATCCATTATTCCTGGCATACAGCATTCACCCTCTGGCTTTTCCACCCTTTGTGTAAAGCACTTAAACAGCAACGTTTTTATGGCTGATAGCAAACTGTGGGACACTAGAAACAATGGTGGTTTTAAACTTGAATTAATGACTAAATCAGCAAATGCATCTTTGGATAGGCCAAAACAAAAATGTATGAATACATGAAATAATATATGAAACAATTCACCGAGATACAGTTCCTGACTACATTTTCATTTGTAGCAGCTCTGAATTGAAACAGTGCATTTTGAAAGTGGAATCCTGAGAAGCTGCTCACTTCAGAGACTTCTGTTTAAGTCTTGCAGTATGGAAGAGACACAGGGATTACAAGCTGCTTTGAGATTTTCTTTTTGCTTGCACTGAAACCTGTTTGCTTTCTCTTCCTACTGCTGCTTTTAGAAAAACTCAAATCCACACTTTTATTTAAGCTCCTGCCTTCACTTTAGTAGAAACCCCTACTCTTCAAAATACTTTTAAAAATAATACTTCTTGACTCATAAGAGCATCCTGTGCAGTACAGAGGGAGATCTGTGCTAGTGCTGCTGATGTGCTTCTTCCCAAAGACCCTGACACTCAGTCATTCATCTGGTCAGCAACAAGAGGGAGAAACAATACAAGGAGAGAGAACATTCAAAGCCAAAGTTGAACAACCCACTACTACTCAAGGGCATCTGAGATTTTGCCAAATTAAACAGAAGGCCTGCTAAGTTGTTCTCTCAGTATACTCCATCCTCCAGTCACATTTCCAGTGAACACTTGAACCGTGACAATTTTGCACACCTTCTTCAACTGCTAGGAATGCTGTTTTAATGAAATAACAATAAAGAAAAGCCCCAAACCACAACTCCAACCATGCCATATCTAAGACTGACAGCCTTCTGTTGCAAAACAAACCAAACCTAAACCTCCAAACAGCCTCTTGCTGCCCATCATGGCAAGCGAACAACCTGTGGCAAGTGGGCATCAATTCATCCTTACAGTCCCACCAGTACTTTACCTGCCTCCCTATTTCACATCAGAAAGTGGAATCCCCAGGTGAGCTGTTGGCTCTCCTCCCAAGGGCCTGCAGGAGCCAAACCCCACAGAGCCCTGGCTGGCAGTCCCACAGCAGCATTTTGCAAGTCTGGCCACGTGGGACCCTTGTGCCACCACAGAAAACAATGTTCCCCATGCTCACAGATGCCTGCAGGGATCCCTCTCACACAGAGGCACCGTGGCTGTGTAGTAACTCAGACCTGTTGCCACCTTGTGTTTGCAGCAGCCACATGGGCAGTCACAGCAGCCACTATTCTGAAGAAGATCCTTCAGGAGAAGCCAAGGTAGGGATGTGTCAGGAAGCATGCAATCCATGCACACAGTGGCTGCTGGGCTTATGGAACAGTCAATAAAACAATCTTCCAACAACTCAAAGCAAACAAATATCCTGCCTGAACTACAGCTTGGTGCCATTTGTGCAGCTAAAGCTTCCAGAAAACTGACAGAAACATCTTCCTTTCCAGGTCCAGAAGATGGGGAACATTCAGTTTGCAATCACCTGCAAAAATACTGACAAAAGCTGGGATTCATTCTTGCCTTTGCAGTGGGTGCTCACCAGAGCACCCACTGCAAAGGCAAGAACGAATCCCAGCCTCCAGAGGGGCACTGGGGCTGCCAGTGGGAGGCTTTCCTCTCCCACCCTCCTGCTCTCTGCCACTCTTGGGACTGGTCTCACACTGGCACTTGATGAAGCCAATGGCAGCCTGGCCCCCTGCATCACTGATGCAACAGAGTCCTGCACCCATTCTCCAGCTTCTCTACTGATTTTACTTCCTTAGTCCTTGGCAGCAGTCCTGATGGCATATCAGAGTGCCCAGTGACTGCCCAGGTGGCCACAGGAGACCTCCTGCTCTCAGTGATCTTCCCAGGCTCACAACAGAACAACTAATTATGAAGAGTGACTACTTTTCATGAAAACAGTGAAGGAAGCATCACCAATATTTCAACTATTGTGCATCTGCAGCTTCACATGGCACTATTGCAAATAAACACCCACTTTTATTCACCTCCAGCTAAAACATCATTTTCATACTGCCAATACCATTTCTGGCACCAAGTAATGTTAAAAACAAGGTCAAAGTGAATTGTTAGAGATGACATTATTTTCTGCAATCTAAAGACACAATTAAACATTTTCCTTCTAAAATCTCAAATTTTTGAAGACTTGTAAAAACAAAACGCCTATTTTGAAACTGACTCTGAAGCATGACATGGAAATTAGAGCTGGAAGCATAACCTGGGTTTTGACTAAGCAGAAAAAAAAGTAAAGTAAGAAAATACAAAATCTTGATACTGTGCTACCCAAACAGTTTTCAGGACACATAAGAAACACAATTATACAACAAGAAATAAAGAAATTAAAACTTAAAACCTCACCTTTTCACTGAACTAAAATTTATCCTTTCATGTGCTTAATTGAATGTTCTCCAAACAAGACATCTGAATTCAATTAACAGAAGTTTTGGTTTGGGGGTTGCAATTTTATTTTTTTTTAGTGGCTTTGTTTTGTTATTTTAAGTACTGAAAATTTAACTATGTGAACTCATCATTGTTGAATGTCAGAATCACGGGATGTGAAAAGCATAATCCAAGTTTTGAGTAAGTCTTTAGGAAAAGTTGTGCACAAATTAAAAGTGGAATGTGATCACATGGATATACTGCAGTAAGATGTAAGAGTCATGCTGTTACTATTTCATATACCCTGAATTAAAGTAGTTGTTTATCCTCAAAGTCTTGAGCACACAGATGATGTGCTAATTTGTTCCCAATTTAATGACTTTAATTTAGAAGATAGATTAACATTCACTTCGTCCTTGGCCACTCAAGTAAATCCAAAAGCTTGAAAAATGCATGTAATTAAGAGCTCTTTTTTGCCTAATATTTCCAGATACTGTTTTGTACCTGACACGAGGATATGGATACACAAAGTTCTGGTACAACAACACAGAAATAGTCTGAAGTTTCTTTCTAATATCACTCACGACAATCTGGGTTTCTCGGTAAGCCCAGCTCTGGTGTCAACTTTCCAATTTTATTTGATGTGTCTCAGAGGCAGCTTACAGGTTGGAGCTGACCTACAGGAGGCTTCCTTTAAGAGGTGTGGATTTTAGCTACTGGTGCACTCAAGTCATTCAACACAGAAGAGACCTTCATGATCAACTGCTTCCATCATAAAGGCCTCATGACCTTCATGACCAACTAGTCCAACTGTGATAAAATACCTATTTCAGACATTTTCTACACTGATTATTTTATTAACAGATCATAACAGACTTTTTAGTTGTGCTAACCTGGATGACACTTGCTATGTAATATTCCACATCATGACATCCTTGCTCTTCCAGAAGCTGTACTCACAGAGATGTCTCAGGCTGTTGTGCCTCACACAGGAGCTTAGGAACAATGCCTATTTATTCTTAGGGGGAAAAAAAAAGCAGCATTCTCCTTTCTAATGTCTGACAAAAATATACCAAAAGATTTTTACACCACAGATGCATGCTTTCCCAGAAGTATTTGTTCATAAACAAGAGCTGAGACAGAGGTACAGATCTTACCAAGAAGAGCCTGAGAGCAAGAAGCCTTCCAGCACTGACCATGTAAATACTTTCCTTTGCACAGCCTGAGACCATTAGCTTCTTTTGTTGTCTTTACACTGTCCAATAAAAGTAACTAAATCCAGTCTCATTTGTGGTATCCCATTATTTAAATGAAGCCATTTATGCCTTTCTTTCCTCCAGCTTTTTCTTGCAAATTTTTTTGGCCTAATAAACTGGTGATCCTATTAGATCTCCAGCTTTATGGAAATGAAAGGCTGGGTTATGAGAGTGAGGATTTGCATTTTTTGATCTTTGACTGCACTGTAAATACCTCACAAAGTGCACGACAAAATACTCAGACACAACAATATCACAATATCTAACAGCCATGGTAAACCAACCCCTATTGTAAGGGATTATTTTTTCTCCAAAGTCGCAAATATCAGTTTCAAAATAAACAGATTCAAAATATGAAAAGCTGGTTCATGCTCACTGTAACCAGAGCACACATATTCAAATGAGATGATCAAGCACTACAGAACATCATTAACCTCTACATTTATGTAAAGAAACCTTGTATCATTTCTTTTGGGGTGTTTTTTATGAGAAATAACTACCATCACCAAGTTCGGGAAAATAATTTCTCTGCCTTGTTACACACAGTTTCAAATGGCAAAACATTTCTTTCCAAATTGCTACCTCTCACATCTGACTTTCACATGAACAAGTATGTTTGTTTTTCTAAAACCACTCTATATATAGAAAATTAGCTTGTTTGGTGACCCCAAGCCAAAGCAAAACAACTATCTCCAGGCACATGACCAGCTAACACTGGTAATGCTAGGCGTACACAAGCCCTAGAATTAACTGAAATACTGAGGAAGAGAAGCTGGGATCATTCAGCTGTGAAAGAAGGCTACTTTCCTACTCTACTTCTCCCAATATCTTAAGACTAAGAAATTTAGAAGGAAAGAATCGTCACTCAGTAATTCTAGTCCTGCTGTTCAAAACACTGAGAACAGAAGTATAAAAGACTCAGCTACCATTATGAGAAAAGACTGACTGCAGACCATCTAAAGAGAACTCAAGTAATGGAAGACCAATTCAGAAACAGGGTACTAACTCTGACAATGGCATTTGGTACTGGTTTAGATTTGGATGAAAATATGTAGTGCTTTGGGGAGTTATATGATATTAAACTGGACATCTGCTCTTAAACCGCAAGAATTCACATGCTTTGGGTTTGGATTTTCAACTCCTCTTTTCCAGGAGGTCAAACTCCCAATTCAATGCAATGCCAACTCTCTTGCTGTTTTCTATGAGAAGCTCAAGACAGAGATCCAAGAAAAGCAGAAGCAAATCTTGGCCCTGGCATGTACAAGAATTTCCCAGGAGCAGCTATGATTGTTTCCCTGTTCACTTGGCTCCACTTCTGGGACAGTCCTGCTCCACCGCTGCTGTCTGCTGCAAGACCTGGCTGGCTGGTGTGACCAAAGACAGCCCTCACTTGCTGGCTGTGCTCTGCAGCACCTCTGCCAGCCTCCCCAGCTCTCGCTGCCTCCTCCCCAGCCCCCTTCCCCTCTCTGCCCTTATCTGCAAAGCCCAGCTCAGCTCCATCAGCTTCAGGCTCCGTGAATCACCATTCCTTGCCCACATTTCTCCCCAGACATGTTGTGCCTGCAATATTTCTTCCTCCCTTGCAGTCAAAAGAGATGAATCTTGCCAAAGAAAGAACAGATAGATAGGAAACCATTCTCATTTTAAAAAACCCTGCTCAGTGAATATTTGCACAGCTTTTTCAGAGCTCTCTTGAGGAACTCTTCCATGACATCCCTGTAGATCTCACGGTAACAATGTCTGCCAGAGCCCATGAGTTCTGCTCTGACTCCCACACAAGCTTCTTTAATGCTGTTTTATGAAAGCTATCATCCACAATTGTTCATAATACCAAGCCCCACTCCAAGCCCCTTGTTTTTGTAAAGGGACCGAGTATCCAGCTCAAGCACACCAAGTATAAATAACCCTTGGGCAGAATACAGAGAGTGAACAAACAAGGCCAAAAATACTGCATAAAGTTCAGATTCTTTCCTGAAATCAGACTTCTCTTCCCTCCCAAAGGCCAGAAAAAGTTATTCTCGTATCACAGTCATGTACAACAGGTCAGGAAATTTTACTTCCAAATTACTGCCCTCTTCTCCCACCTGCAGAGGCTTTCAAAGCATTTACATAATACTCCTCCTTTCATGAGATTGCCATTTTGAAGGCAAAAGCAAAGCCATTGATCCTTCTCAAACAGCTTAAAACTATTTTGACAAAGATAATTAGGATTTATTTCAAAACTAAATTGCCACAATGAGGTTGCATTACAATGACTGATTTTTGGAGTGCTAAGTATTAGAACTCTAGCATTTGCCAGAACATTTGAATTTTATTTTTTAGAGAAGATGATTCTTTGAGTCTTTGCCACAAGAAATGTTTTTGTCCTGCATTTTTGATAACCTCCCAGAACATTTTCTCCTCCCTTAATTAAGAAATGTGGGGGTTTTTCCATAGCTTCTACACAAACAGGATATGAAATGTTTCTTGTAACTTTTTACAAAGAACATGCTACCCATAATGACCTTCTTACAGACAGATTCTCCACAACATATTTTTCTTGTCACATATCTTATGATTGTCCCCAGTTCTCCACATAATCTCATTATCATAGCTATTTCCAATTCAAATTTATCTGACTGCAGCTTCCAGCTATTGCTTCCTGTTATTACTTTCTCACATACTGTAATTTCCTTGGAATTTTCTCTCTGCAAAGGTACTTGAACACTGTGAGCCAGTTACATCCCAGTCTTCTTTATGCAAAATCAATACCAAGTTTCACATTGCAAGGTATTTTTTTCCAGCCTTCAAATAATTTTTATGCTTTTCCCCTCCCACTACTCTTTACCATTTTTTATACCCTCCTCAAAATGTGGCTTTCAAAACTGCACTATGCACAGAGGTAAGTGTCATTTCACTATTGAGAGGTACATCTCACACATATTATGTGAGAAGCATTCCTCTAGTACCAGAGCATCAGTCTGAGGGGCATGGTGATATACAGGAAAAAGACAGGTCAAGAAAAAGTTTTATCTTGAATATTGACCTACCCAAATGCAGAATTTTTTATATTTAAGTATTTGCAAGTATTCTAAATCTGAATGGCACAAACATACTAGTGAAATAGCGAGTGTTGCTTAGGCCATAATTCTTAAACATGTATTTAAATATATAAAATATTAATTTACCTCTGCAAGACTGAGATGATTCTTCAGACTTAAAACAATCAAATCAAGTTGTACTCGTTACATGGTTATACTTGATACCAGCAATGCTTTCCAAGTAGTAGTGAAGGAAAGCTTAACAGGACCATGGTGTTTTATTAGAGTCTACAAATAATACTTTAGTGTTTAAATATTCTGCTTCTGACTTAGGGATTTGGACCAATTTCCATTTGGCTACAGACACAACACTTAATATCAAATATTTTAGTGAAATACATAGCAGGTACTGACTGATTCCAACCAGACACCTCTCTGTAGCATGTTAATAACAGGTGCAAGTTAAAATTGCTATTTTGTCAATAGCCATTTTGACATGACAAAATGGCTAATTTTTCAATAGCCATTTTGATAATACTAAGTATTTTTGAAGTGAAACAGCACATCTACATTCCAAAAAAAATGAAGTCTATAGCAGCAGATGTCAAAGCATGACTTTGAATGAAAACATCTCTGATCATCATACAGGCATCACCCTTTGTATGAAAAAAAAATGTTTTACAGAAGAACTGCATATATCTTCCTCACACATAGATATATGTATTTCTGCAGAACTTATCTTCATGAGTTATGGAAAGTCTTCCTTTCTTATGGAGGAAATATTTGAGTGGCTATAGCCAAAAAAGATACATTGTCCTTAACACCAAATAACTTTATTTGTAGTATTTAATTATTTTACCATTCTGCAGATTCATTCCCCCCCTGCTTCCTTCCTTCCCATACATACATTTCAACCATCATCCTCATTAAAAAGAAACCGAGAAGTCCTTGACTTACTCTAAGCGCTACTTAGCGCAACAAAATGTCAGTGTGTTATCAACACTATTCTCATAATAAATCAAAAAACACCTCACTGTATCAACTATTAGGGAAAAAATAACTCTATCCCAGTAGTAATATCCTAACTACTACTACAAATAGTAATCGCCATGGACAACCACCATCACAGCCCCCAGGGTAAGCCCGTCAGTGTGAGCAAAATCACTTGTGTAAACAAAGACTGCAAGCAGGCTGTGGGAAGGGAAAGGAGGTACCACACCCCCTGAGAGGACCTGCCACAATGACAAGTGCCACATTCTCTGCAGCCTGGTCTCCTAGCATCTCCTCTTGCACCTGTGTGAGCTCTCTCCTGCAACAGCCAGTTCAGTCACCTCTTCACCCACCTCAAGAGTATAAGAGTGTGACAGCATTTTATTGAAATAGGTGTACCCTAAATAAAGGATTCAAATTTTTCTTCCTTCTGGGAAACATTAACTGAAGTAGTAACTTTAATTATTATGCAGTCCCTATGTTGTAGGCAAATTATTTGTGTCCACAGTAAGACCTTTAGGCACATGCATGAAACCCCACAGCCTAAGGACTCCAACAGGCTGTACAGTTCACTGCCTCTTTGTTGCTATTGTAACTCTCTTACCTAATCCTCTAACAATGAAAAACCCAGCACATGTGCCTCATATTTTTGTGTATCTTCAGGCCCCTTTGACCTACTTCATAAGCAACTGCAACCAGCACACTAATAGCAGAAGAGCTTTCTGCTGGCTTCACACAGTAGTCATTTTCTAGAGAACCACCAGTAGAGGTGACTGCACTCTAGAGTCCCCCCCCTTTTCTGCCACGCCATACTAGAAAAACTAATAACAAAGAAATAGTAACCTGGAAAGAGTAAAAATCTTATTTCAAGAGAGGAGGCCTTCAACTGTTTGACAGTTGAAGCATCACTGCTGATCCAGACTCACTGCTGTTTAAATCTTTCTCACCACATGCAAGTAACCAAGAGAAGCACATAAGAATGCACAAGCCAAAGCTGCATGTGGTCAAACACTTGAAGGATTGTTACAACAAGGACAAAATCTCTACTGTACTCTCTACCTACTGGAGCACAAAATTCTCTGCATCAGATAGAGCAGACTGCCAGCTGCTCTAATTCCCTGTTCGGAATGAAAGCAAGAGAACCTGATGGGACAAACCTGCAGCTCAGTTTCAGAAGTACCGAGCAGACTGCTTACATCTTTCAAAAAACTTAATGCACTTCCCAGCATCTAGACAACTTTTTTATCATTTAACAGATAGAAATAACTGCTGAAAGAAAGCAAACAAAAATCCACCTCAGGCATTTTAGAAAGTTTTCTAAGAGCAGATGTTATTTTCTAGCGGCCAACTGCCATGTTATCATTGCTTACTTCAACAGGAGGAACAAGAGCTGATACAGCCACTCCAGGGCTACATCCTAATTAGGGTGATTTAGGCCAATCTTGTGCAAAACATATTTGCAAGTTTCTTTAACATGGCCTTCTTGCCCCAGAATGAAACTCATCCTACCTCTCCCTCTACCTCTAAATTCAGGGACAAACACTTCCTATTTTCAGCACAAGAAAACATCATAAAGCTCTCCTTTGCAATAAAACACACAGGTACTTCGGCAACCTTGGAAAACTCCAGGAGGGAAACCAGACCACCCACACGTTAAAGTTCTACACAAAGTTTCCCTTGCAGATGTGCAGTCCTTTTCCATAACAGAAAATGGGTTTTATGAGTTAGAAACATTGATCCTCACCATGCACAGTTCATTTGCTTCAGCAGGCATATAAAAATAGGAGGAGACAGAGGTCAATGGTTAGAAGTATGTCATATTTTTTAATGATGAAAAGAAAGATACTTTGATATCTCACATAAATGACTCCATATGTTCCTCAGAAAGTCTTCTGAAGGCAGCCAATAATATCCAGAGTCAGATACATTATGTTTTGTACATGGAAAGGGAAAGATGAGCACTTTACACCTAACATACTAATATTTTACTTGTGGTATTTATTCATAAATGAAAACAACAGATTCAGAGAGATCTCAAAGCAACTGTTGAAATGGCTTCATACCACCAAGAAGACTTTCCAGCACACTAAGGCAAAAACCATTTCAACCCTTTCCCTAAATCTAAATAACATACAAAGAAACCACGACACCAGGTAAGTATTGCTCACATTTAGTTCAGGTATCCTACTCTTCATCATGATCTTTTGAAATTGTGGATTACAAAACTAATCTTCCTTTAATGAGGTTTATCAGAAAACATCATTTGAATACTTTAAAATTAATCAGAAAAAAACATTAAATACCTCCAGATGTACTAGATGTAATTAAAAAAATAACAGTGCTTCATGTTTCTGCTTGAGAAATAAATAACTAATGGCTTGACAAATCTTTCAAGATCCAGTCAGAGCAATCACCCATTCACTAATGTCATCCTTTGAACTCCTGCGAGCTCTGCCAGGTTGTGCCAGGAATGCACTGGACACAAAAGCTACCACAGAGCATCTTCAGGTATAGGGCAAAAAATACCACACAAAACAGAGGAGAAAAGCAATGGCAGCACCTAGCTCAAATTAGTCATCTTAAGAGCGTTCCCTGCTGTCAACCACCTCAGACTTACACAATTTCCATTTGTGCATCCATATATTACAAATACATCTGCAGCTATAAATAACTGAAATAGCAAATTCAAAGGGAAGAACTTGTTTGATCTTAGTCTGATACTCCTAGGAATACAAAATTGTCACAGTTACATGTATTTACTGTAAATGAATACCAAACCAAAACACAACAGAATTTGGGCCTCTGCTCTGAACTTAATCAATTCTACCCAAGAAAGAGAGAAAAGAAGTTTGTAATTGTGTAAGAACCAAAAGCTGCACCACCTTAGTTTGGACATGTTGCAGTCTATAATCAAAATGGCATAATTTTGGTAATTACTTTGGAACAAAGGTTAGGACAGCCACAATGATGCTCCCTGGGACACAAAGCTAGAAGGAATTGTCATCAGAAGTGGATTACAACTTGATCAATGGAGAACTGTGGCAATGCTGAGGATTAGAATAACAGAAATGAGATGCAACTAACTACAAAACTTCACACTGAGAAATCCTCCCTAACAGAACACGAGCTTTCCGCCTGGGAGAAACAGATTGATAACAAGTCCATATCTAGATGAAAATCAATGTTAAAAAGGCAAACAGGAACACAGTGTGCCTCAGGAAAGTTACTTCCAAGTGGAAAAAGGAAGAAGTAACACCACGCAAGCTTTGCGTGAGGTTGTATATCAAGTACTGTGCAACATTATTGTCCATTTTTCCAGAAAGTAATTCACCCTTTAACGGGCACAAGAGGTGTTACCAGCACCATTAGAGGAAAGGAGGAAGTCCTGCTGGAAACTAGAAGTGTTGTTTTGGGGTTTTTTAATGAGAAAGGGCTACATTGGCTTTTACAGGCTCATAGAAACAAGAGTTACTTAAACTACGAAAGGACTGTGGCACAAAACCAAAGATAAATAAAGATGCCAGAGCAAAAAGTTGGGTATGAGAGGAATTTTCTAAACATCAGAGCAGTGTTGTTTGGAGACAACTTTTCAATAAGAATGCAGAACTAAACAAATCTACCTTGTTTTAAAATAGTTATTAAATTGATTATAGGAAATAATTGCTTTCAGGAATGGGATTGCAGGGTCTTACCCTCCTGTATACCTAGCTTTTATTTCTGTTTTACACCCCTCATATCTCTAGCTCTATCCTAGAGAAATACTAAAATAGCATTCTACAATTTCATCATTGCAGTTTGGCAGCTGGACAACCTACCTGATATTATTATTTTGCCCAGTAAGCTGGTCTCCATAAAAACACCCTCAAACAGAGAATTTAGGAACAAGCCTATAAGCTTTATTTCACAGAATGTGCTGAGTTCTAAGAGACCCATCAGGATCATTGAGTCCAACTCTTGGCCCTGCACAGCACCATCCCAAAGAGTCACATCCTGTGCCTGAGAGCATTACTCAAATGCTTCTTGAACCCTGTCAGGATGGTGCTGTGACCTCTTCCCTGGGTAGCCTGTTCCATACCCAACCAGCCTCTGGGTGAAGAACCCTCTCCTCCAACTTCAGCCCCCTGACTCAGCTGCAGGCTGTTCTCTCAGGGCACCACAGAAGAAAGGTCAGTGTCTGTCCCTCCTTTTCCCTTCAAAAGGAAGTTGTAGACTTCAATGAGATCTCCCCTCAGTCTCCTCCAGGCTGAAGAGACCAAGTGACCTCAGCCACTCCTACCATGTGACTTCCCCTCAAGGCCCTTGGCTTATCTGCATTGTTCTCCTCTGGATGCTCTCTAATAGCTTAACATAATCTCATAACTTGTTGATTTCTTTATGGATCATGAGTATTCTTAGAACAAAACACAAGGGCAGAGATTTCAGCTGCAGGGCAACACCCACCCCATCCAACTCCCTGCATAATCTCATGCTGCTGTTCAGGTAACACCAGGTGTTAAAAGACCTGCCCCAAAAAGTTTAGCCACTATTACTGTTACTACTAGTGTTGACAGCTGACTGCTCCATCTATACCTAAAGAGACAGAGCAGGGACTCAACACAAGATCATCACACACCCAAATCAGTCCTTCCCCTAACAGCTCAATCAACACAGAGGCATCAGTTGGTACAAAATGCACTAAAGAGCCACAGCTGCCTCAGAGCTACAGACATTAATCTCCACTTCAATAAAACTACTTCAGATACTTCCAAAATATTTATCACCAAGTTTTTTTCTTTAACTTGTGCTCTCTCCATTATTTTCAATCTGTAAATAATGTATGGTGATCAGCAATTAAAAAAAAAAAAAAGAAAAACTAACTTGTATCAAGAAAACATTACAAGTTTGCAGACTCCAGATGAACAGGGCCAAAGGGGTGAAAAGTCTCCTCAAACACAACACTTTGTTTATGCCATTGAAAATATTAATCAAACTTGGCATTGGTTCAGCATTAAATTTTTCTTTTACTTACAACTTTCTTCTCTTGACACCACAATAACTAACAAACAGAAAAAAACCCCAGCAAATTATGCCACATCATCTTGAAGCTCCAGTTGAATTTTAAAATTCAAGTGTAAGAAGACAAAGTCAACAACTTCTGAACAGGCAGGTTTGCTGATATGTGCTATTAAAAGCTGCTTATTTCAGTCCAATTCAGGCAACACCAAAAGAGTAGGTTTGATAGTGTTCAGAGCCTTTCCAGTAATTACAGATCTAGAACCACCACAGTGCAGTTTACTATTCAGAAACAAACAGCTCAGCCCATACGCTTATCAAAAGGGAAAATAGAGGTAAGTTATTTTAAACAGCATACCAGATATATCCAGTAGTAGAGGTATATATAGGACGTGGGTTGTCTCCCCCACCCCAAGCCTCTAATCATGTTTTCCCTCCACTGAACTGTTGCCACAAAAATTCCTAAAATGTCAACAGCCCTAACATAGAGGAAAAAAAATTGAAACAAAACATCTTAACCACAGTATTGCAAAGGTTTTGGTGTCTGGGCAGATGCCCATGACAGAACACTGCTTTCACTCATAGCTTCAGCCTACAAATGCTCCCATAATACTACTGTTTGATGCACATATTTTCAATGCTTCCATAGAATGGGTTTAAAAATCCGACATCTGCAAAGTTCAGAAGAAAAGACAGCCCTCCAAGGGAACCTGGCAGTACTCAATTCAAGAAGTTTGCTGTAATCAGGTTTCACCAACCTAAATAGCATCTCCAAAATTCAAATTCAGTTTAGCACCTCCAGTTTTTGTAAATGCCATTTTCAAGTTTTGCAAAATGGACTCAGTCATTCAGTGTAACAGATTACTTGAATTTTAAATTCCCAGTTTTATTATCATCACAAAAAAACCCAAACCCGAGCAAACATTTACCTTTGCATTCAGGTGTTAACACAATTTGAAGCAATGTGATGAAACCATCTAGGACACATGGGACCTGGTATCATAATCAAGGCCAATCCCTTGCTTTTTGACAAGCAGAAGATTTTTTGTTTAAAAAATTCACTGTTGTAGGCTCCCAACATCTGCATCTATCCAAAGTTAAATGTAACTAAATACAGTTTACATATTCTATATTTAGCCAGCACATGGCTTATTCCACATCTCACAAAGTGACCCAGCAAGTCTGTTCTGTGGCTTGTTAGTTTGCCACTGGAAACTCCATGACTTAGGATAGGAAGGAAGAACCTAGTGTGTTTCAGGACTGATGCAGGCATCCAGGTGTTGCATCCATCCTCTTGACAGCATCCTCTTCAGCCCCCAAAACCAAGAAAATTGTCAACTGCTTCTAAACTCACTGCAACATACAACTTATTGTCACACACCCCCATAAAAGGCTGATGTAGAGCTATGGGGTACTTCTCCAAATGCAGTCGGTGCCATTCTGAGAGGCACTGGCTGGCTGTCCAGACTCTCAGTCAGAGCCCAGAACAGACAGGGAACCTTTCACAAGAGGCACGAGCTGTTTTGGAGGAAGGCCAGGATCTTGCATGTAGCTTAGGTCTACTGTTGGCAAGACTGAACAAACACTTTCTGGTCAATAACCCACAAAGTCCTTGTGTGCTTCCTCTCACAGCCCTGAAGACATTTTTGGTGCTCATGGTAGCATTCAACAGTGGAAGAACTACACACAGCCTACAACATCTCCTGTTACTCTGCAATAGCCAGCAAAAATTACTCAGCCCCCATCCAACTAGTATTATTCAGCCAACATAACTCAATACTTTAACTCAATACTTTAACAGATAATACTGATTACACTATTCCTAAGCAAGTTGTTGGCACTACCAGAAAAATCACAGCTCTGACAGGCAACCTCAGTCCAACACACACCACAGGTATACTCCAAGGGAAGCTGGCTTTCCCTAGCACCCATCGCTCTTCTTCCAGCTCTACAGGATATGCTCACCAGCCACCATGACCAGGACATGGCCCACAAGAAGATATGGCACAGCATGTCTAAAACAATATTCTGCTCAATATTCTACTCTGTTTATTCTGGTCTTAAAACATTTGTAATTTTTTCCAGCTGCTCAGTATTACTAGAAGCTTTACTACAAAAATCTGTATTACATTATTTATATCAGTTCACAAAACTTAAGAGCTTTCTAATTTGTCCAAGATGTACCTAGCCCAGGAGCCATCCAACTTCTAGAATGTCAGAAGAAAACAACTGAGTGCATACTAAAATTCAGGAACAGACAAAATTCCCAAATCACTACAGTTCTAGAACACTGAAGTAACAGAAAACAAAGAATCTGAAATAAAATATTAATAAAGCTAAAATGCTGTAATTTCTGAAAAACCTTCAAAGCTTTATCTTGCTGCTGCCAACTTTCTCTTTTCCTTTTCTTCAACGTTGCTTCAGTGTAACTTTTATGACTGCATCTGCCATTATAACATTTTTAAATACTTTTCACAGAAAACTAGAAGTGCACAGTAATCAGGTTGTTTTTTCCCCTATGACTAGAATTCAGAGAAAAAGACTTACTCATTTTCTTTCTTCAGATAATACTTTCTGTATTCATATAAGAAATGCAGATTTCCTATGAGGCATAGTACTAAAATAAAATTACTAGTTTTGAGTCTTTTGTAATTGTATTTTTTTCCTCTCTTCCTAAACTATCAAATGCTGCAAATCCAATGGTACTGCAAGCACAAATGATGGTGCTAATTAAAAGTAAGTTTACCTTAAATACTCATTTTGTCCCAAACTACCATAATCGTGATCTCAGAAGACTCATTTAAGACACTGTCAATTGAAATACACTTTCAATTAGGTTTACAATGCATTGCAATGTTCACAGAAGTCATTACTAAACCCAGATGCCTATGTTCTACATATCCCTTGAAAGATTTATTACCAATGACCAAGTTAACACTGCTTGTTCATCTATGGGGGAATTTAAACGTCTTAGGTCAGACAAAGTGTCCCCAAAACTACACTCCACGATGAGGTCCACTGTTCTGACCACAGGGTGCCTCACAGCCAGTGCAGCAAGGCTAGGGACAAACTGCTTTCCTTGCTGCCACCTTCCCATCAAGGAAAGACTTCCCAGGAGCAAGATGTCAGTGAAGGAGCCGACAGATTCTGGCTCCATGTTATTGTCCCTGTGAAAAAACAATGTACAACATTATTTTGTATGCTTGGCAACAGCAACACCCAAGTTTCTAAAAACAGCAAACAAGTTGCAATTGTCTTGCCCTTGAAAATTACCAGGTTTTATGCAGAAAACAACACACCATACGCTCCCTAGAAGAGTAAAGCCTACTCTCTCAGTAAACCAGAGCTTTGTAACACGAACCCAGAAACAAGTCACCTCTTAAGAAATCAAAACAATACACTACACTTTTTTTTCCTGAGTAAAAAATTATAGTCATACTACCTAGAAAATACAAGTGTTACACCCTTTCTAAAACACAGTCCACTTGCTAAGCCATAACAAACAGGAAATAAAGGCTCTTGGCTTGATGCAAACAAAGCATTAAGGCTTATTTTTATGGAGTTCAAAAATAAGATACTCTATCATGTGTCATCTGGAGCAAAACACAATAGCAATAGAGACAAAAGAGAAGTAACTGAAGGACATTTTACTACACAAAAACATAGAGTCACTTAAAGAGTCACTGGAGTCAGATTTTATGGCAATATTGAATTTATATTCACTAGAACAGTTTGTCATAGGTTTCTAGTGGCTAACAAATTTCAATCCCTGTGACAAGCTTTATGTGTTCCAGTGAGATATAGAATGATATCTGGCACAGCACAATGCATAGAAAAAGCTGCATGAATGCACACCTTCATACTTACTGCTCTTCATACTCATCACTTTAAATTGTTTCTGTTAGTGTAATTGACCTGATTTTAGCCACCACTTGCTATCTTATCTTGTGTCTGCCCCATGCAGATTCAGCTCCAGTCCCACCTGAAACATGACACACACACTATTTGCTCCCTTATGAGGGAGTCCTACTACCCGTAACATAGAAGCCCACCAAGCAGAAATATTTTATTAGGTACCTGTGACCTATTTCTAGATGGTATTCCTCAAAACCCAGGTGAACCAGGCACAGGACTTTTTTGGCCAACATGCACTGACCAAGTAGACTCAGAGATGCTGTCTGCATAATACTAGACCTACAAACCCTATTCAACAAACACTGACTGCTACAGAAATTTGTAAGAAATGTTAAAAGTACAAAGGTAAGAAAAAAATGTATGAAGTTACTTTTAAAATCAACATGCTGCTATGGGTTTTTTTTTTTCCTTTCTGAGAAATCCATAATCCTACAGATCCCTTAGAAAGGCTTACTTACACATATAAAAGTACCCCAAAATATATAATTCTAGCCTGAAACCAAATACCAGAGGAGTTGAGGCGGGTGCTGCTGCCTTTGAGCTATGTTGTTTTTCAGAGCGCAGCTGTTCCCTCTCTCGGTTCTGTTTGTACATTAGCTGGCAGCTACAGTCAGCTGCATTTTTTAGAGAGAGAGAAGGATTTTGATGAGAGTCCAACAGTAAGCAGTAGTTATTTGTTCTCTTTAGATCATGGGGTTTTCTTAACTGTTAGTAGTCACTGTCAACTACGTGATGACAATTCCAATATATTTCAAAATTAACAGACCATATTGATATTTACTTTTGGAAAGCCAGATTCAAATGAAGATCCAAGATTCAAATTATTTCTTTAACAGAACAGCAAAAGAGATATTCAAAAATTCCTACAATTTCAAACATTCCTCCTTGGAGCTTTAAACACCATTAACTTTTTGGAATACCATTTGATTCACAGTTGTTTCTCTAGATACTTGTTCATGTGGTGCAGAGAATAGCACACTGACAGAAATAAGCTTAAAACTTCAGTAATTTCTCATTCTTCCCTACAGCTATAAAATGTACGTCTTTTGTAATTCTTGTCTATCTAAAACAAAAGTTTGCATTTAATAATCATGAACATTATGTCAAAACCCTTTCTTCTTTCTGCTCTCAAACACTCTTTTCAGGATATAGGTGCCAGGTTTTCAGCATTAGTTCTGATAAGCACTGCTTCTACAACATTGCTCTGATTACTTAGATTTTCAACTTCAAACTTCTCCCTCCAGCTTCTAAGGAAATTACAATCTAATTACAGCACAACTAATTTAAAAGAAAAAAAATCTCCCATGTGTAACAACAAGAAGTCCCATCGGCATTTTTTGAAATAGTAAAACTAAGTCACAGTGTAAGGTGCTGTATATGTATTAAGTAGAGCAATTTTTAATTTGTCAAGAAATCCTTTGTCCGATTGCTGATGCTCCTGCCTTCCCAAAAAGGGGTAGAATAGAAAAGCAAACACCGTGGTTAAGGAAACGCTCATTGTGAGTGTATCAAAAAGCTGCCATCTCAAAATGCTAAGAAACTACTAAGGAAAACTTTGGCTAACAGGGAAATTTCCTATTACTTGCAAAAGCCTGTATAGTTCCACAGGGCAACAAAGCACAGCCTTGTAAAAATGGCATACAAATCTACAGCACAAAGCAGGATTTAATATTCAATTTACAGTAGCAATGTTTGTCTTTACTCCCAACTCTCTTTATCACCACTCTTTACTTTCAGAGCAGAGCTTTAAAGGGCTGCTGGCCGAGGTGCAGTACCACAGTTCCCCCTCCTTCTCAAGGAGACCCTCTTGGTCTGGCTTGTGCTTACATTAGCACCCAGTCTGCAACTGAGGTTTGCATCAAAGGGAGTGAAAAAAGCAGAAAAACGTCTAATTTAATTCTGAAGGAGGACAATGCACCCTACTAAGATGTACATTTTGCATGGCCTGCAGCTAAGAGTGAGTGTCCCCACTGCCAGGTGGGGCAAAATGTTTTAAAGGAAAATGACACAGGCCCCTCATCTGAGAATTGCTACCCTCTTGTTCAATCTACTTGATTAAAATTTTACCAGACAGGTCCCTTTCTGCTGAGGTCACAAGACATCTTTTAAGTATTCAATCCTTTTTACTTTCCTTTATTTCCTAGTTTTGGGCTGTTGATTTTTTTCAGAACTCCTTCACCTGTCATCATCCAGTGGTGATTCAGCAGCAGACTCCATGTTAAAGGGTGAGAAGTGACTATCCACTGGTGTGTCCTACTCAGTTTTTTCAGAGGTTCAGGCAATCAGTAAGCAACCCAGTGGGGAGAGGTGCATCACCTTTTAAAAGTATTTGCTATCTGTTTACATGGAGACTATCACAATAAGACTTCCCTAATCTATTTAGATACTTGAGGAAATGAGAGTGGGCAAAATGAAGAAAACCCAATTAAATGCAATTATATACCTCGATTCTATGTCTTAAATTATTCAAATCAATTCTTTGTCAACTTGCAACATCACAGCAGCCATTAAAGTTCTGCAAAGATATCAGAGTCTGCCTTGATCCTTCAAAGATTTCCTTTAAAACTTCTTCAGAATCTCTTTGCCTGTTGACAAGATCTACTTAACACACACAGTTAGAGGGGAACTGTAGGAAAAGGAATGCACAAGTATTCAAATTACTGTTCCTTCACTCCAGCAAACAGAAGTGCTGCAAAAACCAAGAAAATTTCCTTTACATAGGAATGCTTACCAGTGCCAAATATGAATGTCATTTGAGTGAAGGAAAATCTCAGAGTATTGCTGCTCATCTTAGTAAATAAATTAACACAACAGCTCTCAATTCACATGCAATTTTAAGATCAGTTTGCTCAATTTTTTTAGAAGTTAATCTCTAATTGAAAAAAATCTTTGTTTTCTTTTGTCTCCTTAAGCTTCAGGACTTCCATCCTTGGCACAGCCACCTGAATTAGATCCAACTTGCCAGAGGTATCAATTTCATTGAAACAAATCTGCTTCAACATTTTTCACTTGGAAGAATTAGACCATTCCTTTGTAAGATAAAATCACATTGCAGTAAGAAGGAAAAAACCCAACAAACAAGCAGGCTAGATTCTGTCTATCTTTCACTAGGAGACTAAGGCATCCTATCTTTTGAAGTTAATACATCCTAGAAGCACAATGGATTTACTGTACTACTTCCCTGTTCTAAGAAACTGCTCTCCTACTGACCCAGAAGGGAAAACACACCACAAAGGGGAAAAAAAGCAATTGTGCTAAAAGTGGTAAATGATAACCAGCATTGCTAAGGAGCATTCTCTTCCCAGCACAACCATATGCATTCTCTCTTGGAGTAGCTATCCATTCTTTTTCTCCCTAACACTCAGACATCATAAAAGACTCTTTGGAAAAACTTATTTCTGTCAAATACATACAGAACCTAATAAAACATCATTTCTAAATGTTTTCAGCTACAGTATGTTAGAAGCATACATTATCCTGATTCCTAGGCTCAAGTCCAACAGGATATTTAATTGTGCATAAAGCAAACTCATGATTTTTTACCAAAGTCACTATTCATTTTTCTCTTCAGCCACTTGCTATGTCTCCTTCCTTGAGAATGACTCAATGCAAGACAACAGGCAGATCTCACACAGACACTAAAAGAAACCCATACAAAGGACACCATGATCAAGAAAAGTTTGAAGCAGCATATTCCACCTTCTAGCCTACTACTTAGCAAGTAAGATTTGTAGTGTCTAAAATTATACAGTTAGCAGCCAGGTATTTACCTTTCCTTCTGCAACACAAAAATCATGTTCTTACATGTTAATTAATCCGTTCCTAGAAAATAATTTTCCAGAGTCCTGGAAAAAGAACATCCTAGTCTTACAAGTGATTCATAAATGTGACATGCAATTTTGACCTATCAATCTCCTTCACACTGAGACTGACACAAAGACCCAAACTCTGTTCCTAGAATTGGCACTAATCAGCAACATATCTGTCATGTTCCACACCTGACACTAGAGTTGAATCTTCGCTCCTACTCCTAACCAAGTTTCTAAAAGGACAGCACATGCCATGAAATCCCAGGCACACAGTCCCACTGCACAGTGGGGCAGGAAGGCACCTCAGCAGAGCCACCTGTCCATTCCAATCCCCTGCTCAGAGTGGGGCCAGCCAGACCAGGGATCAGGAATTGTTTTGCATATCCTGGGGAAACCTGTGTTGGGGTTCAATCACCCCTGCAGGAAAAGGGGTTTCTGATGTTTCAGTGGAATCTCCTGTATTTTACTCTGCCACTTCTGTCTCCTGTCCGGTCACTCTGGGTATTAATGGGAACAATCTGGCCCTGGCAATGGGTCTTCCTTGCCTGGGGTTTCTGAAGGCAAATCTCACCAGTAAAGGCTGAGGTGTAGGTGGCTTTAAGCACCTCAGCCTTTTCTGAGGCCCTGTTCAGCAGCAGCCCCTCATTCTCCTCACTCTTGCTTTTCCTGCTGATATGGTTGTAGGAGCCCTTCTTGTTCCCCTCTGCATTCTTTGCTAGATTGAACTGCAGGTGGGCTTTGGCTGTCCTAAGCCCACCCCTGTATGCTCAAACAACGTCTCTGTACTCCTCCCAGGGTGAACTCAATACAGAGCTTACCAGAAAGCCATCAGTGAGCTTCACTTGCAAAAAAACTCATGAAAATATTTAAGCAGTTGGAAGCACAAAGAACATTCCTTGCTGCCCAAACTCCCAAATTGCAAGAGAAGGGCAACCAGAACAACGAAAAGTTACTTTCAACAGCACATCATACCAATTTCTTCATAGGTCCATTGGCAGATACCATGATACATAGATCCCAATGTAGATACATTGGTATCTACATTCAACCTGGCCATTTCCACCTTGAGAAGAACTCGTATGAAACACATAGAAAGCATTTTGGAGCAATCTACTGAGTTATTTAACTCTTCTTATCCACAGAACTTATTAACTACTCCAATCCTTGCTCAGTAATAGCTATTACCAGAGATGCAGGAGAAAAATCAAAACTGTCTCATCCGAACCTCATGGATAAAGGAGATCCAGTGGTAGGTGTTTTAATTCTTTATATCCATTCCTTATTCATTTTTACTTTACTAGGAGGACACAAATTCTCAAGCAAGGTCAGGAAGAAAGATGAAAAGGTTTAAACAATTCATTACATCTGCTTCAGCTTCATGTCATGCATGAAAAGGGGCATCCTTACCATGTTGATAACACTATGTGTAACCTGGAATATTATTCTTATATTCACACACATGTATTACTGATCTTGTTTTCTCCAGAAGGAGACTATGTCTTATTTCTCCTACAGAAAAAGTCCTGTAGTAACACAGCATTTAAGCTCTGAATTACCTCTACACTAAAACACATGCAGGAAAAATATTACTATTCATGAAACAAATCTAGCATGCCTTCCTCCTAAGAAAGAAAATACGGCACTACAGACTGATCTCCAAATAAAACAAACAGAAGATAGAGTTACATAAATAAAATAATATTAAATAATGAAATGCAAATTCTAAGAAATTTCAAGATATGCCAGTATAATAACCCTACTTTGGTCATACACTAGTAATTCTAGTAAAAGAAAATAAATATCAGGCTCTACTGAACCGTAAGTCTTAGCAGGAACCTAACTTTTGTGTCACAGACAGACTGAAGTTGGTAAGGCTAACATAAGAACCATCAATGCAAACTCTGACTTTCATGGCCAACTGCAAACTTCCCCAATTTGAAACTATTTTTCTTTCCAGAATTAAGGCAGTAAAGCAATTCCTTTTCTTTCTCAAAGAAATTGCAATGAACGCAGGAGAACACAAAAGAACATTCCATGAGTTTATACTTTCATTAAACTGTTTTTTGTGGTTCACTAGTAAGAGCAGCTTCAGGAGTTTGAACACATTAGTGCTACCATCACTTTGTTCTAAGCGTCCATAAAGACATTAAAGGAAGGAAAGTGAAAGAATCCTTACTATTCTCCTCTTCCTTGTTCTTGCCTCCCACCTCCTTTCCCAGCTGAGCAGGAGCATTTGCCAAACCACAGCTATGACTGGCACAGATTCCAAGGCTCCGTGCAATAGGACCAAATGCAACATACAGGTTTGCACTAAGAAATCCCACTGCTCGTGTGGCACCAGGAACTAAAGGTTCCCCATTCTGCAATGAATGAACCATCCATTGGCCACTAAAGTAAAAGAGATTAATTGAAAATAGGACAGATGCCTTGCCAGACCCAGAGCAGTCAGAGATGAGGAGTGCAAACAGGCTAGAACAGAAATGAAGAATGGGTGCTTGGAGAAAGTATAAACCATACTTATGATGTTATTTATAGAGTATGAGTAAGGAAATATTTTTAACCAGGGCCATATTACACATTATATTTAGCTGAATAGCTAAACCTGTCATTTTTATCTCAGATTTAACTATATATTTAATCAGTGCACATTTCTTATTTTCTTTGATGTTGACCATATTCACTAAGGAATTGCCTGAGGCCACCACATTTATTTCTCACAACCATTAAATTTCAAGCTTGGATAGGGATCCAGAGTAGTCTGTGTGAAAATTTTCTGTTTCCAGGCTTTGCGAGCCAAAACAATCATGTTGCAAGAGCATCAGCCATTCAACTGATCTTCCTTCAGTTCCATTATTAATTTGTGTTTGTGGCATGGTAATGACTCTGTTAGAGTGCAAGGTTCTCTGGTCATTCTTTTCTTACAATGCAAAAATTACCTCAGAATTAAAAAAAAAAGTGGATGTACAATTTCAGTTAAAATAATCAGAGAGCTTAACAGATGGATGAAATTCTCTTGAGCAAATCACCTCCCTTGCATTATGAACTCCTTTGTATTAAAAATATTTTTGTCTTGAGACTAAGCAAGTTAAAGAAACATTTCTGAAGCTGACTATACAGCTTTCAAGCTGTGCTGTCTGTATAAAGCAGCTGTTTTAACATCAACTCGTGCCACAAAAACAACTTTTTCCACTCACAGTAGAGGCTTTGGTGAGCAAATTCCACAAAGGTGCTGAAGACAGCTGCAGAAAGGAGCAAGAAATATTTTTCAATAAGAATAGGTGGCACTTATCACTTGTCTGCTCCCCCAGTACTATTCCTGTCTCTCAAAAGCTCTTTTTAAGCAGAATACATTTAAAAGTATGCTTTTCTAGCTTAAATCAGGAAAGTTTTGCCCAGCAACCTCTGCTTCTCTCACCCCACTTTTTCTTTTCCCAGCTATCACTCCCTCCCACATGCTTCCCTGTCATTTTGAGAGTCTCAAGCCCAGCATACAGTTCTGCAGTAGCAGGCTCCCCTGCTGAGGGAAACAGGATTTAGAAAGACTATAAAATTCTGCTCCTCAAAGACAGGAAAATATGAGTTTCTATGCTGGGGCTGGATGGAGGCTCTGCTGGGCAAGAACTGCTCACAGTTGGGTAGACCTGTTTTCACACTTCCCTGAATTACCTTGTGCCTCAGAAATCCCCTCAGAAAAACAACTCCATTACTTTTCAGGAACACTGTACAGATATAAAGCTCACAAACTGAACAAACTCAAACCACCCCAACCAGGAGAGGCAGGCAAGTGCTGAAGAAAGGGCAAGCAGAAGCGTATCTGTGTTGCTGAGCATCAGTGTTTTGTTGGACATGGTGCACAGGTTTCTAGGAAAATCCCTGCCCTCCTAAGAGTGCAGAGAATCATAACCCTGTTCCTGATACTGCTATTAAAGGTACATAACCTCTCTATGTTCTTTAAATGAAATAAAAGTGTTAATAATTATCTTCCTCTTTGACATGCTAGATGAAAACTGAGGCATGAGGATAAAAAAACAGAGTTGTACACTCCTGTCAGTAGCAACTGAGTGAAGAGGAAGCAAGAAGGACACTTAGTAGCTTTTAGAGATGATGGAAAAATTTTCTTTGTTTAGGACACTTGAGCAGAAAATTTCTGGCTTGCCTTTTTTTTGGGGTAAATAATAAATTTATCATTTCTACAATAGCTCCAAACAAACAAGCCTAACAATGCAGCAGGGTAGTACAAAGGAATTCAGCATACAGGCACAGCTCTTATCTTGGGGATAGTTGGGTCCCCTCCCACCCCCAAGCTTTGGAACCCTCATTAAAATCTTTCCGAATCTCAAGCCCCTCTTGCATGAAGCATGAGCAGCACACACATCATCACTAAAGCCACAGCACATTTAGAAAGAGGGAGAGAAGTGCACCAGGCCATTGGGAGCCCTACCACATGAAAGCCATTGGATCCTCCACTGGTGCTACACACTCTGACACTGGCATGACATGCAGTATCCTTGAGCCAGCAGAGCAAAGAGGGGAGTGGCAGTGTCACAAGCACCTCGATGAACTTGCTGCACACAGCTAACTGAACACCTCAGCACAGTAATAACAAGATCCCCTTACTGCCAGCCTCAGCTGTATTTGAGCTGGGGTCAGAAGGTGAAAGATACTATATGCTATTTAAAAGCCTTTCAGCTTCTAAAATCCATAACCAAAGAGTTGCAGAGCAAAAAGAACTGAAGCTGTCAGCTGTTTCCATGTAGCATAATGCAAAAAAGAGACAACTGCTGAGCTATAAAGAATCACAGAGCTTTGCCAAAATTTGCTTCATTGATTAGATGAGACAAGTATCAGATTCAAAACTAGACAGGGAAAATGCAACAGGCCTAATGAAGTAAGGCTGTTCATCAGAAGATTAAATAACTCATGCTGAATTTGACTGACTACACAGAAAAATACAATTGAAAATATCATTGATGTAATAGGTATTGATATTAAGTAATAGGTTTGCTCATTAATAATGAGGTAAGGTAGAAAGCCCACAGTTAGACAATGAAGCCTTTTCTATTTCAGCTTTCATTTAATCACACTTCTGAAAATCTCTACCTCACAAAAACAATCCTCCCCCACCCCCAAAAAAAGCCCCAAACCAAACCAACCCCACCCCCCCAAAAAAAATGCCTGAGATAAACAGGTGGTAAGGTTTAGGCTCCACTGCTTTGTTATTCATCCTAATTTTCTCATTGTGCTATCTCCCAACAGGCAACACAAAAGAAATCTGCACGTTTGTATGGGGAGTTCTGCTAGAAAAAGAACAATCAGCTGCAAACATGAAAGGAACTGAGAAGTCAGCAATTTCACAGCCTTTGCCTTGCAATATCTGCTGCAACATTTCAGATCGTATCAAAGCTGTTGCCGCTCACCATTTCCACGGAACTGCAAGAGCTAGGGAGAAACAAACATGGCACCAAATCCACCCATCAAGCAGGGATAGATCCCTCCATGGTGCTCTTCTTCCAGTGCCTTATGTAGTCATTATTTTATGCATCCTAAGCACTCAGTTTCAGTGACCCACTGACAAAAATTAATGACCTTTCTATTAAAAAATTTTGCTAGTGTAACTTCCCAGCTCCTCTCTCCCTGGCCCATCCTTCTCCCCTTTCTCTTTGGAAGCCTACCACTGGTCATCAACGAGTGTTTCTCAGAATAACTACCATGACAACTCAGATCCTTCCCACCAAAATCCAAGTATTTCTCTGTGCTTAAGTTAGGGATTCTGCCATCACAGACACATAAGAAGCTGAGCTAGTTTTGGGAGATACCACTGTCTCTCCCTGCTGACTTCAGAGGGAGCTTTTGAAATGAGGAGTAAAGGTCTTACAGACAAGCCATGTGCAGTCTAAGTCTTGCTTAACTTTTTCTAATTAAGATACTTGTCTGTCCCCTGCTCCCCCTATAGCTCTCTCCTGTTGAACATCCTCTTCTTGGCACTGTATTGCCCAATCTGAATGCAATTTCTACCTGTAACCTCACCAAATTTGTAGAGAGGAGGCATACCAACATCACCTCTCCAAGATCTTGCTGTGAATTTCACAGCACCCCAGTAGCCTTTTTCCTTACCTTTTAAGAATGCAAAGGCATGGGCTGCTTATGGGACACTTCTCAGATCCCATTTTTTTCTGATTTTCAATGCAGAGATTCAGGTGGCTCTTCTCTAGATGCAGGCCAGCAAAAGAGGCAAGAGCATTTGCTCTATGATGCAGGCCACTGAAGAAAGAAAATCTTGTTGAAGGAAATAGGACCACCAGCAATTCATGATTAGGAAATCACTATCTGCTAAACATGGTTTGGTGTTACAGAGGAACAGAGTAACAAAAGGACTGGGAAACTATAAATACAGGGGCAGGGGAAGGAAAAAGAGGTGCTTAGAAGGTAAGAGAAAAAAAATAAGACTGAACAAAGAGACAGCATTAAGTATGGTCAATATGGATGTAATCTCCTCCTAATTGTCATGAGATAAACAGAGGCATAAAGATTTATCAATTACACTAAACATTCACAAAATTACTGTCTTCTGAAATCCAACCCAAAATTCTATATTGTGAGATAATTCTCAAACTCTTTCTGAAATAACATCATAAGGCTGCCCATGCCCCAACCCCTTCAGGACTCATGCCCATTTCAACACAAGACACTGCCATGAAGGAAAAGCATAAAACTTCATAATCTGTATAGAATAAAAAAACCCACAGAACATTCAGAGAAGTTGTGCAAACTCTAATCTGCACAAGAACTTCCAAATCCTACAGTATTTTACAAGGTAAAAACACATCTAACTGGAATTTCAATTTCAAAAGCAAGCTTTGAAATCTGGGCTAAAACACCATGTAAAGATCTTTGAGAAAATCAAAGTATCCTCCAAAGACATCTGCCATTACATTCAAAGGCCAAGCAATGACAGAAGCCTCACCAGAAGCCTCACAATAGTCTCCAGCAATAATTAAGCAAAAGTTAAGAAACATTCATTTATTCTAACAACTCTGTTGTATGTATTTCAGAATAATCTATTAGTGAACTACAAGAAGAGCTGTAATGAGCAAGTCCTCTCCCAGAAACACCCAGAACACTCCACATCAGGAAAAAAAAAAAGAAAGAAAAGAGTGGAAATAATAAATCAAATCTCCTTGACCAGCAACTGTTAATCCAGGCACCAGCAGCTCATCTCCCAGAAATGTCACTTGCTAGCAGTTAGTAACCTTGTAAGAGTACAATGTTATGCTGGCGTCCTCTCTCTGAGGCAGCTACATTATACTGGACTAACCATCCACTTGATCAGCAGAAGTTTTCAAAATAAACACTCTCAGGGGTGCTGAAACATGCTATTTACTTATGGCAGAGACATACTGCTGCTTCACTCAAACAGGCACAGGCACTGTGATCTCCAGCCCGGTCTCCTGATGACTTCTACTCTGAATCATTAAGTATGATAAGTAGCAAGCCTTGGCAAGCATCCAAATGTCTATTTCTAAAGCATTAGTACTCAGAAACCGTAACACAAACCTAATCACTGCGCTTCCATGCTTGCAAACAAAGCCCAACATCCATTTTCAACACAACAGGGTCTGCTCCCTTCAGTGCAGCTTTAAAGAGCAAGAGAGTAAAATAAATTTCAGTCAAATAATTGCTCTCCACTTCCTATCCACCCATCCAGTCTCCAAACATCCTCTAACCCAGATTCTAAAACAAAGAAAAACAAATGCCTCATTATATAAACACAAGTTATGTTTGAAAATCTACTTGCCTGCTCACCAATAACGATGAGGAAACATTTCTTGGTGGAAAAAAAAATTAAAAAATCATGTCATCCCTTTCCACAGCTTTCACTTGGAAAAAAAAAAAAACAACACCAAAAAACAGAGAAAAAAAAAAAAAAGAAAAAGAAAAAACCCAAACCATAAGCTAAACGCTTGAGGAGCCACTGCTGTACCAGTTAGACTTGGTCTTTCAGGCAAGCACCTCTGCTGCCCAGGGAAAGGCAGTAGCAGCCCATCCCAGCTTGGTGATCCCTTCTAAGTTAATGTCAACAGGCTACAGAAAACTAACATTCCCAAAAAGGGCTGATCCTACTTGTATTGTGTCTGTAATAAACTGTAATGGCCTGGAAATGGCTCTCTCCCCTCACTGACGAGACAGGAAAAGCAGACAAATAGCTGAGAGGACCATGAATCTTATAGCAAGATTTGAAGAGGAACTTAATTCTTGCCAATTTCAAAAGGATTCTTGTCTTCCCTGCCCCCATGGTATGAATAAACAGCACCCAGACCACTGCACACCCTAGCTTCAAAACTTACTGGTCCAAGGAAAAAAAACCAAATACAGCACAGAAGGGGGATAGGAGGACCCCCCCTTGCACCCCAGTTCTTCAGGAGAGAAACCCAAACAGAAATATTCTCAGAAGTTATCTGACCCCATAACAATGCAGTGGCTGATTTTTCTAAGTGTGTTTCATACATACCCACGTGAGCACACAGAGTGGCTATTGACCTCTTTGGCTGTACTTGTAACAGAGGAAACCCAGGGCTTTCTTTCACACCACTGCAATTTAAAACAGAGTTCAGAGGGTCAGCAGCAGGTGCAAAGTCACAACTTCAAAAAAAAAAACCCTACAACAGCCTTGTTTGCCCAGTCCAAGATGAAAACAAACTCTTACATCTTACCTGAAACCTGTCTTTGCAGAGAGTGACAACTATGAAAACAAAATATCCAGGTCTTCCTGAATAGGTTACAGGAGCCAGAAGCTAACAATGTGCAACTACTTGCACATGAAACTATGAAAACCACCCTGAAAGAAGGGCTCCCTTATGTGCTCAAGATTTCTGTCCAAAACACATGGTGATGATCATAAAAAATACACTGGAGCAATTTCAGTAATCCTAGATTTTTCTTAGACACAAGAGACAGCAGACACACTTTCTATTAACATACAAATTTAAATGATGGGAGAGAAAGGACCAATTACCATCTGGAAACTGAGTGACAAAAGGATACCTGCTTAACCATTTTACAGAATATTCCTTCCAAAAATTCTGTCAAATCCAATTCCCTCTGTTATACCTTCATCATATGTTCTACGAACTTTGCTAAAAGACCCCTGTGCTTAAATAACAAACAAAGGATTTCCACTTACTGTCAACTGGTGATTTTGACATGTGCTACTGATTTCAAAACAGTTTTTATCAGGCATCAGTGTAGTAGAGTTAGCAGAGATGTTAATTAATCCCAAACCTCTTATTAGAGGTAAGGGGGAGAAAAATTAGAGAGCCCTTATTTTCCCCACAGAGCATGAAGTGTTGTAGCTTCTGTAGGAGTTACTTTTGCTACAGTGTCTCATTCTAGCACCCTTGAATGTTTATCAGTCTTTGTAAAACCCCAAGCAAAAGCAACATTCCTTCTCCCTAATTTGGTGTGAAAATATGAGAATCACTGCAACAAACACTTTTTTCCTCCTAACAGTCAATCCCTTTTGGCTGCATACTCTCCAATAGAGAACTTGCCATTCACTTAGGATGAACAAGGCTTCAAGAAACTGCATTTTTACAAATGAAGTCTAAGCAGCACTATGGGAAACAAGAAATAAATTATTTGGTAACTTCTGTGGACATGAAGACACATCAAAAAATTGAAGCCCTCTGTCAAGACTCTGGAAACCAAATACAATAACTCCTGAAGTAAAACTGAACAGAGACTGTGATAGCCAACAGTGGTGACACCCTTGAAAGAACCACTGACTTCGCCTCAGTCTCTACAGGAGCTTCCTTCTAACACTCTCTGCTTTATCTCTTTGCCGCAGCCAAAACCTGTGCACAACAGAAGGGTTTATCAAAAGCATCTTTTTCCTCTCAGAATTTCTGTGGCTATGACCACCACACTATCTCAGACTATCCTGCTCTGTCACACATTAATCTTCAAAATGTCATTTGGACAAAAAGGGGGTTAGAGAGAATTTCTACATGATTTGTTCAATGTCACATGAAGTCTGTCAGGGCAGAGAACTGAAGCCTCTCCCATCTCCTCTGGCCCAAGTGAAACATCCCATTTAACCAGCAGACTTGTTCTCACACAGGTGTATATACCACACTGTCATATAACCTGAAAGTAAACCAAAAAAATAAAAATTTTGAAAAAGCTGTAGGAATATTCCCTCTCATCAGGGACTGAATTAATCCTTTAAATCCCTTGTCAAATGCCAAAGTGGACAATAAGAAAAAGAAACATGTACACAGACACCTATATGAAATTCCTGATTCCCAGACTGGAGTCTGACTTTGAAAGCAGAAAATACATGCCTGAATAAAAGCTATTCAATTTTCCAAATATATTTAGTATATTATCACAACATATTCACACAAGCATTTTTTGCTATGACTTCACTGCACAGAATGTTTTAGCCAGCCAGCAAAACGTAATCCAGAGACCACTCAATCTTTTTGAAAGGAAAAGGCTTGAGGTTTATGACCTTGGTTATAAAATTAGTTGCATTTGGTTCTCCACAGAGTATTTCCTGACATCACCTTGTGTTAGGCAAAGCTTTGTTAATCTTGCCATCAGACAAACTGTAAGTGATGAGCAGTCTTTTAACAAAAGCTACTTGGAGATGAGGCTCCTCTTTTGTCTTCCAAAGCAGCTCACTTATAACTTGAGAGTTCAGTAACCTAAATGGAAGTCCAGACATACTTTATCTGAGAGATAATATGTATGGCTTTCACAACAGCAAAATGAGGAAGTTCAAAGAGGACAGAAAAGCTAATTAAGAAAGATACAGCTACATACAGACTTGTGATTTAGGTTCAGACCATCTCTTTTCAAAGCTTTTAGGAAGCAGATTCCAAACTGATCTTTCAGTTCCCTACAACGTTAATGAATTTTGAAATGTAATTAATTCCATGTGTATTGCAACTAAATAATCCTCTGAGAAGTCAGACCAAAATGAAAATGCTTTAGAGTACAGAAGAGTGGTCTCTTCTGAGAACAATAAGAAAAAAACCTTGTCAGTAAGAACATAACCTAGGCCTTTTTAAAAGCTCAGGCATCTCAGAAATGGGTACTGCGTCACCACGGTCAGCCTCACCTACAGACCTGACTGTCTTTCCTTGAGTGTGTTTCTCCTACTCACACACCTGAAGGCCTTCAAAACAAGTAAAGGATTCCTGATCCATGCATGTGCAAAACAAAACTGCATGAGACAACCCTTTCTGGCCATGTAAAGGCAGCATGCTGTCTACCTGTAAAAATAAAGCATGATGGGTGCTTCTACATTTTAGAAAAGCTTGCCCTGAAGAATTGTGTGCTTTACATTGTTCTAGATATAAATGTACTATTACCAGAATAAAAATCCCAACCAATTCCTCTCAAAAACTCCCTACTGTTGTCTCTCCCTTCTACAGCTTATAAAAAAATTTGCATACAAAACACTGACACTTAGATTAACTGCCTTCTTTGGATAGTCGGGTTTTCTTTTTTATCCCTCTCTTAATAGGTTAAGAAGAAAAAAAATCAGATAGGTAAGGAAAAAAAGAAAACAAAACCAAACCAAACAAGAAAATCCAGCAACAACACCCTACCAAAATAAAGCCAATTCACACTAGCTCGATTTAAATAAAAAGTTTCACTTGCTGTTTAGTTTCTAATATTTTGAAGATATTTGTAACAACCTCCCCAAATACTCAGATTTCCTTCTCCTTCTTTTATGGTTATATTCCCCGATGTGCCCAAAATAAACACAACTGTTGTTCTGACAACTGTAAGGCTACCAAGACATCTTGGCCAAAATACCTGAGAACTTCCAGAGTCATGAAGAGGGAGAGCAACACAGAAATTGTTTGAAGAACACAAGTGGGCACTTAAGACTTTTGCCTTGATAGGAAACCACAGGAAAGGCAACTTTCACAAGCAATCAAAGCCGTGTACTTATTGTACCGGCTCCTGGAAAGTTCAGCAGGAGAAATGTTTTAATTGACATGAACAACAAGTTTGCACAGCAAATACTGAGGATACAAAGGTTTTACATTTTTATTGGCCATTAGAGGGTTGCTACCAGCCCTTGGAAGTTCTCATTTCAGTAGTTTGAAGTGTGTATATCTCACAAGGCAAAGCAGAGAAGAATAAAGCAATGTAAAACCACTGCAGTTGCAGGGGAGTGGAGTCCCTAGTGCATTCCCCAAAAGCCACTGGGCTGTCCAAGATTTACGATTTGTGTCTTACTCATCTAAGGGAAGACTCTTCTCACTTCCTTCCACTGCTGGAGTTGGTTTTCAATTAGTGAGCCAGGATTACCTTGGCAGAATCAACAAGCAAGATCTCATTTGTGCAAATCCCAATACTGCAGTTCATTACTGGAAAGCCTGGCAGTTTTTAAACCTTCCTGGTTTTTGGGGCTCATTTTTGGTCCAGGACTGGTATTCACCCCCACATAGCAAATTTAAGCCTACTGGCAACAGATACACTTTCAAGTATCTTCCATAGTTTCTTCAGAAATAACCCTCATGTGCCTATGCCCTCCCCAATAATTTAATGCTGAAAACCAGAGTCCCTCCCGATGGGATGACTACAGTGGGAAACTTGAGCCCTGTCACTGTGAGCCACATCCAGAACAGACAGCAGAAACATCAGCCTTCCACAGACCTTCTGTACTCTGAATTACTGTGAGCTTGAAGTCAGAACAGGATAAATAACAAAGCACAGCCTCATATCTACTGCTCTACTCTCATTTGCTCGGGATGACTCTGCTATAAAAGAAATGGAGATGTCAAGTGGAAATACTGAATACAGCTATTGTCTACCCCACAAACTGCCATAATGTTTTTCCAAGATTCTCTCCAATCAGTATGGCAACCAAACAAAAGGAGGCATATATGGACAAGACACCAGAGAAGTCAGTCTGGGAGAGAAAAAAAAAATACTAATAGTCTGAATGTTATGCAAACACATTCATCTTCCCCACCTCCAAAGGAAAGTTAATAGAACTAGCAAACGTTCACACTTCATTCCCTTGAAAATAAATGTATACCTCCTCCACAGCATATGAGGCAGGCCTAATAAAAAAATTAAAGTTTTTCAAACCAAGGGTTTTCACACTGTCTTGATTTTCTTTTATGCACACACCTGCCTGATGCAGGCATGATTTCTGTCCAGACCACTACTGAAGTTTGGTGTTGTTGCTCAGGAACTTCCTTTCAAGTTCTGAGGTAAAAAAAATCCAAGCATTCCCCTCACAATAACATAGCTAAACATGACCAATGCACTGAAGTTTGCAAATGCAAACAAAAACTCTGAAGTCAGACAAGATGACCCCTCCCACACTATGGAGGGCACAAAACAGAGAAATCAATATTCCATTTAGGCTACTCCTTGGTTTCTGTAGATTTAAATACAATAAGGGAAACTGCAAACTTCACATTGCAAACATGGTTTACAAACTAACTGCTCATTTTTGTTTGAAGATGTGCATTTTAGCACCATAAATTGCAGGTTGGAAGGACTACAAGAGTTGCTTGTACACTGCATCTGTGGCTTCAGGGGGGGGAAAAAAAAAGTTGTTTTTTTTTTTAACACCATGTAACTTCCCTTTGCTGTATAAGACACACATTTACATGTACAGCTCTGGTAGCCAGCAGGATGGGATGCCCAATACCTATTCCTCCAAGCAGTTCTGTTAGCTCCCTGGAAGACAATAAGCCTTCTAGTTACAAAAAAAATATTGTTCCTAATTTGAAAGTCTTCCCAGCTGGATACCTAAAGGAGTAGTCACCACTCTACAAAATGAAAAAATAAAATGTTCAGCACAATGTCACTCACATGGATCAACTCTGACAACCCAAATGAAACTGCAGACCAAGGAGGTATAAAGTAACTCCATAAAGTTGCATGCAAACAGACACAAAATATATCCCACTTGTCTGCAGAGGCAGCAGCACCACTTCCTTAGTGGGTACTAGGACTCCAGCCAGCCACGAGGACCCTGCTTCCCTCTCAGCCACTAGCCTGGTACAGGATGTTAGCCAAGCCTGTAATTCCTTAACATCCCAGGTCACTCAGGCACAGAAAGGAAATTCCTACACTAATTCATGTAACAAGTGCAGAAGTTCATTAGCAGAGATTAATAGATCTGTCTGCTTTCTCCCGCAAGAATCCCAAACTTCAAAAGAACCCCAAAACGTTTTCAGTAAGACAACAATTCATCCCCAGGGGCTCATCACGTTCAGGCACACACAACAAAGGCTTTTCTGCACTTGCTGAGTACCTCAGAAAAATTACTATGACCCATTCTCCAAGATGCAGTGGTTTCCAAGCCTTTCATCTGCAGGCCTCAGAAGATTTTCCAGCAGACATGCAACTACTGGCTAGAATGGTTAGGGTAGTAGATCCTAGGTTTTTTTCCCCCATTCCTCAAAAGCAGTCAAAAGGCCACAAGGTGAGTAACCCTGCATTTCTTGCAGTCTATTTTCACCCAACCTAAGCAACATTTATTTCTGAAGAAGAGGAAAAATTTAAAAATTGACAAAAACTTTTGTCTGAAACCAGAGATTATGTTTAATCCCACTAAAAGTACCAATCAATTGCAAATAAAATCTTCTACCAGCGTGGGCTGTGCCTCTTTAGTCCAGAAAAGAGAAGACAGAAGGGATCTCATTAATGCACATAAATATCTCAAAGGTGGGTGCTAAAGGATGGTGCCAGACTCTTTTCCATGATGCCCAGTTACAGGACAAGGAGCAATGGCCATAAACTAAAACACAAGAAGTGGCAGAGCACTGGAACAGGCTGCCCACAGAGACTGTGGAGTCTCCTAGTCTGCAGACATTCAAAACCCACCTGGATATGTTCCTGTGTTGACCTGCTCTAGGTGACCCTGCCTTGGGATGAGAGGTAGACGAGATGATCTCCAGAGATGCCTTCCAACCCTAACAATTCTGTGATTCTATGGTGGAAAATTTGTCAGTTTCCTCTTCAGTGGAGGAATTTCTTCCTAATTGTAATATTAAAAGAAAAAAAGTCATTAAAAGTCAAGCCAAAATTGCTGTTGTGTTTGTGAAGTAATACCCAAAACATTTTTCTTTGCCTATTTTCACTTGAATTTTCACTGATTTTGTACAGCAGATTTACAGAATAACATTATCTGGAAGTGACTTCTGTTCTCCTGGTCCTATTTCCCCAAGAAAACGGGAAAAATTTACTTGGGCTGCTCAGAGGCTAGTGCAGCTGAGTTCTGAATATCTACAAACACATCCCAACCTCCCTGGGTAGCCTGTTCCAACACCTGACTTCTCTCACGTTGAATTTTTTTTTCCTGATAGCTCATTGGAATTTCCCTTGCTGCAACTAGTGTTTGTTGTCTCTTGTCCTACTGCCTCTCCATAGTCTCTCACTAGTTAACTGAAGACAAGGGATAGTTTTCCCATAAGGAAAAGCAACACACACACATAAGGCTGTATTCTTAAAATGTTCATAAAATATGGACACATAGAAAAGGATCTGCAGCTTATTTTTCTGAAATACATGAACTGTATTTTTGTTTGTAACCTAACATTGTCTCTTACTGCTTGTACCTCTGCAGCAAGTAGCACCAAAGCCTCACCTTCACACACAAGTAAAGCAGAGTGGCCAATGCGGTAAAAACTTACACCACAAATTATTCTGTAGCAATCCTCCTATATTGAGAAACACTCGGTTTTTGTTCCCTATTTCATATCACAGAATGGAACTATATGGTCTTTAAGGTCCCTTCCAATCTAAACCAATCTCACCGCAATGGGCAGGAAACATCTTCCACTAGACCAAGTCGATCAAATCCCCATCCAACCTGGCCTTGCACAATACCAAGGCTGGGACACCCACAGCTTCTCTGGGCAACCTGCTCTGGTGCCTCACCACTCTCATGGTGAAGAATTTCTTCCTAACAGCTAAACAAAATCTGCCCTCTTTCAGTTTAAAGTCATTCCTCCTTGTCCTACCACCACCTGAACTAGCTCTGCCAGCCTAAGGTACTTACTCGACCTCACGATAAACTCTTTTTCACAACTTCTCTGCTGAGCAGGGAAGCAAAATTTAGCGATGTGGACGCTAGCTACAAAGAAAAGCCACGTGAAAACTTGTGATCAGCATGAGGGTGAGAACTACAGCCCACAGTGGGGCTTTCTCCCGCTCCACCGGGGCTTACACGGGGGCACCTCCTTCGGGATTACGCAGGCAGCCAGGCTGGCAAGGCACCCCAGTGAGCTCGAGCGTTCGAGCGCTGCTGCACTGACCCTGCTAAGCACACCCCTCTCTCCAGACTCCAACCTCCTGCGCAAGGATGGATGCTTGGTTCACAAAGTGCATCTGGGGTTTTTCGTTTGGTTGGGGAGTTTTTGGTTTTTGTTTTTTTTTTGTTTTTTTTTTAACAGCATCTTCTGCTGTGGCCCATCCGCACCCCGCTTCTCCTCTCCGGGGCAGAGCACTCGGCGGGGAGGCGCTGACAGCTCAGGGCGGCGGTGCCCGAGCTCCCCCGGTGCGCGACCCGCGCCGGCGAGCGCTGCCCTCCGCTCCGCTCCTCCTCGGACCGACCTGGCGGCCGGAGGAGCCGGCACACCGCCCTCTGCCACGGCCACGGGGCACACAAAGAGCCGCCCGCGGGCGCACAGCGCTACCGGGGCTGAGAAATTCCCGAGGGGACTCCGCTTTGGCCAGCAGGAACTTGTGGCGGGGCGCGCCCCACGCTCGGCTCTCGGGGCGCCGCGGCCGGTCCCACTCCGGTGTCAGCGCTCACGGCGCCGCGTCCCGCCTGCCCATCCCGCCCGGCAACCCCGGCCGCCCCAGCCCCGCGGCCGCGTCCCCGGTGCGGAGGGAGGCCCAGCCCAGCCGCCACAGGGGGTGAGGGAGAGCCGCAACAAGTCTCCGCCGCCGCCGGCCGCCCTTACCCAGACAGTGCCGCAGGGCCAGCAGAAAGTGCGGGGGGCCCCCGTTGAGCTGGTAGAAGAGGGAGCCCAAACAGAAGAGCAGCAGGGTGGCCATGCAGAAGACGTAGTCACGCAGCGAGAGGAAGGGCAGCAGAGAGAGGGGCCGCCGCCTCATCAAGCCCGCGCCCTGGCTCGGGCCCCCTCCCGCCGCCGCCGCCGCCGCGGGGGGCCAGGGCGCTGGGCATTCCCCGCCGCCGTGCTGCTGCTTCTTCTTCATCCTCCCCTTCGCCGCCGCCAGCTCACGCAGCCCGCCGAGGGAAGCGCATCCTCCATCCGCCTGCCCGGCTCCGGCTGCCCGCGGCCGGGAAAGTTCCCGGGAGCTCAGGGGATCCGTCCCGTCTCCATCGCCGGCTGCCCCCGGCTCCGCGGCAGGCGAGAGTCCCCGGCGCTCCTACGGCGGCGGCGGCGGCTGCTGCTGCTGCTGCTACGGAGCGCCGCTAAGGGGAGGGGAAGGAGGTGGTCACCATCCCGCTCCCTGGGGCTCCTCTCCTCCTCCGCCGCCGCTTTCGCTCCCTCTCTCCGCTCGGCCTCTCGCCCCGGTGTCAAGTTACAGCCAGCACTCCGCCGCCGGCCGCCGGCAACTCGCGGCCGACTTATGCGCGCCGCCCGGCCCCACCGCCCCCCGCCCGGCCCGGCCCCGGAGCCCGCCCACCCCGGCCAGCCCCGGCCCGCCCCGGCCTCCGGTCCCGCCATGCGTCCGCCGCCTCCGCGCCAGCGACCCCTGCGGGCGCCGCCGCCGCCCGGCCCCGCCGGCACAACGCACCTGCCCCGGCCCGCCGGGCCCGCACGTCGCGGGGTGCCGAGCTACGTCTAACGCGGCGAGAAGGTCCGCTGCCTTAACATGGTGTAAAATCGTTTGTGGGGGACGAAAGGGATCCCTCTTTTCCTTGCAGCCTTGCTGGGGTGATTAAAGCAGAGCTGTTGTCTGCTGGGGACAAGGCGTTAGACAAGTACAGAAATTACAAAATTAAGAACGCAGACAGAACCTTAATATGACCCCTTTGTACATATAGCGTATGACACAGTCTCAAGTTACTCGATCATGCTATTTTTCCTAGACAGTCACTGGCGGGTGAATGGCATTCAATCAGCACTGAGCTGTGTAATAACTTCATCCTCTTTATACAACATATGTCCCCAATGTGTCCCGATGGCTTATTTGGAGCTATTCTTGTTTTGGGCATTGTTTGATGTAGAAATACATTTCATTCCCCATGCAGCTATGTTGCCAGCACAGCAGTGGAGTGAGGAAAGCTTGGGGTGGTAATACTGGTTCACCATTTTGTTTTATCGACCTGATTGGGGATTTCCCAAGATCCTGCTCATGCCATCATATGAGATTCTTCATTTCTAAGAAACAGAAAAATTCTGTTGGCTGTGGTTTGTCAGAAAAATTGGAAATCAGAAGCCAAGTGTAACTCACCGTGTAAGAAATTAAAAAGCAATCACACTTTTCCTTCTAAGGCTTAAAAAATAAGTATTCCTGTTTAGGAGATCTGACTTTTAATCTTTTCACACTTGCAGCTGGAAATTTTGCTCAGGAGACTGCATTCAGATGTTTTGCCACTTGTCCTGAAAGGCTTGGGTAAATTCTGCCTATGCTACTGACTTTGACTTTTTCTTGGCAACCAGCAGCAAAGGGTAAACTATGGAAATTAATCTTTCTGGTGAGGATGAGAGGGCGAAGACAGAGTCTAACAATAAAGAACCATTCTCATTGCATTCCTTGATTAAAAATACTCTCATATTGCCTGAAAAACAGGACCTTCTTAGTTTGGAGAGAAGTCTCCTGGTTTTAGTTACACAGTTCTATGAAATCAATGCACGGATGCTCCACAGTCTAATATGAAACCTGTAGCAAAGGCAAATTGAGGTATGACATATCATTTCTGAAAAAGAGAAAGTAACAGGATTAAAAAAAATAAGCCCACTCTGGGCTAAGCCTTTAGGGCTCCAGTTCACTTAAAAACAAAAATAGCCAACACCTTTCACCACATAAATTCATAACTCTAATTGCATGGTTAAACTTCATAATTGTCATGAATATTTCTTTGAAACTCTTAGGAAGTTCTGAGGGCCTACCTACCTTACCATACTCTGCTTCCATGAATGTTTTAATGTTTTATATTCTTTTGAACACTTCAGTATCTACTGTCTTACTTGGATGACGACATTGCAGTTTTGGTTAATAGTGCTAGTTGCTGTTGCAGATGAGAAACAGATAAGCTCTTATGCTGAATGTTTGAGAAAAATGGATGCTTTGATGAGAAGACAGACAACACCTGTAAGGTGAATCAATAAATCTTTATTTTTCTGGTTGCAAAGAATGTCTTTGATCTCTAGGCAGAGGTTAAAAAAAAAAAAAGGGATGGAAGAAGAGACCAATCAATGGAGCAAAATTTAAGTGGGAAGGCTGTATTGTTGAGAGATCTTGCCGTATTTCTAAGCATCAACAGATAAAAAACCCCATCTCTTGGGAAGAAGAAGAAATAGAAATCTGTTTTGTTAAAACATATGCTTAAACATGACAGCTGTAAAATTATTCACTTTCATATATGTGAACTATCACACCTATTATTACAATTCCAAGCTAGGGCAATGTGCAGGAAAATAAATAAAATTTACTTTGTGCCATAGCTTGATACACTGAAACTGTTTTTCCTATTTTTATTTTTCCCCTATTATTCATCCACTTAAAAAAAAAGTATGATTTTGCATGCATAGTGTAAAGCAATTTATATTATATATATATATATATATATATATATATACTTAAATTATTACGTTCTGTTCACACAAAAACCCCCAAAGAATTCAAAACACAAGCTGCACGTGAAAAGAATATTATGATTTAAAAGCCAAGCATTGACACTAAAGGGTAGGCCAAAGGTAAGAGTTTTCAGACAAGCTTGTTTTGACTTGTAGAGGAAATGACTTAAAATTTAGCCTTTAATGGTGTGATGTTACTGTTTTGCTCAGAGGACCACTGCCTTGTAGAGTGCATGGGACAGACACTGTTTCAGTTTACATTTAATCTCTTTTTCAACATATGTCCTCAGGCTTTGTTTAAAGCTGTTTAATCCTGCTTGTAGTGTGGAAATATTGATATTGTAGCAGGCTTTTTTGCAGCATTTATTGTTACAGTACCTTGAGCATACAATGAATGCTTATGAATTACATTCATGAGATGTGGGGAATATCAACATTTTACTTACTGGGAAATGAGACAGAGAGATTAAGGTTAAATATGCCTATTAATTTTGGCTGCCAGCCTTGAGATGACTGGGGTTTGCCTTGGTGAAATAGTTAGCATGACACAGTGCTTTGTACGTTTGAAGCATAGCTCCCTTTGACTTCAGATGCAGCTGTGAATGCTAACTACTACATATCAGACCCCAGGCTCTCAAACCTAACACCAAGTGTAAAGAGAGCACTTGGTGGCCACCTGTAGCTCAAGTAATGCACCTGACATCATGTGGGAGTGGTCTGGGGCTAGCAGACACAGAATCAGTCATTTTCAGAGTGGTACTCACTGCAGCAGTCCTCATCCTCTGCTTGCCCTGACCTTGTGTTGCTGTTTTTCCTCACCCTTCCAGATCTGGTCTCAGCTCCAAGATCTTTGTCCAAATCTGTTTTCTTCCATGACCTCATCCAGACTAGATCCAGCTTTTGCTCAGACTGAATCCCCCTCCTGGCTGCAACAGTTGCAGCAAGGAGGACATTGTGAGCACAGGAGGCACTTACCCCAGGGCTGGAAGAGGATGCTCCTCCGTACAAAGGAACAGAGAGCATAGCTGCCTAAAATTTCCAAGTGAGTCCACAATCGAACTGTGCTAAATATTCCTGCGCTGAATCATAATTAAAAATGCATGGATTCAGAAACAAATTCAACGAGTGAGATAAAGACTGCAAGGAGGTTGTGTGTCTGGCAATTCTTTGCAGAGAGACTCATTTGGCCAGATCGGGATGGGTTATATTTGGCTGGTCAGTTCTGCTAGGCAAAACATAGTTTTCTTATTCCTAGGAACATCTGAATACCTTTTTTAAAATTATTATTTTCTAAGTAAATTCTTGAAGTAATCAAAATTTCTCAGCTGTTATATTTCAGAGTTGGCAGTTGGCAAAGGTATAAATAACTAGAAAAGAATAAGATACAGACTGGGCCCTAGTTTTCATGAGACAGTAAGGATAGAAGAAATCTAGATATAAGGCTTCACTGAGTAAAGGTTCACTGGTATAACAGAATGACATAATGTCATCTGGGAAGCACCCATGAGAGATTTCAGAGTTCAATTCCTCCAGCACTCTGTAATTCAGAAAGGGTTTAGAGTAAAACAGAGTAATTGATGGCAACTATGCAAGCTTTATTTTGTTTTATTCAGCAACAGCTGATAGTTTGATGAAGATGAAATAAGGATGCACCATACTCTTGCATTTAATTCATATAGAATTCTTTCAAATTTAATCTGCCTTGGCTGAACAAGAATTGCAGCTCTGTGCTGGTGGTATTAATTTCTGTCCTTTGTGGAAGGTTCAGGAATATATGTGCCTATGAAAAATATGATAGTAAATATCAGAAGACAGGGAAATGAGCTTGTGTGCCAGATTGATAAAATTTAGTGACACTCTGATGGAGCAGGTCACTGCAGAAGAGAAATTTATAATTTCTAATTGAAATGGTACTTGGAATTACCTTAGTATGTTCTATCAATATCACTTGGAGTATGATGGATTTGTCACAAGGAATTTATATAAATTCTTTAGCATAGCTGGCTATCTCCATCAATGTGCTACTTACAGGGCCATCTTAAGTCCTGATACCATTGTTTTTATTTGTTTGGTTAATTTTCTCAGAAAATGGGTAACATGAGAATTCAGCCAGTTTGCTTTCCTTTTTAGTCAGCATGCATATCATTCAGAAGGGGCAATCAAAACTAGATAGAGAAGAGGATGCTCTATAGTATACAGTCTTGATGATCAATCCTTTCCCCTCATAAATATCCACTCAGAACACCCGAACTATGTTCAGTTTGTCTTTGTGTCCTCTTTGTATTGATTTTCGAATAGCAGTCTAATTCCTGCATTTGTCTGCAGAAACTACTAATAGAAAGGCAGAAGTTTCAGTGTGTAAACATGACTTTTCACACAACAGACCCATTAAAAGTTTCATTTGTTTAGACAGTTAACAGAGTAACACTGTATGATGGACTGGACAGATTTAGACATGTGAAGATGGAGAGGGTCACACGGGGAGAGCACAGTACTGGTGCTAATTAGGTACCAATTAAACTAGATAGGCAGGAATGTCTAAATCCAGGAAATGCAAAATAGGATGGAAACACACAGTTACATCCAAAGTAGTTGGTGCATGCATGCAACCCCATGCAGTGTTACAGCACTGCAACACCAGAGAGCAGCAGTGACAGGTTAGCACGGGGCTCTCAGCAGGACTAGACAGAGCGGGCAGGGAGCCATCCTGGCACTGATTTACCTCAGCCAGTTTGTGAGACATTTTACAGCTTCCCGTAGAGCACCACATTCTGTAGCATAGGAAAAAGAAAAGTGTATTAGCATACTTCAGGGAGAAGTAAGCTAATACACTGAGAGGTGTGCTGGTGTTGGAGCTGGGAACACTGTGGGAAGATGAAGCAGCTACCTAGTCTAGTCTGTATGGAACCCCAATCCAGATGTCTAAAACTACTCCTAAAATTGATATTCTAACTCCCGATATTATACTAAAAGTAGTGCTACCCCTATGGTCTTATAAAATAAGGGAGACCTGAAAACAAGGTCTCTGTCACAGTGTGAGATGACTCTCCAACTTGTTTGGCTTTAAGGTTTTGGGTTTAGGGGCAAGGAGTGTAAGGAGAAGGAAAGTGAAAAGCCAAAGTGAAGTCAAAAAAGGAGTGGGAAGCAAGTTCATATGAGGGACTGGAAAATAGTGGTCCACCAAAGGCAAAGATCTACACCTAGTGTGGTATGCAAGGTGGAGGGGTGGTTTGTACTTACAGAGAAGAAGGAAATTCTTTCCTAGTGGAGTGGGAAAACAGCAGGTGATATGGCTTTAGTGCTTAGCAGTCTCAGAATCCAGACAGGGTTTTTAAAGGCAGCTGTCTGAACAACAGGAGTAAATCCCTCAGTAAATTTTGCCCTGTTTTTATTTCAGCTCATCTCAGACCTTATGTATGAAAAAAGTCACAAGCTGAAAGTTATTTTACTGAATTATTCATAAACAGATTGGATGTAATCAAAGTATTTCTGAAAAGCTGTTCACGTATCAAGAAGTCATCTAATGTCAAGTTCTGTAGCATGGATCCCTCGTTTGGGAAAGTCGTATTAACCAAAAATAGAGTTATGCGTTGGCTGCTTTTGTATAATCTGCCACAGGGATGTCATTACATATGTCACATCAAATTTTGGAAAAAAACAGTGTACAAAACAGGACTTACACAGAAGATGGAGTTTATTGTAAAGCCTGTGAATCAGGTTGTTTCATCTCCTAACCTCCAACAGTGGTGGCCATTCAGGATACGTGTTGTGTGAAACTGCCTTTGCTCCTCTTTGGCTGCCCATGTCCTGTTGCTCCCAACCCCAAACCAGAAGCACACCATACTTCAGTGGATCCAAGCCTCCCTCCTGAGCCACAGCCCAGGGGCTGTCCCTCAGAACTGTTTGCATTTGCTGCATAGGTAACTTGGTCTTCCAGGCACTCAATTCTATCAGGAACCTTTGACTGCAGAGTGGTGATGCATGGCTGAGAACTGAAACGGAAGGTCAAAATTTAAAAAAAGCAAGCCAACAGATTAACATACGAACTGCATAGCAGTATCTGATAATTCCCTCCTCAAATGAGGGACTGGTAAATAGTGGAGCACTGAAGATGAAAACACTGTCCTGTATACAAGTATGCACACACATATTTGATGTACCTATACATGCAAAATGCTGACTTAGACTGGTTCAGGCAGCTTATTCCAACAGCTCAGAGATGTCTTTTTCTAACTCAGTTTTTTGACTCATTTCTGAGATGGTTACATTTAGAATCTTGGGTTCCCATCACTTCCTTGACACACACACATTTAAACCTGAAGGTTTTGAAGTTGTATGTAAAGTTTCATTTTGATTCTATACAGTCAGATTAGGAGTTTTAGTCAGTGTCTGCTTGCAGAATAACTGTGGGAAATATGGAATTTATTAAATTTTAAAATTCAGTAAGAATAGCTCGCAGTAATTAATTCTTGCTACTCTTGCAGTTTCATGTTGTTAAAATGTGAAATGTGCAAAGCAGAAAGTAGATCTGCATATCATAAAGTACTTCCATGTTTAAATTAGATTCTTTGGCAACAGTACTTCTGGAATGCGGCATGCATTTCTTTTGAAACTATACAAAGTACATCTGGTAGAAAATGCTTATGAAAGTGCCTGTTGAAAAAGTATACTATATAAATCAAATATTTAGGACATCTAAAGTAGAGCAAAAAATCTGTAAAATTACTAGAAAAAGATAAAATGTAATTAACATAGTCATGAATGTTTACACAAAAATAGCAACAAAGCAATTGCAAGGGAAGAAAGAATGTAATTCATTTATATGAAAAAGGCAAATAAATCAAAGTCTCCTTGCTCAATTTATTGAGTCCTATTCAACATAGGTACTTCCTCAGAACCAATATGATTTTTGCTCAGTCTTGTCTAGAGCCACATGACTGGAGCAAAACTATGAATTGCTTTAAGCACTCCCAGATGCTGGAGTTGTCACTCTTAGATCATAGCACTTCCAATTCTTGTGGAAAAAGAAAGCATATATTCTCATTATACTGGGCCTCCAGCTGAGTAATCTTCTGATTTAGAGACTTGAGTTAAAAAAAACCAGCAACAATTATAATCAACTGGTCTGATTTCTGTTGCTTGATGAAATTAAAAGAATTACTCTGTTCTAACTGCTGGTATTTTGTTGGCACTATGGTTTATTTCCCTGTCTCTTGCTGCAGCACCCTTAGCAGTTTCAGTGGGACTGCACATGTGCTGCTGATTGAGCTAAGCCAGACGTCAACATCACACCTTGGCAGCTCCTATTGCCCTAATGGGAGACTCTTTCAAAAGATGTCACCTTTTTTTTTTCCTTTCTTTTTATCTCCAATTAACACAAGCAGGCTCAACCATATGTCATTTGCATTTATAAGAACTGTACACTGATCTTTTGAAGATCTGCCTAAATTGTATTTTTTTGTATTCACAGCATACATAAAAAAGACTATAAATGTTTGTAACTTTAAGAAAAATGTTAAATTACTGGGAAAAAAAGATCATTTTGCCTTCTTCTCAGCCTTGCCTTTTTATTTCATTATATTTATCCATAGAAAGCAGGGTGTTTCAAGGACTGTGTGTGACAGTCCCTGCTTACACCCTCAGATATCTGAGTTACAGACCTCTTACATTTGTAGTCTTATGCTGGCTCAAGGATGGGAGATGACAGATGTGCATCTGGGTAGGAAATCTCACCCTGAATTGCATTATGGAAACCCCCAAATACATATGGAGATTATATGGTACGTAAATCCCCCTTTCCTTCAGGATAGATAACCAGAAAAGAGTGGCAGGACAAGGCTATTGCTCCAAAATCTGCACATTGCACCATCTGCATCTCTTCTTTTCTGGATTTCAGCCTGTGTTCCTTGTGCCAAGCACAATGTGATGAAGAATTATTCTTGCTGCAATCATCTGTGTCTGATCTCAGGTCAGGAAAAATCTACAACACTGAGCTGCACGTGTATGAAATGCAAGTGCTGTGGAAGAAATTATGATACAGGATCAAAAGTCTGATTCTTCCATTGAATTAAAAGATTTGATTGGCTTGTTTGTCTCCATAAGAGTAAAATTCTTCCTTAAAATTACATTTTAATAGTTAAACTTTAATTGTTATTGGCTTGAGTGGTCCATACATTTGTTGATCCTATAGCAGTTATAGGACAAACACACCTTTTATCTTAATTCGAGCTCCCCTTCCAAGTGACAGCTTTGTACCTCTAAATGTTCTCAAGACGGAAAGCTAAAATTGTCCTACTCTGCATGACTGCTGGTACTGCTCACACAAGTGACCAAAATGTCTGTCTTCTATAACAAATAAATGTGGTATGTTTATTCAAGCCAGGGGAAGGAGGTGCAAAGCTGAACACTGATGTCTTGAAAATTCTTCTCCTTTTAACCAGAAACATAAATATTAGGTGGAAATAAATAATGATTAGACCAAGCTCTCAGACAAAACAAAAAAGGAATGTTTACTGTAGGGATGAGGTGCAATTTTAGAAAAATAGGGCAGTCAAAAGTTGGGTTGGGTTTGTTTTGGTTTTTAATTTCCTGATGCTTTAATTCTAAGCTTCAGAATTGTAGAAACGGCTTCATTTTTAGCCTTTGGATGTACCCCAGACATTATCCCTCACAAGGACAAGTGACTGTGTATTGTATATGTACACAATGGACCTAATGTTAGACTAATGGGGGGCTGAAGGAGGTGTCTGTGGCCCCTTCATTAAACTAATGACAAACATTCATCTCTTATGACAGAGGATACATTCTCTTCCATTTCCCTTTTGCAACTCACTATATTTTCTATTTTTTGCAAAGGCTTTTCAGATATATTCTCTGAAATCTCAAGGGTGTATATGATGAAGACTATTACCCATTAATTACTTATTTTCTAATACTAATAAGAAGCTGAAGTTCATGTAACTGCACCTCATCCTATACCATAGCTAAGACATTTCAACTTCTCTAGGCTTGTGAACGTGGAAGTCTAAATCCATTTACATATTATTTGCTGTTGGGGCAGAGCCACTCACCTAAAGACAGTCACACATATTTATCTCAACTGGACGAATGTACCTACCACTAGGATGCCTCTACTTCTCACTCCCTGGCTCTGGTTTAAAGGTCTCTTCCATTGAATAGATGGAATGTAAGTAAGAAAACAAAGCTAGAAGGGGGTGATGATAGTAATTTTACATAAGTTTCACAGCTGGGAAAACTCTGAGAAGCCAAAAAAATCAGTATCGTTTCAGAAGACCTGGGATAACATTGCTTAATGGTGGGAGTTATTAAATGTGGAATGGTGAAGGCACATGAGTACCCCACGTGCTGTTTTTGTGCACAGCTCAAGACCTTTGTATATTAAAGCAGGGCTGGAGGATCCTAAAGAAGTTTGGCAGGGTGACTGTGAAACATTTTATAACATTTACATCATTGTCCTATGTTTTTCAAGGGAAATTACTCATAGTGTGATTTTTACAGTGAGTAGAAATCTACTCTCTCCTGCAGCACTGCACGCTAACTTAGAGAGAAGAAAGATCAGCTGATCAGCAAGGTGAGAATTCTCAAAGTTTGTCCAGTGTCTCCACAGTTAAACTCTAACTGCCCTTTACTGAGTGAATATGCAAACGTGTTAGTGCCTTGGGGATGTCTGTGGTGAGAAGTTGAGATGAGACGCTGAACTTACCATCTACAACTCGGTTCTTTCAGAGAGGCTGATGGATGTTTGCACTCTGAGAGTGCTTTGTAGCAGTTTCCATCTTGAAAGGAGTAATCATGTACCTGCTTTGGAATTTTTAAAGAAGTTGTTTCAGGGGCTGCAGTGCTTCAAAGAAAAGCCTTTGAGAAAATACCAGAACTCTTGAAGTGGGCAGAACGCAGCCATAATAATAAAAAAGGGAGATGAGCTGTATTCTTGCAAGCAGAGTGCTAGCTGAATGAAAGCAAAAGAAAGAAGAATGCAAAAATAAAGTTACAGTAGGAAAATTTCCAAATTCAGAGCCCACAAAACTTTCCATCACCACTATTTTCCAACATTTCCACATTTTCTTAATTTTGGTAAATACGAAATACACATAATGTCATTTTATCTTTTAAAGAGACATTGATTATCAAATAAACCTCAACTGTCACTGCAAAGTTCACTTTTGAGCTGTCACCTCTGGGTGATGCAACACATTCCTTGCACACTTGCAAGTAGTAATAGAAAACTTATCAGGAAGAAAGGACTGGTTCTCATATTGAAAGCAAGTGTTACTTTAAGAGGCAAAGCAAAGCCTACAGGAATTCTGCAGTGGTTTATGTTATGCCGTAGAAAGTGAGAAGAAACTGCTGTCATTGAAACTGTCAAGTCCTGTTGGGATTTGGCTGGCTGGTAATTGAAGAATGCAAATAACGGAGGATTGAAGAGTATTTTAAGAAATTGCAAATGCATCATGTTCAGAACGTGTGTAATTTTTGCAAAAGCCAGGCACAGAAAATCTGACACAGTCCCCAAACACAGGTTCTCTGGCTGGCAGAGTGGTAAATGTGCTGCAAAGGCAGCTGCAGAGTATGTAGGATTAAAAAAGGGCCCCATGTGGAGACCACCTTCCTGGAACTTAGTGCTTCTTTTTTAAATTTTCAATTTAATTCACTCTTTTAAATAATTTGAAATTTGTATTTGTTATTAGGTGGACTTTCCAAGCATGTAATTGTTACATTCTGTTATTAGATTGGTAGATTCTGCAGCAGTCCCTCATGCTGACATTTTAATCACTAGTACTTGCTGTTGTGAAACTTCTCACTGGCAGAGCTGATTTGTAAAATCAAATCTTACATCCTTTTATGGGGTTTGACATCTTACATAATTAACTAATCTACTATACACCATAGTTCATTGATTTTGCCATGGAAAAAACCAGAAGTTAGATCAAAATTTGCAACTATTATCTTATTCCAATGGATCATTCTGCCCGCCATAAATGTTCGTTTTTTTTTTTTCATTTCCATGAAAGGAGTTTTGTTATTGAGATAAATGTGTCATGGTCATTCTGTTTAGTTATTGCTATTTTTTTTTTTTTTGGTAGAATTGCAGTTTTTATTTCTGAATTTGTTGAAGTTGTTAGCCCCAAAGCCTATCTGAGAAAAGGATGCTTCATATCTTCTCATTTCAACCTTTTCATAAAAATCAACACTGTCTTTCTATATGAATTATGACTAGCTTACTGAATAACTTACCTTGCTGTCTTGGTTCAACATAGCTCGATTTTTAGTTTTTCTAACAGGTTTTTCTTACTTCTTACTATTATTATTAATAAAAGCAAAAGAGAAAATAAAACAGTGTTTTCTGTCATTTATGTGTCAGATTAAAGTAGCTCAATGACTGGATGAATTTTTCTAACTCAAGTTCTTCCAAAAACTTCCAGTTTCACACATTATGGAAATATAAATATTATGCATTGCATTTTAATTCCCTTTCCACTATAAAAAGGTAGCTTGTTTAGCACCATTTAGTATATAAATTCTCTCTTTAAGATAATGCATATTTGGTTGAATATAATCTAGCTGATTAAAGAAGTAACACAGGACTACAGGACTACAATTCCTTTGGTCTTTTGATATTACAGATAAACCTACCATGGAAGTCATTTCCGAACATAGAAAGAATGAATAAATTAATAGGTGATAAGCAGAACTTACTTGTACATTAGTGATGCAGATCAAACTGTAATACTCAGCTTTAACCCAGGGCCTTTCCTGTGTTAAAGGGAGTCAGGAGTGATTTAGAAACAATAATGCTCCTTTAAAAGTTTAGATAGCCTAGGTTCCTGCTTACAGAACAGGCAGGCTGCCCATCTCCTAAATCCAATGCTGGGTGCAGAACTTCTCAGTGACCAGCCAGATGCTGCAGACATTGCTGACTCTGCCTGAAGCCAGGCACTCTCCAGCATTCACAACAGGCTTTGGTTCCTTCCTCTCTCTCCTCTGTCCTCCCCAGCTTTCTGTGGACACAGTTTTCTGCCTCTGCTTCTCATTTCTGGGCAGTGTGAGCTATGGTCACAAATGCAGTTACTGTGGGTTTGTGGTCTGGCAGATTCACTTCAGACGAGTCTCCTGTCCAATCTGCAGCCCATCTTCCTTGCACTTCATAGACCTTCAGCAGTTCATACAGTAGAAAAAATTACTGTCATCCTCTGTGTTCTTTTCCTATTTTCTTCTTCAGGCATTTAGCCAGCCTGCCAGCCTCTCAGGCCTAATATCTGGTGTTATTTCTGAGTTGCACCTCTTTCACATTCTACAGCGTAGGCTGTTCCTAAACATTCCCAATTCTGAAAGCTGCTCTGCCTAGCCATTCATTCAGCTTAAACAACTCATGGTACTTATTTTCTATCTCAGTTTTGGTAATTTTCATTTCTCTGTCCTTCTCTGATCACAGCTAAAGCAGAACTTGGGAGGAGGCATTAACTATGGACTTAAATCCATTTTTGTCCCTTGAAAATATAAGCTAATGGAAGAAAAGGAAAAGAACTATTAGAAAGAAGACCAAAAATTTATTTTGTTGAAACAAAATACTGATTTCTGAACTCTTTCATCTAGTCATAGGGCAAGCAAGACTCTGCCCCAAGTGGCTTTGGATGGGCTGAGTCTCCATATGAAGACCCAGGGTCCCATTGGCACTCAGCACTCCTAATAAAATGCTCAGGTGGAGTAGAGTTTCCTCACCTCATGCCCTGATTACTGTTTTTTGCTCTGGTCAGAGCTCTTGTACATAATGCTGTTGATCTTTCCTGGTTACTTTAAATACATCTTTACATATTTATGCATGTTTACCTCTTAATCCTTCTTTGTATGTCCTGCTCCAGTCTTAATTTGTTTCTATTCATTATTTTTAGAGACAGCTATTCAACACATTCATTTTACTCCTCTTGACCATTAAAGCCATTTAAAAGGAACATATTTTTAAAAAATTGCAAGTCATGTCTGTTTTTCTTTTCCCAAGCCATTAGCACCTATGGCTCAAATAAGCAGCCATTAATGTAAGCTGGGGGAAAAAAAATTCCTACAGCTGTCTGTTTTCCCTCATGCCAGTCTTCCTCTGCAGCAATAAAAATACTGAGATTTCTCCCCAAAAGCTGCCTGTTGCCTCCTGAGACCTGAGTGCAGCAGACCCCAAGGAGGTGCAGGGCAGAACCCTGTGCAGAACATTCTGCTCAGAGGGAATCTGAGCATCAGGAGGACCAGGACAGGATGCATCTTGTATTGCTTCCTGCCACAGTTATTAAGCAGTACAGACATAACCAGCGAGGCTTGCCCAGAAGCAGCTCAGAAAAGTTGTTTAATTGTAAATACAACTCCGCACACATAATCCTCTCAGTACTTCTTGGGAGGAGTAAGTAATGGTATGCAGAGTTGTGGGTGTAGTTTAGATTGTAGTAAATCCCCAATTTCTTGCCACAAAAGTGGACTGCCAGTATCGTCCTCAGAGCTCTCAAGTGCCAGAGAGACATGCAAAGAGGTTTTGTTTCCACTGGTGATTCCTATCAGGCTGTCCAGTGCATACACTAAACTGAGCATGAGGGCTCAGTTCCCGCTCACTCACGGTGTCATTCCCACCAGGATCCTCTTTACAGGTGCTCCACTTTGCATAAAGACTTGAAGATCCCTGGGCCCAGGGGCAGGGGCCAGCAGGCTCTGAATGAGGGAGCTTTGCAGAAAAGTGGTGAATCCAAGTTTAAATTGTTTTAGGCAAGAGGAAGGCTCAACATTCATCTCCTACACCTTGCACAGAGGGTATATGCTTCCCTGTAAATCAAGTACTGCAGTGTTATGATCACTATATATTTTAACAACAAGTGACAAATTGTTTGACAGCAGCTTTAAGGACAGGCAAACAGATTTTAATCTGGCAAAGCTTCTGCCAAGTGACTAATCTATGCCTTGTTATAGGCAAAGGTACAGAATTGTAGATTACATCAAGAGAAGAAAGATATGAAATACATTTATTCCTGCAGGAAAATAAACTGCTCTTCTGAGTTAATAGTCACAAAATGACACATTCTCTCTTGATATGTATTGTAAAACTCTCTGGTTGACCAGAAACACAGGCCTTTGCTTACAAAACACCAGCAGCTGTAATTAACACCTGAGAAACCCAAGCAGGAGCATGCCTGTAAGGCTTGTGCAAACACAACCTACTACTTACTTCTGTTACGATGTAAACAAAAGCCATATGCCTCAGAATAAAAGAGTGTAAGAAACAGCAATAAATATTTCACAGAGATGGAAATAAATTGGCAGGAGGAGCTGAGAGATGATAGCTGGAGCTAGCTTTCTGCATAAACAAATGCTAACTTGAACTTAAGTATGAGCGGGAGAAAAGAAGGTGGAAGGAAGAAGGGCATGTTCAGTTGAATTCTTAAATTTCTTGTGCTGCATACTCAAAGTATTTTATGTAGTTACTAAATTTGTTGTCAAGTCAGTGCTCTGAATTCTCACATCCCCTTTAAAATAAAATTATATTTCTCAGGGTCAGGGCTGTGAAGAAATCATTGAAGACATGAATCAAACAGGACTGATGTAGTCTTATGTTTAAGAGACCAAAGACAATCAAAAGAATAATTTTCTATCTGTATGACCTGTTCATCCCTTTACAGTACTGAATCTGAAGATGACAGAGAGAATGTGAACATTGTTAACTGTTCAACTGCTGATAATTTTAGTCATATTACCTAATAAAGAAAATATACCTAAAGACAAAAATGTGTATATGTTCCACTTAGAGCACTGAATTAGCCTGCTTGTACAATCAAACTGATTTTTACTTGGTATTTCTGAATAGAAAAAAACTTTACCAAATATATGTTCATAAGTTATTATTTTCTGTATATTTGTGATGAGCTCAACAATTTTTTCAAGGCCATCTAGAAAAATATTTTAGAATTGGGAGATGGAAATGGGTTCATTTATCCCAAAATGAAAGGTGATTTCTTTTGGAGGTTTATTATTATTTAGTCAGTACTCTCATGTGAATCAGCCGGTCCATGGATTTTAATAGAGTTAGCCTCGGTCAAAATAACTCCTAACCCACTGGTGTCCTTCAGCTGGGCCGGGCATCTGCTTCCCAAATTATTGTGACATGCAAAGAAGACAGGAAGTGAACTTTGCCCATTAAAACAGCAGCAAGACCCCACCAAACCAAACCCCACACACAGAGTACTTTGGTCTTCATATGAATAGTCTAGGCTGACGACTGCAAGCATAATATCTTGTTGTCATTGGCTCAGAAATACAAATGTGGAATGCTAGGTAGTTGTTTAGGGTTTATATGAAAAAAAAAAAAAACATTGGTAGAAGAGAAGATCAGGTGCAGGAGAGAGTGGAGAAGGGAAAAGTTTCCACTTGGAATTTTAAACCAGCACCCAGAGCTGGAGCTGACAAAACCAGCACCTAAAGACCTGGTAAGGCAGTCACAAGAGCTCTCCTTAGACCTTTATCTTACAAGGTAGGAAAGCTTTAAATATCTGGAACTTTTGAGGCCAGCAATCCTTCCTCCTTGACTGCCAGAGGCACCTAATACTTAATCCCACAGCAGTGACAGAACCACATGTGGTTTTCTCCAGAGGGCATCCAGAGCCTGAAGGAGTTGGAGCCAGGACTTCTGAACTAGCTCCATTTTCCTCTTCAACTCAGAGATTTCAGTACCAACATTTACATCCATAATATTGTTTTTAAAGTTTCTAAGACATTCTGTCCTTCTGGAAATATAAGAGTTAAAAGAAAAAAAAGAAAAAGGCTGAGTGGAGATCACTATTTTTAGTTATGCAAAACTGGCGGTAATCTCTCCTGAATGGATGTGGAGGTCAGCAGCTCAGTTTTACTGTTTCACTCTGAAAATAGCACCTTTCAGCACTGAGACAGTGGGAAATGTCATCTACTGAATGACTGGTGAAAATGTGGTGCTTCCATGTTTTTCTGATGCCTCCTACCTAGTTCTGCAGTTTCTTGGCTGATGAAGGTTGACATTGCACTTCCAAAAAGGCTGGCAATCTCCAGCTGCTGAAGACAGTTTTTCACTGTGTGATTTTGACCATCTGGATACAGCATCCTTATTTACTTTTTTTTTTTTTTTTTTGGAAATACTTCCTTTCATGCATTCCCAGGAAATTGGGTTTTACTCTGCTGCTTGATTCAAGCTGACAAAATCATCTGTTGTCTTCTTCCAACTGGTTAAGCTTTTTCCTTCAAAATCTTTTGGCTTTGGGACAGATCATTCATCCCAGATTTTACTGTGTCTCACCTCAATCATCTATAACCTGCCTTTGAAATAAGTTTCCAACAGTTTCTCTGCAGGCTGCCTCCTTCCTATATAGAAGGTTTGATCAAAATGAGTGGAAAAGTGTTTTTTGTTACCTAAGTTGTCATGTTCTCTCTGAAGAGAATGCAGTGGCCTACATTTTATAATGCCAAAAGTAATTGTAAATGATTTAGCACTAGCACTTGAGCTTTAAACCACCAATTTTATCACTAAAAACACCACAAGGAACATTATTTCTCTTGGCAATGGATGTTCTAGTGTGCACTGCGAGCTTCAGTGATTAAGAAAATGTAAAGAAATACCAAGAGGCAGTAAGGCATACATGGGAGGTAGAGCTTAGGCAAAATGATTAGGTCATTCATTGAAAATTATCCAAACCTAAATGCCAAACTACATGTAGGAATGTATGTGTGCAGTATCCTTAGAGTATATATGTATTCTATAGTGGACTATGCTACCTCCTTTCTAATAAAAAAAAAAAAAAAGGTTAGTTAAAAAAATATGCTAGACTCCTATATCACCTTTTTATTTGCATGTTATTGGCTATTAACTGTTTTTTTCAATCCATTTTTTCAGGTGGGGTCTGTCTCAGGTTTTAAATAGGGATAGGAGAGACACTCAGACACAATAAAACAGATAATTAAACAGAGATCTAAACATAAAAAAAGCCCAAGAGGTAGTCTATTTGTCATTGCCTCTCATAGATTTTCCTGCATAATTTGCCTAAAGTTAGCATGCTGCTAGATATCCTGAACCCTTATCTGCTTTTTCAATGGGAGAAATAAATCCAGCAATCAAGCTTTGTGTTGGTTTTGCTGAATACCTCCTGACTCTGGCTTTACTCCTGTGCCAAGTACAAAACTCTGCAACCTCCATGGTATTCAGCATGATTTGATAGAAAAGAAACATACTTTGCAGATTTCTCCAGACCCCATTTAATAAAAAATATATCTGAGTAGGTTCATGCAGGACCTTCTCTCAGGAGATCCTAATGTGTTTTTGGAGGCTGTCTCTGCACCTCTTCTTTCACACTTACTAACCTAAGGGGAAGGGAAGAGTGGCCACTAGCTAATGCTCTATCATTTGGGAGCCCTTAGGGAATTCTTTTAGCATTTCCAACATAGAACAGGTAGTCAGGAAAGATCAAGATGGACACTTGCAAGAATCTATCTGAAAATAAAATGGCTGGCATTTGAAATGTAGCCTCAGGAGCTTGGGGACACTACATGACACAAGTCATGGATGAAATCTCTTGCTTAGTGTGCTGCACTGTGTAGTCTCTTGGATTTGTCATTACATTGTGAGCAAGGTTCCTCAAACTCTTATATCCAGCACACAACCAGAAGCATTACAGAAAATGGATCATGACAACACCATTTAGTATATATGTATGTTGATCCATATATACAAAAATTCATAAATTCCCAGAGGGCTTGAGTCTGGTATCAAGAAGAAAAGTCAGTATGACCATAATGGTTCAGTACTTCTAGAAGTGCAGCAGGGAACAGCCTTATGACCGAATTCCTGTGGTTTTGTGTATTTAAATTATGGGTCGGGTCATTCCCTTCAACTGCCCCACTAACACGGCACTGCCCAGCTTTGGGGAGACTCCAGCCAGGAGTCCTGGGCTAAAATGTTACCAGTACAGCAGAGACTTGGGAGTATGACACAGAGACAGCCCAGCAGCTCAGGTCAGAACCCAGCCAGGAGCTCTTACACTCAGTGACTGGACACTTTTGCTGTGCTCTGATAGCTGTCCAGCTCTGCAGGGGCCACCGCTGTGGTGCAGAGCATGGTGTGACTCCCTGGAGCCTGTCTCAGGGTAGGAACACCCCTGCTGCAGCAGGGATGTCACAGCTGTGAAGCACAGAGCAACCTGAGCAGCTCTGCAACTCAGCCATGGAAGCAGGCTAAGCACCAGTGTGTGGTCCTCGCTCATACTTCAGCACCATCCATATCCCAAATCTCCTGCATTCCTGCCTGCGGAAAATGCTCCCACTGTTATCTGTGTTTTTCATCACACCAGTCTTTCTTCAGGTAGGGGAGAGGTATTTCAGAAATCACAGACAGCACACGTAGCATGATGGTGCCCAGCCTCTTAATTCTTCTGTCAGGCCCTGGTAGAAGGAGAGGGGCATGAATTGTACTAGAAAAGACTCAGTTATTCACATGGAGACCCACCAGCTCCTAGACATTACCACAGTCTGTCCTCCCTGATGTTAGGCCCTTTTTTACTAATGTGTCCACTTAAAAAAAAAGGAGAACCCGAAAAACCTCAACACCAACATCAAAACACCGCCAAACACGAGTCCTGTGGTAAGTTTCAACAAACTCCAAGCCAAGATATGCATGTTTCATATGTTAATACTAGAAGAATGTTGCATGCCTTCTGTATTACAATGAAAGCAGGTTTTTCCCACAATACAGAAGATTAATAAAGTACTCTTCGATGGAATTAACTAAACAAAAGCTGTTGTTTGTTGGCTTACTGTAGGTGTGTCTCAAATCTTCAGTGATTGATAGAGAAAACTCACTATGTCTGTTCTGCATTTCATAAAAAGATGCTTGAAATATACTCAAGTCCATTAAATATGACGACAAACAACGGATGCATGATTTTGTTGGTTGCCATCAGAAGACAGCACTTTTGTGAGGTAGGAAAGAAACCTTTGCTACTTCTGGCTTTTTTTGATCAGACTGGATTCTAAAGATGCCTTTTAGAGTTGAAAGCAAGGGGAGAAGAGAGCATAATTTTTACAGTTCTTTACTCAACAGGCTTATTTAGGAGAGAGAGAGACTTGGGGGTGGGGAAAAAAAGCAAAGACACCTGTTTTCTATTTTTAAAGAACTCTCTTCTTAAAACATGGTAAGTATGTTCTCAACACTCAAGCTGTTGAGCATATCCCAAGAAGGCTGGCAGGCAGGATGGGGGTGTGTGGTGCTACATGAGGGGGTGTCAGTGGAGCAGCTGAGGTGTTGTCTAGCCAGGTTGGCAGCACAAGCAAGGAATGCCTGTTGGTGGGGAGAGCATCTGTGAGTGCTGGCAGAAGTTGAAACTGGTTGCAGCTCCATCCCCAAAAATCTGTACCCATCTCCAGACAGCGTTCTGGCTCTACCAGCCTGATCCTTTGATATCCTAGACTGGGTCTTGACAAGCAGCATGTTCTGGTTTAAATCAGACAGATGTTTTTGTGAAATGGTAAATACAGATGGCATTGGATTAGTGGATTTGCTGGAGAGCTCTGGAGACACAATCAGTGCTGCAGAAGGGAACAGAATGAATGTGCAGTGCTGATACCTCTGTGTGGGAGAAAGCTACAGTTCTCTCCCTTTTCTTCTTCTTACATCCCAATCTCTTGTTTCAGCAGATGTGGCGTTTAAGCATTATCACTGTATGGGCAATGCAAAGAGCATGTTTTCTATACTAGTTCCACCACTGTCCACCAAAAGTCAAACTGTCGCAGGGCATGAAGAGTGGAACGAAGGTTAAATTTCTTTAGTCCCTCTGCTCTCACTGGATTTCTGCAGCTGCCAGCTACCTGGCAGTTATTACCCTCCAACAGCACTACATATAGGAGAAGTAATTCCCACATGTAATCCATCATCATCTGTTTACAAGAGCTGTCACTTCGAGAAATGATGCTCTGGTAAATCTTCCTAAAATAAGGGACGGTAGAAATTACAGCCACCAATAGCTCAGGTCAGGCTGAGTCAATGGTCTTGGGCTCCCTGGAGCTACAACAACAATAAAACAAAACCAACAAGGAGTGTAGTCTTCATCTATCTTGTGAGGTTAATTTTCCCCCTCTTTTGAAAAAACCTTCCTCCAATTTCCACCAGCTGGTGGGAGCTCAACTTCTTTTTTGTGCCATTGGTGAGGTCAAAAGGGAGGCTGGTCCCACACACCTCACAGCCACACACTTTATCCTACTTAGAAGGCATTACTTTTCCTACTTATAGCCTCTTGCTTTCCACTACAGCTTCCATAATAACTTTTGTTGTTGTAAGCATAACCCTGTTTACTGAGATTTAAGTGAATTACAAGCAATACACATATATGCGTACTCCGAGAACCTATGAAAAAGGCTCAGATGCCTCTTAACCTCAAAATAAGTCTGAAATAACTCCTTCCTGGTTCAGCATTGTGCAAAATATGTGCTTACAGTGCCAGTGACCATCTTAAACTTTTACATACTGAAGATGTTGGGGATGGTTTAGTTTTTGTAGCTTAAAGATGACAATGCATTTAGTAGTCACACAGCAATTCTTCACTGTGGCTTTGACACTTAAAACCAATTTGTGATGAATTTGATGGCCTATACGAGGCAGATATGGCTCCCTTCAACAACAGACTTCACCCACTTAAAAGCATAATTGTACTGACATTATTTAATAAATAAAGCAGCTGACAAATTTTTTCCTCTCTAAAGTGGACTGCTTGTAAAGCTATGGGCAGTTATTCAGCAAAATAGTTTCTTATCAGCCTACTAAGTGAGAGCACAGATCAAAACAGTTCAGAATAGGTCATTTATGAACATTTGTAATGCAAGGAAAATGACCTTGTGTGGCAAAGCACTGAACTCTTAATTACAGGCAAAGTCACACATCCGTGGATGAGAGAGAAAAATTGCCACATTCCTGAAGGGGCAAAGCAGATCTAGAAGTGGAGATACCGTAGACAAGAAAAATAAATTATTCAAAGAAGAACAAAAAATAAATACAACATATTAAAAATGAAAACAGGCTAAGAGACTTCCACCAATGCTTGGGCAAACAGAAAGAGTTAAACTACAATGAAGGCTTATAACTAAAGCTAAAAGACCTTAAAACCTGCTCACCCTCCCTAGAGTAGAGACCCCACTGCACAGTACCTTAACACCAGCACAGAGCTTACCTTGGCAAAACCAGTTCAGAGTTCTCCCTGCTTGTCTCTGCCCAAGCCACAAACTCTCTACAAACAAGAGCTAATTAGCAATTATCACACGAGTCATGCCCACCCCCTTTTTTTTTTTTTTTTTTTTAATTGAGCCCAGCTACAGGTGCTACTGTGCTTGTGTTCTCAGCTTGGCTCCTGGCACCTGCTTCAGCTTTTGTCCTCGCTGTTCCATGTTCCAGCATGGGCTTGGCATTCCCCAAATATATTTAGTGTCTCCCAGCCTCTCTAGCAGCAGGGCCCAAGCATTTCCTGCTGATAGGCCTGGTGGTTGATGGCATTAGGGTCAGGCTGGTGGCACCCTGGATGGCACATTGTCCTTATGGCTGTGGCCTCAGGCTCAGCTCCTTCCCTGGGAGTGTCCTTGCCTTTCCCTGGTATGCTGTGAGAAAGCTGTGAGAGATCTGTCTTCTGAGATGACTTCCCATTAATTTAAGTGACACTACTTACTTTCTTTAAATGTGGTCATGAAACCACATTTAAAGAAAGTAAATAGTGTCACTTAAACTAACTACCTACCCATGGAGATGTTTCTTCCCTCCAGCAGGACTTTGTGGTTCATGTAATATAACTGCACTGTCTCTGCTGAGAGGCACATTGGAGAGAAAGTCAGAGGTGTTGTGAGGGAGGTGGCCCAGCTTGTTAAAGGGAGAATAGTGACCTTTTCCCTTAACTGCCTGATGAACATGTACCACCACTCCCCTCTGCTCTTGGGGGATGTAGCACAACCTCACGTGAATTCCAGAGTTCTTCAGCTGACCAGCAGATTGAATGCATTCAGCTCATGACTAAAAAAAGCTGTTTTATAGGACTGCCAGCCCTGCAGACCCTCTCAGGGCTGTGAAAGACAGGCTGTGTTCCTCCTGGCACTGACAGCCTCATCCATAATCCCGTCCCACTGAGATGCCTCACAGGCGCAGTGAAGGTACAGCTGAAGCCTGTGAGAGATGATTTGTGAGTCAGGTGCAGTTTAAGCACCAGCAGCTAGAAAAAACATTTTTTTTTAAGTGAGCAGATCTGAGGTTTGAGTGACTTAGAACCAATAAATATGGATTTTTTTTTACAGAGTAACATTTCAGAGTGGAGCTGGAGTTGGAGCTCTTAACCTCAGAAGCTGGGACAGAGCCATACCATATATTTTTATGTGGCAGAACAGGAAGAAAGGTTATCATGTTTTAGTTAGCTAAAAGAAGTCTGAAAAGTTACCTTTCTGCTAAAACCTAACCTCAGCACCTTCCTCTCCCCTAAGACTGTGAAGCAATTTCACACTATAAAAATGTGAATTTTGAAAACACAGCTGTTTGCCCTGACTCCCTGGTTAGAGTAAAACTGTGCAAAAACAAATTTAGAGGAATTTAAATGTTATCTTTTTTCCTATTAAAAATTTCATTGGATAGTCTGCCAGAGTAACTGACCTCCAGAACAAGGGTCTGCAGGTGACAGTCTGTTTGTCCTTCTCGCTCCCTGTGTGACTGCAGGCATCATTTTCACAGCCAACTCCTTTGGTTCATGGGGTTCACTTAGTGATGCTGCTCTGGGAACTGCACATCTCTGACAGCAAATCCACAAATGTCTTTTATCTGAGCACAGATGTTTTCCTCCCCAGTTATTTACAGAATCCCTAAAAGTGTTTATCAGGAAGTTTCAAACAGTAAAGTATTTCCAGCTAAGAGTAGCCTTAACCAAGGGTTCTGCTTTTTCAGAAGTATCAGCCTACAAGCTTGCTGTTGAGGTAAGAACAAATATCCCACTAGCACATTTAGATAATCATCATTGTCATCCTCAAAACTCAGCGGCTTGGGATCTTTTAAAAATAATAAATTGTCAGAATTTACCAAGATATTGTGAGAAAATGATTATTTAAACAGAGATCTGATTCTTGTAGTAGCCTGTTTTGGGCTATCAGATTTATGGGGTTTCTGGTGGTCTTTCAAAATCTATAGGGTATGGAGTTGCATAATATCAGGTATAATTTAATAAATTTTCTCTATTTTATACTTGTTTCTATATGACTTATGTGTTAGTATCGCAGTTTTATAGATCAGTTGGTGTGAATTTCATCTAGTTTTGCCTTGATTTTCAACCTGCCATGTGGCAGTAACCCACTTGATGAGAGGAGTCAATCTTGCCAAATTAAAGCAAGTTGTGTAATGGCTCCTTATGTACAAATTTTTGTGTCAGCTCAGCTCTGACAAGTGCTCTCTTGGAAGTTGAACACAGGACTCCAGGATGAGTGTGCTGTTCAGACAGCAATGAATGAGAAATCACTGCTACGCAGTTAAGTTTGTCTGGCATCTGTCTTGACATTGGCAGTTTGAGCAATAATTTCCTCCCCAGATGCTGTGCAGAATGAGAGAGTTTGGCTTAAGAGGTTAAAAAAATAATGGTCTGGCAGTAAACAGCTTTTTAGAAGTACTTTTTGGAGCCTTACTGAAAATTGTGCAATGCTTTGTCTACAGTGCTAGGAATCATAGTAAGTAACATATTAGATAAACAGTATGTATCTTTGAATGATCTACCTGAAAGAGACTGCTACCTGCTGGACTTTCAAAACTTTCTCCCATGATACAACTTTTTCATCTTTTTTCCTTATATCCTGCTTAAATCAGTGGAAAACATGAGCTGAAAACTCACAAACTTTGGGAAAACTTGAAGCTGGCTCTAAATGTCAGGTTTTGGTTCTGTTCTGCAGATCTGTGAATTTATTTGCCCATAAAGAAATCTCACAGCTAATAAACAAAATAAAGAAATGTTTAATGATCTTCAGAACAATAAACATCAGCCAGCTCCATTTCCTTCTTTCCCATCAAATTCAATCACTATGCTAAAACTGGTTTCTTTAAAGTCAGTCAGTAAGAGGCAAATTTTCCCCTCATGAAGACAAACTATTACTCAGCCTGTGCATTCTGATATTTAGCCTAACACTTGGCCCTGGCCGCTCTGCGTTTCAGAGGCAGCAGTGGGGAATGAAGCATTCTTCAGCTCCTCGAGGGGTCTGGACCACTGGAAAGGTCAAGCAAACAGAGTTAAAATAACCATGAGGCTTGCTGACCAGCCAGCACTCTGGGTCCAAGATCAGCGGTGCTGCTGGTGGTGACTAATGCAATTAAATCAGCTCTGGGTCCTGTGCTGCGGGAACGATCTTAGAGCGGTGCGTGCTGCTGCCAGATGGATTGCTCAAGCTTGGAAACCTCTCTCATGCGCACATACTTAATCGCAACAGGCGCTTTCCATGGAAAAACGTGGCACCAGCAGAGGGATTTTTAGCCTCTTCCCTGCAGGAAACAATGGCAGGGAGCAGAGTCCAGTGTGCAGGAGTCTGTGGGTGGTGAGCATGGGGTTTTTGGGCTGCAAAGAGCCATTTATTTGTTGGGAATGGTGACAAAGCAGAGCCTGGAGGAACCGGTACCAGGAAGACTTGCTGGAGAAGGGGCCAGCGAGCACTGTGGGCTGGCTGCCAGTACTAAGGATGCTCCACCAGGCGTCCCCCTCCAAGCTGTGACAGCCCCCAGCTCCTCCCAGAGAGGAGTTAGATGTCTGCTGCAGTTGTTTCTCAATTGTTTCTATCCTGAAAGATTAGTAACTGGAATAACAGCAAGAAAGTAGATATCTGGAATTTGTCTGGATAAATGGCATGGATAGTTTCTCTGTTTCCCACTTTGTGAGGCATTAGTGGAAAGCTGGAAGGAAAGGGTGGGAGGTCAAGGACAGCATCTGATTCCCATTATGTCACCCACTGCAGGTGCTTAGTTTACCAAAGTCTCCCTGTGGTGAGGTGACCTTACAATGAAAACACTTCTGCTTCCTTTTCTTCTCATCAGGTACTCCTGGCTTTGTCACAAGCTTCATTATCACATGCAAGGAGAAAAGCAGCATCTGTTTATGGCCATATATTAACACTAAGTGCCATAAATTGTGTATGAAAATGGAGTGTCAGCCAGGAGAGATCATCCTTCAGCTGCTGCTGTTGGCAACTGCTGAAGTTTGAAATGTCCTGTAGGGTAACACAGTAGTGAGCTGCTCAGTTTTTAATGGAAAGGCCCTTTCCTGTTCAATTTCAATTCTTACAGGGTTCTGGACAATTAAACTAGGGTTTGAGGTACTACAGATTGCTCTTAGGTAAAAGTGACCACATATTTGACCACTGTGGCTAAATTCAAGTTGTTACCATTGGTCCTAACTATGGAAAAAATGAGATACAAGGAAGGAAGCATGAACTGCACCTTTCAGTCTTCCAGTAAGTCTCCCAAATTCATTAACATCAGAACAGTTGTGTTAGGTCAGACTAAGGGTTTATTCATCCCAGTATCTTTCCTTCAGATGCATCTTAACTACGCTTGTAGAATGAGTATGAAACCTTTTCCGCTGTACATTCTTCCAGCTCTCTGTGGAATTAAGCTTTGTTTATGATTGCTAAAAAATTATGGTTGAATGCAAGCTTTACATCAGGACATGTTTAAACCACAGTCTCCTCAATTTATTAATTCTTGTGGCCTCTGAAGCAGTTTGCTGTAAACACCACCACAATATAACTACACAGTCATGAACCATTATTTTCTTTTGCTGATCTGATATCAGTTGTTCACTGCATTGTGAAGACCCTGAGCAAACTGTTCTCCATTCACATTTTCCCTCACCACCATCCCTTCACTGCTCTTCATCTCATTCTGCATCAGTCTCTCCATTCAGACCTCAGGGCTGTTTAGCCTCTCTGTATAGGAAAGCTGTGCTGCACTGACCATCCCTGCTCTCATCCTGTGCTGTATCCAGTTCTGACACAACGTTTTCTGGGATAGCAGTGACCTTACTGACATTCAGTAGGCGAGATATAGATAAACATGCAAACTCCACAAGCTTTTAAGTTAGGAAGGAATTACTCAATTAAATATTATTAACTCAGACAACTGAAAGAGCAATGTCCTCAGTGCTTTGTTGGAACCCATATTTGCCTTACAGCAAGCCCAGAAATCACTTTTTGGGCTCTTCCAATTGTGCCAAGTCCTAGATTTGCCCTAGCACAGAGCAAGGTTTGCCCAAAGCCCATTTCCTTCCAAGAAAGGCAGCCCTCCAAAGACATGAGGAAGGCAGGGGCAGCCTGCATGGTAGTGCTCTGTGTGGGGAAGAAAAGGAGCAGATATCAGGGGTAGGAACTTCATGGGGTTAATTTTTAATACAGTTGAGGCTAAAATAGGGTTAATACTTTGGAGGGAAATTACTGAGTGCAGGGTTAATGATAGTAGTTATAGTAGCCTAAAAGAAAGTGTGTAGGGTCATTGGAGCCCCTGGAAGATTTAGAGGAGGATAGCTACAGGGAAGCACTATTTGTGCATAAAGAAGGCTGAATATTTTAGGTGGGAAAAGTCTGTCTTCATGTCCTCAAGAAGGCAAAGGATGCACAGGATAAACAAACAAACAAATCTGCAAACCCATGCTTGGTAATTACATCAAGATAAATACCAGGCTTCATTATGACACCAGTGCCAGCAATAGGTTGGTTTATCATTTTTATGTATCAGAACAGGAGAAATAAGTGCCTGAGTTCAAGGCAGCCCATGGAAGTATATATAGAAGAATATCAGTATGTTTTGTTGCTGCAAAGAGAAAACAAAAACCTAAACAAAACCTACAGGAATGGCATGTAGGCTTGGCTGCAGTCTCTGAATAAGGCAATTAAAAGATTTTGCAAAAAGTAGTTGACAGCCTTATTCTCTGGGTGCTTCTGTAAGACACTTCATCTGCAAGGGACAACTGGCTATCCAGGTGAATTGCTTTCCCATCTCTACCACAGAGGGAGGTATGAGCTGACTCAGGATGAGGCAAGAACAACATAAACACTCTTTTTTAGACAAATATAAAGTAGCCCCTGCAGCAAGACACAAAATCAAGACAGTGATAATTTGCTGTTAAGCCCAGATTCTAGATCTGAGGACAGGGAAGTGCTCTAGTAGACATGGGACTTTCCTCAGTTTTGCACCTTCTTATCAAACTTGCTGGCTAATGGGGCTCTAACTGAGCTGCCAGCTGTGCCAGCCCTGGCCTGCACTCTTGGGCTGGAGGGAGACACTCAGGGGGCACAGGTGGTGGCACACATGGGCATACATGGCTGGCTAATGTGTTCCTGATTCTTGTAGGAGCCACAAGAAGCAAATAAAAGGGCTTGGCACAGAGCTACATGAAATGTTATTGAATGACAGGACAGTGAATTGCAGATCTTTTTTTGCTTTGTTGTTTTGATGCCACTCAGAAATTTTATTGGAAAAAAGAAACACACTATTATTTATGACATTTCTATCTCTTCCACGCTGTCAGAGCTGCTTGGAAACCTCCCCAGTTCCCCACCCTGTTTGGCTTTTTGTCTCTGTTTTCAAGAAATGCAGTCTCATCAAAATGGAAAAATATCCAAACTGCTGCACAGAAAACTGAGCCAATAGACTGGTCACCTGACTTGGAGCTTGGAGGATAACTGCACTAATAGCAAACTGATTTGTTTTTATTTTTTCCTTTCAGTCATACGTTGCTCAACACTGAGATTTACCTGTCTTAAGGGTTGCTGCAAAAGTCAGACGGTGTTGCAGATTTTCTTCAGAGAGGTGCAGCACACCAGTATGAGATGCAGAGACTAAAGCATGCTTTGTTTTTAAGGAAAGGAGATTAGGAGAGATGTACTTACTTCTTAAAAAGAAATCTCCAAATTAATGGGATAAATGCCATTCTAATATGTATTAGTGTCCAGTCCTGGGGGGCTGGACTTCCCTGGTTAAGCTGCAGGCTGATCTGTTTCCTCCTGAAAGAAAATTCATTCAACCATTTCAAGAAAAAAAATTAGGGAAAATTATATAATAGCAACAATAACAATAATCCCTCAACTGTACTTATTCCTCTTCCACCACTGAGCACTTGCTACCTCATTGCTTTAGGACCACAGCTATTGGCAAAGCCTGGGTCTCATTCTTTCTGTTCGCTTTCATGCTAAAATGCAACAATTAAACAATGAGAAGATTTCACTTATTTTGCACTGAAAATGGTCGAGCTCAAAGCAAGTCTTAATGCTGGCTGCAGCCACTGTGCACCATATGAATCTGTGCAACAGATTTGCCATAACACTGCAGGATCTGTATGGGATGTTCCCCAAAATGAGTTTCTCCTGCTGCACCAGCTGAGCCTCAGCAGCAATGAGTGAGTTGTGTTGAGTGAAACACTCAGGGCTGTGGTGTTCAACAGAGAGGAGCAGACTGGAACAAGTGCCTCAACAGATGATCTAATGACAAGGTAAACAAGGAGAAGCAATGAGGAGAAAAGGGGGAGTGAAAACACAGAATCATCAAAGGACAAGCATAAGGAAAGATGGGCAGGAGGCAGGAATGTGCAGGGTGTGCAGAAGGAATAAGAGCTGTGGTGGCTGCAGCTCATTCCTCTTGGAATACAGCTGACTTTTCAATAATCTTCATCTGTCTTTTTAAACAAAGTATCAGGGTTTTTTTCCTATTTTCTTTTACAAGCATGACTCAAACTAGCTTCAACTGACACAGCCATGAAACCATTCTTTCTCTTACTGTACTTACATGCCTCATTTGATATCTGCCCCAAGCTTCCTCGTAATGTAGTCCACAGTCCTACAGATTTATTTTTCCCCAGATTCTTTTAAATCTGCCACCTGAACAGGATCTGCAAGTTCTGCAATGAATGAGAGGAGCATCCTATAGGAAGAACATTCAGCTCCTCAAGGCAGTTGTAGTGCACTAGGTAGGGTGAGTTGAGGCTGTACCACAAACTGTAACTATTCTTTTCTCTACCTTCTAAGAGCATTGGACTTTATAGTCTTTAAAAAAAGTAAATGGAAGGCAGCAAGAGATTACTGTATATTAATAGGCTTAAATACACAGATTCATTTCACATAAAAAAGATAGAGGAAGAAAGCTTTAAATGTTTCACTTTGATTTGCCTTTGGCATAAATTCTGCCAGCAGTTTTATCTCCCAGTAGTAATACTATTTAGCTGTCCAATAACCATTCTTACAACTGTAAGAGCACAAAGGCCACACAAATACAGAAGATCAGAACTATGAAAACTTTAATATTTAGCAACATTTTTACTTGCTGCTTATCCAGTAATTCCAGCTTTCAACAGATTATATATGCTCATTTTGAAGAAACCTTTAAAAAAACTTTTTAAGTGGCTCATTCTAAAAGTCATATTTATGCAGTCTAACTTTGAAAATAGTGAAGACCGGAAGCTGCTTACCATCACAGAGAAACAACTTTATAGGCCATCACAGACTTGTATTAATTGTACAGAAGCAGGGAAAGTTAAAGCCAAAAATGCAGACAACATAGTTCCCTCACTATGAAACAGCTGTTTATTGGATTTTATTTCTTTACTCTCCAGTAGATGGCAATCCAGCACTTGGCCAATAAAACAGTCATGTGGAGACCCTTCTCTGTATACAAGTCTGTGGGGCTTTAGTTATATATTCTAAGTCCAACTTTGGAATGAAAACTTTATCCAAGTGAATAATTCGAGTAGAGTTTCATTATATTGCTGGTCAGTGTGAGACAACACACATGAGACAGAACAAGTAAGACTTGAGAAATGAATGTGGAAATGACCTTTCAGAGCAGGACAAGATTTTAATGTCTTTAATGGTTGCTTGTTGTTTTAGTTATGTCTCTTACTTGGACTTTTGGAAGACTTGGGAGGTAAAATTGTAAATTTTGGTATCTTCTCATTTGGAACTTTACTTGCTCTTGGAGTATTCCCTGTGCTTATTAAAAGATTATGCACAACTCCGTGAATTCTCTCCCTGCTGACTGACCCTCTCTCCAGAAGGTAGCTGTGTGTCACAAGAGTGTCTGTGTCTTGCCTGCTCATTCACATTACTCCAGGGACACTTCTGGGGCTGTCACTGGAAGCTCAAACCCACAGAATATGTCAGATTTGGCACAGACCCTGCCTCATCTGCCAGCCTGCCTACTCACCTGTCCCACATGCCCAGGTCACCAGAGCCTTCTCCAGGGGTTAGGGTGGGTGCAAGTAGTATTTCCTTTCAGAGCAGGGAGCTAGGGGAGGTATGGATTTAGGGGCACCAGAAGGGAGATCAGGGGAGTTGACACCAGCTGTGCATTGCATGACACAGGGATGGCTGAAGTTCTCCTCATCATCAATGGCTGTGTCCCAGCTCAGGGCTGCACAATCAGGGAGACCCATTTTCCAGTGAGGTTACCTGTAGGACACACCCTTCTGTGGAAAAGAGTGACAAGTCAGTAAGTAACAAAGTGAAGGGAAGGCAATAGATTCAAGTGTATTTTGCTAATATCTCTGAGTCCTCATCGCTTCATTTATGCATTTATGCTTCATTTATGCATTTATTCAAATGCTTCATTTATGCATTTGTTCTGAAGATTTGTAATTTCTAAAAGTATGGACTGATAGGGGCAAAAATGGCCTTTAGTCAAATATTTGTCCCTTGTGTAACAGAGTTAAAAGCAGCAGCACTACAGAACAGTTTACATTTTCAGAACCTTGTACCAGACACCAATTACTATTTGCACTCCACCTTGAATCAAGCTGGAGCTTGAAGGAAATTGCCGGTTTCTATGGGATGAAGATAACGGCAGCAAGGGGCAGAGTTCCTGTACAAAAGGGGCTCAGAGAGGCTTACACTGTTTTCTTGCTAATTGGCTCTCTAGTAACAAGTGTGGGACTGCTTATTTGGTCTGCTGTCTTTATTTGGGTTTTGTTTGGTGGGTTTTTAAAAAGGCCTTGGGTTTTGGACATAATTGATGCAAAGGTGATGCCAAACCTTGTAGTGGCTGCTTCCTTTATAGGTTAGCCCAGTGAGCAGAAACAATATGTCTGGGAAAACTAAAAATGTTTTATGTTCCCTCTTCTGGGTGTGAGGGAGGATGAATTGGATGTTGCAATTCAGAGTTAGCTACAACCTGCTCAGAACAGCACAGAAACATAGAACAGTGGCCCATGGCGAGAGCCTCATGTCTCACCTTGTCCAGTGGTAATTGTCCTGAGCCAAGAGATGCCTCTTCTGGGGGAGAACAGCATGTAGCTCCCATAAGAGGAAGTAAAGGAGAACTTTCTTCTTGTCCTTAAATTCTTCATATATTTTTAAGGAGTTTCTCTTTCAAAAAATATGCTTAAACTACCTTATTAAATGCATAATAAGGCAAGGCACAACCTCACCTAATTCACACCAAATATACGCCTGAGAATGTCAGACCTCTGTGTTCCCAGAAGGTAAGAAATGCTGCTCTTGTTTTTAAGACATTCATCAGTTTTCCCCTAATTTCTTCATCCAGCCCTTCCTTCTTTCCCCCCTGTTTCTCCCAGTAAGCCTCACTACTACCTCAGCTGTTCCATGAGCTGGCTGATCCCTTTTCCTTCCTCCTGTGCCCTTAATGCAGCCAGAGCAAACACATGCCAGGAATACTACAGAGATGGATTTTCCCTGTGGCTGCTTGGAGGGACTGCTGTGCTTGGGTGGCTCAGGCACACCTTGGGAGGGCATGAAGGAAGAAGACAGGCACAGCCTGTAAATGTTATTCCCACAGCACACACAGGATTAAACAGAGGTAAGGAACCCTTTGGGGCTGATATTGGAAATGACTGAAAACAAGTAAGAGAAATCAAATGTTTCCTACTCTGGCACTGTGAAAACCTTGCACAAGCTTGTAGTTTTCTCTAAGGATTTATCTAGATTTACTTCAATTACATCAAGAAGACAGTATCTGTAGGATTTCACTGTTAGCCACTAAAGCTTCCTGCTTTCCTGGGCCTTTCACTGCCTGTGCTTCAGGACTCTTTCTTCCAGTAAAAGCAGTATTTCTCAGCATTAAAGAGTGCATCTGGTATGGATGCTCTCTCAATTACCTGACTGAATTGACTTTCTCTTCTCCAAATAGTATCTTTAATTCACAGAACTTTACGGAAGTTCTCAGACAAGTAGATACACCTGGAAAAAGGAGCAGAAATAGTCACCAGCATGAAGTCTCCAGCTCATTGGTTTGTTTTCCTGCCTCCCTTTCTGTTATACCCAGGATCTTCGTGAGGCCCTGAGGAGGTATTCACCAGATCAGTGTCATGTTAACTGTGTTTTCCCAAGGCCACTTACATCTCTTGGGCTACTTGCACCAGGCATCTCAAGCCACTTTTGCTTGGGGACACTCCTAAATGAGCATCAGACAATGACCAGAACTTGAAAAAACCTTGGCTTTGATCTTCTCACAGGCCAAACACATAAAATGACAGGAGAAGGCAATAGGATGCAGCCCACAAGGATGCAAGGACTGAGGCTGAATCTTGGTCTACTGTGTATGCAGACAAGCATAGAGAAATTTGTTTGTGTGTTCCTGGGCATGAAACAACTCTGAAGCTTTGCCTGAAAGGTTAAACACTGTGTTGCAGACACCTGCCAGCTCCAGGGGAGACATATCTACACATAGGCATTGTGTGGAAGCTTGGGCCATTGCTTGTGATGTGAATTTCCGTGAATCCTCACAAACTCAGGTAGAAGCCTCCCATATTCCTGCAGCAAAACACAACTGTCAAAACTGCGAATATAGTCACAAAAGAAAAAACAAACAAGTTTTTGAATGCCTTTCAGAGGTTTCCTATGGGCCAAAAAGCAAAATTTTGACTCATGCTCACATGTGTATTAGAAAGTCAGCCTAAAATCTTTCTTTACTTGGTCATCAGGCTGAGGAGAAAAAAACTGAGAAGGCAGCAATTGGTCCCAAGGCATGCTCTAAATCAAAAAAAAAAGTCTATTTCAAAAGGAACTGGTTTAATGAATTGAGAGAGCCTCTCATCTGTCATTTCATTAAGCACATGACTTTATTAAGCACATAAGTGCTTTTTTGTGTAATTGAATTGATCTAAGCCATTCTTCTGCTCTCCAGAAAATGCACTGCTCCAAATCCAAAATACCTACCTTTCTATGATGCTTACACTTTGATGTTTATAAGGAAGTGCAGCCTGTGCTGGTCTGTAACAGCAGCAGATCTGATCGCAGTGGGAGGCATGAGGGGGGCAATCCTGCTTCTAACTATCAGCAAATGTGAGCTGCTCAGCAGCTCCTCTGGATGGCAGGAAATTCAGCGCTGCTAAAAGAAAACAAAAAGGTATGTAGTGCTTGCCTGCAGTCTCAGTGTACTCAGAAGTGTCACTCATCCTGGTTTCAGATAGCCAGTGCCAGCTATAAAATTGCTCCCACCTCAGGGTATAGTAGATGGTTGGCAGGATTGCAAATTCTTTTTTTTGGCTCTGTAGGATTGCTAGGACCTGATCACACCTGCAAGTTGAACTAACCTTAGCTCTCACTACCAAGCTCATTCCAGTGAGAATGAGCTTGATAGTGGGGCCTCAGGACATCAGAATGGAAGACAGGCTACTGTCACACTGCTAGTGATGTACAGGAGAAGCTCACCACAGGGTTGAGGTGGCATTGCAGGGGTTCTTTAATCAACACTGAACTTGCTGGAGAGAAATCCAGTTCCACTCTTTGAGGCAGAGAAATGATGGCGTTTTTTTTTTGTTTGTCTAAGTGCAAATGCAGCCACTTAAATCAATTAAAAGTGATTGCTAGTATTAGGTTAGAGTTTAGTCATGCTTCAGTAAAACATTAAAAAAAAAAAATCATTCATTTTTAGTACCTGGTGAGTATTCATTACCATAGGAGTTAGTGGAGCCAAAGAGAAAGAAAAAAAAAAAAAAAAAAGCCGTAGATTGATAGTCTAATTCACAAGGGTGTCCCCTTAATACAGGATTTGTGGACATGAACACCAACCTTGTTCTCACAAACTTGCACATCCATGTATGCAATTTGTGGCACATCCATGTATGCAACTTGTGGGAATTTCAGAATAGCATACTCATAGTAGCATAACGAATGCAGAATTTGTCAGGGATGCAAAGGTCTCTGCCTACCTGGAATGGATCCACCTTAGGAGAGCCAAGTCCAGAACCTTCAAGGCTATGCAGGATTCATCTCAGAGATGGCAAACTTAACCAAATTCAATAACAGCAAGGTGGTTTGGAGGATGAAATTATAATCCCAATTTACCTTTCTCTCCTACTCAAACTTGTCTAGTCTTGGAAGCAGCTAATCCCACCAGGCATCTTTCTGTTTGACCATAGGCACCTATCTTTTCCACAGACTTCAACTGCAGCAGGCTGAGAAACAGTATTTCTTTGAAATAAAACCTATGGCTTTGTTCTTGTCTGACTCTTTTTGGAAGAATACTAATACAATAAACGTCCTGAAAAGTTTTTAAAGAGGGCTTGGGGTCTTTTTGGTGTAGAATATTAGTAAATCCATTTACACGTGCAAAAATTCTTCTGCTTGGAGAGAGGCCCAAGCCCACTGGAAATGACAGAATCTCAGTAATATCAGAGCTTTGGGACTTGAACAGTACCGGTATACCTACAAACAAACTCCTGCAGGCACAAGCTCAGCACAGACTACTTGTGTTGCAGAATTGAAGGAAACAAATAATGATGTCCATTCATGCTGTGAAAGACTGCAGTGCCTGAAAAAGAGCAAGGCTAAGAACTAGTAAGAATCATAGAATCACAGAATATGCTGAGTTGGAAGGGACCCACAAGGATCATCATCCCATCCCTGCACAGCACCATCCCCAAGAGTCACACCATTTGTTTTGCACTGCTTCCTGAATGTTAAAGAATCATCCTTTAGTGGACTCCTGAGGTCCAGGAGGTAGCTCTGGTGGTACATGTAACATTATATTCATAGCTTTTAAGTCTGTGGGGGCTTACACATGAACCCTCTGCTCAGGCATGAAGTTTCTTTTTCTAAGTATTAGCAGCAAGAACTTTTAGCGCGTTTCTCCCCCATCTCGTTTTCTGGTGCAAACACATGTGGAAAGAGAACTTTTAGAATAAGGATAGGTATGTATATGTTGGGGGTGGTGGTGTTTGGTTTTGGCAGCAGCTACTGTGGTTAGCACACATTTGGATCAAACACAGCAGCAAAACGCTCAGAGCCATAGATGGGGGCTTTGTGTTTCAGCTGCTCCCAACGCAATCCTGGACCACAGCAATCTTGGAAGGGAAGCAATACTCCTTCCAGCTGCAGAAATGGCAAGCGCCCTGGCTTCTCATGTTGTCCAGCGTTTGTTTTTATTTCTGTTTTGTTACTTGAGAGACCCTTGGAAACAGCGGGTCCCGGCGGCGCGGCGCCCTCTGCCGCCCTCGCCCCCTCATGACCGCACACAGCCTTCACCCCCTCAGGGCCGCGCAGAGCCCTCTCCCCCTCATGACCGCACACAGCCTTCACCCACTCAGAGCCGCGCAGAGACCTCACACCCTCAGAGCCCTCACCCCCTCATGGCCGCGCAGAGCCCTTGCCCCCTTAGGGCCGCCGGGCGCTCGCCACGTCCCGCAGCTCCGCGGGGAGCGCCGCCCGGGGTGGACGAGTGCTCAGCTGTCTGGATCCAGCCCAAAGATTCTTTTGTTTTCCGCGTTGTGTCGTTTCCTGAGTTCAGCTTCCGGTTAACGACTGCTCGTGCAGACGCAGCCCCCCTCGTTCCTTGGGGCTAAACCCACAAAGGATTAACCTTGAGCTGTTGCCAAGAGGAGCTGGCAGCACGCTGTTAGGCAGCTAAGCACACCCATTAATTACACAGCAAATTTAACCAGACCAACAAATGCTAAATAGTCAGCAAGAAGTTACTCAAGTGAGCTGGAAGGAAATGCCAAGAGTCATGTCCCAAGGCCCCGAGCTCTGGTCATTGGCATCATATTCCAGACTGGAGACATTACCTGATTGCTCAGGAGTTACAGCACCTCACCAGCCAAACAAAGCAGAGCTGCTTTTGCAAACCAGGTTTGAAATCCCTTCTTGCAGGCACGAGTTATAACTACAACTCCACAACATTGTACTCATGGGCGCTTCCTCTGGGTTCACCAATTATTAATTATTCCACTGCAAAGTGGTAAAGCTCCCAAGGGGAGACCTGGGAGGCCTCTCACACGTATCTCACTGAGCCCAGCAGCTGGACACTCACAGGATATGACAGGACAAAGTTTGGACTGTGCTGATTTCACATCATATAATTTAACAGCTGCTTCTAGTCTTGAATTATCAAGGCTTTTAACATTTTAAATTTTTTTAAACCTTTTCCTCCTGCAGTAAATGTGTTGAGAGTGTTTACAAGGAGAGGAACTAGAGGCTTGGTAAGCTACAGGGTGAGGGCCAAAGAAATACACAAAAAAATTACATCACTGGACATCACTATGTAAACACTACATAGAGGATCTGCTATGACAATTAAAAACAACAACAACAACAACAACAAAAAGAGAGAGAGACCATGGAAATTTATTTACTTTTTATCTATGAACAGTATGACATATAATTATAGACAAGTTTTGATACACAGGAAAACCCTTTTGTCAACCTTTTTTTTTGCTAAATGAAACAGCACAATAATCTTTACACATTCATATTTTGTTTTGTTTTTTTTTCTTTACAATACACAGCTTTCTTGGGTTGAAGCAAACTGCAGGACATATTGAGTACTGGTATATTACAGCTACTTACATCGTTTAAGAACAGCAAATGGAGAAAAATAAGTTATTTAAATATTGATTTCATATACAGAAAGTGCAACTTTGTTAGTTGTTACGTAACTTGCTTGACAGTTTTGATTCCCCAAAGGGTGTCAATTAATGCTAAAAGTATCTTGGACTGAAAGTATTATTTATTCTAAAAATAATACAGTACAACTGCACAGCTGTGACTTGGTGAAGCGACCACTATTGCTGCTCTTAGACATGATAGCCTGTTTGAATAATGCAATGTTTAATGCTTCTGATCATGCTCCCAGTCTGCATCCACAACCAGGCTCATAGAAGAGCACAGGGAATTGCCACTTGGGTAGCAACAGCAGGTTATTGATCAAAGCATATGATTATGATGGCATTTGGTAATATTTTGGGCTTGCTGATTCTATTGTTAAATAGCTGTTTGAGTTACTAAGATACAGTGGATAGATACTTAACATGGTGAGCCTGAGCAGAGCAGATGAAGATTCCAGCAGCAGGTTTCTTCTGTGCTTTCCAAGAGTTAATGAGTGAACTTTTGCTTAGAGCACTGAAGGTTGCAAGAAGATGCAAGAGGTTATGGCTCTTGCAATGTGCCACCTCACCTGCTTGGGGACTGCCACTGAAACCACAGCAGGGAAACTCAAACACTGAGAAGCTTAAGGCTATTTTTTATTAGAATAGAAACTAAAATTGTAATTCAAGTAAGACTACAAAGCACAGTTTATAAAAGCAAACAAAACATATATTAAAACTCATAAATCTCAAACTGCTCACTCCAGTCCTGATGGGTGTGATTTGGTTTCCCTGCGTCACATAATCATTTAAAAAGAATGGACTTACAAAGAGAGTTTGGCAAACAGGTTCAGCTTATTCCCATAATTCTCCTTCTGTTATTAAGAGAGGGGGAAGTGATTAATATGGGAGAGCTTTATTATATGACTTGTCTTCCCTGCAACACAAGGAAATTTATTTCCTTTTTTATTGCTATAGTCAGCTTGGACTTTTCCCTCGCTGCAATATAACTGCTGTCCACTTACTTCTACTCTGTTCTGGTCCTTGCTAGCAATCCCAGGAAGTCTCAGTACTCTTTCAATCTCCTGCTTACTGATAGTCACCATGTAAGCCTCAGAGAGGAACAAGAGAAAAATAATAATTATTAAAAAAACTTAAAAGAAATTTTTCTTTTATTTTTTAGAATCTTAGATTATACTGAGCTACAAAAGGGAACCCATCGAGTCCAACTCCTGGTCCTGCACAGCACCATTCCCAAGAGTCGCACTATGTACCTGAGAGCGTTGTCCAAACATCTTTTGAACTCAGACAGGCTTGGAGCAGTGACCATTTCCCTGGGGAGCCTGTTCCAGTGGCCAGCCATCCTCTGGATGAAGAACCTTTTCCTGATAGCCAGCCTAAAATTCCCCTGACTCAGCTTCACACTTTTCCCTTGGTTACCAGAGTGATCAGTACCTGCCCCTCTGCTTCCTCTCATGAGGATGTGCAATGAGGTCTCCCCTCAGTTTCCTCCAGGCTGAACAGACTCAGCTGCTCCTCACAAAGCTTCCCCCTCCAGACCCTTCCCCATCCTCATGGCCCTCCTTTGGATGCTCCCCAATAGCTTAATGTAATTTTTATATTCTGGTGCCCAAAACTGCACATGGGACTTGAGGTGAGGTTGCACAGATTTTCACCAGCTGTACAAAACATGTCTGCTCTATCTCTCCTGATTCTGTCATATCAGAACATGCTGCTTATCAGACACCAAGGAGAATATTAAAGAGCTTTGCTTGAGAACAATTTCAAGTTGCATCAGTGACTTAGTTGCCTTCATATGACAGTGTGAGTAGACACTGGTGAAGTACAAAATGTGGGAAGTAAACCCAATAGCTATCAATTCTACCAGAAGGCAAATTAGTTATCATCTGTAATAAAATGCATATTCATCCACTTAAAACATGAACCGTGAAAGGGCCAGATATAGTAAGGAATCATGGAGTAACCACAATCTTTCATTCAGCAATCTGACAGCATTTTATCAGAAGTCATTAGCTCCGTATGAGACTGGGATAATTGCGGCACCAGTGAAGTGCTTTGTCTGGTTTTATACAGTAAATTGATGTCAAAACCGATACTGGAAACAGCCACACATCCTGGTCTGTGCCCAGGTTTCTATTCTATCTCCCTTTACCTGCCAGACTAAGCTTGCTCTGTCTTCCATGGAGCATCTGCACTACAACAAGAAGGTGAAGGACACGCCATATATAGACCCCAAAGAAAAAGCTGGTTATGTGCTATTCATTTGGTATAGAAAACATGTACCCAATATAGAAAAATAAAATCTGTCATTTAGTCACATATGCGACTGGAATGTTTCACATGAAGCTAGGCAGAAAAATATCATTGCATCATGAAAAATGGTTCATCACATTTGCCAGAACAATGCTCTTTTTCAGTGAGAGGTAATAGTAATGCAGTGGTGTGTTCTAAAAATCACAGTGTTATTCATGAGACTATCTAGGAATTTTCTTGTCCATTCAATGGAATTACTGGGTCTAATGATTTCTATGGGACACAATTTTGCTTTTTAAATGCAAATGAACTTTCATTTGCAGAAACCCACTGTTTGGAATCAATATGGTCAGGATACCAAGTCAAAGCTGTAGCATAATGATTGACAATATAACACAGTACACAGATTATGATTAAAATGAAAAGCAGTTACATATATACAAGGCAGTATATCTTGGAACAGTTTAGTAACAACAGTAAATGCAAACTGTAGTGAAAGAGGAGTTAACCTGACAACCAAAACCTAGCATATCCCTGCATTTGTAAAAGCACCTCTACAACACAGGAGATGTTATGATGAGGCATTTTATAGAAGCTACTTTAGCTGGAAATCACCCTAAATGCAACTTAAGTGTGACAGGTTGAACCAAGGCTTGGGAAATGTGAAAACAGGTAAAGTGAACACTAGGTAACTGCTTAAAAGCTTATTTTAAGGCAAATAAAAAGCTGATTGCTAGAAAGCAGTTATAAAAATGACCTCAGCTCTGTACAAATAAAAAGAAGCTTTCTGACTCTCTGTGGGTTAATTGCAGTGAAGTGACACAGATGGACCACACTGAAAACTAATTTCAGTCCATCAACTTCAGCCTAGCTAAAGACTTCGCAGCAACTGGGACCTACACCAAGCAACAGCAAAGATGACTGGGAGGGCTTTGTGTTTACCTCTAGACTGCTGAAATAAACAAAAGACATTTGCCAAACAGCTTCTACTGGAATTTGCACCTTGGTTTGTACCTGGTCTTTAGAACTGATTTCAGGTACCTGGAACCTAGATGTACAAAAGACCTGTTACTAGTATCACTATCACAAACTTGAGGAAAATGTGCAAGGGTCCCTTAATTATGTGAAGCTGTCTGATTCTCAGGCCAACCCTGTGCAGTTTATGAAACAGGAATACTTTAGATGGGAGTGAGGGGGGAGGGAAGTACCACATCTATGTTACCTGGTGGTTGCCTCTCTTCTCCTTCAGTGGCCAAATACTTTCATATCCTTTGAAGAAGATATCTGCCTGTCCTGGGGAGCCACTTTCTTGATCCCTTTAGCTATGTGAAGTGATTAGAGTGGTACTGGTGCAGGAAGAAGCAGTGGATTCTTGACCAGGCAATGTCACACTATGGAGCATGTTAAATTGCCTCTGGATCAAGAGGTTTGAAGAGTCTTGCTGCTGCCAGGAGCTTGCTTATGTGCCTTTCCTCTGTGATGCCAGCTTTTTGAAGGCAAGTTTGTGACAGAGAAGGCACTTTGCTCAGTGTGTTGAATCCTGCTTCTGTGAGCAGGCTGGAATACATAGGCAGACCAATGGAAATCAGCCAGTCAGACACAGAGGTGATGAGTCCTGGCGATACAGGTTTACGGCAAATTTCTGTGAGTCCTCCACTTGGAATCTGAGGAGTGAAAAAAAGAACAGAGAACCCTTAATGTTAAATCTGCTAGTTTTACAACAAGCATTTTTTTTTGTTTGCCTTCTTTTTTAAACTGGTAGAATTTCATAGCAGATATTCTAACTTCTCTCATGTCACATTTGTCAGTATGAGAGTGGTGTGGACTGAAAGGCTCAGATCCCTTGGCCAGAAGCACTGACAACAATTTTGGCAATACAGACACAGTGGCAGTGTCCAGCTGCTTGGCTGACTTCCGTGTACAATTCGGAATTAGTCTGAGATCAGTAAAGAATACCCAGTAATAAGACTTTTCAGAGTGATCCATTTAATTTCTCAGTAAGGCAAGAGAATACCAATTTTGCCTATTACCTCCTCAGACAGACCAAGTTCTCTCAGAAGAAGCCATTGAAGTTTTTGATGTTTTCTCCCTTCTGCTTTTGCTAAGGAGAAGTGGAACTAGTATAGCTTAAGAAATGAAAAAGGAGTGTAAAACCTTTCAAATTTTAATACAGAAGCATTTAATACATGCCATCCTTAGTGAGCAAGTCTCTTTTACCACTGCTTGCAGTCTGCTAGACTTTTAAGATTATTATTTGGTCAAGAGAAGGCTATCAATTTTCCTCTTAACTACTGACTGTCCTCCTTTGGGACTGGAGGTACCTCCTGCCCCTGCAATACTTCTACCTATCTTGTACCTGCTGGATGAACATAAGAAGTACTTCTGTACCAGGACTTCTCAAGTATCTCCTTTTACTACTAGCCAGTCCTTTTAAAAGCCTGCTCAGAAAGAAGAAAATCTGTGTTATGGAAATACTCACAGCCATGCGATGCTGTTTCCTCAGCTGCTTTACCCGGATTTGGTCCATGTTTGTAGCCACATCCTTTTCAGCTTGCTCTAAGTCTTCAGAGTACCTTTGTACCAAAGCCTCAGGAATGCCACAGCGACCATGCTGAATGTTCCCAGCCAGACACAAAGGAGAGAGGACTGATTAAAGAAGTGTAGCTGTACAGACCAACCAAAGCAGCAGAAAGAGAGCAAGGATGGAAGCAAGAAGGAGCTTTCCTCAAGGTTCCAGGAAAACTAAAAAACAATCCCTAAAAGGCTCCTTCCTTTCCCCCACTATAAAAAGATGTACTAATTGATGCTATCAATTCAGAGTTTCTTGGAAACAGAAAATCTAATCATTACATCCTTTTTTAGCTCTATTCCCCCACATTAGCTGAGAAAGATTCACACATTCAGCACATTCCCATGTCCAGTGCCACCAAGGAACCAGTGGTCTGAAAAGATAAAGGTTCAGAATAAGTCTGTGGTTTCTGAGTCCCCTACAACACAAGAAATACTTTAGTCATAAAGTCTGATAGCAAAGACAAACAAGAGCTGTAGAATGTCTAATGTCCCAATGATTGTTGGTTTATCTCAGCCAGTTACACACAAAAAATGACAGATATAATGAATGACAGACTATCCCTTGGAATGCTAGTGCAATAAAACCACTGCAGTGATTACCACTTACCTTGTCTGAGTATGGCTCTTCAGTAAGATCAATGTCTTCAGATTGCAGCTTGTTTTCTATCACCATTTCCAGATCCAGCCCTCTGCTGCAAGAGACTTTCCTTGCTGATGCAGGACCAAGCTTTACCACATGCTGCTGAACACTAGCAGTCTCTGGGAGCTCCGACAGCCAGGGTGGCAGCGGGCTAGGAGGACTACTGGGCTCCTGTTCAGAAGATGTCCTATGGACAGGTACTCCATGACAATCAATGGGACTGGATGAGCTGGTCTTTTTTACTGGCAAACATGGTGCTTCTAAACTTGAGTGGTTTCCACTTGTGGTCGTGGGAGGATGATATAATCCATTAGAAAGGCGTTCTCGGCATTTTTTGGCAGGGACAGGCGGTGGCTGAGAAGGATTTTTTGGTTGCATTCTTGCCTCATTTGTGCTTTTTTGCTCAGCTTCTAGACCTCCCTTGAGGACTGGAGCATAATCAGCCCGTGCAAGGTCATGAAAACCTTTACTCTGTATTTCCAGAGATGTCCTTGTTGCATGATGCATCACTAAGGCAGGCTGAGCTTCACAGTTTTTCAGGGGGAATGGAGCAGGCTTTCCACCTGCAGTCTCCATTACAGAGCAGCTCAATTCCGTAGCTCTTCCCTTCTGAGAATTAGCAGCTCCTTTGCCCTGCTTAGCCATGACATCATCTACCTTACAGCTGCCTCCATGAGACTGAGGCAGCAAGGCAGAGCCAGTTGCCTTTTTAGCCATATCCAGTGAATCCTGAGGAAAAGAACCTACTTTCTTGTTAGCATCCTGTAAGCTGGTATTGGGTTCTCCCTGGAGATCATCCAGTGAGTGAGATCTTGGCCATGTATCTACACCCTGGGGGCCATCCAGAGTTTCATAGCTTCGACACACAGCAACTGGTAAACTTCTGCGGTTCTTCTTCAGAGCCGTGACAGCTGGAGGCTTGACAGAGCTCTTCAGAGCACGATGTGCACAACCCAGCCGGCTTTCTTTTTCCCCAGGCTGCAGAGTTTCTATTGACTTGGTCAGTGGAAGAGTGGGATAATTTGATAGTTGGTTTCTGCTGAAATCCCTAAAGCTATGCTCAATTGCTGATTTAGAGGGCGGAAGACAGGTCCTTCGCGTTTTACCTAGGAACAAATAAAGCCACCATTAAAAATAAAATCTGCAGCATAATAACAGATCCCTGTCAAACACTTCTGAAACAAAATGATTTATTCCCTTTTTGTTAATTCTAACTGTAGAAGAACTCAATGCCATTTCAAACATAAAGATTTGATTTGTACTTCAGCTTTTTTCCTAACTGTTATCTGTTAAGCAGAATACATCCAAAATACTTAACATCCTTCCTACTCTCCCATTGGCAAAGATTTGAGGTTTAGCTCACATAAACCTTGCTCAGTGTAGAAGTACTGAATCCTACCGTTAGAACTGATACCTTATACTCATTGTATGAAGTAGTTTGACAGGTCCCCTTGAAACACATCAAAAGATGTACATTTTTTTCTTTGTCTCTAATCTTAGTATAAAAATAATAATGTTCATCTTAACCGTTTGCTGGTTTACATAGGATTTTTTTAAAACACCCTATTTATGGGTTTTTTAATAATATGCCAATAGAGTTACTTCTGCTTTTAAATGAGCAGCAAACTATTCACAATGGAAAAATAGAGAGCAAGAAAGTGCATGAAGACTGGTTTTGCATCAGCCCCTTTGGAAAGCTACTTGCAGCAACAGCAGAGTTTTACAGAAAAAAAATCTTATGAGATAAGTGCTTCAAAAAGGATTTTCCAGTGTGACTAACGTTAGTCTCAAGTCATAGTGTGTACTTTTAAGCAATAGATGCTTTCTTCTTGTACTGTTTGTCTTCAGAGCTTTATCCTGCTAGAAATTCAGTGTTTGGCTTTTAGATAATATGCACTGTTCACCTTGCATGTGAAAGCACCTGTTTAACCTAAAACAATAAATACGTTGCTTTCTCTTGCCTCTTACTCTGCTTAAGAAGTTTGAAAACCAGAGTATTCAGAAAACTAGCAAAGATAATGGAGGTTACACTCAAGGAGATATAAGGAAAACAGTCCCATCAAAGACAGTTAAAATCAGGGTGAGCTCATAAGGAAAAATGTGAGCACACAGCAACTCCTTTCTCAGAAGCTGTACTGCTCACACTTCAACTGAAGCTAAATATCACCATTTCCCCAAAATGCTTACAGAGACACATCCCACATGAAGTTTTCTCCTTTGGTGCTACCTTGAGTTCAGGTAACTCAGAAAAGTAGCAGAAAGAACCTCTCTGTCTGCACCCTTCTTGGAGCTAGGCCACCGCCTACTGAAAATAACTTGCGATCACATTAGAAAGATGTGTAAGAAATGTTACATTCATTTTTTTAGTGCCTCCAGGCACTAATGGCAATATTTAATGAGCATGGAAAAGAGGGTTCTCTTTCCTTTATTTATATTTGCTAGCACATGCCTGACTTGTGCAGTAATTCACCTTATTGTCTGGGACTTGCTGTCACAGCTCATGCTACAGAATCCATGTGCCTTCTTTTCAATCTGATATTTGGATCAGGGGTTCCACTGATTTTAGGAAAGCCCACTCAGGAACCTCAGCACTAGAAGAAAAGTTGTGAAAAACCCTACTGCTCTGCAATATAATCTCTTACTGAAGCCATTATCTAGTAAGCAGCACTTAATTTCATTAGAAATGGGATATGTCTGTGTAAAGCCAGACATATCCCATCCTGTTCCTCATTTCTTTTTTTTTTTTTTCATTCCAGCCTGGGAATGAAAAAAAAAAAAAAGAAATGAGGAACAGGAAAATGAATTAAAAAGGAAAGAGAAATTTTGTGGAAGTAAAATAAAATAGTTCATTCCAACGCTGTTAGGCATACATATACAAATGAGGTGAGAATGGGAGGAAATTATTTTGTCTGTAACATATATAACCAAATGTGTAATCTTGAAGCTTCAAAATGGTTTAAAAGATAGTGCTGGGCTCAATGCTATTGCTTTGTACAAAGGACAGTCACTGAGAATGTAATTTCTTCTAATGTGATTTAAGTGAAGAGCAGTATCAGGAGGGGAGCTATGATTTATTTCTCTTTTTTCATATATTCCTTCGCCTCTCCTGATTGTCAGGTATAATTTCATTATGCTTCTGAGACACTAAAACAGGAAGGTAAGATTTCCTGAAAACAGCTTTTTAAATTTATTTTAAAGTTGTTTTCACGAAGTGGAGCGTTATAGAAATAATGTCCACAAATGCAACATTCCCTACCTTAAGGAAAAAGAAAAAACAACCTGAAAGGGTTAAAGAGTAAACTTTAAATCACATTTTTAATGTTACAATTTTTGATAATAGATCATGTGATTTTTGATAATTTGGTATTTTGGTAATAAATCTTTTGAGCCCCTGGTATAGTTATGCAGACTAATGCCTTTCATAGGGCTGTTAACCATAGAGGCATATCTGACTCAAATGTGTGCAGAGTGACACAGATGTGTGGGTAAAAAATAAGACTGCAAAGGTGGTCTTTGCACAGAATCAATGCAAAGCTTAAACTATTTCCTTATACTATAATTTCAAGCTATAGGCAATACTTCAACTCTTCTGTTGGATGTTACAGTGCAATTCTTGCTTAACAAAGCACTGTTCACCTCTTATGATACTTCTTGCTATTACAGGGAAGGAACTTTTCCTTTCCTTACCATCATCTGCTTCAGAAGAGAGGGGACTATCTTGGGGAATCTTTCTGGAGGTACCATAGCTACAGCATAAAATTTTTAGCCTTTCTCACAGTATTTTTTCCTTATGGAAGATGGTCCTCAGAAATTTAAGTATGCAAAACCAGACACAGAATGCTGTGTCTCAGCATAATAAAATCTCAGATTTTATTAACTTTATTTTGGTATTGCTTTCTGTGGCTGTATTTTGGGTGCATTTCAAACTGCTTTGTTGACACAACAAAGATGATGGCACAATATACTGGCCTCATTGCTTTTTCTATTGAATACAAACTAGTAGAATTGCACATTACATTAGGCAATGTGGCCACCAGTTCTTTTGCTTCCTTTTCTGACTAATCAGGACGGAATGCTGAAGTGCTTAGGTTGCCTGCCCAGAACTATGGGAATCTGGGCATCAGTTTCTGAACAAATCAGAGAACACCCTTATCTCAACCTGATAAAGGCCTGGTTTATCTGCTCATTCAAGACTGCACATTTGCATGTGCAAATCCTTTCTCTTCACATCCCCTTGAAAAAGCTACACAATATAACAAGTAAAGGTTCAAAGAAGCCAGGCATGAACAGTGATGGGAATGACCTATAGGGAATAATTAATAGGCCTTCTCAGACTAGCAAAGAGATGACTTGGGAGGGAGTATGACAGAGGTCTATATGCAGATACTGTTGGGTATGGAGGTTCTACATCCCTGGAAGACCAGGGACATTCATAAAAAGTTTCAAGAAAATTGATGAATGCAAGGAAACAGCACCCAAATTCTCAAGTCCTTAAATGAGTCATTCCCCAAGACTGTCCTGGGAAGCATCAGATATGCATGCTCTGTTCTTATACCATTCTGTAGCTATCTGCTTTTGACCAGTCCTGTGAGAACCAGATTTCTGATATGGTTTCCAAATGCACCTCAGTCTGTTGACACCTGCATGCAAAACAAGCCAAATAACTGCACCATTGTCACAAGTCATTGCTCTCTCTGCCCTGTTCTATATGGACTAATTGCCTAATCATGGATGGTTACGTCCTGCTCTGGGGTTTTTCTGTCTAACACTAGATAGGTCACAGACTACATGCTCCTTGCTCTCTGTGAATTGAAATAAACCCACAATGCTGCTGCAAGATATCTAAGAGAATATCCAAGGATTAGTGCAGTGGGACCCAGAAAGGTACTTACAAAAGATACTCTGCTATAGTACATAGCAAACCATTTTCTAGCTAAAATGTAAGAGCAGCTCGGAAATGTTGAACTTATGCCAAAGGATCCAATATCAGCCCCAAACTGAACACTGTACTAGTCATAAAAATATTATGTGTAACCATTCCCAAGAAAATCTGAAGACTGGTTTCTTCTCAGAATGCACTTGCCCTTTATGAAGAGCAGATCTGCACGTTATGATATTTAGACCAGACAAGTGACTATCCTAAATGAGAGCATACTGTACTTTGAAAAAAAAAATGCATATGAACAACTATGGATCATGAACTTTGCAAAGGAGGTGGAATACTTTTCAGATTAAATAGCCTTGACAAAATCTCTGAATGAATCAAATGTTCTTTTCATAGTGGTTTTCAATACAAGCAGTAAATGCATTTGTGAGCAAAAATGATGCAGAAATGCAGCAAGTCATACATAAAAAACAATACAAAAATAATCAGCATTCACATTCTGAAAAACTCAGACAGAAATATTAGTTTAAATTTAAGTATCCAACCAGACAGGCAATGCCAACTGCTTTCTAAAGATTTTATTATATTGTTAAAATAAGGAAAATGTACAGGCAGCACTTTAACTTCAGTGTTACAGCTACCACTATGATTGTACTTAGAGATAAAAAGAGAAGAAAATTGTCACATATGCCATATATTTAGCTATGATTCTATTCCAGCATGTCTAGTGGATGCGGATTCCTATTCAAGAAAAAAGCCTCCCCAATTTCAGGGATTTAGTATACTGTCAATTTCAGGCATTCAGCTTCAAAGCAGATTGCAATTTTCTTCAATGAATGTTTATTTTTTAGGGGCAGACTAACAGAAAATGTACATGCTAAGAGTAAGATTCTTAGCTCTTATTTTAAACTGGAAAAATGGCCCCTATAAGGGGTGTACAAAATCTGTTTATACTGTTCTTGGTGTCCGATTTCTGGTGAATCTTAGCAATGAATCCAGGCAGTCTGAGGCCAAGACATGGCTCAAATGCTTGGAGTGAAAATGCCCAACTCAAAACCATTTCAACTCTTTTAATATTTCATCCCTAATGACAAGTTTAGACCATCCCTGAAGTAAAACATGCTCAATGAGCACAATAAACTGTTTCTTCAGATCAAAGACGGCAATCTCTATTAACATCATCTGTCTTGGTAATTTTTCAGTCCATCACTTTTCACTGATGCAGGCTAAGGCAATGGGAACTGATAGACAATGCTATCATTAGCATTTTTTTCATAGTTTATTTCCTTGCCAACTTGTCAATAATTTAACTTTCTAGAGTTCATACACTAAAAAGTCATAAATCTCTGCAACTGGGTTATGATAGAGGAAAACGCAACATGCAACCCAAGGCAAACAGAAAAATATGGCCTAAAATAAAGAACATTTTTTTCTTAACAGATTTTGCATGGATTCAAAAGAAAGCCTCCTAATCTCAGTAAAGCTCAGAGACTTCTCCATTGGTGGTCTCAGACTTGGGCCATCAGTGTGCAACCAGTGCAAGCCTCACGAGGCACGGTGACATGAGAATATGATTGGGAGTGGAGAAGGCAGGGGAATTCAGTGAGAAAGACTGTTGCTTTAGAGACACAAAACAAAGACTCTTTGTGAAAGGGGACTTGTCTCCTACTAATGCAAATAAATAAATAAATAAATTAGCAACAGTAGCAGTGAAAACCAATGGCTCAAGCCAAGAGGGAAAGAGGTAGAGCAAAGGACAAAGTCAAGCAGGAAGTGTTAGCTAGGGAAAGGAGCAAAAGTATATGAAGATATCTTCTGAAAAGACTGCAGGAACTATAAGGCTCATTGCTGTCACCATTACCATTCTCCAGGTTTTCACTGCTTTCGTAGCAGCCAGAATCCCGAGGAGAGCATCCGCTTAGGCCTTGGCCTTCAATGAGAAGTTTCTCCTGAGATCCTGACTGGTCGCTGTTACCTAGAGGATGTGAGAATATAGTGAAAAACAGGCAAACAGAAAATGCAGCTGAACTTCTCAACCTTCCATTTCAAACACCATTATCTTGTGTGTTCAGAGAAGGGCAACACAGCTGGTGAAGGGTCTGGAGTTCAAGCCTTATGAGGAGTGGTTGAGGGAGCTGAGGGTGTTGAGCCTGGAGAAAAGGAGGCTCAGGGGAGACCTAAATGCCTTCTATAATTGCACTTTTGTAGCTAGGTGGGGGTCAGCCTCTTCTGCCAAGCAACAAATAATGGAACTAAAGTAAACGGCCTCAAGTTGTGACAGGGGACGCTTAGTTTGTGAAATAAGACAAATTTCTTCACTGAAAAGGTGATCAGGTACTGGAGCAGGTTGCCCAGGGCAGTGATTCAGTCACCATCACTGGGGGTATTTCAAAGATATGTAGATGTGGCCCTTAGGGACAGGTTTAGTGGTGGACTCGATTGGACTTGCTGTATCTGAAGATCTTTAGCAACCTAAATGATTCTATGATCTTTTCTTGTATTACTTGTATTACTTGTATCAGAAAAGAGTGAGCATTAGGAAAAACCATCACAAATGCTGGAAACATTCATCCTCTTCGGTAAATTATCAACAATGGCCTCAGAAAGAGTGTGAGAGAACAGCATGGTACACAATGAAAGCAGAATGGAATTCCTGTGCTCCTCAGCTGCCTTGGGGCCAACTTCTCACCACAGAAATTTATTTAAAATGATTGTGTCAGAGTTCTTTCTAAGACTTAAAAAAATTCTCCAACACCCAAAGCAGAACAAAAGAGCTGAAAAGAACCAAGTCAAGTAAAAAAAAAAAAATCCTAACTCTGAATTACCTTCCAGAAGACCTGGAGGAAGGATTGGGACTGAGTCTGGCACATTAGATACTGTCCCCTAAGAAAGGATGAAGGAATATGAAGCAGACTAATGGTGCCAATTCCTTCCTTCCTTGGTCTATGTAAAAAGCCAATACTCAAGTGTGGTCCATCCAGCTTGCATACACTGGACTTCAGGAATTTACCCAGAATTTTTGTCAGGAATCATATTTTGCAAAGAAGCTAAATCTGGAGCAGAAGATACAGAAAACCAGTGTCATGATACAAGAATACAGTTTATGCTGTGGTAATTTTCCCTCATTTCTGCAATGAAATGTCAGAAATGGCTACTCCAATTCCTACTCTCAGCACATGACAGGTAATTATGGGATAGAACTATGTGCTGCTGCCCCTCCCAGATTCCATGTGTCTGATCTCCATTTCTCTTTCTCCTCATTATCTTGACTTGGAGCTGGAATTTGTAGTTTCCAACCACCAAATCTTCAAGTTTGCAAACCAAAATTGAAGGGTCCTGAAAAAAAATATTACTTCAGGGAAGTTTAGCATTCTAAATATGTCTGCAAATAATAAAAAGAAGCTCATCTTAGGTGACAAAAAGCTACTCCGAAATAAGTGAAAAGAAACAAATTCTGTAACTGCAACCTTATTAGTAGCTAGAGAAGGGCAAGGAAAGAGTGGATGCCTCTTTGGGAAATGAAGAAGAAAACTACAGAGGCCACACAGCACTGTCTAAAGATATTCACCACACATATTGCTGTAATTGAATTAAGCATTTCCCAGTTAATAACAGCTGTTTAAATAGCTGCTATGGAAGTTTAAGCTAAAACATAGGAATTTGCACAGAAGCAGCTGAGAATGCCCTCACACAATCCATTCCACTGACTCTGCTTGGTGGATACCAACCTTCTACCGACACTTGGGGAGGCAGGACAAATTCACTCCTGTCTTATGTTGCTGCAGCTAGGCTCTGCTTATGCCTGTGCAACAAAGACACCCTTGCATTTTACTGCCATGGCTTATTCCACTTTTCCTTGTCTTTGCAACCACTTGCCCAAGACCACATGGTTCAGTGAGCAAAACTGCACTGCTGTACATAGACAGGTGGGTCACTGCATTTCACTCTTTGCACTTGACTGATATATTTGCTCCCTTTGAAAATTGCTGTGTTGTCATGTACACAACATGAAACTACCTTTACAATCCTGCAATTAACAGTCCAAGAACCAAAACTATGTGCAGATGAAATTTATTCACATTACACTTTCTCCACAGCCATCTGGGCTTTGACTTTTTGAACTCTTGATATTCTTAATCTCTTCCCTCTAATCTGGAAATTTCTTCTTTCCTACTCTCTATGTCTCAGCCTCCTACTTTAAGTAGGTAATCTCAGGATTTATTCCTAAACATCAGTATTCTAAATCGTTATGTGTTTCACACTTGATATTAATTAAATAAGTTGGGTGGGAAGGTTTATGTGAACAGAGTAATTCCAGCAGAACAAAAGAAGTCTTAACGTCATCTCTCAAAAATTTAGCATTACACAGGATTGCCCTGGAAATAACTATATTAGGGAAAAAAAAAAGATCAAAATCCTGGAACAAGTTTTCTGGTTTAAGGGGTTCACAAGGTTCTTGGCAGAGCTCTAGTAAAACAGAAAACCTCAAACATCCCACGTACTATCATATTCCTGAAGAAGTTCCACTGCTGTGAGGAGAACAGCTCTGTGCTCAGGATCTCGGATGTTCAGTTCATCCAAATCTTCTTCTTCTAAAAGTTTAAAGGTATCCAGATCTTCATAACCATTGAACAGAAAAGTGGGCATGTGCTCCTGCACAAGGGGAAAAAAATGAGTGGTAAGACAACATATTTACTCAACTTATTTTGTCAATAAAGATACTAAAAGAGATTTTTGCAACCAACAAGAAAAACAGTAAGTTAAGTAAGTGCAAACCAATGCACAACAGCAAAATTATAGCATTGTAGTTTGCATGAAAACTGCTCTGAGTTCAGGGAGGTAGCTGTGCCAGAACTAGAACCATGCACGTACTGTTGTGTTTGGAATGCAGTGTATTAGATGGCCCGGGTATCATGCAACCTGAAGGCACAATGGGGCATGGCTCTGTATGAGGGCACAAGTATGAACGGTGAATGACAGCCACACCAATTTATCCCAAGCACTTCTGAATAGAAATGTGGAAAAAATGTCCTCTTTAAAGACAGGATAACTGCTGTTATTTTACACTTTTTGCTTGCCTCTGGAGCGTGCTAGCCTGTGGTCATACTGTGCAACAATTTACGGTGTCTGAGTGTACACGACTCACAGCCTGCAGCACTTCATCAAGCCTGACAGGCAGTTCTGCACTTCAGCTATTTTCACTCTGCAGCTAAGACCTGATTCTGCTAAGCGGTGTAACAATCCTTAGGATTATGAATCTAGTGTGTAGCCTCCGAAACAAACAACTTCAAAGGTGTGGCCCCCTTCCTGCAAGAAAAAGTGAAAGGGTAAGCAGAGAGAGAGAGACTTTGGACCTTCAAATTGATGCGATCCAAGAGATCCTCAACTGACTTGGGCTGGGGTGGTCTGCTTTTTCGACGTCTCCTGGTGGGCCGCTTCGGCTTCTCTTCCTCTTCATTTAGCACATCCACATAGATAAATTTGAAGGTGCCAACTTTGTTGTTCAACAGACCCATCCAAGTGCCCATGGGGGGTTTGCTGATTATATCAATGATGTCACCTTTCTGCAGACCAAAGAAGTACGAAAGCCATTTAGCTTTCTGACAGGTATTTAAGCAAATGCACCTACTTGCATTCCATGTACATGGGATGGACAACTCACTTCAGTTTTCAAAAGGCTAACCACAGCATTTGCAAAGATGTCTGATTAAACTTGTTTTACAAATGGAAGAAAAAGGACTTAGGTGAGTCAACAAAAGATCCTGGAATGGACCCCAACTGTCCAGATTCACAAATCTGCTGACATCTCTGTAGAGCATCAGTGCTGTTTGGTACAAAAGTCTCTATGCTTGCAACTACCTGAAATTTGTGCAAACAAGAGTGCACTCAGTGTTGAGCAGAATTTGTATGAGCAGAATTTCAAATCAGATCTCCTGAGCAAAGGAAGCCAATGCAGAGGGAACCAATAAAGTTGCTTTTCCTAATGTGCTCCTGACCATAACAAAGAAACGGACATGCAACTGCTTTTGCATGCCTCAAGAGATTACCTTACATACATCTGCTTTCATAGGAATTAGCTGCCTCTGGAATTTTAAGTAATGAATGTAAGGAGTCAGATAGTTTGAGGTGACTACAGCATAACTAAAAATAATCAGAGCTGATATCCAGAAAAATTAAAGGGCAGTGACCACTCAGTTAGCAAAGTAATTCAATATTAACTCAAACCAAGTTATATTAACTAAAATGCCTTTAAGAGACACTGTGTGCAGGTGCATGTACATTTCTTCCAAGAGTTCTGAAAATTTTTCCATTGAGGATTATTTCATTGTGGCAGACAAAGTATTTTTCCAATCTTTCAAGCGAAACCCTTGCAAAATGGAAATAAGTTCATGGCACACCTTTAATTTTCCAGAAACTAAAGACACAAGTGTCTTTCCATGGATGCAGAGAAACACTAGTAGTTACTTACGTTCTACAACATTTTGCTATAGTTCTATAATTGCTATATAAGGAAATCTTAAATGCTGAAGACAGGTTAAAGATCTTCAAAAACAGATATAAATTCATGAAAGATTAGGAATTCTACAGTTATTGTAAAAAGGTCCTAATTTTAGGAAAATAAATGTTTGACTCCTTAAAAACAAATACAGCTGGTACCTTGAGCTTCAGAGAATCTGTATCATAAGGACTCGGAGTAAAATCAGTGTGAACCCTGGCTCTTCCACAAAAAGGTCCTCTGTAAGGAGGCTCTTCATCATCACCATCTTCTGATTTCACACTCTCCCTGTTGCTGGTTGAGGAATCTGTTGTACTCACTGTTTGACCACCTGTGTGAGAGACATTGTATCAGTTCACAAAATAGTTTTTTTGTGAAGAAGCTTCACAAACAAGAAAGAAAATGGGTCTTCTTTCCCAAACACGGTAATCAAAGTTAAAAGCCCTCAAATGCTCTACTTCTTACACACACATGTGGATGGGAGAGTTAGCAAATCTACTCTGCACTCCTGCTTTCCTGAATTCACCCCCCTCAATATTTAACCAAGCTGTTTAACAAGTGTCTCATCTATGGCACGTCACAAAAGATTGATGACATCTTTCTGGGCAGTTTTGCTCACAAAAAGTTTGTGAGGAAAATAAGCTCTGAAACCTGCAAGGCTGTTCCAGAATCCCTCTCAAGCCCAGAAATTTGGTGAATAGTGTAGCAAGTTCACATCGCGTATGTGGCTGTTCCATTTAGGCTGTTTCTTGTAGAGACAGAGAGGTTTTAATTACTACTCTTCCTTTAATTAGTTGATGAGAGAAACTCAAGGTTTCTCTCAAGGGATAGTGGAAGGCCCTTCTGGAGTGCTCAGGAGAAACCCAGTGGAAAGATGAGCCTGTTTACTACTTGATCAGTAGTAAACAGGTTCATTATTACATTACATTTATATTACAATATTTATATTGTAATAGCAGGACCCAGTAGATAGAAAGCAGGATTTCATTTTTTCAGAGTTCTGTATAAACATAAAGCAAAAAAACCCCTGCCTTTGCACTAAAGAACTTACAGTTCTTTGCAAATCCCTAATGACTAACCCATCAGTCTTTCCATGTTTTAACCACTGCTTCTGCTTTGACCTTCTCTGACTCTGCTTACGGTGGAGATCTCTGCTCCCTGAAGCCACAGAAATGGAGCAACACAATCACAACTGAACTTACTCATTGAGCTCTGACCGCTTAAGGAACTCCTCAGGCTCTCCACTGAGCCACCAGCTTTCAGCTTGGGCTTGTCCAGGGAGTCAGTGTCTGGTGGTGGTGACTGCGGGGAACCCGGCACAATCCCAGGGCTGGACTCCTGAAAGGGATTGGACCTTTAGAGTTTGAGAAATTAACACAGGCTCTGACGGGAGCTGCTTGTCCACCTCCAAGGAAAAAGATTCTGTTTTCTTGCTCTTTATCAGACAGGCTGAAAACTTCTGTCTACTTGAGCAGTACCCAGCTGCGGTAGAAACTCCCCTTTATTAGGCATGATAGTGTGATGGGAGCAAACAGACCAGTCTAAAATAGCTAGCATTGTAAGTACAAAAAAAAAACCCAAAAACCTTACGCAAAACTTTCAATTCAAAGGTTTTCATGACACATTATATTTTTACCAGCAGTACTTGCAAAACAGCTAGTGCCAAATTCAGGTCTCTGAATCAGAATTTTGTATAAAGATGAACACATACAAATCAGACAATGCAAGTGAGACATGAAGCAATCTTTTTGGGGTTTTTTCAGTTAATTTTTTTATCATTGCTCATTTATCTATAAGAACAACAACAACAAAAAAGAATTAGCTAGAAAATGCAGCCTGTGTATAGTACAAATACTCATAAGCATAAATATAAAAAGATTTTGCTATTTGTATGCCCTGGTTGCTACAGTGTACAATAGTTGAGACAATTTCTTTTCATTCAAACATTACAGAAAATCAAAAGGGTCTTTCCTAAACTGAAATTCTGTCAGCCTTTGTGAAGCACAGTTAAAACAAAGCAGAAGATATTTGTGGCCAGCATAACTTTTGTTTGTTTAATGCATGCAGAAAGAGATATTGGAAAGACTTTGAATCATGATGCCCAAAAGTTATAAATAATCTAAAACAGCTGTGCCATAATGTTTGTAAACAAAAGAACTGTAGCTTGCATACAAGAGTGTTCTGTGGAGATGTATGGCCATAAAACTTTCAGATTAACACTATTATTTGCATGCTGCAGAATCATTAGGAAAATCTCATCCCAGCATTATGACTTCAGAGGTGAGGTCAATCTTAAGAGTGACAGAGAGCAGAAGTATTGCTAAATCACTGTAAAGGAATTTCTCAAAGGATCCCTTTTCTTTGGCAGACTTTGCAGAGGGACACTGGAAATCCAGACAGATACCAAACGATCATTTTATAAATATCAAATCAAATATTTTAATTGTAAGTTCAAATAACCATAAGTGTAGCACAGCCCTGGTTATGAATAAGTATGGCTAATAAACGGTCCTACAGGAAATGAATTCCATAGTCACAGAGCATGCCATAACACTGGCCATATTTCTGCCTCTCTTGGTGCCTCTGGATTCTTCAGTTTGGGGTTGCTACTCCGAATGTTATGAAGTGCTCCTTTTACAGGCACTAAGGCTTTGCATTAAGAGCAAAACTTCCACTCCAGATTTCCCATGACTGCGAGCATCCCCCGCGAGCGGTGCGAGCCCACTGGGGGGCGGTGTTAACCAGGAAGAACTTTGCTTTCCCAGCGGCTCTCCAACCTATTCCTTACACAATCCAAGTGGAGAGCCCGGTTTTAAACAAATGCCGAAGATTTTTGACACTCCACTAAAGGAAAAGGGAAAAAGACAGCAATTGTTTCTAGGCCACTGAAATTCAAAGTCTAATTTAGAACTAATGTACTTCAGGTTTGCCTTTAAGAATAGACAATAAAAATCTGTAATGAAAGAATAATAGGAAAATCTTCTGTCAGATGCCTCTTTTTGACTAGACTGGGCCTTTGTTTTAATGGGCTGCAGCACAGGGCAAGCTACGATGGAGAAGAGACCTGTAACAGCAGAGAAGAGCTGTGTACATGTGAAGTTATGCTGGGAATTTAAACTAGGGTGTAAATTGCAGATTAAATGCATTACTATGACCCTGTGTCACAGACTGGTTCCCCTAATAAATTATTATAGAAAAGAAATGGAAATAGAGAGTGAGGTGTGTAATGCCATCAACGATAGACTTCTGATGAGCTACTTAAATGAAAATCTGAAAGTGCATTTTCCATGGTACTGGCATCTATAGGAAGCCATTTCACAGTGAAGGATTTTATAAGAACATAGGAATAAGTCACACCATATAATCTTGTTAGAAATTTCTTCAGAGATGCCTTGATGTGTGAGAATCAATATTGATTATCACTTCCCCATTATTAAGTGGATTCCACTGCAGACCTTACATACCTGCTCAGACAAAGAGCTGCTGTATTTTTTTGACATCCTTTTCTTCATGGTTTCTTTTACAGACTTCACCTTTTTGCCCAGAGATATACGGGAGGCAGAGGGTGATTTGATCACTTCTTTATAAACAAAGTCTCCTTCTTTGCCCTGCAAAATAAATCAGGGCTTAAGCCTTTAAAATAGAAGAGCCATTTTCTCCCTCAGCCAGCAGTTATTGCAGAGATGTCCAGGCAGACACAGGACAACAGTACACTGCCCTGTTGCCTGTTTCAAATTCACTGTTGAGACCTTCTGCAAACCACTGTAGCAGTCCACTGTTGCTTACTCTTAAGGCCTGATTTGTGAAAGTATTGTGTGAGGATGTGCTGGAGACTGTTAGGATGCCTTTATCCTTTGAATTTCAGTAAGTATTTGATCTGATAGAAAAACCCTATGTTTCAGGCTAAGCCATTCTAACAAGACACACAACAGTAGTTGTGGCTCATGTTGTTCAATACTACAAAGAGTTTAACAGGAACAAAGGTACCTCTGAGATACTAGCCAAATATATGTCTGTGTATTTATATATATATGTGGATATCTATATTTGTCTACCTAAATTTACTTTTTATTTTCAGATTGGCATTCTGCTAACCTCTGTGGTTTTACTTTTCACCCTAAAAAAAACAAAAAAACCCAAACACCACAAAAAAAAGTACTAAATCCATCAACCATGGTAGGTTAAAATTGCACTGCTTTTTAAAGGCACACAACAGGGTACTGACGAACTAAATTAGCTGGTCCCTATATAGTGGATGACGAAGACCAGCTGCTTTGAATTCATTTAAACTTTTCTAAACCAGCTTGAGGTACTGAGTACTTACTTGCATCACAAGTACATAGTTAACATGGATTAGCTGACATTTCACCAAACTTGCATGATTCAGCCCTTATTCAGATTGTCCAGGCAGGACATTAAATACGGTCTTATGTTCTACTCTGTTTCAGGAACCACTGAGCAATGCAGCTCTATTAGATGTTCTCCAGCACCCTCCATCGGAAAGGGTGCACCAAAAATCACAGCACAAAAAAGGACCAAAATCCATCTGGCCAAAGAGATTAACTACTGAGTTTGGTCTCTGAACTGGTTAAATTTCACTACAAGAATATAGCAAACCCTAAAATAAATGTAGTATATTTTACATTAAAGATTTATCTTTTTTTTTCTTTTTCATTTGTGTATGTTTTCTACTTCATCAAAGCTCTTATAAAAAGTTTCTCTGAGATTCAACTGATACTTCATTTCTTACAATCTGTTGTTTTTCCCCTTAAAAATTGTTAATAATTACAACTTCCTTGGTAATTTTGATCTTTTACCAGAAATTAATGTCAGCTTTTTACCTAATCCTTTTTGAAAAAAAAGTTCTACTGAATGGACTTGTATGTTTTCAAGAAAAAAAACCTGCTTTGATCCACATGTATTGATCTAGTGCACTGCATCCCTCCCACTTCTGATGCTCCCAGGGATAAATATAACATCTAGACTTCACACTTTCTTATATTAAAACCAATCTGATCTAAACAAGTATCTATGTTTAAGTTCAGAAGTTAATTTGTTTGCTGAGTTGAAAATTGATGACTAAACTAACCACCCACAGATTTAGTAAATTTAGGGGTAATTTGTGATGTTAAAAAAAATAAGGCAACAAAAACATGCCCCAAAACCCCAGCTGACATAAAAAATAATATAATGGTTGGCTGGCATACAAAATGGTTGACAATTTAGACCAGGTTGACAATGGTTGACAATTTAGGAAGGTTATCAAATCCAATTCTGAAACAGAAAAGAAATGCATATATGGGCAAAAGGAAAAAATATGTTCACAATTTCATTTGATATTATGTTCTGGCTCATTTCTGTTCTGTTATTTTTGGCCACAGGCCAACCAACAGTAACAGTGGGATCAACATGACTAACATAAAATGGAATTAATTCTCAGGGGAGATGTGGTTTTTTTTTTAAACACAAGAATGTTCTGAGATCAACTGCACAGCACCCAGCCCAATGGGATCCTGGTCTACTCCAGAGCTCTGAGATACAATGAGAAAACTAATAATGAACTTCTTACATAATGACTTCCATGCAAATAATTTGCAGATCTTCAGTGAAGTTAACCTCATCATTCCAAATAGTAAATGTTTTTACCAAGGAAGTATAGCAAGCACATATTTTGCCTTGGGTGATGTTCTGAGGAAGTCAGATGTAAGAATAGCCCACAGATGTGCCCCCAGATCTGTGCTTTGATCACTTGCTCCCACCTCTTTACCCATATTTTATATAAATACTTATACACACATGGATATGGGCGGGTATGTTATTCTCAAAGCTAAGGAAGTTTGAGGTTAACAAAGATGCTCTGTTTTCTTGGATTCCCAAACTATTATTACAGACCTAAATTACACTTCAGTCTGTTATAACTCTACTGTGCATTTCATTTTATGCTATTTCAAGTCTGCACCTTCTCAAACTCACCATTTGGTCAGAACTGTTTCCAATATGAAGGGAACGATTTGTCAAATCAAAGCCTCCAAAGCTACAGGTTCTCTGCAAAAAAAAACCCAAGGATAGATAGTTTTATCACCATGATTAGCTCACTTAGAACATCTGCAGTTTGGAGAACACCAATTGAAATACAAATGTCTGCAAAAATGGAAAGAAACAAACAAACAAAGGGATGAGAGATCATAAATCAGGAAATCTGTTGCAAGGCAATATGAGTCTCTCTTTTCCAGAGACAACTCCTTGGCCTAAGGTCTGCTGCTGTTGAGTCATCTACTGCCTACTCCTCTTTTAAAAAGAAAAAAGACTTTTTGGTCTGAGGAAACTGTTGATCTTATGCATCAAGTTTTCCAAGGTGCTGGCAACTCCAATCTCTTCACTCCCATCTGTCTTCATAAGTAAGTCCACAGCAACACTGAAACAGAGAACCACCAATCTTCTAAATCTTTTAAAGCATTGCATAACCTACCTTCTGAACAGCTGCATAGGCTGAAATACAGGGAATCACTGGAAGCCTAGTAGGGTAAGCCCTTAGTAAGAGGAGGGAAAACCCAGCCCAGCTATCCACAAGCATTGTGTCCCCAGAGACTCAGCTGATTCCAGATTAGTCACCTCCAGCTTTTTCTGTAAGAGGTAATAAAACCTGACCAATGAACAACTAGCTGCACAGCACTCAAGTAACTGGCCTTGGCAGAAGTCTCATGAGGCAATGCAGGGAAATGAAGGTATGGCCATCACAATGAACTTGCACAACTTCAGCTCTGGGCTCTGAGTGTGGTTTTGAAGACAGGCAGATGCCTGCTGTAAGTATTCTTTTCAGAGTCAGAGCTGAGATAAACAGGAGGCAGAAAATCAACGCTTGTGAACTAAAAGTTCTTAGGGTCTGAACTACCCAACAGAGTAATTTCAAAGACACTTTAGGAATCAATTAGGTATTGATTAGGTATTGGCTCAGACCTACAAAGGATTGTAAGTCAGTGAAAACCCACCACCTGAGAACTACCAGCCCGCTTCATCTATTAGGAAGAAGCAAGCTGTATAAACTGTGACACTTAATAAACAATTATAAGAAATCTTATTTTTAAAGTAAACATTCTTCCTGTTCACCACTTAAAAGCTTTTAAAAGGTTTTAATAGCTTTTAAAAGGTTTTATTTATAGTTTCTTGCTGCTACACCCAATAAACTTGGATGACAGTTTCTGTACCCACTACAACTCAAGTGGAACTCAAAGCCAGCTTTGTCTAGGCCCCACGCACATTAAAGAGAATGCTGTGATGTAGAATTTTTCTAAGTTTTTTTTTTTTCAGAAGGCAATGTGACTATGGCACAGGTCTTAAAAATTGTTTTTATAAAACATTTGAGACCAACCACAAGTAATAAGATCAGTTTCTTAAGCACAGCATGCTTAGCTAGGAGTAATTTGGTCCTTCTGTGAAGAACCATTATAACTAATCCTACAGTGTATGGTAATCCCAGCAATGAAGAGAGGACATCTGGAACTGCTCTGAGCAAACTTGTCTGTCAAACCAGCCAGAGCTCCTCCTAAAGAAGTCTTCTTGCAGATTAAGACAACTGTTGGCTAAAAGCTTCTGAGTAAATGCACCTTATTGAGGCTGCTTGTTTCACTATGGACCTCCCCATACATTTAACATTTAACTTCCATCTTCAGATTCCAGCAGGGACCCTGGCAATCCTGCAGCAAACAAAAGGTCTGTGGATGAGGAGAGGGATATTCAATGGAATGGCCATGCAATCAAAAGTATTATTCTTCTGGGAGAAAAGAAAAACTGATGCCATTTGAAAATTTCATGCATGTCCAGGCCACTGAAACAAATATAAATGACAAAAATGAATGGCAAGGCAAGACAGAGTGACCAATTCCACTGAATACAGAGGCATTGCAATTTCCCTGAGGTTGCAGCAAACAAACATTGAGCATTTCTAGGAAGGAGCGGCATTAGTTGAAGCTTGTCAGCTATCTGCGGTTTCAGGAAGTACACTGAAAAAGTTAGTAAGGGCAGCAGGGCTCCAACATTTATCCCATTCACACAAGGCTGGAGAAGCAGCTGACTGAGAAGCTCCTCAACAACAACAACAAAGCACTGTCCATTTCTTTATCTCTGTATCTCTGTGATTAAGCAAAGGCCAGTGCAGATAGTTTTCATAATGAAATTATTATGGTGAGACAAGACTAACTTATTAGAAGAATCCAAGAGTTGTTTCTGTCATCCGTATTTACCAAGACAGTTTTAGAGGGTATTTTTCATTATGGGGCATCTCTAGAACATCTCAAGTATGCTTTTTGGTTCAAGATAACCTTATTATTCAACCCACAGAAGGATGAGCAAGGTTTCTCCTAACATTGCAATAGCCTAACAGGAAACAACATCTGAGTACAATGTCTGTAGCAATAACAACTACCCTGTGAGGGGCAGGGTGAGCAGTCAATGCAGAAGAAACAGTAAAGCTGCCAAGAGAGAATGCTCATGGTATTGGGTAGGGAAAAGCCCCCTGTATTTTGTGGCCGAAGAGCAAAAAGTGAACCATGAAGACTTGGTCCCCTCCCATAGGCTATTCAAGGAGACCGCAGCTGTCACTCTTGTACCTTATATCAGAAGAAATTAAGCAGAGACCTCTCAAAAAAAAAAAAAATCTGTTATTAAGAGGGAAAGCTGTTTCTACTGCATTGTTCACTGGAATATCTTGCTTAATGTTATGGGTGCACTGCTGTTTCCATTCACTAAAGCAGGGAATATTGTCAACTAGAAACCAGACTAGCTGGCTCAGCTTTGGATATCTGGCACCAAAGGCAAGTTCCTAGGAAACTCAGAATCATGGTTAACGGAACTGTCAAACTGGGTCATTTAATCAGAAAGCAGCTTTGGATCCCTCTGGAGTGTTCAAATCACTTAAATTTCTCACTGTAAGCCCAATTTCCTCTTTTGGCCACCCCTTGTTCCCTTTCTGTAATGCCCTGAGGGAAGGTACCACCTTCATTCCGTGCTAGAAAGAAGGAGCAGCAGTGACAATTCGGGTGGTGGTAAGCAGCAAGCAGTGATTACCTAATGCCAAACTCTCTATCTTTCTGCAGCTGTGTATGTAGGGGACAATACTGACTGGGTGAGTGAACTGAGATGCAATCTGAGAAGAGAAGGGCTAATTTAAGGCAATGACAGCTGAAGAGAAATAGAGCTCAGCTGAATAACAATTCTCTATTACTCTGAAAATCTTGTTCATATCTTGGTACCCCTTGAAAAGAATACTGACTTCCAAAGCATCACAAAGAACATATTTGTAGCATCTCAAACCTTCTATGTTCACTGGTGATCTCTACTTCTGCACTAGGTGAATTAAAAAAGCAGAATTTTGTCATATATGCCCTCTCTCACTGAGTTATTCTGTACACAGAAACAGAAGACTCAACAAAACTCTTCTCTGGCAAGAGTTTATCAAGCTCTTCCCTTACACGTGCATTACAGCGCTTAAGAGTTTCTAATGGCAAAGGAAGCAGAAGCACTGAATTTTAGTTAAAAGTACAAAGCAGAAAGTGTTCACTGCAACCTCACAGAAACTGGAAGACCACCTTCATGGCAACTTTTTGACTCACAGACTTTTGGTGGATTCTCAAGAGAACCCTTTTAGTACAGCGATCCACTGTGGCAGCCCACTTCCTCTTGGCCTCCTCATCCTCCTCCAGCAGGCATCTCCTCAGGTCCTGCTTGTCGGCCTTGCTCAGGGTCCTGTCAGTAACCGGACGCACCAGCTGTGAGAGGTTGAGGTGACTGTACAGGCTTCTCTCCACCACATAGGTGATATTGAACTCGCTGACAGAGGTGCGCCCTCGTAGCCTTCTGTTTGGGAAGCCACAACCTCCACCCCCTTTGGTTTTGTGCCGCAGTAATTGCAGGTCGCAAGCTGTGGGGGATGCTCCTTTTCTAGCAGGGCGCTGGCAAAGAAAAGCTCTGGAACAGGAATAGTTAGTATCCATTTTCTTCAATCGGATCTGCTTCCTTACACTCTGAATCTCCTCCAGGGACACCAGAAGATGGTGCTTGTGCCTGTTGCTGTCATAAAAGCAAATGCTTTCTGTACTTACCCCATGGCTCAGTGAGCCGAGGCTCTTCTTCATTTCCCCATCTGTCAAGGAGCGGCAAACTTTCTGGGACTTCTCCTCTTCTGGGTAAGAGAAAAATGTCCCAAGTTTCTTGGGAGGCTTGATAAGGCCACGGCTATCAGTTTTGCTGAAGGTCTTCACCAGCTTCCGGTTAGCTCCCCATGTATCAAGACTGCTGGATGAGGGAGAAGTAGTGAGTGAGTCCGAGTCATCCTCTGGCTGCTTTTCACAGGAGCTGTCAAAGTAGAATTGCTTCTTGTGAACTCCAGAGTAAAGTGCTGATCTGTCATCCAGTATAGGAGAATTGTCAAGTGAGTGCTCTTCCACACCTACAGGGGACAAAAGCAGCACAATGCTTGTCATTGTTCGTAATTCTCTAAGATGTTTCCCTGTAGAGCCTTACTGTATTTATTCAAGATATCAACCACTTAAATTGGAAGAAAACTATTTTTGAAGTAAATTACTCAAAAGTTATTTTTGAGTGGATAAACTTGAGGTAGTTCCTTCCATTTGTGAAGTGAGAATGCTGGGATTAGTTAACAACAGACAGAAGACAACATCCTGTAAGTAAACTCATAATTATTTTAAGTTTCTCTCTTTCATCTGCAGCTAAGACCACAGATGTTCCCACTAACAATCCCTTAAAATCTGGAGCTGGGATCTGTTTCTCTTGTTTTTCTTCTGATACTAGCATATGACGCTCAGATCTAGTGAGCTTACAATAGGTCAGAAGTACATCCGGGTATTAAAAGCCAAACAAGTACCTCTCAGGTACAGTTTTCCAATACCTAGTTCTCCTGTGGCTGCAGAAAAGAGTATTTTTCACAGAAAGTTATGGAGCTGAACTCCAGGATGAAATTTAAAGTTCTGGAGTTTTGATGAGGGAAGACATGCCAGTTTTAATCACACAGAATTTATTTAGCAGATGCAAAACCAAAGAAGTAGGTCAAACTGTAGATGTGCCAATTTCAACAGTGTCCTGGTAATGAAAAAAACACTTAGTTTTCACCAAATTTTTCCAGAAAATATTTCACAGGAATACTTTGCAACATAAGTACTGGACATAGGCAGATAGCCAGGTTTTCTTTTTGGAGTGGAGAGAAGAAAAGAAAGAACTTCAAACTGAAATTCCTTTTAACATTTATCATATAAGAAACTTTTCTCTGGTGTTTTCTTTTGAGCAAAGTATAGGCACAGGTTTAAGATGCCGTAACAAGGTTAGAGTTTAAAAAAAAATGTACACATCCTCCTCTGTCTCCCTGACAAATTCCACAGCATTCCTAGCTATGTATCAGACACATACACACACAAATATGGCAGTATTTATTTCTTGCCAAAATAAATGTCTTAATGACGTAACTTTGCCTTCATCTTTGATTGCTTCCACAGTCTTAGCAGAGTCAAATTTGAACTGTTACCAAAATACCTACAATTTACTAAACTGGCTCATTCAATACCAAGGGACACCTCTCACAATGACAGATTAGCAGCCCTGTATAGGATTCCTGCCTCACCTTTAGTTCACTCTGTTGGCAAAACACATTTGACATACATTTGTTGAAACCTAAGATGCTATTTTACTATGATGAGGCTCATCATGACATTGAAGTGACAGTAGATCACATCTGACATGCAACTTTCACTCTTTAGAAATTTATTGGGGTAGGTCTGCAGATTGGAGCCTTGTTTTGACACCACTTTCCCTGGACTGTCCAGCTTGTGCTTCTCCCCCTCTACATCTTAATTTGAACAGAAAATAGACTTTCTCCTGGGACTGAGTATGTACTGATAAACAATTTTAGTCCACTAAGTAAATATGTTTTTAAACAGCTTGTAAAATATGCATTGTGTGTCAACACTGTAACAGATGTTATTTGGAGTGAGTCCATGACACAAAGCCATAATGACACAGATGTAGATGCGATGCATTTAAGTGCTATATAAGAATGGTACTCAGGAATAAGGAAGTTTCAGTTATTTGGCTCACTTAGGAGCAGATTAAGACAAAATACATATGGATTCAGATACTGGCAAATTCTAGTGAGTATCAGCTCAGCCAAATGTACATTCATTGTGATAACAGAGTCAGTAATAGAAATGTGGGAGCAGAATCTGAGATTAGTGTGCTTTTCTTTAAGATCTGCAGGAACTCATAAGGGAAATTCAGCAAAGTTGTTCTTTGTGAAGAAATTTTTGAGTAGGATTTTGCAGGATCTTTCTTCCAGGAAAGTGCGTGTCAGTTTTCAAAATAAGTCTACTCTAATACTAAAGCCTGGTGAACATTAATGAATTTGTTTAAATTTCACTGATGTTACTCAATCAAATATTATAGCCAACTCCCAAAACCTAGTCACCTGTGATTTCACATTACTTCATACGCATAACACAGATTCAAAGAACCATAGCAAACAGCTCAAAACCCAATCCAGTCAATTGCAGGTAACTTGGAAGGCCAGACAGCAATCCCAAACCTGACCACCCAATTTTTTGTCATCTTGCACAGCCTGTCAGAAGGCTCTCTGATATATCCAACTGGGAATACAGACCTGTATTATGAGAGACTGGGATGGACAATGTTTATGAAGCACTTTTAATTTACCATGTGAAAATTTGGGTGTTGAATTTCCTGAAAGAAAAGTCACAGATATCTACTGCTAAGGTAGACCTGGCTACTTAGGGTGCCTTCCAGTTTAGACAGAAGTTATGCAGAATTATCCATGTTGTTATTTAGCAATAATTGGTTCTGCCATCAAATTTTTAAAGAGTGAATATACAATGAAACTCAAGAATGATAGATAAAATACAAACTCAGAGTTATGGATAGTTAATCAGAGAAGCCTAGAGCTAGAGAAGACAGACAGCAGATGGGAAAAGAAGGAAGGAGAACAAACTTTTTTTTTAAATAGAGTTGCTAGTTCAGTGCTTTTTCTGCAGGGGGCAGGGGTGGAAAAACTCTAAGGAAATAAAAGCCCTGGAAGGAGTGGCACACTTCAGTGAAAGACTGAGGGAGAGAAAGGAAATAAGGAGGCAAAGCACTGTAAGAGAGGATATGGAGAGCAAGACAGATAAGTAACATGCTGAAGAGAAATCTGGTCCAACTGCAGCAAGGCATCTGCATGCCCAGCAGTCCCTGAGCTGCCTGCTCCTGTGTCTGCTCCCATCCCCTGGAGCCGCCCCCTGATTGTTCCCTGCAGCTTTTCCCAGACCCCTGGGGAGAGGAGGAGGAGGAGGAGGTAGGAAAGGCTTCTCTAAGGGCCATCTTTCCCCAGAGCAGTGGATAACCAGTGCTATTTTGTTTGTCCCATCTCAAAATCCTCATCTGTTTCCAAGGTATCTGGGCTTTATGCTCACCATATGAGGTGATAAAACCTTTCCAGACAGAGAGAGCTGCCCATTCCAGAGCTCTAGACAGGCTGTGCATTTCACACCAGCCAGTAACACCAACCATAATGTAAGAGAGGCAGGCTAGATCACAGATCTGCCAGCAGCTTCCTGCCACATACGCAAGATGCACGTGTTCTCCTTAAATGCACTAGGGAAGAATCATCAGGCTGCTCAGCTCACTGCAGAGCTGAGGGGAATTGACATATGATGCCGGAAAGGCCACCAACATAGAGAGGTGCCCACAATTCCAGTGAGGACTCAAGCATGGCTGTGCAGAGAGGCTCCTGAGGATCAGGCTCCATTAAATCTGAGTGCTCACACGTGCACGCAGGTCATCCGGAGTTAATTCTGCAGCATCGTGTTCCCAGGGCCTGAACTCTGCTTCCCTTTCCCCACCCTTCTCCTCCTCCTCCTCCCTTCTCTCCCCCTTTCTGTAGGGAGCAGGGATCATTTAGAAGCCAAATTGCAGACAGACACCCCTGGAAGTAGAAGTCACGATGCAGCCTCTATCCCACAAGAATGACTGATAGAGTTTCTGTATTTTTGCCACAGGGTGATGCCATGTGGTTCAACTGTACCACCAGCCAGCTGCTACCCTCCCAAAACGAGCAGGAGCTTTCACCTGTGTGCCACCCAGGGCCTGGGAGGAGGGAGCAGTGTGGTAATAGCTCCACTTACCTCCTTGCTGAGCTTGTGGGGCAGCTGGCTGGGATTGCTCCCAGGCTCATTCCCTCCCCAGCATGGGGCATAAAACAAGCCAACTTCTAATCTCTTAATGAGGGGCTCTCCAGCGCTGCTCTGAGAATACCAGATCAGCAGTAACCACATTCTAGGCTGTCACTTTCCTCCTTCTAAAGCCTAAAAATTCAGTAACTTTAGGCATGCACAATAGAAAACGCAGTTGTTCCTACCATCCCTTATGAATACTCCACCCCTCCCTCCCCCTATCCTCCACTTTCTGTTCCTGTCAACAGAAACATGAATTCACACAAACAGTTTTAACCACGTTGCTTTTTACCTTCTGTGCTGGGTTTTTTCATTTCTTCAACTCTGATGAGTTTCTTCCTGACTCTGCGAGTAGAATTCACCAGCTTGTGCAACCTCTTAAACTTCACCGACTCCTCTGTTTCATCATCGGATTGTTCTCTTGACTGGCAAAGAAACAAAGGGAATATTAATAAAGCGGCAGTTCCATGTCTTGCTCCTTCAAGTCAAGTTAGCCCAGCTCATCTGCTGCGTTGTGTCAATGCAGCTCTGTAACTGGTGTTATATTTTCAGCTCGAGTCAGAGAGAAACATTTAAATTACTGAGGGTTTTCTTGTTTTCCTTTTTTTTCTTTTTCTTTTTCTGAAAGCATGACATACCATTTTGATTTCTAAATCTGTGCAACGTAAGATCCTAGGCACCGAAATGCATTCCTGCCCTCGTCTTTCTTCATATGCATTGTGTAATAACTACTTCCACGTCCTCTTCCAGTATGTTTCAGGCAGGGCTCTTTTCCAGGGTTCTTCTTACCATACCAGTTATGCTCCCGTGGTTTAGTCAATCCCTGGTCTGTCTGGCATCTCAGAACTCGCTATTTAAACTTGGTTATAAACAGCTTTTCCAAACTGAAGCTGTCACTGACGACTTCTCTTTCCCCCCCCCAGTCTTCCCAGAAAATCAAAAACAGCAGCACAAGAAAGGGATGGGAAGGAAAGGAAGGAGGAGACCTCATCTGCCTCACTCACAGGCAGCCACAGCTACAGAATCTTCCCTTCCTCCTCCCTGTTCCTTACACTCCTCCTTAAGGCTCTTGAGGCTTGAATTAAGATGGACAGAGCATTCCTCCAGCACTGACCAAGGGAAAACTCTGACCTTTTCAGATATACAGTGCAGTCCATATTCCCCGGCATCCCGTTTCGCTTTGCATCTGATCCAGTATGCTCAGTTCCAGCTGTTTTCCCTCAAGTATCAAACATTACAGAGACAAAAAAAAATTCCCTTCTCTCCAGCAGCAGTGACACAACAAGCTGAAACAATCCATTCCTTGTGAACGAGAAGACAACTTCGATTTTCGAGCCAGATCCAATGTTCAACGTGCTACTTCCTCTGTTTTAATCAGTTCAGAATGTGGAAGGCGGCGGGGGGAAGGGCAGGGAAGGGGAGAGGAGAGGAGGCCAGCAGGGCTCTCCGGCTTGGCCAGGACAGCCCTGGCATCCTGCGCCGCTGCACATTCCTGCGCACAGCACAGGCTCCAGCTGGAGCGCGGTATGGATCGTATACCTTACTTTGTTTGCACTCACAGTCCCAGCCAATTCACAGCATTCCTAATGGTCAGCTCTAAAAACCCTCATGCAACTTCCTGTCAGTGCAGCTATCTGGGTTTCCACAGTGTGCTCATCCTTTTTTCTCCTTCTCCTTAATTAAACTTTTAAAAATAAAGATCCCCAAGAGATGCAAGCCAAGTAAAAACAAACAAACAAAAAAAAGCTATCCCCTTCTCTTCCCAGCAAAAATTCTGTCTGCCTATCTGGAGGATGAATAAGAGAGGCCAAAAATAAAAATGCTTTCTACTTTTGTAGTGCACTTAAATACCAGGATGAGGTACTGAACGCAGATGCCATGGGGCAGGACACCAATTAGCAGCTGCACTGGAATGCTTCCAAAGGCACACAGTGCCTGACAGAGCCAGGGCAGCTCTGAAAGCCTACCTCCCAGGCATGCACCTCACAAGGGCCCCAGAACCACACCAGAGCAAACTTCAACAAATTTCTGTAAGGGCACTGTCCATTACCAGCTTCCCACGAACTCTGCATTACTCCAAAATAAGGAAGAATACCAAACTGACCACATATGGCAGCAGGAATTATCAATACATCATCCAAGAATTGCACAAATGTGTTTACTGTGGTTACAGACTGGCTAGGTAATTAATAAACTTCCTTCGGGAAAAATAGGACTGTAAAGAGTACCAGGTTGTTTACATGAAGTAAATTAAGCAACAACATGAGTATTAACTCAGAGATTATGCCTAGGACAACTTAGTGATATGTCAAACAAGACAGACACATTTAGAGAAGATGATGAATGGATTATTGACTTTAATCAAGAAGTTCAGTCACAACTTCTTGGGCCATTAAGTGCATCCTGGCAAGAAACCATCATGCATATTCTGCACTCAATATATGTTTATTTTAAATGCAATTACTGTAGGAGATTGCTTTCCATCGTTACTTTTTGTACACCCTCAGTTTGCAAGACTACTGTTTTTGAAACTCTGAGCTCTGTAAGACTTAGAGAACAGCTAACACCTGGTCCTCTCACCCAGGATTTCATTGAAAAATAAACAGCTAGTCCTGCTTTGCACCACTGATATCTATCTGATAAGGAACTGTGCCCCCTCACGGTCATGAGGACTCAACAACAACAACAAAGAAAGAGCTTTTAAAACATCTGACACTCGCATTCACAAGTAGCACAGCAAGAGCAAGTGTAAACACAGCCTCAGCGCAAGGTACTGAAATCAATCCTGAGTGGGTGGTACAGAGGGTGCTCACCATACTTCAAAATAAATAAAGTCCAATCACAATTAAGTGCCAGCTGCTTTTCCCCAGTGCTTCAGGACTCTCAGCACCTTTTTGAGCCAGGGTCTTCCACAAGCAGCGACAGATCCTTTCTATCGCCCGTGCTTCACAGGTAGGTGAGAGCAGGTCATGCTTTATGGGTGGATGAAAGACAAAGACAGTCTCCCTCCAGAATCCTACTTCCTATCATACCAGGCAGCATGTGACAGAGAAGTCTTCTACAGTGAAAAAGGATTGACAATAAGTTTATGCAAAAAGGCCTAAAAATTGCAACTACACCAGTGGTGCTGCTCAGGAAACTTTATTGTCAAATAATGCCAATTCCTTGAAAATGAATGCATTTTCAAAAGGCTTACTCTTCACTTATTTTCTGTTTTTGAATCAACTTTTTAAGAAAGGCCTTGGAATTATCAAAAGTTTCCACTTTGGCACATGGGAAACAGAGCTTAATTTTCCAGCTCAAACAATGCTTTCTTTTACAGCTAATATTAAAGAGAAAACAGAAATGTAAAGCATTCAGGCCATAACTGAGATACTTGGAAATCATTGAACTTCCATGCTTTGACTTCCCCAACCCACTCTACCCTCCCCTCTTTCATGGTGACCAAATTGCTTTTTTTGGTAGCTGTCCCTGACTTCAGAAAAGTGGGAAAATTACCCCAGTGTCCCCAAAGCATGGTGGCCTGGGCAAATGGCTTCCTGGACAGCTCTAGCAGCAAGGCTTTGGCACAGGGCTTGGATGTAGCCAGCTGCCCCTCTTGCTCTCTTTCCCCTTCACAGGCACTTTGGTGTGCTGCAGTGCTGCAGAAGGGCAGACGTGGTCTGTTATGGAGTGGATGAGTCTGCAAGATGCTCAGCCACACACAGGCTCTCTGGCACTTCAGGAATCCATGCTGAGCCTGTCCACCAATGCCTCCTGGCCCTGGCACCTGGCTCTTCCACCAGGCCAAGCCTCGGTGTCCTTAATGTGCCAGTAAAACAGCCAGAGCCCCTCCAGCTCCCTGTCCCCCTGTGCACAGCCAAGGCAGGCCTCTCCCTGTGCCCTCAAGGGGACAACAAACAGATTTGCAGCACTGCAAATAGGAACAACTTAACTTCCATCTCCTCTGCTCCAAATTTTTCCATCCGAAAGCCCATATGGCTCAACTTTTAATTACTTTGGCTAATGCTGTATGTAGTAATTCTGTGGTGAATGCTTAAGTGTTTCATTTCTGGTTTCCAGGGCAACATTACATCAGATTGCAGACAGCTGGCTCCACAGCCCTAAACCATAGCGAATTGGCCAAAGCCGAGGCACAGAACTCGCGCTGGTTGAAAGCGAGCGCAGGGCTCGGCCGGGCTGCCGGGGACGCGGCGCAGCCCGCGGGGCCCCTTGGCGGGGCTTGCTGGGCGGGGCCGCCCTTCCCGCGCCTTGGAGCAAGTGCATCCCGCATCTGGGATGCTCTCACGGTGCGGAAACCCGCCAGCTCGGAGAGCTTGGCTGCACAAACGCGCGAAGGACTGCAGGGAAACAGGGAATATATTAACAGCATCTGGAAATACCAAGAACTGCATGCAGAGGACTGCAGCCACCACGTACCACACGGCTGGAAAACTACAGGGAGGCCAAGGCCCATACCCACTGCTCAGCTATCCACTGCAAATAAATGTGGTCACAAACAATGAAGATGCTCTTAACTCCAGAAGAAATAAATCTCCTCTGCCACCTCCGCTTCCCTTCACCTTGGAAAACTCCCGATTTGTGCACCCCCAAAGGCCACGCTTTGCATCGCCTCATATGTAAGATCAAAGTAAAGAGATTTAGGTTCAGGAACAAATAGGAAATTAGCACATTGACATTCTAGGAGCTCTTTACAGTTCTGCTCCTTGCACCCTTCCTGCTTTCTCTCCTGCTTTTCTCACACAGGCTCTTTGCTGCTGCTTGCTCGGCAGGCAGGGCACATGCCTTGCTCTGCTGCTCTCTAACATCCAGCCCATTTCACAGGCCACAGAAATAACAATCTTAACCTCCCTCTTTGAATTAGTGCTTCACAGAGAGAAAGGGAGAGTGAGAGAGAGAGAACTAACATTTATTAGTGTTCTTGGAATTAAATGGCAAAATGTAAACCAGAAGTAAGTAGCTAGCTTTTGACAGGACTATGTTTGGAAACACTTCAGAGTTATAGCAGCAGCCCTTAAAAACAGGCAAAGCTTGGTAGCCATATCCCAATAAAAATGTGTCAGAAACACTAGGACAACATCCAATTAAAGCTATCACAACTGATTAATTTGCTTCAGCTCCAGAAAAATCCCCAAACATATAAGACTTTTACATGAGCCGTGTGAAGCCATTTAGAGAGATGTTAAAATTTTACAGTTCACTTTATGCCCAGTAATAGTTCAGCCCCAAACTGAAATCTCTAAGAAACCTTCCATCTAAGAAAAAAGGAAATCTTTTAATACCTGCATAAACTTAAGCTGCAATTCTTTTTTGCTATCAGACAATTCTTGGTCAGCAAAGTGGGGCAAAAGAACACATTTAGATTCACAGACACATCACATCCCCCAGCCCTGGCTAGCTCACCTCAGAACTACAAGCTCTACAGTAAATGTGGTTTTAAAAGAGACTTTGCTGTTCCCTTTAGGAGATGTGGCTACACGTGTCCTTCTTTCTAACAGGCTTTCCATCTGCCAAAAATCCCAACCATTCTAACTTTAAAAAGTTTTTTATTAAAGATGCCTGGATAAAGTCAGAGACAGGAAAATAGAACAGAAAAGAACTTAAAAGCCCAAGGAAAGGAAAAGGAAAGCTGAGAAAAGCTATGCATGCTGCGCTGTGCCTAAGAATAACCACAAAAGCCTTTTCTCTTTCTCCCTCTCTGAAACAGGAGGCACATCCTCTCCACATCATGCTACACGCTCAGTGACTTACCAGCTTCGGCATTTATAGGCCTAAAGCTCAGTTTCGAGTATTTCCCCCGAGTCCTCAACCGCTGTCAGCTTTGTAACCCTAAAATTTAGGAGCAGACACTTCTTCTTAAGTATTGAATTTGCTCTGAGTCCTGCACACAAAATGCCTCTTCTCTCGAGTTACATTATCAGACACCAAACTGGCTCAGATTCCAGCGCTGAATATGTAAAGAAGAAAAAAGTGTGATGCTGGACTCAATTAGCTGTTTTCTGCTCACTGATTGATTCCCCCAGTTACTCGCTAGCTGCATAACTTGCAAGAAAGGCATAAGTCATCAGCTCTAAGCAAATCTTCTATTCACCACGAGGAAAAAAGGGAGTGTTGTACATGGCAAACAATCCCTGTTTTCACTGACGAAGGCTTGCTGACCTCTTGCTGGCCTCCAGTTCCTTAATTACTGTCTATGGAATTTCAGTGAAAGAAAAAAATACAGAGAATCTCTGCAAAGCCAGGACGAAGAGTGACCCTCAAACATCACCACTAGAGTGGAGGCTGTGTCTATAGGAAATGTAACTTAAATCCTTTACCAGGCTTTTTTTATTTTCTCTTTTTTAATTCTTTTGACAAAAATCCCTGGAGAATTTCCCTTTATAAATGGCTAATTTGAAAGGAAAATAAACCTTGCTTAAAAGTTTTTTAACTTGGTGAACATAGATACTTTTTTTTGATCTTTCCCCTCAGTTTCAGTGCTAGAAAAGGACATAAATAAGAACTGGAAAGAGAAATGCTGGTCCAGAAGTGGTGGCTTTATGAAGTATTGTAGAGTGAATTTAAAGTTCTCTGCCTAGGCTGGGCTTTGATCTCCTTTCCTAAGAAACAGACTCTGAGATGTTCAAGTAAGTTGGCACGCCTTTTACCAACCACACCTTATCACAAACCTCACAAAAAATCCAGAATTTGGATATTTCTTCTCGGAGCACATGGAAACAAGGACCAAGATTACTGCTTATTGGGAACACTGCTATCCAGGGGTGGAAAGCAGTAGCATAGGCATACCACAACAGCACTCTCTTTAAGCCAGGGAAGATTCTCCTTTTCAGGACCACACTGTAAGTGGCCTGCTAATCTGGACTTACTGCAAATCAATCACATTGTGAAATCTTAGCTGGACTAAACATCTATTTCCTTTGATGGCTGGCTAATTTTAATGAGGCCTCCCCAGTCAAACAGCCCTTTTCAATATCTCAAATCACCTTTTTAGTAGTGACCGTACACAGCTTTTCTACTCCTGAGTGGTCATGTAAACTAGATGGGCTAGTGTGCTGTAGCTGGGTTCTTACCCTTGAATTACTTCAGCCCCAAAACTCTGATGTAAAGCCCTATGGAAAATTCTAAGCTTCAGATAAAACCAGCTAGTGTTCTCCAGTTTCAATAACATACAAGCCCACATCAAGTGAAACATGACAGCAACTTCCTTGAAATGTATCCCAGATTCCCTTAAAAGTTCATGGCCATGAGTGAAACTGATCTAAGTTTGGGGCTTTGCAACTTGAGTTTTAAAGGTTTCGGGTTTCATTAAGAAAGCTTCACAGACCTCTAATCCTTGCAGAGGCTGTTTAAGAAAACTGCATGAAACTAAGAAGTGATAATCTGTATCGTATCCCGAAGTTACACACAACGGCCTCCAAAATTTTAAAGAAAATTAACAGAGGCCATCAATATATTTTTTTCCAAGAACATGAATCGCAAAGGCTGTGCAAGTCTAGAATGTGCAGTGTCAGACCCCATAGGTAACCACGTCTGGGTTTGGTCTGTGATTACTTCTAAGAAAATCAAGGGAGCATCCAATGGCTACTTTGGTGAGAGATATATTACACATTAGCTGGTGACGACACTGCTTGCAGAAATTAGTGGGAAATATTTGTCAAAAGTAACGAGAGCATAAAAGTTTAATTCTCCCAGGAGGTCTGTCTTGATACAAGAATAGCTGCTTAGGCAAATTCCTAGCTGTTAACTGTTTCCAGGTTTTAGTTGACTTTTGAGAAGCACATTGCTGACATTTTTATCTGCAAGCCAGACACATTTCCTCATGGCAAAGTGCTTCTCTCACTGATTAGCATAATTAATTTTAATGACATTACAACTGTACTCATGTACCACTTGTCATAGGTATATGTCGCAGAATGAAGCTCTGTACTACATTATTTTGTGTTACAATGCAACATTCTTTTCCAATTCTCCCACGGACTTCTCAATACATGGAATTAAAAGCCTTTAACAAGACTCTCTCAACTGAATCTTATGTTTTGGCAAGACTAAGAAGATTCAGGGAGGATTCCTATACTTTGGCATAGGCTGTACTATTAATGAATGGAGTACTCTACTGGCACTGGAAATTCAACTTTCGACTTCTTGGAAAACCAAAGGTGAAACAGCAATACATGAAACAGTAAAACTCATATCAGAGAAACAAAGGAAAAATGAGAACCCTTTAGTGAAGGCTGCAGTAACTTAAATTACATTCTTATAGTATCTTCAAACAATCAGGCTGTTAATGTTACCATCCAAAGCATGAGGAAGGAAACACCAGCATTGGGGAAGGGGCACAAGTGGAAACCAATGAGAGGGCAATTAAAATTTTCTGTTGTACCACAAGGAAAGTTTATTCAGCCTGCGTCTGCCAAATAGGGCAGTGAAACACATGGATTTTGAAATTCCTAATTCTTGAACTGAGCAAAGCTTTGTTCTAATTTAATAGGCTTGGGGGCAGGGAAACCACGTTATGGATTATAGCATCTCCTGCTGGCTGATGCATGGAGAACAGGAAAAAGCTAGTACCACCCCCTCACCCTCTAGGTAGGAAGCAGAAAAAATAGGCGGCTGCCAAAAGGCAAGAAGAGTACAAAAAAAGTGAACTAGTATGGTTAGAATAAATATTAAATTAATTTGCCTTCCCATCTCCCATCCTATTCAAACACATGGCTAAACATTTTGCAATAAAGTAAGTCAACAGGGCTTGTCTGAATGCATGCAAACAGAAGTGGTTACGAACACGCCCAACTGCAGCCACTGCTTGGGTGTTACTGTAAGCTCTGAGTCATGACAGAAGGAAGATTTTCTCAGAGACTTTGCAACAGCCTAACTACAGGAGAAACTCCTGCTGGCAGTGAGCAGGAGGTTTACTTGGGCTACATTCCTGCCAGCTGCTCAGTACAATCCTGTGGTGACAATGTTTAGTCCTGCGAGGGACGGACACCTAGCCAAGCTGTATCTGATAACAACACAGGTGGCTCTTGTGTGGTAAATAATACTCAAAGACATGACACAGTTTTATTCTGAATAATTTGCAGCTGTTTCTCCTGCAAATTCTGAAGTGTTCTGGAAAATTTCAGAAAAAAATAGGTAAGAAAATCCGTAAGTGTACCACAAAACCAAATATAAACACATCAATGATCTCATGCTTTGCTATTATCACTCCCCAGCACTGACCTTACTTTGGGTTGTGTCATGGGAACTGTAATGACAATTTCCATTTCTCTCATGAAGGTTTTTGTATTACTGTACACATGAGAATTCCTGCTCTTATGCATAGATAGAGGGCAAAGATCATAACAAAATATGCTGTAATTCTTCTGCTACCAGCTTTCACCCAGAGGTGCTGGACACTGTCCCTGTGATCAGTGGAAAAGGAGGGCAGCCAATACCTCCCAGGACAGGTCCCTGTGACAGGCACACAGCGTGGGAATTCACCATTACCATTTTGAAGCATGTCTTTTTATAGGCTCTTTTTCATCATAACTGTTACTAAGCACTAACAGCATTACAGGAATTTGCGTAGTAATAATAAATACACCACCCAATACAAGGAGGCACATCAGCGCCTTTCAGAAAATCTTAACAGAAATTGGGTCACTAGATTCTTTGGAGCAAAGATGAAAGCTCTGCATTCATTCACAGCCACACTCTGCAGCAGCTCCCCTCTGTTACTTGAAAGAGCATGCAGAGCCTGGAGGCAGCAGCAAGTTCTCCAAGAAGAGCTAAAACACAGAAAAAACTTCTTCTATCCTTTAGCCTTTAATGGAAAAGAAACTTTACCAAAAATGGTGAGTTCTGGGATAACAGCAAAAAACAGGGCTAACACTTCAAAATATTCACACTGCTTCAAATTAAATACTACTGTTTAAAGTAAAACAAACCTCATCCTACCATACTCTCTATGATACCCAATGCTGATTCCATACATTGACTCTGAGCTGATTTCGAACAAATTAAACTGAAAATACCAAAAGAAGGACTTTTTTTTCTGTTTATGCCAACAGTCCTATATTATGAGCAATAATAATATTAACCAATGGTTAAAAATTTTAAGAATCCATCAGTACTATGAATAAAAATCAGTTAAAAATAGCTGCATTTAGAAAGCATCCACATACTGAAATACAGTATAACCCTGAATAATGTGGATTTGCTGTACTTATGCTTAGATTTACTCTTGAGGTAATTGGTGTTACAGAAGTTACACTTTCATTATTTCTTTTCTTCCTATTCTTCACACTTACCCAACACAATAATGACTGTCATGAGTCAGAGATAATTATATCAGACTTATTTGTCAGAGTCAGGTTTGTACCATGGGTAACACAATCCTGATTCAACAGCTTCAGCACCTCTGAGACTGAAATGAATACAGCTCCAAGTCCATTATCATCTGTTACTCTGCCTTTGATGCCTGTAGCAAACACAAACCCAATTCTGCACAGCCTTTCAACTTTTATCCCTATTTAACCACTTGTTTTAAAAAAAGAAAGTACAGGAGCAAGAAATTATTATCTCAGTCCAGCTAGAGCTATTGCTGTGTGGACTCCATGCACTGCCATCTGTTAAAAAATGGATCTGCAGAAGACAGAAAAGAGAGGAACACAGGTGGGAATTGTACCCAGCATCAGCCTCACGGCAGATGCAGATGTGCACAGCACACCTACAGGTCTACACCACTGCTGCCACTCTCCTCAGAGAAACCAAATGGAGTGCCAGTTTCCTGATGGTAATGTAATGATCTTGGGAACACAAGTGTTGGGAGGGCAGGGATGTAAAACAGCTCTCCAGCCACCCCGTGCCCATGTGTGGGCCATATTGCTGGAGGGAAACGCTGCTTTTGTTCTCTCCACTCATAAATATTATGGCCTCTCTCCTGAGGCTGCTAAGGCACATCTGGTAGGTGGGGTGATGTCAGGCAAGGATGGCACAGCTCACTGTGGCACCTTTCAAATGAAGGCCAGCTACACTACCTTGAAGTTCTCTGCACGGGTGAGCATTACCCGCCGTTTGAAACCAAAATACAGAAGATGAGACCAACAAACCAGTTTGGTTCAGAGATAATTACAACTTCATTCAACTTGCATCTACAGAAACTGTCAGTGAATTTAATTAGTGGTTTGTGTCAGTGTCAGCACACATATGACACACACTTCTGTCAAGCTCCCTGGTGCTTCCTCTTCCATTTCCCCGGGCGTGTAACATGGCAAGTGGTACAATTAGTGGTCTTTAGCAGAGAGCACAGGAAAGAAACTGACTGACACACTGAACACACTGACTTCTCCTCGTGAGTGGCTCTCCAAGCTGGGCTGGTGCCATACCAGCAAGGGCTCTGAGGCAGCCCTATTTTAGATGAACTGAGAATGTCAGCCCCCAAAAGTTATCAAATGATCTTCTATCTTTAGGAAGCATAAAAGGCACCTCAGTGTAAAGAAAGAATGTGATACAATTTTGAAGTCCTCTTTTCCCCTGGACTTTCTGACTCCTGAGGACAAATAGGGCCTTATCTACAATCAAGAAAGGGACCCATTTGTAATCTGCACCTGCTTTACATCCCAATTCTTGGCACAAGGCAATGAAAGCTTGTCTAGTGTTAATGTGAACTGCTTTCATTGCAACAGAGATGAAACGTAAATATTCAGAAATAAATTTGTAAGAAATTCATTAGGCTTTTTATAGCTTTGATACATCTGAGTGAAAAGAAAAACAGTTTCAACTGCATACCAACATTAGCAAATAAAGAACACACATATTTTATTTTGAGATGGGGGTCACAGTAGTGAGACTGAAAGCTACTAATTACTCCATAGTGGCAAAGAACCAGGTCACCTACTGGCTTGGCAAGGCTTTTGTTTGTTTATTTGTGTCTTAAGAACAAACAAACAGGACACACAATTAAGAGCACAACAATGACACAGGGCTATCTGCCTTGGGATGCTGACCTTTCTGCTCCTCACTCCTTTGTGGTTCATCTTTAGGGTTTAGTTTTGTTAAGGGTATGAAACCCAAGTTTCCATTTCCTGGTAGAATAATTTAAAAAAGGAGAACCTGGAGAACAGAATCCTCAAATCAATCTTTAAAATGAGAATCTTTAAATCAACACCAGTTATGGTAGTCATAAACACGATAGCTATAAAAGCTGTTTTTAAAAAGTGGTCTTTTCCTAAAAAGGAAAACAATAACTTATGATATATGCACTTTAAATATTATTTGTATGCTGTGGGCACAGCTGACTTGAAAGGATTACTTAAAAACTTAGAACACTCCAGACATTCAGCCTTCATTTTCATATTCTCTCATTGCTTAGATTCTAACTTGTTTTTGTTTTGTTTACAAAATGATCACATTGTTTCATTAAAAACTGCCTAGTAACAACTTGGCTGTGAGACTGAAAAATAAATAAATAAGATTAAAAAGCAAACAAAACCAAAAGAATTATTGCCCAAGGACTTCAACTTCAAAGCGGAAATGTTTAGTTCAGGGACTTGAACTTTCAATTACTTTCCTAGAGTAAGTATAAGGCAGTGGGCTACCTAAAAGTATATTTTTAATATATGGATAATCATCTGTGCTTCATGGCCTATATAAAATGAGCCGGTTAATTTTAAGTTGAGGTTCCAAATATGCAGATACAAATACAAATCACACTAATGGCACTGAAACTCAAACCATTTGGGAAAGAAAGGGCTTGAAAACAGAATCATCTTTGCACGTCTCAAAAGCTGGTCATTTCAGAATAATAGAGAGGTCCATTGGCAAAAAAAATCTGCGTAAACACATATCCTATCTCTAGACATTGTCTGATACTTTTCTTTGTTTGTTTTTCCCTTTTGTCAATTACAGCCCAAAGTCTTTCACCCCAGTTAACCTCAGTTTTATTCTTGCCCACAAGAAAAAAAAAAAGAAGACTGAGTTTTGTTCTAACATGAACTTTCATTTCTGCAGATGATCCTTTTCCCTTGAAGGCAAGCAGTTTCACAGCTTCTGTTAAAGTCAACCGGGACAAAAATCAGGAGCAAGGGCAAAAGTCTTGAGAATTATCTACTGTGAGTGAATAGAGATCCCTCACTGAAGTTAGCAGGAATTTGGTTCAAATCCTACCAGAACAGCAGAGAGAGGCAACCAAGCTGTTGGCTCAAAGTGCAAAGATGGCTTAGGAAAACAACTTTAGAGAAAAGGTGCCAAGTCATTCCATTAGGGCAGAAATACTGAATCATGTTCAGTCCTCAAGAGATACACACAGCTTTCAGTAACTCAACACATGCATAAACCACTATCAAAAGATTTAAGAGAGAAATTCATTCTCCTTCTGAGATTTGCCCACGGTAAATGAGAGTTTTGAGGGGCTTATGCTATAGGTACCCTGGACAAAAGCCTTAAAAGAAGGGAAAGTTCAGTCTATAAAAACTAATGAGGAAAGATGAGACATCTTTCAGCTGGCTAAACAATCAGTGCAGGCGAGTCACAATACTTCCTTCTCTATTCTTTGCACATTTTTGATATATCAGAACAGAGTATAAGGCAACATCAGTTCCCCTCTGCTCCAATGTAACTAAAGATGGGCATATTTTTTTGAACACAAACAACAAAATCTTTCTCTGCCACCAAATCTGTTGAACATCTCATAAAATGACATTGCATTCCTTTTTTCATTTAGGAAGGAGGAGCTAACCGCCTGTTGCAGTTAGCAGGAAATTCCATTGACAATAAAATAAATAAATCAACCAATCGTCTCAAAAGCCTAGGATTCAATTATATGGGTTACAAAGAGCTTGAATTTGACAGTCAAATTTGTTCTTCTCTAAGACTTATCTGTGAACTTCCAATTAGAGAACTGAAGTGGAATAAACTACTCAGTGAAAATGAAGATATCTGGAAGGAAAAAATAATTAATTCAGTATGGCATAATACAAAGACTGTCTGGTGCCCATAAAAACAACAGAAGTTAAACAGCTCAGAAGCAAAAAAAAAGGGAGGAAAGCTGCCTTATGGATCTGACAAAAGCCACAAACTCTGGGCTAAGTTTGCAAATGCAGAGACAGAAGTGTTTGAAGGCAGCAGGCAGCTAGGACTTAGCCAGTTCCTCATCTAGAATGTATCAACAAGGGCTAGAAAAGCCTGAGAAACTCTACTGGTGAATCAACAACTTCCCTCTAAATGACCCAAAAGCCATTTTCTGTGGATTTTGAAACAAGGGGGATATTTGCCTGGGACAACTTGTGTTTCAAAAGCTCAGTGACAAAGGGGTGAAATTAAAAACAAAATAAAGAGACATTATACAATAAGACTGTTGAAGTCTATGACAATAGATTTTGAAGATTTAAAATGCAAGTAAAAGATTCTCTGCAGACAGAACAGACCATCACAAGGTCAGTGATATATTTGCTATTAAGGAAATTGCCAGGTAAATCAGGATATTTCAGTACTGCAATGAAGCAATTTAAATATTAAATGACACTGGGGAGCTATATCACAATGACAGGTACTTACATTACAATTGGAAGACCCATCAAGTGTCGAGTAAGAGCCATCAGGCCATTCTGTAGCATCTACAGCACTCAATTGCCTGTGCTGGGCTTCATACTCTTTCAGCTGAAATGTGAAAGGACAGAAAGAACATTTTCCAGTCACATGAAGAGATCAATCTTCATCAAAATAGCAAGAGTTAATGTAATTTCATTTTTTTCCCCCATATCATTGTGGATCTGGGAAAATCTGAATTTTTCACTGTGCACCTCACTTATTCAAAATAAATTGCCCAATGATTGGAAGTATCAGAAATGAGTTGCTATTTTTTTTTAGAAGGAAATGATCTGTAAATTCTGAAATTTAATGACCTATTGTTGGTAAAACATGAATTATACGTCCCTATCTCAGAGGCAGAGTTTACAATGGACAGACTAAATCACAATGACCTGCCAATTTCCTTCATAAAGAAAATGATCTGCAGTACAGACTAGGAACCATCCTTTGTAATAAAAAAAATAAAATAAATCTCTCCCATTGTCCAATAAAAGGCTTTAGACAAAACCAATACTACAGGAGTCAAAGTGTTGTAAGGATCAAGAACTGATATTTTAAAAAACAAGGCTGTTGCTAGTAGCTCAGACCACTAGAGGGAAACTCTACCAGTCCATATATAAACTATCAGATTAGGTACAACTCTTTCACCCCACAAAACTTTAACAGCAGAGAAGAAAAACTACTCCCAATATTCCAACACAGTAATTTTAAAATAGTGCATTTTTAATTATATGATTTCCAGCTAAACAATATTTTATTCAGACAATAACATAAATTTATATTCTACAATAATCTAGTTCACAATGCAGTATGTCAGTAAAGATATTTATCTGACTGCCAACCAATCTAAGTGATATTTTCTCTAATGGAGCCCATACAGAACATCCTGTGTTCCATCACAGTATTTTACACAAAGGATGTGCTGAAACTTTAACCCTCTTTTGGCTCCTAAGCAATTAAAACCTTGGCCCTATTGCTGCACAAATGCAATACTTTAGAGTTCTTTTCTTGTGGTTTATTAACATTTATAGTTTGTAAAGAAACATTTGTGACAGCCATTCCACTTATAAAAAAATATGTCTGTGTTTTACATCTGACATAATGACATATGTCAAAAATGGAAATATGAATATGTTTTCCTGAATCTTGTATAAGCAAAAACATCACCTTTTTGGCTAAGAAATAAGCATAAAAAATTTTAGCTTCAAGGAAAATACTAAGAAATATATATGTTCTGGATTGAGTAAGGCAAGCTCAGCAAAACCTGAAGCATTTCTGTCGGTTCTTAAACAAACCTATGAACATACTCAATAAATAAGAGCTAGTACAAGTCAGAGAGATTCTTCTCCCTCACTTTAGACCGCTGCAATGAAAAAGTCTACACTTAATCTTTTCTCTGATTAGTACCTTTTATTGTTAATGGAGAGAAGCAATGTTTTTAGGACTCAATTTACCACATACTGGATATCAATTTCTGGTTGAGCTAAATCTCATTTTTCTCAATAAACAAAGGAATTCCTACCTAATTTATGCTGCCTATTGCAATGAGGCAAACAGGCAGGCCTTCTCCTATGTTTTGTGAATGAAATTAAACTCCAGATTGATACATCCTACATTGTAAAACATGTTTGTCAAGGAGACTGAAGCACGCACATATCATACCCTAGCAAGTGCTTCCTCAATGGTTATCATCTTCTCTTTCACCATCATCATCAGCTGGATCCGTTCCTCATCACTCATTGTGATCTCGCTGGCCACATAACCGACATCCTCTCCTGCACGAAAAAAGCACAAATATTTTAAGCACATCTAAGAATTCATGCACAGGGCAGAGTACATTGAAACTGAATTTTACCCAGTACTCTAAAATCTGGTTGCCACGTGGATCTGGCTGGCCAGAAACAGACACTCCCTAGAGCAGGCTCATGGTATGATTTCAAAGAACTGAATGATTTCGAAGTAACTGAGCAATAAAAGGAAGCAATTTCAAACTAAAAAACAAAGTCTACTTTGATACTGAAAGTAAGCAAGCACGAAAAGGAGAAATAAAAACTGACTGTCATCACATGCTATTGACCCTGAAAGACAAGAATTAAAAGAGGTGGTGCTAATGCTGGAAAAGTCAAGCACACAGCCCTGAGGAATACTGGAATCAGCTGCCAGAACTTGCTTGTTCAGGAGTGGTGTGCTGGGCCCTTGCAGCTCTCCTGTGGACTGGGCACTCTTTGTGATCTATGCAGACTAGCTAATCACCCTAAGCTGGCACAAGGTGCCAACTACCTCTCCTTCTGCTATGTCCTTGGCATGTCAGCACAGATAGTTAGAACTTGCCTCGAGAACCAGCAAGGACTCACTCTTAACTGCAAGTATGTCCCTTTTGGACCTACTAAATGGGCTTTTATCATCTATCACAATCTACCTGAACACAGAGAGAAATGGAGAAGCATCAGTTTGCAACATAAGAAGCTAACCAATACTCATGGGGAAACAGACATTTTCTGTGCAAAGAGAAACACTTAATGCAACCCACAGCTGCATCTTTTGCAGAAGAACTAGAGAAGGACACCTGACAGTTTAAGTGGAATCAATCCTACATTTGCACTGGTCACCAGAGACACTTTTACTGCTCCTTCTAACAGTGTCTTCTACTATGACAGGCTGGATTCAAGCCTAAAGCAAACAGGTCAAAGTAACAAAATGCCAAAGAAAGGAGAAATATCCTTCTAATTTAAACAGAACAGTATTTCTCTTACCAAGTCAGGACTAGGGGAAAAAAAGCATCTTGTTTAGCTACATCTATTACTTATATATTAACTGCACCACTTCACATGTGTGCCATCACTGACAGTAAGGACCAAAGGCAGCCCAGCTTCATGTCTGCAGTTTCAAGAATTTGACAGTCATCCTGAGCACTGTCACAAGGAACCAAACCTGTGACACTTCCAGAGCCACAGACCCCAGCTGCCACACTATATTACAAAGGCCTTTTATTCCCTTGTGATGCTGCCTCCTTATGTTTTACATGCATAGGATGTGCACTATTGAAAAAGTTTTACCTTTTGAAGTCTGCCTCATTAGTCCTTTCTGGTTCTTTCGGAAATTCTGCCAAAAAAACTTATTTTTCTTTTTCCAGTCTGTTTTCCCTAATAGGAAAGTGGAGCGGGAGGATGAGGGGAAAGGGAAAAACAATTTTAGGAAGAAACATTAGTTAGTAAATTCTAGAGACGCTTTCAAACATTACATTCCATTTTTTAATTAGAAACAAGAATAAAAAACTCTCAAATTTTCTGATTTTCTTTATTTATTCCATACTAGAACTATGTTGAACTAGCAATTTCAGGGCAATGTACATTCTTTTATAATTGCCAATGCTATAGAGGATGGAGATAAGCCAGTAACTTACATATTTTGAATTATAAATAGAAAATATTTTACATCAATTTTGATGTCTGTTGAATTGTTAATGTCAAGCCTAGAAGTGTTTTTGAAGTATTTTGTTGGTTTGTTCTCTTTGACTGAATCACAATTATGCAGCCTAAGCCACAACAGGTAAGTGATTTTCTAGTTTATCTGTGCATATCTATCAAGAAATTAAATAATTAACATACACACACACACATTCTGCTACTTGGCATGAGATCATCAGCTACACCTGACTCTTGCTCTCTGTATGCCTGGACTGTACAAGGCTGGGTCTCCATGTCCACAAGTACCAGATTTCCATATGGACTGATGACCTCAAAGTAAATAATTTGCTCTAGAAAGAAAAATGGGACCTAGCTCAAGGTAAGGCATATATATCCGTGTTCTGCTGAATTAACCAGGGCACATGCTATACAGTTTATGCCACCTACAAATGAACATACTGTGCCTGATCTGGCAGAAATGCTACTGACAAAGAGCTATGTATTTAAGATCTTGCCCTGGATGACCTAGAGCTGAGCTTCCTGACTCTCTGAAATACTGCTTAAGTTTAGACTGTGTGGATGTGTCCCTAGAATAGCATTAAAAGGAAACAAAAAAGAAAAACCTCCCAAATTTATTTTTCTTTTCCAATAAGCAATTTCAGAAACAAAGAAAGAGACTCTGGCATGACACAAACAAAACTAACAAAGAACCCCTATTATTTACAATTTTTGGAATACAAAAGGACAGGCTAGCAGTGATCTAACATGTAAACATTTTCAATTCAATTTAACAAGTCAAAAGATGCATATTTATCACATGACAATGCTAGCTGGGCAGTTTTAGTGATCACTGAGTCACTCAGCATCAAACTGAAAGCTGCTGAGACTAGCCCTCCACACGCACAAATGTTGCTGACTTCTGCCAGCTCTTCACATCCCAGCACAAGCAAAACTCAAAAGCTGTTTAAGAATTCCATGGGAGTATCAAATAAAATGAAATATACTGACCTACAGAGCCTTCTTCTGAACTTGATTTATGAATGGAGAGCCTAGGACACAAAAGAGAAATGGACTTATTGATGCAGGCTTTTCACATTTCAGGGGAGTTGTCTGGTTACAGTAAATTATAGTTTCCAAACAATATATCATGAGCTGTTTTCTCTTCCCTTTTCTACCCAACGCAGCAAGTTGGAAATGAAAACTGAACCTACTGGTCTGACCACAGTAACTGAGTTTCCTTCTGAAATGTGCCTTTTGTGACCAGCATAGAAAATATATACTGACAGAAACCAACAGTTAAGGCAAAGGAGTCCAAGGATTCCTCAGAAAAACAATTATTCACATAGTTTCCCCAGTTGCATTTGCAAAACAGTACTTTTGCTGCCTTAGAAACTGTAGAACTGGGATGCTGCACTTGTTTAGCTGTACATCAATTTTCAGGCTATTTGGTTTGACAATCTGTATAAATATGTGCTCATTACACCTCCAGAAGACACCATGTGGAAGACAGCAGTAGAGATTTAAAGACAAGGTGGAGAAAGTTTGTCCAGACCCTATGAAGTGCAGCCATAACTGACTGGAGACAACAGCTTCTCCCAAATCCCTTCTGTGTGCTTTCTCACCAGTGCATGCTCCCTTCCTCAAAAGCTAGCTGGAGAGACTTAGCCAAGTCCAGCACATGGGCTTTACAAACAACTCACTAAAATAGCAAATATATCTTTTGTTCTTGGTCTTTATGTTCACTGAACCAGTTTTCCAGAATGGATTCCAACTCAGTGCCAACAGTTCATTGTGGGATCTCTGATGAGACAACATCACCCCGCTTCACTGCCTTTTTTCTCTGTCTCCATAAATGGAGCTAACATAAATTACCAAACCTTGCATTACTCTTTGAAACCTCCCTGTGGGAACTGCCATTTAACCACACTGCAGCAAGGCAGTGAAACGACTCCTGCAAGCATCAAGGGCTTTGCTGGAGGCTCCACGTGCAAAGCATCACTGCAGAGCCTTTGCTGTGGGCTCGGCCCTGCGACACGGCAATGTCCCATTGTGTGGTGGCTGTGCTGCAGCCCCGCGGGATGGAAACACACACGGCACAGCCTGGAAACACACACGGCACAGCCTACCAAGGAGACCTCAAACCAAACCATCCCCTGAATGAGGCCGGCCATACAATAACACACACATGACACACTCTTGCTGCTGTCCACGCACATTGTCTGCACGGGCTCTTGAGCTCTCTCAGACCCCCAGCAGAGGGCAATACAGAGTTTCTGATCAATCCACTAAGCCACTCGAGGGAAAATTATAGTTCAAGCCAGGTCGGTGCTTAGAAGAAACAAGCAATTACTGGCCAACATCTTATAAGCAGGAAACACATGCACATCAATTTGCGAAGGTATCATTAAAGGGGAAACGAGACAGTAGACGTTTCAGTGAGATTCGGTAATTCATCCAGACAAGGAAGGTCTGGCATAGTGAAGCTCTGAAATGCTCAGACTGCTCAGAAATTTAATCCAGCAAAAACTGCAAACTAATTGAGGCAAACAGACTTCAAATTTTTAGTGCACCGGGAGGAGGGAGACATTTAGTGTCTTATGGTGTTTACTCTTGAAGGGGGAAAGTCAATAATATGCTAGCAGATGCTAATTTTTTTAAAAGCCCAGTGAAAGGTGAAAAATAGATACCCCATACTTTACAGACAAAAATTTCCAGAAAAAGCTCTTCAACAACACCAGGAATCAATCCAGACATTTCAAAGTAAAGTTCTTAGCAAGTATTTTTCTAAATAAAGGTAAATCAGATTAAAAAAGTACGTGGAGTTGTAAATGGAGATTTTTCTTTTTATGAAAGCCAAGGTCTGTTGGAACTGACAGAATTAATTTGCTACATTTTTTGCAGATGAACATGGACTCCACCCATCGAGCAGTTACTCTATTTATTTTAAATTAATTCAGTATCCATGAAATGTACCAAATCACCATCCTTAGAAAATGAAATCTGTTAATGATCAGAACTCTGCCTCACTAGTGAAATCACCCTTAAAATGGAGAGGCAGTCTCTTGTGCTCTGCGGCCTCCAAATCCATTTTTATCCTTTTCTTATCTTGCACAGTTGCCAAAAACGATGCAAGTAAGCAGCAGGTGTAGCAGCAACATTTGTGATGTGGACATCTGTTCAGTATGAGTTAGCCTGAGGCCACCAACTCATCATAAACTGGCCTCCAAAGAAGGGAAAGGGCAGTAGGAGCAAACATCTGACCCGCCCGAACCAGAGGGGGTGAGGAGAAAAGCAGGATCCACAGCAAGCAGACCACCTTCTCATTTATAACTGATTTAAGAACTATGCTGAGTTTCATCAGAGGATGCAAATTTCAATTATCATTTCACGCATTCCTTCAAGAGGAAATCTTCCATGCCTGGGCTGACCTTGAAAATGCTAACAGCTGCTCTGACGAGATGGAAATGCCAACAAAACTTACCACATAGTGTCTGATAAGGCACTTGCTTTTTAGCTTCACCCGGCAAGTCCAATGCTTAAAAATCCTCAGTGAAATCAATCAAGGATTTTACTTCCTACATGTCCATTGAAAAATTCCAGACTACCTTGGTGTCGCTGTATGTTTGATTTGCAAATTACACTCCCTTACTCTGTTAAATCTGCAGCGCTTCTGTGAACGTGCACTGCAAGTGATTTGTGCTCTTCCATTCACAGACTGATAACTTGTACTGAAAGTTAATGATGCGGTGACACTTGGCAGAAGTTTCAGCACTGTGTGTCTGAAAAGGAGCCAAATGCCATTACTCCACCATGGAGGCCTTCATTTTTGTTGTGGTCTGATGTACAACTTCATTAGCAAGCTTTCACATGAAATGTACTCTGTCACTGCGTAAAGCAGAAGAAATGTATGGGTATATGTTCACACAAAGAAGAACAAAACAAGAGTTACAGCCAGAGGGAAGGACTATTTTCTTATCAGCCCATAATCTCTGGAAGCAGGCAAGAGATGGGGGTCAAAACTTTAATTCATTAATCTCACAAATCCAAAACCATCTCTAAGCCGGTACTTTGTGCCTCTTCAAGCCAAAGTGCTGAAATAAACAAATAAGGAAAAAAACCTCACAAACCCCAAAACTGAAATGGAGCTACTTTTGAGTGTACTCAGATATTACTGCCTTAGAGAATCGATGAGTTTGAGCAGAATTTAGTAAACTACTTCAGGCCACTCAGTGGTCACTGACACAAAATTTAGTAGCAACAGCTGGAGCAGAGAACCTGGACCAGGAACTTGTTGATTAGAAAGACTGGCTTAACAGAAATGAGTTTACATTCTACATTGAAGTGTTCAAGTGCACAAACAAGACAGACACAAAAGTCAGTCTTTCAAATGCTGGAGGTCTGCAAATGACAGCGTACCTGGGGATATCAGGTGGAAAGGGTTGACTGAGAAAAAACCTATATATTATTCCTAAAAGGCATAAGGATGGAAAATTCCAATGGCAGTACGAAGAATACAAAGAACAAATATATATGGGAATGGCTGTACAACCATCATTATTCATGCTCAAGAAAGATAAATTCATACTAGATGTGGTATAGAGAAAGCTGTTAGAATATCAAGGGAACTGGACAGCTGATCTTACAAAAGAAAGCTAGAAAGTTTTGCCTGTCAAATTGGAAAGCTGCAAGAAGATTAACTTACTGCCTATTAATAAATCAAGCACAGGAATAAACAGACTCATGCTGGAAAAAAACTAGAAAAAATAAGCTAACATTTCCTAACTATTTGGACAAACTTCCAGCAGTAGGCAGAGAAAGGGAGAACAACTCAAAAAACTTATTTAATTGCTTTTACAGGAGGCTGCTTGAAAGATAAGAGACCAGACCAGACATCTTAAACAGACCAGATGAGACATCATCATCAGGATTGCCTCTGGAGGGCACTTTTGGTTCTTGTTTTGCAGCCTGGGGGCTTTGTAAGAGCAAATGTCAAAGCCCGACATCTAAAATGGTCTCTGAATCTATCTTTCCATGAAAGTGCTGCAGTGGGGATAACAATGTTGCATCTAAGCAATACCTTTGAAACCTGGAGGTGGTCTCCAAAACTTGGTGTACAAGGAAGACCCAAGGCACACATTTGGGTCACAAGCCAGCTAAGCCTGTATGATTATTAAGACTGGTTTTAATTAGGCTACAGCTTTCCAGTTAACTCTTGACTGATTCTGATCTCAGACAGAAACACTGGGGCTAATCTTTCATAGAGAGTGGCTGATATCACAAGAGACACAGTCATATGTGCCCCAGGAACGTGCTGGTACTCCACAGAACTGGGAATAGAAACAAATGACACCATGCGCTGCTTTCATGAATGTGCCTGTTGATTTTTGAAATCTCATCACTCTCAAAACAGAACAAATATAGGAACTGAAAATGATGGGCATTTATATTTTAAATGCAGATGTGCTTTAACAAATGCCCACGTCTCATTTATGGGCCATAAAATCCACAGGTGCATAGCAGCGTATGATGATCAAACCACCACTGTTACTGCCTTCGATAAACTGATAGTGCCCCTCTCATTCCTTACCAATGATTATTTATAGTACTCTGTGGAAAATGGTTTAGAGATGGGGTTTTCAGTATACAGAATTTATGCATATTCAGAGCAGTGAATAAACCAGTGCAGAAGCCCATGCTGGCTCTGCTGCAAAGCCATTTGGTTATCCGTGTGCATTAGAAATGGCCCACTTACATAATTAGTATGAAAAACTGACAGACTTGTAACTGCTCCTGACTGAATACAAGGTAATTTATCCAACTGGAGCTGGCACAGGGAAGAAAATGGGCCTTTGGTATTTTTATCAAATTTGCATGAACCTGAAGAGAAAGGAGGCCTGCAAGGTTCTGACCTTGCTGGCACCAGTGTGAGAAAGGGATGGAAAGCAAAGAGGTTTCATTCAATTATCTTCTCATTAGGTTTCCATAGCAATGGCTCTTTAAGCAGGTCAAAACTTTCTCAGTGGAAACAAACACTGAGCTGCTTGTGGGCCGTGCGTGTGTATGTGTACTCTGCAGCATCACCAGCACGGGAGTCACCACACTGGTCCCGTGGGCTCAGTCCGCACACAGGCAGCAGGCAGACGGGGGTACACCATGTATTTACTGACAGAATACTTGCTCCCAGCCAGGGGGCAGATAATTGCCAGCTAAAAACTCTTTGAGAGCAAAGAGCAGGGCCCAATGCTGCAGGCAATGCTTCCCCTCCTATCCGGGTATTGCTCACTCTGTGCCATCTCAACTCGCTGTGACAAGTCAGACTTTCTCGTGAAATGTGCCCTTCATACTTCCTTGTACAAAATCACCAGGCTTGAAATCTTCTTCCAGCTGCTCAAAGGCACACTGGTTTCCCTCCTCACGTGTCCCAGGCAGCGTTTGGCTGGCCTCTCATTCCCATTGTGTGGGTTATTGTGGGAGTTTCCTGCCCTACTTCTCTTGAGGAGCTGTTTAAAGGCAGCATGAATAATTTGCCTTTGACTAAATCAGGCCTCAAACAAGTGAAAACAGGGCCATACACATTCACTGATTTTCTTCAATTCCTGCAAGGACAGGGTATAAAAAATGTACCTTAAGTTCAAAAAATTCTTAAGTTAAAAAAATTCTTATTTATTTTTCTTCCAGTATTCCTTTCCATTTTAAAACTATGCAAAAGGAAAAAATTATTCTCTTAGCAATTATATGCAGCCTTTAGCTACCTCAGTTTGGGGGATTTGTTTGTTTTTTGCTTTGTTCTTCTCAGTTTCTACCCTCCCTCTGCCTCACAGCCTCTTTCAGACCTACACTCCTCTTTCTTCGAAGACGAGCTTACAAATACCTGCCAGAATTAAACTGGGCACTCTGAGAAGTTGCCAGAATCTATGCTAACAGAATTTAAACCCCCTCCCCATTCATGACCTGGAGGGATGATTTAATAACCTCCTCCAATCAAATATTGACCTGCAGTTTGGATGCTGCAGGGAAAGAAGACTAGGGAATCAAGTGTTAAAAACTACTGGCAAAGGCCAGAAGATGAGTGTACCAAAGGGGGCAGAACTGAGGCTGGGATGAACCTTTCTGCAAGCTTTCACTGAAAACCATGGTGGAAAATAGGAACACTGAAATGTAGGCTCTCTCCCAGCCTTAGGTTGATACAGAGTTCCAGTTTATGCCATGGGACACTCGAATGGCTGCACTATGGCACATTCATTGCGAAAAATTCTTAAAAACAGATTCAGCCAATCGTGTCTCCTGCAGTGACAACAGATTCAATGCAGGTAGCAGCCACTTGTGCTGTGGCCTCACTGCTAGCCTGCTAACAACCTCGGAGAAAGCCACAACACCAGAGGAGCCTACAGCCCCTGCCGTGACATTCCCAACAAGCCACCAGAGATCTGGCCAGACTGCATGAATGGCACGCATGAGTGGCTTGGTACATCCTGCACACACAGGGTGACAGCCATCCACCCTCAGCAGCAGCTGAAGGAGGGAGCTGAGGTGCAGCTGCCAGAGGCACAGCAGCTCCCCCAGGCCGGGGGAATGCAGAGCCTCTGAGCGATGCTGCCCTGTGTCACCTGCACCCCACACCTGCCTGCTTTTCTCCTCCTGCCTGACACGGATGTTTCTGGCCAGTTCCCTGCTCTGGCAGAGTCTCAGATTTAGGTCTTGAGTATCACAGGGTCAAGAACATTTGAACTGTGCTGAGCCACAGCCTGAGGAGTACAGCAGGATGAATTGTGGCACTTGTTATGAAGGGTGACCATTTACTGGTCAGGAGTGCACTTGAGTGGTACAGTTCAAGAAAGTGCAGGTGATCCACATGGAGGGTGACAATTCATAACACCCACTGCCACATAAAGGTGGTGGTTATGACTGAAACATCAGATACATGACACAGCTGTTACTTCATGCATTGTTTTCATCCTTTCTTCCTCTAGCAAGAAGAGAAATATTAAGAAAATGTTAAGAAAAATATTAGTCTATAGGAATGTCTGTGTCTCATCCTATTTGTATGCAGTGCTCCTGAATTTCTCCCCCACTTCCTCTTCTTTCCCAGCAGATCTCAGATACACCACATCTGAAACACAGCCCAAAGGCTGATGGAGCAAACAGTGACAGCAAACAGATCTATTTCCAAAGAGGGAAAACACACAACTTCCTTTCTGCAACATCCCCCCCAGTTCTTCTAAAAACAGGATGAGAGTCAGGATGCAGAAGCCTGAGTTCAGGGGACTGGGTTTAACCTGGATTTCCTGGCAAACATGCAGAGCTCATCAGTCTGTCATGTAGACCTGAATGCTCAAAAATGGGAACAGGCTAAAACTTGGGTTTCATTGTTTAAATGCTCTGTTTACAATTATGAGAAAACCCTGCTCAGTCCCCTATCTGAGTAAACATCCTTGGGGTGTTGCCATCTCTTTGAAATAATAGGAATTGTATATACAATACATCCCCAGATGAACATGGTATGGGGTCAGAGAAGTATCAGTAATTGCTAAAGAACACATTTACTGCATGTTTTCTACACTAACAATTCTTCCAGCAAAAGCAGAAGTCAATGCGTCTCTACAGAAGCACCTGTGGTTCTGGGGAGATTTCTGTTTAAAATTAATATCACTGCTAAAGATGCTGTAGCCACTTTTCTGAAGGCACACTGAGAAACAGCAAAGTTACGCTAGCACCACAATTGTCAGAGAGACCACAGTTTAAAAGATGGAAATCTTGGAAAGGGCAGAGGAAAGTGGAATTTATTATTCAGAGAAGAAAGCTACAAACACCTCATTCCATGCTCTGCATTATTTGCTGAATATGACATAACTTAGAAACCTGGCAAACTGTTTCAATTTACAGAAGGAACTCCAGTAAGGCCAAAAAACCAGAGCAGTTGTGAAGCAAAGCTTGAACAAACATGACTTTGTTTTCTGTTGTTTATGGCTAGCTTTTCAGGCTACATCAGTACCCTCGCTGCTATTCACATAAATCTCAGAGGGTTTTGCCTCTGAGTGAAGATTTTTCTTTCTTTGTCAGAACCAGCCAAACAAAAGGCATATTTGGTAGGGCACATATAACACCGAGCAGGTTCACATACGCAGTCTTTTTTGGTAGCTTCATTTTATTAACAGGAACAGTGTTGCTAGCAACAGTGGAAGGTATTGCCCCAAATGACCTAGGGGGTTGTGGGGGGCAACAATGACTCACAGTGACAAACACTTCTGCCTCCAGGCTGATTTAATCCCTCCTGCCTGCCTACAAGCTCTGCTGCTGCTCATCTGTGTTAGAGCACACCACTCACTAGTCAGATGCTTGTTGAGCAACTTGCTGGACTGAGGGCATTGACTAATTCTGCACTGACTTTACACCAGACTGGGCAGCAAGGTTAGTAAGACTCAAGGCAAGACTGAACATACACTTCTTGTCCACACAAACAGGATTTTTTCCTACCACAGACCACCAAGATTAATCTGTTTTCAGTGTGGTGTACAGTGGAGCCTGTTGGGCTCTCTCTTCCAGCTGAGCAGAACAGAAAAGGAAAACCAAACCAGGTTAAAGCAAACATTGCTCTTCCCAGGTTCCCTCAAAGCTTCTTTCTGTCTGGAATGTCTAAACTCTGGCAAATTAAACAACCATCCAGATGTGTTATTTTAAGACTTTAGACTTTGGTAGCCCTAAGCTGTAGGGTGTGCCGGCAGCAGTGCTGGGTGAGGGTGCTACTGAGAGTGACCATATTCCAGCCAGACACTTGCTCTCTCCTTGTTTTAGTACAGATTTTTCCTTGGGACTGCCCTTATTTTCTAAAGCAACCTGCTCAGAACACCAGACCAGAAACAACTCATTTCACCCTAGGAAAACATTTGGACTTTCAATACGTAGAATTATGACTGTTCTTGGATAAGCTCTTACTTGTAGAAGAGTACTCAAAAAACCACTTTTTCCAGCTCCTGAAAGTCTGTGTGTTGAGTTTTGAACAAATCTTTCCTTTCGTCCCCCAAATCTTTTGTGAATATGAGAAACCAACGTACATCTACACCAAGTTTCATATTTGGCAAACTAGTCCTCTTACAACAAAAGAAGTTTTGTAGAAGGTTTACCACACATCTTTCCTGCAGCATGAGAGAGACATAAAAACTGTGTCCCCAAAGGGACAAGCTTCCATGTTTAGTAGCATGCTCATACAGAAAATTCAGATGAAAGCCCTATACTAAACGCCACAATGTTGTTGGCCCTGGGGCCAACAAAACATCCTTCCCTGAAAAATATCAAATTCAGCATGTTAGTAGCAAATACAGGTGTATTGATACAGGACGGGCTTGAGCTGGTCATTTTCCTGCAGATCAATTTTATGAACCCTGCCTCCCTGGAAGGGGCAATTTCTGTGAGAATTGAGCCTTCCAGGCTAGAGGGGTGAAACCAACACTGATGTGGCAGGCTGTCATAAATAGGCACTGACTTGTATAATTTCAGGTTTCAATAATTTGTACAGAACTGAGTAGATAAAATTTATTATTTTCAACACCTTGTCCAATTATCATGTGTCACATGGCCTTGCTTCTTATTGTGCAAGTATCTGGCACAACCTGTCCTGCACCAGTTTCATATATATGATCAGGTTAATCACATACACCGTTCTACAAAACCTCAAATGGCACACTTCCATTCTTGAAAGGTCCACAAAAATCACACGTCCCTTTCATCTGAACTAAGATAATTTCCTTTCAGTGAGACAAATGGGCTGTCTCAGAGGAGTCACTCAGGAGATTTTTTGCTGATATTGTCTCCTCACTCAGTTATTTGTGGTAGAACACCTACATAGAGGCACAACTTAGGAAGCTGGCTAAAACTGGTAAGTGAAGTTTTTTCTGAGTTGTATGCTGTTCTCTTGCAAGAGCTTCATCTCTTTATTACCTGAGGTAGGATTATGATATTTACCCATGGGTAAAGTGCTTTGAGGCTGAGAGAGAAGTGGTATGATTACAGGATAACCTTGCAGGTTTACTTCCCAGATTACAGCTCCCATCTACTTGGCACTTCTGGTTTCATTATGATGTTGTAGAGCCACGTATCCTTCAAAGATTCTTTCCCATATATGAGTATAGGAAGCACAAAGTATTAAACCCTAAGACTTCTAGGCCTTCTCTTTTACAGCATGCGATATGGGGACAGTGATGGTACCCTAGGTAATTCACCTTATCTGTCTTAGGCTGCTTTGAAAAGGAGCATCTACCTCAAGCAAACCATCTTTGCTTTTCTCTCTGAGTGATGAAGGAAGAGAAGGCACCTCTAAAAGGCAACATATCACTTTCTGAGACCTTCAGCATGAATCAGTTTCCAGACAAGCCCAAAGGAAGCCCCTAAGTGGTTGTTCACTACCACACAACTGACTTCTATATGGTCAGTTCCCAGCAAAGTCCCATACACCACATCCCCCAAAGATTGCTCTGGGAATGACAGTCCTACTGAACTAGCAAAAGCAAGAAACATTCCTATTACTGCCCAGTGATGAATCACTCGAGGATATTCAAATGTGGGACTGTGAAACCATACAAAAGCATGTCCCATCACAAATGGATTCCATGTAGTCCCTCTGAACTCGTCCAGCTGGCATGACCCCATGGAAGTGCAGGCAATTGGACATAGAGTGTCAGCTGCCTTCATGCACCACTGCACGTTACCCTCCGCAGCAGGGATCCAAGATCTTGGGATCAAAGGAAAGAGGCACAGAAAACAAGCACACACATTGCAGCAGGAGGTGACAGTAAACAGAAACCCTCTCAGTCCTCACAGAGAGGTTTTCATTAAGGACGCTAAAATTAAAGCTCCTTTTAACTTGGTTTTAAGTACTTTATGCCCTTGGCACCTTCTTCAAAAGCACAGTTACAAACTCAGGAGTGCACAGGAAAAGGAACACGATGGAAATCTGTAACTCTCCCTTCCCCTCACCTATATATTTTTGGCTGCATTTAGGTTTAGTCAAAGAAAGTAATTTTTAAAGCAGGCATAATTTGCAGAGAATGTAAAATCACTGATGTTCCTCAGAAATGACTAGCAGTCATCTCGGTGTAGGCACACCCCAAGCACTCACAGAAAAGAGAAACAATAACCCTCCCTTGACAAAAAACCACAAAATAATAGAAGGCCAAAAGTGAAGAAGAGAAGGAGGAGGCTCCAAAACAGGTTTCATTTATGGTGTCTGTATCTGAAATCTAGGTAGGTAAGTACAATCTAAAATTAATTTACTCCAAGGAAAAATAAAACATACCAAATTCCCAATCCCTCCTTTCTCACTTTCTGTGCCTTCACTTACTTTCTTTCAGTGTCAGGTGTTGATGCAGTGCTGCTGAGACCAAGTGACTCCTGCAAAAGAAGACATGCAGCACTGAGAGCAGACACTAGAGAAACTTTTACCCACTTATGCAGAATATCAAATCAAAGAACAAACAAACAAAAGTTGATGATCAAAATCTAAGCGCTTACCTCAATCTGGGATCGCAGCTGTAGAGATGTGGGGCTGGTATCAGGTTTCTCCTAAAATACAACAAATATCAAGTTAATGAAATATCCAAACACCAGAAAGAAGAAATATGAAGGGGAAAAAAAGGGAAAACACAGTAACAGAACCAAGAACTATTTCAAAACAGTTCATACAGGAAACATTAACTACTCTAGAAAGAACTGCTTGCAGGATAAATTCTGAAATAATCCAGTAAAACAGCTGATTTCATACTTATCACTGCAGAATACAGAAAGTAAAGCTGCCAGACAGAAGTCATTAAAAACAAAATAGAAAGAGGGGCATTTTATTTTCACTAGGCCACACACAATTTGTTAGATAAGTTCAAGTGCAATTTCCAAGAAATTACCTTCAGGAAAAATTTGGCATTAAAAGAAAATTCTCTGAGGAAAAAACACTGAGAGGATGCAGATACCTTTCAGAAAGACCAGCTTCTCACACAGATACATGTCAACAGTGTGGAGTTCAAACCACTTTTCTACAAACACCTAGGATAAAACCATCTACTCCAGAACTCAATTATCCAGGCTCCCTTTGCAGTTGATGGGGAGACAGAGAAACTCCTACAGAACAACTTGCCTGACAGGTTTCAGCTACCTCAAGTTAGATGAGGGAGTCCCACTGGTGGTATCTAATTGAAGACTGCAAGCCAACTGCTTAAAAGGCTATTAACATGTCTAGCTGAAATTAGTGGGAAAACTCCAGTTAGAATGGAGGAAGATAATACAGTCATCAGTACTGAGAACTACACTTTGTTGGTTGATCTTCACGTGAAATCACGGGGTAAACTATTTATTCCTACTTTATTCTCAGCCAGCCTTGGCCCTTGGGAAGTTATTGCAAAGTGAATTCTGTAACTTACTCATCACAGCTGGCTAAGCAGTGGTGTATGCACTTCAAGAAAATTTAATAAAAGGACATGGATTTGTTTCTCAGTGCTGAAGGACTTCTTGTTCATGCATTCCTCAGCCTACAAGTAAAACTCTTATCTCTGTGAAATTGTACTTCCTATTCCCATTGTTTACACAAAGGGTGACAAAACATTCGTGCGATTTAATTAAAAAAAAAAAAAAAGAAAAGAAAATCAGACACAATTTTCTGGAAATGCAGCCTTTTAATACTAAACAGGAACGTACTACTGACTGCCATGAGGTGGTGTTGGACTAACTCACTCAGGAAGTCTGCAAGATCTGGAGTAGAAAGGAGCCTGCTCTGCCATCACACAACTGAGTCAGCTTGCACTGCTGGCCAGAGGAGCCAGGGAGGGCACAGGATGGCTCACGGCCACGTCCTTGCTCGTGTGCAAGGCTGACACCAGGTCACTGCCCTGCTGGGGGATTTTGCCTGACCATGCATTGTCTGTGCATCAGCTTCTGCTGATTTTGTAGCACAAAAAGGGAAATGAAGTCCTTGAGTGAAAGTGGACACGAAAAGGCGATCACGTTCACTTACTGACAGATCTAACAGGACTCTTCCAGTCAAGCAGAAGTTGGACCAAGGCCAGGGGAATTCCAGAGATGTTCACAGATAAGAGAAATGAAAATAGCTACTTGGCACCAGGCATCCCTCTCTTTCTCCCTTAGTTCTGTCAAAATGGAACCTAAATTTTGCACCTGGAAAACGCTGCAGGCACATGGCTGAGAATCTTCCTCAGACACTCTCCAAGTCCTGCCTAGCTCTTTGCAAGGAAGGAGAGAAAGACCAGCTCCACCATCCAAACATTTGCCATTCAGGACCACCTCCTTTGTCCATGCTCTGCTGCACTAATGAAAAAAGGAACCTTTTATCAGTTTTATGTTACAGTTTCAGTGTGCCAGTCAGGAGAACCCACCATGTCCCCAACAAGGCCTTTAGAACCCAAGTTCCAGATGATTTATCTGCTGTCTTAAAAAGCTGCTTTGTTTCAAGTGTTTTGTTTTTTTATTTTTTTTATATAGCAGTTTTGTGTAAATTTGTGTAACTGCTTGAGCAGTTGCTCATGAAGCCTGAGACTACAATTTCATGAAAAGTTCCTACTTCCAGCATAAAACTACTCAGCTGAACAGTCAGCTGCATCCCATGTAACTAAATCCTAAAAAACCTGTCTGGATTTACTTTCTATTTTCTCATTTGCTGTCAAGCTCACCCTGTTAGAACAGGACCTGTTTTATAGGACCAAGATGACTGTGGAGGGCAGAAGCAAGGACAACTTGCCTCTCCCTCCTCCAGAGCACTACTTCTCAATGCTGGAATGCAAAACACCTGATAGTCCTACACTGTTATGATTAATATTCCTGCCTGACTTTCCAGCAGAATGGTATTTTTTTCTATTGCTATTTACACAAGAAACAAAAAGAAAATACTTGGGGAAATAGTACTCTCAACTAAACTTCTGGCTTAGATCTGTATCAGAGATCATAGAACTTTCATCACCCTTGAGCAATTCTATTTATTTTGGTTAAAATCCATTAAATCTCACATTAAACCTCACTTTAAAATCCACAGGTTGGGTTGACTTTAATGCATCAGGATCAGGGCCCTTTTTTACCAAAGGCTAATTCTAGAAGGTTGAGCAAATGTTGTACTGTTGGCATGTTCTCCAGCATGTGATACAATCTTTTCATAAAATATTTTTAAAGGTTAGTTTCATTGAAGTACATCTTTCATCTTTCTGAGCTAAAACTTAAAAATGAAACCAGGGATACCCTGGGCTTATAGAAACAGTGGCTACAGTAAGAGACATCCCCAGACTGCATTTCCAGAGCTCCTGTCTACACAAAGCAGGCATCAGAGCAATCGGTATCTTCTGTGAGAGCAGCTTTGCTGTCCCAGATAACTGCCCTCCATATGTGCCCATAAAGCTTTTCTGAGATGTACCAGAAAATTCATATCACCTACAATCTACACAGTGCTCTGAAGAAACCCAATGATCTGAGAAAGTATCTGACCAAGTGCACATTCCTTAAGCTACACTATTAAATCCAGTGTTTCCCAAAGGCGATTGATTTACTTGCATGGTTTCTGGATTTAAGTGGCCCTAGGCAGGGCACCCATCCTGTACGCAGAAACTGCTGGTGCATATTGAACTTGTCCAACACACTATAAACCAGCAACTAAGATCTGAACATTCTGGGGAAATTGAGATGTCCATAAATAGTACCCAATCCCCAGGGAACACATTAGATGGAAAGCGAACAGTGGCTTAGCAACAGCTTGTCCAGCTCCCCGGGAGGTCCAAGGTCAGCACAGCACAGAATCTCAAATACTGACAATAAACCCAGGAGTCAATTTTAAAAATCAGTAATGCTAATATACTGTAGAATAAGCCCACTGAATTTAAAGTAGGGATTCCTCTATCAAGTCAGCTACACCTGACCTAAAACAACCTCAGCTTGAGATTGTTTGTTTGAGAATTTTGTTCTCCCACCTTTCGTTCTCCCATTTCCCACCGCGTCCCAATAGGAATCCTTTTTCCTCCATCCAAAGCCAATACCACCAAGAGGATGGGTGCAGGACAAGGTCCTGAGGTCCTGGCAGAAGCTCTGATCCAGCAGCTGGAGGAAGGGATGGATGTCAGGCGTCCCGCTGCCCAGGAATTGCCTGGGATCACCAACCCATCCACACTGTGGGAGCCACAGAGAGCGACTGCAGAGCCCCACTAGTAATTTTGGGAGCTCTGGTGCAGAAGCACAAGCTGGAGAAATGCTTTTTACAAATCTCTTGCTTTGGAAGTAAACGTAGCAGTAAGCTTAACAAGCAAGATTTGGTGCTTACGCTTCAAACCTTTAGTTGCTTGCCTTAGGGACCAAGAAAGAAGCTTCCTTCACAGGTAGCTTTTTCTGCCTACTTTGTGAATGAATTTATATGATCATTTGCATACATTTTCTTTTCAAATTACTGCAGCTTTCTAAATATTGTGATTTTGGTTTTATATACTACTTTCCTCATAAAAATCTTTAAAACAGTTTTGCAACCATTTATGAGCTAAGTCCGAAAAAAGCAACTGTGAAGAAAGTACAAAGCACAAAATACATGGGAAAGAAGCTGAAAAACCATTTTCTGACTGGAATGGCAGGTTTGGAATTCATGAGGGACTTTTCCTTCCATGACAATTTCAGTTCACTTGTTCTGTATGTAACGTAACAGGTAAAAGGCATATCACAGCCTATCTGAAGGCGTTGCTGTTCTGCTCCTGCAATACACAAACATATAGACTTGGTTTTCCAGGGTATGGCACATTCTGGGGGAATGTGCATATTTTAATTACTTAAACATTAAGCCACATCTATGCTCCACACCACAACTTAGTTTAGGAAATTGTATTTATTGAATTAATCCCTTCTAATTAAAAATTCATGAACCTCTTCACAGTTTCTGCCACAGGAGCTGTATCCATCTGAATTATAAATTTAAGCATTCCTCTGCTGATCCCAAGACAGGATTAATCTCACTGTGCAGACAGAAAGTGTGCAAAGTGAGACACAGATGAGTGCTGGGAAAATACGATGACATAATCAGTAAAAAGGAGATGACTAAAAGGCTTATAGATGTATAAATAATTTTATGAAACCATTTCAGCAGGTGTAAAGAAGATATATAGAGCAGAAAACCTCTGTTAGAGAATTCTGCCAATCTTTTCCCCAAATGTTTTCTCTCTTTGTTCTGAACATGCATTGCATGTTCCAGTCTAGCTTCTAAAATTATTAAATGGAGAGGTATCTGAAAGACAGCAGAGCACTGCAGGCTTGTAAGAGTTTGATTTACTTTGAAAGCAATAATTCTGCCTGGAGTCCTCCACCACACGGAATTTCAGCCTCTGTAGAGGTGCTGGGGAAGAAGCAGGGAAGCCCCTGCAAAGAGACAGTGCAGGTATGCAGGTATGTAATGGAATTTGCCTATGAGTCCCTAGATATGAGCCACAGGTCAGAATAAAGAAATAAAGACCTATTCCTGTGTCAACCACTTCAGCAAGTGTTTGAGGGAACTAAAAATTCAGTGAGTTTCCAGTGGTACAGATTAGTTAAAGTCTCATTTTGAGTTTCAAACCACAACCTCTGGACCATCCCCTTAGCTGTTTCAGAAGAAAGAAGATTTTTCTGCACCATTGCTCTTGCACATTAGAGCCTGAGCTGACACATGCTAAATGATATCATCCTGCAGCAGCAGCAGCAAAACTCTGGATCAAGGAAATGAGTTAAAAAGAAGGGATGGTTAAAAAAAAAAAAGAAAGAAATTTCAAACAATAAATACTTCTAAGCACAAAACAAAAGTCCAAGTGTCTCAATGCCTCATACAAAAGTGCAGACATAAAGTAAACACTTAGCTTAACTACTGATGAAATGCAGCTTCAGCGGGAACATACTGATAGAGTACTCACATGTCTGCTTTTAGTATTGGAGAGGAAAGAAATATCCTGCCTCTCAGCTTGATGTAAACACCAGAATCTATCGAACCTAAACACATCTCAAGGCAAACACTGGACCCACTCTCTCCCATTTGCCAACAATGAAAGCAGAAGAATTTTTTCACCTATCTCAAATACTCTGCATTCAACAGTAAGGCTGGGAGCCACAGGATCAAAAAACATTCCACAATGATTTTGAAAAACATAATTCATTAGCAATTATAGAGAAACTGCAGCTTCTGTAAAGCCATGTAACAATAAAAAGTGAGGCAGTGCTAAAACATAAATTCACTTGTAACAATCAGAAGCAGAGTCCAGAAAAATTATGGCATAAACACAAAAAAACCTCAATAGAAATGGGCTCCAGAGAAAGGAAAGTCGATATGGGAACACAGCATACTGCAGCAGAGAAGTCAAATGCCTTCTGATCAATTTTCCAAACAAGATGAAGCAAGCCCAGAACTATGGCAGCTATCTTTGTGCTAAAACTATATTAATATAAAGGCCAATATGTGATTGAGACACAGCAGGCCTTTGATTGATGCATTTTACACTTGTTACTCAAATGGTACAATACTCCAGTGTTCTTGTTGCTGGCAGAAACTGCCTCTGTACTAGAGCTCTTGCTGGTATAAAAAGATGGGTAAGACCTGCCAGCTCTGCCTACAAGTCCTTACATTAGTCAGCACTGATTTTTATTGAACAGGTAAAGCCAAAAAGAACTTCTCTGAATTAATGTTGAAAAACAGTGAAAGACATGGGTTTCTAGGGAGGACTGTAAGATAGAGTGGTTTTGGCATCAAAAAGAGCTGTAATGTTTCAGTGGAATGAAAAAACCTTAAACAAACCACATCAAGAACGGTTAAATGTGAAGCCAGAGGACTCAGGATGTGACACAGACAAGGGAGGCATGAGGTAAGCCCAACTGGATACTGCCCAAATGGGGCCTTTCTTGTTCAAGAGCTGACAATGGGCCTGGGGAAGAGCCACCACTGTGGGAAAAGCACAACAAAAGGAAGAGAGAAAATAAATGAATAAACAAACAAGCAAATAACAGTTTCTACAGTGGCCCTCTGGCAAGGACAGCTAATGGCAGTGTGCTGTACCTTGGCCTCAATCACCTCCTGAACCAATACCCACAATTAATGAGGGAAGCAGCACCTCCGTGAGCCACACGTCCCTATCACCACCACCCTGCAGTCTGCTTTCTGTAACTGTGGGGCTAGGAATTTGGAGTGGTTTTGAAGTGAAGCACTCACTGATAAGATGAGAAAAGAAGCATGAGCAGCTCCTTGCCATGAAAGCCATGGCTGAATATGGCAAACCTCTTTCTGAATACCAATGGTCCTGATTTGTTTTTCTGTGCTCTTCAAGTTCAGGCCACTGATTCCTAAGGGTCAACGATGTTCTCCATTTCCCTAACTAACCCCTTTCAGATCTTACCAATTCTTCATTTTCATGTACACAAAGCTGTACTATATTTCTATTAAGATTATTTGCCGTTTTCTCATTTTCTCTTCAGTGTTTCCATGAACAACAAAAAAATATATTTTCTTTTTGAAAAGTGGAAAGAAAAAGGAAAGCTCAGATTTAGACCAATGCCTGCAGGAAAACTTCTACAGTCATGCTATAAATCCTTTCAGACACACCATAGGAAATAGATGCTAACACAGGTCCACTGCCATATTTGTATTGATACAATACTTGTGTACCTACAAGCCAATACCCATGTCTCGAGCACATGGAATTTCAGATGATCTATACTGCAAATGAATGGAAGCTTTTGTGCTGGATTAATCAATATGCTCAAGGCTCAGGGATTCTTGTAAAATGGGTTGTTACCATTACACTGATGACTTTTTGCATGTATACCCCCAATCACATCATCATTATGATTGCAAACTTTTAAAAACTATATGTTGATTTTACTTTATATTGTACCAAACAATAATTTACCGAGAAGTTCAGAAACCAAGTCCACTTTGAGTTACTTAAAAACCCTGGTAAAATTGAGGAGGAGGTAAATCAAGAGAAAGCACTGATCATTAAGAGACCTACTAACATTTTTTTACCACAGATGCATGGAGTATCAGCAATGAAGCCCCCCATTTCAGGGGGAAAAAAATGCCAAAATTTTGCATGAATTTCATTCTGGGAAAGCAGTGATTTGTTTTTATTTTGTTAAAAAGCAGACAGATTTTTTAAAAATCATAAAGGTTATGTAGTGGAACACAAAGGATATTTTAGTAAACTTCACCACACTTTTTTCTTCTTCTCTAATTTATGACAAACTGATAAGCTGAGAGGCACTTTGTGTTGAGAACTTCCATCAAACAGTCACTGCAACGTGCAGTAGAATTAGACAGTTCTTTCCCTTTTTTTACTTGAGGCCTCACATTGCTGAGACTCAAACTCAAACCCAAGTACCCATGGAAAAAAATTTCGACTCTTTCTGCTAGGTTCTTTAGCTGTAGAAGGCAAACCCAATTTTCAGAACTCAACAGCACTGTGGGCAGTGGAATAAATCCGGCATGACCCTTTTTTTCCACACCTGCTGCTCTTTGGGCTGCCTGTGGCTGCTATCAGGTTGTGCTCTTCAGAACTCCTGACCTCCTCTTCCTTCATAATCCTCTAGAAAAACCTGCACCTACATCCATGTTTCCACTTTTTAAAAGCCCATTTGTATAGATGTGCATATACCTGCTCTGTGTTTTGGTTTTTTTTTTTTTTAACATGAAATTGATCCTTTCAGAGCATGACTAAAGCCCTTATTTAATTCAAGAAAAATGATTTAAGACTTTCCCACACCCAACACAGAATTTCTGAAAGTTTTTGTGTTATTGTTCAGGAAATGGATTTAACTTTGAACCTTTTAGAGAAGTGAAAGAATCCAGTAAAAAACAAAACAAAAAAAACCCCAAAACCACAAACAACACAAAACCATGAGAAACAAGATCACAGGAAAAAAATCCCAAACCAACCCCACCAGGAAAAAGAGGCAACAAAACCATGTAACAGAGAGCTGTGCTGAGTCAGGACCTGAGCCACATTGTCCCTGACAAGTAGTCTTATCACGAGGCTGTGCCCACATGCACGTTTACTGCTTTTCTCATCTTTCCATGAAGAAATTCAAACAGCCTACTGTTGCATCTTTTTGTGCAAAAATAATTACATCAAAATTATAAACATTTGGGCAAAATAGATTGCGGCTTTCCAGCTGACAGCAACACTGTACCTCTATTTTCCTCTTTCAGAGGTTAAAAACATCAACAGCTGCTAGCTCAAAAAAGCAGACATCCTGAACTCAGATCTTTGTTGGCAGTAAGCCTTGCAGCCCAAGCTCTCAAGCCATCCATTCTTTAAGGTTGAGACTTGGTAAGCCCTTTCTGCTGATTTGCACTATCACAGTAATTTTTTTAGTTCAGTTCAGCTCCCCCTTAGTGATTTCTATGTTCATTATTTCATGAGAGGACCACAGATAAAAAGCTGTAACAACATGACATATTCTGCATATTTCAGGACTTAAAACCATGCAGGGCCGGTGGGGTCTGACCCCCATTTCAGCCACTTTGACAAGGAAAACAACAGGAATACAAATGAGAAAAGGTTTTGAAAAAAATTTTCTATCAGACAATTTATATGTGTGAGCATATTGGGAACTAACTCTGATGACATTTTTTTATGACAATAAACTCACTTTGAAGAAACAGTTTATTTCAGAATTCTTTTTAAGAAGACACTTGAAGCAGGAAAGAAACTGGTCATACTGGGAAAAGTTTTATATTAGATACACATTTAAAAAATCTTAGTTTTACAACCATTTAAAAAAGCAGAATAAATGTACAACTTGAAATTAAAATGCTTCTGTTTAGTAGGTTAACATGTGAAACTGAACACCTGAAAATTAAGACTAATTCCCTAGAGCTGGGCACTGCACTTCTTCCTCTCAACCTGCATAAACACACTCCGGGAATGTGAGTGGGTGAGGGGAGAGAGACAAAGGTTGATAGCTGGATGCTAACTTCAAAGTCTTCTACAAAGTGAGAGGAGAAATTAATTTCTTGAACAAAAGAACTGAAAACAAATTAATCATATTAATGCAAAAAAAAGACTAGACCACAAATTGCTAGTCTGTACTTACTCATTCTTCCTGATATAAAAACTACCTTTGATAAAAGAACTTTTAAATTAGCTGTTCTCTCTTTACCTTTGAAATTGAAGCCTGTATTTGATGGATGCTTTGGGCCAGAATCTTACTTAAATCTTCATCACTAGTCATCACATGATCCTAATTTCAAAACTAAATTTCAAATCAACTCTGGTGCTCTAAGTCATCATGGAAGATTGCTCCCATCTGAGGCAAAAATTATTATTGAATACCATTAGACTATCTGGCACAATTTGGTTATTTACACAGAAGATTTGCAACATCCCTATTTGAGAAAATTAAGAAGTAATTATTGCCTTCTACACATTCAAGATAAAAATCTTTATCTACACAACTATCGACAGGAATTTTCTCCGTTTTCTGTTTACATTTAAAGTAAGACTGGGATAGAAATTCATGTGCCATAGATGTAGTAGTTAAGAGGAACAGCCCCAACTGGAGGTGCAGCAAATAGGAGCCTTGCTCTATGGGATTACTGCTGCATGCTTTGCTTTGAAGAGAAATGCTGCCACAGTGACATCTGACAGCTCCAACACTGGTCAGCACAACTGCTGGAAATGGGTTAAATTAAAGGCTTCAATCAGCCATTAACAGCTCCTGCTGCTGGGCCAGGCTCCAGCCCAGCTGCAGAGCTCCAGCCAGTTTTTGAAAAGCTCAGCTGTTCTGCTGAAAACGCACAAGTGGGCTCCTGCCCCAAGACCAACAATTGGGGTAGAAGGTGGGGCTTGCTCTGGCACACAGGTCAAACAGAAGAAAAGCGCTTAACACAAGTTTCAGTGATTCTTAAATCTAAAGGGTAACAAAAATGAATTCTGAGGCTCCATCAGACAGCTGTAAAATGTTCCTTCCTTTGTTCAAAGCAGGAGGAGCAGAGATTTTCCCCAGAAGAGGACAATGGGGGCCAGAACCTTCCCCCCAGGGCCACAGCAGCCTCCTGGTAAAATCTGCTCGTGCAGTCCCTGGGCCTGACTGCTGCTCCCTCCAGCCCAGGGGCATCGCCCCACTTTCAGGCTAGCACAGGGCGCTGATGCAACATTTTACTTTGCTCTGTTGGGTTGTTATGCAACATGGGATTATCCCATCACAGCTGAGTGAGGGTCCTTTCCCACCTTTCCCAACAAATGGCCAGTTGCTGAATGATGAACAAAATTAGTACCAAGGATGACTGCAGAGAAAAAATGACAAGTGCTGCTTACAGACAAAGCATTTGAACCTCAGCAAACATCCATCCTGCAGTCAGTACAGATAACTCAGTCCAGAGGAATCTGCAAAGAAAGCTGCCACCACTGTTCCAAGCAAATCATCTGCAATCATTATCCACAACTATTCACTGGAGAATTAAGAGTACTGCAGCAAAGTCTTACAAATTATTCTCTCGAGTAATGTTTTCTCCTTGCTTATTCCTGAAATTGCTCCTGAAACAGCAACTATATCAGATTTCTTCCCAAGTTCCACTTGAAACTTCAGTCTTTTTCTCCACCACGCTTTGGGTCACACTTGACTTCAAGAGGGATGCACAAAACTAGCCTTGCAGAAACAAATGAAGCACAAGTGCAAGGCAGGCTTGCACTCCAAGAGCCACCCACAGCTTTTCAGTGACACTGTGTGTACAAGCAGCACTTGCACTTCATTCCAGCAAAGCCTGTACAGCTTTGCACTCCCTCATGCACCTTCTTTTTCCACTAATGGCCATGTTTTTCTGTTAAAGGAATGCTGCAATCACAGGTAATCAAATTAAAAAGCCCAGCATGCTTTGAATTTTTATAACTTGTCTTTCGAACACACATGAAGCAAAATAGAGACCTCAGTAATGAATAACTGCTTTTGTTCAGAGGTCCATTCAAAACCCTGCCCCTTTTTATTAGCACTAAACAGTGAACTTATGCAGGCAATCCAGCTGCACAAGAGTTGGCCAAAAGTTACAGCAATGTCCTGATGAAGAAGGCAAAGCCAGGACATTAAGGGAGTAATGCCTCACCTGTACTGCTTCCCCTTCTCTTCACCATCCCACTGCAGGGCAGTGAATACGTGGCTCTGTGGGGCCCAATTGCCAGCTTGGGTTAAGCCACAACAGTCCTTCTTGGTGCCCAACACGGGTCTTGCAAGGTTCAAGATAACAACAGGTTTGACTGGAACGTGCTAGATTGAATGTATAGCTGTGATTGCTGATTAGCTATTAATTGGCAGGTGCTTGTCTGGAGCCTTGCTTGCCTGACTGTACATGAGAGTCCAGTGCTCATTAGTGGCTGGTTTTTGCTCTCACTGCTGCTGTGCTGCTTTTTCACCTGGCTGTGCTGAGCCTGGGAGGCTGTGGCAGCAGCAGCAGCAGGGATGTGCTGGGCTGGCAGTGCCCAGGGACTCGCTGTGTGTCTGTGCTGCTGGCCTGGGCTGGCTGGGACTGAGCTGGAACTTCACTCCAAGGGACCTGACCCACGGTGGCTCCACGTGGGAGCAGCTGGGTCTGTGTCAGTCAGGACAATCTGGAGGTGGCTGTGGCTGTGTCAGGGCAGCAGCAGGAACCCCTGAAGGGATGGAGGCGCAGGGATAAGTCTGTGCTGCGGCAGGTGGATACTGACACATCAGTGCCTGTGGATAAGTCCATGCTGGAGCACCTGAAAGCGTGTGGCCATGGATAATGCCACATGAGAGCAGGTATTCCCCTGGAAGGACTGCAGCCATGGGAGCAGGTTTATTTCTGAAGGGGCTGTGGCTGTGGGTAAGGCCACGCTGGAGCAGGTGTACCACAAAGCAACTGTGACTGTGGACAGGCCCATGCCACAGCAGCTACACCCCCAAAGGGACCGTGGCTCAGAGATAAAGGCTCTGCTTGGAGCAGGCACAGCCATACAGGACTGCAGTGTGTGGATAAACCCTAGGCAAGCTAGGAGCAAGAGAAGGAATGTTCAATGTTATGGTCTGGCTCAAAGGGACAAGGGGCAGAGATTTTAATGGCTACAGGTTTAAAATCACTGTAACCCATGATTTGGGTTGCATGTCAGAGGAATGGCTATAGCAGGAACCACACAACACTGGAGCACAAGTCTTACAAAAAGCAGTTTCAAGGGTAGCAACAAACTGGTTTGAACTGGCCTTGATGCCCAAAAACTCCAGACACCACACCACCTCTCCTGTCCTCAGTAAACTCAGTGGACATTTATGGATATTTTACAGGCATAGTCCATAGGCTAGGGGGAATAATATCTGTGTATTGTATCAAGGGATGAGAAGGGGCTGGCAAATAATGAGCATGTGTTGGATAGTGTGGTACCTGAGAATGACGTAAATTGTAATGAATGAAGAGTGGAAAATGTTTTGGCTGGGATGGAGTTAATTTTCTTCACAGTGACTAGTATAGGGATCTGTTTTAGATTTGTGCTGGAGACAGTGTTGTTAATTCAGGAACATTTTTGCTATTGCTGAGCTGTGCTTACACAGAGTTAAGGCCTTTTCTGCCTCTCACCAGCTAACAGACTGGGAGTGCACAAGAAATTGGAATGGGACATATGGCATCATCCTCAACATACACAGCTGGGGGAGAAGGAGGAAGAGGGTGGGGACACTAGGAGTAATGGCATTTGTTTTCCCAAGTCACTGTTACAGACGATGGAGCCCTGCTTTCCTGGCTGAACACCTACCTGCCCATGGAAAGGAGTGAAAGAATTCCTTGTTGTGTGCACAGGTTGTGCTTTACCTATTAAACTGTATCTCAACCCATGAATCTTTTCACTTTTACTCCTCTGATCTGCACTCCCATCTCACCAGGGCAGGGGAGTGAGTGAGTGGCCCTGCTGGGCTTAGTTGCCAGCTGGGGTTAAACCACAGCACACTGAAGGGCAGTGAGAGCAATCAAGCTCCATGTTAAGCCCAGTTGATTTAAGGTCAATATAAAGGTCATCAGTTACTATCATGCTACAGAAACCTGGTGCTTCATCCTGGCTCCTACTTCATGTAACTAAGTCTTTGCAATAATCTTCTAAATAAGCGTGTGCATTGAATAAAAACAGACAAAAACCAACCCACAAAAACCAGAAAGAAAAATTAAATAATATGGGCAATGACATACCAAAGCACAAGACTAGAAGTGGCAAAAAAAAATGATGACAGCTGGGGAATTTGTAGTAAGACAGAGACCAAAGCAGACAGTACACTGTAATCCTCAAGGTAAGCAGTGTTGAGCTAGACTTCATCCTGGAGATGGATAAAATACCTGGAATAAAATATGATCAGTGAAGCCATAACAAACCCCAACCAGCTGCACAAAACCCACAAAGACAAAGGCAGCACCAAAGGTACAAAAGAAAAATAAAACTCACAAACAACTAGTAAATGAGACCCACCATTCCAGAAACCTTGGTGCCTCTCAACATTGCAGCATCACTGTGAGCAACAACAATCCTCGATTTCAATCTAAACCAAATGGCAGTCAAAGCTTTAGACTGGGGAAAAGCTAATGAAGTCAAACCACTTCAGTTAATAATTTGCTGCTAAGCACTTTCAGTTCTGCTTTGTCACTGCTGCAATCCCAGGGAGCGAGGGCACTGCGAGCCAAGGGTTTGCTGTGGGAAGGGAGCGTGCTCAGTCTTGTCTGCTCTTCCCTCCAGCAAATGTAAATTACGAATGCAAAGCTCCACGAACAAATCACCAAACACCCTGTCTTTGCAAACGTCTTTGTGTAAGCAGTATGACTCAGTTTGCTGGTAGGCATTCCAACTAAATTAATTTACCATGGTATGGAAAACCCGAGAGAAGTAAAACTAAAGCTGTACAAACACCTGCAAGAGTTTCTAAATGCTTGGGGTTTTGCAGCCAAGACCTGCTTGTTTGGGCAGGTGCTGCCACAGTTATCGGAGCGTCCGTGGTACAAATTCCTCTGCCCAACTGTCTTCAACAGGGAAAGCAGCCCAGACTTCTTGGAAACAAATCTGCTCCAGTCAGGACAGCAACAACATGTCTTGACCAAAAGCCTCTTTTATTTTTTATTTTAAATTTTTTTTAATTTTTTTTTTCCCTGCTCACACTCTTCTTTGTACCTTGGGGGTTTTTCTTCCAGGTTATAGCCCTAACATGGTTTTGTTACAACATCTTGAGGCTCTATTAGAGCATAAATTTCTTTTTAAGTTTTTATTGTTTCAGATCCAGTTCTAACACAAACTTCTCCTCAACAATACTGTCTCTTATTCAAGGTTATGTGCAGTCTGTGAATAAATGCATGCCAACGGATACAGAATTGAGTTGTCAATTACACAAGGTTTTGTTAAAAAACAGGTGAAATAAAAATATTACATTAGTAAATGTAGCTGAAACTACAGAACAATATCCCATATGCTACACTAGACTTTCACATACACCAACAGGTCCCTCTAATCTAATAGGAATTAGATTAAGTATATTGCAACGTGCTCAGCATGCTACTCACTTCGGTGAAGAAACTATGGGTTTTTGCACTTCCATTGACTTTGAAAGCAGACAGAGACACACTGAAGCCCATCAGCATCAATTTTTATTCCCTGTCTCATTGTCTCATCTGCACTTTCTTTCACTTACTCTATGATAACTCTTACACACACACACATATATATTTAATATAATATTTCAGAGAAATTGAGGGGTTAAGACAACGAAGTATTTAAGCACATGCCTGCAACAGTACTAATGTGTTTAAACCTCAGCATGTTTCTGCATGCTTTACTGCATTAAGTCCTGATCAGGACAGTACTAGCAGTAAGACAAGTTAGTAGATAATACAGGATACCTTCATTTTTCATTGCACAGGATTGCAGCTCCTGTAGAAACTGCAGCTTTTATTTCACAGTGCATAAACTGCAGTTTCTATACAACTATCCAAGCCTTTAGAGGACAAATCTTTTTAAATTTGGAAAAAGAGTATATCACTTGCTGTCCCAGCATATCCAGAGGCCACTCTTTATCAGTGCATCACATCACAAAAGGAAAGAAGACATGAGGGTGGAAACTGGATGGTGCTAAGAAAGAGTGGGGGCTGCAGCAATGATAGAGAGATTACTTGAAGCCTGTTTCATAATTCAACATTCCTTATAAATTCATGGAAATCCTAACACCCAGGTATACCCCTTCTGCACTGAAATTCTACAAGAAATAGTAATTTCGATATGACTGCAAGAGTGCATTTAACAGAATTCCTTAGATATCAAAAATCTACTGGTACTCTGCACATTTGAAAACAAACTCCAAGTCTTAAAAAAATTGTAAGGCCAAAATCTGATTAATTTCTGATTTGAAGCAATGCTTCTTTCTTGTGTTTCCCTGTCCCTCAAAAGTACTCAATTCTGGCTTCTTGAAATAATCCATGGTGAAAATATATATTATAACAGAGCCTGTTTTCATATAATTTATACGGTATCACATATAGCTTACTATGACTTTAAAATAGGCCAAAACTTAAGCTTAAATAAGGTGATAGAATTGATTTACCAAGATCTTTATCTTTAAACTTTTTAAACAGTAACCAATTTGCCACCCAGCTCTCAGCTTGAGTCAGACACTATTAATTACAAAAACTCAATTATTAGCTTTTCATATTAACACTTCTGTTTCCTCACTCCTTTGGTATCCTTCAGATCTAATTAATGCCTCCCACTGAATGGATTCTCACAATTCCTCTGCATCTGCCCTCCCTTGACAAGGCCTTGAAACGCTTACAAGGAGTCAAAATGCTGCTGCTGTTTAGGTATTAAAATTTGAGGTTATCTCAGTGGATCCCAGTCCTTTTGCTGGCTATGCAAGATACCGCCTGTAAAAAGTGTTCTTCATGGTCTCTGCCTGTTTGCCACTAAATTAATCTGTTTTCTTTGCACGTCCTGGGTTCTCTAGCACTGGCAAACACTTGTCTTTTACACCATTCCTTTCTATCACTTCAACTCTCAGTGTTAGAGGACAAAAAGACATTTTGAAGTTTACTTCAAAAAAGAAATGTACTAGATGATCAGAATGAAAAAATGAATGAACTATTTGCTTTACTATCTTGAAAATCACGTTCTTGGTAGCTCTAAATATGATTTTAATCATTATTTTCAACAAAACTAAAAAGAATGAAACTCTTGGCTAGCACTCCATGTAAAATAGGATGAGTTACAGAAAGACCACTGCAGTTTTAGGGGCTGGCATGCAGGGCTAATTTGAACCCATTTATCTTTCCAACTGTTTCTCCCATCTCTCCAGTTCCAGTTACACTATAAAGTGATAAATTTTGATGTCCTCCACACTATGAAAAGGGAAAGTAAAAGTCTTCAGAGAGAAAAAACTTTCCCCTGAAGTTTTCTTCTACATATTTTGCACTTTGATTGCCTCAAGTTAAATATTTGCCTTTTAGAGCTGTTTTACTATACACTGTCCTTGTCTCTGCAGGACCTGCTCCCCAGGAGTTTTTTCCACAGCTACACACATAAGAGCCATGATTGATGTGGCGACCATGAAACACACATTGCACTGCTACTCCCAGGAAGAGAAAAACTAATCCCAAACCTACTCAGTCTTAAGACAATACCTGCCACCAAGACAGCCACTGGGCTCACATCTGTCATCCTGCTTGGAATCCTCTCACTGGTACTGCTGGGGAGCAGATCAGCACCTAAGCAGTAAAAACTGGTCAAAGTATGGTGTGATGGCCAGAAGAGAACGAGGCACAAAGCCCAGACAGACAGGAGATGGCTTCAGAAGATGGCGTTCCTTGAGAGGAAACAGCTGGACACAAAATCAGCAGTAGTGCAGTGCTGATGCATCCAAATCAGACTTGCCATCACTCAGACTGCTGTGGTCTTCCAATGGACAGCAAGGCTTTCCTATTTGCCATAAACTAGCTCTGCGTAGTGCTGAGTGACTCAGAGTTCATCCAGCAAACCTATAAAGAAAGAGTCCTCTGCTATTTTTATATGGTCTGGCTGCAAACAAGGCCCTCCAGGATTTAGGAGCCTGAATGACCCAGACTATGACATCACAGAAAGTAAAACACAGGTCTTACTTGTGCTTGTTCTACCTTGAATTGTCAAAAACTATTTGTAACGTGCCTCCTACAGTGCCCAAAGAAAAGAATGAGAATTGTTTGTTAAATGATAAAAAGGAGCCCGCTTGGGGTATGAACCCAAGTGGGAAACCCAAACCCACCATAAACACAGCATAGAAACAACAGTGTTTTACCTCTCACTTTCTGTGAATGGCACTCCCAAAACAGCAAGGACATCTAGATAATAAAAATATTCAGTCCCTCTTCTAGTTCTGCCATTGCCTTACCGTATTATTTCAGGAAGTTAAATCTCTTGTGTCTCAATGTATTTGCCTGAAAACAAGAATTCTTACCTACTGTATTTAACAGCTTTGTCAAAGCTGCCAACACATTCAGAAAACACATATGGAGGTGTAAGTAACTGGAACCACAGCGTACATCTCCTTTCCTTGGTGTCCTGCATTTGCAGCAGAGGAGAGCACTCTGCTACAGCAACCCCCTCCTTAGCAAAACCAGCCTTGAAAGCCTCTGGTCAGATGATTACTGAGAAAGTAACCACAGAACACTCTGAGACTGCCTCCCACTCAATACCACACAAATCTCTCTCCATATTCTTAGAGGGATACATACTTAGTGTTTCTACCTGTGTATTTTCATTAGACTAAATTTTAATTAGACCTGGTGACTAAAGGCAGGGGGAGCTATCTCTAGTGGTCTGAGAAAGGAGAAGGAGACAACACAGACAGAAAGGAGCTATTCTGCACTAGTCTTTATGAAAGCAAAGTTGGTAAAAGCCCCAAGAAACAGATAAAGTCATGTTGAGTAGGTTTAATAGCTCACCCTGCCTCATGTAGTTGCATGGCTACTCTCAGGTCCTTGATTTTTACAGGAAATAACCATTTTGAAAAATAAATGGGAGAAAACAAAAGAGTACAACTGGTTTTTAAATAACATTCTAAGTCCCTGAAAACTCATTTTTCTCAATGTTCACTGCTTTATTAAAAGAGTGCTTGCCAAATTGAGATAACATCTCTTACTGTTATAATTTTTAATCAATGCAGCAATTCCTGGTTTACTCTTTCTCAGTTCTGGCTGTGATTCTGGATACACACTCAGAAGCAGCCCTGTAGACTTCATGGACTGTGACAATACTTCAAACACATAAAAACTTCAACTGAATTATCTAACAGAATTTTCATCCTTAAGCTTCCTGTGTTTTGAAATAAAACCATTTAGTAATTGTGCTCTGAAAGCAGACTTTGAGGAGAATGTGTCAGCAGTGCCCCTAATTAAACCAATACATTTATGGTCTCCATAAATTCCCTCTGCAGCTATAATATAATGCTTCTATATGTCAATTTCCTGGTATACACAAATATTTCAAATTATCAGCACTGCCTTGCTGACTGCTTAAGATAAGGCCCTCATCTAGCAATGCAAAGGAGAGTTAGGCTCTGCCACACATTAAAGAGAATAGGGAACCATTCACAGAGAGCTTTCTGCTCCTCCAGAAAAATCTCTGCTGACTGCATAAAATGTTACTTTTTGTATATTAATTAAAGGGACAGCATCATGAATATACATTTCTTTTCCTTTTTCTGACTTAGCATCTCTAAAACAGCATATCCTTAATTTTTGCTGCAACTCCTTCAAATGCTAATTTAGGTTCTTTTGGTTAAGTGCTGCTTTCTGCACTTGAGAGTGCAGAAAACACATATCATGAACGTCTTGAAACTTTCATCAATTTTGGAAAACAGACATTGCTACAACTCAACATTTGCAGGCTTAATTTATTTTCTTGCAATTTTGAGAAAATTTGTCTAGGCAAATGAAAATCCAGGAGTGGTCAAAAGCAAACTGTCAAGAAAATAAGGAAACCAAAAGCAGCAGACCATCCTATATGACAAACACCAGGAACATCTGCTTGCTGTGTCATTCCTCAGTGTCACTGAAGAAACGTCATTCGTCAAATCCAGTCAATTCCACTGTTCCATCACAGGCTTGTTCCACACCCAATCAAGAAAATAATCTCTGTCAGTAGATGCTACATCAAAGCCTAATACTTACAACAAATTACTTAACATTTGAATACCTCTGTTAAACTATCTGTAAAATGGATATTTTAGCATTCAATGCCCAGATGCACATCATATGCCACAATAATCTGTCTGCCCACACAGCAACACCACACCACCAAGACAAAACTCCTATAAAGTCTGTCCTCTTCAGAGCAGTCATAAACCACTACCTCAAAATGTGTTTTCACAAAGAGATGTTGTGATGATGAAGGACAGAAGGTATGTTACGTGACATGTCACACTTCTAAAATGATTTTTACAGACAAATCAAATGAGCACAGCAGAAATCTGCCTTCCTTCCTGCATGGTTTTAAACTTTTGATGGAGAACAGTATTTTCCAGAGGAAAGGAACGGGGGCGTTGGTGGGGAAATATGAAACTAATTTCAGCAGGAGTTTGTGAATAGGGTATTCTTTCATATTAATGAAAACCAGATCATAAAATAGTCTGTGAGCTAAGAAACTGGCAGACAATATATTAAAAATATATTAAATATACAAAACCACACGTAATATAAATTTATATGTATTTATGTATATTAATAATTACATAAAACTGTATTAAAACACAATAGAGTTTTCCCCATCATAAGACATGTTCAGGATATTGCTTTTTAAACAATAAAAAATAAGTCAGGATTCTAAAATGCAGTTCCACAGAACAACAGAATGTCTGATAAGGGAAAACAAGTTACACAAATAATTTTGTATCACAAAGCTATTACATAATGTAAATCTGTGCAATATAGGTTGTCATTTGGTATCAAAGTCATCAGGCACAGGAAGAATGCAACTGTGTTCAGTTCACAAACATATCAGGAAAATTTCAAAGCATATACAAAATATGAAGTATTATTATTATTATTATTACTACATGAAATTGAGAAAAAAAAAAAAACCCACTTAATTTTCAGGTCAATTCTTTTGAAAGGAAGGTTGGATAACAGTTATCTTATAACCTGAGTTGACTTCTTAATTTTCAAGCAATAAATAAAGCCTTCAGGGTTCAAGATCAAGTAATTAATTACTAAATTTATGGTAGGCTCTACTACAAAAATCAATAAATAGTGACTAAAGAAGGCATTATGAATAAAACAACTTCATAATACTGGTAACTCCACTTGAGAGGATGGCAAAATTTTCTACATAGCAAGTACATGCCAAATCAATCCATGTAATATAATTGGCATTGAACAAACTATTTAGCATTTTGCACATGGCCTCTGTGTTGAGACAGGTTTTTTTCTGTTTTTGTGCAAGGTGACATGTAAATACAGGGTGGTCTCTGGACCCTCCACTCTTACAGACTGACCCCTTCCTGCAAATATCCACCGTGGGATATGCTTTTCAGAAGGAGCTGAAAAAACCACCTCCATCAGTGAAAATGTAATGGGACTGGGCAATTAAAAAATAATTCTTGTCAAAGCTAGTGAAATCTATATGAATATACACATATTGGTTCACACATACATATTAGATCAATAAATATATGCTTGATCTCTGTTGAAAGATTAAATGAGAAGGTGCAAAGAGGAGATTGTTGCCTGTTTTTGTTACCAAGAAGCACAGGGCTGGAAGGTACTGACACTACCCATTAGAGACACAAAGGTTGCTTTCATTTAAGGCTCCATCCTAAAGAAATGAACATGTCAATCTACCACCACTTCTAGGGAAATGACTGAAAAAGCAGGTTATTCTGGCCTAATGTTTGGGAATTAGATGCTGGGTAATACTGAAAACTGAAAGGTACTGCAGTCAAACAGAAAAAGACATTCAGGGTAAGGAACGTCTGGGGAGCTGCCAGTTTGCTAAAAAGGATGCAGGGATTGAGGTGAATCATAAGGTAAGCACAAGCCTTTGTGCCACGTTGTTGTGTAAAGAACCACCATTGTATTACAGATATTATGAATGCTAAAATAGTTTGCCTAGGGAGACAGTAGAATTAACATGCTGGGACAGTTTAAAGACAGGTCTGATCAACATCTGTTAAGCCTGATAAGGACAGCTGAATCTGTCTTGGGGCAAAGGAGGCACCAGGTGATTTCTCAAAATTATACAACAAAGCCAAGGTAAAAACCATGAAATACAACAGTACTTATAACAAAATAGGTTCAGTAGCACACCTTCAACAACAACAACAAAAAATTCAGATATTGTTGTATTTGTGTTTCACTTCTGGTTTATGCACTTCACACATAACTACAGAGAGAATTTCCACTCTTCCTTTTGCAATAACTGGAAATTTTATCCCAGAGCAGGTGCTGCAAACTTAATCTGGTGTAGCTGAGATGCAGACTGTTTATGGTGATGTCTAATCCAAAGCTGTAAGCAGAGAAGTTAAATAAACAGCTTCACTTTTAGTTTATTCTGTGTTTCAAGGGACATTTTACGTGTGCACTACCCTCAACTCACTAGTCTTCGAGGGATTGAATTTGCATAGATTTCTGATCTTTTCTATTCTTTCTACTGCTATTCTGCAGAAGTAGCATAGCTGGTAGCACAAAGTCACTGCTCTCCAAGAGGTAACAACATACAAGCCAGGGAGACAAATACAGGAAAAGGATGGGGGAAAAGTAGGATGTAGGAGGTGTTCAAGGAAAATAAAGTTATGCATATGGGACAATGTGAATGCAGAAGGGGTGCTTTGAGGAATTTTACTCAAAGAAAATCTTGCGAAGCTTTGAAAAGGTGCATAGGTAGAGTAAAATGAGGAAGGCAGAAGGGCATAGGCTGAGCTACTAAGGAGTGGCATGCAAGGGGAAGATGACAGAGACTAGTAATGAGAACAGCCTGGAGAACAAAGGAGGTGTCACAGAAGGAGAGTCAGTCGAGAAGAAACACAGAGGGTCCTCCATAACTTCATGTCTCCTGTTACAAGGCAGTTCAGAGGCAATACCTGAGGGCTAGACGTGATTAATCTAGAACAATGTGCTGCTTCCTCAGGTATTTTATCCTCTATCTGCTCTGGGAAAGAGGCTGACAAATCCAGCACTGGTGATCAAAGCCCTTCATCTGCCACTTAGCTGCCCTGACACAGTGCTGGAAATAAAAGTCTTATGCTCAAACCCAGAGATAAATAATCCATAACATTCCCCATTTGGAAAATAGCTTGCCACTCAATATAACTGCATCTGTGTTGATCTGAAGCTGCTGGTAAGAGAAAGGGTACAAAGATTGATTTGCTTGTGTTTCAAGAAATGTCTTTCTTTTGTGTAACCCCTTTCTGCAGGCTTATAAATTCTTGCTCAAAAGAATTTCCAATGTTCTGAAGGTAATGAACAAGGATAAGAAACTGGTCTGACTTCTGTAAGTCTTGCTCACCTGTCCAGTCCTGACATGAGCAACAACCAGTAAGACCAGGATAAGCAGTGTGATTCATGCCAAATAAAGTTAATTTTCTTAGTATGATGCATTAGATAACTTTTTGCACACTCTTACTATAGATACTGAACTCTACCAAAGCCAGAGACATGGACAATCAATATATTCCTTAAAAAATTCTAATAGGCTACTCTTAATAAAAGGAGATATTAAAATTACATTAAATACTCATGGGTTTTACTTATTCACATGAAGTCTTCATTTTGTTTTCATTCCACTGTTCAGACAGCTTAAAGTGCAAACTATGTAAAACACCCTTTTAGATTTCCAAATCTCCTATGGTGTTTGTTTGGTGTGATGTGAAAAATATGTGCCATTTCCCTCCAGTTAGAAAGGTGAGACAAAGCACAGCTCATTTTGTATCATTCCATTTTGGGTGGGTTTGGGCTATGAATAATCCATGTGCTTCAGGGCCAGCATTTCTGTGTTATAAATGTTACATTACATAATGTATTACCATGATAGGATATGCATTTATATGGAAAAGGAAACAGATAAACACTGCCACCAAATTTTTAGGAAGTACTCATTGCCAAAATATCTCTCTCTGAAAGTAAATGAAAGTTGCTAACTTTCAAGGTGTTCCTAAGCTAAAAGATTAATTACAAGGAATTGCATTAGCAGTAGGAACTAGAATGGCACTGTCTAATGTATAAGATTAAATTTAGATTTTTTTTTTAAGATGGAAATTATTAGGCCTCAGTTCATGGCAAACTTGTGATCTCATACAGAAAATATTCCTGTTTTCAAGACTGATAGAGGGTGACAAGGACTGTGGTCATAAAATGATAAAGGGAAATAGGTGTAACAAAAAATACAAGAAGACATGTCCCAGAGATCATGAAAAAGATGCAAGAACACTAGCTTTTTAAGAGAGCCCCTAAGTTTATAGGTAGAGATTTGAAAAGTGCTGTGATAATCTCTAAAGAAAGCTTTCATACTTGAAGAGCTGCAACTGTGCAACCAGAAATAGCCTTTCAAAGATAATGAAAGGTTTTCAAAATGATAATGAATTATAAAATATTCTACAGTGCTAGGAGGACCTCAAGATTCAACAGAGAAGAATTAAAAAAGCCATTTATGTGAAAAGCTGAAAGGAAGCATAAGGTAATCTGCTATAAGCCCAATGGTTATGTCCTGCCCTAACTATACCCCTTTTACTGTCAACAAAGGCCACTACAGAATAATGCTTGTTTTAAAAATCTAAATAGTTTCAATCAGAAGAATCTCAATGGATCACTAAGAAGAGAAAATCAATTGTGTTCACACTATTTGGGGAAAACAATAATATTTCCTGTTGCATGTAGCATGGATATAGAGTGTTTACCACCATACTTTGCTATGCTTCCCATGAAAGTGACTTTTGGAAAAATGCCCATCTCCTTCAACTTCATTGCAGACCTCAGATGTTCAGTATCACTCACTTAGATAAAACATCTTCCTGCTCTCTTCTCCATTTGCTGGCTGAACTATGGTCAGGAAGGTATTTCTATTTTTGTAATTTTAAAAAGCAGAAGAAATGCATTTAGGATGCAAACTCTAGGAATACTCATGCCTTTCCACTCCTGCAAATGAAGCTATAATATAGTAGATACCCTCAGTAGTCTTAGATTTTTTTCACTGAGCTTCTGCAGTTCGTTTTTAAATGTTAACAATTTTAATTCCTTCTGTTATTTTGTGAATCTGGACTAAGACAGGGCTAACTTCAATTTTAGTGTTTTCAGGTGTATAAAACACTCAAAGAAAAAAACTGTCCAACCATGACATGACTTTCTTTTTCAACTTCTCTTTCCTCATTAGTTTCATCTTGGAGCTTACAGAGTTCCAGAGCAACCTATTGTAGTGGCAGTCAGAACTTTGACTGTGGCTCAGCCACTTCTCCTGCATTACCTATAATAAAAAGGTAAAAACTGCTACTCAAAATCTCCTCCTTTGACCTTGTGTCTTATCAAAGCAAGCCTGCATTATGGCCAGTGACCATGACAGATTCACAGATAAAAGAGTGCACTGGTGGGTGAAGACATTTCTGCCAAGACCTGGCAACCATTCTAGCTCTAACTTTAAACAGATCATAACATTTGTTTTACTTTAAAATGACAAGCTGTACTATGTAACTGTGGGTGTTTTTTAGTTGTTATTTATTATTATAAATTATGTTGCACTGTTACAATATTCTGGTCCATGCAGACAGTTCAGGGCTCACATAAGCACAAGTATCTTGCTGCCCTGTGACATTTTTTGCCCTTTGCAGCCCCAAGAGTACATCACCTGTTCTTCTTTACTCCACCTTAGTTTTCTAGTGACCTACTCACCCAACCTCCTATCACTTCACTCCTTACCCTTGTAAGCAAGCAATGACCAAATCTCCTTCTTTCCTCTTCCACCTGAGAAATGCAGAGAGGTCCCAGCTCCTGAGGCATCTGCTCCTGATGCTCTGGACTCCCCACCCAACAGTTTCTGCCCCAAAGCTGGGGTTTCTTTCTTGAGCACATATCTCCTGTGCCTCAAAAACCCAAAATCCAAACAAAACCTAAAAAAAGAGTGGAAAAACTGAGCCGGAAGCTCTGAAGAAGGCAAGTCCAATTGCCAAAACTTACATTCACCTTTCCTTTCTCTAAATGTCCTTTCCTACATTCAGATCAACATTTCAGCTACGAAACTTGATGACTACTTAGCTTCTGTAGAAACTGTTTACCTTAGCCAAAATGTAAAACACTGAAAAGAATGTATTTAATTTGTTTATCTAAATGTTTTTAACAATGTATGTTCCATGTCTAAATACTCCCTGTCATTCAGGCATGGAATGCTTTATGAGACACTTCATATTTCCATGATACCAAATACAAAGTGTAGAGTTTATGCAATTCTTGGTGTTATTCCAGTTCCACTGTTTAAAGAAAATTTGAAGAACATTAACATTTCTTAGCAAATTAGGATGACTGCTACATAACATCTGTATATATTGCAAATGTGAGTTTACAGGTACCACCTGCAAGTCAATAGCCACAAGAAAATGAACCCACTAAAGCTAAACATAACTCAGCTTAAAGGAGGAAAACCAAACAAAGTCACCAAGTCACTCCTAACACTCATCCAGCCTAACATTAAGCTAGTCTTGCTATTAACTTGAGAGGCTAATCAAAGAAAAAGGGATCAAGGAAGATAACTTTTCTGCTATTGTCTGTCCTACAAACAAAACATCCAAACTAATTATGGAGTAAAAAATAGCAAACAAGAAAAATAAATTTGAATTTTGCTAGAGGGTCAGCATCTTAGCTCCTTTTTAGACTATCAGTCTGATGTGAAGCAACCAAAATATATAAAATAATTTAAAATATATAAATGTAATTATTTTATTATTTATTTTATATAAGAATGTATGATATAAAAATACAAAAGGTGTCAAAAACTTTGGGCTAAGATTCACATTCCTACTCCACTCCTGTTGAACCATGTTTAAAATATCTGATTTTTTACCCTGCAAGTGAAAAAGAAAAGATTCACTAACTTTGTGAAGATGCCTACCTGGAAGATGAGACGTAGCTATTCCCACTGCTACACCAGGAACTGTTTACATATGTGCACAGGGCTGATTAACAGATAAAGTTAAGGCAGAATATTAAATTGCAGAGTACTGTGCTTCAAGATAAGAGATAAGAGTTCAGGTTTCCTCAGGCAGAGGGAAGAACCAAACTTTGTTTTTTTACAGCAGTGGATCAAACCACCACCTCCTACTACTTTGCACACCATGCCCTTCATTTCTCATGCTTTCCCACAGGTGCTCAAAATGAAATATCTCATTTAGGCTTTAATAAGGGCATTTTTTCCAGTCCTCACCAACTGACATTATGCCAGTGAAATTAACACGCTGAAGAAATCAAGCACCTCTGCATTTCTATTACCCTGCCATACGTCAGACAGTTATTCCAAGTGGAGGCAGGATGGTAGGAATGAGAGATGGTGGCAGTCAACTACTGACCAAGAGACCTAGACTCTTCATCAGACCTCCACATGCCAGCCACACAGGGAAGCTGCCAGACCAGGAACACTCTAAGAGTCTGGCACAATTTTGAAGTACATCTGAATTTTGTTTTTTTGAAGTGTGGTCTAATGGACTGGATTTGAGGCTGGAGCTGCAGGTCAGCCATAGCATGTCACCTGCTGGCCTCAGTGCTTCACTGGCCAGGATTTCTTTACAGCTACACCACTGTGTGTTATTAAGTTGCTCGGAGATTATTATAAATTTCAGGTTACTCTGTTGTGAATTTAGCTACAGAGGAGGAATTAAGGAATTACATAGGTAAATCTTCATCAGCGGCTGAATCTCAGGGAGGCGAGGCCTAAATAGGGATAATGATCCTAAAATTACCAGCTTCAAAGGAAGCAACAAAAGCTAATTAATGTTTTTCAAGGGTTTTGAGGGTGGAAAGTGCTACACAAAGGAGAAATAAAACTATTTGGTGAGCTTCTGTGTAGGCTAGCAACTGAAGGCTCCAATTATGCAGCTTTCAACAGTTAACCACATGAACAAAATAAAGCTACTCTAATGACTGACTTCCTTCTTACTTCTCATTTGTGGGATTTTCAGCACCTGGCACATGCTTCAAAACTTTAAAATCTCTCTCTTTTGTCAAAATGGACTTCAACTGGAGCTTAATCTTTGCTGGGCTACCACGATCCTGAGATTATCTCAATTGGTTAAAGCCTGCTGCCAAAAAAAAGACCTTACTAAGGTTCTGGTATCAATCCCCATATGGACTTAAGAGTTGGATTTGATGATCCTTGTGGATCTCTTCCAACTCAGAAGACTTTGATTCTGTGATTTATGGACACACCAAGACAGAAAGACAGAAATCTGTCAGAAGCCTGAATTGTGTGCCCCTGGGAAGGGAAGGGAAGGGGAGATGGGCTTCTTTCAAATACTGTTAATCAGCCTATTTTGTCTTAGAGAAAGCTTAAAAATTCTGATTTTTCATTTGCTATCTTTTTATCATCTAATTCATCTGGATGTCTCATGAGTAAAGCCTTATATGATGAAAAGCTTGTCTATTTTTCCACATCTATAAACATTGATTCATTATGATGCTATTCCTATCATCTTTACAGCCTTAAATGCACTGGGGTACACAATTCTACTGCCACTAGTTTCACATTAATTGTAAACCAAACAATTGTAACTGTGGTCTTATCAGGAATTTCAGCAGCAACAGGCAAAAGACACTGACATAAACAAAAAATTACCAGTCTGTGTTTCATAACGAGCTTATGAATTCCAAATTTTGCTAATCATTTCAAGTCTTTCTTCTTTCATTAGTTTCTAATCCATAACTGATTTTATTCATCATGCCCACAAGCAATGCAAGAAATTAATCCCTCTGATAAGAAGCTGAAATGGAATTCTTTTGAACATATTACCCCTTCATTTTCATATGTATATTTTTACAGGATTATTGCCTTTCCCAACTCTATATGCTTGAACAAGCAAAGAAGCCTTAGAATCAGGAAAAAACTCGATGTAGTAATCCCAGATTACTTTGTTCCCTTATGGCTGCAATCTAAACCATTGGGGAAAACCTAAAAACAAAAATCAAGAGGCATATGACATATGGGACTCAGGAAGAGGGATTTCCAGCTGATAGCCATTTCTTTTCATTATTTTGTGGGAACCAGATTGATCATTCACCAAAGAAATTGTGTCTCTTCAAACTGCTTGAGTTGTCCTTCAAACACAAAACTCACAGAGCTTCTTGTTTGAAATGGAGCATTTCTCTGTGTGCTTCAGGCGACACTGCTGAAACAGGAAACCTACACAACTCTCAGAGAAGATAAAGCATGGAAAGATCAAAGGAGAGTAGCTGTGGCGCATCAGAACCTACATCATGAAGAGCAGGGGCCAGACCAGCAGAAGAGAAAAAAAAGGAATCAATCCCTTTGAATTCACAGATGGAGGCCTGCCTTCCTCTGGGCTTCTTTGCTGGAAGAGTGTCCTTCTGCTGCAGAGAAACAGACATTCCAGAGCACATCCAGATGTGCACCAATACTCACTACGTGTTTCTCATTCTCCTCACAACATGCTCTTGATTTATTATTGATTAAGACTTGCTTGTTTTCCCTAATGACCTGCAAGGCTGTGATGGTTCTTACAGTGAGATTTTTCAGCTAACCTCACAACATCCATCTTGAGCACTATCCTTACTATTCCTCAAGGACACACAGTGGTGTTTCCCTGCTTGGGGACTTAGAAGAAGCACAAGCAAGTGCTACAGTTAGTTGACATTTGAAGTTGCTGCCAGCTGTCTTCAACACACATAGATGGACTGGTAAGCAGTGGCTGGGGAGCCACAGAAGGAGAGCACAGAGAGGCTGCCTGGGGAGTCAAGCTGACACTATGCAAAGACAAAGGAGAAGGAGTAATCTTAATTAAAAACATTACATCTTTTAGGTTCATTCCTCTGTTGGTTTAGCTCCTATCACATTACAGAAGTCTGACACTCTTCTAACACAACCAACACACACTGCTGTCCTCCCAGGGTAATGCCACTACACTGGGTAGCTTGGAAATCTGGTAAAGTTGGGCTGCACATCACATAAACTGTTCACTACAGAGTTTGGGCAGGTCTGAGTTGATTTGGTTTGTTAGTTTTGGTTTTTCTGGTTGTTTTGTTGTGTTTTTTTCCTCTCAGAAATGCACCTTCTAAATGACAATTTAATTTGCTCTCTTTTTAAACAATTGTATCCATTGCAATGAAATTTACCAGCATGATGCTGTACATTTCCAGTTTTGCTGTCACTTTTAAATTCTAAGGGGAGAAAGGAAAAAAAAATACATAAAGGGAGCTAAAGTTAGTCAATCAATTACTCCTTCCCTCTAGTCCTCAGGCTCCAATGAGATTAAATCACTGAGTTAATACAAATCCAGTCTGTCAGTTGCAACAGATCTGTGCCGTTTCTGGGATAAAAGAAGAGCACAGTAAGAATATATTCAACTGATCTAAGGTTCCATGTAAAATTCCTGCTGTATGTAAAGGGGCAAGAAAATGATTAAAAATGTTGTTAGAAGATTAAGAATACCTAGACACTTGTAAAGCTAAAGAGAATTTTTCCCCTCCACAATTACCAGACTGACAGAAGTGAGTTATCTTTTCTATTTATAACATAAATATTATTTTGTTTATAACAGTATTACCAGCTCACAAAAAAAACAAACGAAAACGAATTACCTTTGACAACCTATTTTTCCTGTAACGCTGACATTATCAAAAATATTTCAGAAGACCAGAAATGTTAAACAAAAGATCCTACTCCTAAAAACAAGGATCCTTCTGAAGTATGAAAGGAAGATAAGGTCACCCAAACCACCACAGTTGCAAAGTCCGCTGAGTCTCCAGCCTACAAATGATCAGATTTTGCCTAAGGGATTATTCATAAACGGCCTTCCAACAAAAATAGTGATGAAACTGCAGGAGGTCATTAGCTTGCAGAAAGTGGAGAGATTTTTACTCAGTCTGCTAGCATTAAGTGAACTAAGAATGGTTTAAGAGTGGTATTCACTTTGCTGCATATGGAACAAGCCTTGCTTTGTTTTCATGTTTAATGCTAGCTCTATATTTAAATGCCTTTGCTGCCTTGGTCTGTGATGTGAGACACTAAAAATAGCCTGTCTGTTCCAGAATTTCCATTGTGTCTACCTTTGTAAAGCTCCATTAATGATGAAATGTCATTATGAATTTAACTTATAAAGATAAGCCTAAAATACTGAGAGACTCAGTAAATCTCCATTAATTATTTTCTAGGTGAATCTATTTTATGGAACTCATACTCAGGCCTAATCCCCCCTAGTTCAATCTATACTGAGGGAAAAAAAATCCACAACGATGATTCAAAGTCTACACTTTCTACCACTACCTTTTCTTTGGCGTATCTGCCCCATAGGACCTGGAGACTTTAAAAAAATATTGGAAATCTTATCTGTGTTCTCCAGCTCTTTTTTTCTTTTTGTGCTGTAGATACCATTTAAATTAAACTCAGATGTTGTTTATACTTTGGAGGGCCTCTTACAGCCAGCAAGACAAAACAAAACAGTGGGATCCTATTCCAGTGAGATGGAGAGGTGCCCTCCCAGGATTAATGGTAACAGCAGCCAGTACTGAATTTGCAAAGCGGAGGTGATCATCTCATAGCAGGAATAAGCAGTCTATTCTAGGATCCTGAAATGTTAATGTATGATGTGAAGAATGGCAGACATGACTAGTGTCAGCTATCGAGTAGACACAGGCACACTCCACAAACAAATTCAGCATCCCAACTCCAGCTTTGGTGGCTAACTCTCTTGAAGATTTTTTTAATATACATCAATCACTGACTGTAACTATTCTGGGTGTTTTAGTGTGCTTCAGCAAAGGCTGGCTAGTTTCTCTAATAGCCTGATGATATTGCCAACCAGTAGTACTATAAGAGACAAATGCAGCTCTAAAGAGGAAAAATCATTATTACTCTATCACTCAAATTACTTATTAGTCTACTTTTGTGGCTTTTCCTCCCCTTTTTCTTGCTGGACATACCATTTATATGGGATGACATTACCTAGATGGTCAACTCCATCTGTAATCAAACAACTGGATGTTGAGCATCTTTTAAAACCATGCACAGACAAGACTTAGGAGGACTACATCGATGTTGGAAGTAGGACAAGAAACTTATGATGGTTTTATGTTCTTTTCTATTTTCTGGTTTTGCCTGTGTACTTGTGCAGGTACTGTAAAAACACCCAGGATTAGGCAAGGCAATTTTTCCAAATACATTCATTGTACTTTATCACAGTGAGCAGAGAGAGATTCTGAACACTTCCTCACACACAATGAAATTAATTACATGAATGTGGGGAAAAAAGTATGCTACTATGCCATTTAGCTCTTCAGTGGCATTGATTTTATATAATTTGCAAGACAAAAGATGGATGCAACTTCTCAGTGCCCCAACTGTAGCTGTCAGACTCCATCAGAAAACCTCGAGCCATTCTTTGACTTCAAGCTCATCAGCTCCAATACAGACCTCGGCAGCAGCACTTAGCTGGCTGCTGTCAGTGATAGATGAGACAACAGAACGCAGTTTGCTCTTTCATGGCTAAGTCAATGCTGTCCTGCCCTGCTGACAGGCAAGCCAAAGCTGCTTTTGTCAGTAAGCCAGGCAGATATGACCCCAGAGACACAAAGGAAGCAGGTCACAGAATGATTTATGTTAAAACACCTCTTCAAGATCATCTAGCTCTAACCTCACTGCAAGGGGATTGCTCAAAGCCCCATATGACCTGGCTTTGAACACTTCCAGGGATGGGGCACCCACAACTTCTCTGTTCCAGTGTCTCACCCCTATCACTATGCCCTTATAAAAAGTGCCTCTCCAGCTCTCTTGCAGCCCTCTTTAGCTACTGGAAAGCTGCAACGAGATCTCCCTGGAACATTTTCTTCTCCAGGCTGAATGAAACCAGTTCTCTCACATCTTTCCTGTGTTGGGGACCCCAGAACTGGATGCAGAGCAAAGTAGAAGGGAAGAATCACCTCCCTTGACCTGCTGGCCACACTCCTTTTGATGCAGCCCAGAGTCTGGTTGGCTTTCTGGGCTGTAAGCACACACTGCAAGTCATGTCAAGTTTTTCCTCCACCAACACCATTAAAATCTTATCCCCAGGGCTGCTCTTCATTCATTTTCCTCCCACGCTGTACCTGTCCACAGGGTTGCCCCAACACATTTGCTGGACCTTGCACTTGGTTTTTTTGAATTTCATGAGGCTTCACAGGTCCATCTCTCAAGCCTGTCCAGGTCACTCTGCACGGCATCCCTTCCCTCCAGCGTGTTGACCACTCCATGCAGCTTGGAGTCATCAGCAAACGTGCTGAGGGTGCACTTGATCCCACTCTCCCTGTCACCAGCAAAGATGCTAAATAGCACCAATCCAAATACTGATCCATAAGGAACACCACTTGTCACTGATCTCCATTTGGATATTGAGCCACTGGAGTCTGGCCATCCAGCCAGATCCTTATACACCTGAGCAGTTCATCCATCTAATTCATGTCTCTCCAATTTAAAGACAAGGATGTCATGTGAACAGTTAGAAAATATCATCCTCACAGAGTCACTTCTCTGGCCATAACTATATTTTAGCAGATGTCCACCTCAATATTACCAGTCATTATGGGTTTGAAAATCCACTCTATCTACTCCACCTGCAGTTTTTCCTCAGCCAAAAGCCCACATGGTGTACAGGAATAGGCCAAATGCTAGGAAATGTGGGCAACTCCCATGCTGTTCACAAACATTAGTGTCCAAACCCAAGCACATTCTTCATTACAAAAACATAGGCAAAACTCCAAACACAGAAATCAGTTATCGTGTTTAGGGAAACTAACAATCCTTGACAGCATTACCATTTGGAAAAATATTCTGGGTTCAGCTCCATTTGCACCCACTGTTTTGTTACAAGATACGCTGCTTTCCCAAATAATTTTACCAAGTGATTTTTTAGAACATTCAACTTCAGAGCAGGATATCTAGGCTGAAATGGCCATGGTCTGATAGGAAAGGCTGGAGAGCTGATTAGAAAGTACAATATACAATCAAGATATCAACACTTGCGCCCAAACAGCTTAAAATTATTTCAAAGGGTACAGAAGCAGCAATAAACAGTTCATATTTCTGTCCTTCCAGGGGATGTGCTACAAAGGGCAATCTGGGCGAGCCGGTGCTAAATACATGTTCCTGCCAAAGCTCTGCCAACTCAGGCATGTCTTTGTTATTACACTGCTCCTCCTGACAGGGCCTCTCTGTGCAAGGTTTACAGGATGCTTTGACTCCTGGGATGACCTGCTCTTTCTCGTTGTTCAGAGCATTCAGTAAAAGCAGCAACCTAACCTTGGCCTTTTATGTTTCTGCTAAGTATTATTATGCACTCAATACTGCATTTTCATACGGATTCAGTAACTGTCACTTCAGCAGACTCCTGAAAATCTGCAATCATATTCCATGCATGACAGCTCTGCTATGTTCACTTTGCTAAAGAGAGGGCGAAGACTTTTGGGGAGGGGAGGAAGAACTGATACACTGCCCACATCCAGCTCTGGCACAACTCCACTGTTGGGGAGACAGGGTGTAGAGACAGCACTGCCTTCTTCATCCTAGCTAGAAGAGCAAGGTATGGCAGAGCAAGGTCAGCCTAGACTAACAGACCAACAATACTGGTGCATAATAATTTTGGAGCTGCATATATTTGCAATCTGGTACATTTTTTTTCTTTGCTATCATAGCCCACCTGGGATGTGCATTGGGCATTTACCCCAGCATTACTTCCCATTCACTATCCCCAAATGTCTGCCAATACACTGCCTTTCCTCAAGGTGTATAGAGATGAAAAACAGCACAAGTGACTCACTCTTCTGTTCATCACACTAAAATCACCTTCTGGTCTACATGGCCACTTCCCCCTCTCTGTGTAGCTAAGTCAAGCCTGCCTGTTCACTGATGAGAGCAAGTTTCAGCTGCAGTCAGCACTGTTTGGATGCAGTTGTTGGGCAAGTAAGCTAATATCTATAGGCTCATATGTTATCAGCAGAATGGCTACCTTATGTATAGAAACTGTATTATAGGAGTGACAGACATAGCAAAAATGGAGCACTAATTTAATTTTCAATTGCATTGTCTTCTCTCTGACCTGGCAGTTCAAGAAGTCATCACTGGACCACTAGAGGAAGCAAACTCAGTTTCAGACGCCGAAGAGGAATCTCCAGGCTGTTTTTCACACAGACACTTTCTCTGACTACAGCTTCTCTGGAATAGAATGAATCACTCCATGGTCTGTCTTTGGTTAGCTCACATCTATTTAAACCAGCGTGAAGATCTGCACCTTTGATGTGAGTTAATTAAACTCACATGGCTTTTTCCAGCCTGCCTTCTGCAGCATCAGAAGTGAAGGGAGCCAAATTAGGCCCATCTGTCTATGGAAGGGGTCCTCTCCTGCCATAAGGCACACTCCATTACCCAGCACAGGAGCTGCCTTCCAAGAGCACCAGGAAAGGGGGTTTCATTGCTGCCAACAGCTACCGAGAATACCAGGCCTGACAGGCGTGGGGTTTTCATGAGCATCACAGCTCTGTGCCATCACTTCTCTGCACAGGAGCCTTAAGGGTCCGTCTACAAAAGAATTTCCTGCAATAGCTTTTTGTTTAACCCTTGGAACTTCTTGGCAGCAGCAGATCTGCAAAAACATTTGCCTTTTTTTTTTTTTTCCTATTTTAAAATAAAGAAGGAACTAACAACTTCAGTGAGACAAAAGATGACTCCCTGCCTTGATTCTGCTGCCATTAATTGTGTAACTGAAGTTTGTTGTCTCTACAAACTCTGGAAGCCTCTGGTATCCTGGAATCCCAAAAAGAAAGAAAGTAGCCTTAAATAATCCACATCATCAGGTACAGCCGTTCCCAAGGCACTCTCAAGGACTTGTGCCTGTGCCCAGCAAGCAGAGTTGGGAGATTCAGCTCCCAGCTGTCAGAAAAGACAGTATCAAGAAGATCTACTGGTATCTGTGGGGAGGATATCAAAATGGTGTGTTTCATGAGAACAACAGACAACAGGTATAAATTGCTATGGGAAGGCTCTCACAAAGCATTATTTAAAAACAGAAGTTCACTATGAAGATAGCAAAGCAGTATTAACATGTTTCTCAGAGACGGTGCAACATCTGCATCCCTGGAGGTCTTCAAACTCAATGAGATAAAGCCCTGAGCAACCTGGTTTGATTTCAGTGTTGACACTGCTTTGAGCTGAATGCTGGATTAGGGACCTCCTGAGGTCCCATCCATCCTGAAAAGCTCTGTGACCCCGTATCACCTGCTACAGATTCTATAATGTATAAAGTAATGGAAAGGGCTTGGCAGAACTGCTTACACTTGGGAGCCTGGAATCAGTAATTTGCACCCTGGACTTTTGAGAAGCACTTCTTTACAGTTTGTACAGCACAACTGAAAACCTGCACAGTTTCATTGTGCTCACACCGGGAGCATCTTGGAGCAAGGAAACGATGCTTTCGTCAGACAGTATCTTGCCTCTGAGAGTTGAGGATTGCAACCAAATGTATGCAAGCAAGAAGTACTCTAATTAAAGAAGAAATAAGAAATGCAGACTCCAGGCTTAATGAATCATAAAAAATACCTAGAAAAAACCTAATCCGGCTAATTCCAAGCGTTTAATTGAGTTGGCTGAGACGTTTGCATGCGTGAACACAGCCATGTACAGTTATTTCCCTGGGTAGAATTCTTCAAGCTGTAATATTGATTCTTCATCTGGAGCATGAATGGCAATTATTTGTTAATAAAGTTGTAACTGTTCTACATACCAAATCAAGGTCTTGGGAAACTCTCCTCTTGCGCAGTTCCTCCATCCTCTCACACACATCTGTGAAGCAGGTGTTATAGTAGTCTGCATACTGCTGTGCCAGATCATCAATATTTCCCAGTGACCCGTCCTACAGGGGAGACAAAGAAAACAGGTTAATCAATCTTAAAATTCTAATTTAAAGGCAACTTCCAACTATGATGGAAACCCTCGTCCCTGCAGCTCATCCGTCCCATCATGCTCAGGTCATCCTCTCCATCCCTATCCCAGAGCACACTAACAGCAAGAACAGCTGGGAACTGGATTACCAGAACAGCTCCTCACAATCAGGTGGGATTTTGTTAATTCCCACAGAGAGAAAGAAGGCAGGGACAACAATGCAGTGGAACAACACATCCTCAGGCACTACCTGCCTCAGTTCTCTCCCAGCAGCACCTGGTTCTCCCATGCAGCATCTCTCTCTTCCCAGAGCCAGTCATTACACACATGTCACTGACCTCACCAAGAGTAGCCCTGCTTTGTGACAATGACTAACTGCAATCAAAACATTTCTTACCCATACACCAAATCAGCCAGACTGCAAACAATGACACCCACAAAGACACTTTGCCAGCTGGTCTTTTAAGATGTAGTGGAGGTGACAACATGGTTTGCTGAGTCCCAAATGTCTGCTTTGCAGGGCAGGATTGCTACACTGCTAATAAAATGGCTATAGCCAGAAACCTAATTGTAATAATCTGTTAATTACAGTCCAAATTCTTACTTTAAAAATTATGAATTAAGAAAATAAGACCAGAACAATAAAAAGACTGAATTTTAAGTGTCATGAGAAACCTTTCTAAACATCATGTATGCTCCATCTGTAAAGTGAGGGGGTGGGCAGGTACAATATGCACACACTTAAGCTAGGTCCAAAAGATGGGATTGAATAATCTTGCATCCCTATTTGTCTGATTTATGACAGAGCATGTATATCACTGAGTGCATTCCTTAGAAGGTAACACAGATGAAGAAGATAGGCTCTCTATGTCTATCCTGAGAGAAGGACAAGAATACATTGCAGACTATTATTTTATTGCTGCTGTTAATATATGCACACATATAAACATAAAATTATGTCTTGATTATTAAGAAAAAGCTAAGCAAGAGAGAAATAATCTAAAAATAATTATGCTAATAATATACATAAATTGCAAGGCTGAGTTATAGCATACGAGCTAGGAGGAACTTTTAATTAGTAACCACACCTTAATGAAGCTGTTGTAACTTGGAAATAAGCACATGGTCCCACTCTCAGGGTTCTGGACTACACTGAAGGGGTAGGTTTGCTCTAATGAAGTATCACTTCCAGAGAACTGGAAAAAACTTTCCAGTTTAAGTCAAAGTGAAAGCCTATTAAATCTCAGATTCTGTGAAAACTACTTTCTACTCTTTTAAAGTGTAATTCCACAGGTGGAACAGTTATCTCCCAAAACTTTTGCAGATTTCCCCAGAAACTTTTGCAAGCTCACATTCCCAAAATTTAGAACAGCAAGCATTTTCTCAACACTACTATGTTCAGTACAGGTGGAAAACAATTTGCACATCACTTGTTGGAGCAGCAGAAGCAAAATAACTACACTAAATATATATCTACACTTTGTCCCTTGCCCCCATACCCACAATTTTTTTTTACTGTAGTTCCTATCTCTCAACCTGCCAAAGGTCTCACACCAGAGATGTTTCAAGCATTAAAAGATTGGGGACCCTACACAAATACACTTCTGGGAACATCAGACTTTCCAGAGCTTTGGACAAACAACTTCCTGTGCTGCTAATCAAATGTATAGTTCACATAGTGAAAAGCCAGCAGCTTTGAGAACACAACAGTGCTACCCTGCCTTTCTACAGGAGCCACAGTGCTACCCGCTCACAGCGGAAGCCTACGTCTTCCTACAATCACCTCCTTGAAATCCATCACTTCCCAACAAGCTGGGGAGGAAACTTGGCCTCTTTGCCTGTACCACAAGTTCCACAAATTTCCCTGTGCCGCTGGACACTCCTCAGGTAGCTGAGAGTGTGCTTTCTGGTCCTACATGGACTACGTGCTGCTTTCAGTGTTTAAACACTCAGTAGGAATAACCAGGGATGCACTGCTGGGGAAAAAAAAACGAGCACCAAACTGAAAAAGCAAGCCCAAAACTTAAACTTCATTTGCTCACTTTTGTGGGCATTAAAAGAACCTGTATGACTTCCAAAGAGATGATGTGACATCTGAATCCCAGCTATGCAATCATAACAAGTATCACTCTCTAAGGTTTATCAAAAATTCTCACTTTGGAGTATCTTACCCAGCCAGAGTCTGTTTATTCTTTGATAAGCTTTGCCAGTTAAAAATATTCAAGAAAATAAGACAGTAATGACATAAAAGCAACACAGGGACCATCATCTTACTAGAACAACCTGAAAACTGACTGATGCCTATCAGTCCATCTCCTCTCACTATTCTGGAAACCACACATTGCATAGAGTTAACCTGCTACCCATAATTTTCAAAGGTAATTAATGACTTTGAAATTGCCTGAAATTCTCCAAATCCAAACATATCACGTGAACTTTAGCTTAGCTGAGAGCCGTTCAGAGCTGAGAATCTCAGCACGCTCCAGTGCTCCTCCCCACACCTCCTCAGACACATGGTCACAGACCATTTGCAGGACAGCAATGGCACTGCCAGTGGATCAAACACAGCCAAACAAGTGCTCATTTTTCGCTTGTACTGGAGTGCAGTTCACTGTGCTATTTTTAAAGGTAGCCTCCAAAAGGCTGAAAGCTTCTGACTGTCCCTAGAACAAAATTAGCTCGATTGCAGCACTCCAATTAAAGCCTGCAGAAGGTGGGTGGCCCCGCTGCCAGCAAGCACGTGGCTGCAAAGAAAGGCCTATTCACAAGTGACCAGTGCCACCAGTGCCACTGTGTCCAGAGGAGCAGAGCTGCAGGCATCACCCTGCCTGACTGACAGCAGGGATTGCTGGCAGTGCTCAGGGCTTGCATGAGGGGGGCTGTGCTGCAAATGAAAACAAGCTTGATGTCCAGAAAAAGATGAAGGAAGTGAAACAAATGCCACAATATGTTAGAACATACAGCTGACACACAGAGGACAGACAGCTGGCACACACACTCGTTACAGCCCTGCCACATGCTTTTGCTGGGGGTCCAGGCAGAGGACAGCTATGGCTTTATGCAGTTGCCATTCCACAAAGGATGCATGCACCCTCCTTATTAGATATGGACAACTTTGGAGTCTGAAGCCCCATAGCTTCAAAATTAGAACAAAACCACAAACATTTGCATTTGCACCTCAACTTGCCAGAAAGTTGCAGTGGAAAATGCCAATTGAAGGATTTGTGTCTGCGGCCAAGAGTTGCTGTTATGAGTTTATGCGTGCAGGCAATGCAGAGAGCATTGGTTTTGAGAAAGAAATACAGATACATAAATCAACCCAAGCAAAAGACAGCAAGTGTCTCATGGCCCACAGCATTCACTCACGATTTCACGAAAGTAAATGTCATAGCTTAACAAAGGATTGTATATTTGATTTATATGACCTCAAATTTGATCTCTACATAGAGTTATCTCCATCATCCTCCTTTATTCTTCAAGCACTACTAAAACCATGGTAAAACTTAGAAAAGAGAAGATGCTTCATTCTTCTACTGCACAAATAATGGCCAAGACCTACCTTAGGTATCATCAAACCACAAGTATAACTGATCTGAAGAACCATGACATTTTGTCTGCTCTTTAAATTGACCCCCCGTGATGTCTCCAAATAAGTCTAAACTGTCTCACACAAAATCACCAGCAGTGTACTTTGCAATTCTATTTTGGTTTTGAGTCTTTAAAAATATGCATATGCAAAACATTAGCTCCAGCCTGATAAGTCATGCATTCCCTTACAAACAAAGTCAAAGGAATAGTCGGAGATGTTTTCAAAAATCTCTAGAATTAATAATAAAATAGAACACTAAAAGTGTAACTCACAATACTTTAAAAATGTTTCACTCTATGCACAAAGAGTGAGACCCAGTGACAATTTTCACAGGTTTAGACAAATGTGGAGTGCCATTTTAGTTTCACAGGTAGGAAAAAGCATACAGTTATTTGATACAAAAAAGAACAAGCCAATGTAATATATAATAAACCTTCAATCATGTACCACTATGTCCCATTTTGATACAGCTTATGCAAACAATGAAAAAGTATACAGATTTCAAATTTGTTCTTTCTGATATATCTGTATTTCAGAAACCTTGGAAATGCTCTGAACTGTCAGTAACACTTTTAAAACCAAAACCTCATAAAAAACTCTGTCATTTTGTAACAAATTTAACAGTTAAAGCACTAACATGAAGAGCATTTTACACCAATTATGTTTATTTTCATGCAAACTGCAATGTTCCCGCTATATAATCCCACAGATCATCTCTGATGGAAAAAAAAGTTTGAGAGCAATACAAATATCGAGCAGGAAAACCATTCCCCAAACACTTACTTGGTAAGAAGTTACAACATGTTTCCCCCAAGACTTCACTACAGCACAGACTCTTCCACAAAATAGTTTGATAGCCAGGAAAATACACAACTTGTTATTTATAAAGGGTTAAATGTAAAATGAAGATTTAATAGCCTAATGAAAACAGAAGTTCTCTCAGATTTCTATTTTCAGTTGAGAAGTGTGTTCCTAAATTTCCATTTTATAATGTATGCATGCAACATTTTTTGGCATCATAAAACACAGAACAAAATGATGAATTGCCCTGAAATTCCCAGAGAATTAGTTCTGATATGCATGTGAATACCAAAGGAATCCATTGGGATTCCTGTTAATGGAACGACTACAAAGAAAAGTTGGAATGATTTGGCACTTATTATAAAGTTAGAATTTATCGGTCACTGCACATCAGTTAATTTAATGTCTTGGCAGAATCCTCTGTATTTGACATCTGAAAGCGTTAAAGAGAAAAATGTTTTGCTAGAGAGCTCTGCTGGCTGTAAAATTAAGTAAAAATATACTCATATTTTAATAGTATAATAAAACCACTAATAGCTAAGGAGGAATAACAGACTTTTCTAAGTAACAAATACATTTGATGAACCCGCATGTGTACTCAAATATTAGTCACTAGCAGAGCATGCATACTTTCTGCATAAATTTCTATCCAGAACAAGATTTTTAGAAAAATCTTCCAAAAATACAACTATTTTACTCTGTACTTTTCTGTCTCAGAATCTGAAAAATGTGTTACAAAGCTGCATATTCCAGCATATCCTCCTCCTATTCTGGCAGATATTAGGAATGTCAGGAAAAAGGTCTTGATTAGTGAATACATGTGCTTACTCTCCCAGCCCCTGGGTGAAATTCATGTAACTGCATGAATCTCAGAAATGTAAAAAGATGTGGATGCTACAAGCCTGTTTGTTCAGCGAGACAGATGGGTCTCCATCTGCACATGGCAATGCAGGTTACAGCACACAATGCAACTATACGAGTTCAAAACTTAAAAGCCACTGCAGCTATGGCCACAGCACATGCATAATCTGGGATTTTAGGAATAGGTCAGAAACTGGAAGACAATCTGACATTTTTTTCCTAATAAGGTATAAATGAATGTGGAAATGGCACTGGCAAAGGCACATTTCACAACACACAGCAATCATGCACTGGCAAAGGCACATTTTTTGACCTTTACAAGCTAAGATGAGAAAAATCCATTTCCATGCCTGAAACACAGGACTACTGTGTGGAGAGTCACTGTAAACATTGGCAGTTTATTTCTGGCAGTTAGATTTTAACAGGAACGCCTACTAAAAATTTGTGGAACATGACCTTGCATTTCAATAATACCTTTGGTTTGGATAGCTTGAAGTACATAAATGAAAGCCAGAACGTGGGCCAGAGCAAACAGGCTTCTTTAGGGAAGATGGGAGGGGAGACGGATAAGAGGGAAGAGGGACAAAAAGCAGTGAAATGAGAGCATCTGCTGCAGGAAAATATATTTGTGCCTAATAAACCCAAGGAATGATCAGATTTTCATGGGACAACTTTGACTAAGATGCCACTCCTTCTTAGATATTTTTACTAATCATAAGAGCTCATAAAAGCTTGAGAAACTTTGCATGCTTCCCTAAGTGAACTTGGACTCGTGGCAGGACTCCCTGCATTCCAAAATATACTAAGACCTGAATTCAGGCTGCACTTGATAAACCTGAGACACAGTATTCCAGGTTCCTTCACAGCTCTTTCTAAGGAGGCAGACTGAAATCACATCCAAACCTTTTCCAAACACAAGAGTTAAACCTGCATCCATCTCTCTGGCTGGAGCTTGTGTCTCAGGTTACTACAGTAATACACAGAGAGGATAGGCATCTGTAGGAAAACCTGCAGAGCTCCATTCTGATTCAGTTACACATTTCTGACTCTTTTGCTACCAATGTATTTCTGCTGGGAATAGGGCTGATGATTTGCCTTCGGGCACAGCTTCAAAATGCTTGCATTAAAAATGAACCCAACAAGCTGCTAGAGAAATACTCCCTTCTATTCCTAGGGCTCAGCAAGGACAATCTTCCATTCAGCAGAGTTAACAATTCTACTATCCATGCAATGACAGGTTCAAAGCCTGTCTTGACAGTCAGCAGGGTCAGAAATGTGAGTGAGACAGAAGTGCAAGGCCAGGCAGCCAGCGCTTTCCTTGATATTCAGAAGAAGGCATAAAATACTCAGTGTACAAGTCATGACATTTTTATATTGAGAGCAGCTATTTTTGAGGATGCTGAAAAGTTGTCATGGTTCCCTTGACCTCTCTATAGCCAGACACTATGAGAACAAAAAGAACATACAGATCAGACTGATCAAAAGACTTTCCATTAATTTTTATGGCATCTGAGGGTTGAGTCATTAAACTATGTGGCTTTACAGACAGTTACAAAAATAGATGTGATACTACTGTCAAGCTCTCTGTAGCATGGTTAAAACACTTAGAGATTCTGTAGAATAAGCAGAAACCACAATGGTATACTTTGATATCAAAGATTTTGCAGCAGTTATCTGAAATTACTAATACAACCCACCAAGTTCAGAGCACAGTCACTCTAGACCCAAAAAGATCACATTAACCCACAGAGTTATCTAAGTTTATATATATATATATATATATATATATATATATATAGATATATAACTTTTCCCTATCTTTACATCAAAAACCCCTCTTACTCTTTTCAAAATTCTGAAAATAAAGTGTTTCCTTTACCAGTAGCACCACAGGTTTTTTTCCCCCTTCTATTTTCTGTAAAGCCCCAAAGTCTTTGTCAAGTATCTCTGGAAAAAACATTCTGAATGTGATTTCTCCTTTTCCCTCTGTAAATTAAAATAAATTTAAAAGCACACTACTGGGATCCCTCTCTGCAGTTTGCAACCAAGGAAGTCCTCTATGGAAAAAATAAAAATATATGAATGCTAGCAAAAAAGTTGCATCTATGCAAATGTACATTCCAACATACTTAAAAAGTTGGTATTTATCACAAGTAGAACCAGGTCTGGACAGACAAGAATATATGCAAATTTTATTCATGACAGTTAGTTCAAAGCACCCGTAATGTCCAGCGTCCCTAATAACCGTGTATTACCCTCGATCCTCCTTTCCTTGAGGTGCTCTGCACTAAGCTCATCAAAATGTAACTCAAAAACCTTGTCTACTCTGATACATAAAAGGGCACCCCCAGCCACCAGACTGGTCATCAGTCAGCTACAAGTTGCCATCGTCAGCTTGTAAAGCAGAACAAGTTTAAGCCATGTAATAGCTGCACCTGACATCACCTCTCATTAGTTTTTTCTCCCTTGCTCTCACTGTGTCCTCCTTTCACACACTCTGCTGAGACTTTTTCTCACATTGAGTGAAAATTTGTCACTTCATGTGCACCAGCTGCAGTGGGTTCTAGCCTGAGACTTGGAGCAGAAACAAATGGTAAACAGAAGAATGGCAAGGGTTAAGAAATGTACATATATCTGATAAAAACACCATTAAGGAGATGGAGGTGAATTTCCTGTTTCAGATTTGGAAAATTTAGCATATATTACGGGGGTGGCTTCATGTCTGAGACAAGTTAGTGTCTAATGAAATAGATAGGCAAACATCTCAAGTAGATGTTGAAATAAATATTTTATGGAGATACCCATATCAGCTTCAATAGTAGAGGAAGTCTCATTAAAGCTCTTTTCCTTATATTTAGTAGTAGGACAGCATGACAAATCCAAATCTGTGATATATGGAACCGCATAACTGAGGTGTGAGTAATCATTAAAAGAGTAGTCTGAAAAAATTAAACAAAAAGCATGTAAAAATATTTGGATATTTAAAGGCAAAACAAACTGAGTAGTCAACAGTATCTCAGGTCAAGTGTGTAAGCTCAGCAAGTCCTGTTTACAGTACAACCCCAAGGTGTTAAAGTTGCTCAGAGAAAGCAAACTTTGGTAATGGTCACGTGCTAGTTCCACTAACAAAGCTACTTTACAAGTGTCATGGTAGGAGAGAATGACTGCCTTTAAATTGAACTGTGCTACACTTTTCCCCTGGACAGTTTGGCAGAAGGAAGACATACTTGTCCAGAAAAAGTCAAGTTCACTAAAAAAAACCTTCTCATCCTTCTTTCTCTCTTCCCCCTACCCCTCTCCCTTGCCTCTTCAGTGAACTATTGTGCGCTCCTTGCTGCTTCACTTTGAGATCCAGGCCCAGGATCCTGGGCAGGTCCCTATGGACAGCAGTTTCCCCCAGCAGTACTGGCTTTGGAGATGCACGAGTAAAGGAGAACACTCCATGCCTTCCCTCATTTCTTACCATCCCAGCAGCTAAATCCTGCATGGGACCTTCCCCTCAACTACAACTACTGAAAGGTAGAGGAGAGAGCACAGTCCTCTCCCACTGGGCAGCACTGGGAAAGCCCAGCAGGGATGCAGTTGCCTGCCTCACATTTCTCATGGCTGGATGAGCCTATTACCTCATCTGCACTGACATGGCAAGAGCTACGGGGCAGCATGCACCTTGCATCATCACCCAGCTCGGCAGTGACAAACCCAGACTTCAGAAATGCTGCTCTTAGGAAGCTGGGTGTGACAGCAAGCACAATTACTTACTCCCACTTGTGCCATTTTGGATGCTGATTTCCAAGAGGAAGGTGCTCTCCTGCTATCCATATTAAGATTTCAGAAAGGGCAAAGGAAATGTCAAATATCTGCCTTCACTTAAAACTTCACTTTCATGTTTTTACAAAGCGTGAAAAAACACTGCTCTGCACAACAAGGCATGAGGGTCACTCCTCTTTCTGGGAATAGGTACGGGCACCAGCAATCCTGTTTGAGGTGCCCAGCAGCACAGAGCACTGTGTGTCCCAGAGATGCACAGCCCTTGATTTACTGCTGCAAGCGCAGAGGGCAGCCCAGCCACCAGCCATGGAAAGCCAGAATGCTGATGTTTAAACTGCTTTCTCAAACTCTGATATTTTTCTGGTTTTTCCTGCTAGAAATTCAGCAGCTTGCAGCCTAGAGGATACACCCAACACGTCTACATAAGCAGGGACTAACCTTGTCTTCACTCCTACCGCTTCCTGACAGGTCATCTTTTACCAGGAAAGGAAACAACTGTAATTGAGCATGGCAGCAATCCATATTTCCCCCTGTAATCTTAGCAGCAGAAGAAATTATTTCCTGTAGCTCCCGTAAGCAAGCTGTGCCCAGGCTCTCCCTCACCAATGCCGCCCATCCTGCCTGTGCTATCCCTGCAAACTCTCGCTCCTGCAGGGAACACGTGCTCTGAGCTGGCACAGAGGGGCAGCATTAATAAACTAGCTTAAGTAGACACCCCACATTCATAAAAATCTGAAACCAGACAGGCTGACTCTGCCTTAAAGCACTTCAGTGAAGCCTCAGCTTTTGACTCCTAACAGAGGTATGGCACTGTTAATAGAGTCTCAACCACTGTATGTAACGTACAGATGAACTAAATATAATTCTGCTCATGCAAAACTTCACGGTGCTGGGCTCAGGTTTTTTATTGCCTTAACTAAGCTTCCTCAAGTCTCTTTGGAGAGTGTTTTATTTAGGAACAGTAAAGCACGGTTACCAAGGGGTTTCAGTTCATTTAATTAAGTTGAATACAATTACACTCCAGTGGGTCTTAAAAATGAAGAATCTATTTAAATATTATTTAGATGCGTGTCTTTTAAGTACCACAGATTGCACAGAGCTTCATGTTTATATCAATTAGGGATATCAACCTAGCAAGAAGAACTCTATCGCTTGCCATCTTATAATCCTTTCCACTCTGGGATTCCTTATTTTATTTCCTCATTTCCCTTTATCTGTGTACAGTGAACAGGGGCTTTTTGCGTTCCTGTGTGCTCACACTGCTTCATCATTGTCAAAGAATTTCCTAATTAGGCTAAATAGGCCTCTTACACAGAAAGAAGAGGAATATTTCTGCCTATCAACAGAGCTCATCCTACAGAGCTCTGGGCTCAATAACTGTGTGGTTGCCATATCTCACAGGTATTTTTCTGAAGAGGGGACATGAAGGATGTCATGTGCTTGTTTCAAGGAAGTGCTTAATCCTGTGGCTGCTGTCAGTCCAATGGCTCTGCACACTGATAAGAGACATGAGGACATGGAATGAAGCTGCGTCAGAGGAAGTTCAGATGGGACGTTAGGAAAATGTTCTAGATTGTGGTTCATCACTGAAACAGGCTCTCCATGGAACTGGTCACAGCACAAAGCCCATCAGAGTTCAAGGAGCACCTGACAATGTTTTTAGTTTTATGGTTCAGTTTTAGGTACCCTGTGAGAAGCTGGAAGTTGGACTAAATGATCCTTATGGGTCCCTTCCAACTTAGCCTCTGATTCTATGGTGCTTTTATTGGAGACTTGAATTAGTTACTCAAGTGTTTCACATCACAGATGCACCTCGAACTGAGGCACAACACAATTTGAAAAGCCCCACATGGCTAAAGAGGTCATAAAAAGCAGAAGCTGGCAGAACCCAGTGTTAATGAAACTCACAAAAAATTTGTCTCTACAAAACCTGGTAGTTGATTCTCACTGACACAAGGCCCTGAACCATAGGCTGAAAGAAAACAATTGTAGATAAAGACACTTGGACTTGGATGGCAAGCGAAGCCCTTGAGCAACTTATTTATGCAGAGTGACATGAACATCAAAAGGAGAACATCCTGCTAACTAACCATTTGTCAGGACAGTTGTCATGCCAAAGAAAAACATCTCACCTAGTTGTAAAAGTGGCAGTAACATGAAAAGAAAGTCTCAGATGGAAGGAGTTTCCTCACAGACTGTGCTCAGATGAAAAAAGTGACTGCAGTCTCAGGGAACACCACCCCATTAGCCCAGCAAGAGTGGTAGGACAGCCTCTGTACCAGCCTGCATCTGAAGCAATACAAAACCAGGAGGGAGCTCTCTGAGCAAGATGTTGCATCACTTTTCACAGTCTGCACCATTATCAATTTCAAAACAAAGGATGTATAGTAAATAAGCTCCTTCTTTCAAAGAGAATTAGGATTTGAAAGAAAACAAATATTTTTATTGTATGACTCTTTCAAATGGAAAGGAAAATAATGTATTTTCAGATATGGCAATCTCTTCAAAGCTTGAGAGACACAAGGGCTGGTTCAGAAGGAATTACATGTGAATAGGAAAACAGGGCATCAGACTGTCTCTGGGAAAACAGTAAATTGCACTCTCATGCTCAGCTTGTTGCAGCTAACCAGCCCTCTGCTACCAATTACCCATTCAAAGCATCTGCTGGCAATACCTTGATGGTTTAGTTTTACATGACTCATACACACATCAATGGTTACCCACCTATAGCCTGCATTTGTCTCTAAGCAAAAACAAAACAAGGTGTGACCAACTAGACATGAAGGCTTACTTTGCACTATGATACCCCTACTCGGTGCCTGAAATAAGTCTTTTCATTTCTAAACCAAGCTTAAATGTCCATTATTTATTTCCCACGTGCTCCCTGACGTCCACACCATTCAGCCACCTCCTCTGGGTCTCCAGGAAGTCAGCCTGCACACTGACCTTCCCCAGCCAATGTCCTGTGCTCCAGCCATTTCCTGCCATGAAGGTGGCAATTCTTCCTTTCACATGATCCTTCTAAATCCCTCTTCCTAGCAGTTGCAAGTTACCCTTCTCAGCTGGGACTCCTCACACTTTTCTGGCCACAGAAATACAACTCTGGACACTGACTCACTGCACCTCCATCCCCTGCCATCCTCTGTTTCCCCTGAATATGGGAGGTACTTTCCTAAGACAGGCATCAGTCTAGAGAAAAACCCCGGTTTTGCTCTTTTTAAATTTTTTTGTTTTGTAAACTGTTCAAAGCTCCCCCAGCAACAGATCTGCCTAAGAAAGGCAGAAGGGTCAGCAGCAGTTAATATTCCTTTTTATCCCCCTTTCCTCCCTCTTTCTTGGCAGTTTATAAAATAATTACCTATCTGTAAGCATTCTGCAGTAGTTATTAGGTTGGGGAGATGAAAAATCAAGATTTGTACAATCTTTTGTATTCTATGTACACTCGAGACAAAGATTAAAACCCACAAGTAACTTGGCAAAGATTACTTGAAGAAAGTACCAATCCATCAGAGAGAAAAAGCAACACTGAGAACATTCACCTCTTTTTTTTCCCTCCTACTTTTGGTATTTAGGAACTCAAGCTCCATACTAAACAAATCCAGTGAGACTCATCACGACTAGGATAACAAGGATATGCAAAGGGAAGGATCCCTTTCCCTTCTCATTTATGTGTGACCACACACCACATGTGGTATGAAGCTATTCCTTATCATCACCATCATGCCAGTGATTTTGGTGAGGTCCTTGACCTTATGTTCCCTGTTAACTTCCTGAGTTTAGATAGCTATCGTGCAAAGCTTAGGTTTTACAAAGTTTAGGTTGTAGAAAGTTTATCCCTCTGCACATATATACTCACTCCCTGACACAAAATCTAAACAATGCATTGCTGGGTTTAGGCTGAGCAGGAAACAGTACACCTCACTGAACTGAACCATCCCGGTGCCCCCTCAATTCAGCACTCATTAGTACACGGCACCACCATGGAGCGGGACTGCACAGGATTAGACTCCTTTTCTTGTGTCACTGTAAACCACTCAGAATAAAGGTAAGAGTAGCTAGAGAGGAAAACAATTATTAAGGAGAGCCAGTCCTTTTCCACTACCTACAACAGAGCAGTCTCCACTGATTAAACAAGAAAAAAACCCAGATCTTTCCCGCCAGCCTCAGAAGAAAAATTTCCTCTAGAAATTTCCTCTCCCTACCAGGTTTTTTGGTTTTGAAGTACAGTATCGTTACCAGTCCTCTGATAAAATGTTGCACTGGGAATTCTTTCTTCAGCCTCTGTATAAAATATGATATATCCCCAAAAATACTCTGAAGCATTGTGTTTTTAAAGCGTAAACATACAATCATCTTGAAGATGGAAACTTGAAGACAGGAACCACAACTGACATACAACATGCCCACACCTCTTCCTGTTTTACAATGGTTATTTATGAATTCTGAGGTGGGAAAGAAACCTAATAATGGAGTGGAAATCACAACCTCCAAGTGTTGGTGGATATTATGTACGAAAACAAACATGTTTATTTATAAAATAGGATTTTTCTTATTTTAGTCCTCAGAGATTATAAACTGCAGTTTAAGTGCAAAGGATTTTTCATCAGCTTTCAGAGCTACTGCGCTAAAGTGGCCAACCACTAAAGCTCCAGAACTCACAAGTATTAAATATTATTCTGTATAACTGAAGGCTGCGTTAAGCCTATGCAATTATATTGATAACAATATGTCTGACGTGGATGGTAAAAGGAGATGACTCTTAATTTAGCAATAGAAAATAAGTATTTTCAATTTTCACTCCATCCTTAGGATTGCACTAGAAATTTCTGGTACAAAAACCCCTTTTGCCTTAGTAGCAATACACAGCACGTGTCTGCTGGAAAGCAGCAAGCACAGAATCAAAAGAGAAGGAAAATGTTTCAGAACTGTAACAGATGTAGATAAACAGATATAATAAATAGGCAGAACACAAACATCCAAACATTCCTGCAAGTGTAAAATGTGCAAAACCCACAGATTCTTCAGCAGTGGTATATCATTTCTAAAGGTATATACTATGACTCACAAGATACTACTCTGGCAAGCAGAATTCTTTAAAAGCCTAAAATGCCTTTTTTTCAGAAGTGCAACGTAATGCTATGCAATCAGCTCTAGCAGGTGTTTTCATCCAAGCTTCAGCTGTGGATGTGCATTCGCTGACAGAACTTTTAACAGTGCTGCCATGGTGCAATGAGCTCTCCTGTCTCCTCCATCGAGTTGTGCTGGGATTGCAGTCAAGCGAAGAGCAAGCTCTGCAGAGCAGGGTCAGCCTGGTGCTGGCATTGAAAGGGGCAGGAGGCTCAACTCATCTGAACTTATGAAAGAACAACAAAAGATGCATTTTCCTTTTTTCTTAAAAGCCTACAGGCCACACACTGCTCCACTATAAATAAACTCATGCCTTATGCTCCTGAAGTTTTTATGTAAACAGTGCAGAAAGTAGACCCTTATCTTTTGTTTACCTTTTGTTTCATCATACCTACCAGCACTGCACAAAGCATCTTCAGTTGCAGGTGAGAGGGTTAGGAGCATCTCACAACCAAGACATTGCTCATGTACGCTGAATTTAATATTGTAACAAGCATGCTACTGTTTCCACTATCATCTATCAGCTTTCATCACGCTTGCTGCAAAGCTTTCAAAGCATTGCTTTTATTATTATATTAAACAGTTACCTAATCTCCTTTACACACACTCCCATGCAGAAAGAACACAGTCCAGGTGGAGAACACTGTGAGATTAAATGTTAGTAGGCTGTAATCTACAAAGAGCAAAAAGCACTGTATATCATTATGAATACAGTGACAATAATGGTTTCATATAAAAGGATGTATTAATATTCTAGATAACTGTATTACCATGCTTGTCACCTTCATGGTGTACGTTTACCCATACACATGAAACGACCTATCTTCTTCATCTGGAGGCCTGATGATGCCAACTGATGTCAAGAGCATATCCCCATGTCCATGCAGGGCCACAGGGAAGTCAAATCACCAAAGTCTAATGGGCTCAACGGAGAGCAGATCTGCAACAGCACTCCAACCATATCACACTCTGATTGTGACACGGATATTAGAAACCACTTCTCCAATTTATTGTATGGCTTTCTAATAAAAAGCCTGAAAGTGTGATTTATAAATCATTATTGTATTATACTCTTAAACTTGTCCATCTGATTTTCCAGCTACACCCTGCTTAAAACTGTTTTCCAGATAGGTTATACAATCCCCACTCTTCAGCTCTTCGTAGGAAACATGCCTCTAAAACTAGTATATAGCTCAGAAATGCTTATACAGGTGTCGATAGAACCTACACCATCAAGTATTTTATTACACTAATCTCAGTTCAAATAAACCTGGTACATTTTAAGTCTGTGTTTCAAAACACTGCAGTAGACAAGAAAGTTCTGCTATTACCATAAGCCAGGAAAAACGTTCCCCTTGCCTCAAGAAGATGAAAGCAGAGCCACCATGCCCACACCTGACCCACACCACAGCAACTGCACTGTGGGAGGAGAGGGCACAGGTAGCTCCTTTTAGATTTAATGTAGTTGTTTTCAATAATAGAAATCTGTGTTGAGAACCTTTGTGCTCAAAAGGTGTTGTAATTTTTCCCTGTCAATGAGATGTCTCTTGATGTCAGGCAGAAATAAAACCCCTTCCCATCTCTTTACCTTATCACACAACATCCACATACATTTTAAGGGAGAACATGTTTTTGTAGTAGAAATCTGATTTTTAAACTTGCGCATACAAAACCCAATTTCTTCCTATTGCCCATTTTCTTAATGAAAACCATGGAATCCAGATCCTTGCAAAGCCACCTCAGCATCCCTGCAGACACAAGCACCTTCCTCCTCCTCCCACCACTAATAATGCCAGGCAGTTCTTTAGTCATCAGCTGTATCAAGCAATCACCAAGAGGAAAATTGTTAGCAGCATCCAATGTTAAAACAGGTATTGTGAAAAATCACTTTGCTGGGTGTAAATTCAAAGTAATTCCTATTCCTCCTTTGTTTCTGAACCTCCTAAAGTCCGAACACAGCATGTATTCTATGGCCATTAATACTGTCACAACAGGCTGAGCAGAAAAGGAAGAGGCCTGGGCTGCTGCATGAAGGAAAAGCTACAAGCAGAGATTCCAAATGACAAGAGGGTTACCCAGAAAGGTGCAGGAAACAGGGCTGGGGGCATGAGCACTGAGCACCCTCTCCTTCATAATGCCAACTCTGAAGGGAAAAAAATCCTGAAGGAGCATAGCCCAGGGCCAAAACTGGAACAGTTCAACCCAGGTCTGGAAGGAGACAATCTGACTCAAACTCCTTTGCCCTGGGCACTAACTGTTCCCTCTGTCCCTTGGCCCTGTGCCACATCCAGCAGTGACCCTGTGCTCCATTTCTGTGCCCCAGTCCCTCCACTCTGCTCCTGTTTGTACAGCACTTTATACAATCAGCACTAATTTACACAGGTTTCTACACAGCATCAGACTAAGTTAAACTAATCATTACCTGCTTCTGTAAAATGTCATTTCCTCTAAGATGCACTAAAAAAAAGAGGTTTTCACCTGACTGTAGAAAATGGCAGCCAACACGTGTAGCATAGTATATTGCATTCCATGTAATAAAAGTCCTTTAAGTGCTCATGTGCAACACCTTTTCTTTTTCCACATCAGTTTTCACATTTTCTTTCTCCCTAGAGACTGTCATTATTTTCATATCCACAAAAGGAAGAAGGCATCATTACCGGCAAATTCTAGCAACCTTGTATTCCACTGCTCTTAAAAAACAGAGAGAGCTTGGTTGACTGACTTTCAAAAGATAAAAAAAGTATGAAAAAAAAGAGTATTTCCAAGTTGGTATTCACAGCAAATCAGCAAGAGGAAGAATTTGCTTTCAAGAAAGAATGAAGCAGGCACCAGAACCAAAAGCTCTTATCACTCCTGATGGTGTAGGGTCTTATGGGGACTAAACTCTCTGATCGAGACATCTGTTTTATGTGCCCTGACGTGCAAGGAAAAGCCTAGACCAAAGGTTATCTCTGTGAGCTGTCTTTCCTCATAAAGGGATTAGCATTGCTAGGCACAACATTTCTTGGAAAGGCAAAGGAGATGCAACAGGTTAAGTTTAAATTATAAAATTGAATCCAACACCTAAACTGACAGCCAGTCATTCTCTTTTGACTTCTTTATTTGAAAGCAAAATACCCTCCATGGTTTTGTAAAATAGAAAAAATAATATCTGCCAGTTTGAAAGCAGAGACCAGGCCTTCTGGGTTCATCCTTATTGTTGCAAGTGGGATATGCTTTAGAAAACGTGCTCCAAATAGAAGTCGGAACAAAAATGTTTTGAATCAGAATGTCCCACAGCGAGTTTTGAGTTAACTACACAGTGCCACAGGCACTATGCTGACATGTCATCAATACAAATCATAGAAAACAAGTATATTGCATTTTCAAAAGCATATCTACCTGCAGCAGCTATTCATTTACCTGCACGTTTCCACAGAGCTGTGCTGAGCATCCATGATCTCAGCTGGAGTGGCCTTTTGGTGCCAATGTGACACCAGAAAAACAGAGTCACCCAATGAGAAACTGAGAGAGCAGCAGTGCAGTGATTTCCATAAGAGGCTACAGTTAATTAATGAGGGTTTAAGGAAGAGCAATCCTGGAGGAAACCTTGGGCTGGTCTTAGCTGCCACAACTCCTCCTGGCAGTTCTACAACTGCTTTTATCAGTTGGGGATCTACTTCCCTGATCCTTCCAGATACCCAGACTCCCTGGCTTAATATCAAATTCCTCTTCCCAATGTTAGCCCGTATCCAATTACTTATTATCACAGCAGCATTATCAGCTGGCATCTTTTTCTCTTTTGGTTTTTTTCTTTATTACTTTGATAAGAAATTCAAATAGTCACTTAAACACAGAGACCAAGATGGATTTTATATGGAAATAGGAGGGCTCCTGGTAGCCAAGTGAGCTTTATTGTCCTCAAAACACTCTGTTCACTTCAACTAACAGCAGATGGTGGGAAAGGACTGGTTTTCTCTCAGCATAACTGCAAAATACTCTTGAAAAAGAAATAATTTTATTTTGTTTCAGCTGTTATAATTGATTCAGTAGTTTGAAACAAGAAACTAGCTACTGCTTTGAAATAAAAAGCTGGCAAGACTTCTAATTCTGCGGCATCTCTTTCAAGTTTTGTATCTTTAGCATCTTGGCCATTGAAGACAAAATCTCCTCACACAAATAAGACACTTTCTTTAGTGAAACTCCTATTACAACTGATCAGTTTTGCCAATGATTTTATTAATGTCAGGATTTGACCTAGATATCTCTCATATGTATATACAAAGGAAGAACTTGGCATAAACAAGAGGGGCACTGGAATGACTTCCTTGTACTAAGGTCAATAGCCCACGTTTTGAAAGCACATCTTTAAAAGAATGAAGTTACTGATTTTAAATTCATATTAAAATTTGTTCTCAGATCTCATAACATACAAACTTTTAGACCTTTACATAGCAAACAAAAAGTTTGCTATCACCACATCAATACATGATTCTATACCAAAAGTATCCCTTTTCATAGCATTCAGTTTTGGCAATAGAGAGAATCTCTTTATTACTACTCACAGTCCATCTCACTCTAAAACATTAATACACTTCCAATATCCACTGCTGCTGTGAAACATTGAAAATTATAATTATCCAGTACATCCCAGCATGTGCTTGCTACAGACTAAGCGAAAGCTTTTGGGTACAATTTTGTTATGTAGCAAGCTCCATTAACAGCACAAACAGCTTGAGATGCTTATACCACAGCTGCACCTATGGAATATTTCATGAGAAAAGTGCAAAAGAGAAAAGTCACATTTACTTCAGCAAGACCTAGTACAGCTGCAAGTACACACCCAGTATTTATCAAGTATAGGGCTATTAAGTGACTTCAAAGTCCATAAAATACGCTCCTTACAAGCAGCACTTTACAATTATTTGCTTCCCCTCCAGACCTGGGATCTGCCATCACAGGTTCCTCCTAAGGAGGTCCTATTTTGAGGAACACAACTAAAACTACAGAAACAATGAAATGTATTTATCCATATAAATATGGAGAGAGGCTCAATTTGTATTTCAAGTAACTTCAGTACTGAATACCAGCAGGGCTGACACTACGGCCTCTCCTCCTAATTCAGCACCTAGAGCAGACACCACCACACTCCACAAGGCTTCCAGCAGGGCCAGTAGGAGGAAGACAACACCTTCCCCTCCTCCTCCCCACTGCTCTAACTTCTCAGTATGGGGAGGGAAGAATCAGGCATTTTATCACTTCTATGAAAAACACCATTTTTACCATTAGGACAGCAAATTGCTGGAACAGGCTGCACAGAGAGATTGTGCAGTTTCTGTCCTTGGAGGTTTTCAAGACACAACAGAGTAAAGCCCCAGGCAACCTCACCTGATCTCAGAGCTCTCCCTGTTTCAGCTTGAGGATAGGCTAGATGCTGCCTGTGGTTCTTTCCACCCTGCATCATCCCACAATCATGGCTTAAGAATGCATTTTTCTCTTTCATTCCATCAACAAATATCTGATGATCACCTTCTTTCTAGATTTCATTCTAGTTTTCTCCTTCCAAGATCACAGAATCATAGAATGGTGTCTGTTGGAAGTGACCTTAAAGATCATCTAATTCCAATACCCCTGCCATGGGCAGGGACTCCTTTCACTAGACCAATTTGCTCAGAGCTCCCTATCCAAGCTGGCCTTAAACACTTATGGGAATGGGGCACCCACAACTTCAGGCAATTTGTGTCAGTGCCTAAGCACCCTCACAGTAAAGAGTTTCTTCCTAATATCTAATCTAAATCTACCCTTTACTAGTTTAAAGCTTCTCCTCCATGTCCTGTCACTACACGCCCTTGTAAGAAGTTCCATGTTTGTTGTAGGCTCCCTGCAGGTACTAGAAATCTGCAACTAGGTCACCCTGAACCCTCCTCTTCTCCAGGCAGAACAATTCCAATATCTTGGCATTTCCTTCGCAGGAGAGATGTCCCATCCCTCTGACCATCTTGGCAGCCTTGCTCTGGACTTGCTCTAACAGGTCCATGTCCTTTCCTTTATTGGGGACCCCAGAGCTGGATGGAGCACTGCAGGTGGGAGTCTTACAAGAACAATCTTGTCTTTTCTCTCCTGGCTCTCTCCCTCTGATAATGCATTCCTTTGGTAGATTCCAGGCTGTTGCAGGGCCAACCCAGCCAGCATATCACTGCACCAACTTTTTCATTTACAGAGCCATCCCCTGTGAATCACCCTGGTGTCTACATCTGTGCTCCCCAGACAGTTTGAGTCATGAACTGCCAGATCCCAGGAAATTAAGACCCATGCTCTCACATAATTGACAATACAAAAGAAGTAAGCCAGCTCCACAGGCCACTGATGGGGCATCATGGACTACAACCAACCAGCTACTGACTCCCATTTGGAAGCCACAACTCCAGTTCACTGCTTGCCTTTTGCAGCACAGGTTTGAAAGAAACAAAGCTCAATGTACCACAGAGATGAGCAGTGGAAATGGCACTGGAGCTACCTTTCCCTTGCCTTCAAATAAGGACAGAGCACTAAGTAAATTTATACTCAGTTCATATTAGGACCTTATTTTGCATCCTGAAAGACTAGAAACTCTTTAAAAGTCTACATCTGAAGAAAACTGACAGCATGCAGTGAGACCTTCTGTCTTCCCTCTTATAAGAGACCCAACACAAGGTATCTTTTCATTTGTAATTGTGTTGCAACACAAAACAATGAAGTAAGAAATGCTAATAAGGCCAGGCGATGTTTGCAACTGATATAAACCAGCAACTTCATAATCACCAGATGATTCCTTTCTATAAAGCTGACCAACTCTAAGACAAATTATTTTAGCATAGTTTTACTAGAAGACAAATAATAATTAAGTAGCCCTGTTTTCCCAGGAAGGAAACTAGCTCCTATTGCTAAAAGAAACCTATTCAAATTATTAGTTGTGTGACAATCAGATCTTTTTCTGCCCTGAGCTTCAGCATGCTAGGCTGCTGGTCTGGCCTCCTCAAAAACTCCTTCCCAGGCATCCAATAGCACTTTGCTCTTACTAAATGCAGTACTGAAACCTGCCAGAAAAAGACAGAAAGAGACTGTTCATAAAGTACCAACTGTGTGCTCCTTACAAACTGGAAGAACTGACTCTGCTTGCATTCTAAGATTAAAATCATTAACAGTGAAAAAGTGTACGCAGTCGGGTGCTATAAAACTGAACATCAAGTCAATGGAGAATTTCTACGAAGAAAAGGAATAAGACAGGTTTTTGAACCTGACTTTGAATATTAACAATAAAATCCATGTCGTAAAAAAATGCAGCATAAGATGCTAATTAAATTCTCTGTTCAATTCTATAACATTTCTTCTGAATTACATCCTATGGCTTTACCATTCATTACGTTCCATGGCAGTTTTCCAAAAAATATTTCTCATAATATTCTTGAATGTCTGCTGGTTAAATGTTAACAACAAAAACTAACACGCATCAAGCCTATTCATTTGCTTTTAAAATGAATAAACAGGCACTCCACTGTTGATTACCACATTCCTGTATCGCTGGAAGGCTGCCAGCTCCAGTACACATATAACGTTAGTATTTGTTTTTTGCTGAGTGGCAGTCCTCTGCAGTAATTATCATCTTGCAACTAAAGTAAATATTATTCTCTCACTGCAAGTAGAAATAAAGGATTGACTCTTCCTGTATTTTTACTGTTTGCCATCCAGTCCGTCCTGTCGGTACGCTACGTGCCCATTAAACGTAATTCCTTGAGCCCTCGTTACTGGGGCCATCTCTTTTGTCTGTAACTAGTGAATTACGAGGATTAGTCGCTCCTCAGAAGATCACCGGCGCAGAAACTACACGGGCCGTAACCGAGCAACTCGTCTCCAAAAACTACCGGCAGTAAGAGCTCCAAAGCCGGCGCCTGGGAGTGCCGCGGGGCCCCGGGAGCGCTGCGGGCCTGGCGGCCGTGCCCGGCGACCCCGGGGCAGCGCCGGCCCCGCGCAGGGCTTCACCCCGGAACGCGTGCGGGGGGTGTAAAGACTGCAGCGACACCGCCTTCAGCCCAAAGTGCCCCGTATCGGCGGCACGCCGGGCCAGCGGGGGACAATGCGCCTATTGATCCGGCTGAACCAGCGCTCCCCGGGGCGTCCCCGCCAGCGGGCAGCCCCTGCGCAGACCTGCTCCTTGGCGGTGCTCGGCGCTCCCCTTCCGCCCCTTCCACCACGACAGCCCGAAGAGCCCTACTCCAGAGCCGCGATGCAGGCGGTCACCGACACAACCCAGGGCTTTGCCCGTGAAGTTAGTTTTTTCTGGGACGTACGCGCCCGCCCAGGGCGGGCACACTCCAACACAGGCAAACTCCGCAGCAGGTGCCGGGAAGACCCGGCGAACGCTCCGCCGCATCTCCACACCCCCCCCCATCCCAACCCCTCGTCCCGCGGTAAGCTGCCCCCACGGCAATCCGGTGGCAGACCCCCTCCTCACCACACTCACCAGGATGCCCATCACGTCCGCCCACAGCTGGGCGAACACCTCCGACGTGCCGCTGTCCGCCGGGGCGGCGGGGCCGTCCGCCCGCTCCCCCTCCATGCCCCGGCCCGGCCGTCGGATCAACGCCGGCTCCCCGCCGCCGCCGCGGCCGGCCCGCCCCGCCCCACCATCCTCCCCCGCCCCGCTCCCGCTCCGGCCCGCCCCGGGACACCGCGGGACGGCCCCGCCACCGCCTCCCCTCAACTTTCGACCCAACGACAGAGCGGCCCGCGGTGCCGCTGCGGCCCAAAACCCCTCCTTCGCCGCCCGCCCGGCGCATGTGGCCGCCCCAGGGCGGCAACAAAGGACCCAGCGCCGCCCCGGCGGCTGCACGCACCCCAAAAGTCAAGAGCGGTGTCGGGACACTTGTGGTCGCCGGCGTAGCTCTTGTCGCCATCCTCGTTACCCCCGTGCCGGTGCCTCGCCGGGAGCTCCAGCGGCCAAGTCAGCAGCGCTTTCTTAACACCCGGGAAAGACTCTCTGGGAGGAGGTGCCAGCCGCACGCTCCGCACGGCCGGCAGGGCAAGGGGCACCCTGTTGGTTCAGGTTTAGAGTTTGGGTACCGGGACCCCATCATCCTGAGAAGCGGTGGTCCGTCACCTATCGCCCTTGGGGCGGGACTGTGAGAATGCTGCCTGCCCTATGTCTGTGCCTCATGCTCCCTGGTACCACCCCCAATCCCCATTACAGTCAAATTAAATAATTACTACAGACAGCAGCAGCCATGCTCCTGCATTCTACCTGGGAAACTGCTAAGTGTCCGCACACACGCACTTCTTGAGGAAGGCACATGAAATAACAGTAGCCAAATCCCACTGCCTGTGAATGGAAGGAGTGGCAGAGGTCAGCAGAATGACCTGAAGGCCTATCCACCACCTCACACCTCACTCCCAGCTTCTGCTGTGACCAGCCGCAAGGAAGTCCTTTACTCTTAAGTGCTCATTCCTAAGCTTTGAAATGTTTGGATGCTTCTTGAAAAGCTCCTGTTTCAAGCTGTCATTTATTGGAAGCACTTGTCTGCCTGGGGTGGCAGGGAAAGTGATGTATTTAATGGATATGCAGCTGTCACATGCTGGCCAAGCATTTTGAGGTCTCACAAAGCTAAGCAGCCAGTGAATCCTCCAATATCCCTCTTGCCCTGCTTACTGCTGGGCTGTAGGTCACATGCCCTGCACCACCCAAACACAACTCAGAGCCTGCCCTAGAACCTGTGCTCCCCTCCATGCTCTCTGTTCAGCCCTGGGGTCCCCTGGCACCAGGCTCCCCTCAGCCCACTCGCAGCCCTACAGCTGACAAGACTCCCACTGAGGGCACAGCACCGGTGGCCTGGGAGGGCTGGAGCAACAAATGATACCATTTGCTGTCAGGGCTAAAAATAGTATCTGGAGAATGAATAAAGGAAAGTGTGGTTATTGCACTCATCTTCTCTCAATGTTCTCAACAATGCTCTTTTTCTGTCCTGAAAGCTAAGATTCAGTTTGTAGGCTAGCACTGGAGAGAAAAGCTGGCCAAAACACTTCCTTTCTCAGCAACTGCCACACAAAGAAAGGGACAAGACTTTTCTAAGTACTTTGTTACTGCAGCTTTTGCTGGAGTGGTTAACAGCACAAATTGAACAGAGAAAAGGAGGTGGCGAGCAGAGGCAGAAAAACTAAAAGAAAATTATGCTGAGAGAAAGTGGCAAAGAAACCACTGATGACTGACCCTCCTTTAGGATGCATATGTAGGATACACCCTGTGTAATGCATCTTTTTGACTAGTAATGAGAAATAATGAAAGACCCAAACCAGGTATAAAATCTCTTCTAATTGACCTTTAAATGGTACACAACTATAAGCCTATGAAGTACAAGACTAAAGGCGTGTCACTGAAGTTTCCCGGTACTCTGAGATGGCTTGCATAACTCAAAACTGGTTTAATTACTCAGGAGTAATTTACTGATTGACCCTCTGAAATTCATGTTGAACCACCTACAGTAGTAATGTCAATCTAGTTTAAAATATCTGAACAAGGCTCACTTGATCTCAGGATTTAAGTATTCTGGGCTCGTCATACACACTATCTTCTGTACTTCGTCTTTTTTATAGACAGAGGCACATTAAGAAAAACAAACAAACAAAACAACAATTCGGCAGCACACAGCCCAACCCCCCTCACTGTTGTGTCTTGGGCGGCAACAAAGATCAAATAGGTGCAAGGGGCAGCACTCCCACGTGCCTGGCCCCTCCCTGCCGGCCGAGGTCATTGCTCCTGTGCAACGATGATTACATCACTTACAGAAGCAGGCCCTGAATAGCCACACTTTGCAGCCTTGCAGTACAGGTAACAGAAACTAGACTGTAAATTGTGGTGGTCCCAGAGTTGCTTCCTGAGCCATTATGTCATCCCTTCTGTGGAGGGAGCAGCTTTCATCAGAGGAGTATGATGCATGGCAGTCTTCCCCTCAGCCTTTAATTTGAGACACAGAGCCTTTGATTTCAAGAAGTGAGATAAGGAAAGAAAGATCTTGCATAATCACGTGACTCCAGCAGCGGTTGCTTTAAAAGCAAATGGACATGAGCGAATCAAAACAAACCCATGGCAGTTTACAGTAGCTACCATCTTCTGTGGTCTTGCAATTACAGTATTTATGCATTTTCAGACATTCAAAACATGCCACTTTCACAAGACATTCAATGAATAGGAGATGCTAAAATTATTCCCTGCTCTTCTCTCAAGTAGAATCGTCCCCTCCTAGATAGGACAGGGTTCCTCTATTTTAATGAAGCCAATGTCCTGCAGAACTAAATCCCAGGAGTATTTTACAAAAATCATCTGCAACAAGAGTATATAAGTTTTAGAAAAAGCATGAAATCAGATCTTGAAAAGGTTTTGAAGCCCAGCTATGAGTGCAGTATTTTGTGTTACAACTACTACTACAAAATAACAAATTACTGGAAATTTGGCGTGTCAGAATACAGTTTTTCTTTGCAGTTTTATCTGTAGTTGCCTAGATGATAACTCCAGCATCTACAAGAGACTGCTCTCTAAAAGCATTTTGTGCTGAACTTCTTTATGGCTATTGGAAGAAATAAATCTGATCAATTTTCTGAGATGTTTATGATATTTCACAAGAGCTCTGACCAGGTGTGTTTCAGAAATCTTGAAAAAATGGTCACTGTGCACCTTCAGGGCAGCACAAGGCAGCAGGGCAGTAATCCTGATACGATTCCCCAGTGTGTTGCAGAGTGGCTATGAACTCCCTGTGGCTGTTCTGCAAATCTCTGAAGAGGAGATGGAAACAATTGACACATATGTGGTCAATCTAGTCTTGCCGAGTTATGGCAGATGCACTGTGCATATGAGCCTGTCCTCCTATCACTCCATCAGCTACACGTGGGTGTAAAGTTAATATGAGTTCCCCACATTTGTGAACCAGGCAGGATTAGCCAACTTGGAGAGCACTGGTCTATTCAAAAGAGATGGACTTTCTTCTAGAGGAATACTCCTAGCTCCAGGTTAAGGTGGCCATAGAGAAGGTCATCTTTCTTCTTTCTTTACTGAGGCTTTAGGGAGATGGCCTTCACTAGGACAAATTTGTTCTCTGTGAAAAGCATGAACCTCAAACACAAACCTCTGAGTCATTAAGGCAATAAATGACAAACTTTCTGTTCCAAAGCGCTGTGTGCCATCTCACACCAATGTCACATAAATGTTTCAACAAAGCATTTAATAGGGAAAAACTGAAATATGCATCAAAATAAACTGGAAAAGCCAACATGCATTATCATAACTAGACTATCACGCCTGTTGTCACCCGCATCAAAGGCATTTAATCCAAGAAATCAACAACCTTGAGCACTTTGATATCAATTTTAAACTATATGCAAAGTTGCCTTGGAAAGGGGATTATGCTCCACAGAATAAATGGACACCAAACTTCATGAGTTCCTGATAAATGACCTGAGGGAAATGGCTTCCTGCTCAGAGACCTGGCAATTAACTCTGCATGCATGAACAAAACACATGAGGTTTCTCAACATCACTAACACCACCCTGCCCAGTAGATCAAGTCCAAAGAGGAACATCAAAGCCTCAGAGAAATAAATAAGCAAGCCATTGTATGCAGAGAGGCTGGAGGGAAGGGGAGAAATAAAAATTCCAGCTAGCTCCTGCAGGTGACCTGCCAAAGCCCTAAAACTCTTAGCACAAGCACATTACAATGGAACATCTATTACCAATGATTGCATCTTCTTTCAGCTCTCTCCCTCTTCCTGCTTGGTGGAGGTTATCAAATTGAAACACACAAAGCTTCACATCACAGTCTTTGACTGGAAATGCAGCTCTTAGTGCTTGTAGGCTTCATCCCATCAACTTGTCAAGATCCATCTTAAAACAATTTTATCTCATTGTCCTTGCTACATTTTTTTTCCAAAGTTCTTCTAAAATATAATTTCTTTTACTTCTCCCCTTAAGTTCTTCCTTAAGAACTGTTTAAGTAGTATTATTATTTCTGGTAGCATGGTCCTTTGGAGTAAGGATCACCTGTGTCAGCCAAAGGGGCCAGCAGCTGCTCTCCAACAGAAAGCAGACATGCCAGCAGCTGCTTCAAAAACTGCTCTCTGCCGTGGGATAGAATGAGGACCCACAAACCTGACCCATCAGTCGATCTGACAAACAGGCTATCAGTGTCCCAGACTCTCCTAGAATGTACTCTTTCACAGTTCATGCATGTACAAGATCAATCCTGCATCCATGATCCATCCATATTTGTTCCAAATGATCACGTTTCTGCACCTGCCAGTTAGACAACTATAGAAAACAAAATATTCCTGATTTTAGAAGTGATACAGACAGTACTTATCCAATGGCTTTAAAATGAATGGTATTTAGATCACATACTACATGCTGTATAGTCAGAAATCATTATTTATTCTTTTAGAGGTTTAGCTGTCAGCTCCCAGTCTTACTGCCAGCCTCATGACCAGAGTAGCACATCCCAGTGAGAGTGGCCCACTGATAAGCCAAACAGAAACCAGATGGAGCTAGATCGGTTTAATTCTATCAGTAGAAAGCAGTTAGGAACAACAAATTGCTTTATTCTGATAGAAGTCTGAACTCTGCACATTACACCCAATCTATCATTCCCATAGATATCAGTATTCTACTAGATTAAAAAATTAGGAGGTGGGATTATTCCTGTAGTCTTAATATTTTGGGCTAGCACCACACTCAGTAGACACAGTAGTACTGTGAAGCTTGTCAGGCTTCATTTAAAATACAGTAGCTGTGACTTTACATGACAAATCATATAAGGAAATCTAATCACAGCAAGCATCACAGCCCTCCTGGAAGGATATCTTTTGACTCATAAGGAGAACGGAAAGGTTGACATCCTTCCCTTCCTGCTCCATAGAGGCCTCTCATATCCTGTCCAGCTCCCCTGTCGGTCATGGAGCACAGCATCACATTTGACTGCAAGGTGGTACCACTAGCTCAGACAGCAGAGGGGCTCTGGGAGCTGGAGCATGACTGGTGAGGGAAGCCACAGCCACGATCCTGCCTGGGTGCACATCAAGCCACTCCAGAAGTGCCTGCAGATCAGGACTCCAACTGCTTCCCACAATGTCAGGCACTGTCTGGAGATTTTCCAGACATTACTAAGACTCTTGTTCTTTGTGTTACTTCTGCCTTCTCTACCTAAACTCAGCATTCCCTCTTCTCCAACTGCACGGCAAAACCAGTCTTGATGTGTTGTTTTTTCTTGTCAGCATTGAAATAGTTAGCATTCCCTTTTTCCTTAGTTTTCTGCAGCGCTTTTTACAAAATGTTTTCTAAACCTTTATTATTTTTTCAGAAAGGAGTTCAGCATCCTTTGAGATATCTAGGGGTAGTTTCTGCACTGTCATTCACAGGAGGTTGCTCTACAGATTGAATTATTTTCATAAGCAGCTGCTAGAAGGGATGCATACAAATATTTTTTGTAAGAGACTTACAAAGGCCATAGAGACAGAAATATTTAGCTCAGTGTCCTTTGGCTGCTCTTCTTCCAGATGATATTAGAACTGTGGAAGTAAAAAAGGTGAAAAGCTAGCCTCAAAACTGGGAGTAGAACATCAGCCCGTCCTTTTTCCAAGTGTGGTGTCCTTTGATTCCTTTGTTGAAACTCTTAGTAAATTACTAATGAAAAGAAGTCTGATGATCTCATCCTAAGGCACATCCTAAAAGTAGCATAAGGTACAACTGAGTAGTGTGTGGCAACTGTGTATTTCTGAGATGCTCAGTGCTTATGTATCACTCCCAGTTAGCTGTGGTAAAATGAGATGACCAATCACAGAGTGACACCTATATTACTGCTCACTTTGTGACCAGCGCAAATTATTAAGATAAAAATGCATGCACCTCAGAGATGATGCTTATTGCATCTCCCTTTGAAAGGGAAATAAACATTTTTAAAAGCAATACTTCCTGGAAAAAGAAACCCAAGAGCTTTCAGTAATTTCAGTTTCATTAATTGTATATTTGCAAAAGCAACCAAGAATGAAATGCAAATGCAGATCTTTAAATAAAAATGTTATCTGCCTATTATGGAGAGAAAACTTTACATAGTTTCCCTTAACAAAATATTATTACAACAAAGTACGTGTGACCCAAACATGTCAACTATAGACAGTTGGAAGAAAACAAAAGAGGAAGAATTGCTTAGCTTCTCATTCAGAAGGGATCACATCCATCCAAAAGCCACCTCCTCCACACTTCGCCTAACACCCATTCCCCAATACCAATTAAATACTGCCATAAAACATAGCAGAAAAAAAATTTTTCCTCAAATGATCCTCTGAAAGTTAATACACCCCCCCCCCCATCTGAACCAGTAGAAAACACACCCTACCAAAGCCTGACTTTCAGTCCCACAAGGATTCAAAACTGAGCTCAGGCTTTGCACTTTTAAAGCCTATGTTGTAAGTCACATAAATATATTAGCAGTGAAGGAGTAGGTGGGCCTTATGGGTTAGTCCAGAAGCTGATCAAAGAAAACTGCCTGATGCTCTCAGCTAGGCAGGTGACCAGATGTGACAATCTGATGTTTGCTTGCGTATCATGTCAGCTTGAGGTCAATTCTCCCTCCTGCAGCCACTGGACAACAATGTACTGGCTTCAACCTCTTCTTTCAGATCAGTTTCTGGTGAGGTAATTCCTGCTCCATCACCAGAGCTTCTCCTTTTGCTTCCATCCCTAGAAACAGTTATTTTCCTTCACTTTCCAAACAGCTGCCCTATCTTTCCTTTTAAATGCTTTCTGCCCATTCTCCAAAGCACTAAATCTGACTGAAACAGGGGTCTCCTCCCCACATCAGAGCTGCACCCCTGACCTTTGTGCCATGCAGCAAGCCCAGATGTGTACATAAGGAGAGAGTTTATGGGAAAACAAATGGCAGTTAAACAGCAAGCAGAAAAGCAGTTGTATTGCAATTTCTGTTCAATTAGTGTTCAGAAATCACAGATGTCAGGGACCTGACTATTACACTTGCATTTAAATATAATGAAATTTTTAAAGTAAAACTTTTGGGGTGCTTCAGCTTCACTTGTCTAAGTCATTAAGGTGCACTTAGGGCTTCATCTTCATTCTTTTATTGAAAAATAAAACCCAGAATTTACATTTCCATTATTTAAAAAACAGCAGCAAATTGAAATTTTTACATCACTGGCTGCAGGTGCTAGTATGTGAAATAAATCATCAAGCCAGTGATGAAATCTGGAGTGTTCACAAGACTGACAATGTAGTCAAGATGATAAGTATTCATTTCAGCTGTGGCTATAAACACAGGCATAAGCTTGATTCACAGAGTCTGTGCTCCTCCAGAGAAGCTTTATTTTTCACTGCCCAGCAAGCTGTACCATCAATCACTCTGGACTCTCTCAAATCAGAGTTTCAAATTGCCAAGGAAAAATACAATAAAACCTGCTTTGCACTCTCTAACAAGAGTTAAGAAAGAAATTAAGAATCATATCCAATCTGTAGATTTCATTTTTCCTATATTGTTAATAGCATGTTTCACTTCATAAAACTTCATTCAATCCTAGAGAAAAGAGAGAAAGATCTCTGTACAAGCAGGCCCACACTGCACTTCATGTCCATAAATTCATTGAAGGGGCACGAGAGGCTTATTACTTCTGCAACACAGTGAGGAGGGGGAGTAATTCCAAGGAGCAGCTGCTTCCAGTTAGGGTAGCTCAGCTGGAAAGGAGAGGTGCCTGTCAAAGTAATTAAAATGAGAAGAAGCCATCTATCTGAGATTTAAGCTTTTAAGCACTGGCCAACCCCCTCCCAAAATGTAATTATAAAGAAAAAAAAAAAAGACAAGTGAAAACAGGCTTAAGCACTGCTGAAAACATACCTCCAAGCTATTCTCTCAATAAATATTTTGGGAAGTTCACGAACAGAAGGATTATTGTGACTGTGGTGGTGTGAGTGGGAGGAATTTACCCTCCACAACTCAACCAACTGCATCAATGATGATAAAACAGCCCTTGAGGGCAGTGAGCTTACTGCACTGGCTCCATGTTGATGAAGTTTTACAGGAAAGTTTTTTTGTTTAAGTATATGTAGAGTAGGCTGGTATCTCTAGTTCTCAGAAAAAAAAAATGAATTCTCATTTGCAAGGATTTATTAATTAGGCAATTCTGTTTTACAAGGCCAAATATGCTGCTTCAGTACAATGTGTATCCTGTAGCAATATATGACTAACAAAAAGTAATTGAGACTTGGGTTTTTGAAAATTACTAATACACTTGATCCCAGAAGTGCATCACATGTTCCTTTTGACTTCTGTGGGAAGATGTTATTTGTGAGAATACATTTAAACAAACAACTGTTGCTTGGCTAGATGAAGGTTAAAGGGACTGGAAAGGATGCAGCAATAATCTGAAAGCATGAAGGGTGTGTAAACACCAAGGGGAAAGCCAGATTGCAGAAAAAAGCTCAAGAGGGTGTAACTCAGGGCAATGAGATAAGTGTATGTGTTTTAAGCCCTGAAATACTGGCTCATAAAACAATCACATTATTTGTGTATACAAAATGGACATTTTGGACTGTCCTCAGTCGTGTGTCACTGAGGACAAAATATGTAAGGGAATTAAAGGGAATGAAAAAAAGTAGCTATATTACTGAAGGGAATATAAAAAAGAGCAGTAGTAACCCTATGTCTTAAGGACAAGCCAAGTGACCTTATGGATACTCTATATTTGCTGTCCCTACCACTGAGGAAGCAGCAGCAGGGATGGGTGGTGAGCACACAAGGCTTTGGGCTACGTACAATCCATGACTTAATCTCACATGACTTGCAGCTCCATGAATTATTTCGGGTGGTTTTAATGGATGATGCTATCTGAGCAATTGCCTAGAAGTCTGCAAAGCCTCTGTGGCCCTTAGGTTTCCCATGGGAACACGAGGCATTTAGGGAATACATAAGCACACAGTAAGAAGACAATTTTCATTACTCACCAAATTTCAGGGGTTTATATAGAAATCTAAAACTCCCAGAGATAAAAAATATTATATTATTGTATATTATTATTTATTTATTACATTTGTATATGTAAACTGTACGTGCAGACTGATCTAAGAAAAGATTGCCTTTTGATTTGTCAAAAAGACAAATTCCTTACCTCCTAAAAGCATTCTTCAAGTGTTGCGATACCTTTTTAACTCCTAGCATTTCCAAATACATACTAATAGACATGGACTTCATATGAATAGAAAGGAAATATAATTATCCTCTTGGATAGTTACTTAAATCAGTTTTCAGTGCATAAAACATGATTTAAACATATGTTTTCTATTGCCTGTACTTGCCTAGCTACTGTTTATGTTTGTCTGCAAACAGAAAATTATTCAAATAACCCCCAACATGCACAATATTATCCTAATCTGTAAATAGATTCCACCAAGGGAGAAACAGGTTTTAAATATTTTAGCACCCATTTCCCAAAGTGTGTACGTACACAGGTAACAGAGGTTAAATAGCCAGATTGTTTTATATGGATGCATGAGAAAGGATTATAAAAGGCTTTAGGTATGACAGAAAATTCAGGGCAGTATCAAAGGGCTAAACAGTATTAGAGTACTTAGTGAGCCTGGTGGTTTCAAGTAAGCTTAACCTGCTCATTTTCATCCAAGAACGCCCAGGCTTGGCTTCAAGATAGAAGGATTTTGGCAGTAATAATGACTGCTGTCTCCATCTCTTGTTCTCACTTCTGTGCCATGGTAATTATAAATGAGGGCCCATGAAGAATAAGAGTTCAAGAAGGCTAAGGGAGGGCAAGCAACGGGCTGGAAAGACACATGAATTATATAATGCTTCTTTTTCTACCCTATTATCCTGTAAGAGTTTTAAACAGCCAAATGAATTTGACAAGAATTAATTTTGTCAAATCAATCCAATTTCCTACTCTGAAGGATAATAGGTAGTGGATAAGAAGTAGCAGCAGCTGGAATACATATTGAATTTAATAAGGTTTCTACCTTTTACAACACAGATGATACCATTTTAAGGTGGTACACAACTTCTTGAAAGAAACACTTTCAGTGATTAGTTTTCAGTGGTTGGCACCAAAGGGAAAAAAATATATTGAGTGAGGCTTTGCAGGGATCTGTTTTTCAATATTTTAATTAACAGGCTGGCCAGTAGAATAGAGAATATGCTCATTAAATTTACAGATGACAGACAGCTAGAGTGCTTGAAAATAGCTCCTGAAGGTGTAACAAAAAAAAGTCATCTTGCTACAGAAGAGCAAGAGAGTACCCAGTACAGCCAGTAGGATACAGAACCACCTGCAAGACGTAGCAATCTCACATGCACTGCTCACCAAGCCCAAGCTGTCAGCTGGAGTTCTGGGTTGTGTTTTGACCCAGTTGTGCCCTACACGTCAGGACTGACATGGACTAATGAGAGAAAATGTAGAAGACAACCACATAAATGAGATGTTTACAAGTAGAGATTGAAAGAATGAGGATGCTCTATCCAAGGCAAAAGAAGATGGCCAGAGAATAGGATAATAATTTTCAAATAGGTAAAACGTTTCCTTCACTAAGAAAAACAAACTTCTCTATCTATTGGGGATAGGGCAGGAATGAACAGGTTTAATTGCAGCTGGGGCACTGTTCAGTTAAACACTAGAAAAAGCTTTCTAACAGCAAGGTTCATAAAAGTAATGGAATTGATTGCCTGGGGTCAGTGTGGTGCCTTCATCACTGTCTAACCTGTTCTTGAGTGCCTTCCAACATCCCATTATTTCAGTACAACGGATGCTGCTCTGGGGCTTGGAACTGACTACATAACCTGTTAAGATTTCTCAATTTAGTTTTTTTTAAAATACTTTTTGCATTTTAATTCTTTAAACCAGACTGTGGACAGTCTGGTTTGCACAGCAGCCAGCACTTACTCCAAAGGAGTCTGAATGGCACTCATGCCAAAAGGCCAAGATACAATGCTACAAGTTAGAATTTGAGTTTACAGGTAGCAAGGATACCACAAAGGATATTAAAATGCTTTGCATGACAGTGACACAAAAACAACCATTGTCACCTGGAGAACTGGAGAATTTTTATACAGGCTATTTGTAAATCCTATATTTTGCTCCTGAACTGAAGATTTATCCCAGAGTTTGCAACCACCTGGCCTGCTTTTAATATTAACATTTGCACAAGATGTTAGAGTGGCTGTGGCAGCATGTAACTGATACGACTGAGGATGGCAGTTGCCAGAGGGACAAGCTGCTGCACAAGGAAGCCAAGAATCTCAAACTCAATATGCTTCATAAGAGTAATTCTAAAAATTACAGCTGCTTGTGGGCAAGGGGTTTATTTGTTCATTTATATTCCAACTGAAATACATTAAATACTTGTTTGGATACTCCTATCCCTCTTGGTCATATCCAGTGACAACCACTGTTAATTCCAGCTACCTTTCTGAAAGTGAAATTATCACCTGCTTTCTCCAAAGAGGCACTTGCTGGGGAAACATATGTATCTTTCAGGATTTAAATGCTGGAAGCCCATTGCAAGGCTGTACACTCCCTGGCAGGTCTTGTGTACACCAGACCTGCCAGGGAGTGTACAGCCTTCAGGTGAAGTTATTACGTGTTTTTTGTATGAGACATCCATATGTGCAAGAACTGAGCATGATGGTGGCATGTCAAGATTAGCAAAAATAACTGGGACATATTTTCTTCTCTGAGACCTTCTCATCCACCAGCCTTTTAGAAAGAAGACCTCCACCACTTCTGGAATCCCCAAACTGGACATTTGCAAAATCCCTCCTTTGGCAATCTGAAAGTGGATGGAGGCATGGAGGGATGTGTGCATTCACACATCTCCAGAGGCAGCATTTCACAGACATCTTTGTGTTTTTACACATACTCAATTATGTTCTGTCATTACGGGATTTCACAGAGAGTGCTGCTATTTCAATTAAAACACATATATACAATAGCATCTGTGGCTGTACCTAATACAATGTATGGTAGCCAAGTCAACAGCAAGTGACCAATCAGCCAAAATGGCAAATTCAGCACCAAGGAGGTATGAATTCCCAAGAGGTTTCACAGGCCAGTCAGTGAGCTACCACTCTCACTCTTCATCCAGCTGTGAGTTAAACAAGCTGCTCCTGAGGAAAAAAGTGCTAAAACTCCAAGGCCCACATTTTCCAAGGCAGGATGCATGGAGAGTATAAGGTTCTGTCAATTAGAAACAACAGTAAAATGGCATCCCATCTGCTCTACAAATGTCATAGAACTCCATAGCACCTGTCTGGGGAAGAAAAAACCCACCAAACACAAAGAGCAAGAGTATACCACAGATATAAATACTTATGTGAAACAAAGGCCTCTTTGTGCTAGAGCTTTCTGCAGCAAAAGTACTTCAGAAAAGTTTGGACTTTTTTTCAGTAGTATTTTATATCAGAATGTGAAAAAAAAAACAACCAAACCTTTCCACACTTTAGCCATACCACAAAAGTCAGTCAGTTTTGTTATAACTTTGAAGGTGCAAAAACTATAGCTAAAGACTCCACTGATAGGAAAACACTCCCTCCCTCAAGTACAAATTTTGAAAGAAGAATTAAGTTGACAACTTACACTTTATGTATCTCATTTCCCTTCCAGAAGGGTCTAAACACATTTGTAGTAACTTCTAAGTTTGCACATTGCAAAAGGTACAGTGCCAATCAGAATTCACCCAGTCATTTCCCTGGAAACCAGACCAGTGCAAAGGAGCAGCAAGAAGTTTCCTTTCTCCTTCAATATCCAGGCAGGGCTCTCCCTGTTGCACTGAGCAGACAGAAATCCCAGCACTCCTTTCCTGCAGCCTCTCAGCACTGGCCCTGTAGGTTTGCTTTAAAATGTCTGAAAACTAATGAAATTTGCACAAAACAGAAAATTAGTGTTGACATGGATGCAAAGTTATGACCAAGCAAGGCTTGTGAAAAGAGCTTTGCTCCTTCCTTGGTATGACTATCTTCTCTGGTAAAAACTGAACTCAATATAAAATCATCAGTGGTTGGACTTTATCGTGGCAGAAAATTACCTTGGCAGCTGTAAAAGGGAGTTCCCTCTTTCCAAAGCAACTTGCCCAAACTGCCAGGCACCTAGAAGTCAAGATATTACAATTCTTGCAGTAATAATGACTGACAGTGTTACCAAAATTAGAGTTACCAAAGTCAGAGGAACGTATGAAGTAAAATGGGAGCTTTTGTCTACACATAAGGTTCTGAAAAGTCCAGAAATAAATAGTGCAGGAACAAATACAGAAGTAGGAAATTAGGAGTAGTAGGACCAGGTGCTGGAACCCTAGTTACTGAGAATTTTACATTTTCTGTGCAGGCAGGCACTGACCTCCAAGAGAACACTGCAAATTTTTTGTGACAAATGTTTGCCCAAATGGATCTCCTATGTTGTCTCACTTTCTAAGATGTTTTGGTACCTCTTCTAGTATTACTTAACATGCATCGAGTGTTTATTACAGAAGCATCACCTAAAGCACAAGATCTGCCATACTAAACAAAACACTGCTTACAGATTAAATGCATCTTCACTCTACATCTGAGTCAGAAATAGAGGGTGAAGATGCACAAAGTTAAAGTTATCTGCTATGAGAAACACAGCACATAAGTAATTGAGCCAAAAAGGAAATCAGGGTCTTCCAAAGTTGTGGTCCAGGGCACTGCCAAGCAGACCACGCTATCTGTACTCCTTGTGCTGTAAATAATCATGCACCAGTACAGGCTGCACTTCACATGCTCCATGACTCTAGGAAAGCAAAGATATTTTGGGAAATGATCTATTTTGCTAAGCAACATTTATTCAATGAAGCATAACAGAAACCTGCTAAAAAAATTACAGTGACAGAAGAAAATAAGCAGCTGAAAGGAGACACTCTCACAAATGGGAAGGGGAAATGCTCTGAAAGAAAGTCCCAAACCATGCCCCAAGACATGGAAGCACTTGCTGGAAAGCAGGAATTCTGTACTATATATACATGCAAAAATGCAGAGTTTCAGAAGAAACTGAAATATCGACTATTTTTGAAGCATTTTTGCAAGGAAACTTGATACATTACACCTAAAAGTATTATAGTTGGGGGAATTTTATCAGCACCATGATCATTGTGGAGGGTAACACAGCAACAGACAGTTATATTTCAATTGTATTTTCCATGTAAAATTATATTAATGATAGTTACAGAAGCAGTGGATACTACATCATAGGGAGCCATGGTCATAATTTACTAACACTGTACTGAAGATGAAGAATCAGAGAATTTAACTACAACTGCACTAACCTAGGTTTATATGATACAGCAATATCTCTTCATTTCAGGCACTCAGATCTTTCTGGATTTCATAATCTTTCTGGATTTTTGTTCCTCCATAATGAAAACTATATGCCAATATGGTGAAAGGGGGGAATGAGAAATGAGACATTTAGAATAATCTAGATCCTGAAAGCCTTTCCAGATCACCATCAGAGGAATAAAATGACTACTTTGAAACCTCTGCTGCTAATCTTTGCTGCTTAAATAGATAGCAGATGCTTTCTCTTGTTTACTAGCAGTAATGCAGGTAACAAACACGGAATTCACCACTAATTCCTAACAGATTATATCTGAAACTGAGGTTTTCCGCTTGTGGTTCAGGGACTTCTGAGACCTCAGTAAGTATCCTAATGAAGTCTTATAAAGTCATTAGGGAAATCTCTTAAGTTTTTAATACTCTTAAGTTCACCACACTGATTTGCATCTGTGCCTAAACATCTTCAGGAATACAGAAAAGTTGCAAATTACTTTTGCTGTTGAGAGTTTGAAACTAACTAGAAAATTTATGGTGTCAGATCAATGGTTAAACATGCAGGGAATGCCATTTAACACTATGTACTAATAGCCAGAGCTAATCCATGGAAAGTGCTGCAAGCAAAAAGTACATAGGATAATTGCTCATCCTGGGTCAGTTTAGCAATCAGTTCTCCTGGCAAAGTCCAAGGAGTCAGGTGACTAAGTGGCACAGAGGCCCTCAAAGGCACCATCCCTGCACTAAACTACACCATCTTTAAAGTAAGGAGGAAGGAGCAATCAAGTGGTGGAAGTGGCTACAATATTTTCAAGGAAATTACAAACACTTTTAAGATGTCACAAGATTTTTCTTCCAAGTGTTATTTAAAAACTGTTTAGAAGTTTGTTTCCCTTGGTGAGGATCTTGATTTTCTTCCCATGCTGTTCAATTTATCAGGAGCCCAGGCATTGCCTGCCTGTGCAGGAAGTGCTTCTGCTCCTCTCCAGGTGCCTCAATGCCCTCCTGCCATTCTGGTCTCTTTCAGGAAGGACAGAACACTTCTCTTACTTCAAAAAAAATGGAACAACAAATGAATAAAAACAAACCCATGTTTTCCTAGGGAAAGTGGGACAAATTTTGACAGTAATTGAGCTAATCAAGAAGGTTCAGGGGCTGCCTCAGCATCACCTTAGACCTTACCAACTCAAGTAAAACACCAGGCAGAGAGGGGCATGGACGTGTGGGCACACATGGGCATGATGGGGCTGCACACACGGGATGTGCAGAGGACACTGCCAAGAACACTTTGACTTCTTTGATCATGGAATAATGGCTCCATGACATATTCCACCCCCCACCCCCCACTATTCTGCTGTTATCCATCTAGTGAAGAAAGACAGAAAACAACAAAGTTAACTAAATTCTCCCCCTCAACTAAAACAATGCAGACCAACAGTCAAAACCCAGGCAGATGATGAAAAAAGGGGAAAAAAAACCCACAAACTTTGAAGAGGGGAAGAGAGACACTGGAGTTCACTGTAAGGTCACAAAAGGGACAAGAACAAATAGCAGATTCTGCCCATCATATTAAAAGCCTGTGTGCTAATAAAATAGCCATGAAGAATAAACCAGGACAACCGGATGTCTTATTGCTAAAAAAATTAAGATATTTAACTGGCACAAGAGAAACTTTCTTGGAATTCACACAACTGAATTACCAATGCAGAAAATGTACAGCTTGTTTGGGAATGATAGGCAGGGGAGAGGCCTGTGGTTGTATTTCAGAGGTAACCTAAACTCATCCCAAACTCAGAAAGACACAGCAGAAAGCCCAGTTAGTTTAAGGGCATTAAAAAGGGAGGAAAATAACAAAGGTTCTGATACTGTTCAACATCTACTTCAGATGACTACATCAGGTATAAAGCAGGCTGAATAAAGATTTTTCCTGAATAGTATCACACACAGCACAACCTGCTGGTGAGCAGAGACACCTAACTACCCAAATGCTGCTGGAACACAAACACCACAGGCCACAAGCATATCTTTGATATGTGAGAGGAAGTGGTCACGGCAGATGTGGTTTGGGCATGAAACAGGTAGAGAAACTGAGTCCTCTCACTCCCAGAGAGGTCACCAGAGCAGTCTGGGTTGATGCAGGCTCACCAGCCCCTTGCAGGGCTGCCCCACACTGGCACCCTGGTCCACACTTCCTCTGCCCTCCAGCTGTCATTGCCCTGGACAGCAAAATCCTCCTCCACACACGTCTGGAGAGGTCAGTAGCACAGATCCAGGCACAACAGTGCAGAGTACAGAGAAAAGGCAAGTAAATGTTTATCTCTATGGGGCAAAAGTAGGTTTCACAAGGGCCACACTGATTTTTCAGTCTGACCTAAATTTGCAGGAAGAAGTGTGAAAAGAAACACACATACTATTTTGCAAGCACATAAAGATTTTGAGGTCACTTGCCTTAGTGAGCAACTTTGTAAATTATTGTCAAATGAAGTTAACTTTTGTTCAATAATACACCTTACAAATAAGGAGGAAACAAATAAGACATAGCTACATTTTTACATGGTTCCCAATGCTGCTTCACATGGCACATTCATGAAGAGAAGGATCTACATGAAACTGTGCAGGACAGGGAAACCACCTCAAGAAGTACTTGCCAGTTGTTCCTCATCAATCTGGAAAGATGCATCAAGACACTTGCACACTAGTCAATATTCTTACAGCGTACTTGTTTAGGAACTGTTCACATCTTGAGTCTTGTGACCAAGACATGCATTTTGAGGCTCTTCTGGGGGCTCAGTGACCATCCTCTCCAGATCATGGTGCTCAGCAGAAATCTGCAAGAAGTGCCTGAGCCTGCAGAGGACAGCAGAAAGCTCTAAAAACTCTGAGTAAGAGAAGACCATGTCTATTGATGATGATGATGCAACCTGAATTCTGAGTTTTCAGACTGCAGAAAGCTAGAAAGAGCTGCAGGAGTAACAGAGCAGATTAGGTACACATATGGATATGGAAAGTGGGGAAATGGGCTAAGACAAAGGGGAATGCAAAAAGGACATATTGTTGCAAAATAGTTCACTTGGGAAGAAATAAGTCAGGAGGATGAGCAGGGGATGGGAGACAGCTGGCCCTGCGGCAGTTCTCACAGAAGGATCTGCAGGCTCCAGGCTGAGCATGAGTCAACTTCTTTCCTGCTGTCACAGAAAAGGAACCATTAAATAAAGATTTATTAACAGATGGCACGTAAAATAAATCTCTTGCTCTCCTCAGCATGACAAGACCTCCATCATCTGGGCTATGAGACTCATTCTTAACACTGCACTTCAAAAAAAACCTCAAGCAATTGTGAAGAGTCCAGAGGAGAACACCTTAAATAACCTAGAGGCCTAGTTATTAGGGCTACAAAACATGTCCATCTGAAAAACCAATTGCCTGGGAGTTACCACTAGCTCAGCTGGAAGACCTTCAACCTGAGAATTTATGACAGTTGACATTTCCTTGCCCTTCTACATGAAGTTACATAGGCTTTATTTTTTTAAATGGAAATGGAAAGGAAGGCAGAGATTTTTAGTCCTTTTGATTTTACAGCACATGAAAATACAATTTCAGCATTTTTCAAATACTAAAAAAAACCACTGAGCATAAAAAGAATAAAAAAAAATATTGGGGGAGAATTGCTTACAGGAGAATTATCATTATTCAGGAAGCCTAACCTAAACTTGAGCAGCTGAGATCAAGAATACTGCCTATTTACAACAGTCTATAAGAGGAAGAAAATTGAAAACATTAAAGATGCTCTTCATATTTTATGAAGAACCATAGAATAAGATCCAGTTTCTTTAATTATATTATTATATCTTAAAACAGACAATCTGCACTTAAGAGATCCTCCCTCCACAGTGATACCATCTTAAAAGATATTTGAAGTGGTGTACTTCAAACTCATTTAAAACAAATGTATAGCACCACTACAATACATTTCACTTTTATTGACTTTGTCTACTTTTTCCCTTCAGAGGAGTACACATTTAGCTTCAGTCCTCTTCTTTTTTTATTTAAAATTCTTATGTAACAGAATAATGTGAGATGGTCAACTTGTGGAAATCCACTTATTTAGTTGGAACAGGGGTCTCTGTGGGAACTTTAAAAATAATTTAGTTTAGGCCTACACATAATTTGAGGAATTAAGAATCTTTAGATCAATTTTATACCATCTATTATAAAGTGTATACTGCAGAGTACTATAAAGGACACTTGATACTTTCAAAGTTTTTAGAATTTATTTTACTGAAGTATAGTCTGATTTTTTTTTAAGTTTCCAAGTTACAACTGGATTATACAAAAGGCACTGCCATTAAAATAGTGACAAGTGCTCATTTCAGTGCCAGCAGAGAACCATACTACCATAAGCCTTCACACACAGAAAGTTTGCAAGTCATGTAAAAGTTCCAACTGAAAACCAAACTGATTTGCTGATTTTAGTTCCCTAAAGGCCTTTGGTTTGACACCTAATTTGATTCCCAGAGACTGAGAAGTGCATATTCTGTTGTATTGTGCCCTGGGATCTTAAAGCTCAGCATGTTGCTAACATCCGTGCATCATTGGAAACATTGGATGCCCCCAGGCACGTTTTTTCACATCTTGACTGCATTTTCTCAACTGAATTACCCCCACCCATTTGGCAGACAAAAGGCTCAGAGGTATGCTCTGATTCAAAGGCTTTACTTTGTAAGGAATAGTCACTCTTAATTGAGATTTCATTTCTTGTGCCATCCCTGGGGAGTACTAACAGCTTCAGCCACCCAAAGAATCATTTAAGTTTTTTTTAATGTTCTTCCATATGGGTGCCCTGAACAGAAAATTAGATCTAAACCAAGTGAACACATAGGAGCAACATTCAGTTTCTCTTGCCTCTAAAACAATGTCAATAGGTGACTAATTAGAAGATGTAGCAAACAGAAAGCAACCTGAATTCAAGCTAAATTCAATAAGGAACTGAATTCACTAGTATTTAGAACATGGAGAGAAAACACAACCTGCATAACTAACTTTTTATCCACATCCTACTTGTCAAAATTTCTATTTATCACTCTCATTCCTTCCAATTTAAACATTCCTCATGTTCATATTTATCCACAAATTTTAATCTATGGGATAAATTAAATGCATAAACCAACACCTGAATTTCACCTGTAATGATCATGGACTGTCTAATTTAATTTCTTACCTTTTGTTACAAGACAACAGGAAGCAGCAGAACTGTAATGCTTCTATTTCTCAGGTGAAATGAGTTTGAAAGTAATAGTCAATGCCAGGAACTACTAAATTCAGCTATAATTAACTATATGATAGATTTCTAAAAGGCATCAATGTAGTCTATAGTTTGAAGATACAATAAAGAAATATATTAAGATGGAGTTATAACAGTGACTTACCATCTAACACTGATGAACAGCAACTGCCTTGGCAGGGATTATTAAATTTATTCTTCTTTACAGCCTATTCTCCAAAGCATCTGTGCCACTCACTTCTCCATCAACATCTAGACACAGAAAGGGCAAAAAGCCCCATCAGCCATCAAAGCAGTAGGTCCTACTCCAGATGAAAAGCACCAGCAAGCCAAACAGTCCCATTCCTGAGGAAGAGCCATGTGTCCTAAAAACGCTGGGTAACCACTCCTTAAAAAACAAAAAAGTAAATTGACAGGCACATACAAAGGCTCACAGGAGCTGAGCCAAAGGCCTTGCTGACTCCCCAGCACTACATTTCAAACAAAGGCAGAGCCACCCAGCTGCAGTTGTCTGGCTGCACCACCTCTTTGAAAACACCTTCTTCCTTTCCTGCTAGACATGTGTCACTTCCACCACCACGCGCCACTAACACCGGCTGCCAGAGCACCGGGGTGGCAGGTCTGTGCCTGGAACACACGGGTTCTCCAGCCTGGGAAGGGAGCAGGCAGCCCTGCTCCCCAGCAGCACCCTGAGGGTACCCTTCACCCAGAGATTGCAGCCTCAGCCCTGCCCAGGCTGGTCCCTTCACAGCTTCCCCTCCAGACCGGACCAGCCCAAGCCCTGCCGGTTATGAAAACGGCTGATAAGGATTGTACCGCCAATTTGTTGTGGCCCTCTGAATCTTATCTAGGACTGAAAACAGCAGAAGCTTTGTAGCTGCACAAATGAAAGTGAGCTTGGAATGCAGAAAGCAAGTAAATGTGTTGAAAACTGTGTGACTTATTCCTACATAAGCATACACAGAAAAATTTCTCTTAGGCACATGCCCATACACACTCATGAAAGACTTTAAATGTTCGGCCTAGCAAGATCCCTGTATATACTTTTCTAAAATGCCTTTTTAGGTCTTAATTTGGAAGCAAATTAAAAATCCAAAATACTCTATCACTTATCACTACAAGTTCAAAAGAGGAAAAATGATTCTGAGATGGAGTGTCATATGTAAAGGCCCACCACTCTATTGTAAGTCAGTGATGCTCTCAGACATCATCCTTTCATGTTAAAAATGTCTTGATGTCCTTCTTAGAAGAGCAAAAATGGCATTGCTGTTTTGAAGTACCAGAAGGGGCAGAAAACCCCTTTCTACAGCTGATGGTGACTGATGATTTTAAATAATTGCCCCACACCCCATTACTTGCATAAGCTCACCTTTCCAACTCAGCAATTCCTGCATTTGCAAAGCAAAGCTGTGCTCTAGCAGCAGCTCTTTCCAGCTGCTATAGGTGACCTTTAATCTGCAGCTATTAAATTGGGCAGTTCTGGAGGGTCTGGTTCTGCTACACTCCTACAAGAAAAAGAGGCACTAACTCATATGTGACCTCAGTATTACAGGGACAAGCAGCACAGGCTACAACTGCACAACATCCCAACCCCACCAACCATCCCTGCTGCTGTGGGAAGAGGAACCAGGACTGAGATTAGGTGAGAGGCACACTACAAACAGCTGCCATCCTCGCAGTCCAGGCCAGGGATTTACATCCACATTTACATTCAATGGCAATGGTCTTGTGGCCAAAGTGAGCAGAAGCAGCCTAAGCCCATCCAAGCACAATGCCAGCTGTCCATGGGAGGCGAGAGGCAGAAGCACCAGGGAAAGGACAGCATGTGGGATGAGGGGGCAGGAGGGTAGGGGCTGAGCCCAAGAGCTGAGGGTCCCTGGCAGAAACAAAATGGGAAGGAAGCAGGAAACAAGCTGTTGCCTCTTCTCAGGGCTTCATTTCAAGTCTTGAGAATCTCCTGTTTTCATTAAAAGAAAAGGAAAGGAAACCCCTTTGTTTACTCCTTCTGGTATCAGTAAAAGAGATTCAAGTGAACTAACTTTAAATTCTTCCATATGCCTCCACAGGGTTTAAAATTTAGAAAGTAAATCTGAAGACTTTACCAATCTATTTTTAACCTCATGATTCAGTTGGATTCAAGTATTCAAATGTTTGTGTATAGTCAGAAAGCAACTAAATCCTTCTTAACAGGACTTCCATATGCTTTGCATGCTTGTGAACTTTACAAATGTTTAGTAACAAATATCCAATTAAAAATGAGTGTGCATTCACAAGCCTGGTTACAACTACCCCACACTAGGAAATCTATAGCATAAAAGAGACAAAAAGAACAGTATGTGCTGCACTCTGCCTTATTTGTATGGCAGTATCAGAACCAATTTGCAGTTTTCAAGCTGATCAATTTCCCCACTGAAAGCAAAGCTTTACAACTTCTGCGGAGCACCACAACACCAGAAAGAAAAGGCTTAAGCTTCCAAATTTTAAATATGAGTAGGAAGTAAGCCAGTGAACTACCTTTAGCTGACTCTCCCACCTTATATTCATTGAAAATAACAAATACATAATGAGACATTCCTGAGAAAATTGTATTGCCATCACTCTTGTGTAGTGCATTGCTGAGAATGGTCTCATTGCCTATGCTGCCTCTACAATAGAGGCATCAGACAATAAAGACATGGGGAGAAAGGGACTGGACTTCTCCCAGTGCCACACAAGAAGTTCCTGCAGCTTAGCATGGTGTCCCCATGCCACCAATCCTATGTGTCCTCCCAGTGTGGACTTCTCTAACACCTCCAGGTGTCACAACATAAGCCACGTTGCAGTTGAGATAGCCACAATACACAGAGGATCATCATACAATTTCAGAAAGCTTCAACCCATACAGAGTAAACCTTACCACTTCAGAAGGCTTCAAGCATCTGCTCATACAGAATAACATCACATCACCAGGCTGGAAGCATCTACTTTTCTTAGCCCACCCTTTTACACCCCTCATGTTCGTGCATTGCACCTGTGTGCCCTCTGTTCCCTTTGGTGGTTGGTCAGGGCACCTGGGCACTCCAGGTCTCATTGCCTTCAGTGCTGCTCTCCTGCTGCTCACAGCTGTGGCCCACTGGGGATGAGGATCAGCCACAGCCCCACTCCCAGTTACCACAAACTGTGTGCCTAATCCAGGAACCTGGGTTTGTGAGCATGAGGCACTAACTCATATGTGACCCTTTTCTTCCTGCTGTGCCTCCATCCCTTGATACTCACTGGTTGCCACAGTCTGCTCTAGATAAATTATTTGTGTGCTCCCTTATGTTCCCCATCCACATCTCCTGACCAGGACATTTTAATGCCCTCCTGTAGCAGACTGTGTGTCTGGTCCCATTTGCACCTCTTGATGGACGCCTTTGTGAGCTCGCTTCCTCATTTTTCCATGTCTCTCAAAGACTTCATAATTGCATCTGACTTGCCTACTAGAGTGCTTCATGCCTCCTCCTCTTTCTCTTAGGCACCCTCTTCCTCTTGCTGCTTCTCCATTTTCCCACCTCCTGCTGCAAGAGGAAGGCAAGAGGCATTCCTGGGCATCCAGGCACTGACTTCATAAACTGTATCAAGAGACTAACTGGGGAAGATGTTTGCTGGTTGCTATTAATGAAAATTACTCTCAATCATTTATTCATTTATCTGCCAATAAAGGTAATCTGTTATCTATTAGCTGTCAATAATGGAGAGGTATGCTGTGGTTCCCCTTAATTCCTCCACTGTCAGTTTGTTTGCTTCAGGCCAAATCCCCCAATTATTTAAGACCATGAACTGAGCTTGTCATGCAATGTTTATGCCTTTAAACAAAATCTATGCATTGTTTATGTATTTAAAGATAAACACAAATGCATTAAATGTTAAATGCCTTTAAACAATCCTGCAATGTTTAAGTGCTACAGATGTGTAAACAGAAATGCTCTAGTGGAATGAAAGACCTTCCAGGCTGCCCAGTTAAGTTGAGGTTTACACAGTCTTGAAAAGTGGAATAAGGATTTATGCTGTGTGTTCCCCTTGCGCAGGGCTTCCCTGCAGCCTACCCCTCCCCTTTCCCTCCCCAGCCAAGGGAATGCTCCAGAGGACTTCCTTGGCCAGGTGAGAAGGTTACCATGCAGATAAGAACAAAATTCTTATCCCTTGGCAGGGAGCTTGTGTACTTTCAGGTGTGTGTAACTCCATATTCTTTTGATGTATCTTTGTGAAACATCCCCACCCTTGATACTTCAGCAAGCCCAAGGACTGCTTTTCAGGCATAGCCAGGCTCTGCTGGAGTAACACAGAAAAGGCTATCTCCCAAAATCCATCTTGGCTTTTCTGTGCCCAGAATACAGTATGGATTTCCAGTCCAAACAGCCAGAAAGGGCTCCAAATTAATCTGATGCAAATTTTTGAGGCCTTACTAAGTTAGGGCTGCAATAAACTGCTGTCTCAAATTCCTGACAGCTTCATGCACCTTTCCAGCAGCCTTCTGGCCATGGGCTCCTGCCAGAAGCCATTTCCTGGCAGGGACAGTCAGGGCAGAATCTAGCCTGGCAGCCTGCCACAGACAAGGCTCCCTGCTCAGAGTGCCCAGGAGCAGCAGGGTGCATCCCTGCCACAGCCCACCCAATATCCTCCTGCCTAAACCTCACCTAGGGCTGGAAAGGAGAGGGCATTAATACACAGATGCTACTCTGTATGACTGTGAGCCACATTGGCCAGCTAAGGAAAACTCTGCACATTGAGTGATCAATGAATTAGTCTTGGTAAGTGATTGGTTATGGATTCCTGGTTGTTGGTCTGCATAGCAGTCCTGGGTGAATAAATCACAGCAGCATGTCCGACTTTTTGAGGCCCAACTGCTTTAAGAATACAGCTGGGTTCAGGGACCTGGTTTCAAAATCGTTCCAATTTGTAGCACCAAGAGAACCTTAAGAATATCCTATAGGCAAGCACAAGCCCCAGGCTGTCTCATTTGTATTATTCCTTGTTCTGCTTTCTCTTTCTTTTTAAATAAGGAACAATACAAAGAATGACAACTCAAATTCCGAGTCATGCTGTCAGGAAGAATAATAGACCTATTCTGTAGTAAAATGCCTGTATTGTTGGTTTGTTTACTTCATCTGTTGCATGGCCATGCTGCTGTCAGAGCTCTGGAGACAAAGCCCTAGCTCTGAGCCTATTTCTGGGTGCTGGGCAGGGAGATCTTTTCCCTCTGCTGCTTTTACCAGGGTGGCAGCAGCAGTGCACCCCACCCATCCCCATAAGAAACACTGTGAGGGCGGGAGCTGTGAGATAAACTGGAGACATCCAGGCTTCCCATTAAATCCAGCCCTACTACTAAGATCCAGTATCTCAATGGCACATGGGGATTTATAGGCAAAAAGCCTATTAAGCATGCAAGGGAGATAGGCATGGCTAGTACAGCTCTGCACATCTGTGAAGAGGGTTTAAAGCTCAGTGTCTTTCCCTGGAAGGGCGTCTCCAGAACTACACTCTGCTTCATGTCACCCCAGTAATGACTAATGCACTGTCGGAACATCTCTGTTAGATTGATGACAAGGAGGGGGTTTTAGAGAGTCCCAATTCAAATAAATAACTCGACCAAAATAGTCTGTTCCCATATAGCTATACCAACCACAATCTGCTAGAAACTTTCTCAAGAAAACAACAGAGAATAACAGTACTACATGAAATCTAAACAAAGAACAAAGTAAGAAAACAAAGGCAATGGGTAAAGGAAGGAGTAGATTGCACAACCTACAAAGAAAGGCTCAGCATGGTGGGGTGACATGCATATTAATGGCTGTCTGTTTTTGTGGGATCTGATCTCTTTTTAGATCTATTTTTAAGCAGTTTTCTCAGCTTCTGGAATGATAGTTAAATAAAGAAAAAGTTCCAGTCGTGGGTTACCAAACTACAAGAAAAATAATTATATCTGACCGTCAAGTTAAAGCCCAGAATGGAGAAAACAATTTCTCAACCTCGGAACAGCCTATAGAAAAAACAATCCTGCTACTTTATTCGGGCAAGTTTTAAAGAAGACATTCCCATTCCAGTTAAGCAGTCTAAGTTTCTTAAAGAAATAGTGTCACAGCAGGCCGTTTTGACTAACACAGGAATGAGTGCATTTTCATTATGAGCTTCTTAAACTGACAAGAGAAAGTTTAAATCCCACCCTCCACCCCCCCAAGCAAACCCCCCACCCAGCGCTGAAGAATCAACTGTGCTGCTGCCACATTTGTGATACAACATGTCAGTAGAGTGGAGGGGGATGATCTCTCTGCAACACAGAGCTTAACACAGAGGAGCTGTAAACAAGGCAGGGACCGAAAACAAAAACACCAAACATTTTGATGGTAAATTCGATTTAGTTGAGCCAGCTTCATGCAATGTTAATTTAATTCAGTGTTACAAAAATATGCTCTCATGTGAAGTATTTTCAAATGCCTGCAACAATGTTAGTGTGAAAAATTCTTTAACTCATCCAGTTCATTCCAGACGATGTTTCCTGCCAGCTACATTCACCACAAATGCTGTCTGGTAAATAGCAGCTGCAAAGGAAGGATAAGGATGCCAGGGTACATACACTTCAATAAACACTCATTCTCAGTGGCTCACTATATCCTGCGCCAAGCAAGCTAATATACATTCACAGCCACGTGCAAAAATCCTCAAACCTTGCTTCCGCCACTTCCCGAAGGTGAGGCCAGTAGATGAAGGGCATGCCGGCACTCTGTGCTGCCCTTGTGGGCAGGAGCTTTGCGGGAAGCGCGGCGCAGCCCCCGGGCCAGGCAGGCGCTTTGCCGGGGTGGGCGTGCTCCCCTGCTACCCATCCCGGGCTCCTGGGGCTCTGCCCTGCCTTCCCACTCGCGGCACTGAAGGGCTCAGGAATTACACCTAGCTGTTCTCATGCCTCTTCTTGTTTGCTCACCTAGCCCGTCTTGTTTTCTGAAGCCAACACCTTTCCCCACAGGCTGCCAGGCAGCAGGGAGGAAACGGGCGCGGGCCGTGCTGTGCCACAGCCAGGCTGGCTCAGCACATCCCCCTTGGCAGCGCCAGAAAGCCACCTGTGAAGGATGAGGCTGCTGTTGAGCAACACTTCCCCTAGATCCTGCCCAGAAGAGGCTCCCCAGGGAGAATGGCTGGAACCGAACAAGCCGTGATGACCGATCTGGGAGACTACCGCAGGCGCCAAAAACCAGAGGGAGAGCCAGGGTTTCCAGGAGCCACACCTGCGGGGATAAACACACATGCAGGGCAGGCAGCTCTCCCTGGGGACGAGATTGCTGCCTGCTGGCGTCACTGCCGCTCCGCCAGGGGTTATCGGTCTCGCAAAGGCACTAAGGAAACTGCCGGTGTGAATGGCCCTAATCTGCTTCTTCTGCAGCTCCTGATAACCCGGGGAGCCGCCCGGCAAACAGGGCGCTTGTCCAGAGCCACAAGGAGTTGAGGGAAAACTGCTTTTCATCAGTACAGAGGATGTAAAAGAGCAGGATCGATCCATATGCCGATGCCAAGTTATTCTAGAGCTACAGTGACCATACAGCACTCGCTTAAGAGTACAATACACCCCCCTCCGCAGTGGTTTTAGCTGACCTCGATTCTTACAGGAGCCAGCGGAGGGGATGCTGACAGGCCTGCAGCGCCATCCAGGAGCTCATTCATCCCTCAATGCTACTGACTGGGCTGCTGAAACCTCCCCTGCCTCCTCCCTGGTCTCTCCAGTTACACAATTGTTTCCCAAGGTGGATGAGTGTCAATTTGTTTGATTAACCAGGCAGTGAGCATGTTAGGAGAACTTGCCTGCAAAGAGAATTGACACAAAAGGTAAAAAGAAATATCATCATCAGAAAGTTGTATGACAGCTTCTGTCACACAGAAGGATAGCTTGGAGTGGCTGGAAGGCCTGGTCTGTCACAGTAACAGAGTAATAAAAAGAAATTTTAAAAATAAAAAAAAAAGAGGAAAAAATTAAAAATAATTAAAATTTTGTTGCTACTTTCTTCCTCTTCTGCCACCTCTCCACCTTCCTCCACAAAAAAAAAAAAAAAAAAAAAAAAAAAAAAAAAAAAAAAACCAAAAAAAGAGGGGACAAGAAGCAGACAGATCAGCAACACTTCTAGTTCTAGAAACTCACAGGGAGAAGAGCACACCTAACCTCATCACTGCATGCCTATAACCAAGTGACCTAAACAGGGGAAAAAAATTTCTATTCCAACTTGACAGACTTTTGATTCAGAAAACCCTGGTATATCAAACCTAATTCTGAGTAAATCTTAGATCCACACTCCCAGCAATAGTCTTGGAAAATAAATGGGAGGTGTCAAAATAAGACCCTGTCATTGCTGGTGCAGCACCAGTGTCTGTTTGGGCTGAGGTACCCTGGTCATCAGTATTGCACTCCATTAATTAAACCACCCAAACTCATACTAAAGAAATCACTTTAGCAGTGATAACCATCATCATCCCTGGCTCTGCTTGAATAGTACCTTATGACAGATACTTTAAAAGCAATTGACAGCAGCCCTGGAAATAAGAGCAAACTTTCCCACATACAGCAAAACAAGGTTCTCACTGATAGGTACCAGGGGAAAGGAAAGAGGAAAATGTGGTGATATCATAACATAAAATCAAATTACATCTATGCTGCAAAACTTTCCAATTTTTTTTCTCTCTTTTTAGCCACCTCTCAGATTTTAGGTTGAGGTGGTTTAGCTAGGGTCTCATTTCTAGCCTGTCACCTTTTCCATAGTTTACTAGCATTTATTACCTAAAATATAAAAGTTCAAACAGATCAAAACAAAGAAAACACAGGTCAGAAGAGCTGAACACAACTGAGAATGTGGGAGGAAAACAGTCCTGTGAGAAGCTGCTTCAGCACTAGACAAATAAAATCCTCTCTCCCTGGATACAAAGACATAACTCTTATTTATGTGAATGGGAAACATGCTCATGCACTGAGGGGGGAATAACTTCCATAGATCAGCAGAATGACTGCACTGGAGATAGCTAAAACTAGACTACATGTGCAATGAATGTGAAAATAATTTCAGCCATCTGGGCTATGTAATTTTTCACAGATGCTTTTGGAGCTGGATGGACCATGTTACCTCTCTTTTACCTGACATCTCCTCAATGTTTGCAAATTGCATTCTGTGACCTGCAGGACGGAACTCCATAAAAATTTGGTTTGTTCCTTTCTGCCATCAACCGAAGTGTTCAAACAGACCTCTGTGACCAGTTTTCCTTCCAGAAGGATTCTGCAAAACACCCTGCTCAGTCAGATGCAGACACCTGGCAGGTATTCAGTAATGTGTCCACACAGACCGCAGTACAACCACCTCCAGAGACATCTTCAAAACCCTCAAATCGCAAAGAGCTTAACTCCTTGTGTAAAAAGCTTTTTCCTGGGTACCTAAAATCTACACACCCACTGACTCAGTAATATATAGGGAATGCTCTCTCCATTGCTGTAGCTACCAACATCAACAGTCTTCCCCTCAATAGAAGGCCACCATGAAAACAAAACGAGAAGCACTTAGTACTTTTCATTCAGCTGTCTTAGGGCATTTTGTAAGTCTGAGGCATTAAAAATAGAAAAAACATGCTAGACTTCAAAAGCTACTGGTGTTTTAGAGTTTGTTAGCTGGATTTTACCCAGTGAATTTAGCTGGGGTTTTTTAGCTGTTTTTTTTATTTTTCATTCCTATTGTAACTCTTGTGCAGACTATTAGGATGTCGTCACACACTGTGCTAACTCTGGTTGTAGGGCACATAGTACTAAATAAAATAAAACCTAGCTATTTAGCATAAACCACCAAATCTGTCCAAACTTACATTTCTGGTTATAATTTGTTTTGAAGTATTTCTGAAGGATAGCTTTTTTTGTTCTGGCAGGCATTACTCCTGACTAGGAACGGTCTGTCCTCTGAATCCAGCATAAACACAAGTCTGAAATACATGCTGGTTTGCAGGTTATTTTGCAGGCTAATTGAGTAACCACGCACCCAAGTCTGATACAGGACACATCTAGGTTGCCACTTGATCGGGATCTGATGTAGTACAGACCTGATCTTAATGGCATAGGAAGCAGGATGGATGTTTGTGGGACCTCAGTGCTTGCACCACTCATTCCAAAGGTCACTTTACCTCTGGAAGCTGCTTTTTTAAAGGCTCAAAGCTACTTCTGGATGTTATCCAACAACATAATGTTGAACAACCAGTATGGTCCATGGCACTGACAACAGCCCCCACAAAAGAAACAGATCAGAGCTAGTCTCATATTTATTTGCAGTGCCCTCCCAGTTTTATACAGGTTCTTCATACACTCTGAAAGCAGCTGGCAATCTAGACCTGTGCTTTTGGACTTCATGCAGCTGGAACTGTGATTCTTGGAGCATTTCTCTGATGGCAAGGGTAGTTTAAACAGCCCTGACTCCTTCTTTAGACACTGGTGTCCACCCCACTTCCCTCCCTGTGCTCCGCCAAAGCCAACTATTTATGCAGCTGTGTGGTAAAATGTTTCAAGGAGCTGGTCTGGGCGGGGAGAAAAGGAACCTGAAAAAAAAAAAAAAATATCCATCCTGATCACTTCTGTGGTACATCAGGAAGCCACATGAACACTTTTGTTGGGATAGCCTGTGGTGGGCAAGAGCAAAGAAAGAAGGCTGCTCTATGGGAGGTGTTATTCAAACAGTGCTGCTCCTTGATGTGGAGCCACAGCCAAAGCCCTGTCCTATGTCCCTGAGAAGTAGCCTTTATGGGCACAATTCAGATATTCATTAGTAATAGCTTGGCCCCCCTTTTTAAATTTTCTCTCCTTCTCATGGTGGTGTGTGGGGAAACAGGCTCATGCTGTTCTGCTAGAATGAAGATAAAGCCTTGTAAAGCTAAATAAAGCTGGGCATGATTTTTTATAAGCTTGGTAATAGTGCCCTGTGGAAACAGGCCATGATTGTGACAATGGCAGTCTCTAACTGCATCTTTAAGTGGCGTCCCAGGTCTGCCACACAGATATTTTTGAAGGTCTTTGAAGCAAGAATGATCACTGTTGCTAAGGCTAAGCAGTTTTATATCTTCTGAACTGCAGCCATCAATGAGACAAAACTAGGTAAGCATTTTATAGAAATCTGCAGGTAGCAGAGAAAGTTAAGTCTTATTCTGTGACCTGTCACAGTTTCTATTGATCTGCATACACAAAATCAGCTACATCTAACAGGCAAGCCTGATTCATTGTGTCTACCTGTGTACAGAAAAACTAGAGGCTGCATATAAAAGAAAAAAATCCTTCTCTCAACTCCAAAACTTCAACTTCCAATTCACTGCTTTTTGAAATAACTAAAGCCTATTAGGAATAAGTCTGTGACTCCTGAGGTTAGCCGAGCTCTGAGAAGTGTCATTTCAAGTCTCTTCTGCCACAGGGAATACTGTTGGTTAAAACTTCCCAGTATATCCCTAAAGAAGGGCTCCTGTCTCAATGACAGGAACTGTTAAAGGGACAGATTGCTTTTCTTGTACAGTGTCAGAGGCCACGTGACTGAGTACAGCTGAAACCCAAGCAGCAAAAAGAAAAGGTGGAAGTCAGAATTTCCGTTTAAGGATACGGAAACACATTTAAAGGAAGAAAGGTGAGGGCAGTCCAAACATTTTGCAGCAACTGAATCAGCTACTCTCACCCTTTGCAATGTGCATCAGTTTTGCAGGTAGGACCTGAAAGACTATGGGAAGAGGAGGGCAGCAGGGATACAGACCCCAACATGACAAAGATCAGGAATCCTTCAAGAGGTGCACTTACAGTTGTTTTAAACGTGTGAGGCAGCAAGACTATATAAAACCAATAACTAAAAACCTGGTTTCCTTCTACCTCAGTTCAAAACAGAAAACAAATAATGAGCATTGCAAGCCCCTGCTGGACCACTCTTTTTTTTTTTTTTTTTTTTTAAATCTGGGAACAATCACCAACATGTAAGCACAATACACAGAATTCATTGCTCTTCATGTTGGCTGTCTTCTTATTTGAAAATAAAATACTTCTCTCTAAATATACCATCGCCCCTACAACAATCTGTGGCTTGTAAAAAGCAAGCAATGACTCTTGGAAATGTGCAGGACCTGGGCAGAAGAGGCTGTCCCTGAGATACTTTATTTAATGTGGGACTGCAAAGGGGCGTTTCACAGCCCTTGCAGCAGCACAACCCCCAGCTTGCAGATGGTGAGTGAAGGGAGCATCACTTTTGGCTGCGCAGGGCCCCCTGGAGCACGGGCTCAGAACTGGGACAGCCGAATAGCGCTGCACAGGGGATTCCGGCTCCGGCTGCCGGCCGTAATTCCTGCACATCAACATGGTTTCTTGAAGTATTCAGCTGGATTTTAGAAATTGCCTTGCTCATCCACACCACTCACTGCATTGAACCTGCATTTTAAGATTTATTCCTTGGTCTTGTTTTCATGCTAGCAAACAGATATTACCTGAATGATGTAATCTTCTCAATTAAATCTTACTGGTTTAGTACTTAGTGTTGGATTTCTTTTTCATTTTTGTAAACACCACCACCTTCTGATTTTAAAAGCTATTTTAAAAGAGCAGGAGAATGCTGCATATCACTTTTGACATGTATCTGGTGTTATCTGCAAGTGCCTGGTCCCCCAGCAACTTCCTCTGTTCCCATCTCACTTAGAAAAAGCTTTTGCATAGATGTGGTGAACTGGCAGTTACTGGTTTATGTGCCACTTTCTGAAGCTTGCAAGGAATGGGTGGTCTGCAATGCATTTGCCCTAAATTGTGGGCATCCCACTCTCAAATATTGTAGCTTGCACTCCCCTGTGTCCTGCAGTAGTTTAAATTACTGTATAAAAGGCAAATTTCAGGGTTCTTTTTCCATTTGGAGTTTTCCACCTCCAGAGTGTATGTTTTCAAATGTTTCTTTGCAACAGCAATGGTTGAATTTTATCACTGAGGCAACTTCTCATTTATTAAATGAAAGTTCTTTCCCATATAATCACTGTATTCAGCAACTAGGGATTAGTAAAAATACCAAATATCATGAGAATGTAATAAACCAAAAAAGAGACAACCATATTCACCATTTCTTCTACACTCCCACTATTGCTCTTGCTAGTGGATCTGGGCCAACAGTTTGGATAATGGAAAACATTTGCAAAGAGGTCTTCATGCTTGAAGAACACTTAACTTTTCATATAATGGAATTCAGCAATATTTTCCTGACAGTGTGGGGCACTGCTTCTCCAGTGAGGTTTGCTCCCAGTGCTTGCAAAACCTTACGTGACTGACAGAAGAGCTGCTGGCGTAGGCAACTATGGCAGTAGCCAGGTTAGTCCACTGCATTTTTGCACAACAGAAAGGAACAACTGTTCCAAAGGGGACTTTTTTTTCCTCCTTAGGGATGTAATTTCCAGTCCCCAAAGAATAAACAGAGGTATCAGCCATTTCAAAAAGAAAACATGTTTTTTTTTCCCTATATTCTTTGAGGAATACCTTCATAAAATTATCTTACCAGATGAACTTGGATATGCAAGAATAGTAAATAATGATGCATACCAGGCAAAAGGCGTATTTTTTTTCAAGGAAGACTCAGAGACACACCAGTCAAAATGTAAATTCCTCTGTGGAATAATTACTGGCTTAAGAGTGGGCAAATACCTTTGCTGTACTTACATATCTTATACTTGAATCAAAGTGCAGCCTGAGCTGTAAACTTCCTGTGTTTGGAGGCCTAATAAGAAAGCACAGTAGATGAACTGTAGGGACCAGGAAATGCTTTGATCCACACTTCAAGAGAAACCTAAAGCAAACGTGCACTGCAGAGACCGCTAATTCCTGTAAAGATCTTGTTGTTTCTCATTCCCTAACAATGTTAACTGTTATCAGGTGTCTAATATGATTAAGGTGAGTGACAAAGGGGTGAGAATTCAGGTCAGATAAGGAAAAAGAAGAGGTTACAGACTACTTAGGTAAATTGCACTTTTTCAAACAGTCTAGTTCAGGTTGAAATTTACCCTAAGGAAGCCAGAGAATTACCTGAAGCAATCTTGATGTTATTAACAGTGCAGTGGATCCTCCTGAGAGGAGGCTGACATTGAACAGCCTGTGAAAAGGCAAACACGGTGCTTCATTTTGGTGCCTTCGCTTTAGACAGAACTTTATTATCTGTCTTTCTGTCGTAAACTTTAAAATGTCACCAGTAATTCCTTTGAAAGCTTTCAAATTTAAATTCTCTTTCGGTTTGACAGCCTGAAAAAGATTATATCCCTTGCAGATCAGAGAAATTTTGGGTTTCTTGAAGCAATAATTGCAATGATGCTCACAATAATGGTAATAGAAAGAATAAATGTAACAGCTTCTACATGCACGCCCAAATGTAAATGTATACTGAATTTTAAAAACTTGGTATATTGCCAAGCAAACAGAGATCAAAATTGCAAGACTCTTGAAACAGAGTGTATAATTCTCACCTGAGTTCTTGACACTTATTTGTCCTTTATGTCATGTGGTCTATAACCGAATAAATGAAGAAAGCCTTTCTAATAGCTGCCTCTAAGGTACTAACCTGCTTTCAAATCATTTGTCATTGCTGCTAACCAGTAAAAACATATAGAGTATCCATCAATACACATCTCCTCTTTCCCTTTAGAATGCTCAGATGACAGGAATCCTTCAAAAATTATAAATAAAATAAATGCCTATTCCTGAAGTTAATGCATGAAAAAAATAAGCACACAGACTAAATCTGGGAATAAAATAAATTTTTCCCATTGAAAATGAGGAATTTTTTTTTTCTGAAAATGCTTTGATGACAAAAGCACTATACTAGATAGGGATATGCATTGATACTCAAGATATAGGAAGTTTTGGTGATATGGTCAACAAAGTGTTGTGATCAGGTTTATTATTCTTGTTCTTCTCTGCTACATTTGCCAGTCAAAACTAGACAGCTACTCTTTATTGAGTGTCAGCTTTCTGAAAAGAAGAAAGAATGCTTGTTGTTTGTAATGGTGATGTGGAAAGATCCTCGTCTCTAGGGATGGTTACAAATAGAATAAGCATCATTCTTCAGTCGCTGTAATGGTGGTTCAACACACATGAAATAAAAATTCCTTCAACCAGCCAACCAACTAAATAAGAAATAAAAGGCCTACAATGGTGGACGAAACTTGTGGTCTTCTAGCTGGATGCCCTGAAATGGTTCCAAGCGTAGTGAAGACATACATGGCTTATGTTACTTTGTTTTGCTGATAATAAACTGATGTCTTGTTCTGACAAGATACTGGAAACTGCTGTGGTGTCAGTCCAACAGGACAAATGTTCATGTATGTAAGAATAAAAATGTGGGTCATCTCAATTAAACTTTTTTTCTTATTGCAATTAAGTGAATTCTTAAATGCCATATCCTGCAAGACTGGGCTCTAGTTTTGTTAGATGAGAAAATAAGAGTCACTTGAGTATATGGTGTACCCTCTTGAGTCAATTAGCTGGTGGATTTATCAGAGCTTGCAACAGGCCACTCACCACTGCACCCTGGGCAGGGCTGGTGCAGCCAAATCACTGCCACTACATTTATGCTAAGTTGATGTATTTTTCCACAAAACATGTTCATTATCTAATCTAACAGATGACAAATGCAGATCTCTCAGGGAGAAGGTAAGGATCTTCCCTGATCTAACAGGTACCCAGTAATACTAGTTGGTGTGATGGCACGACAGCCATATCCCTTCATTGTTCTGTGTTTCTGCCTTAATCTGTACGGCACCTTCCTTTGGTCTAGTAAGGAAAACTAATTTTATCTTAATAACTTGCACCCAAAAAATTTAGTACTGTCTTGTACTGCCACTTTTGCTTATTTTTCTGCTATTTCTCCTGCTCTCTGATTATGGGATAGAGGTGACTAATGCCTGATAATACTCTGCAAAGCCAGGTCTGGAGTAACTTGTGAAATTCTTGGGATTTTGCCAACATTTGTAACTCGAATTCTGTGAATACCAGGTAATCTTACAAACACGCACAAAGAAGATAACTGTACAGAGAAAACAAAGTAAATGCAGAGAGGTTATTTTTTTTTCTCACAGATGTTGTCATGTTTCTTCTGTTACAGCATACACATAAGCCTAAATTAATTATAACAGCGCAGTACGTATTTTTTAAAAATTCAGCTTGTGCACTGGTAAAACATTTAGGTAAGAGCTTTCTTCCTTTTACATAAGTAATGCAGGAAGACGTTTCTAAGCAGAAAGAGCACATCCCAATCTCACCCCCAGGACAGAGCTGTCTTTCTGGCCTTTGCGCTCCTCTGCCACCCCAAGACTGGCACCAGCATGGCCAGTGAGTCAAAAGCAAGGATTGTGTCTTTAACTTTGATGAAAAATGAACTGAAGGACAAGAATCTGGATTTTCAGAGATGAAAGAGCTATCTATCAATCCGCTTCCTTAACTGACCCTTGACTGCCCATTGCTCAAAAGGTTTGAGACACTGGGTTAACTAATTAATAGATTAATAATCTATTAATTCTATCAATCAACAGTTTTGATATTTCAGTGAACCCAAATAAGCCACCAAAGAAACCCAAATAAAAAATCTGGCTTATACTGAGGCAAAGACAGTCCCATGGTACTCTGCAGTAATGTCTGGCATACACAAAAATCTGACATCATTTAAGAGATGCTGGCAGGTTTTCAAAACAAAACAAAATTTTGGACAACTTAAAGAACACATCACCTCCTGGCCAATGCATTATTACTTCAGTAATGAGAATCTCATGTAACATAAATTTTCTTAACACCATCACAATATTTATGATCAATGGACTTTGGAAAAATAAAGTGGTAGCTGAGTGGATCAGATTTTTCTCTCACTTTTCCAACAGCTGTAAAAGAAAGGAAGAAAATCTCCCAGTGGCTATTGTTCCAGCTTTCCAAAATCTTTTTAGCTTTCATTATTTCTCTTATAATGAATCAACAAAAATCTTTTTTTCCACTTTTGTCAGCTGTTTGGCTCCCTATCCTTCACATGGTTTTAGTCACTGGATGTAACTCATACCTCCTGCAGAGAGTCAATCTTTGATTCACAGCCTCATTTCCTTAAAAATTAGGCTTATTGCCCCCCACGATCTTGTCCTGTCCCAAGCAGGCCATCCAAAAGAAATCAACAAAGTGGTTGTCCCATCTGTGCTAACCACTTTTTGAACTCAACATATATCTAGATGATTCAATTATAATTTCTGTCACTGTTGTCCCAGATGCCAAGAAGAGACTTCATTTTACAAGAAAATGCCAAAACAATGGACTAAAATAGCCAAGTGGTGTAACTTTACTCTTTGGCTTTTCTTAGGGGAGGTGAAACAGTCAAGGGCAGATTCAGAATGAATGACTTGCTACAGCAGAATTCTCTGTGCTTTGCTCCGTCACCTCTGGCATAAGCTGGTCCTTAAATACATCCTAAGTGGATAATAATTATTGTATGCCTTATATAGATTTTAAATTATGAGATACTGACATATTGTCTTTTAATTTGCTAAAATGATGCTTCCTTTCATAAAAAAAAAGTCAATCGCACATAATGTTTAAAATGAAAAAGGGCTATGGTCAACCTATCTTTCTAAAGGATTTTTAAATACATTTTGGTGGTTATCAAAAAGTCCTAACTACTGCGTTCTCCTTGTTCCTCGAGAGAGCTAAAAAGGCTTATGATGTAAATAATTTTTTGGCTTGTACCCAAATAAACTCAATCCTAAGAACTGTATTATATGAATTAAAAACATGCTTGTGCTACAGAGTTGTAGTCTCTTACAGTGAGCAAATCTAAAATACATTTTAGACCCTGATATGATTTTATCAAGGCACCAGCATGACTAGATCTGTCAAACCATGCTTTCAGCTGGAGGAGGAAGCAGTGATGACCATTAACTGGCTGAACATTCACTGCTTTCACGGGCTAGAGCAGTCCCTGACACTCTGCAGCATGTATTTCCTTGTTACCTGCATAGCCCACTCTTTAGGCACATTATTCCTATTTTTTTACTCTCTAACTAACAGCATGAGGCATTTTTAAAGAACAAAACATGTATTTTGTATATCTCTGTTACTCAAAGGAAGAAGTTAATTGCTTGCAATTTCATCATATTTTATTTGAAAATGTACTTCCCAGCTGACTCATTTCTAGCGTATCAGTGATACTGATGTAATGCTCTTTAATGCAGATCTGTTTTCAATTCAGGACAGATGAAGATTTTTTTTTTGCAGCCATAGGGATAATCAAATTACTCTTAGCACACTGCATAAAACAGAGGAATTGATTCCTATGCAAGGCTAACTTAAAATTCTGTCAAAATGTCAGTAAGCATGTGGAAAAATTAAAGCTCATATAACTAACCAATATTAAAGAAAAAAGATGGGGTTTGCAGTGCATCCTCTTAAAAAATAAACAAATGTTACACACTGTCATTAGATACCAGACACATTGTACATTTTAAACATATTCTAACCAGATCCTGTGATTCTTATGTAGTGTAATTGAAAGGCAAGCCATTCCAGAGGCAACACTGGTCTTGCAACCCAAGTGCTATTTTCAAAATGGATTTAAATACTTTCAGTTTTGAAAATCAGGAATGGACCTCCAAAGGCTCTGGAATAATGCTCAGTTAGGTTTCTCTCTATCTTGAATAGCCAAAACTCCCAAATGGGACTCCAAAATCCCTATTTGTGAAAGTTGATACATTTAAAAATGCCCTTGCAGTAATGGATATAGAAATACTGTCATATTTCCAAAGGAACACCCTTGTGGGCTTTCTGCCTTTCTCCTCTATAGGAGAATCAGCCTCATGGTACAATATGTGCAAGAAAAAAAAGTTTTTGTGGAAAATTATCAGAATTTCTTAAATTTTGTATGATATTTTCTAATATTTTAATAGACAAATCATTAAGAACTTCTATACATTGGAAAAGGTTACATGAAAAGGAATATCAAATTGAAGATGGGTCCATGTCTCTTCCTCTAATATGTAAAACCCCTGAATTTTAAAACCAGCCATTTGACTTTCCATACTTAAAAACTAAACAATGAATATATTTATTATAGCAAGATTACATGATCTACTGAAAAAAATTATCCATTTTCTTTAAAATTACATGCAACGTGCCATCCATCTCTTTTTCTAAAAAAAAAAAACCCAAGCCCACGCCAAGCCCTGCAAATTCCCCAAGTTATAAGGAATTATGATCTCTTTACTTAAGAGTGGATTTTTTAAGGCCATTCCCGTGTGAGCACAGGCTCTAATCCCACAGCCTGAGTCATGTCTCCCGGGTGGAGCCCTGTTCTGGCCAGCACAGCCTTGCTTGCTCCCCAGGGCAGGCCACAGCAGGCTCCACACATGCACTCCGCATGGCTTTGACACATGCTCGCCTTTCTGAGGCTCCGAAGGGATGCAGCATTCCCAGAGAGGAGCTTGCACTTGTGTCCTGCTCCCTGATGCACATGATGAAGCTTGTTTACCTCCCTCTTGAGCTAATCTCCTCTAAGTTGCTGTTTGTGAAGCCCTTCATTAGCAAAACCAGGATTTCTCTGGATAAAAGAAGTATACATTAAAAAAAAAAAAATCTTCTTTTATTATTATTCGTTTGTACAAAATGGGTACAAACCCATGCCAGCATTTTTCCAATAGGGCTGGATCATGGCCTTGAGGAACCTTGTCCCTGAACACTCATGGCCTACATCACAAGAAACATGGACTTTGTGTAGTGCAAATTTTAATGGGGTCCAGCCACAAAACCCTCAGTGTTAATGCACTGAAACAAAAGACAGCCATACCAGGACAACGTCTGGAAGGGAAAGCAGTTCTGATAACCTCATTTCTACATGTTACCCTATATTTCACCTATCTGAAAACACCAACTACTTCCAGGTCTTGATGCCTCAGCATCCAGTTATCAACTCTGATGGGCTTTTGTCTGCACTGGAATTTGAAGCTGGGAGGACTGGACCATGAACTAAGTCCATACGGCAAACTTTGGAGTACAGCAAAGGCAGGAACATCTGCTGCCATCATGAGCAGCTTGTTGGCTGTGTTCAGCTACAGAGGAGTGCCAAGCAACTGATCTGCTTTCCCATCTCTCTGGTTTGGCTGGGAGACTCCATGTCAATTAATCTAAACCACCTAATACACTAAGCACTGTCTATTTCCTCTGGGAAGGACTGATCACAAAGGCATTATTTAGATTGATTTTTCCAGAAAGTGAAGATTTAAGGATCTGTCTTTGCATTCTGAGAAGCACATTCCTCAAATCACAGCGTTTTTGTCTCAGTCTTTTAACTTTAGATTTACTGCCCATTTTACTGCTGTTAGATTCTTTTTAACACAATTTGGAGGGATTTTTTCCCTGTAAATTGTAGTCATGGTAACATTAAGCCATAAATCCTACTTTCATTTGTGAAAATGGAGAATTTTTTTTATTATTTTCTGTTGATTTGTAGTTTATTTATCCTCTCTTAAGTGTTTGCTTTTTTAAGGCAAAAATAGGAACCACTTAATTAACTCATAACTTAAATATGCTGAACACTCATGCATTCCTCGAACCATCCTCAAATGATTTTTACTAAAAGCTTAAAGATACTGGATTTAAAATATGCATAATCTATAGTTTGGGTGACAGATTGCTACATCACTTAGGAGGATTGTTTTCCCTAATGATTTACTGCATGGACCTTTGGTAAAAGTGGAACCATTGTGTCTCAGTTTTCCTATCCCCTCCACAGTGATCATAATGTTTATCCCCCTACCTTGCTGAATCATTTGGAGGAATGCTAAACTAGCATACCCTTGTGCTGTGCTTTGGGTAACATACATGGAAAGGATGCCTGGCCCTGTTTTACCCACCTGTATACAAACCAAATTTTCTGGATGATGAAACTTTTTAAATGTGTGTTAAGCAGTTCTAGAATGACTATGACTTCTTCCATTTATAGCCTTAATTCCATAGAATAATTGAGCTAATTTCCCTCCGTCCTCTCATCTCCAATGCTTTTTAAAGAAAATTACATGTAAACCTCAGAGTGGAAAGTGGGCCAGCAGTGCACCCTTGCAGTGGTGGAGATTAGCTTTTTACCAGCTTGCATGAGCAAGGTAATACCCAGCAGGTCTAAGGAGAAGTTTTTTCTCTTTTCTGTAGAACCTGAAATCACGTCCAAACCACCATGGCCAGTTTGGCCACACATCACAAGAGAATCACACTCACCAAGTAGTGGAGGCTACTGCAGCAGAGGCTGGGCCCGAGCCAAATGCTGCCACGTCTGCTTACCCAGACAAAAAAAGGCAGAAGGGCAACCTAACCAGTCTTCACCTACCTAAAGCAGGAATGTAGAGAAGACAGAGCCAAACTTTACTCAGAGATGAATGACAATGGGACAAGAGCCAGCAGCCACAAATTGCAACAAGAGAAACTCTGATTAGACAGAAAGACAAAATTCTTCACAGCAAGAGTGGCTCAGCACTGAAAGGGGAGCCCAGAGAATGAGCAGAATTAGCACCCCTGAAGACAGTCAAAAGTGGACAGGGCTTGATCCATCTTTGAAATTAGCCCTGGTTCAAGTATGCAGCTTGGACTAATGGTTTCCATAAACCCCTTTAAATTTAAATTGTTATGTGATTATATAATATATGACTAATAAGAAGCATTAATAATGTTCCCATTATTTGTTCTGTCCTCTCTTTCTCCCACCTCTCCTTTCCCTAAGGGGGACATAGGCTCACTACGATGCACGTAATTGTGTAAGAATATTCTCAGAAGCACACACTAAGGTGCCAAGTATGAAACACTGGTGCTGGCAAAGAGCCAGGTGCCAAAATATAAACTTCTAGAGCTCAGCTGGATTTTTGACTTGTCAGATCTGTTTCATAATTGCTATTTATCCACATTCTTTTTTGCTGACATGTATTTGCTGTCTTTCAGTCCCCGCTGATTTAACGGGTCATTCTGTGTCTGTAAGGAATTGTATAATTAAATGTTGTGATTTAATCCCTTGAAACACATTAATGTTTTTCACCAGTAAAGTTAAGCACAGGAAAGATGACATTTTCAGGGTCTGTATTTATGTATTAGCTTTACATGTTTAAATGAATATAAAAATCTTTTTGGGCCTGTCCCCAGAGGCAAGTATATTTAAAATTAACATCATTCAGGAAGAGCTGAGTAGAAAAATTTACATTCCAAAATCAGAAGGACTAAGTTTTGGAAATTACTTAAATATACTCTCCAAAGTATGAAAACTTGGTATTAAGATGATACTCTTATTTTGAATAAGCATGTCTACCTACAGAAATTTAACCAGGAATATTTTTCTGAAATAATTATTCCTTCATTATTGCTGCATTATTACCCAGACATGTAGTACTACTCTAGGGTACATACATTCAAATCCAGTTAAAAACCTCCTGAAGTTCAAATACAAATAAGTTCACCACACTGCTATACTTTAGCACAATGTCTGATGTTAAAGGTTAGGTAATAACCTTCAGTTCCTCCCAGGGCTGATGGAGGATGCCTCCTCCAAAGGACTTCCAAGACTTTTCAGGCATTTCCAGCTCTCCCATTTCAGCCTAGGAACACAGACAACTTTTTTTGGCTTTTTTTTTTCTTTTCTTACAATTGCCAGATAAATGCAATTGCGCTATTAACAAAGCACGAGCAGACTCAGGGAAAAAAAAAAGTGAAAATCAGACTGGTAACAGTTGTATTTTTTTGAAGAAACCCCAGTTTGATATTTTGTATTCAAGGTCCAGCTCAGAGGTAGGAAAACTTTTATGGCTAAATTATTACCTCCTGAAAACAGAGGTCTGTAATAGAAATGCTGACAGACGCTCTAGTACAGCAGTGCTATTGGGCACTGCTATAGTCATCAGTTTTAATGAGAGCTGTTAATATCACCTCGATCAAAATGGTTGCCCTGGGCTGACATCTTGGGCTGTGCACAGGTGCTCTCAGCCAAAAATGTAATGAAGGTTATTACATTATCAATGAGGCACAGATGCACATCCTGTCTGAACTCAAGGTGGTGTCAGTGCCAGGCAGCGTCTCTTTCGGCAGGTCCCAGCTCTGTTTATATCAATATGCTGTTCCAGCTCAGTGAACCCAAGCACAGCCTTCTGCTTCTCTGTGGCACTGCTAGGGAAAGAAAGAGCAACTTTTATGAATGCAAGGATGATGAACCCTTGATGTCCAGGTGGGTCACAAAAATTAAAACCAAACAATAATATAGTCTTTGAACGTGGAGTTATGCATTCGGCTCTGGGCTGCTTCAGTATTTCAAATCAGTTCCTCCTTTTCCCCAAGCACAGTAACAAAATTGGCTTGAGGGAAAACCCTCACATCTTTGTTCCCTCTTCTTTTTTTCACCTGAAATCTGATGTACTATTTTTTGATTTGCATGTTTTCCAAACCATGCTTTACACTTCGCTCATCAGTGCTCATGCTCGCTCACTTCCCAAAACAGACCATGCAAGCAAGCCATGTGTCTATTTTGTTAAAGCACCTCTTGGTTTCATAGTAAATCTACACAAAATTTTAAGGCACCTCCTGAGTAATGGGATCTATAGTGGCAGATGTGGATACTATGATGGGTTACATTTCTACTGAGATAACACCTGGACATTCAGAAGCCAACTTGAAATGAGCCAGCCAATCTGCTGAGGCCATCCTTCTTTCTTTGCCCTCCTAGGACCCCAGCCTGAAGGATGCAGTAGCACAAGAGGAATGATGCAAATAAGAAATGGCATCTCATCAGGACAAAGAGCACATTTGTTTAGCAGAGACTGACTGCTCACAGATCTCCGCTGGCACAGGGATGTTACTGTGCTCCCAGAACCATACACTATAGCTGGAATCACACGCAGGAAAAGGAGCCGAGCAAGCATCACAAATTCTATTTATATGAAAGTCTGAGGGGGTGTGTGTTTGTATATGTGTGTGCAAATACATATGTGTACGTGTGTGCATGCATGCAGGAAAGAGAGAGCTGGACAAAGCAGCCACTACTGCTCAGCCATTCTAAATGTAATTCCTGGTAAATTATGCCTGGAAAATGATCAATGTTCTGCCTCCCAATAGCTTTCCTCTTCATCTTTGTCCACTTCAGTCTTCACCAACAAATGCAATCACGGTGCTGAAGTTGAACTATTTGTGGTTTCCCAGCAGTCCCTCTGTAACTCAAGGACAGACAAAGATGAACTCCCTCCACTGGACTACATCTGGGACCCCTAGCACTGATCCAATATGAATCATTGACTGAATGGGTTCCATGGCAAAATCCCTGGCACAGTATTGTGCAGGTGATACCAGTGATTCTCCAGCATTAACATCTGTGCACTAGAACCGTGCTGGAAGCTGAGCCATTACAACCAGAGAACAACATGAACCATGGATAGTGGAGGCAACCAAAGCAGAGCACAGGCTGCAGTGTGATAGCAAAAGGGAGAGATAGGTACATACATTTAGAGGTAGTGGTTAAGACATGACTGCATCCTTCAACCCTGGTCCTGGACACTGCAAGTACATACTAAACTCTGCTATTCCACCAAAACAATGTTTGGAAGTGATCTGACAAGTCAGCCTGAAAATGCAACAAGGCAAGAAATCAATGAGTTTGATGTTTTGAGCTTTGAAATACAATGTCTTTAGGTGATTATTTTCCTTCAAATGTCAGCCTTTTTTTTGGTAAATGATTAGATGACTGATAAGCAAAGCTATATATAGGTAAGCAATACTAAAACTGGGAGGATACAAGACAGGAGCTCCTGCTTGTCTTGTAGCCAAGCAGAAGGCACAGAGCACCACTTTTGAGTCAGGAGATGAGGGCTGCTTTATTTCTAACAAGAGTAAAGCTGCACTGCCTCTACTTAGTGCCTCTGCACTGTCTATTTAGTGGAATGTTTGAGTGGAAAAATGGTATATGAATGGACATGCTCTTTGCATTTCTTAGCAGCAAGTATAAGGTAATCTAGTTTCAATTTTTTCTGGCTACCCCAGCATGTTCATTTATTCTTGTCATTGTCCAAGTGGAAAGAAGTCAATTTTCTTAGTATGAACAGACCTCCCATCTGCCAGCATGCAGTCAATGTACACAGGACTACACGCCTTATGCCTGGTCTCTGTGAACATGCACACACAAACTCTGGCCTAAGTCTGAAAACAGTTCCCAACAAGATTTTAATGTTCTTGACCCATTTCTACATTTCATGCAAGATTTCATAGAAGACAGATAGCAAAACCCACTGCAAGTGACCTAATTATGTCCTGGAGGAAATTTATGTTGGGAGAAATTGCTACAAAAGAAATAAATGTTCAGCTGTCATGGTCTGAATAACTTTCAACCTGCAGCTGAAGGGTTGCTGGTGCTTCTCCACAGCTGCCACTTTTATTTGCTCTCTGCACTTCTGACTGCCACAAATCCTGTATAGTGTCCCAGAATGGGTGGAACAGCACAGTCTGGTTCATGAGAAAATTCATCAGAACATTCTAAAGTACCTTCTCCCTAATCATTACATACATGTGAAACAGGCAACCCCAAACTTTACCTATAGAAAATGCAGACCAGCACTTTAAAACAGCAGTAGCAGCAGTTAAAGCTTCCTCCCCACCCCAGTGTAATAGATTGCCTAGCAGGAAATTGCACTGTGATTTCCTTAAATGAAATATAATACCCTGATTAGCAAGCAATGCTTTGTTTAAAAATGGGGAGTTTCCAGCTCAGTTTTTTTCAATAACAATAATGAATACTGTAAGTTGATGACAGCATACAGTAATGCCAAGGAAAGCAAAACTCCTGAACACAGAATCATAGATTTATCCAGGTAGACAACAGTCACAGCCCTTCCCTCATCCATGATGTGTATCACTTTATCATGGAAGGAGACAGATTTGGTCAAGCAGGACCTGCCTTTCACACATGCAAGCTGGCTGAGTCTGATCCCCTGGTTGTCCTGTATGTGCCATTTGATGGCACTCAGGATGATCTGATCGATGACCTTCTTTGGCACCCAGGTCAGACTGACAGGCCTGTAGTTGTCCAAATTCTTCTTCCAACCTCTCTTGTAGACAGAATGACACGTACTGACCTCCTGTTTACCAGGACCTCCCTGGTTAGCCATGATTGCTGATAAATGACTGAAGTGGCCTTGATGTTGTGCAAGGAAATATTTGCTTTGGGGAGGGGCAGGAGGTAGACTGACTTTCCTAAAACTTTTACTTTTTTTCTTTCCTTCCACCTCTCATGTTCATGTCCTTCCTCTAATAGTTTAGAAATAAAGGATACAATCTGTATTCCAGACATTTCGCATGAATAGTTTTCTCTTCCCGCAGACTAGCCACTACTGTCCTTGAACAAAAGGAATTGCTCCAGCTCCCAGCTGGAGGAAGCATTAGGTTTATAAATACATTTTAACATTTTAAACTGAACCATACTACAGACTCTCTTTAGCACCAAGAAAAAGAGGTAGTACATTTATCTGCATGTTGATAAAAGGGACCACACTCAAGAATTTAGATCTGTACTGTCATACAGTAGACAGGTGACTGTGAGTATCCCACCAGCACAGGAATCTCTTTGCTGTACCAACTTCTCTGCTTCTAAAATTACATGTTGGCATCCCAGGCGTGTCCCTGCGGAACTTTACTCTACATAGGGCTGGACAGGAATGGAAACAAAGTGTGGCTGCCCTCACACCTTGCTCAGGAATGGGGGCTGCTCTTACCTCTCCAGAAGGAATAGGCAAGTGGGCATCAGCAGCACCATCCCACTTGGGGATGACAACAGCCAAGGAAGAGGGGAAGAAATGCACAATCCACTAATTTTTTTAGTAGCGTGAATGCCACAATAATATGAAACTGATTGTTTCAATGCTGTCTATCAGCTGAGTCAGGATGGTGCCACTTTATTGATGCATGTCTGTCAAACAGCTGTCAGACTCTTTCTTCCACTTGGGTAGTCCACAATGGTTCATTAGGGGGTGATTTCTCATGGATGCCCTAGACCTGACAGCTGGCAGAAAACAAACCTTGCTGTCAATCCTGAAAGAAAGAACCGTGACTTTAAGCTATATAGAGTAAAACTGGTAATTTTTGTGTTACTGTAAAAATCTTTGGAATAAACAGCTCTATGGAGCTGTATTTACAGTGGCTGAGAAACAGCTTTTTTTATACTGTGGTCCAGGAAGACATCAAGAGCAATACTAGCCATGATATTTGGATGAATAAAGAACTCCTGTTATTACTTAAGCATAAGGAGGAAGTACACAGGATATAGAAGCAGGGTCAGGCCGCTTGGAATGAATATAGAAAGGCTGTCACTGTAAGTAAAAAAGAAACAAGGAAGGTCAAACCCCATCTGGAATGCACAAAAAAAAAAAAAGCAGTACCTACTTGTAACTAATCACAGAACCAGAGAATAGGTAAGGTTGGAAGAGACAATAGTGGGGCCATCTGGTCTAATGTCCCTGCTCGAGCATTTTGCACATACAGCCTACCTACTTCAGGTACTAACATTTTGCCTTAAATTTTCCTACCAACTTCCAATCTTTCAATTACATTTTCCCTTTCCTCCTATGCCTCTTGTATCTGAAAAACCTATAAAATTCCCAAACTACCAACCCTTTCAACAGAGCTATGAAATGTGAGGCCTTTTACAAATCTATGTAAGGTTGTTTTAAATAAGCTGGCAACTGTTTCAGATGCTGAGAGCTTATGCAGTTAATTCCATGAAAAAAATCATTGTTTAAGTATGAATAAGCTATCCAAGAAAGTCTATAATTCTTTGTCATTTTTGATGGGTTGTGGCCAAAACAAATACACCTCTCCTCACAAAACTTTCCTAGTTCTGTGGACAGTACCACCTCTCTTTCCATTACTCCAGCCCACATTTGGGGGTTGTGTTTGATTTCTTCCCCCTTTACATCCAAAGCATCTCCAAGTGTTGACACCAATCTCTTCAGCATCTTCAAAATTCATTTGAAACCTTTTCATTTCCATCCTTAGAGTGCAATCCTTAACTTCATCCCTAACACATATTCCCATTTTCATTACTGCAGCCTCCACTCTTCCTGTGTGCACAAAAAGCACACAAATCAAAGTGCTGCCAACTAAACGTGTTTCTTGCCTGAAAATTCAATCACCTCTTTTCTTTCCTTCTCCCACCCCTCAATTTTTTGCTTCACCGTTATCTTTCCTTCAGAATCAAAACACACCAGCCTCCTTCAAACTCAGTATAATTCTGGGTCCTCTTAATTTATCTTATTTATATATACATTATATAAACTTCAATTTACCTTAACTTCTTGCTTCCCTCCACACCTTCCTTTTTCCTCCCAGATCTCCTACCTACCAGATTTTTGGAGTGTCCTTGTCTTTCGCCCTATATCATCTCTTCTGTCCAAATTTCCCCAAAAGCTCTGCTTTACCTGAACTTGGCAGATCCATTTCTGACACACTGCTTAAAAAGCACACCGATTGTTCAGCTGCCTTCGCAGTTTTCCAAGCTGTCATCCTCATGTTCTCAAGCAATGCCAGGCATACAGCTGGTACTCAAGCAAACGCTTAACAGCAGTGACCTGGGCACAACACTGAAAACTGATTAAATAATATGCTAGGGGTTGCAGCAAACACAGCCATCCTCAAAATACTATCAAACGTATGAAGCAAGCAAGTTGAAGAAATGCATAGAAGGAAAAATACTTCATATGCATTTAGCTACAGAAGTTTTCTATCTTTAAATCTTTTATCTTTAAGAAAAATTGCTGTTTGTTTTTCTGAAGAATATCAATGTCATCTCCACCTCCTCTAGTAAAATTACAGAGTATACCAAAGCAATTAAGTTCCCTTCCATATCTTAACCACCCTTCTTCAGGTACCCATTCCCTTTCACACCCTGGCAAATTTTATGCTAAAGCCATTGCCTCTAGGAAGCTGCTCTGGGTTTCCAGCTTCACAAGTGTTAACACAAGCTGACCCTCTTATGAGAATGGGGCCATATGTCTATGACTCAGAGTATCTACCCAAAATTTTACTTGCAATTAACATTAACCTGCTGCAAGTCCAACTGAGAATTTGCCTATTTACAACAATACAAGTATGAACGTATCCATGTGTAGATGTTCAGGCTTTAGCCTCTCTGCCAGACTCTTGTCAGGCTCCTACTTCTGTCTGTGAGCAACCCCTCAGAGTCAGTCCCATATCAGATCAACATTTGTCTCTACCTTCCAATGGCATTGGAGTAAAACTTCAGCCATTGTAGGACAGAAAGGCATACAATTTTTTCTACATTTCTTATTTTTAAAATATTTTTAAGATATCAAAGGGCCAAAAAATTGTATATTTGCTAAATTATCTATCAATCCCCTATCTATTAGTAGGTATTTCAAAAAACCCATCAAAATTCCAATTTTGGAAGATCAAGCTTAGAATACTTAGAGACCTTGAAAATTTGAACACACATGCCAATATCACATCACGGCAATTCTTTTCTCAATATGGTTTTTCATATCATGTTAAGCTATATGATTTAATATCAAAGAGCTGTCCACTTTCAGGACCATTGAGAACCTGCAGAACGTACCACCTTTTATTGAAATAAACATAATATTTTATGTTAGTCTTTCAGCCTCTGACTGTAGCAAGAGATGAGTTAAAAACTGTGTTGTCAAAAAGGAGAAAATGCATCAATCCTCCAAGATTTAATACCTCAGGAGCTTTTGCATATTTCCTCTTTTAAGCATGAGGCAGCTGTTTCTCCTGGGAAGGTTTCTGGAAGACATCTGAGATGAATGCAAAAGGCTGGAATGTAGAATGGATGAAGGAATGCCAGCACAGGACTTCCACTCTCAGGCAATATCCCCAGATCTCCCTTTAACTGCTTTCAGAGTCCTGCCAGCTGCTCAACTTCAGACTTTTTGCACTCCCACCCACCCCAGCAAATTGCAAAAACAGCTAATCCTGCTGTCAAGGGGCAGAGCTCTCCAGTGTGCACCTTCCTCCAGAGGCTGAGGAGTAAACAGAGAGGGTGGAAGGAGGCCAGCCTTGGCAAGGGTCCCACTCTGACACATCCTCACATGGTCACCACTATAACTACCCAGGGTTTCTATCAGGAACTGCACAGAGGAGTTTTTTTAATGAACTCAAGATAGTTGATTCAGAAGGTTCAGGCACAGAAGTTATATGCAGGGACAACAAAACAGAGCTGTGCTGGTAAAAAGCCATTGCATGTACTCTTGAGGGTATTCGATTTGGGAATCTTTTAAAACATATCTAGAATGACTTAGAAAAGTTAAAGACACAACTACTGAACTGGGATTAAAATGCAGTTTTGTACTATAGTAACATGGACTTGTAGGTTATTTAATTTCGGGGAGAGAAAAAAAAAACCTATGAAAATATATGAACACTTGTCTGGAAAATACAGTATTTAAAATGACAGGAACAATTGCTTCTAAAATTATGTCCTGAAAGGTGACTCAAACATTTGCTGCCCAGTTCCACGGCAAGGAGCTTGCTGAGCTCTGCAGCAGCTTCTGCGGGAAGGCAGCAGCTCTTCCTCTGATCCACCACTAGAGGGAATGGCATGGAGGGACAGAAGGAAAAGGAATCTCTCCTAGCTTTCTATGATCTCGTTGCTTGTTTATTTTTAAGCATCACACTCCTAACAATAGGAGTCATTTATGTGGCACACTCATTGTCCAGGGTGATCCAAAGAACAGGTCTCCTCCCTTATCCCCTTTCCACATCAAGGAGAAAAAGCTTTCATCAGAGGGATTGATGTCAACGGCTGCCAGACACATACCCTAGAACTAAATGTTTAGGTCTGGTTTGGGTTGGCAAAACTCTGTCACTATAACCAGTTTCACTCTTTTCCTCTCTGCAAAGCAAAAGCTTCTTCCATCTGAACTGGTGGATTGTGCCAGCAGAGGGTTAGGGGTAAGATCCAAAGAGCCCACTGGAGGCATGAAGATGGGAATGTGTGTACAAAAATGACTTAATAGGAAATTGCCTCATTGTCTCATACAACACATATAAGAAATTCCTCCTGCAGCTTTAATGATGGAGTGGGAAGCTAAACCCCATAGGAATTCCTCCCTCTATTTACCAGAAAGGCAAGATATGGGCTCCAGTGATGAAGTGTTCCATTAATATTAAAGCTAGAGGAAATAAAGTGACTTAATTGTAAACTAACGACCTCATCCTAATAACCAAATTCTAAACAGAAAAGGCAAGAAAAAACCCTACTTTTAGCCATGCTGCCAACTCATAAATTAAGCAAATGACATTGGCATATAATTACACTAATTAGTACTGATGCCAAGCAAAAACTATTTATGGATATGCATTCACCCCATTTCTAACCCCAGAGCCTAAATCTGAGCTAGAAGCTCAATCAGCACACTTTGAAAACTCAGTGTTATTGTTTATGCCATTGTGGATCTAATTTAATCAATACCATATTCTCATTAAATGCAAGGTCTGTTAAAGATGTTTTTTTCCACAGGCCCTACAAATGAACTCTATTTGATTCATCTCATTACATTACTGCTCTAGGCTTAACTATGCATCATTAACAGAAACAATACACAAGTTAAGTAAAAAGCTCTATAGATCACCTTAAAATGACACAGTCACCCATGATTATGGTCATAAGTAATGGGAATGATAAAAGCTGATGTCCGCAGTGATTGTCAGATGGTCATTGGCTCTTTCACAACAAAAAAGGATACCTCAGTGCCTGGTGCCCTTCATTGTGCCAAAAGGGAAGATAATGGAAATGGGTTCTATTACCCCTTTAGTATAGATGCTGCATATTGGATTTTTTTCATTTCCTGCTGCCACCAGAAAACTCTGAGGATGCCATTTCTTTCTCTGAATTTACAGATTTCCATGTTTCAGTCACAAAGAAAGGACTGTATCACTACAGTGGAGTGGGATTTAAGTGATCAACACATGGTAGCTCTACAGTAATATCTGGAAGAGATCAGCAAGCTCTGTATCTTAAACTACTAGAAGTAAGCATAGACTAATTTCTTCTCTTACGTCTTCCTAATTAATACCATGATGCATATTATACACATGAAGAGTGCCTTATTTAGCTTTGTGGGCTGCCTCTCTATCTCTCCTTGCTTTTAGAGATACTGTACATTTGCCACACTCACCACTGCTCTTTGTTTGTCTGTGTGCTGTTCAGTGGCAGAGAATCACACATGACACAAAGGCCTCACTGATTTACATCTGAAACAACCACTGTAGAAAATTTTTCATTCATTTTGTTATGGTGTTAAGAGACACTACTAACACTTGCACTGCCTTGCCAGCATCCATTCACTCAACTATACAGTTGCAAACCTTCAGCAAATTCATTGATCTCATCAGGTTTGGATTTTCTTATAGATTTAGGTTCTTATAGGTTTCTTTTGTTGTTTCAGCTCTTTATGCTCTTTTTCTTTTCCTAAAACTAGACAACCAAGTCTGCGATTTTCATCTAATTATTTACTGGAAACATATATATATGGATATAGAGGGAGCACATGTAGAAAACAGCAGAAGATGTTTCCTGGTCTAAATTCTTTTCTTGATATTTCTGCTGACCATTTCCATGTAGAGTTCTTCACTGATTATAATTGCTAGAAAATTGCATGTTTTTGCTTGTCCCTTTGGACAAATGGGCTGAAATTAGTGGTTGCAAAGATCTGCAGCTGACTCATTACAACATAAAGCAGCCGACTGTGGGACTTGGGGTTTTTTTGGATCTGTTATTTTAGGATGGAAATTGCTGAGTTGGCAGCCAGTCTGACCATATAAATCAACACAAACTGCATACTTTTAAAATGACATGGTGCATAATCAATTTAATATGTGAGGTTTGAGGAAAAATAGCTTTATTGGGGAAGTACTGATAATAAAAATTCAACCTATGGTTCCTCTCAGGTCACTAAGGGCAAAGTCATAAGCCAGTATTTATAACACCGGACAACTGAGTCTTTCTTAATCAGCCAGCCTTTCTTTGGATTGCTTCTGAATGAACAATAGCACCTGAAAGATTTATCAGTGACAGAAAAAGGCCACTAGTATATAACAGAGTTATTGCTATTATCATCCCTTGAGGAGACAATAATATGAGAATGCAAACCAGCACAGATGCTGTGACTCTTGAAGATCTTTCTTCCACTTTGCAATAGAAAGTCTTGAACACCTCCAAAGCATCATCCCCTAAGTCTTCTGGTTCCAAGGCTGCTTTTTGATTAATGCTTTAAGAGAAGCAGAAAGCCTGGAGGGATCATACATAATTCCACTCTCACTGTTGTGCAGTGGCAGGCACTGCAGCTTTTCTTCCTGAAGTAATCCCAAGAAGAGCATGGAGTCATGATGTCATGTCACCCTATGGAATAGCAATTGTCAAGTCAAGTCTTGGGACAAGTTCATGACATTTTATGTGTGGAGAAAAGCTCAAGCCTCACATTCACACTGGATACTCTGGGGCAGAAGTGACATAAACCTTCTTGGGAGGGTTCCTTCTGGAGGGTCTGGTAGGGAATGGTTGGAACCAAAGCACTGAAAGACAGTGCACAATCTTAGAGTCAGATTTGGACTCTAAGACACTATCTGAATATAGGAATTTTCAGATGGAAAGGTATAAAAATAAGAGAACCAGGCTGGGGGCCTGTAGCATGTGCAGAACCACAGCCCTTTCACTGTGAATAACTGCAGTGGCTCACAATTAGTAGGGCTCATCAAGCTCTCACTGTCTGTCTTGCCATCAGGTCCTGTATTCAAATCTGGTTAATGGAATTGCTTATCCTCATGCTGCAAGTAGAAGATCAAGAATCTGCTCATGTGTAAATGGAGCATATGTTTTCTATTCAATTATTTCATAGGTCTTCACAAACATGGCTGGAAAACTAAAACCAAAATTTTTCAAGGCTTTTTCAAATATTTTTTCAAGTATTATTTTTCAACTATGATTAAAATTGGCAAGGTTCACTAAAATTTGCCAAAGGAAAAGAGCAGAGAATTAACACAAAGTAAATTTTTTTGTCAGTGATTTTTTTTTTTTTTTTGAAAACTGATTAATTTAAAACCACAAGGGATTTTAAAGCACAGCTTTTTCCATTAATTCAGCGTTATGGAAAAGCATAGGGCCACATATAAGACAATACAAAACTGGCTTCTCATCTTGAAGAGACCAAGGTGGCATCCATTGTTATGTCCCTTGGGTTTTGACATCAGAGGTGTCAAAACTGAACAGATTAGATACAACCTATTTCTTGGATTTAAATGTTGAAATGGAGAAACAAGGCAAAAATCCTACAGTCATCAACATATTTCTTTGAAATGCTCCAGAGATTTAGGGGAGAGGAAGAGGGAAGAAAAATCAAGGGAACAGAAAAAGTGTGTCTGAATTACAAAGGACAACATGAAATTGACAGGTTTTGAATTTCAAAATAGCTTCTGGAGTAGTTTATTTATTTCTAACCCTGATTTAACAGCACCAAATAAATATTTAAATACATAGAAATGGGTTTTTTGAAAATTCTTTTGGAAAAGCAAAGATACTAGGAAAAACAAAGGAAAAGGAATTCAACAACCCATATTGTTTGAATAACTTCTTTTAAACTACCATATTCTGTAAGAAAACCAAAATGGAAAATCCTCACTTTTAAGCAAATGAAAGTCCTCCTGAGGACAGATATTTGCTTTAATTCTCCAGAGAGCCTAAAAATGCATAAAGTATATTTTAATGGGGAAAAAAGGTTTATTTCTAAAATATAATTCCCAATTTGCCTTCATTTTTAGTGTAGGTAATGGACATAAAACAAATGAAATGTTTAGAAAATGGCTTCTAAAAATAAAGTGCTTGTGCACCATTTTCTTTTTTTTTTGCATTAAAAACATTTTTCTCTCTTAACCAGAGGCAAAATTCTTTTAATATAAGAGGCTTCCTTCATAATCTAAACAAAAAGGAAGATTTAAGAGCAGATCTGTCAAATGCTGTGGGAATATAGCTCTGACTAAATAATGAAAATGTAGAGCTTTTAGCCTTTAGAACTGTTTGATGACACACCCCCTGACTAGGATGTGATTATTGACAACCACTGATATCCAGGAAATCAACTCTGTCACCACACACAAATTTTAAGTCTGTACCAAAGCTATTAACTTCTCTTTTTTTTTTCTTTTTTTTCCCAGCACTCAATAGTATTGCCTTCAAAAACCATATTATCTTTTCATAGCAGTTGCTTTGAGACTTCTGTTTCTACTAAGAATGCGTACCATGAAAAACAATGAATTGGTAAAATGAATAAACTTTAGGAATCCAGTGCAGGCATATCTTGTTCTTGGAACTGGTTTGATCTCAGTTATTTTAAATCAAAACTTCAAAAAGACAAAATAAGCAGTACCTGTTGATCAACATTTGCTGACTCTGTATGGTGCAGTGGAAATTACTACACGTTTGTCACAAACCTGACACTCCAGTTCAAGGAGTGTAATTAAACCTGTTATTTAAATTACACTTGCTCAGTGCATCAGCTCAGTTTCTGCCCACTCTACAGGACCAGACATGCATGTGTATAAGCATGAAGGCAGCTGGCTCTTGCTCACCTAGGTGGAGACCATTTTTCTCTAAGTTCAAAGAAGAAACTCAGGCAAATCATACTTGCTGTACCTGCTTTTAGATGAGACTTCCTCCCCTCTAAACTACTGCACTGACAATAGATGCAGAATTCTCATTTGGTACAAACGTAACTCAAATATTCACGTATTTCTTTCAAACCTTTCAATTGAATTCTCAGGATTGTTGGATTCAGTAGGACAAGTTTTACAGTAACTGAGTATATGTATACATCCAAACCCTGATGTTCAGCCACTGGCATCTGTTACAGAGGGAAGAACAGCAATCATCACATTGTACAAATATTTCTAGTGGAGTTTCTTGATCTTCATACCTTTACAACTTCAATTACTTTTACTGCTACACTCACATCATCTGTACTTGTTCTTGGAGGGTGAATTTTCTATAGTTCAAACATTTTGGAGAACTATGAAAACCTAAATACTGTTTTCATAATTATTAACATTTTTTAAAAGGAGATTTTTATCCCCAAACACTTGATAGGAGAAGAAAGTTATTTGGTACAAAAATATTTTTTACAGAGGAATAAGATGAAGCTTTCAGTTTTCTGGTGAAAATATAGTTTGTCTTGTCTAAGTCTCAGATTTCAAACATGCTTAGTGGTGCAAGGTGCAAGACAGCCACATGGCAGAATATTTAGGAAAGCTGCACTGGTGAAAGCATGCTCGAGTGATGTGGCTCAGAAGGTGCTCAGGGGAAGCAGTGTCTGACACAAGCTCAGCACGGTGTGTCTGGATATCTCTTTTCAAGGCTTTCCCCACCCACACTAAGGACCGTGAATTTTACTTGGAAATCCTTTTACTTGAAAAAAGAATTTCAAAAATCAGGTATGTATGCATGCCATTCAAAATATGTGTTTGGCTGAGATGAGAATGTCTGGACCAGTGATTTCAAGAGAAAGAGGTGGGGGGAGAAGGGAAAGAAAAAGTTTTGAGAGTTATAGAATCAAGGAATCTTTAAGGATGGAAATCTTTAAGATAACTGAGTCCAACTATCAGCCTCGAACCGTGTCCATCATTAAACCATGTCCACATTATTTGTGCATTTCCAGGGATGGTGGCTCAACCACTTTCCTGGGCAGTCTGTTCCAATGATTTACAACCCTTCCCATTAATATTTTTTTCCTAATACTCAATCTGAATCCCCCCTAATGTACCTTGAGGCCATTACCTCTTGTCCTGCCACTTGTGACCTGGGAAGAAGAGACCAATCCCCACCTGCCTACACCTCCCCTTCAGGTAGTTGTAGAGAGTGATAAAATCCTCCCTGAATCTCCTTTTCTCCAGGCTAAACAACCCCAGCTCCCTCAGCTGCTCCTGTAAGATCTGAGCACCAGCCCCTTCACCAGCTTTCTTGCCCTTCCTCTTTCGTCTCTAAGACCCTTGGCTGTCAGAGGAAGGCATTTACAGACTTGAGTCTATAAATTGAGAGAATAAAAACATCCCCATACACTGAAATGTGTAACCCAACTGGTTATGTACCCCAATTTCTTAAGCCTTGAAGTAAATGGTAGGAGGCAACTCCTCTTATTTTTCAACTGTTGGTATAAATATGGATGAAGAAAAAAGTGAGGTGGAGGGGGAGGTAAGGGATGGGAAATGAAAAGCAAAGTTATTCTTCCATGCACTAAGGTGCAGATACATTCTCTGTATGCCATGAATTACAGAGTCATGACGAGCATCTCACTGTCAGAAAGGGGAGTTATAGCATTATGGGGGAAAAAAAAATCTTAAAAAAACTGATCACAACTGATGTGTGTGAAAAATCACCAGGGTTAACTAATTTCATCTTCCCAAAGAACTGGTTTCTTTCTTGTGCTTTTTTCTTAGGTGAAGCAAAACAGCTCCAAATCATTGCACTGATTTAAAAAGAAAGAGGATGTTGTGTGGGTTTTTTTTAAAGTAATATTAACTAATAAGTTCTGATATATGTTGCCATACGTAAGGCAGCACCTGAGGCAGTCTTTTTGCTCTCAAAAGAAGAAAAGGAACCACATCTAAAAATTTACAAATTAAACAACAACAACAAAGTGATTAAGAAATTCAAAAGCACTAGCATGGGGAAAGAAAGCAAACAAACAAAAAAGATTTTTAGCTATGCTTTGAAATTAGATGGTGAACAGATGCTTTAGAAAGATAAAGAAGGGTTTCTTTCAGGCAGCACAAGTTTTAGGCAGCCTTTGGTAGGACCAAAAGGCCTCTGATGCTAGATGAGAGAGGTGAGATCAGACAAAAGCTGTGTGAAAGCAAGGTGACTTTGCAAATGAGGGTCTTGCAGGAGAAAAAGAAACCTTTTGAGAGAGGTGCCACACATCTGTCCTGTTCATGCAGCACCAACTGCATCCTGCTACCTTCCTAGCAAAGGACTGGATGGACTTTCTCTGGCTCAGCTGTCCTGTGTTTCTACCAACTCCACCCTTACAGCTCCTTGTGCTCCACAGTTCCATAGGAACCATATCAGAAAGGATTTTTTTTTTTTGTCATTTGTACCTGAAAAAGCCTTTTCAATAAGCCAAAGTGATCCAGTATGCACTCTGGAGCAGACGCAAGGATCATCACACATCAGCTTCCAGAGCATATATGCAGGGCTTCCCTTCTCCTGAATGGTGCCTGCTCAGGCTAAAAACACCTGCTTGAAATTTTTGTACATTGCATCCAAGAGCTGAATACCTTTTCTGCACATTTGAAAGGTAAATGAAACTGCCAGAAAGCCTGTCAAGATTAAAACCAGAGAAATCCTCTTGAAGTGATGAGAATTCTGTCTCTTACTTTTCATCATCCTACTACGCTGCACATAATGAACTTTCCTGCTAAAAGATAACCAAAGAAATTCTAGGAAGAAGCAACTTGAGCCTATTCAGTCATTTGCAGTAGGTGGATTTTACAATTAGTTCAGAGCAAAACCTGCCCTTTATTAGCATAGTAATCTTTCTGAACAGTATTCATCTTTTTCCCATCATTTTATAGTGTGTTATTCCTTTATCAGTCATTCAATTATAACACAGTGGCTTACTGGAATTTCATTCAGGCACTAACACAAGGTTTCTTTGCTCTTCCTTTCCCCTTGGATAGGAAATTTTGGAACATTTTGGGCCATATGCTATGAAAATCAGTGCCATTGCTCAAGCCACATTATACTGTGGTCTAGCCTGTGTAATGGTTTTCATCTTGTATTCTGAGCCCATGGGACCCAGACTCCTTAACCATAGTCCAGGGGAAGACACTACCAAGGGGCTTTTATCTGCATTCTGCATGAATTTAAAGGGACTATTTCCAAGAGTAAAGTTCAGTCAACTGCAGATATTTTCAATAAACACATCCTATGTTTATAAAATATTTCAATTTACCAAGAACACTGCTTATTGCATAAATTTTTATTTTCCATAGCAATAATTTTTTAAGGACTAACAATTTTAAATGAGAAAACTGGGAAGACAAGGTACAAAATGAAAGGGAAAGGGGCAGAAAACACAAGGAGATGATGTGATTAATTTTTTATTTAATTACTTTTAGTTCGTGAATTTATTATGCATCTTAGGAGTTAGGCTCTTCCTCCTACTTGGAGAATGAAAAATGTGTTGCAATACTATAATTTCTCACTGCATTAAAGGATTACTTCTCTATCATGAGTAGAGAAGTAATCCTTTAAAGAAAAAAAAAAAAGAAAAAAACCCTTTCCTAAATTCAGAAAGCTCTCAGGATTTGTCTGTGTTGCAGCAACCCATTGACACAAACCTTGCCTTGTTCTGACATACTGGTTGAGAAGATCATCCCTTCTTCTGATTCCTCCTCCTTTACTGAATACTCCTCTCCCAGCAGTTTTCAGAGGCAGCCCTACTGCCAGCCTCTCTTTCCATTTCCCAAGGGAACCTTGAATCTTTGCTTCATTGGTTTTTAGTTTGGCAAACGTTTTAGGTAAGCATTCCATCACACTTTTTGAATAAAGATGCCGACCACGCCTAAGGGTGGCCAGATGTGACATGTTAAATGTGGCTGAGGAGTTCTAAAGGGCTGGGCAAGATTTAACACAAGCTGTGACTTCACTCTTTAAGTGCAAGGAGAGACCAGTGCACATGGTGAGAGAGTGGATCTGTCACCCTTGGCTTTGACTTTTTAACAAACAGAGCAATTTGGAGGGAAATACTAAATGAAGTCCAAAAGTAAGGTATGTCTAAGAAGACAGGGATCCTGTTTTGATTTAAAATAAGGACAGTTTGGCACCCTGTTCTCTGCCTGAGTTTCCACCGCAGCACATCACTGTGGGGGGAGGGCCTTAGAAGGAATTTCACCTCTGTGTCTCTGAAAATAATACATAGAGACCTGGAAATAGGTACAAAGGCAGTGATTTTTTTGTTTGTTTGTTTTTTTCTTTGTGTGGGAACACTAAAAAAGTACCCCAGAGCTCCTGAAAAAATTTACCTGAGGGATGGGGTACATCCACCAAAGATGGCAAAAAAATTCAGCGTCTCTGAGGGATCACAGCTCTGCTTTGTACAGGGATTGCTGTTAAACAGTTAAAAAAAGCACTCATGAGTTGTAGTGTGTCTCCTCACAGAGAAATGCCTGCTACAGCTAGGAGAAATTACCTGACTTATCCCAGCACTTTCTTGCATGTCAATGTCTAACTTTTTAATCACAACCACCCTGCATAATATGGAAATGAAGAACATCATCATTTCCAGTAATTACCAGAAACATACACATTTTCCAACAGGGTGACATTATGTCATGAATACCCTTGTCAAGAAGAAAAAAAAGACAAAACATATCACACTTGTTTGAGAAGGCAAAGTGATAGATTTGTCATGAGGGTAATCATCTATATAAAAAAAAAATCCACTATTATCAACTTCCTGAATTTCTGAAAAGGGATTCATTTTCTGCCTGAGCTAATAATGAACATTTTTCTTCTATTCATCATCTTCAGCTTTTTTTTCTCTTGAGATTCATTTATCACTAGCTACTGAACCTGAGAAATAAAAAATAGACAACATCCCTTTTTGAAGTAATGGCTTAGAAGACTATTAAAATCAAGAGGCAAAAGATGGATTTTGAAGACATACATTTGAAATTCTTGTAACAGCTGCAGGTTTTTAACACAGGATCTGCACCACTGGTTTAGTATAGGTATTGGAGAAAGTAAGTTTATCCAGTGATAGCACAAAGAGAGGAACATTGGGTTGTTTTTTTTTCCAGATAAAATTCACTGTAAAAGGAAGGAAATTGAAGAAATAATAAGATCAATGGCATTATAAAGTGCAATTCGTGCTGCAGGAATTAATCTGGGATGATTGTTCAAGTGCATTTAAAATCTAAATTGGCCTGCATTAAAGCAGATCATGCAGATGCTTCAAGTCTTCCTAACCCATCTGCTCATGCACAGCTCTCAGCCTGTCAGATCCTCACTTGGGCCATTGACTATTTTGTGCTACTGAGAAATGGCCCAAAAGTCTTCTCCTATGGTACAGTCAGGCCTGAGGCTCCCTGAGGATCCCAGAGTCTCAGCCCTGCTGAGCTTTCCCTGCTGCTGGCATTCCTGCTCTCTGGAGGAGCTAAGATGGGACATTTCTGAAGAAAAAAGGAGGAAGACACAGCATTTGCACATCAATTCTTCTCATGTAAGATTCTGCTGTCACATTGTCTTACTATCCCCACCTTGTATTTTCCAACAAACTGAGACCTCATATCATCAGCCTGGGAAGCACAGGAAAGAAGATCCCTTACACATATGAGATGGAAGGAGCAGGACTTTCTTTGCTTTAGAGTAGATGCAGAAAGAAGACCACCTCAAATGCCCTTTTACCTCATCCCTCTACCTCAAGGTTTTCTGGCACGGCAGGAAAAACCATACAAACAATCACTGTTGGAGGTGCTTGCCTGATGCTGCTGGGTGTGCTTGCACAAGGTTATTGCATAAGTGTATTCAGATCTCTCATTGGGCCCTGGCAGAGTCTCTGGGCAAATCAACGAGTCTAACTTCCAGGAGCAGGTTTCTGAGAGGTGTGCTTCTGCAACACTAGGATTCACATCAAGGTACAGGCTTCTGACATTAACTGGTTCCATACTTTCCATGGTGTCTCACTGGGATGCTGTCCAAATACAGCTTCTTGCTCTAACTTGCTATGCTAAGCAAGTGTATGGGATTTGAGAGATTACTCTCTGAGATTCTAGCTTGCTGGTCAGAAGCCAAGATGCAGACAATACCTATGAAGTCCCAAAGCTAAGCAGTTTTAGTATGCAAGGCTGACTGTGTGCAGGAGAGGCAAATTTCACAGGCTTATACAGCTAGTAGTGAAGCACAAACCCTCTGCAATTTATTTCTGCAGTGTTTCCAAAGTGAAGGGGCAGCAGGAAGGAATGAGTGTAAATTCAGTCTCCACTCATTCCCTGCTAGGAAGCAGAGACAGCTTTCAACAGGAAATTCTCCTTTCAGTGTTGTATTAACCAAGAGCAGGACTGGAGAGGCTTTAATATCTGGTATTGAAGGTATCAAATCATGTCAGAGGTCAGCAAAAACAATTTATCCTCCAGGTGATTTCTAGACAGAGTGCTCTAACACAGTTGCCAAGAAACTTAGCTATCCCGAGGTAGCACCTTAGAAATAAATACTCACAGCTGTTTCTAGAATTTTGCATAGGGAGTATTGAAATGGATTCTCTACTTAACACAGCAGACAAGCTAGCCAGAACAAAGCATGAAATCAAATTCCATCAATCCCTTAAATTTGTTTATGCAACCCATTGTTATTGCTCATAGAACAGCTTTGGCAAGCAAAGGCCCAAAACTACAAAACATAGCTGTAGTTTATAAATAGAAATTCTTCCCATCTGCCATTTTTGTTGTCAGTTGTTTTATATTGATTTCTCTCCATGCAGTTCCAAGTTTAATCTGGGCACAGCTGCATTGAACCAAGGAAGCTGAAGTAATTTTTCTCTTCTAGTGAAGCAGAAATGGGGGAGAAAATGGCACCTACCACTTTTTTTTTGTTTTGGTAGGAATAAGTTAGAACTTCTTTGCTGTAACACTGATGTAAATTAAGCTTGCACTTATGACTTGTGATACAAATATTTCTGCTAATTTCATTTTATCTGGGATAAGCAAGATGAAATTCACACCAAAGAGCATGTTCTCAAGTAACTTCTTTCTTCACATGGGAATGAGCTGACTCAGCACATGAATTAAGGAGTCACAAATACATGGTGCCATATTACAGTGCTTAGATTAATAAAGATTTTGCCTTAACTATAAACAGCATTGCTTGGGCAATAAAGGGATTTGATCTGTATCCACCTGGACTTCTACTTTACTTATATGCTGAAATGGCTTACGGGATTGTGCCCTACAGTCATTATCAGTGGTCACAAGGTTGTATTCATTCCTGTGGGGTCTCTTCTTCAAAACCTTTCTGGTCACTGCACAGCCATGGCAGAGAAATTGTAAGCAGGCAGTGTCCTCATGGCAGCAGAGCATCTATAGCACCTCAGGAGAGGGGCAGAGGCTGTTGACCTTGGTAAGTGGAGTCTGAGCTAGAGACTTGCTCATACCAAGCATAAGGAAGAAAACTATTAAAGTTAAAAACCTGTCTCTGTAAGATGACCACAAGGGCATCTAAATTAAAGGGCTGCTGAAGCAGTGAGGTTTGGGGCTGCCAGCCTAACTACCAGTAAAGCTCAGAAAGTTCCTTCTAGTTCTTTTGTTTCTATGGTAGCTGTAGCCTTGACATGAAAAAATCCCAGTGGCACAGGACTACTGCAGATATATTAAGAAACCTGAAATGCAAATGTTATGTATCATTATATGCTGTGAGGGAATTAACCTGGTTTAATTTTAAGACTTTTCAATCAGAAGGGTTCAGAGTAACAGAAAATGTTGCTAGAAGGTGTGCTTACTTCTATTCATTGCAACGCACTCTGCAGCCGGACAAAATCCACTGGGTTTTATTTACCAGCAAACCTTCACAGCAGATAAAGCAATCACTGCAAGAAACCTGCAATTCTTCTTTGCTAATGAGCATTGCTAGATTATTGTGTGACAGAAAGGATATGTCCAGGGAATACCCTGCTGAACATTTCATCCTCCCTGGAATATGCTTTTGTGAGATAAGTCATAATAAATATAAAGTGCCAATTGTCTATTGGGAAAGGGCAGGCACATGAACAACTTGGTGTAAATATGGGAGAACCTGCTGACAGGCGTGGACGTGGTTTAAATGCCATTTTCAATGACAGCACTATAGGTAAAGGCCAGGCAGGTAGATCACTTGTGTAATAGCTGGAAAGTGTCCTCCTGCTGTGGACAGGAAGGACTGACAAGAGAAAGTATTTTCTTACAATGCCTGATACAAAAATTCAGGAATTACCAAAATGGCCAGCAGAAAAATGCAGGAAAGAAAAAGAGGTTCAAACAGGCAATTGATAGGAATTCAAAATGATTCACACTATCTGAGGAATGCAAATACATCTTTGTAATATGGAGTTCCAAGCTTTAAGCATGCATCAATGAAGGGCACGAAGTGACACATATTTTAAAGTTCTAGAGACTACCTGGTTTATTCTTCCAACTAGAAACTTCTAATTTATTGATTAGGAGAGTCAACTATTTAGAAAGTCAATTGGTTTTTTTTTTGAAAGGTTTTAAGAGCATGATTCATGTTTTCATTTTGCTGTGCACCTGACCGGAATGTCCTTCCCTTCTCTCATCTGGACAGTCATTATTGAACATAGCTTCCCTATCTGCTCCCAAACTCCTAAACAAAGCTGTCAAAGCTCTCCCCATCAGCTATGAATATAAGAAAAAAGCTCCAATGGTTTCTAAGAGGAGAAAGATAGACAGGATGTTGAGTGGTAAATGAGGATATTTGGAATACATCTGTGGACACATACTTTGTCATTCCCTACTCAGCACATCTCCAGCTCAGAGGAATGGATTCTCTTACACAGCAGCAGCTGTTACTGTTTGGATTGTAAATAGTCATAAGCCATATGGTGTGGCAGGAGAAAAAAACTTCACACTTTCTCACATGGACAAATATTATTATTGCAAAGCATAAACACATCTATATATCTATATCTATATATCTTTTCTCTGGGGAAGAATACAGTCTTCAACCTGATGCTAAAAAAATTATTGGCTTCCAGATGAGCAGATTACCTGTTAACAGTTGGTTTAGATTTTTAGAATTTGGATGTCTCAATAGAAAATAAATGTAGGTGTGCAGTAGATACAGCACTTTCAGATTGATAGATGGGGTGAAACAAAATATAAACTGAGGTAGTGAAATGGGAGAGATGATTAGGAAGGGAAAAAAGTCTGTATGCAATTACTATGGAAGAATATATTGCTATCTACTAATTAACTACCCAAACCCATCATGATTGTGGCTTATCATGCAAATGGATCTGCAGTTTCTTCATGCATGTGAATTTGAACTTTCCACCTGGTCAGTGGTGCATGAAGTCTTTCAGATGTTGGTGGATTATCTCCAGACAAGAACAGGCCTCTCAAAAAGGATGGGACTTCCGCTTGGTAAGGGAAACTGATACAATCGATGTGCCCAGAACTTGGAATAAGGAGAAGATGAAGTCCACTCCCTTGCTGTGCCCCAGCTAAGGGTTGCTTTCATTTTAAACCACAATTTCTTCTGTGTTCATGTTCAAAACCTACTAGTGCTTTTATTTATGTTATTTCTAAAGAACTGCTTAGCTTATCTTTTTGCTTCAAGCACTTTAATTAAAGGAAAGTGTGATCACATTGTGTGGTGAAGCTGGCAACACACCGAGTTAACATACAGTTCTGCAGAGCCAAGTTTCTGAACTACACCCCAGAGGTCTTAGCAGAGGGACACTGCACTTGTCAAGAGCAAACATTGGCACATTCTATTTGTATGGTTAGACAGACCCCATCACAGAACCCATGACCTGGCAATTAACACTCCTTCTGTTCCGTGCCCATCTCAACCTGTATCAAATCCTATATTGACAGCAACCGGCAAAACAGAGCGGTTCTGAATTTACATGACGAAAATCCCCATCAGCAAGAGATTTTGTTTGTGACTACTGCACCCCAAATGAAATGAGACAATGATAAGGATGGCAGGGCACTTCTGAGTCCACAGGAGTGACTCCTGACCTCAGGACACCAGCAGCCATGAAGGAAGTCAAGAGACCTTCCACATTAATCATCCCTTGATGAGAATCACAGTCCAGACCCAACCCATGGATATAAATAGAGGAAGAAATTCAGCATCTAATATGAAACAAAGAAAAAAACCCCAATCTTCCACAGGATTTGGTGCCCTTGCATCAAACAGCCATTTTGCTCTAATGATGTTCCTGCCATTACCAGTTTTCAATGAAAATTACTTTATGGTTAAATGCTTTTCTCCCACTGTTACTATTTCTACCCTGACATCATAAGCCACATTCTGTTACTATGTATTTTGTTACTAAAATTCAAAAGTGGAAGTAAAATGCCTGTGGATCAGGAGAACGGGTCCACTCTTTCCTCTGAAGCATCCAGCATGCCTCAAAGTGTTTTCTCTTTATCTTTGACAGGGAATGTGGTTCAGACCAATGATCCAGCAAGGACTAGATATCCTGACTCACTCTCGCCAAGCTGGCTGGATAACTCCACAGTCAAGACACATGGGGAACCAGTTCACCAGGTTCCAGTACTGAGATAGTCCGCAGAGTAACTTGAGATTCCCCTCCGGATCTCAGCTCAGCACAGCGGTGTTACTGCAAACCTCTCTACCAGTGTGAACACCAGCATATCTTCTTCATGACAATTAGCTGGAACGTAAAGCATTTGCTGTTCTCTTTTGAAATCACAACCAATATTTCCGGGCACCTTTCTTTTAAAATACTTCTTTAAAATCACAATGTTCGCACAAACACAGCCCCATTTTTGATTTCAAGAAAAGGGAAATCCCACATACAGCAGATTTCATTGCATCTTTTTCATGTAGTGTTTCTAAAGTTCAGTCTTGAGTGCACAACTCTGCTCTTGGCAGAGAGAGCTCATCTGAGAAGAGTACAATCAGATGATGATGGAAGTGCTACAGTTCTGGGAAAATGGTTGTAAAAACCCCCAGTCACTGCAAAAAAAGAACAAACAGAAAATTTCTCCCAGTTTTAATTTTTACAGAGATATTTAATCCACTTAGCAAATAAATCATGCAGGAGACACTTCCAAAGTGGTCACTGGACTTGAAGGTGATATAACTAAGTTGCAAAGGTAACTTCCATGCATGGGAACCTGTTCAATATATATATTTCAGACAACCACAGAGGTTGTCTTTACCCATAAAACTCTTGGTTTACAACCCGATGACATTATTGCGGCCCAAAGGTTCAACAGGACAATAATTTCCACTTGCAAACCTGCTGTCGTGAGCTAATGACATTAACACAAATCACATACACAAGACAAAAAAATTAAGAACTTCATAGCTTGAAGATGTTAGCTAAATTATATGGAAAAAGATTTCCCTAACTCCCGAATATTTCCTTAACTAATACAATCCCTAATTGTTTGTGTAATCCTGTATTTTCAGCAGTGGGACAGCCAAATGGTTTCTTTAGTCACCTTTTTTAAAACAAGGAACTACAAATAAGCCCTCACAAATTTGAACAAGTTTTATATTAATCATGCTCTCCCAACTACAGTGCTGCCCATGGAGAAAAGACCTAGAGACAGCTGAAACAGTGCCTTCAGATTAAATACACCAGCAGAGCAAGAAAAAAACACTGACATTTTAAGAATATGGAAATGGAAAGATTTTGTGGGAATAGCATACCACATGAACAAAGTACAACTCACTTTGTAAGCAAGTGTAGTAAAAAGGGCTGTACTGTGGCTGCCTTAAACTGATCTAAGGCTGCCTGTGGCAATGCCTGAGACAATAAGCCAGACACACTGATTATAAGCTTTACCAGATAGATCAGGCTCCCTTTCTCCCTCAGAAAAGAAAGTGTTCTTTAAGTTACTTCAGCAAGCCTCCAGTTGATTTTTCCTTTTCATCAGGCTAATATGAATGTCCTGATTACCATCAGCAACAAGAGAAGGCACAATAAAGTTTACTTGTCCTAACCTGCAGCTATGCATATAAGTACCTCCCTTTACATATTATTCTGTCTGGCCTTTCTGCTCTTATGGGCAAAACCAGGACTTAAAAAATCCACAGTGTCTCTTTGAATAAAATCAATAATTCAATGACTGAAATAGTAGTTGCAATTTGATGGCAAAAAAAAAAAAAAAAGAAAAAAAAAGAAAAAAAAAGAAAAAAAGAAAACAAGAAAACAGCTACTTACAGAATGTGCAGAATACTGTTCTCATAAAGAGAACAGTCATAATTAGCCACCTTTAAAAAATTTTTCCCCCATCAGAAATAAAATTATGTTTTGATTTTATTTTTCTTTTTTTTTTAAAGTAAAATACCCACCTCTTTAAAAATCAAGATAGCAATACCATAAATTATTCTGAAAATCTGGGTTACACTTATCTTAAAAGTAGCTGCTTAGACAAAATACATCTGTTTAATGAGCTGACATGTTTCCCTTTCAGATTCTTCCGAAAGCCATATGAACTAACTGTGAATCAGATTTGTATCTTGATACTAAAAAAGAAATCACATTCCACTTTACAACAGAACACAACAGCAAACGTGCCTGTAAGTGACTATAATGGCTACATTATGTTTTCTGCTTAATAAAAGACATATAACTCTGCAGAGAGAATAGCAAAATCACTTCCATCTTACTTTTCAGAAACTGCAGAATAAAACTCAGAACAATAAAGATCCCTTTTCCCCATTCACATGGTTTACTCACCATCACTTTATTCCAAAACTCAGTTTCACTTGAAAAATGATCCATAACAATGAAATGATTTCTTCCTTGTCAAAAGTATCACTCCAATCATTTAAATTACAGAAAGCAGAAAAGGAAACATAGTGCTGCACAGAGCACTCTAAACACGCTCTGTTGTTTTTGCTGATGCAATGAGGCTTCTAAGCAAACGAGCAAGTTTGCAAGCAAGCTGGGTAGTGGCATTTTCCTCATGATTCAAAAGTGAAGTATGCCTCAGCTAACTGAATGCTCACACAACGTATAATAAAGGAACTCAGGGATTCATACACGTCTCTAACACAATCATTTGTAAAACTTCTACTTGTATTACCAAGTCTAGGTCTGCCACACCTCAAAAACGACGAGCCAGATAGAAACTTCTACTGGGTGCTATGTGCGGCCAAGAGAAAGACAGCTTCAAGGCAGAGGCTTGTATTTAAAAGTCTCTGAAGTTTAAGTCCCTAAGGTGTATGAAATTACATTCCGCGTATGGAATGTAACTGTGGATTCCTGCTTGCTGCATATATAAATATGATAAAGTTCATCATAAGCCACACATTAAAAACACAGAGTCTGCCACAATGCAATTCCAGATTAATGCACAAAACTACTGTGATAGGAATAAGTTACAAAAACGTATTTAAATAGGTTTATAATTGCAACTTTTAACAATTAACACCCTCCTCCCTCAAGTGCCAAGAAAAGCACAGAAGCATTTGCACGGTAATTTTCTAAGAAATGGGGATAACAAGATCCAGGGAAAATCTAAAAGCTGTCTTCCTTTCCACAGAGGTTCAGACCGGTCTGAGCCCTGAGAAGGCAGAGTTTAGACACAAACCTCTGCCTTAAGATGAAGAGGGGAGAAATCCATAACAACTTAATGACCGCCTGATAGGTAGGAGCCTCCAGTGCAAGATGTGTCATTTATTTCATCAATCTTTAAAGCTTATGTCAGCTGCCTTGACAGGTAAACCTTGTGAAGGTTCAAAATCTTTCAAGTACCAGACATCAGCAAATAAATGCTGATGCAGACCTTTACATGACCATCAACCCTCACCGGATTCATCGAATAACCTTTTTTCCTTTGCCAGCTTTTACTTTTTCTGACACACTGAGGTCTGAGGTAGTATTCCCTCTACACCACTTGACGTTTCCTAATGAGCTGGGAGAGCTGCACGTGCTGCAGCCCTTACTGCCTTGGAAACTGCATCAAGATGAATGTTCTCCACAGCTATAAGTTTTAAGATTTAAAAGCTCAATGTTTTCTTCCAAACTGCTATCTTTAACGTCTTCCTCTGATGCCCTTGCTGTGCTGGCAGGTTCTTTTCACAACTCAGAGAAACAGGCAGGCAAAACTAGGTAAGGACATGGATTAAAGCAGGGAGTGGCTCTTAGGGGAGCCCCAGCACCCTCTACTGGGGCTGGAGTGGTGGGAGGTAGCTGGGCCAGCCTGTGGCTGGGGTGACTCTTCAGCAGCTGGGGCATGAAACTCCTTCCTGCTGGTTTTAACTGGGTGAGAGAGCAGTAATGCTACTGGCCTGATTAACTGAAAACATGAGAAAAAATTTCTGCTTTCTTACAGCCTAGGAAATTCTACACAACACCTAATAATACACACACACACACACACACACACACACACACACACACACACACACACACACATATATATATATGTATATACAAAATAGCATAATATCCACGCTACTATAACCGAAACTAGTTACACACTCTCAGACAGCATTTATTTAGATCAGGGAGCCTCAATGAAAAGGAGAATAGAAATGCTGTGTTTACACCAAATAAAGTTTCCCATGCTAGTGAAACATCCATACTGGACTCTGACTGCACACTTTGGGATATATTTGGGCTGTTTAACACAATTATTACATTTACAATCCAGCTACCTGATTTCAGATATCCTGATCTGTGCCACCCCCAAACAATGTTGAATAAATTTAGATGCAGCTTTAATCAGCACTTTTTTCCCCAGTTAATAGTTTCTGTATTCTACTTATACAAACAAAATTAAACAAAACAGGATACTGATTATCCTGTATCTGTCCAGAAATATATAACTTCAAAGGATGTTATTCAGCAATAAATCTATTATAAGTGTTTTTCAAACTCTTTGATTTGCAAAAAATTAGCAAACTGTTTGTTATTGGTATGTACCTTTTACTTGCTTTATTCTCTGAATCCTGCAACTCAGCAAATTAATATAATTCTGGAATTTCGTGAAACACAGGCATCTTTGTCCTTTTCAAAGGATCCATAACCCTCTGGGCTTTCCAGTTATGAACAGAACAACTCCATTACCTTATCTGTTGCTTTGAACCATGTTCATTGAACCCAGTGGGTTGGAAATATGTCTCCACTGTAAGTACTAAGGAATTTTTGTAGATCCATTGCATTACCATGATAAGGTTACTTTATTTTACTTGGCCATTTTATTTCGAGAGGCATTTAAGACTGTGTTATGAAACTTAATTTACATTGAGAATCACTTCATAATAGATTAGTTATTTAAAAAATGAGGAAACAAAACAATTTCCACAGTTAGAAATGTTGTGGTGAAAAGCTGTGATGTAGATGCTAAGTGACTGAGCTCTTAGTTTTGAAGTTACATTTGGGGAGGAGTGTGGAGAAGGAGAGCAGAGGGGGAGTGATGGCAGCTTGTGCACTGCAGGATCGTGTGAGCTGGCACTCGGGATAGATACAGCAAGGTAAACCACAGAGGTGAAATGGTGCATGGGAGAAGCCATCTTTAAAAGTCTATTTTGTTGCTTCTTCTTCTTTTTTTTTTTTAATCTCTTAGTTTTCATGCAACACAGCATAAAATCTTTCATCAGGATCATAATAAACATCTATCAGATATCAGAGATCTTTCTCTGCTGCCTTAACAGAAGGGCAAATAATTCAGAGACCAGTTGAAGTTCAATTACATTTTTCTGCAGTAAGCCAGACAAAGGTGGGAAGTAAATCAAATTTATGTACCCTTCCTGAAGTTCTTTTATATTGATCCCCTCCAGAAAACGTGGTTTGAAAATTTTCACATGTTCATCATCTAGCTCTGAGGTTTGGTTCCTGTAGTAAGCACAAGTATATTCTGTTTTTTCATGCCCTATTTCTGAAGCAGAGCTTGCTCCTGCAGCTACATACTCCTTTCTGAGCTGTGGAAGTGGAGCACTTCACCCCAGCAAGGGGCCTTCTTTACCCACTGCTGTCACACTTCAGAATACCCTTATCCTGTGGGTGATTAAGACAGTCCACTGTACTTCTACAGTGTTGTTCTCGATACAACAAGCACACATTTCTCTATCCCAAAATTTAAATCACACTATTCTCCAGAACCATCACTCCAATCTGAAAAGCAGAGGAAGATTTCACATCTGATTTACTTTGGGAGGTCTATGTTTTGCAACATGAAATAAGGTCACAAATGGACTTTTATTGACTGAAGAAGCACTGCACCAGCACAGAAGCCCATCAGTCTGAAAGACACCAAATTAGGTGCTCCTTTAAGGCAAACAGCTGTCTTGCAGATAACTTGCAGAAGAGTTCTATGTCCCCTGCAGCTCTTTGAAGGAAAACTGATCACCAACAAAATTCCTTTTAACTGCCCCATAGATAATAACAAAACTGAGATTATCACTGTAGAAAGTATCCTGTCTCCACAGAACTGTGGCTCTCAACTTGCTCACTCAAAATGCACTATAATTATGACTTGAATACTGAATGCTGATATAAAAAAATTTAAACCCACCCATCCAGGGCACAGGGAAATCCTCTCGTGACAGGACAACATCAGGATAAAGAGCTGCGCCAGAGCACGGCCACGTGTGTGACCTGCCAGTGTCCTGCTTCCTAATTGCAACTGCCTGTTTTGTGACTGCTGATCACATCCCCTGAACGGGGCTTGAGGAAGTTATTCCAGGATGTACCATCAGTACTCTGATATCCTTTGTCTTAATGCTTTATGCCCAAATTAGTTCTGTCAGGTCAAAGCCTTACCAGGCAGGGTGCATGTTGCTATGGGACGTGGAGAGGAATGTGAGGCACATCATGGCCCTCACTTCACTCTGGTTTGAAAGAAATGCCACTTCACAGAAGATTACAGATTTGGAAATAATATGAAGCGGCTGAACTCTTCCAATGTACACTTTAGGGGAACTATAACACAAATACAGACTATTCCACAATAAGAAGTGAAAGCACAACTGCAAGATTTATAGCCTACAATATTAATTTAATAATCAAGTCCTTATAAAATAACATCTAACACCATATGACAGAGGGAGCTGACAGTACCTTCCCAATCAGTGCTAAATAATGCATCCATAACAATTGCCTCACTTGATTATGGTAATGTAGTTGATACTAGACACAATTCTAAGATTATTGAAGTCAATGAGTGTTCTTCATTAATGCCAATGGAATTTGAATAAGACTCATCAAACTAAAATATATGAGAGGAGCTAAACGTGTAGTATGGGCTTAAGAAGCAACAGTGGTTCTAACCTTGGATATTAAAAATTATGGTGTTCTCACTAGGTACCACTGTAGTGATTCTTAAAAATAATTATTTTGAATCTTTGTGACAAATGTAAATGGTTAAACACCTGGTATAGGTCCCTGCTGTTATCTGTGCACATGACATCCTCTGACATCCCAAAATACAACATGGTCAAAAAATATCAAGTTTTGATCATAATATTGCACAGTTCTACACTCTAAGTAAACTCTCTAATACTGGATTCAATTTTACAGTAGAGAATTATTACATGAAATGGCAACAGTTCTAACTAAAAAGTCTGAGGGGTGAGAGGAATTCTTTTTGGTATTTATTGCAGAAGAATATATGAGAATACAATGGAAAGGACTCTGGTTATTAGTAAAGACAAAATGGGATAAAAATGTCTCCAACATCTCTGATGGTGATTCCAAATGCAAACTACATAGTAAATCTGGACAGAGATGTGCTAAGGGAACCTTAAATTTCACTGGTTTTTCTTGCTTGTTATGCTACAGACACTTGCAAGAATCAGAAGAAAATTTGCTTAGGAAAAACTTTATAACCTCTTTACTCAATTTTCTTCAGTGCTTGTTTTCATTAATTTACACTATAAGAGCATGGAGTCTTCAGAGGGGTTGGGACACTAATGAGGATGGTGAAGTTCATGGCAGGTTTGGGAATTCAAAGCAGAGGTCAGCATGTTCACCCTGCAGGAATCCTACACAGGTCTTCAGCATTGACATGTACTAAAATTTGTCAAGTTCCCAGCTATTTCTGCCAAAATGGAAGAGCAGGGAAATGCTGTTTTTAGTTTTCTAGCGATTTATGGTTGGGGTTTTTTTTCAGTTTTCCCTTGCAGGAACAATGATACTTTTTGAAATCAGGATACTGACAGGAAGAGCTCCCATTGCTCTTTTCTTCTTTATAGATTCTGTAGCAGAAAACTCTGGTATGAAAAAGAATTTGGAGTAGCAGGTAACCTTCCCCTGCTGAAACGAAGCTGGGACCTCAAGGTCAGTTCCTGTGTGAGATGTTAGAAACACAGAATACTGCAAGCAGAGAAGCACAAAGTCATTTCCTTGGATCAGATCTATGGTCTTTGGGGCTGTGAGTCAAAGGTAGCAGATGACATTGCTCTCCATCTGCAGCCAGACTAAAGCAAGAATTGTATCTGTGGACATATGTCCCATGCACGGACCATGACACTTGGGCATCAATACAAACAAAGAAAGGGTTTGTCTTGAACAAAGGAGAGCACATGAAATACTTACTGTATTTAAAAAATGTGTTTTTAGCTGTTTTCCAAGGAAGTGGCTCAGTATTTCTTCCTTAGCAGAGCTCACCATCTTGGGTGGACTGACAACAGCAATTTTAAGCTTACCTAACGACCATAACAAACCAAACCAGAACAAAAAAACCTTCTTTTGAAGATACCTGATGTCTGCTAACTGCCTTATTTACATCTGACCTAAGTTTTGTGTACTTTGGTTGATGACAATATTGCAGTGCTGCAGACAATGTACACAGAGTGCTGCCATTTCAGAGGGGGAAGAGAAAATCATTATACAGTTCTGTTACTTCTGCAGGAGTGATGCTAGCAATCTCTGGGAAAAGAGGGTTTGTGCTTACATGGATTTCTTATGCAGCACATTACTCCATAATTTGTCCATGCTAGAAGACAGAACAAAAAACCACTGACACTCTGCTCAGTCAGGCCTACCCACACATGGACATTTTGTGCTTTTTGGAAAATATGTAGTAAAGGTAGATACTGATTTTTTTAAAAAAGCTATCAGTTAGTTTAAAAAAAAGACAGAAAAAAAGAGGCAAAAGTAATTTTATTCTGAACTTTCCAATGGCTCTATAAATTATGTTGTTCATGTTGCTGGTTTTCTGCACAATTTTCCATTATTAGGAGGCTGCTGCCAATTACTGGGTTTACAACCCTAAATCCTCAGTGGCAAAGTATATTTCAGTCAACAAATCTTGACTGGAAACAAAAAAGAAATTCATTTGGTCTTCTGTAAATTCCCATTAAACAGCAGTAAACAATGTTGTTCCTCTCTCTTGCTCAGACTTGCAAACACAGAATGTTAAACACCATTTTCTCATGCAGCATCACTTTCTCTCCATCACAAGGGCTGCCAGACAGTCCTTGTGTCCAACTTAACATTGGGCAGCACAACAAAAACGTTCAGAGTCCAAGCTAGGTTGCAGCAAAGACTGATTACTTGTCAAAAATAAGGCAGAATTATACAAAGTATATAAATAATCAGCAAGATATCTATCAAACTCCCTGACAGTACTATTTCAAAGTTAACTCAGGGTTTGATAGTTGATAGGGGAAAAAGGGTCCATGGCTAGATGTCAATATAGTTCCAATCTGGCTCTAAGGAAAAGCAATAGCTGTGCCCACACCCCTCCCCCATCATCTGGCTTTAAAAGAACAAGTTTTAGCAGTATTTTTTGTAGGACTCATTCCTGTTTATCTATATATAATATCCACAGATGCTTTGATAACTAAAAATGACACATACACCCCATGAATAATAATACTATCATTTAACTAATATAACTTTCATAGCTTTGTACTTTCTTGTACATATATAAGCAGAGCTTTATTTTTTAAGCTTCAGCTCATGGAATCACACTATTTATGAGAAGTTCAGTTTTCATGAAGAAAATCAGGTTGTTTTAAATACTCAGGATCACAGAGAAGGGACATAAACTCTAATACCTAAAAGGTATAAAATGTAATAAGGTAAATAATTTTTTTTTTAATATCTGACATTAGCAATGGAGAAATCAAAATCTCTTAGCACCAACTGAACCCGTTAGCATTTTGTTTATATCCACAATTGTCTATCATAAGCCACAGTAGTTGCCTCATCCAGATCTGTGCAGATTATCATAACAGCTCAAGATGTTCTCAGTCTTCCAGCATTCCATAGATTTCAGAAAGGTAGTGTGGCACAGCAGAAAGCACACAAGGAAACAATTTTCCTGTGCAACAAACAGCCCAGCGATCTTGCAGTGCTTAATACTAAAATACAGTGCATGTGCTCAAATGGTTGCAAATGGGCCACCTTACAGTAGGGATCCTTTTATACAAACCAACTGTAAATGACTAATAAATCTGTAGTTTCATATCTAGGCTTTGAAAAAGCCAATGGCATAACTTCATTTCAATTATTATAAGCCAGATAATTTGAAAGAACAGCTTGAATAGCTAAATTGTTTAAGCCAGATCACCATCCTGATTGGAGGCATTTAATTTTTTGAAAAAAAAACCCGAAACCAAATTGCAAGTAGAATTGTGATTATTATGTCTGGACAAGATATCAGCTCTTTATGTTGTGTTTGTTTTGTGATCTTGTACAATGAACATAAGCAAAACATGGTTTCCTTTCTTTTTCTGCCCGTTTAAGTTGTTCTACGATTTTCTTCTTTTCTCTTTCACTCTGTTGGAGTTTGGCAGGGAAAAAAACTATTTGGCATGGACTTTTTCCGGTGGGCTTAGAGTATTCTTTCAGCAAACGTCTACTTTATTTGCAAACACAACAGCAAATGGCAAAGCCAACCCCTCACCTGATAACGCGGGAGCTCCCGGAAGATGCCACGACAGGATGGGCAGCCCAGAGAGCACCCCCCACCACCGACGGAAAGCGGCACAGTGTCGGGGGAAGCCTGGGCAGGGTCTGGGCAGTCCGACTGGGCTTTGCTGCCTTTCGGAACCCGCCCGTTCCCGTTCCCGTTCCCGAGGCGGTGCCAAGGCCGCGGTGCGCTGCCCGGCGGTGGCCGCTAGGTGGCAGCGCGCGCTCGCGGAGCCGCCGCGGGCTCGGGCCCTGCCCCAAGGTGTGGGAGCGCAGGGAACGCACCCGCGCACCTCTCCGCGGAAAACCTGCCACGAAACCTAGCACAGGTCCGGAGACAATTATTTATACGCCTGCAGAAATACCGTGTGTGCTTGTTCTGCCCTTTTTTTCTTTTTTTCCCTTAATTTTTTCTTCTTTCCCAGCAAAGCAAGTTTTGAACAGAACGTCCCCACCGTCGCTGTTCAAGCCAACACGGAGACCAAGCAAGCGCACTCATGAAATCCTACGAAACTCCGACTACTCTGTGGGTTTTCCCCTAAATAGCTTCGATTGCAAAAGCAGCTCGAGTTTTATGCACATGTCAATTACAGAATCAATTAAGTTGGAAAAGACCTCTGAGATCGTCAAGTCAACATATGAGCGAACACCACCTTGACAGCTATCCATTATACTAAGTGCCACATCCAGTCTTTTCTTGAACACCTCCTGGGATGGTGACTCCACCACCTCCCTGGGCAGCCCATTTTAGTGTCTCATCACCCTGTGATGAAATTCTTCCCGATGTCCAATCGAAATGTCCCCTGGCACAGCTTTAGGCCATGCCTGCTCATCCTGTTACTGGCTGCCTGGGAGTAGAGACTGACCTCCACCAGGCTATACCCTCCTTTCAGGGAGTTCTGGAGAGTGATAAAATCACCCCTGAGCCTCCTCTTCTCCAGACTAGATGCCCCCAGCTCCCCTCAGCCTCTCCTCATGGGACTTGTGCTCCAGACCCTTCACCAGCTTCATTCCCCTTCTCTGGACAATAATGCTTGTCAGATTGGGGTCTGACTGTACCCCACTGGGCTGCCTCCTCACAAAAAGGAGCAAAGATCTGTCACTGGCCTGAAAGCACAGAGTGCTGCTTTGCATCTTGAAGGAAATAAGAGAAACTATTTCTGGAGAATAAAAGAAAAATAAAAGAGACACTTAACCACAGGCAGCTTTTAAGAGAAAACAGAAGATGGGTGTCCCTGCCCCCACGGACTACTCACTAATCTGTAGAGGAGAGAAATCTCCTCGAAGTCTGGATAAGGAGTAAGGCTGGACACACCGTTTTGCCCCTGCTAAGTATTTTCCATCCCCCCCATCCATTACTCTGTTCAAGGATCAGAGTGGAGAGCCAGCACAATCCATGTACTGTTGTGAAGCTATGGCTTGCTCTGTCCCATCACCAGATATCCAACACTGAAAAAGCGGCACGGCTGCCCGAGGAAACGCAGGTGATTACAGATAGAGCATTAGCCTATCCCTTCCTTTTTGTGTCAGGGATATTGTGTGCCTACAGTGACACCGGCAAGCAGTAATTCTGAAACACAGAAGGTACATTTGACATCAGCATGTGTCTATGTTCATGAGGATCTCTTTCTTTCTAGGGTGTACAAATTGCAGCAGAGCACTTCCAAGCCTTTTGTAGGCTAGGGAAATGACTGCCAGATTACACTGTAGACATAAAATGCCTTCTAACTTCCAATGTTGTGTTTGGATGCCTTTTTTGCAGTTCTTTATGACACAAATTTGAGGCCATATAAAGACATTTGATTACCCTCATTGTATATCCTTGTGCTAAACTCGCAATCTGAATCGTCCCATTTGAAATGAAGGAAAGACTGGATAGTAGGATTCAAACAGCTGCCTTTATCAGCTGTATAATAAAGTTCCCACATAAGATATGCCTTTTTTTTTTCTCCTCAGACAGAGATTGCTGTAAGATAAGCAAGAGGAAATTATGCAAGATGATAAACTCAATTATTCAGCAGGTCAGGAATACCCTTCAAAACCTCACTAACCAAAAAAGTAACTACAGGCCAGACAGGCAAAGAAAGGATGCTACACATGGATGAGAAAGAAATGAAGACCAACCTAGTGTGTCCCCCTTCCTCCCCCCCCCCCCACTTTTTCCTTCTCTTTTTCATTCTGTCTCTCTGAGTTTTTCTCCAGCCAAATCTCACTGCAAGACAAATGACCTGAGAAGTTTCATGAACCTTCTTCAAAATCAATTATTTCTCCAGGCTGTAATAACCAGAGGTCACAAGGGGCTCCAAGGGGCCTTATCTCTGTTAAGAAAGATACTTTTGAGTGCATTAGGGCAAACAGAAACATGGTTTGGGCAGTTAAGGCTCTGGACAACTGCTCAGCAGAAAAAGGGGAGGGGGGGACTAGTTCTGCATTTGCTCCAGAAAAACAGGCTGGCTGGGGAATGAACAACTTTTCAGTCTATTTCCTGTGAAATGCAATAAAGCTGAGATACTGACACAATCTCTCCTCTTGCACAACCTGTATAACTCACCATCTCTAACATAGTTACCACAACCTGCAACTCTCCACAGAGCTGTGGAAATGCTGCTCCTCACCCTTGCAGGACAGAAATCAAACTGCAGAGAGACTGTCTCATCCAAGACCAAACAGAAATTCTGCAGCAAAGCAAGGACTTGAAGCCAGATAGCCTGTACTTCCACCTACTCATCTCATGTCTTTCCTAACCTGTTCTTCAGTCAGGAATCATTCTGTGGCCAAGGGCAAGGTGGAGAAAAAGAAGAGTGGCAGCAAAGGATCAAACTTCAGAAGCCTTGCTGAATATTAACAGTTACATTCATCTTTTTCTCAAATTGAGCTGCAAAAGAAAGCTGTGATTGGGGGTTTTCAATGGCAGCTGGAGCTTCTATGCTTAGGGAAGTAATTTGACTTGTGATTTAAAATGTTTATTTTCAGGGCATTGATGGGAATGTGTGTCCTGCCTAAGGCCCTGTCACAACTCAGCAACTTTTTCCACCGTGAGCAGTGCTGTCCTGAGCATCTCAGATGGAAACCACCTGGCACACACCAGCTGGCAAATGGCCTTGCTGTACTCGTAGGGCAGCGTGCTGCTGGGGTTACTCTGCTGTAAACTCACTGCCTGGGTGCTCCTGAGACAAGAGTGACTGAGCAAGGAGTTTTACCTGTGTAACTAGAGCAGTTTAATTACACTGGCAAATTTTCCCTGCAGATAAGCACCAAGACAGCTCATTCTGACTCTTTTCCAGGAGAAAATCGCTTTGGATGTCTCTGCACTTTTGTGAAGTCTGAGTATTTACAGTGCCTCCACCCATAGCAGGAATAACCTGCAACCCTGGACTTCCAAAGTGCATATCACTTTGGATCACACCTGAGTTTCTCATGCTCCTACTTATGCAATAAGTATTGAAAAATATAAATACTAAAAAACCTAAAAAATATCCACCTCCAACATAACCCCACCAACACCACATAGCTAGAGAAATGAATGCAATTTTTCACTATTGTTGTTGTAAAAGGCTAATTTATTACCTATTAAAGCATTTCCATTCTCTTCAGAGAATTACAGGAAGCCAATAGAGAAACCAAGGAAACTGATAAAAAATCCCCAGTCCCCCAAAAACCAGTCCCACAGTACCACTGAGGAGGATGTATGCAGCTTCCTAACAGCACCCCCAACTTCTCTTCCAGCCTGGCAGTGGTCCAAAGCAGACTCAACTGCCACAGCACATGTCAAGCTGTGCCACGAGCTCCTAGCAGGTCTCAGGTGATCCCCTGACACTTCCACTTGTTCCTACTTCTTTAAAGGCAAGCAACCAAACACATACCCCCAGATCTTGTGCCTGAGCCTGTTCAGCATCCTCTGTCATGATATTAGAAGCAGACCAAGGAAGATTTGAAGAAACTTTATGCTGGATGTTGCACTGATGCTGGCAGTTATGACAGAGGATTTTACACCTCCTCCAGTCAGCAGCTTTCAAGCAGTGCTGGGCCTACCCAAAATCTTGAACTCTAAAAGGCACACCAAATGTATCAAAGATAAAATTGTATTTAATTTCATCAGACTACATCCAATTTAATCCTGCAAAAACATATGAAAAAAAAATCCATACTTGTACAGTTGCACATTGTTATTAACCAACTTGGAATATCTAGTAGAGACTGAGTAAAGGAAAGGTATCAAGCTTTAGATAAAATAACCCTTTTGACTGGAATTCAAAGTATGAACCCTTGGTCACCAATGTGTGCAACACACGGATTACTTCTTTCAAGGAACAGAGGTATTTGTGGGGGAGAAGAGTGCCGATTCCCATATGGCCTGGGAGTTTGAGCAAGTAAACTGCTTATTCTTTAGTGCCAGAGTTTGCTGGCACTATTCCTGGTTTGAGATGATAGCTTCTGTGCTAGGGAAACATAAGAGTATATTTGCTTTCTCTGGAAACTAGGTAGGGTTTGTCAACAATCCACTTTAAGGAAGCATTATGGGACCCTTTTCCCTGTTTTTTCATTTCTTTACAGGTGAAGAAAAAGCCTGCTACCATTCACCCCTAAAAGCACATTTAGAAAATAACAGAAATAAGCATGACTAGGGCTAGCCTGAAGGAAATGGCAACACTGACTGCATGCACTGTACACTGACAAAATTACAGGGGGCTTACATGCAATTACCAAAACCTGCAGAAATACTCAGACTTTGGGCCAAGCCATGATTCATACTACAGTAATTCTACTCATTCCATTGGATCATTTCAATTCCAGAATAAGTTTCTTTTTAGGTTTTTACAGTTCTCCCTATCATTATGACACTCATGTATCTTCCATATAATGGCAACAAATTCAGACAATAGTTTTCAAGTTTTCAACTGACATTTTCTTTTCAAAATAAAAACTATTTTGGCAAGAGTAAAAGGAGCTAAGATTTATGAATATAAGGCAATGCCAAGTAAATATCTTCTTTTGACAGAAAGTAGTTTTTCATGGTGAACAATGGTCAAACTAGATGTTCACCTAAATACTTGCCTTTCCATGACCAGATGTTCTTGACTTCCTCACAGAAGCTCATTGATGAATACAATCTTTAAGGTGATGTCATTATAGAAAAATGCAAAGTAATTACTGCTTTTGAACACCCTTCCTTGTGTTTCGGCTTTGAACTGGATGATTAAAAGATTCACCTTGTTAAAGCAAGGTAAACAGACAATGCACGTGCCTGCACTGGAGAAGGGAAGCAGAAGGGCTGCAACTATGTCTTCTCAGATGGCCCTTTGAATTGGGCAGGGAGTTGCCAAAAAGCAGTAAACAAACCTAAAACTAACAAGCTGTTGCTGCTGTCACTACACTCTTCACACAGAAATGGGCACCAGATCCTTGTTAGCAGGATTAGCAAGGGGTGACTAAAGCTGCTGGAAGGAGTCCAGCCTGAGCGCAGTCCAAGGGGCTGTCCCAGAAGGCAGCTGGACAGCCTGCCAGCTGGGAGCTGCACCACATTTTCACATGCAGCTACAAAGCCTATAAATTAGGATTGCTGAGCCTGGAGTTAGCATGTGCATGCTATCACAAATATTTATTAGAGAGGAAGGAGTGACATCTCCAAGAGAGCCTGAAGAGAAAAAACAAAATCAAGGCATTGAACTTTTGCGGAGAATCAAAAAGGAGCTTGTGCTTCTCACTGCTCAGCTGAATAGGGACTGAAGGACCAAAGTAAAATATTTGTTTAGCTCTTCTGTGTTTAGCCTTTCCATCTAGTCATTTTTATGTTTGATCCTTCTCACCCAAAGCCTGGCCTTGTGTGTATATTTTAGCATGCTAGAAGTGGGGAAGATTCCTGTCATTTGGGAATGCACCAATAAAGTCTGTGTGGGTCTGTTTTAGTAATTTGTGATACTTTTATGAGTAATCCACTGGCAGTTGACAACAATTTTTTTTTCTCTAGTTCTCCCAATATACACGTAGAGAAATTAAAAAAGGAATTATTTGAATTGACATACCTTTCCTTTCTTTCAGTTACCATTCACCCTCTTTAATCAGATGACAGACTTAGTTGCTTGAGCATGCACTTGTTAGTCTGATGAATTTATTTTAGATCAGAACAGCTTATAAATGTATAATCCTATTTATTTAAGGTGTTTCCATGAAAGTTGAAGCAGAATATCTTTCCCTTTTCAATAATGTTAGAAGTCTCTCCATTAGCTAAACATGGGGAACAAGACACTGGCTATTCTCTTTCCCCATCTAGGTTGGTTGGAATTTTACTATTAGTCTGCTTCAGTAACACTTTGTTACTGTCAGGTAACAATTTTATTCACAAGACAATTGTACTGCAGAGCCACAGCCCAACTGTCTAGTGGACTCTTCATTAGCTGATCTCAGTTAATGAGCAGTAGAAATTATCCAGGCATTTAATTACAAAGCACTTGAAAGGGAAGAATTATTTGCAGTTCTTTAATTTTCCTTTTTCATTGTTCTTCTGCCATTCTATGTCATACTTCAATGACTCTTCAATAATAGTATAAAGGTGTCTATTTTAATGAGGGTCTAGTGTTTTTAAATCACCGGTCCTGAGTATTGCTGTCACTATGCCCAGGTCTCGACTGTTCTAAAGTAATGCTTTGTTTTTCCAAATATATGTAACCACTCCTCCAGCAGCTGAACACTCCCATCAATTTAAGAACCCTTTTTTCTTTTTTAATCAGGGCTGCAGCCACTCTACAAATACAGTAAGAATTACAGTAACAGCTTCAGTTTCAGATTAGGTAATCAACAAAAAATTGCTTACCATATATACCACTCACTGAAAGAACATTTTTCTTGCTGCAGAGGAGCAGAGAGGCAATGGACAAGAAAGACTTAGAATATGAGAAATCAGCAGCTCCAGGCTGTGCCCACCTGAACCTGAATGCTATAGGGCTGTTCTCTTCCTTCTGCAGACATGCCAATTAATTTTTATAGCTCTGATAATCATCATATACCTTAATGACGGCATTCACACTTGTTGTAAACCTCCTCCTCTACACCCCATTTGCTTTTTTTTCCTCACAGGTACTAACTGGTTAGTAATTCACTGGCTATAATAACAGAATGTCCTGAGTTGGAAGAGACCCACAAGGCTCATCAAAGTCCAGCTCCTGGCCCTGCACAGGACAGCCCCAGGAATCACACCATGTGCCTGAGAACATTGTCCAGACACTTCTCGATCGAGAAGACAGACAGTAAGCAGCAACTTAGGGCTTGTGACTACAATCCCTTGCTAAAACAGCCCCCACTATTCCAACAGATATTCTCTAGATAGGCTGTAACTCTGCTCTCTCCATCAATGCTTGTAACCTTGTCTGTCCTATCAAAAACTGCCATTAGGTTAAGTTCCTTTCAGTTGTTAAGAGAATGAATACATCAACTTTGAAAACTCTGACCTAATTCACTGAAAAAAAAAGAAAAAGAAAAAGAAAAAATCCATTCTACTGAGATAAAACTAAGGACTCAGGAATAAATATACTGCATTTTTTCCCCTGATCACTGTAACTGCACAGTCTTCACCAATGCTCTGTGACAATTTTCCTTTCAAGAGATTTCTTCCTACTCACCCTTACAGTGTATTTTGTGTCCTCCAGCAGAAGTATTTCAAGGCACCTTCTCGCGTGTGAAACACATCTGTAGATCTGTAGTATGTAAAATAAAGTTGCTGCAGTGCAATGACCCAAGGTGCCCATGTTTGCAATAACCTCTGTGAGCACATGAAATGCCTGCAGCTCCAGGGCTGTCTGAGCCTGGCATGAGCTTGGCCACTCTGCTGACAGCACAATGCATCTCCTGCAAGATATCTCTCTGCTCCAGGCAGACAATCCTCAAATACAGAGTAACATAAGCAAGTAATGGTCTGGGTACACTTAATTAGTTGTAAGAAGGATATAAAACATGTATCTTTTCTTCATATCAGCTTAAATATTCTTCAGTCTGGGAATTAAATAAAACCAATTTACTATATCTGATATCTGAGATATCACTGATAACTGTGTTAAAAAAAAAAAAAAGAAAACCCTGACAAGAAACTTTAAGTCAAACCTTCTCAGTTGCATTGCTCTGAAAGTTCAAATAAAATTGAAATAAAAAAACTTTGGTTCATTTGGAGGTTTTGCAAAACCAAACCCTGATTGACAAGGTTTTACAAACCTGGAAGCTCCCTTGAGGTATCCTTTAAGTGCTCTGATTTATTACAGCTTTGTAGCTAATAATTACTTTCAGAGGGAAAAAGAAAGGTAGTTCCAGTTTGTAGATTGTTGCTTTGTGATGTAGAAGAGTAACAATAGCCAATATGCTTTACTTAGGTGTACTGTTAATTAAAAAATTACAATGCTATTTGTTTAGTCAGTTAAAGCTGGTCCTGTAAGGGATGGCTTTAACTCCAAACAAATCTCTCAGACCTGAGAGAGCTGCTGGACAAAGAGCAGCACTGCCTACCTCACTGGAGATGAATGCTTGTGGGTAGGGTGACAGCAACCCATAAAATGGATAACAGAAATTACAGGTGCTATAGGAATCTGTTGATTGATTTACTTCTAATAGTTCCTGAAAACCCCGTGCACATCAAAGACATATAAAAGCAGCATCCAGATTATTTTCTCAAATAAGGTCTTAAGCAACATGATTTTTTAATCAGGATCTATGCACTACACATATCAAAGACACAGGTGGGGAATGTGTAGTGTTGTTAGAGTGTGACCTTCCTTCTTCACATCAAAACAAATCACGTTCCTAAATAACAGCTATGGAGTTAGAAAGGTTTTGGACTTCATTATCAAATGCATCATGAAAGAAAATGGCATACAATGAGCTCTGCACACACTGCTTTGCTTTGGGCAATCATTCATTCTCCTGTGTTATGAGAGTAACTATTACACAATCAGAACCATTAACAATATTGTATTTATGGGAGCTTGATTCCAACCCTAGCACTGGTACACAGCCCCCAATAAACACAGTGTTTGGGTTTTATCTGGTGTACATAAACTGCTGATTTTAGAATAACTGACTGTAATGGTTTATAAAATCCAGTAGAGAGGCTGTTGCAGAGTGGTGCCTGACTAATGGATTTATGGGAAAGCAAATGCAAGAATACAGACCCTACTGAGAAAAGCAGCAGCCTGTTTGGTGCTTGTACATCTAAAGTGTTTTAAACTGCATGAACTAATAAAAGTCCATCTACTGTCTCGGTGTTTTTTCAGGTTGCAAAGACACATAGTTCTGATTTACTGTTTTGAAAACACAGGGTTTTATTTCTGTATGAAAATGATTCAAAGGGTTCATAGCTTTATACTTTGTGTAACGGCTTTTGTCTGCAGAAATTATTTCCAAATCACAGGGCAGCCTGCCTTAAAGGATTCAGCACAGAGCTTTCCAATAACTAGAATAAGGAAGTGAAATAATACTTATTACTATTAAAGCAAATATTTCCCACCACAAAACGTCAAGCAATCATCTAATCACTCTAGGAAGGACAATAGCTGCTCTAAAATAATGCTTATTCCCTTAGTCCTTGCTAAGAAATTGTTTATGTAATACCAGAAAGAGCAACGTTTTTCAGATACAATCTGTTAGAACTGCCTTTCTTAAAATGCTTGCGGTCATTATCAATTTAGCTATAAATTAAATTATAAACATCAGATAAACATCAACATTCCCTTCCACAGAAAAATAGCAAGTCCAACCAGACCAAGTAGATGAAAACGTGGTAAGCAAAGCACATATATGTAGGTCCCATGGGAAGAGTACCACCACTTTATCTTTTGCTTACTTCAAAGCAAAATAAATGTTAAAATTTTCTCTTCCATAGAGAGAGCAACTGTTCCTAGGACATGCCACAAACCACTACAAATAAAGCTCTAACTCTTTGCTATGGGCCAACTGTAGAGGGTATTCCCAAAGGAATTATACCTCTACAAGCAGTAGGTTTCTTTATATGAAAGACAGTACTACCTAATAAAGCTTGCAGGCTGGATAGCAAATATTTTATAATCACAAATTGAATGTAATCCAAAGAGTTAAAAATAAAACAAATGAACACCCCCCCCCACAAAACAGTGCAGTGATTCAAAAGAACAACCAAATTTTCAGAAATTATAATATATTTGAGGCTATTTGGTGAGCAGACAGAGGCTAAATTCATCAAGAAAATTATTCACTCAGCATTAGCATTACAGCTGTGTTTTGCCTCCCAAGACTTTTGCCTTTATTTGCAATTGTGTTGATTATGCATATGCAAAATATTTTATCTATTCTATCTATTCCCTTTCCCTCTAAATGGTGCACTAATCTGTAATGACAGGCATGGTGCTGCACATAGAAAACTCATCTTCAGGGCAGGCAAAGGAACTTGGCTCATATCTAGCAACTTTAAAGATCTGAATGTAGGATGAAATGGGTATAAATTTTCTCTAACAATATAAATGTGGCATTTTACACAAGAATAATGCTCCGGTTTAAGGAAACAGTTGTGGTATGTAGCTGAATTCATTACTGATTATTCCAAAAGCATGACTGCAGCAGCAAACCAGCACTTCAATTTTAATTTGTGAGCCTTGTGTGGGGTGACAGACATTTGCATAAGAGTGACAGTAACTTTAATCCCCCTATACCCTTGACTTGTGCCTTGGTTTCTTTGAACACATTTCTAAATCAGCAAAGCTTCAGCCAATTAGGAATTATAATACTTCATGAGAAAGAAAAGACGTTTTCAATCCCAATACAATTTTCATGAAATAAATTATTTGCATAGTGCACAGCCAGTGCAAGTAACTATATTAAAATGCCATTGCTAATTAAATTGTATCCTTTAAAACTTGGCAGTTTGGAACAGAAAAGGAGGGGAAAGTGTTAAATGTATGTGTAATTTTAAGCAATATTCTAAACACACTTTACTTGACAAATATTTGCTGAGTATTTCCTGACTAAGACACATAGTGATAGCTATTTTCCTATTCCGTCATACAAAAGGGCAAGACAACAAAAGCAGCTGTCTGATTAGGGGCACTGTTGTCCTGAATCAATTACATCCCCGCAGCAGAGAGCTCCACTTATGCACCTGTTTTTAAATAAAAAGCTTCTGTAGCTCCCAAGCCTTGTACAAGGGAGATGGGGGTGGGGCTGGGGGGAGAAACTATGAGTGAAAGAAACAATAATTCTTCTGAAGGTCAGCCAGGGCATCCTTCATCCCTCGCTCTCCACATTCACTGATTGCCTCCGAATAGGAAATCCGCCCAAATCTTCTGTTACAATCAAGAAGGGGGGGAGGAGATCTGTGTTGAACATGTGCCACTTTCACTGGCTTTTGAAGGAATATAATTATTGTATTTAACTGACTGACTTATCTCTTTCCCAGAGCTTTTCAAGTCGAAGGGTGACAGAGCTGAGGAGCCTGAGAACTGGCTGCTCATCCTGATTGCAGTGTGCCTCAAGGTACCCATTAGTGCCTCCCCACCTCGCTCCCCTCCTCTCCTACCCCCCCAGCCAGGGCTGCTGCTTCAAGTTCTGCTCACAGCAGCAGTACCCGGGTCCTCATTGCCTCCCTGCAGTTCTTGCTGACACTAGGTGGGACCTATTTACCTTCCATCCCGAGGTGCTGTTCCCTGAAAAACGGCTGCGGACTTGGAGCACACAGTCTGGGTATTTTGATGAGCTCAAATACCAAACAAGAATCTTTCTGCAATTTATCCTGTCTCATAGCTTCTGGTAGACACCTTTCTATAAGAAATTCATTACCATTTACCACACAGAATAAAAAAGAGCCTGTTTATGCAGTCTTTTACTGCATGCATAAAGCTTTCCTTACAATGTGAAATATTTCTCTGAAGAATTTGCATTTAGTACATCTGACCCGTCTAAGCACACTTTTTTCCTTTAATAATAATAAAATCTTAGTCTTTGATGCATACATACTTCTTTTTTTACAGGACGAAGAAATTAGAATACATTGTTTTCTTATTATCTGAATGCATGAAGAAAAATGCAATTGAACTGATAAAAGAGAGTGGGTTTTGGCCAAGGCAGCTGTTCTGCAGTGGGTGCATATGTTCTGTTTTCAATTCCAGCTCTGAAGTGAAAAGTGTCCAAGCCCCTGTTTCCTTGCAGACATAGCAGAATATAACTAGATAGCTATCCTCATGAAAACTGCCACACAAACACTACAAAAGGAAGATCCCCTCCAACGTACATACAGGTATGTTTTAAAATAATTTAGGAATGATTTTAATTATTTCCATTTTGCTTTTACATGCAAAAAGGAGTCTGCAAGGTCTTTCAGTATTATAGGTATTTTGCAATAAATACGGGCAATAAAAATCAGGGCTGAAAAAGTTCCTAAATGTCATTTTGTTAATGCTTACTAGCATTGGATTTTTCAGGCCTTAAATATCAAATTACTAAGTAGATAAAATAATTTTATTTAGGCAAAAATGCAATTTGATATTTAACTGCAGCAGCACTATGTAATCTAAAACTGTATAGAGCACAAGCCATCTAGGAGGTATCTGGATTGCATTGAAGAATTCCCTTTGTGATGGATCTGTCTCTGTCTCCAGATTTCCAGCTGGGGAAATCTAGGATACTCTATTTGACTACATGCTTAAGATGACTAAAGTTGAGAGAAGTAAAATATGATGGAGGTAGATTAACAGATGCTTTTAAAAATCTCAGTGCTTGCATAAATCCTTTGGTACCCATGCAGCTTTAGAAGCCTGACCTGCAGTGTCTGCCATATTGGGAAGTGAAATTCAGGTTCTTCAGTATTTTGGTCTCAAAGATCCAAGTTTTTGTGCATGTGCATACAGACATAGCAGAGTTTCTTACCTCCAAAGATGACCTTCAAATGCCTAACCTATGTAATTGAGGGACTGTGTTTATGTAGAAATGTTGTATTCTGATAGGACTTAGATGGACAGGGTGTCTGTAAGAACAAATGTAAAAATCAGCCAAAACAGAGGCTGAGAGTGAAGAATGACCTTTTTAAAAGATACTGGTATGAAAATAAAGCCTTCCATTAGTTTGTGTTTTGTCTGTAAAATTTATAAAAATAACTTCCATTGCAGATAAGCATTTCTTAAAAGCCTAAAACAGAGTCTGGCAGAGTAAGCAATTATTTATCGAACAAACTATGAAATTTTAGTACTCCTTTTCAGAAAAATCTCCCTTTACTTCTTTTATTAAATGATAATTATCATTCATTCTGATTTTCAGTCAATAAAATTAAAGTGAAAAGTCACTCATTGGAAGAAGACATTCTGATCCAGTCAGTCAAAAGAGCTGTTTCAAACATTTCCGAAGAACAGGGACACAGAGTGTCAGCAAACAGCACTTAAAACACGGAAACAATACAGATACTTCTGAAGTAAAAGGCCAAATAAGGAAACAAGTGGGCTCTTTTGACTTGAGTAAGGCTTGCAACACATCTCCCACAATACTCCTGAATCCATGATAGGATGTTACAGCCTATGGAGGTACAAAATTTACTGTCTGGTTGGGCTCAGAGCGTTGGGTCAATGGGTTGTGCTCTGCCAGGAGGCTGGTTAGATGCAGGTGTCTTCCCTGGGACATGTTGTAGTTAGCAGTGACCCAGTTAATCAGTGACCCAGAGGAGGTAGCAGAGCTCACTGCCATGAGGCTTGCAGCTCACTCCAGAGCAGTGGGAGCCATCAATATGCTTGGGAGCAGAGCTGCCTTTCCAGGAAACCTAGACAGGCTGAAGGAGAGAGCTGACAGAAGCCTTATGAAACTCAATAAGGACAAACGAAAACCCCTTGTACCTGGGGAGAAAACTCCTGCAACAGTAATGGCTGGGGAGCAGCTCTCAGGGCACTGGCCTTGGGTGTGTGCAGGGATGAGCTGACCAGAAGCCAGCAGTGTCCTGGCAGCAAAGACAGCCAGTAGCAGCTAGGGTTGCAGGTACAGGAACCCCATAACCACAGCCCCTCTCTCAGTCAGCACTTCCTCTGATACACAGGAGACACTGATTAGCAACCAATTTCAGAAGATAACTACCAGCATGGTCAGGCCTGGAACACCTGCCTCATGAGGACAAACGGAGGGAGCTAAACTTGTTCCATCTGGAGAAGAGACAGCTTTGGTGAGACCTGACAGCAGCTCCCGGTACCTACAAGGAAGTTATTGAGAAGATGAAGCCAACCCTTCATAGTGGTGTATTATAGGAGAATGGGAGACAATAGGCATAAACTGAAATGAGAAATCCAGATTGTGTATCACACAAAGGGTTTTTTTTACTTCTTGGACAATGAAGCAGTGCAACAGACTGCCAAGAGAGGCTGAACAGTCTCTATCCTTGGAAGATTTCAAGACCAACTGGAAAAAAATTCTGAGCAACTTCATCTGAACTCATAGTTCACCCTACTCTGAGTAGAAGATTGGAGTACGTGCTTCCTGATCTTTCTTCAAACTCGAATTATGCTGTGATAGTTCACACTTCAAAGAAGGAAAACAAGACCCATCTATTCTTGAATATTAAGCCAATTAAAATTTTCTAAACTAATGACAGTATTCAAATCTTATGTCAATAATACTTGCCAAGAAATAAAGCACCTTGCTAACTTCTCACCAACTGCCATGCAAAATCTCACATTTTATTGAGAACTTAGACCAGAGGCAAGACAAATGCACCACTTGGAAAGAAGAATACATTTTGACTTTTCCTAAGATTCATGATAAGATTATTTTTTTCATCGTTTTCTGCCTAGTAAAAATCAGTAAGACTGAGACCTTTCGTGTGTTTTAGTGCCACATATTCTAAATTTGTGCAGCATATACAAACTACACGTCAAACTAAACTACAAAGGGCTCCTCAAAGCTCCTATTATAGTAACTGCAAATTGAAAGAGGGGATAGTCTGCTTGACTAGATAACAAGAAATTAAGTATAAATACGTGTGCTTTTATGCAGACAGACAATTTAGATCTGTAAGCATTTTGCCCTAACACCAAACAATTTAAATATTCTTGGCATTGTGTTTCTATGCAAGATTTTTTTTTTTCCTTGTGTTTATTTTGCCATTTGGTATGTCAGTCTCAAATGTTGAAATTTTTGGGCTTGGGAGTGCCAAGCAGCACACAGCCAAAACCAATATGCAAAGACCAGAGTTAGTTCAAACAGTGGATCGCTCACCCTCCCACAGACAAATCTAAGAGGCAATTGGTACTGCACCTGTTTTAACACGCATGATATCACAACATTGCTGTATGTAGACATAATAATTTAGGCAAAATGTCTTATTGCAAGATAAGTCCCCAAATGACTTAAAATATAGAACCATACTTCAAGAATAATACGTATTCGTATCATTCATTCACTGGAAAATAAGCAGTTTTGTAGCTCTCTTTGTAAAGGGAGACTTCTAGTTGCCTATTTAGGCAATTTGAGCTTCAATCTTTCTAGCAGATGATAACCAACATTCAGCACTAACTGCAGCAGTCTAAATTAGAAAAGACATTATATTTCCTAGATTATTTTTTCTGCTCATCCATAAACACTGGTTATAATCCATGCACATGTTCAAGAGCAGACCAAGTGATTGACAAATTTGTAAAAAGACTTCTAAAATATTTTGCAAAATCTATTCACACCAATCCTTGGAGGAAAAGAATCCCCATGATGCAATAACCCAGGTATAATTACAGTTCCCTAGCTGGGACACGTAGCTCGTATTTCTTTATACTATCTGCCAAGTGAGCAGCTGACACAATCACCAAGTGCATCTTAAACAGTAAGTGGCATTTGAGACTTTCAATGACTCTTCATTAACTTAGTGAAAGGAAATGAATAGAATAATATTTTCTACTTTAATCATCTGTACATAGCAACTATTATAGCAACTGCGCTACTATTTACTTTTGCTGTAACAATGATGAAATACATCACAATGAAATGAAAATAAATTTTACTAAAATAAGGCAGACAGTAAGAAGATGAAATAACCCTTGAAATTACAGCTTGAAAGCAATACCTAAAAAGTCATTCTCTCAGTGGGGGACTCTGAGGCTGGACACACACCAATGACTGTATGTGCATCACATGTGCTGCCATCTGCATTCTTAAGGCTTGTTTGACCTGAGGTTGCAACAGTATCTGTATTTGACCTGGAAGAAAACTGTGCAGGTGCATCCAGTACTTCTTTACTCCTGCAGAGTGTGATAGCCTAGGTTTTTTTTTTTTTAATTCAAGTGTCCCTTTGTGGGAAGTTATGCCTGAATCGCAAAATAAATTGGAGAGACTGGCAGCAGGTATTTGCCAAGGGGCAAATTAATATGAATAGAGAGTTAATAAGATTCAATATTGCCCTTCTATTAAGCTTGTACCACAAGCCTTGGGACTTTCACTTGAATATCAGGTATGTCCTCATCGTTGCAGTACAAGTAGTTGCAGTCAAGCGAGCATTAAATTAATCAGGAAATGAGTACTGTTAGCTAGCCTGCAGTATTTGGTCACAGCAGCAAATGCTGATCATGATCTAAGCAGGATGTGTCTCAGGGCAGGCTTCTCAGGCAGTGCTTGGCCCTGTGTGGGCACCTGCCCCCAGGGCTTGGAGCCCAGCTGGTCTGTGATCCACCCTGGAGCACAGGGCAAGCAAGGGTTTATAACCCGAAATTCAACTACAGAAACAAACCCCAGAAACTGACAGGTTGGGATTAATCACTGAAGAAAAGATTCTCTGCAGACTGACGACCCATTCCCTGGCTGAACATATTTTCTGTGCTCTGGTGGATTAATATCACCATGCACAGGGATCATCTACACCCGTTTTTTGCTACTTCTCTCAGACAGCAAATCTCTTCTTTCAGTGATATATGAGGATGGAAAACATCAGCAATAAAAGATGATAACTACAATGTCTCAGTCCTGACAAGCTTATGTTTTTTCAGCAATTTACACTATTTACGAGGGAGCCCAAAGCAGGTCCTTTCCTTCTAGAATCATAGAATAGTTTGGGTTGGAAGAGACATTTAAAGGTCATGTGACATCTTCAGCTAGCTCAGGTTATTTGGAGTCCCATCCCTGTGTTTTAAGAATGGGGCATCTACCACCTCTCCGGGAAACCTGTTTCAGAAAGAAACTTCTGTAAAAAACCTTACCGTAAGAATCTTCTTTGAACTGTACGAATCTTTGAACTAGTCTAAATCTTTTAGTTTAAAACAATTACCATTGGCCCTATCACAACAAGCCCTGCTCAAAAGCCCCCTTTTCTAAGCCCCCTTTGAGTACTGAATGGCCAACTCTCTCAGTCTGTCTTCTTAAGAGAGATACTCCAGCCCTCCGACAATCTTCAAGGCCCACCTCTGGTCCTGCTCCAACACATCCATGTTGTTCCTGTGCTGAAGACCCCAGTTCTAGATGCAGTACTCCAAATGGAGTCTAATGAGAGTGGAGCAGAATAGCAGAATCACCTCCCTCACCCTGCTGGCCATCCTGCTTTTCATGCAGCCCAAGATCCAATTGGCTGTCTAGGCTGCAAATGCACATTTCCCGTTCATGTGCCTCTCATGACCTCTCATCCACTAGCACCTGCAAGTCCTTCTTGGCAGGACTGCTCTTGATCTGTTCATCCACCAGCCTGTGTTGGTATGGGGAGCTGCCCTGACTCAGGTGCAGTACCTTGCACTTGGTCTTGTTAAACTGCATGAGATTCCCATGGGCCCACTTCTTGGGCTTGTCCGGGTCCCTCTGGACAGCATCCCATCCTTCAGGTGTGCCAACTGCACCACACAGCTTGGTGTCATCTTTAAACTTGCTGAGGGTGCACTCGATCTCACTGTTTATGCATTGATGAAGACCTTAAACAGCACTGGTCTGAACATGGATCCCTGAGGAACACCACTTGTCACTGATGTCCATCTGGACTCTGAGCTGTCGACCACTACTCTCTGAATGTGACTATCCAACCAATTTCTCATCCACCAAGCAGTCCACTCCTCAAATCCATATCTCTCCAACACAGATGGATGTTGTCAGGGACTCTGTCAAAGGCCTTAGAGATTCCAGAGAAATGACATCCCTGGCTTCTGCCCTGTCCACTGAAATAGTAATTCCATCATACAAGGCCACTGAGATGTTTAGGCAGGACTTGCCTTTGGTGAAGCTGTGCTGGCTGTCTTGAATCATGTCCTTGTTCTCCATTTGCCATAGCATATCCTCTGGGAGGATTTGTTCCATGATCTTCCCAGGTACAGAGGTGAGTCTAAGGTTTGTAGTCCCCAGGGTCTTCCTTTCTACCTTTTTAAAAAATGCATGCAATGCTTCCCTTTTTGCAGACACCAGTGACTCTGCCTAGAAGCAGCGAACAAGTTTGATGCCTGCCTTTAAAGTCAAGTTTCATTTCAAAGCTCCTCTTCTTTTCTCCATGTAAATGTGTTACGCCTTCTAATTCTCTGTACTCTTTTCAACTCTGCTGGTTGCAGCTCCATTATCTCTGGAAGTTGCTTTAACACCTGCCTCCTGCGCCAGCCAAAACAACACCATCTGTTGCACAGCCTGAAAGGTCTATGAACCACAGTGTTTTCTGGTTTGCCTAAATTATAATGAATTCTTTCTCCCCAAACACGCCCAGGCCACGCAGCCTTCCAGGGGCTCTGACAGGTACTTGTTTTCTCCCCTAGTTCCCTTTGTTCCCACTTGGGCATGGGGGCCAGCCTCACTGCAGCTGACAGCACTCATTGCTTAAGAGGTCAGAACAAAAGCTCCCTGAAAACATCCTGCAAGCACGTGCCAAAACCACAGCCAAGGCTGCATGAGGTTTCTAGCTGTGGTCCGTGGGTCATTACTCTCCAATCGTGTTTTCCAACAGATGTCAGGGGTAGGTGAGTGGCAGGCCAGCTCTCACTGTTAGTGGAAGGTATGTGAGGGATGCAGGACCAAGGCTCACCTGCACTGCTCTGCCTTCGCATTCAGCCCATGGTCTGACTCCCTGGTCACTTCCTTCCTTTTCAGTACTGCCCTTCTCACCTGCAGTATCCCAGGCCTCTATCCTTGTCTCACTTTAAGTGACACTTGAGTAATCAATTCATCTATCAAGACAATAAAAAAGGAAATGGGTGGGATGAGGCAGCTGATACTTTCAAGTACTGTACTACAGACCATCAGGAAGATGATCCTGATCCCATGTCTCAGGATTGTCCTTGAATTATCTGAAGATTTTTCCTTTGTCTTACTGTATCAAACCTCACTTTCAGATTTGGGAAGTTTAAGTTCAGATTATGTAGCAGTCTGAGAAATAGTAGCATTCTAGAGAAAATAAAGGTTTAAACAAACCAGCTGGATGTTAAACACGAGTGAGAAGCCTAATCCATTCTCATTAGTGTGTCTCTGGAGATATTTTTATTTGCTGTCTTTTCTTCCTATTTATCTCAAACTAGGAAGGACAACTGGAGGCCAACAAGACAAACAGCCAGCTCAACTACCTACACTTTTTTCCTTAGTGGAACAGGGGTAAAGAGGTGTTTAAGATAAAGTTCTGAAAGGAAACTATAATTTTGAACATCCTAATCTTCATTTGAATTTAGTGATTTATCAAATATATCAAATATTACATTTAATAGGGACAAAAATTATGGAATTCAGTTTGTCTGAACAGGCAACATTCAGGTTAGGATAAAACAATGTAAGAATGAGACTTTTCAGAAATGAGCAGTACTTTCAATGGAAGTGGAAGTCAGAGTTCTGAGATGAAAATAAATTGTCAGAAACAATTATTTCAATAAACAGACTTTTCTGCTTCAGCCCTGGGTACCATGTATTTCTTATCTGAAAACGCAGGATTGTCAAACTTTCCATCTTTGCCATAATGAAGGAAGCTCCCAGCTACATGTAAGAGAATAATCCCTGAATACCCACAGTTATTGGGTAAGTAAGGATGCTGTCATGTGCCACCATTTCTCTCCTACCTGTACTCTTCTGACTTTACATTAAGCACAAAAGGAGACCACCAAAAGCTGCAGGACTCCTCCCGAAGATCATGCAACTTTGTGCGCATCGGAACTCACAGATGAGGAAGTCTGTGCAGAGACATCTGTCACGTATGGAGGCTGTTGACATGTTCAGCTGGCACAGTTCAGAGGTAATGGGGAAGCCTGTGCTTCAGCCTCAAACAAATTACTCTTCTTTAACACTAAGGTCCCAGTTTTCTGTACATCTGGCCCAGATTCTCGACTGCTACCCACATAGGGGAAATTTAAACCTGTTTCTCGCTGCAGCTTTGTGTCTACATCATCTGTGATTAGTAAACAGCAATCATTTTTAATGTTCTTTGGAAAATGTTTTGGCTGCATTTCAAGGGTTTTTATGTATTCTCATCATGATCTTTTTCTGTAATTAAATTTAAGATAATTAGCATTTTCCTTAGTCTGTATCTGCACATCTTTTTACCCATGTCCTAGACCATTAAATTACATTTACTAAAGCCTTCATTGTGTCCTAGAAAACAACTGAATCACTGAAGGTCAAAGTCTTATTTTTATTCAGTGCAAATAATAAATGATAGTGCATAAAATAATGCAATATTTACTCCGAAGTCTCAAATGACATTTGACTGGAAATTGGTTTTACATACCTATTTACTTCCCTTAATATCTAAGATATACCAAACGTTCTTTGTAAATACTGAAGGTGAGGTGAGTCACTAGTTCAACAGAACAACCCACTGCGGTATTGACGATAATGCAACTAACCCTGGTACTGCTACATTTCTTTAAGCATTAAAAAATCAGAAGTGGAAAATTCGGTGTCATCAAAAAAATCAATAGACACATCAGGAAAAACAAAAAATGCAATTACAAGCTCCAAAATTTGCATATTTCAGTGTTAATATTTATCTAATACATATTTAATACGTGTATTTTAATGTCACTTCAGCTTTAACAGATTGCAGCATTTCCAAAAGTACTATTATGAATTGTCTTTGTTGAAGCAAAGCTTAATTCCTATATCCTTATTTAAATTCACAGACTTCACCCCCATATTTACAAGTCTTGTAAACTAATTGTCAGCATAATGGCTCATCTCCATTCTACAAAGCTCTAAAGCAAATGTCTACTAGTAATTTTAAGAATAAATAGTTGATGAATGTGCTATATTTTAAAAAGAAAAATTTCAGAGTGCTGCTACTACCATTATGGAAGGGAATACTTTGTATAAACATCACTGATAATTCACTACTGGGGGTCAACTAGTCAAACCTCCCTGCTGATATCACATGACAAACTCAGCCATTATGACTCTTATAAAAGGTAAAATGTTGCTCTAAAGAATCCACATGGCACCCTGTATTTTCCTATGCGCTTTTTGCTATGGAAACAAATAAACAAGTAGCAGCAGCAGCTTGCCATCTGCTGACACATTTTCATCTGACACCGTCCTTTGCACCACGTTTTATCTTTGTATTTGCATAGGAACACCTAACCACCCTCCTCCTAGACCCAGTGTGACAGTGTCACAAATGTGCCTGTATGGAATGCATGAAGTAAGGCAGTAAGTGCTCCTCTAGCAACACCTTGGTGCACAGGCAGGCAATCACTTCCATTTGGGATTCTACCACTTGTTTTCCTGGCTGGAGAAAGCGAAAGATCATTGAAGCTGGAGAGCCATCTCTTGAGGTGAAGTGCCCTTCTGTAAGGCCAGAATGCCTTTGAGCCACAGCCAAAGTGAAGTGTTAGGAGAAGAGAAGGGAGGAGGGAGGCTGATGTTTGGAGCAGTGGAATGTATTCAGAGCAATACAAAGCAGTAGCTCTTAGTAGCAGATTTTAAAAAACGAGATCCAAGAGTTGCTGGGATGACTCACATACACGTGCCTTTCAGTGAAGGAAAACCAGAGTGACATTTTCACAGCAGAAAGAAGAAGCAAGCTGAACGTACACAGGAAAGAGCAAGGAATCAAAGACACGCTATGGCTTGGATAAAAAGATAGTTGCAGAATTCTGATGTAAATGGTTAATACCTGGCTCTTTTTGGGCTGATGAGCTCTGCAGATGTCTCACAAGGAATGAATTCAGTCTCACCTTGGCACATAAACTGGAGAAATACTGATTTGTTTCTACTATGGCATAAATACAACCTCTGAAAAAATCCCCTTAGGGACATGCTGTAGTGGGATCTTAACATGATAACTGAATAACTGTTCAGCTGGGGGAATTTTAACAAGACTGTAATAAAGCTCTTACTATTGTTCAGTCTGATCTATTAGAGAATCTTTTCTCCATCTAGCTTCATTTAAGCTTTTTTCCTCACTGCTCCTCTGCCCCTCTGTCCCCAAGTAAATCCAATCAACTAAGCAGCCATTTAGTTAAAATCCTCTGAGGGTCAGAGTCCTCAATTCCTTCAGGACTCTTACAGTCCTATCATCATTTCTTCAACTCTGTTTTTCTAGATCATTGATTATTTTTTTCCCTTAGGGCTTTTTGAAACTGCTCCTCTGGTGCTATTTTTGCAATAGCCTGTTGTGCAGTGAGCATTGCCCAGGTCTGACATACACAGTTCTGTGACTCTGACAGGCCATTAGAGCCAGCCTCCACTGTGGGGAGAACTGCATCAATTTTGATTGTTTTATTTAATTTTTTTTCCACCTTTGACACTGAGATTAATGCTGTAATTCTCTGAAGTCTGTTGGATAGCCTGGGGAACATGTATGGGTCTAGCTGCTATCTTACAGCTGGCAGTTGACTCTCACAGTAATCCAGTGTGAAACTGGAGGGGCCACTTAGCAAGAATTCACACAGATGTTTCTGGCACTTCAGTATATCCTGCATCTGCACAAATATCTGATCTAAAATACAGGCTGAGGAGAAATTCTCTCAATAGCTATCTCATTTTGCTCAACCAAAAACTCCAAAGAGAAGGCATGCGCTGCTGGAAACCAACATCAGACACAGCCAGGACTTGCAGCAGCTAAGAGAGAAGGAAAAAGCAAAACCATGTGGCTCCTGGAGGCTGTCATGAAAACAAAAGCCTACAACAGGGAATGATGACTGCTGATAGCAGGACATCACAAGAAGTTGGTGGCATAGCATGAACTTTTCAACCAAGACAGGCCCTTTTAATATGGAATTAGGTAGTGGTATCTTTCCTGCATCCCGGGAAAGCAGAATGCTGTTTTGGTCAAGGAGGTCTCAGGTGAGAACCCTGCCAGGTGAAACTGCTAAGTTTGAGGCACAAAGCAGAATTGCCACAGTGAGGCTGCTCACACTCTGGTTTTACTTCAGGGTAGCCCCGTCAGTCATCACAAACAATGCAGGACTCCTCAGTAACTGATTACGTGCTGTCATTTGGTAAGAACTGATGGATGGATTGCAATTGCTCTCTTGTGTTTTCTAGGGGTATTACTGTTGTGTTTGGCTGGGAGATAAAAATGGGAGAAAGTGCTGTTAATAGGTCCTGGCATGAGCTAATTGGAACAATGTGTTATACAAAACTGCTTATTACACTGCACTGCTCTGCCTGTTTTTCTGGTATGGCACAAAGTACATCTGCCAAGAACCTTGGTTCCAAGTAATTACCCCCTAGGAAGAGAACACAAGTAGCCACAGCAGAATTTGATAGGCTTTAGCACATTTGTAACTCCAAATAACCTTCTCCCATTCAGCTACGTTTCTGAGGCAGCACTGAATGATGAGCTACAGGTTGAATTTTTTCCTCTCTCAGAAAAAGTGCAGTAGATTAAAACCTAGGTATGTTGACAGAAATAGTGTCTTACCACCATAGTTAAATTTTCCAGTCTTGCTGGCATTGCAGTGGTCAGCTTGGTAAAGTCTGACTGGCAGTCCTTAAAAAAAAAAAACGCTTTAATGCCATACTTAACTTGGGATGATAATAAAGTTGATTAATTTTCACAAACTCACACGAGAAGAAGACTAGATGAAAATACTGTTTTAGAAGCAGGGATACAATCATTCTGGCTGCATGGCCATGTACTCAGAAGCATTAGGGCACTGGAATTTACTGCCCATTACTTTTTTCATGTCTTGAGTATACTACATTTAAATGCAACAATGAGCTAACATCTGTATATTCCACAAAGAAGAAGGCTGATAAATATTAATGAAATTTGCTCCTCATGTATCTTATGAATTTTTATGTATCCTTTCATCTAGGGGCATCATCGTACAACTTTCACATAAATGACTGCAGAGATCCCATTTCAACCTTGAATTTCCACTTTGCACACAGGCCCCTGCAGAGGGAAAGCAAACAGAGCACTCACTGGGCTGACAACTCTGACTACTGAAAAGCCTCTAACCCTTCACAGAAGTGGCCTTTCCCTGCCTCTTTAGAGATCAGTGATAAGACAAATTCTCTCCCTAAACAGATTAATTTTAACTCAGCAGCACTGAAATGAGTCCTTACTAGATTGCCTTCAGCTAGGCACACTGCCCCCTGCACCTCCCCATGCAGCCAGGCACCATAAACACCATGCAATAGATCACCAGTACTAAGCCACATTTCATGGTGTCTAAGAGGAAAGGAAGTAGAAAATCTCTACTGGTAAATAAGGCTATCCTTGAATAGACCAATATTTCTCAAGTGCAAAATGCTTACTAGTTTCTGTATTTTTCTCCATTCCAAATTCATGAGCTCTGTGCTTGTGAGCCTTTATACAAGAAAATAGCAAAAATCTCTTTAGATAAATGCAGCACACTTCAGAATGCTGTGGCCATCTGATCCCTGCAGAGAGAAGCTTAAACAAAAAATCTGAAGTTAAATGTGACCAAATGCAATGTGTAGCTTGTAGATTTCATTTATAGGAAACAAGGTTCACTCTCCACAGAACAACTTTAATAAGCATGAAAGTATGTGGGTTTTTTTCAAGCTCTATAAAATACAGTAACTATCATGGTCATTTCTGCAGTGTCTTCTGAAGTTAAAAACCAATCTTAGCATTAAAAATATGCAATTTAAAAATTACTGTACACAAACTTATATGAAACCCTCAAGATTTATTCCACTGAGTATTGATTGCTGTTCCAATTTTTCCTTGACACTGGTTAATCGTGGCAGTTGAATTCTTTAACCCTAGAGAGCAGAACTGGGTTTGGGGTGACACTGAGCATAAAATGTCCTCATCACACACCATCTTACCCTTCACCTTGAGTGAGTCCTTTTGTTTGGTCCTTTCATCACCAGGTGAAACACATGATGCACATGAGGGAATTATAGTTCTCTATTCTTTGTTACTTTTCTTTTTCATTGAATTACATGATTGTTTTGCAAATAACAAAATTATTGTTTGTCTAAATTCAAGCTAAGACTCTGAGCAAAGTCCCAGCCATGCTGGGACCAAAGTAGCTCAAGCACACAGCTGGGAAAAGAGCACACCCCCCTGAAAAATCTAGTAGAGCCTACAGGAAAAGGCCACTATGAAAGTAATAACTTCAGACATCAGAAGCAGACCTGCTGATCATTAAAGAATCAGAGCAGACAATTAGGAATCTCTGTAAAGGCATCTGCACACACATCTTAATGAGTAAGATTACAAGGGAGATCTTCCTCGCACATCTTTAAAATACAGGCACTCGTACAGAACTTGCCAGCTCAAACTTCTGTTATTGTACCATGGTGTTTGCAAGGCATCATGAGCCTGAAGAAAGCCTAGTGGAACTCAAACAATTGAAAAAAAAATCCCATGCCAATAGCTATAGAACAGAAAGATTTCTTACACAGTCATGGCCTTACAGCTTGTTAAAGAACTTCTAGCCAGGTTCAATACTTAGGCTGTTGGGTGATGTTTATTTTGATACAGAAATCTGTCTCTTCTAAAAAATGCAGTTTGATGCAATGGTTTAAAATTGCACTGATCTCCACCCTTTGAAGAATATTCCTTCTTTTAATGGAAATGGATGAGAAAAAGAACAGTTGTCTTACTGCAGTATTCAGCCCACCACTAAAAAAAAATTATTGAAAATTATAAACTCATGGGCAAAACCTACTGAAGATCTTTCAGCAAATTCTAAGAGGCTTTGATTTTTAGTTCTTCCAAACTGAAGATGCTATCACAGTTTTTGCACAGATATCGTAGTAATAAAAAAATTTACATGAATTTTCATTATCATAAATGCTGAAGTCTGCCATATTAAGGACATGACCTTTTTTAACAAAATAATGGCTGTACAACTGTCATTGTCACTTATTCCAAGGAAAACAAAAAGGCAAAAAAGTAATGCATTGATATATGTCTGCATGACTTCCAGTAACGGCTGGATGCTATGTTGGGGAAGCAAGAATGCCTAAAAAGTCCCTGATACTCCCATGCATGAGGTGCCAGCAAACCCAGGTGCACTCTGAGCTGTAGCAGAAATGGGGCATTTCTTGTGCTATTAGCTTGTTCTCTAGGGTAACTGAGAACAGAGACGTTACTGTCAGCCAGCCATTGTCTTCTCTCCTTGCTATCACTGATGTCTGCCACTGAACTGAACCTCTAAACATTCCTCAGTTGCCATGGAAGCTGTGGGAAGAGCAATATTACCCCAATACACTGGGAACTGACAACCAAAGGTGCTTATAGTGGGCTTCCTATCTGCTTTGAATAATTGAGCAGGTCAGATTGAGGGAAAAATACCAACCTGCTCAAACATTCTTATCTGCTGACATTTCCCAATATGGATTCTCTAGTTAAAACTGCATCTTAATTTTCTCTTTAAAAAGAATTTCCTTCAAGGGCACTAAAATGTTTCCATTCTTTTTGCTGATTGTGATTTTTTTTACTGTTGTTTGTTTGGTTTGTTTTTTTATTTATTTAAGCTTTAGGTTCACAATGACTTTGGTGCTGTGCTAACCTAGAAGATTTTTAGTAAACTGATTATTGAGTTGGAAAAGCCATTTTAGAGATGAGTTTGACTCTGAAACCCAAACTCATTTCAGAGTTGAAAGGCCACATCTTTATACAACCTTCACAAGTGCTGAGAAATCATCACCACAGACCCAACCCTAATAGCAATGGAGCTGTCAGATAGCACATAGTGTGCACAATAGACAGCATGTGCAGAACCTGGATACACAAGAATCTTATTTTTGCATAAAACCAGTGTGTAACAGCTGATTTAAACATACTTAACAGTATGAATAGTTCTGTTAGGAACATATTTGTGTTTTATAATGATGAGAAAATAGATTTCTTAATATAGAACACATACTGCCCAGCTCTTTCTTTATGCTGTTACATATTCATGAGAAAGCAGCATCAGCACTACACTATCAGAGAAAAATTTGTGTTAGAAAAATCAAATCTACAGCATGTAAACTATTCAGTGTAATCTTAAAATATGCCATTTTATATAAAAATAGATGATGGTATTTTTCACCACCTTATGGTACAACATAGTTCTTGCTTGTAAGATCATTAGAAGGTTTAACACCACCTCCCTACCAGTCCTGGAAAACTGAAGCCAATGTAATTTTCTTTTAAAAGACTGCTTGTGTTTGACACCATTATACATGTTAAACAGTCTTTCAGGCATGCATTTATACTGAAATTCGACATAGGATTTAGAGTTGGCAACTGTGGCCAGTCCCTGCAAGTTCAGAATCTGTGGGAAGTCAGAAAAAAAATTAATATTCCCACAGTGTGCCCCTAAATTGTCTAATCCAAGATAGCTACTAACCTAAAGTCCTAGTAAATGAAATAATGTCAGCATTATAAAACTTATAATTTATATCCATTTGAACTTACAATACCCTTTTGATTAATCATTCCTGATCTATTGCACATCAATAATTAAATGTCTTCTGAAATGTCAATGCTTACCAGAAAATTACTTAGTTGGGAACACATTAGCCTCATAATTTACCTAATATTTATCTTTAACACTTCAATTTATGATCCTATTTCTTATAAAGATTAGTAGTGAATTAGATGTTTAAAACTTAGATCATGAACCTGCAAAAAAAAAAAAAAAGGTGCATAATGCTCTGAAGAGAGCATCTGAGGTGTGTTTCAAAGGATTAGGGAATGAGTCTTACACAAAGAATTACAGGAATACCTGGAACAGGCAAATGAAAAATAGCAACATTAAAAAGAAGTCTCAAGAATATTCTCTCTAGCAGCAACAAAATTTATTCAGTTTCCTACAACCAGCATGAATTATCATGCTTGTCTTTCAGCTGGAATATACCAGGCTAGTCATGAAGAAAAATACATTTTAAAATTATCAGTTAGATCTTGTCCTGCTTTGAAAACAGAAAGATGGTTTTTTTTTAAAGTTGAATTTCTATTTTTTGAACAGCCACTGTGCAGAACTGACTTTTAAAAGACCTAATCTTGCAAAAGGATTAATAAAGGGATTTGGCATTTATAGGACTAATATGAAGATCTCCAATTACATTAAACAGAACAGAAATACTTCAAGGCATCCTGTGGTTAGGAAAGAACTTTTCCTTAGAGCAGCTTATTCCATAATTGTCCACTGTGGGAGTTTTAGCACTTTTCTCCAAGATCTAATACTCTCCACTGCTGGAGACAGAAACGCTGGCACAGATATATAATTGTATAGATCAAATTTGGAAATACTTAACAAAAAAAAAAAAAAGAAAAAGAAAAGAGGCAAAGGCTTGACTAGCCACTAAATTCTTTGCAGGAAATCGCTCATATTTATTTTGGGGACTCAGACCAAACAGCAACTCAGGTCTGCTACCAAAGTTGTAGGCATAGCTGCCCTCCCGGCCCCTGCCATTAGTTAGAGCCACTTGTCAGCCAACTCTCAATAAAATGAAGGTATTTGAAACAAATGGCACCACTTGCAGCTGGTTTATACCATTTACACACAGATCAGATGAAGATTTGAAATTCAAAAGTCGCTCTCATACTCAGGAGTTTCCTATTTTTGAAAACTGGAAGAGAGGGTATACAAACTGTATGTCTGAGAACATTATTAATTTCCTACTCATTTCTCAAGTGTATTTTTGTTTACATTAATCAGAAGCCAGCCCAAATTCTGGCACAGTCAATATAATTTTAGAATATTCTTTTTTTCCTCCTTCCCTATTTCTCAACCTGCTAAGAAACCTCAAGTTGGTAGTTTTTGCTGTTGTTGCTGCTGCTGAAATTCTAGGGGGCATTCATCAGAAAATGTCAGGACAGGCAGAGATGTAGCTAATGAAAATGGAAGTTATTATTGTCTTGTTTGTATTCTCCTCATTGTAAAAAAATATACTAGTGCAAACATCCCTGTTTTGTAAAAAGAGCCCAAGACATTAAAACCTCCTGAGAAATAAATATAGATATACTCACCATACCTCCCAGCCCTGGGGATTAAATATTCTGATGCTTGCTGAGAGCACATGCCTTTTTCTCAATTCTGAACATGAAATACTGCAGGCACTCAACCACCTTTATTAAAAAAAAAAAAAAAAAAAAAAAAAAAAAATCACAAGCACAGCTGCATCCGTAGGCCTGGAGAAGGCTCAGGAGACTGCAGAAGAAAGGATTGTTTTCAAGAGATCCATGCAATGGGTGTAAGTGAATTGTAGAGTGAAGGAATGGACATCAGGAATAATTATTTTAAAACTCCATGTTTAATTAAGGTGGGGAGCTGGACAGAAGGCTTTATACACCTTTATGTAACCAGTAGGGCAGTCTAATGATAACACTTCAAACCTAACAGTGGCACAGACTTGTTTGTCAAGTAGGATCTGTGACAGGTCTGAAAAAAGAAAGAAAAATAAAGCTCTCATGCGCTTCTATTCTCCTTTGTCCTCTAAGACAGCAGCTTCAAAGCCCAGAAAAAAAAAAATCAAATAATTACTCTCACAATGTATATTGCTATTTCTGCACTCAGATCAAACCCAGTCAGGATCTGACTGCCCCAGATATCCAACACAGCCTCTGTGCTTAGCAAAAAGAGAATCCTCTGGAGAGCCTGGAAATACAGCATTACACCATAGTAAAAAAGAATGGAAAAATTAAAGAGCAAGGTGGAAGGTGCATCATGGAGGATTTTCTTAAAGAATTTCATATGAGGTTAGAAGGAACCTCTGATATTCCTACAACTAAAGTATGTTTGAATTTGAAAATACTGAGTCAAGTTCTACCACTGATGTCATTCAGAAAATCTGTCCTTGCTTGTGGCATATTTTACCTATTTTAATCACTGCATTTCTCTCAATTTTTGCTAGCTTTTAGATACATTTGTCAGCTGGATGACAAAGCCCTCTAACATGACATTTCGGTTCTCTGTGCAATAATAATTTAAAATAATCTGGTTCTTTCTTAACCATTTCCTTGACCAACTGAACCAATTGAGATACTTTAGAAAGTCACAGCAAAACTCTCACCCGAGACCTTCTCAAATTTTCGGTTTCATTCTTGTACTTCAGGACCATACACAGCTCTCCAGAAGCAGTCATTCCAAAGTCAATATCTAAAGGTGGCAATTATCCTCTTATTAGCCTCTCTGCTGCCTTGGGAGATTATGTTCAGCTGATAGCTGCTGTGACTGAGAGGTGCAGCACTGCTATTTGCCCTGATAACATAACCCAACAAGGTGAACTCTGCATACATTCCTTCTCTTCACCATTTGAACTCCCCTGCAAGGGAAGGGAAGATTTTGTTCTACTTACTGCAGTTACACATTCATCTGTTTGTTCACCTGTCACGAGTTTCTTCTGGCAAAGAAAAAACTGACCAGCCTGAGACTCAAAAAGTATGAGGCTTGTTGAAATTACATGTCTAACCCCCTCGTAACAGGAAAATCCCTGTGCTTTATATTAAACAGCAAGGCACTTGCTCAGCACTGATAAGGAAAAAATACCCATATGAAAGAGGGGTTCTTATGACAAGGGCTGACAAGGCAGAGGAATGAACAGATAAATGATATTGAAATGAGTCTCATTCATACAGAGCTTTTCAACAAATTGCTGAACTAATGTCTTAAAGGCTAAAAGAAAAGTTTTTCTAGAGGCGAGGAAAAACTTCAGCAAATTAATTTGCTTTCACAATTAAATGGTGTGTAAGTTGAAAAATTGCAGGCAATTGCTGGAATATTCTACAAATGGAGCAAAGATGAAGGCATATGGTATGGAGAAAAACCATTGTTATGTGACCAAGACAACTCCATAAAATACAATGTTCCCTTCTTCCATAAGGCAGGTAGCAGACTTACAACCTAAAAAAGTCACTTACTGACACATTTATGGCCACTGGTTTGGTACAGCCAGGCAAGACACCAGGTGCAACCCACATATCTGCATGAGGATGATAATGAAGTGTGTGCACAAAAGAGAGGGAAGCTGAATCCAACTCCCTGTGCCATGACAGGGACCATCCACCACCAGGAGATGCCCACGCTCATGTTTGCAACTTTTTGAAAAGCTGAATTTTGAATTCTGAATTTTGAAAAGCTGGAGGATTGCTGTAGGTGTAACTAACACTACTTTGTGCTCAGACTCTAAAATAAATACCGGTCTGAGGCTGGTCCGAATCTCCCTCAACCCATCAAGATCAACATGAGCAGCGCTGAAAGCAGAAAACCTCATTGCTGATTTGGAGTGCTCAAAATTGACAAGAAGCACTTTAAACCCAAGAAAGCAAATACTAAGCAAGAGCTTCACACTGAATAGCAACATTTTAACAGTTCAAGAAGGCTGCAAATGTACCTGTTAGGGGATTCTGCAGTCACTTGCCCAGGAGGGGATGCTTCAAGAGTGTACAGTCCTAACTTGATGTTACACAGCAAAGTACAGTCCCAGTGCAGCCCAGTTCCATTCTTCTCTTTCCAAAACAGAAAGTCACTAACACTTTGCGTAAAATCCAACATTTAAAAGCTTGGCATTTCTCCTTGAAGTTTCAAAGGTAAAGAAAAATCCAGGGCTTTTGTTTTAAGTTATGCTATTTACCTCTTTTCTTTTAAATTATAAGGGACCTAAGCTGTTGGGGCTACACTGTACTTGTTGGTGTAATTTTTAATGTGGCTGAAGCATAATATTTTTCAAAACAGAAGTTTTTTGATATTTATGAGCAAAAGGATTTTAGCATGCCTACCCCTGCAGAGCAAAAACCACTATATTCAATACTGCCCATTCACTCTTCTATTACTTTTTAACCAACTGTCATTCATTGTCCTCAGGGTGCTCATTAATTCTGAAGTTTAAAAGATATCCATCAGCAGTATCATAAATTCACAGATAGCTACAACAGGAATCTCTCTCTCTTTAAGCATGACTTTTCTTTTATGGTTTAACCTCTGTGATTAACTCCCATTTTTGTGTCTTGTGGCATCTTTTATGCAAATGACAGAATTTCTCATAGAAAGGCCTTTCCTTAATATTTAACACATCCTTCATTGTCACTGGTCTCCAGAACACATAGCAATCACATTGTCTAACTGGCAGCACAGCAACTGTGCATGTCAATACCTAGTAAAATGTGCTTATATATTGGTGAATTTTCACTGCCACGTCTGGATGAAATATGCCAGAAGAAAGTTAAAGCTTTTCAAAAACAGTCTGCAAAATTTTAATTAACCCATGTTTTCAAGCCATCAGATTGTGACTTACAAGATGTGATTACTATTTGGACCATTAAAACATTTTTTCCCAAGTTGAAGAAAAAACGGTTCACATAGGAGAGTATAAAGACTATTAGAATGGCTCAATGAGCAATGTAATAAAAAAGAAAAAAAAGCATCCAGTAGTTTTGTACACACCTGTTAAGTTTCACAAAGTGAAAAATCTGCTCCTCTACTCCAAAGACACAGCTGAGTCACTCTGCTTTCTGAGTACTTGGTGCTTATCTCCGCAGGTGAACCTAAACTGCAGCCCAAAACTGTGCATCTCCAACTCCCCAGATCTGCCAAATTCTAGTAGGATGTGTCAAACAGTGGCATTCAATATAAGCAATATTCAAACTGCATGGCCACCCATCTACTTATAGACTGATATTGTAAAAGAAGGTTGCTTTTTCTGCCAGTTGAGCTACAATTTCAAATACTTATTACCAGAGATTACAGATGGTGGAACTGTAATAGTAGAGTGTTATTGTCAACTAAAGGTGTAGCAACATAATTATAAAAGCTACAAACAGCATCTATATTTTAGCAGCACTAATGCAATCAAAATAAAACTTCAATTTCAAGCAGGGTAACTATTAAATAGCCATTCAACAGCATCTGAGGGGGCGGGAGGAACAATTCCACAAGGCTCATCCATGTTTCAAAATTACCAGCATGTAATTTTCCACCTCTCAGTGCTATAATGCTTTACTACATACCACTGATGAAAATTTTTAAACAACATGAAGGGCTAGCTCATGTTCAGTGAGGAAATACTGAAGGCAGTGGTGCAGCTGTACAGCCAGAGCTGCACAGATTTTCCCCTAGTTTTGTGTTTGCTTGCAACTTAATTCTGGAATGTTAAATTATTTTGAAATACCCACACATGACAAACACAGCTTTCCCAGCTTGAGACCTTCGGCTGAACAGCTTGCTTCAGTTCAATTATTATTCAAGCACTGATACCCAGCATTATCTTAGATGAAATGCAAACCAAGTGAGAAACAGATTCCACATAAAAAACCTTGAGAGCTGAAAGAAAATGAAATCAATCCCCAGCCTTTCAACTCCTTAAAGTGATAGGCAATAACAGGGATGTCAAACCAGGGTAAACCCGAAAAGAAACATTTTGCAGCCCATGATTGAAAGAGAACATAAAAGAATGTCAGGTAGATGGATGCTTTATTGCTATTTTATATTTGAAGCCAGAAAACAAGGCCAGGTTGTAGCTGAAGACGTGAAACTGCAACTCTTCCATCTATTTTAGGAGACCTGATTGATACTGTTAACCTTGTTGTCTGATCATGATCACACCCCTTCATCTTCCCTATACATTGATCAGCTGTTTCCTCTGAGAGCAACTTGTCATTAACACCTCCACACATTTATATTTATATGCATGTCCTTTTCTCCCTGTTAAATTTTTATTGCAAGCAGCCAACAAATACAGCAAATATGTTAGTAGTAAATATAAATGCGTAGCAGGGAGGGGCTGACACCAAGTTCTTTTCTCCAACAGGAGAGCCTTGACCTTTTACACTTTTAGTAAGTTAGGTAATTATGGACTGTGGTGGGCTAGGGCTGCTTGGAAGCTGAGCTCCCACCCAGTCCACTTCATCACTGCCCCACAGTGGGACAAGGCAGAGAATCAGAAAAGCAAAAGCAAGATAAGCTTGCTCTCAGTCTTGGTGGTCAAGATAAAGACTGTCTGCTACATGAAAAAGAAACTGAAACAATGCACCCCCTCCCCTCCCCCCTGCCCCCCCCCCAAAAAAAAAACCCAACGAAAACCAAAACAAATCCAAAAAACAAGTGCCAAAAACTGACACTTTTAATTTTGTTTAAGATTTCCTATTCCCCCTCTCTAGATGACTCTCAGCTCAGTACCTGTAGAAAAGCTTCACTTTCAAAGCTTAGCACTTTTGACTGTCAGGTTAAAAGTGTTATTCATTTTCACTACTGAAGAAAAAACCTCATCACTTTCTCTTTGACATATTGCCCAAGTAGTGATGTCAAAAACAAAAACAAAGAAAAACCTCCACAGATAAAAGAAATGGGAAGGTTAAAAACCTAAGAAAGGAGACAAAAAAATTGGGAAAAATAGAATTTGACATTTTAGTTTGGAAATTTTGCAAGACTTTTAAATGAAAATTCCTTTTCAGAAAGTGGTAAACCTTTTTCAAATAAGAGTTGTGAACAACTAAAGAATCATGAGAGTCTTTCCGGACAGTTTAGGAAGTCCTAGATCAAGGTTTCAGATAGTAGACTAGGAAGGAAAAAGCAAAACATGGCTGGATATCACATCTTTTATTCTACTAATCTAAAGCAAGTGAGCAACAGTCAGTGAGTCTCCACAACTCGACTGAGACTTGGACTGGATTTCTAATGCTAAATTGATAGGTGTTCAGCTACCAGTGTGATAAATAGGCTATAAATACACACAGGCTGACAGCTTAAATAGTTTGCTAAAATAGACAGCTCTAGGAGCTATTCTGGAAAACTGTTTATCTATCCATCCATTCATCCATCCAAGCTCACTCTTCTCAGCTGTTGGGCTGAGTTTTCAGACAGGATATTCTAGTGGGATAGCTTGTTGAAATGTTGGTATAATAAAGAGATGGCCAAAACAGATATTAAAGCTGAATTAGATACTTGGCAATACAGAGAGAGCTCCAGGAACTGTGGAGGGAAACAAAAATAAAGAAGATAAAAAGGTGAGTATGGAAAACTGAAGAACAAGTTCGCACCCTAAAAAAGAAATAGAAATAAAAATCCAGCTGGTAGCAACTACATTTTCTCATAGCTTTCTGCTTTGGACAGAACATGCCTTGAAAATCCATCTTCAAAATCACCCCAATCCAATTCTCTCAGCATTGACTCTGGTGCAGATATACCATTCCCACACACAGCATCTGGTATATATTTTTCAGGTCTGTTTTTTCTGCAGCTTGCTGTATTTTATCCTTCTGTAATATTTACCATGTGGCTTCCTGCTCACTTATGACAGTGCAAATATGTCCAGTGAAACATCCATATCACAGTTTGGAAACAGAAGTTCCAGAACACAGTCCATCCCCTACTCCCATCCCCTTTCCGTCCTTCACAGACTCATATCCCCAGAGAAACCTTAAAACAATTAAAGCCATTGCAGGATTTTACCAGCTAAATGGAGTTCTAGGTTTTGAATAAGTTTGTGCATTCAATAGTTACGTTTTAAAGTTGCACTACATCACAGCTAGATAGAAGAAGACATTTAAAAGTCTTTTTTATAACAAGTTTATAGTCGCCAGCTGTTTTTCTGATATTTATGGTAAATCCTGCACTGAAAAATAGCTGCCTAGAAGGCAGGAGCTGATAACAATTTGAGTTTACTAGCCATTTCTCTAGACCAGATGCCATCACCACCAGTGGAATCAGTATTCCAGTCACATGCTTATATTTTTCCCTCTTGGAAAACACTTTGCAAGAAATTACATGGAAATATATATATTGCTAGGCTATGGTTATGAATGCTGTGTTAATCCATTTGCATACTTCAGCACAGCTTTCTACTGGACTATATGTAGTATGCATACACACTCTGCATCCTACCATAACATAAGACTTTAATATACCAATTTTTTATATAAATGATACAATAAAGGTGTTCATTTAGTGGATAAATACCTGTATAGTCACTGAAATTCCACTCCTCCTTTAGAAGTTCTTTATAATTTTAAATATAAAAGAGCATTACAAATATAAGATACATATAAAGCAAGAGCTATTCAGGTACAGTGTTGATACTTAAGTTTTATTATTATTCTATACAAATCAATTCTGAGACAGACTGTTTATGGATTTGCTCAGCAAAAAAACCAAACTAGTGAGAAACAAATTACATCTGATTAATATAGAGAGCGGGAAAGATAAAATTGTCTTAAGATGCCATTGTTAATTTGAGATTACACATCGAGCAGAAGAAAGCTTTTGAATTAGAAAATGACCAATAAAAATTTTGTCTTTTGACAAACCAAGTTACATCTCAGTGCATTGTCTTCAAAATCTTGACCACTTTCATCAGCGAAATGCATGCACTGATCAAATGAATACCTTAGAGGTCAAAATTTCAGAATCAACCATCACAGCTAAAAAAACTAAATATATAAAAAACCCCTTTTATTTATACATCTATAGAACACAGAACAAGATAAAAAAGATTTAATGAGATATGTACATAGTTCAAAGATGGTTAATGTGTTTGTTTCAGTTCTCAGATAAGGCTTTTAGCTAGAGAATCTTGAGATACATGTGTGCTTAGATATGAATGGCACACATGAAACATATCACTGTTTAAAAATAAACCACAGAAAGAAGGTAAAAAAATATGGAGTAAACAAGGCAATATTCAGATCCGGTTTGTCAAAAATTAATTTTGCAACATTAAGAAAATACAAGTCACAGTTAAAAAGAAACCAACCTTTTGAAGACAGCAAATCATTATGGGGTGCTAAAGATTTCTGAGTATATTAGCTTACCCTTAGGACTTATTGAAAATAATCTATTTCAATTTTCTTCTCCATTTTCTAGCACAAATAACACTGCAGATTAGATCAAGGCATTTTTTATGCTAGTAGTATTTTCTGTCAATACCCACTAAGGGGTAGAAGCCTGAAAGGAGGAGCAAGTCATAAATGAATTGCATGATCTGCTTGTGAATTCTGCAGTCTGTGGTTTAATGTAAGCTTACCCCATGAATGCAACAGCTAAAGAAGGACAGGAAGGTGACTGGTTAGCTGCAGTTTTTACTTCAGTGCATTATGAAATCAATATTGACCACTCACTAAAGGCAGTGGAATTTCCAAAATCAGAAGTATTTAATGAGCTCCTCTGCCCTCCTCAGTGACTGAAATGTTCAGTACATTTCATTTTACCTCCAAGTTATAAAAAACTTGGCATCTTGGGTCTACTGCTCTAGGGCACTGCATTGCACACATCACCATCCCTCTGCATCAGTTGTTCATGCTCAAGCACACTTACAAACTCCATTGCTCCCACCCTCCCACCCTTTTGCACCACATCATCCCCCATCTCTTGCTCTTTTAATAATTCTGGACTTTGCTGTGCTTCTCACAGGTACTTTCTTTGTGCTTCCCTCTTACTGTCCCTTATGCATGAAGTGCTTTCACTGTAGGACCATGAACTGCTCTTCCTGCAAAGCCCACTCCATCATGCCAAGGTACAGTTGTAAGGTGAAGGAGATGGTTAACACAGAAATAAAACCTTATTTCTGCATTTTAAGTTAATTTTAGAAATGGTTAAACAAGGTACAAGAAGAGCCTGCAACTAATATTAATACTGCTAAAGATATTTAGGTCCAGGGTGTACTGAACCACAAAGGTACAAGGAGGAAAAGCAGCATGTCTGAAAAGGAAGCTGTCCCCTGAGCTGGAGTTCATTCAACTGCAAAAGCCTGAAACTTCTCACCTAAAGAGGAAACATCTACAGAAAGGGTTGTGGAACAACATTACAAAACAAACAGTAGTTCATTTAAGAGACACTTGCAGCTATTTTTCTTTCTTTGAAAATGGGGCTTTCCAAAATATGTTTAGCAGGAAACTAAGATAGAAAGCTGCTGTCAGACTGTATGTATTCTAAAAACTAGAGATGGAAGGACATACTACATCAGTCTTTCCTTCTGTGGTCACTGGTAGATTACTCCCTATTATATACTCCTGAGCTCTTTGTCTACTGTAGTTTTAATGACTCAAGTGCCTGGACCTCTATCACTTCCCCAGGGAGACTTACCTATTCCACAGTCTAATAGATCTCACTGTCAGGAAATAGCCTCCATTTGCCTTTTCTCAACCTTATCCCATTACTCCCAGTTATGGCAGTTTTCTCCTGTTGTGCTCTGAAACACCCTTATAATGGCTCTTACCCCAGAATCACAGTGACATAAATGGAAACCTCTCACCTTCCATTAAGAGCTCCCTTGTCCCCCCGCTGCCACAGCCTGGCACAACTCCCCAGGAGAGGCAGGAGCAGTTGCAGCGAGCAGGACCTGGACTAATGCCACCTGGGACAGGCCACTGCACAAGGCTCAGCCATAATTACGGCACAGTGGGACAGAGGGAACAGTGTGGCATGAAAGCGGTGTCAGCAGGCAGGGACATCTCCTTTTAACCCAGGCAGTCTTTAAGTTGCATGCTCAATTTTGTAAATAGCCCAATTTTGTAAATGGGCATTAATCATCTTAGTGAAACGTCTCATCAGCACCGGTGGTGTGCCTGTCTCTGCCTCACTCCTCCCTTCTCAGCTTCCTGCTGAACTGCAGCCAAACACTGCCCTGGCAACTATGTGACCAAGCTTTCAGTACTATTCCTGCCAGACTGAATCCAAAATCCAGAGCCACTCACCTTCCAGCGTGGCAATGGTGAAGGGGTGTACTAAGACAGCTTCCCGGTTTTATACGGCAGAGATGGGTGTTTGTGTTAGTTAAGGGTCATACTTTGATTTTAAGACATTTGCTTCATCTTTCCTTGGTCTCGAACAGTACTGACAGCAACAGTAATGCAAAGAAAGTGGATGGCACAGGAAGTCCCCAAATCAGCAAAGAAAAGCTCAAAAACATTGTCAGATGAAGAAAAGACTGCCGTGCTCTAACAGGTATAAGCCTTTCTTCTTCATGTGAGATGAAGACACAATGTCACCCATGAAACAAAGATGGCAAATCCAAAATTTAACTACCAGTTCATGCTTTCTGCCAGACTGATTTTAGGCAACAAACTAGATGCAAGTAATTTTATTTACACCACCAAAAAAACCAAATCAAACCAACAAAACAACCAAAACCCCAAACAAAATAAAACTAGCGGAGAAGAGAAACCTTACAAAGATTTCTCAAGATATTCAGACACAAAAAATTCCATTTTACTTGTGTTTTTCTAATTGAAGACAGCTTCAGTCACTTCTGCTGTTCATTTCTTTCTTTCATTATGTTTCTTTTAAGTATTTTGTTGAGATTTTCTTATTCTGAAGCTTACTTATTTGCAAGACTATTTTTTGGACAGTTTTTGTTTACGTCCTACCAAAATCCATTTTGATTTCTCTGCACGTTTCCCTGTGGTGTCCTTGGAAATACTCAATCTGTATATTATAATCTGGGGACTGTCAGAGTAAAAGAAAACATAAATATCATTGCAGAGTTATCTGCAACACATTATACTGGTTTTTTACAGACCTATATTTTTATTAACTCCTGCACTGCTTTCCTCTTTCATGTATGGAAAACAAAGTAACCAAAGGAGAGCTACTGGAAATTATGTGCTTGAGCTTTATTTTAGGCCCTGAATAAAAGCTATCAAAGCAAAGAGTTTATGCAAGGCCTCTCTCTCATTCATACAGAAAAAAAATCCCAGGTATTTGCCAGCCAAATTATTTCCCACCCACTGAAAAGCATACAAAGTCTTTGTGTAGCAGTACAGAAGCCAAGCTATTAATTGTCAAAGGCAATTTTTTTTTTTAATTGCAAAAGTCAAAATATCTCAAAAAAAAAGATGACCAAAAAAGATCCTAAAATGGGAATGGTCCAGGCCAAGATGTCTTGCACTTGAAATGTTGCACAGGCAAAGGAAAACAATCCTCCCAACACTCTCAATTCCTGATATGTATTTTCTTAGGTATGTTAAGAAACAGCCAAAACACAAGTAAAAATGTTTTATGCTCTTTCTCAGTCTATTTCATCAAAAATTAAGCATGATTGCAGATAAAAATAGTCAACAAAAATTTAGAAGGAATTATGAATACATAGTCAGAGAAATTCCACCAAAATAACCTCTCCTAATATGCAGTACAACTGGAAATACAAGTAAATTAGTTTTTTATTAAGATAAGCTTTTTTAGGGCTACATATTTCACATCATAGTAATGTTCATTGATGGTCTGAAGGCCTGAAATATCCACATTCTTTTCTCATCCATCTGCCAGACACCCCCTCATTTTCCTTCAGAGAAAGGTGACTCCTGTTCACATCAAATCCAACCACTAAACTTTCATTATTTACACTTGGCATAAGGTCAGATCTATAAGATTCAACAAGCAAATTCTGATGTTGTATTAGAAAAAAAGATGCAGCATGACTGCTTTATGTTTTGGCTCCTTAGCTTAGCGTGTCTGGAGGGCACAATTTCACAACTGCTCTCCCCTCATTTTCATTCATTTACAGCCTTGCAGTTCAGAAATGCAGCAATGTTGTTGTTTTAGCACCCTGTTCTGCTTCTCTGGCACACCTAACAAGGAATAAACACAGTCCTGGTTATCCGTGTATTTCTAACTCCTGTAAGCACTTCACACGTACAAACTACCTCAGGTGCCATTGCCTTGCTTCCCTTTGCTCACCACTACACAGGAATTTGGGGTTACCCACGATCCAGGCCCATCTTCCCACAGCAGAATGATGGGGTAGGGTGGGATCTGCACTTAAATGGGGGCTATTCCACTGCAGAGAGTGAAGCCATTAAATTAGTGGATAACTCCCCCTTGGAGGATTTGATGACTTGATGTGTGGGTGACCTGTCATATCAGTTCACCTAGGATTTGCAAACTGACTCTGGTTTTGATAAGAAAAATGGGAGGTGTAGCCCAAACCAACAGGCAAAGTGTATTTTTCTTTTTTTTTAACACAATTTTTTACATTTAGCTGATATGTATAAATAAATGTGAGAACACTGTGGTAGACTTCCTTATTAGTCTAGTAGAAAACACTGTATTGCAAATATAAGCTTCTTTGCAGAGATTGCTCCTGACTGGCCAGCAAATCCAATAAAAATATGACTTTTGATTCAGCTTAACCATATAATACACTTTATCACCCAGTGTCTTGTGCAATAAATGTTACTGAAAAGACTAATTTAGGATCTGAATTTATTTTCATTAGTCTTTGTAACACTGCAGCAGATGTTAGCCTGTATAAAAGCAAACCTGCACTTGTGAGGAATCTCAATGAGAAGGCCCCAACATTTGATTTTCTCAAACATACTGCCTGCAACAGCAGACAGGAAGGGAGAAAGGAAAGGAAAGAAAGAACAAGATGCAGGAGGATGAGGAAAAAAGGCAGCAGAGATTCATATTGTTATAAACATGTCCTGCTATCAGTCACAGCACTGCAAGGGTGAGGCTGCAGAGCACCATTAATACCTGACAGTTGTTGTTAACTACCAGGGAACACCAGATAACCTTCCCGAGAATATCTATACCCCCATCTTGGGCAACAAAGTAATGAGTCCCAGTGGAAAGAAAGCACTGGCCGTCTTTGTTGTAGCTATTGATCTCCTGATGTGATTTAGATAAGGGAGGAAGAGATAATGGCATTGATTATTCCATTTAGGAGCCAGACTGAGACTAAACTAAAGTATAATACATAAAGAGGAAAAATCCACACTCGATCACTTTTTTGTTCTTTGCAATTCAAGCCAACACCAGGTGGTCACAGCAACAGGGAGACACATCTTAATAAACATGTGGGGTTTGGTTTCTAGGACAATTTGATACAAACTAACATATGACAGAGGGGTTCTTTTCTTTCTTCTTCATTACTTTAAAGGACAAGCATTGTTTTCATAAAGCAAATTCAAATTCATGGGAGGAATAGATTGTTTTCCTGCCAAGAAGGTTGACAGAAGTCAATGATGGAGATCTCAGGCTGACAGCAGGACATGCATAGCTAATTTTACTTTATGCTCTTTGCCCCCATTGTGAAGAGTAGTCAGCTCAGGCCAGGTATTTTACAGAGAAGAATCTTCAAAAAAGAGAAGGAATGCTTATGCCTATCCACAGCAAGATGTAATTATTCTGACAAGCCTTTACTGCAGGTCACCTGCAGACAGAGATTAGAGCCTCAGGCCTTGCCTCAGAGTAAAAAAGAATCCCTGTTGCATATGACAGCAGACACCAGTGAGATTTAGATATACCCTAAAAATTGAAAAAATAAAAAGAAAACCATTTCCAATCTTTTTAAAGCTGCTGAGCTTAAACTGCACCTAAATTTGCTGACAGGTTACAGAAGTCACTGTTCTACTAAGGGAACACAGTGAGGGGTATGATGGATTGACAACCATATCCTGTTTTATATTCTCTACTATGCTCCCCCATACTTGGAATACCATCCTAGACCTGAAAACCAACATAAATTTTTACTTCTTTCCTCAGTGAAGAACTTTAGACATCAAACTGAGGTTCTCTTAAAAATATGTGCATTTAGATTAAATATTATTAATCTTTTATTGGTTTGATTAGTAGATATATTTTGCAAATTATAAAAGGAAAACAAAATATGTAGGAGCTAAAATCAAAATAAACGTGTCCAGTTCTTGGATGTCAACATATAGTTTCTGCATGTTGTGGAGACAATATGTTCACCTGTTTGTGACCCTGCCCTTGACAGTGTCAGAGAGCTGCAATTGACATCAGGCAGAACTGCCCTAAAGATTTTTCAGGGAAATGCAACTGATCTTTTAAATATGAAACGGTAAAAATCAATCTTTATAAACTTTTTTTTTTTTTTTTTTTTGGGTAGGATTCTTGTTAAGTTTGTTGGGTTTTTTGACTGTTTTGTGTTTCTTGAACACAAAGCTGTTGAAAGAAAACAAGCCTGGCTTCCTAATAGGATTCCATGAGTTGGGTGGGGGATACTTGAGCTTCCTGCACCTGCTATGGTAAATTAAAGCTTTACAGTGAAGCTAAAGGGTGGATGTGAAGCATCCAAGCCCAATTTGACCTAATCCAAATTTTAGGCCCAAACTGTAGATTCCCACAAAACAGAAACTTTCTCTTCCTGTCACTTTTAGAGCAAACCTCTAAGACCTCATGTCTTAATTAAAATGGAAAAGATTACTGTACAAAATCACAAAGCACTCCCAACATCTCTGTGCACTGTACCACTGCTCTCCATGGATCTCTGCAAGCTCAGTGTGAACAACACACAGCTCAGACACAGAGGCTGCTGGCAGCTCTGTGGAGGGCACTCAAAACCTGCTCTTCACTGTGTGCCCAGAGCCACTGGAACACAACAACAACACACTGAGCATCACTGCTTGCACAGAGCCCTGCACCACCAGTGCCAATCTATATCACAGCATCAGCGTGAGAGGAGAGCAGAAGCAGTGAGAACAACCAACCTTATGCAGGCAGAAGCACAAACTGCAATGCTAAAAACTGCCCTTGAAAGATTAACTGTAGCTTCAAACTTCATAATTCAAACATGAACTTCAGAGCAAAACAGGCAGTGTGGGTCTAGTTGGTTTAAGGGGGAAAAGAAATCCCTCTGAATCTATTGTCAATGTAACACAGTAGATATACTGACATATTGTCTGAAGGTAAAGGAAGCATAGGTTTTCCCTTTCAAAAGGAAATCGATTGAGCCATGAAGAAAGGGTGGATTTGCCCATTTCCTTAACAGAGAAAGTTGGATCACTAGTGTCAGTGTTTCAAATAAAAAACATTTCTGTGCATTTCTGGCACTTGTGCTGAAGAACAAAGAAAGACTTAATGGTGGGAAAGAAAATGTCTGTGTGACAAAAATACAACTTGTGATTTCATTACTGCAAGTCAAAATAACAATGTACATAAAATCATCATCACAAATATTTTTATCCCCCTCTGTAGAGCTGTAAAATACTATGACTGAAAAATGATTTATGAATAATACATCCAGGATTTAGGTACAGGTTGAGGTGCCCCACAATCAGAAGTCACATTCTATATTTCCTGTGAAAGACCACTAGAAAAAGCCAAAATCCTGTACATAGAACATACCAACAATTGATAGTTTCAGATATTTACGGTTCTAAGTCATTTTAGTTTAGCACAAGATAGAATCCTAATTTCAGAGCATTTTTAGAGTAACATTACATCACCTATATTGGTCCAAACAACTCAAACCTGACCCGATAAAGCATTTAATTCTAATCTTACTTGTCCTCTGATACAGAAATGTTTCAAGTGAAAGTTGCCTTTACATGGTTTTTGTGCTTCTAGTAATTTGGAAAATGATTTTGTGAAGTGTTAAAACGAAGCTGTGGCAGTTAACCTGCTTGTCAGCAGACATAAACCAAACCAACTCATTAGATTAAACCCAAATCCCCCCCAGTGGCATCTTGGATTCCATTCAATATTTTCATGCTCTAAGGCTATCTGTGAACGCTTTGACTGTATTGACACTTCTTTTTATTTTATGGTTTGACAGATCGTCCAGAGCTAGGGGGGAAGTACTAAAGAGATAGTAAAAATATTTTAAAATCATTAAAGAAAAAGTGGAATTATTCTACTATTGTTTTAGAAATGCCTTCATACATTGAAGCTTTACATACCAGAAATTCTAATACAGGTAGACCCATTTATACCATATTTCTCAGCAACTCCTAAGTCAAGACGACATTTGCAATATGAACTGTCAAAATAAGACAGACAAATTCTAGTAGAAGTGATTACATTTCTAGCAATATATTTTGGGAATTATAATATTTCTTTCATTCCACAAAGAAAATATTTTTTCCTTTCTTCTAAATTCTGCAAATCTTTAGCAAGAATTCCCAGGTAAATGGTTAAACACAAATTGGATATCAGCTAAGCTTCATTTAGCAAAATTAACTCATGCTCCATCTTCTGCTTAATTGCCAGTAAGGTGTGGTGTCAGTTCCTCCATCTTCTGCTTCATGCTTCTGACCTGACTGATGATAACTGACCAGTCTGCTTAAGTATTTCAATTATTTACGGAGATAATTATTATCTAGAAAATACTTTTGTTGCCAGGAAACTGACAAATTTTTACAATTAGGAGGCTTCCTAATCCAGTTTGGTGGTAGTTTTTGAGCAAACAGTGGAAATGCTGTTACCAGGCACCTTTACCAGCTGCTGGGTTTAACTGGCAAATGTTCTTTAGATAATTCCTGCTGTTTGATGTTCCAGCCCTTTCTGGTTTCTAGGTAAGCTGAAAAAAATGCTGAATCCAGAACTAGAAATGTGCTTTCATGAAATTCCTTTGGGCCTGCCCTTAAGCCAGCTACAGTTGGTTGAAACCACTGTTTACTGGAGAAGAGGTTCTGATAAAGATGGTATTAAACAAAGGCATTCCTGTTTAAATTAATGTAAATTTGTTATTTTTGTGGGGTTTTTTTCAGGAAACACATCAATTGTCCTAGAACCATTCCAATAGGACATATGAGAAGTCATATATATGTAAAATAAACCCAAACTTTGAGACACAAATGTTAAGGCTGAAGAGAAAAAAAGTACATTCACTTTAAGGATTTTTGAGAGGCAGGGAAACTGTCCTAGAAATATGTATATTCTTTCTACTTCTTAATCATTTGTGGTAGATATTTTCTTGTGTAGAGAGAGGATGAAAATAACCAGAAGACAAACACTTAATTTCCAAGGGAACTGTATTTTTAGTTTATCGGGAAATGACAACTGAACAATTGCAATGCTAACATTTGTAGAAACTCAAAGGCCACACAAATGACTAACCCTATTGAGAATACATTATATATGCATGTGGTAAGGGCAATTGCAAGAGAAGATCAAAAGACACCATGTCTTAAGTTTAATAACCCATTTAATATTGCCTTTCAATTCCATTTCATGCTCAGTAAAGCAAGAATAACTGAATCTTTCACTGATGCTGGCCTCAGATGAACAGCTTTTGTTTTGAGGGCTCTGGTTGCAATGCCTTATCATGGCTGACAATTATGGCCTTGTAGCAAATGCCAGGGACAGTGACAGAGGAACTACTTCTGCACCTAAACAAGGATATGTCTTTAATGGGCTGCTTTTCTTAACTAGGGTCATACTATCTGCTCGTGTGCGTAGGGAAAAGGACTGGCATGCACTGCCTTTGTCCCTTCCCCACCACATTCCCCCATCCTTCTTGTAATGAAATACAGCACCTGCAAATGGGCAAGGGGTGGAAAAAGGCATGACATGCTGAAGTAAGCAAAACACAGCACACTGTCCCATCAGAAAGGTTAATGGCAAAAAGAAGCAAGACATAAACTCATGACATGCTAAAAAGCCGCTTTAAAAAGGTTAATGGCTATTGCTCCCAGTGCTTGCTTAAAGAACAAACTGTGTTGGGACTCAGCCAACCGAGAGCAAAGAATATGAAAGGAATGAGCAATAGCTTGAAATCAAAGATTACAAATTGAACCGGTACCAGAGCAGACAGCAAAGGTTTTTAGTCTAGTTATGTACACAGTACAACATACCATTCTCTTACATTGTTCATAAACAAAATTATCAGTAGATCAGGGATACTGTACAGAATTCTGTATTTTGAGTCTATCCATACAGCAAAAAGACAAATCACTAATTCATCAGGAAATTCACTGCAGTGGTTTGGTATTTGGAGTGTAAACTGGCTCTAGCCAGGCTACTCTAAAGTCTTTAAAAAACTGCAGATCCCATCTTAGCATTCACTTTTTCATAAACTACTCAGGAATCTTGTGTTTCACCTTGAAAAATAAAAAAAAGTCAGTAAAATTAGGATAATGTAATATTGTAAAAGTGTCTCAGCTATCCAATGCTATCTTTATTATAACCAACTGGAAATAAAAATAAAAAAGACTCGGTCAAGTTTGCTATGAAGAGCTACTAGAAACATGAAAAATTGTTTTGTTGTAGTCATGCAGCTGAATTACAGATTTCAGCAGTTTAGAGGCTTTGCATCAGAGTTGTGCTAGGACCTAGTACAGTTGACCCACATGCTTTGCAAAAGAATGAAATTCTTACAGGTCATGTGTACCTCAGCCGACCACACTTCTGCCTTGGTTACATCATAGATACACACAGATGCCAGAGCATATCCCCCGCTGGATAAAGATTTGTCATTCATTTTCATGGAACCCTCTTGTTCTACAGGTATGGGGGTTATTTTTTTAAATCCCCACTACCTTCACAAAAAGGGGTTAACTGACCGTATCTGTATACAGTGTAATGCTTTTCTCTTTTTCTGTTACAGCTTTTCCATAAATTTTGCTTCATCCCCATCTCCTACACATTCCTTTGCACTCCTAGGACCTTCCAAGAAGACAGCTAAACAGTTAATCTGACTGCACATTCACATTTTTCAGAATGTGATGGTCCACTAAACCACAAGAGGATAGTGCAATACCTCCACAAATCCCCCCAAATTATCAGGCAGACTTGTAGGTGCCATCTCTACCAAAGGACTGTAGGGGCCAGAATACTTAGCTAAAAAAAGATGAGTGTGCATCAAGTCAGAGGAGAAAGGGAGAAGGATTATCACAACAGAAAATTACCAGGTTAGACTTTACTATACACTCAGTTACCTCTTTTTGATGCAATCACCTTGTTATGCTCTGTGCTGTGACAAATATTACACATTAAGGGGAAATTATATTATCAAACTGTCTTTAAAATATGAAGTACAATATCTGGAATACGTAAAAAAGGGTAACTAACAAAATTTTGTTTAGAGAACATGTACTAATTCATATGAAAAAACCCATGATGCTTGAGTCTATAGTGGCAACAGTTCTCTTCTTGCAGTGCTAATAGTCTCTATTAGCACAAAACCCCTGGTTCTAGGAGGGAGTGCCACCTTCAAACCCTCTGAGTAGCACAGGACAGACAGGGTTAAAAAAGCTGTTGCAATTCTGTGTGTTTAGATGCAGATTTTTAAATTTATCTTCATGTTCTTATACTGAAGCCCCAATCTCAAAATTGCTTCAAATCATGTAAAACCAACTGTCTCAACTTTTGAATAACATATAAGCACGTCATGAGGTTAAATATTAAAATAATGACTGATATGATCCTGTAACATGTTAAATCTCCCTGATCTAATCCGTGCTTTTGAGAAATACTTGACAGTTCTGACTTGCTCTGAAGTAAAGCAATCCTCCAGCTAATTACTGGGAGACACAGGAAGATTATGGGAAGGGATTTTGCTGCCTGATTTTACAGAATCCCAGAATGACTAGGTTGGAAGAGACCTTCAGGATAATTGAGTCCAACCCATGCCCTAATACCTCAATTAACCATGGCACTAAGTGCCACATCCAGTATTTTTTTTTTAAACTCATCCAGGGATGGTGACTCCACCACTTCCCTGGGCAGGCCATTCCAGTACTTCATCACTCTTTCTGTAAAAATTTTTTTCCTAATATCCAACCTATATTTCCCTTGGCACAGCTTAAGGCTGTGTCCTCTCATTCTGTCAGTTGCTGCCTGGAGAAAGAGACCAACCCCCACCTTTCTGGGAGTTGTAGAGAGTGATAAGGTCACGGACTTTCCTTTTCTCCAGGCTAAACAACCCCTACTGCCTCAGCTGTTCCTTACAGGGTTTGTGTTCCAAGCCCTCACCAGCCCCATTGCCCTCCCCTGGACATGCTCAAGCCTCTCAACGTCCTTCCCAAACTGAAGGGAACAGCACTCAAGGTGTGGCCTCACCAGTGCCCAGTGCAGGGGGAGGATGACCTCCTTGCTCCTGCTGGCAACACTATCCCTGACACAGGCCAGGATGCCCTTGGCTTTCTTGGCCACCAGGGCACTGCTGGCTCATGTTCAGTCGGCTGTCACCAGCACCCCCAGGTCCCTTTCTGCCAGGGCAATGTCCAGCCACACCATCCCAAGCTCGTAGCATTGCAGGGGGTCACGGTGGCCAAAATTCAGGACTCGGCACTTGGACTTACTGAACTTCATTTTATTGCATTCCACCCATCCATCCAACCATTCTAGGTCTCTGCAGAGCCCTCCTACCTTCCAACAGATCAACACACTCTCCCAGCTTAGGGTCATCTGCAAATTTGCTAATGAAAGACTCAACACCCTCATCCATGTCATCAACCAGCACAGACCCCTGAGGACACCACTGCTGACTGGTCCCAGCTGGATGCAGCACCATTCACCACCTCTCTCTGGGCCTTGCTATCCAGCCAGGTCCTAACCCAGCAAAGAGTGCTTCTGCCCAAGCCGTGGGCTGCCAGCTTTTCCAGGAGTGTGCTGTGGGAGACAGTGTCAAAGGCCTTGCCTGTGTCCAAATAGGCAACATCCACAGCCTTTCCTGCATCCACCAGGTAGGTCACCTGGTCATAAAAGGAGACCAGGTTGGTAAAACACGAGCTACCCCTCCTAAACCTGTGCTGGTTGGGTCTGATACCATGGACATCCTGTAAGTGCTGCATGGTGACACTTAATATAAACTGCTCCATCACCTTACTGGGTACTGAGGTCAGGCTAACTGGTCTATAGTAACCAAAATCCTCCTTCCCACCTTTTTCGTGAACGGGCATCACATAGGAAGCCTCATCACATGAGGCTTCCAGTCATCTGGAACCTCACCAGTGAGCCAGGACTGTTGGTAAATGGTGGAGAGTTGCTTCACAAGCTCATCTGCCAGCTCCCTCATCACCCTGGGATAGATCCCATCTGGGCCCACAGATTTATGAATATCCAAGTGTCTCAGCAGTTCTCTGACTGCCTCCTCCTGGATAACAGGGGGACCGTTTCGCTCCCTGACACCATCTACCAACCCTGGAGGACAGTTGTCCTGAGAACAAGCTGTCTTCCCATTGAAGACTGAGGCAAAGAAGGCTTTAGGCACTTCTGCCTTCTCCTCAGCTGCCGTTACTCAGTTCCCTCCCGCATCCAGTAGAGAACAAAGGTTGGTCTTACCTTCCTTTTGCCATTAACGTACTTGTAAAAACAACTTTTATTATCCTTTTCAAAAGTTGCCAAATTAAGTTTAAACTGAACATTTTAGGGAGCCATTAATATTTTATAACCCCTCACATTATATTGAAACTGTTTTGTGAACTCAACTATATCAGATCTGTCAGAGCACCTATTCTGAACACTGTTTTCCTTCTTAAACAAATATCTTGAACCTATCTTTTTCCTCAAGCCCAGCAGTATCTTCAGTTTTGTTCAAATGCATTTTCAATAACTGGTTTTCTTTTCACAAAACTGAATTCAACTCCTGTGTAGAGCTGTTACCATCACTGCTGTGTGATTTTAAGTTGTCACATCATGGTTTCTTTTAATATCCTCTTCTAAAAAATACAAACGTGGAATTTAAAGATCATTACATATTTGGAACCGTCCTATTTTTCTTCAGGAATTTATGTATTTGCTGCAAATCAGCTCCCACATTTGATGCAATATATTTTTGCAAGTCAACAGATTAAACCGAAGCTTCCACAATAAGATAATTTTCACTTACTTTGTAAATCAGAAAGAAAAGCTGCTATTGCTGTTATGTCAAGAGGTTAAGAAAATACCATGTTTCATAAAAGAAAATTAAGAAGAGCTGAGCAAGAGGATATTTAAAAAGATATAACTGAAATATGTAATAGTTTGAGAAATAGAGAAGTATTTCTATATTTTCCGACAGAAGTTGCTTCAGATTTTTAAAAATGAGTTATAAATCAAGAAAGAAAACTAGTCCAGGCAAAAAAATTTTCATAACAGTTCCCAGAGAAACAGAAATGAATGTACAACCACAAATGCAGTCCCAGAGTGATGCTGTTCTCATAGCAAAATACCAGCTGCAAAAATTTTTAATCTTGAGCAGCTATCTTGTCCATGCCTCCCAACAAGGAACATCCATGTTTCAGATCCCAGATGGGTACCATGCCATCCCCAGGAGGGGGGGTGGGGGGGGCGCTCCCTCCCAGCACAGAGCAGCCTTCCTGGACTACCCCCACCTTCCTACTGCTGTAAAGAACACAACTCAAGACAAAAGCCCAATGAAAATAAACCTTTGGTATAATCAACGGCAGGCGGTTTTTTAAAATAAAAACTATTTTTGTTCCATAAAACAGTAAACTCAAAATAAATCAGGTTAGCAAGGAGCATGTTTTTGATTTTCTATCTAATTCCACCCTGCAGCACTGCTTTCCTTTGTGAACTGCAAAACATGGTCTCTTCAGCAGACCTCAGTCCTGTGTAGCCCAACAGGCCTACGTATTTTACAATATAATTTGGAACCAAGACTATCTGTGAATTTAGAAATTTCTGTGGATGCATGTATGCTTCATCTGGTTGTTCTTCAATAGTAAAAATTAAATCCTCTTGCTGAAAAGAAGTCCAACTTTTGGAAAAGAATCTGTTTCAAAAAGCATATGAAATGACACAGAGACAGGCAATTAGCTTTTGTGAATACCCAGAGACTAGCGTTCATGTGAACATGGCTATTTATACTGACTTCTCTTTTTTTTTTTTTTTTTTTTTTTTCCCTTGATCTTTTGATATTTCTTGGAAGTATAACATGGCACTGAGATCTTTAGGGAAAACATGCATCATCAAGCATAATTACATTGACTTATGTTTTTGGCTGGTAACAAGATTTATTAGTCTTCGAGATATAATAATGTCATGGATTTGCTGAAGTCAATATGTCTCGTGCCAATAAATCTTGATATTGGCAAGGGAAGTCAATGCCTACTTAGGATTTTTCCAACCAACAAAGCATCCTGTTAATATCAGTTCTGCTCTCACGCAATAAGCAGTTCCTCTGATACATTATTTTGGCAATGCAGTCTGTTTTATTCAAAAAGCAAATTTCATTCCAAGTCCCATCACTTGCTTAGCTGATGACTGGCTTTCAAGCATAGAGTCAGGAAGAGAGGGCCACAAAAAAAGGTTTGCTTCCCAACTTGGAAAGGGCATGAACAGTACATTCTTGCACTTATTTCAGTGTGATGTTTTAATGTAAAATCCTCCTGTAAAGACCTGGAAAATAAAATTTCTATGGGTACGGCCAAAAACTGGAAAAGCAAATAAAAGCTCTTTTTACTAGATGATAGCCAAATTTGAAACTTCCAGAGATATTTATGTTGAAGCTGTATGATTTTGTTACAATAACATTTGCTTCAACAATGTTGTACCGTCTTTCGCCAATGCCAAGAATGCTATCTTTGACGTGAAATCAAATAATGTCAACAACAAAAATAATCTGAAAATCTTTATATCTAATGCAATTTCTCTAGCTAATTTTTTGACACTCCTCTAATTCACTCCTAGGTTATTCCTTCATATAATTGACCATATCTTAAACCTAAAATTTTCTCCTATCATCCAATCTGATGAACCTTTTCCTGACAAAATAACCTCTTCATAAGAGGTCATAATATTATTTATTATACATTTTCAAAATATAACCCTAAGTTTGCTAGGGAAAAAAAAAAATCAAACTTGGCAAAACACTTCTAATATTTAAACACTGGTTTGTAATTTAATTCCACACTTACTAATCTGTGCAACAAAATACAGAGAAATTCAATGTCTTGATGGATCACTCATGGAAAACTGAAGTAATTACCCTCATTCTAATATTCCTATTTAAATGCATGGAAAAATGATTAGCTGAAAGTTCTTTGTGTAGCAGAAATGGCATCTGCTTAATATTTATGCTAATGTGAAATACCTCTTACCCTAAAGGTTAAGGGTGATGCATGAATGAAAAATTAAAGCAAATAAAAAACAATACAAATAGAAATTCCTGCTACATAATGTCATTTTAATTAATTAATTTCTTTTTCCTGCAAGATGGGTGTGACATTATTTCTTGGGCATAACTTTTGCTGATATAGGCACAATCCTATGAAGGCCTCTTTTTAAATTTTTTCCTTCCTCCTCCTCCCCCCTCCTGTTGCTTATAATGCATGTGAGATCTAAGTTGGGTTTAATCCAATACATTAAAGATATCTGATAGTCTTTAGGGCATATTCAAAGCCATTCCTCATATGAGCCTGAGGTAAGAAATGAGTAACATTACCTGAGTATTGGATAACTCTCTATCTGTTCCCCACCATACAAGCCCAGCAAAAGAACCAAGAACTATGCCAGCAATTTTTCTCCCCCATGTCTAACCCAGCTCATCCAAAAACTTGCACTCCAGTGAACAGTACTGAGCATACTAGGGCACCTTTTTACCCCAGTATGTCCAATCAAATATTTGCTGCTATTTTTCTTTCTCTGTGCACACACCTCCAAGAGGAATCCAATTTCTTTTTCCTGAACACTCCTCCCCCATGTTTAACTGAAAATTGCAACTATATCCCTGGTTATCTTTCTCTCCTTCAAGCTTCATCTTTTTAAGATGAGTTGGCATGTAAGTTATACTAAGTAGAGAGAAGAATATTGCCTGAAATTTGGGTGAGGAGAACAGGAGTTTTACAAAGCTGTAAAAGGAAACCACGACAATTTGTTTTGACTAATGAATTAAGACACAAAGGCTGAAGTTTTCATGACAAGATCAGATAATGACTAGGAAAAAAAAAAGGATATTAAAAGAAACTATGGAAAGAAAAACAAAGAACTGGAAAAAAGATATGAAGATGTGAGCCAATCTTAGAAGGAAAAAAAAGTTATGAAACCTTTGTGCAGACTGTACCTGTATATCTGAAAACTAAATATTGAATTTTCATTATATACCTATAGCTATTATTTAAATGACTATCAATAGCAAATTCATGAACCAGAACAACTAGAGAAAAGTTCAGTAAAACAGAGGGTGACTAGTGGGGAACTAACAACTGCTGAATTTCTACATGACAAGGAGCTGAAAAGGAAAAAGAACCAGCAGAAAATTTCTTACTTACCATACAGAGTTTTAAAAATACCAATACAAAGATATAACTTAAGCAATTCCCTGAGTGTCTTACAGAAATTAGAGAGGAAACAATGCTGGCACGTAAGCTAATGTCAAAGATATCATCTGAAGCAACATTAATATTTACACACATTTACTGTTACATCATTACTTACACCTCCAGAGATTGCACTAAAGGGAAATCTCTCATAAAAATATATCACAGCATGCAGTTGAACTAAATATGAGCAATGTGCTACAAACAGCACTACCTGAGAGTGGCTTTCAGCTCAATGACCATGATGCAGAGCAGCTCCTAACTTTAACCATCACCACCAAGCTTCAGAGAGCTTAATTCAAAAGGTTTGAGGCATAATGAAGCTTAAAAGATTTTTGAAATTGCTGATAAATAAATGAAAATATTTGAAATCCAATGAAAGAATCAAATTTGGCTGTATTTGACACACAGAAGTGTCTTTAAACCAATTGCCAACACCCAAACTTTCCTTTTAGTCTTATTTAAAAATTCAAATCCCCATCCTCATCTGAGATCTAACAAAAACTTGACATTAACTGAGTAAGCAAGGGGAACCTATTAAAGACAATAAGAAAGAGCTCTTGAACATTCATGAGGTATCTCATATTGAAAAAACAAAACCAAACAAACCCTAACATCCTCCCAAACAGCAAAAAGCATAAAACAAAACACTGTTCTCCCTGCCCCACTCCAATTATTGACTATTTTTTATATACACTTCTAAGTTCTGCTTCTGCACTAAGTCCTTTATCTGAGCTAGTGCAGTGGCTTAAAAAAACCACAGCAATAAAAAAAAGAGGAAAATCCTTCCAATATTTTTACTTGTTTTTCTTCTTTAAATCTTTTTTTTCTTTAATTTTCTTGAATTAAGTACAAAACACTAACAGCAGGTGCCAAGTTTAACCTTTTACAGCTATCAGTAAATTTTGTAATGTGATCAAGTTTTTTTCAATTTCTTCTTTGTTAAAATGAAGATTTTAGATGGATCTTACCATTAGGTACACCACTGAATTTTACTACTAAAAATCAAACCCTATCAGTTTTAGAAATAATGTTTAACACATTAGAATATAAATTACTGAAACCACAATCCCTCTACAATGAAACAGTGACAGCTGCTAGCTGGCAGCTGTAATAGAATTGAAAAATACAGCTCTGTAGAATATAAGCAAAATGGATTAATATTTTATTTGCTCAAGGAGGAAAGAATTCACACAGTAATGTGCAACCCTAGAATGGATTACACTCAATGGGAAACACCTTCTCAGTTCACATGGGAGGTTCCGTGTTCTTGAGTTTTGAGAATTTATCTCACTTCCAAATCCTGGGTGTGCCCTTTAGGTAACCTCTTTCTAATCCTTCCCATTTGAAGTTAGCAGGTGAAAATCTCATAGATTTAACACCAATATTACAGTGGTAGGTCATGTCAATCATTATACCTGTTCCACCAAAGAAGTCTAAAAATCCACATCTTTTAATTCAAGTCTGCAGTCTGCTAAAATAATTATATTTATGAAAGAGTGTTTCTGTCAGCTGCTGAATTATGACTGCCCTTTATCACACACATTCTACCACAGGCAGGGTCTGGAAGGGTTAAAAAGGCTTCATATAGGTGAGGATGTTGCTCTATGAACTGTAAAATCAGTATTGAAAGCAACTTGGCAAAGGATCCCAGGCCCTGGCTTAATTAAAGTTGAGCTTGTTGTGCAAGTAAACGACACACAGTCGGGATTTGCTCTCTGCATAATTTACACATCCCTTGCTGGCTTGCTCTCAAAGCATCAGAGACTTATTCTCAGGCAAGCCTTGCATGATTTGATTCAGAGGTCATGTCATTGGAATAAAAAGAAAGAAAAATCAGTCACTGATATGTTTAGAAAAGCTTAGCTCAGAGTTTCAAAAGCTGCACACTGTTAATTGTACTATGCAGAAGAAAGCACATTTAGCTTGATACTGTGCAGTAGAAGAGTTCAAGATTCTGCACATAAGTGAAAGATTTATGTCTTACTCAGTTCAACAATAGAGTACTCTATATCAGAGATTTTTAGAGTGAAGTGTTATAACTACTTATTTTTTAATTATTATGGGTATAGATCCTTGAATGTATTAATGTGAATGTAAATAACTTAGAGGAAAGGCATTTTTTAATTGAAAACTGTATGTCCAAGTGTACCTTTCACATTTTGTGTGTCAAATGAGATCTTATATTCAAATTTCTCCAGTGAAAAAAACTGTATCATTCTATGTGCTCTCAAGCACGTGTGTCAATTTGATACTTTTTGGCTTTTTACCAAGATAGTAAAGTTATTATGCTCTCCATCTGTTGTTCCTTACACTGTTGAAGTTTGGTAACTGGCAACACTCTTAAATACACAGGGTATTTAAATACAGAGGGTCTGTAAGCTATCTGCACTTGCTGGCAGAGAAAACTATTTTCAAGTACTTCAAGCGCAGAAGAATGAAAAAAATTAGGGTGTAAATTGATCTCATGTCATGTAGAGGAAAGTTACAAATCTGTGTTGTCATCACGTTTTAGACCAGAACTATACTTTTAAATCATTTGAGAGTCATTGAAAATGAAGTTTTCACAAAGACTGAAAACACCTATACTCTTGGCTTACATAAAAGAGACTAAATTCTACCTTTGATGCAAAACCCAAGGGAGAAACTCAGAGCTGCACTTGTATGAGGCAGTAACTCAAAGGAAAGGGGCATAGTGACAGTTTTATGGCATTCCAAATCATTCCCACCTCTGTTGCAGCTCAGGTACACTGTAGCAGGAAAGGAGCAGTGAGGAAGGATTTCTGCCTCAGCTCTCATTCAGGTTTGGCAGCGCTGGTTTGCTGCCCTCTGGGTTACAACCTACAGACCAGGAGAGTGGTACAGATGATATAGGGAATCTCCTGCCAATAGGAATTGTCCACAATTTGGGTCAAAAATGAGCAGGGTGATACTTCACTAAAACATGCTTAGACTTGTGTTTGAGACATTAATGCATGAGTGCAACTGAAAGACTCTATAAAACACAAAAGAAAGAAAAAAACTCCTTCCTTTTTCTTTTAAAGGTTTCAGTGCTATAAAATAGATCCTGTGAAAATATGCAAGCAAAGATGTAAGAACAATTTAAACTCAGATAAAGAACAAAGTAGTAAACCAATTTAACTGTATAAAAAGAAGTCCATAAAAGAATACACCTCTAAGAAAGATTATTTTTTTCTACAACATACTGATCACAATCAAATAATGATTTATAAAAGAAATTTTGCAAATCGGCTTTGTGCACTGGATTGTTCTAATGGGTCATGTTTTTTATGTGACTTCAGAAACCTTTTATAATGACAAAATGTAATGTATAGACCTGGAAATTACTGCATGGTCATAAAACAAGGTGATTCCTCTTGCTTAAAATGAATTAATCTTAGAAAGCCATTCTCCTCAGGATATAAGACATACTACTGGAACAGATCCTACTGCCCCTTCTTCCGCCCTTGCTCCGTAGCTCATTGCTCAGATGGAATTCCTGTTTTCATACCAAGTCACTGATGTGAACATATTCACAAACAACTTTTACAACCTATTTTTTACACTTGCAAATGCCTGTAGACCATGTAGCATCTTAAAGGAAAGTGTCACAGAAAACGCCTTGTCATAGTAACTCTGACTGTGGAAAATTTGCCTCAATATCCAATAACAACATCATATATGTTGTTACCCCGTTCTCAGGGGTTCCACGATGAGGGAAGAGACGAGAAAGTTGACTCCATGTATCAGAAGGCTTGATTTATTATTATATGATATATAATATATAAAAACTATACTAAAAGAATAGAGAGACTACAAAGCTATGCTAAGAATAGAAAAGAATCTGTAAACGAAAAGTCTTCTCAGACCGAGACGGCCGGACAGGTGTTCTGTGATAGGCTCTTAATTGGAAACAGTTTGACGGGGCCAATCACAGACCTTCCCGTTGCACTCCACAGCAGCAGATAAGAATTGTTTACAGTTTGTTCCTGAGGCTTCTCAGCTCTCAGGAAGGGAAAAATCCTAAGTAAAGGATTTTTCATAAAACATGTCGGCGACAATATGTTGCATAGTATTTTTCATAAACAATATGCTACACCATAATGACCAGGATATTTTGTATTTTTGTAAGTGCCTCACAGGCAAGTTCTGTCTGATCAACCTAGCAGCCTACTTTGATGGAGGGACTACATTGGTGGACAAGGGAAGGGCTACATATATCATTTATGTGGATGTAAGGCCTTTGACATGAACCCCAAAACATCCCTTTCTCTGAACTGGAGGTTAGGAGTAGGTTGCACAGCTGCCTGCAGAGGGTCGTGCTCAATGGCTCAGAGTCCCAATGGGCACCCAAACCAGTGTGGCCAGCAGGGTGAGGGAGGAGATTCTGCTCCTCTGCTCTGCCTTTGTGAAGCCCCACCTGGAGCTGGCACCCAGCCCCCAACATAAGAAGGACGTGGACCTGTTGAAGGAGGTCCAGAGAAGGGCCATGAGGATAATCAGAGGGCTGGAGCACTTCTATGAGAAAAGGCTGAGGGAGCTGGGATTACTCAGCCTGGAGAAGAGGAGGATCTGGGGTGACCTTATTGCAGTCTTTCAGTACACAAAGGGTGCCTTGAAAGGTGGGGACAAATGTTTATAAGGGCCTATTGCAATAGGACAAGGGTGTATGTTTTAAACTGAAGGAGGGTAGACTTAGGTTAGATTTAAAAGGCTTGTGCAATGACAGTGGTGAAATACTGGAACAGGTTACCCAGACTGGTGGTAAATACCCCATCCTTGAGAACACTCAAGGTTGCTTTGAGCAACCTGATGTGGACAGAGATATCCTAGTGCATTGCAGGGGGGTTGAACTGGGTGACCTTTAAGTGTCCCTTCCAACCCAAACTCTTCTATGATTCCATGACTGTAATAATATTTTTCAAATAGCAATTTTGACCAAAGAGCTTAATAGACTTTGTCAAAAGAATTTATTGTTTATCCCACAGCAGTTTCTAATTTCAGGAAAACCTCTACTCCTAGAAAAAGAATGGAAAATATACTGGAGATTTAAAACAAACACCAATAAAAAGAACCCCAAAACAAAGAGATGAGGAAAAAAAAATACAAACAAAAAACCTTCTTAGTTTTGTAAAAGCATTAGTAATTTTAACTTTGCTAAATTTTGACAACATACACTGATACTTCTTAGGAAATTGCATCTAGATTTAGATCTCTATTTTAGATCCCAAAAAAACCTCAGATGTTTGAAATTAATAGAAAGAAATGTGAAATCTCACTAGTCCCTTGATTCTGTCAATTACAGCATTTCTAATGGAAGCCTTTTTATTAATACCCAGTGTTAGACATAAATGACATTTTAAGTTACAATTTCATTGTTACAGATGGCACACATCATTGATCCCGTACCTAATAATTCTCAGGTTAACAATCATCAAATACATTAGCTTGGGAAGAATAATAATCCTCAGAGTGATGGAGTTTCTTACCAACACAGTCACTCATGGCTTTTGAAAGGCATGTAGCCACTGTTGATCTCAATGGTGTTGAAGACATTGAAGATATATACATGTACAAAAGACCAATGATCCATTAGGTTACAAAGTTTTTGGAACTAGTCCAACAAAAACTTGTGGTTTCTTTTCTTAATTTGGCATGCTTAATAATAATTTTTTGTAGCCTATTACTTACATATCATTACAGAGAACAAGGAGACTCAAAGTCATTCCAGCCCACACAAACAACTGTGACCAGGCACATATGTGCCAAAACCCCACAGATTTCTAATGGGTGACATCCCACTGACTATCTGTGCCTCTTTCTTCAAAGAAAGTATTTACTCAGACACTACTGAGGGGATGTTGTGGGGACTTCAGCTTTTCCTTCTGAGGGGCAGTATGAATGAGGCAGCACACTTAATGTCCCCTTCTGCCAGGACCAGCTCCGCTGTTAGAGAAGCTGACTACTGCTCTCGGTCATGACCTCACCATAATGCCATAAACCACCACTCTGCTGGGCTGTGACCTAGTCTTCTCCCTATTTAAACATATAAAGTCCTCCCCTTCTGTCCATACCCAATGCTCACATAAGTATGTCTGGGAGTGGCAGAGGTGCCCCATAAAATCCAGGGGAGAGCAATCTGTACACCAATGAGCAATGGCAGGAACACCATCAAGGGGTTTAATGTAAATGCTGTGAACTTGAGGCACTCTAGACCTCTTTATTCTACAAGTCAGAGATCAATCTCTAACTAATGATTAATTATTGTAGGTTTGACTTCTGATTTTCTATTTCAGCATGTAACTTTCTAACACCAAGCTGCACTGCTTTGATGTTGTTGCACTAGAACTTGATATTACTAAACCATATCCTTACTACAAAAAGGGATACCCCTACCAAAAGATTTTTTAAAAAAGTAAATCTGCAATTGTTTTTCTTACCTCTGTTGCATAACCAATTTAAATCTGTTATTGCTTCTCTGTTTTAATAGTTGCTTTGCATTCCATTATTTATTTCCTCTTCCAGTTTAGTGTGATTGACATGTTTTATAAACATGGAATTTTTTTCACAAGAAATAGCTACTGAAACCATTTGCTCAGCATAGGCAGTGGTACCAACAACTCAATAGATCCTGCTTCCTATAATCAGTGCTCTGTCATTGATCATTCCGTAGTTTTCGATTACTGACTTTCAGTTTTTTATCCATCAAAAGGTATTAAAGTCAATTGGAATTATATTTTCAAGTGATATTTCATAAGAGCTTGTGATAAATGAGATGAAAATAAATATAAATCCAGATAATTTTCTTTCTTAACAACAATAATGTGATCCAGTGAAATAATACCATGAAATAGAGGCCACTGCTTTTCCTCTGGGTGGCTCCCCTACCTTGTTGGTGACTGAACAAATGAATTCATTTCAAACTTATGAATTCACCATACTAAGGACTGACCTTAAATTTCTGGAAAGAACATTATACATAATATAGTATTTGGTAACTTTTGCCTTCTCAGCTTTCAGTTACTTTTTACATTATCCAAACACAAGACTGCAGCATTAATTTTACTGAAACTTTCAACTTTCTTTAAACCAAGCAAGAGTCCAAAAACATGTAACAGTAAGTCTATGAATTCAACCTAAATTTATTTGCAATTATCTGGTCATATAATTATAGGTCTGTGTAACACCTGTAAACCTTGTTCTATGCAATGAGTTTATACCTGCCCCAAAACAGAGATCAAGCATGGAAAACCCCAAACCAGAAATTTAAGTCTGGTAAAACTATAAGCTACAGGAAACAGACTTTAATGATGGAAAGCATTAGCCAACCTTATTTCCCTGCTAGCTTGCCTAAAATTATTCCATCAGAACCAATTTGCCTATTCTCCTTCGAGACATATGCTTTAGGGAAGAAGGAACAATTATTCTATAAAATATGCAATAACACCAGACCATATTTTCTGAGAGGCTGTGATTACACCTCTTTAGAAGCCCTGCAACACAGACACAATTACCTAATATCAAATTTGGTCTGAATGTCAGTAGTTGTTACTTCTGAAAGAACCTTATGAAAGATGAAATAGAATGTCAAAACTCCAAGCGATCAAACCTGAGATTTATAACTTTTCCAAGAGGAAAAAAACCTTATGCAATCTTCTATTAATGCAATCATTTACCCCCCTTAGTCTTCACCAACCAGTTCTATGAATTGTCTCAAGCTCCTGATAGATCTACCCATCACGAACTGGCCAGCTTTCCCTGTTCCTTGACCTTTATCATGCTGAAAGAAGACAAAAAAACACTATGGCTATAAGATATTTTTCTGTGATGTTAACACTAACCAGAATATTCAAAGGGAAGTCATCTGACCAGTAACTGAGGAATAGAACAATACATCTGCCTTGTGTGCTAGGTGGGCACACAAATATCTCCCAACGAGAAGTGACCTGTAATACCATGTTCTACTATCAGTATTTAAGAAAAAAAATTGTCACAGCAAATGTTTGGCAATGCCCATCTAACCTCTTGAGTTGCCCAGCTGCTCCCTCCTTTTGGATTCCTGAAAGCTGTAGTTCTGGATACTAAGAAAAGCCTTTGCTCTTATTTTGTATCCCCTCTTGCCCCTGCCTTGCCACTTACGCCTATTTCCTCAACACTGTTCCCACTGTTCTAGTCTGTTCTTTTTCTGAAAGTGCTCCTTGAGTGGAACATTTTGGCATGGAGACAGGTATGCATCTGCTCTTCCCCTGCAGTTACCCCTATTTATAACTCAGTTGTTAGCAGCTGTGCTCTTGGAGTCATCAGCCACAGATACCTTAAGTAATCTGCAGGCCTAAAAAAATATTGCTTCAGTGAATTTGCTGAAAAGAGGAGACTGATGGGAGGGTGGACAGTTAGCAAAAGTGCTGTAATTCAGACTTGCTCTGTTTTATCTATTAATTCTTCTTTCTTGTAAACTGTCTCCAGGGAGAAATAAAATGCAAATCTAGTTTTTCTATAGACTGCAGATGACACTGAAACAGGAAAAAAAACTTCATGAAAATCATGACTATAATTGAAATTATCTCTGAATATTCATTCATTTATGCAATGTAAACTAATAATTTATTTTAACTTGTAAAAGATCCCCCTAAATGAGAAAAACCCCAACAAAAGAATAACTTGCTTCAGGTGCACTAAATCTATATCTTCCTTTTATATAATCTAGTTCTATGAATAGTAGAATTTTAATTAAAACCTAATATGTTTTTAATATAAGTTAGTGATATGCAAGTGTTTGCAATACTTAGAAAATCTGATAGATTTATAACTTGCTGTTAAATTATCATTTAGTGATCCATCTCCAGGTATTTAAGTTCTCTTAAAATGCTGGGTGTTAGATATAAGGGCTATATTTGAAATGCTTAAATACTAGTATATAACTGTCTGTAATAAAATCAGAAGCTCTGAATTTCATTGTGCTTTACTGCTGCTTCCAAAGTAATGGAAAAGCCATTTTCTATCACTTGCTTCAAGGAATCCATTAATAACATTTTTCACAAAGGACCTATCTTTTTTTAAATAATATATTGTGAAGTTATTCTAAAGTATTTAAAATCATGCAACTAATTTTGGACAGAACTTCTCAGCCTTTTAATTCTCCCTAATGGAGGTTTTTTAAAAAACTATTTCTAAACTATTTTTAGTCACAATTTTGTACTACAACTTAACATGCAGTTCAATAACAAGAATAGAATTACTAAGTTATTAATTTAATATCAACTATGACTCTTCTGTACTAATTACTCTGCCATTCTATCACCATGATCTAGCTTAAAAATCCATTTCTGGCCAAAGCTGAAGACTTACTTGATGGCTTCAAACAAATCACTGCCATCTGACTTTCACTGCAAAAACTATATTGCAATTTGATGCTTGGATATTGCAAAGAAATAAAGGGGGAGTTGCATAGGGACAAAATACACTGGCAGAGCTGTGGATGAAAACATATACAAATACTCACAGCTGGTCTGGAATATAGACAGAAGGAAAGCAAGTATTAAACCAAAGTGCAGCAGCTCTTGCCAGCAGCAATGTGCATGTCCTGAGAGCTCTGCAAAGAAGATACAGCCCACTCCCCATCTTATCACTGAAAAGACCATGCAGCAGCTAGGTAAGAGCCTGTTCACTTTCAGCAGCCAATTAACTAACCTAAGTTTTATTTTGGAGACAGCAATGAAGATTATGCTGAATGAATTTAAAAGAAAAAATGTAGACTAGAAATATAATTTAAGGGACTCTTCAGCAAAGGCTGACTCTCATTTTTCAAGAGACAGCAATTTCTTTTAACTTCTTGCACTGAATACATAAATTTATTTCAAGACCAACCCATGAGGCCTGATTCTAATCAAGATTTAAAATCTTGGGCCTGAGGACTGTGCTTTCTCAAAAAAGCAAAATTATTCACAAGCTACCCTGACTGCTTTCAGAGAGAAGAGATCCAGACTGTGTTCTGTCTTCCAGGAATTTTAATTGAAGTTTAAGGGCCTTTGGATCTTCCTCATTCAATCTAGCCATGCATAGCAAAAGTACCTTCAAATGTACTCTCCCAAATCCAACCCTTATACCAGTGGACCTAAAGGATAAGACTGCATAGACCTACAAATGCCTGCCTTCTGCCAAAGGAACTTTCCCCATTTGAGCTTCCTTTCCTACAACCCACAGAAGTCTGTTCCCATGACAAAAGGAAGAGGTGCAGCCTTTCTAATTCTCTGGGGTATCAACACATCCACTCCTTGCATATTTTTAGCTCCTTTAGTCTGAGAGGGTTAAAGAGAAGTATCGTGATGTCTCTTGCCATACTAAAAGGCAACTTTCCTTTAAACTTCTCTGCTTTTATCTGGCAGGCTGAACCCCAAATAATTGCCATATACAAACTGTCTAAAAAGAACCCAAACCATCAAAATTTATCTCAAGAAGAAAAAAAAAACATTGAGAAAGCATTACAGAATTACCTTGTGATTATTTCTTAATTCTGAGTGATTGTTTCAGATGCATTTAGTTTTACTTTTTCCTCCAAATAATTCAGTAGCAAAAGTATAAAATTGTATGAGCAAGTGGTCTGATTTCCTGCATACACATTTCTCCTAGTTTCCCGTAAAGCTCAGAGGTACTCAAGCATGGTAGAATTTCTACAGATGTAGTCAGTCAAATTCATAGTATCTTCAAAAATTACCTCTACATTTAAATGAATTGAATATGTAATGATATATATTTGTAATGTCTAGATCTATCTATCGTTCTTCTAATATATTTTGTTAGCCTCATTTTCAATAGGGAGGTGAACCAGAGGTCATGTTGTCAGTACTAGAATTATACGGAGAATATGAGAAAAGAACTTCCCAAAAATTTTTTATGGAATATAAATACACATGAACTGATTTTAAAAAGTCACAGAATTTACTAGTTTTGCTCACAAATAAAAAAAAATATTGCCTTTTTATTTCTTCATGACAAAACAAACTGGTGGAATACAAAGCATACTGATTGTAAATTGTTATTCACCTGCACAGCCATAGGCAATATTAGCTTTAAGTCAATACTAGCTTCAAGACTACAAGAGCCTTCAGCTTTGAGGGTAACATGGATATTACACACATGATACTGGTCTGAGCTATGTAGGCACAGCATGGATATCTTTCAACTTGGGGCCCTTTATGGCTGTGTTTAGAATACAGGCTTATCCTCCACATGCAATAAACTAAATTCAGATAGCATTCCTGCAAAATTCCTTAGTCTCTCGATTAATCAGAGTCTAAACCCCTAAACCTATACATCCAACATTATCAAAGAGAAAAGTAACAAGTTTCTAAAGTTTTTACGCTTGTAGGCAAATGAAATATTACCTACGCATACAAAACAGATTTAGGTATGGATGTCAGAAAGGTTCAGCAAGCCAATACACTCAGACCTTCAACATAATTATATATTGTAAAATATAAACCTGAGGACAAGCAGTTCTCTGCTGGCAGCCCCAGCACTGTTAGAATATCTCTCCTGCCTGGCCACAATTCCTAAATATTTAAACTGCTCTGGCAGATCCATTATTTTCTCACTAATTCAGAAACGGGCAGCACTTGGTGGCAACATGGCAAAGGCAGGGAAAGGTCTGAGATGGATAGCCACTGATACTTGTGGTGCTACTAAGCTAAACTGATCATGCAGTAATCAAAAAGTTTCTTCATCAAAATACTACCAAAGAATACCTGAACTTAAAGGGAAAGGTCTTTTGATATGTAATATAAGAAAAAAAATCCAAATGACCCACACAGACAACCTTTTATTTTACTGAGGTTGACATTACTAGCATTTTCTATTTAACATATCACCCTAAGACAAGAGGAAATTTCTCTGCCATTTAAATGGTCACACTAATGGTGATGTATTGTCTGACAACAATGACATTTTTGAATTGGGCTGAGCAACCCTAGAATTTCCTGCAAACAGTGGGTGTTCACATGGCTCCATAGGCAGGCAGGGCTGGTAGTAATTACAAATACAGTCAGTGATGTTCTCTGCTTGTCTGCTTTGAGGAATCTCTAAAAGCAAGTGCTATATTAAAGAATCCATGAATATTGACTGTACAAATGTTTTGACATACCACGCTACTACAATTAGTTCTTTAGGCCTGAACAGGCAGCCTGGAGCTCCAGACACAGAAAGGCACAGGCTTGTCAAAGCTTGCCCTTGACCTAAGTGGCAGTCACAGAGTGAACCACACAAACATGTGACACAAGAGAAGAAGCACACGGGGAGCGCGCTCTGCGCCGTCCCCCACGCCCCCTGCCAAAGCACTCTGCACTTCTCCAGGCAGAGTTCACCTGGACATCACACAAATTATCTCTTCCTAAGGAAGCAAGACTCGAGACCTTTCCAAGCCACTGAAATAAAAGTGCCACATCTACCCAAACTGAAGGTGCTATTAATATCTCTAAATATGACACTTATTGCTAGAGCATGGGAAATGACTCATTTGACTAATAATGCTCCACTGTGGATCAGCAAACCAACAGTATTAGCAGTACTTAAAAAGATGATTAAAATACCATGAATACTTTAACATTTTTACAGCACACAGCAAGAAAGAAAGAAGAAACATTCCCATGCAACATAACCTAATCCAAGGAAGGAAAACATCTGGAAGTAACAATAAAACTTAGAATTTATTTTTAATGACTATCATTGATTTTCAGACAGCTCAGTGAGATGGTTTCTCTACACTCACTGGTCTCTGGCACTATTGTACTACGTTTAGAGCTGCCTTAGGATGTGAGGGAGGACTGAAAATTCCCAAATTGGGACGTTAACAAATGACAGGGCTCATAAGGAAAAAATGTATCATATCATAAGGGAAGCAATAATTATTAGGTTTCTCAACCAGATATTCCATACAAAGTTCATATTATAATAATTGCCATTTTGAGATAAAATTTCTGTGCAGAAAATCAGCATCATACAATACAAATTAATCCATGGAAAATGCTATCAAATCTGTTGGAAAATCAACAGATTTGATAGCATTTTCAAATATTTGCTGGAAGATGTTTATTGACAGAAGATGCATAATTAATATAAACAAGCATTGCAACTGCAACTCATCATTAATAACACAGACAGAATGAATCAATCCATCTAGAAATGTAAGCTTCATTCAATTGATTATTATTTAAGAACATTAGAAATGAAACATCCTTTTAATACAAACACAGTGTTTGAAATAATCTCTAGATGTACCATGCATTCTAGCTAATTCTATGCTATGTATAGAGGATAGGAATATATTTTAGTGTGGATTTCTATTTCTTTTCAAATCTGGTCCTCAAGTTTAGCCCAATTTATGATTTCTTATACTACTCAAGAGTGATCAAGGTGTCTTGAAAAAAAACCCATTTAAAAATACACCCAGACTTAATATAAATTTTTTTAAACTGTTTTTGTTCTATTTCATTTTAGAGAAAAAGCTTTAAACTTTTCAGTATGCACTCCCAAAATCTGATTTCTTTTTAAAATGGAAGACAATATGCTCAAGTACAGGCTATTCTGTTTGTAAGCAACTGTCTTCTGTACTGTGTCTCAAGAAGAAAAAAATCTCCAACCAACTAAACCCAAAGTATCACAAAAACTTTCCCAAAACCCAAAAAATACAAACCACTCTCCAACCCAAACCCAAGACCCACCCACCTTTACCAGTCCTTCAATATCTTCTGTTTGACTTAAAGAAAAATAACTTTCCATTACTGTTGAGTGTTCTGTTAACTCAGTCATCCTTTGTGGGTAGCCCTACAGCTTCCATTCCTGACAATGACATAAGGCAGACAATAAAACCATCTGTCACACTGACTGCTAGCTGCATCATCTATCTTTAAAATTGACCAGATACTGTTTTACTTGACTCTGTAGGTGAAATGTGGTTGGATACCATGTACCTCCCCTTGGGGATCCGTAAAGATTACTAACACCCACAAAATCGTTGTGACATTCGTTTCATGCTTGGATGTCCCTATGAAAGCTGGAGAGATAGAAAAAAAAAAAGAGTGCAGAAAAAAAAAGAGCCATGACTTAAGGATGTTGCCATGGTGAATTTAAATCTCCATTTACATATTCACTGAGTGAGAAGACAGAATACTGGACAAAATCAGAATGTTAACTTTCATAAATAGTAAATGTTTGCATTTTACATTGTTGAGGTTTTTAGCTGAAGACGCTGGTTCTTATCTGTGGAAGTGATATGTATCCAAACTTCTCAGATGTGGATCCAAGCAGGAGCTGTATTTTGAACCAAACAGTACCCAGAGAAGCATGACCCCAGACAGATCAGGCAAATAAATTGTTATTTTGAGCTCATCTATTTTCCTCAGTTCTAGACTTCCTACTACTCAAATGGTTTTTATTCCTTTTTTTGATAAAACTCCATAAAAATAATCTATAAATGAGGATATTAATAATAATTTTTAATATTATATGTGTAATGATAAAACAACTTGGAATACTCACAAGCATATAAATTGCTCTATTTGAACTGAATAAAGGGTGGCAAAATAGGTATAGAGACTGTGCACAAAAATAGAACAGGAGAGGGGAAAGAAAAGATTAAACAGAGACCAGGGAGAAAACCCTCACAACATCTCCACATTCTTAAAAACTAAATCTGCTGACTTTATTTAAGCTACTTTAACACTGCTATTTTGCATGATATTATATAATTTTTGTTTAGTTATGACTTACACAATATCTGTATGCACACATATTTTCCCCAACAAACATTCCCTCACACTAATATTTCTAAATGCATATTTTAGTTTGTTTCACTTGCACCTGGAATTTTTTGTTTTATGCATCTGTCAGGTGCAAGACAAACAGCAGATTACAATGCACTGCACTCTCACAGCATTTAAAGCAAGAACATATGTGTTTATACTACAGTGCATTAGCAGTGTGCTGTGCAGAAACATGCAAATTGGTACAGTACCAATGTTCTCAGAGGAAGCCTTTATTTCTCCATTTCCTTCTCCTTCAACTCACCTTGAGCTGATACTGCCATTGCTGTGTTCAGTTCCACACAGCAATACAGACTGAGGCACTTAACACCAGTTTTCCTTATAGTCATTGCCTGGCCTATTTGTGAATTTTTGGAGGACAGACACGCTTGCTGACATGTATAATATCAATTTTGATAAAACTTATTTTGAAAGGGGCCTCAAGGTGTAACTATAATACAAAATATAAATCATTTTTCCTCCATTCCTGATGAAGATGGGTCAGAGCTGTTGATAAATCCTCTGGGGCTTTGCATACAAAGTAATATGAATATCAAATCAATTCAATTCCCCTCCTTTACTACTATTGCTAAAAAAAAGTGCATTTTTATGTCTTTCATTTTAAGAACAACAACATCAAAGAGCTAAGGAAAACGAATTTTGCATTAGGAAGGCTGTGTCGAAAAACATTTCACTTCAAACAAGGCACCACACAGAGCTGACAAGATGAGAGATTTAAACACTAATTAGCATCAATTTCTTTATTGAATTGTAATTTCAAGAAAATGTTGTGTGACCCTCTGATTTAAATACTGTTTTCCCTTCAAACATGTTTGCCATTGCCAAAATGGGTTCTCAGATTTAGAGGCATGGATTGCACATTTTGAAAGTTGGATTCTTAAAGATGAGAGCCCATTTCCACATTTATAAGCAAAGGCTGCGAGGACTGTATTAACCACAATATGCATATTAAAGACCAGAACTGTTACAGAGTATGCAAGAAACTGTATCTGTATCACATTTGTACCTGAGAAGGAACTTCTTCATCCGTGCTGAATGGGCAACACAAAATGTGAAGTCATTATTCTCTTTTAACTACAGGTCCCACCTTGACTGGCAGACAAACACATTCTGGACTCCAAAATTCTCCAAGAAGACTTTCCAGTAATAACAAAACTGCACATAAGCAGCTTCTCTCATACAGACACCACAACCACCCATTTGCCTGAATGAGCACATGCAGATGTAGAGATTTGTAAAAGCATTACAGGTTAATTCACACCTACCTCATGTAAATCCTCTCCTTTAATATTCATGTATGAAACACATGAAATGCAGATTACATAGATGAATGAACTTAAGAAGTGGGAGCTATGAATGCTTCTTTCTGTACAGCTTCCCTCATGTAACAAGAAAGGAGATTTACACGGGGTAGATGAAAACAGACCTAAAATAACTTCATGACAGGGGGCTGTTGACTGAGTGAATGCTCAAGTCTCAATTAATAAGGATTATAAGGTGTGTTGTGACTGAGATGCCAGAACATCAGAAAGGCACCCAGGGGACTAGATCACCTCTGTCCTAATGAGGTTTCCTTGACAAGTAAGAAATACGATGGTACAGGCCATCAATATATAATTTATGAATTCTTCAATTTTGATGTTGATATGCATTTGCTTTAAGGAGTGTGTGTCTGTGGGAAAGGGGACTGCAACACCTCTCTGTAGGCAGCAGGCTGGGGTGACGTGATTATCTCTTAACATTGCTGCGCTGACCCCGGGCTGGGAGGCTAAGCAGACTGCCTCAGTGGGCACAGTTTGTCTAAGGCTTTGTGCAAAGGAGTGCTGGAGTGGTCGATGAAGTCACCATAACCATAAATCAGCCAAGCTCCCAAAGAGCTTGGCACAACACAGAGAGTGAAGAGCCTGCTTTCCTGGCCAGTACAGTCCTGCCTAAGTACAGGGTCAGACCAAGGGGGAAAGCAAATAGGTTTAAAACACAGGGGTTCTGAAGGACCTTGAGGCAACTGGGAAAACACACTAAAGGGATTCCTACTTTTTGAAAAACTTACATTCTAATCCTGTGCAACATAAACATCTCTATAACCTGTACCCTGTCATGCAACCGTAAACAGGTAAGTTGTAGGTACAAAGCATTCAGGGGGAAGAGCACAACAGCATGTAGGTGATTTCCAGGTTAGTCAGAAAGTAAAATTCTCATGAAGGGAAAGCAAGACCATGTACTCATCAAATATGCAACTACAAACCAAACAAATACAAAAAAGAAGGAAGGAAGGGATTCGGGCCCTTCATATGCCAAGAGAAAATTCAGAGCACAGCAGTTAAGGTGAAGACCCAAATTTTGCAGAGTTACTGCAGGACTGAGAGGACTTCTAAACTTTGAAGGTGTAAAACAGTGCCTCTGCCAGGAAACACTGGCAATTGGAATAAAAAATTAAAGACATAGTCAGAAGTAGCTTTCGAAACACAAACAACTTGACTTCCTGTGAGAACACTGGGCCAAATTTTTAATTCAATGGCTTTAAGAAAAAGAAAATGGACAAATACATAAACTAGAAATCATAAACATAAACTAGAAAGCATAAACTAGAAATCAGAAATCCTTTTTGATCTTCCTGTGTGCTAAAGTGAATATTTAAAGTTTATAGAAAAAAGTAAATAAGGGATTTACTAGATAAATAGCAAGTGAAAAAAAAAAAAAAAGCCACCTCTTTCAACATAAAACACCTCATATTTCTCATATACTAAGCAGCAAATTCTGAGCTGAATTATACCAGGACACCCTAGTTTGTTTATTCAGAGTAATGAGACTGTCTTCCTCTATGAATATTCAGAGTAAGATGCACTGAGAGATATGGGGATTGCTGTCCCATCCCTAATCCTCTTGCCTTACCAGTTGGTATTACGTATTTGAAGTTCAATGTCTTTTAATCACAGAATGCCTGTTTTCTACCGTGTGTAGGTGTGCCTGGCTTTTTAAACTAGTGATCTGCAAAAACAATTAGAATACTGTTTACCAGATAACACAAAATGCTCAAATAATACAGCAAAGCACAGGCCTCAGAGATAAAAGGATTATTTCAAATTAAACAATCGTGATTCCTTCTCTGCAATTAATACCGCTGTGTTGTGTGTTAGAATATGGAAAGCCTAGGTCAGTAGTTTGGCTATAGTGAGCTTTAGGATGCCTCAAGTTATGCCTCTGTGACTTGTTTCAAAATATACAAGTTCTTTTTTCCTGAATGATACTATGGGTTTTTCTCCTCTGTTTCATTAGAAGGCAACAAAAGAAGAAAGACAAATAAAAATAATTTGAATTATTTCAAATGCAAAAGAAGAGATAAAATCCAAGTCAGTTGGCATCGTGCCACAGCTGTGGCAGAGGACCTGTTCTTCTGAAATTATCATGGATATTTAGACTTGCAAGAAGACCTAATAAAAACCCCTCCATATTTGGATGTGCTGGTTTAGGCTGGGGGAGAGTTAATTTTCTTCATAACAGCTTGTATGGGGCTGTGTTTTGTATTTGTGCTGGGAAGAGTGTTGAAAATTCAGGGACATTTTCATTATTGCTGAACTGTGCTTACACAGAGTCAAGGCTTTTTCTGCTTGTCAGCCAACTCCACCAACAAGTAGGCTGGGGGGGCACCAAGTCTTTCTTTAGGGCTGAAGGGGAAGGTTGAAGGATGAGGAAGGGGGAACATTTGAAGTTATGGCATTTATCTTCCCAAGGAGAACTTCCTTCACTTCCTTCCTTCCTTGTTATTCATGAGTGAACACCTGTTTGCTGATGGGAATTAGTGAATGAATTCCTTGTTTTGCATTGCTTATGTGAGAGTGTTATTTGCTCTACCTGTTAAACTGTCTTCACCTCAACCCACAAGTTCTCATTTTTACTCTTCTAATTCTCTTCCCCCAACCCAATTGGGGAGGAGTGAGTGAGTGTCTTTCTGGAGCTTATTTGCCAGCTGGGATTGAACAACAACATGGGAGTGTGAATGGCCTTGATGCATTTAAACTATTTTTCAACTGACAAATGAAGTGTATGCTGAAAAGTCAAAGCTGTTGTAGTAAAATCAGCTTGACTTTCAAAACACATTCAAAGCCCCACCCTGCTCTTGTTTTTGAGGGAAGGAAAAAAATTAATCCCAAACATCTATGTGTGTGTCTTATGGAGGGTAATTTTACTGCTGGAAATTGCTGAGACAAACAAACAGATAAATGCAGGCATTTATCCTATATGAAGGTAAACCCACACTATTTATGCTCAGCTTTCACTGAACCTCTAACAAATCTGATTGCTAAACTTGCCTGATTTATCCCAGAAATCCCAAGTAACAGCACTAGCCTTTAGTCAGCAACAACTCAGAAAACCAGAAAATTCTCCTACCATGACCTCATGGAGTGGTAACACAACTTGAGGAAATTAATGTTTTTTTGGTATTTGGACGAGTTTATCTTTTGGTTTTGTTTGTATTTTTCTTCCTTTTTGTCCTGGTTGGTTTTTTGTTTTAATTTAAAAAAATTATAGTCAGCCATAAAAAACTCACTTGACTTAACCCAAAGGATAGTAAGCATGAGGAATGTATCAAGATACGCTTTCAGAACCGGCAATAGAAATCAATGAACACTTTGTGTGGTATTTTGCTTTCATATGTTAATTAAAGATCCACAGTCAATACCATATATTTGAAACTTAAATAAGACACAAAAAGGTTAAAAAAAATACAGACTTCACTGAATAAAAGCCACGTATCTTTCTGGTTAAACTACACAAGATAATAAAAAAATTGACATCAAAGAAAGCATCTCATTCAGGCATTTCAAAATACTTGTCATTAAAAGATGGTTTGTTGAAACTTCAGACAGGCTAAATGTATGCCAGTTTTTTGAGTGAAAGAATTACCTTTCCAGGGTTGCAATTACAACTGTACTTAGTTGTCATGGCAACCTGGTAACATATAGATGTTGTCAAATGAAGACATCAAGTGAGAGACAGTGATCTTCAAATCACTGCATGCCAAGTGTCATTTTTCATGGGTATATCTGTGCTCAGTTAGGAAAAAAAAGATTAAAATAGAAAATTAACACTTTAAAAAATGTTTAAATAGCATTCAAATTGCAATACCAATACCCCATTTTGCAGAGCTATTTTAGTATCCTTAGATTAGTGTCTGCTTTCTCTTCCTTTTTTTTTTTTTTTCAGTTAACATGTTCCAAAAATATGACATTGGGAGCTGAAAGGAAAAGAGGCAAAGAGGTCAGGATCAGCAACGAAGGTTACCATGCCTTGGTGACTGCTGAGTCCTGCTATTATCCTCCACCTTCTCTTCCTGTTTTAATTGTCCTGCTATCTCAACATGGGTATTTTCAGTCAGATGTTCTTTTTGACCTGTACTTCAATTACTTTAGAGCCAGCAAAAGGAAAAATGGATCGTCATTGTTGAGCATGCCCCAAAGATCTGAGGCTCTGCAAATACTCCAGCTGTGATCTACTTGTACAGGTTGAGACAGAATCCAGAAAGCATCCACTACAAACACGGCTTTCAGCTCTCTTCAATGGGCAGCTCATACTGTGGTGCTGTCATCTATACTGCTATTTTTACTTCTACTGACCACAATGGCTTTGCTTTGTTTTATATTAAGGTGTACAACAAAGGTTTTCTGAATGGGCATTCAGTTTCTTCACACAGGCTGCTCACACCAGGCTGCTGTGCTCACTAATGCCAGACCGTGTAGTACCACTTTAAAGTGGGTCAAGCATGAAGAAACTTGTGCATCCTTCCATCTAACCCAAGCACATGCAAGTGTTTGTGCTGCAACAAGACAGAGGCATAGTTCCAGTTTAAAACTTGCCTGAATACCAAATAGCATAAGAAAGCAGGAAGGACACAATCCAACTGGAATCTTGTCAGGACAAAGTTATTCTTTCGGAGCTTTTAAACAAATTGGAACAGGGATAGATTGTTCACCATGGCTGAGATATTTTTGATCTAGCACTAAACTGTCTCAAACCCAAATTCACCACCTTATCAATCCCCACTTTGTTATAAATCTACCTTGAACTCACAATACAAAACTAGACACCAAAAATGCAAAGTGGAAATGAAAATTTGTTTAATTCATTAGTGAAGCATAGTTTGAAGTTACTACACTTAATGCATACAGATTCATCAAGACAAATGTCAACACAAATAAATTTGCTTTGGTTTGTTTGCTATATTCATTTTAAATGAACTCAAGAGGATTTTACTCTGTGTTGTGGCTTAGGAATGGTGTTGGTGTTCTCACAAAAATGAAATACAGTGAGCTGCTCTGCTCTACTTCCCACCCCATTTGGTCAGAGAGAGAGACAAAAGGCAGTGATATCAAGTTGATATAAGAACAATTTTTGCAAACTTCAATGAAATTAAAAAAAAACAAACAGTAAGAGCAATAATAGTAATAAAAAAATTATACAAAAGAGGGGGTAATTCATGCAGAAAAATGATCACTGACCAACTGACCAAGCACTGTGCAGCCCCTGAGACAAAGAACAAAAGACCCTCCCAGACACTCTGTTTTTCCCCCAAGCCTGAGACAATGAAAACCCACAGTGACAAACATTCCATTCAGAACCAGCATTACCACTGTTCCATTTACCATTTTCTCCCCCAGAAAAGAAACACCCCAGTCATTCTGGGAAGTGGGAATCCTCACCCTGGCTGTGACATAAGATGCAATCAAACACTTGGCCATGCCTGCACAGCTCCAGGCTCCTCTCCTTCAAGGCCACTGTGAAAAATCAACCCTGTCCTTGGCTTAAACTCTTCTTTCTAAACACTTTCAGTAACCTGAACCTTAACAGAAAATCTTCTTTCCTCTGCACAGGAAGAAACAGTCAAATCAAATGGTTAAAAACCCAAAGGATTAAAAAAAAAAAAAAAGTAAAATGCAAAAAGTACTCACCAGAAAACTATTTATTTTAATGGGAAATAGTTTTATTTAGTATGTGTAAAAAAGGTTAGATTTTTCAGAGTATTTAGACATTTCTACCTAAAATTATACGTCAAGTTACACTGAGATGACTGCTTTCAGATTTTCACTGTTAGAGCTCTGAAGAAGGAACATCAAGAAAGGCAAGCAGTGTTCCACCATATATCTTTTCAACATTATGACTCCATATTTTTCTTGTCTTCATTCCCTTAACAAATCCTTGAGAAAAAGACACCACTATTGTTAAATTTTATCACCTCTCAAGCTTATAGAAATGACAACACTGATAAACTGTAATAGTGAACATTTTTTTTCCTTCTCTTGTGCAAAGAAATACAATCTTCTTAGTTCAACTTCACGCAAGAGAAGGAAAACAAAAGGTAATCTAAGGCAGCCTCCAAGCCCATGTATCTCAGTGTGAGGTAAGGATCATCAGAAAGTGCCCATTCCTTAGCAAGCACTGCATAAGAGAAAACAGCATATTGGAAGTATATATGCACATGCATGAAATGAAAGAAGTAGAGCTCTTTTATTAGCACCAGTTCTCCATTTGGTCTGAAGCAATATTTGAAAATTCCCTTTAAAATTAAATTGTATTAGAGATTTTCCTGACACTCAGAAAATTAAATACACAATCTTGTCAATGACTACAAATTCCAATATTAAAAGACAGACAGGCCTTTCAAAATGATTGCTTTTTAAGTCAGATGTCTATATGTATTTATTAGAATACTTTTCTGTAACTCATACCTGTATCAGTTCTTTTTTTACTTCTGATTTGAAACAAAATAAACCAAAAACCATTATTTAAACATTTTGTTTTACCAACGAATGAAGTATGTCCTTATTTACGATCTTAACAGAAAGACAATTGACATCAATCCTGGCCAAGTTGTGCATTTGCCAATAAGAGAAGATACAGAGTTATGGGTATATTTTACTAGAGCCAACTCTAGTCTAGCCTGAAAGAGCCACCTCATTTCATACAAGCCTCTAAATACCCTTCAGACTTTAACAGCCCTCACTTACTACTGCTACTGTAAGGACTTGGTTATTAAGGCTTTGTGTGCTGCCATAGTCAAAGGTTATTGGCAACTTGTAGGTCTCCCAGGACTGCATTTATCACTTACATCATCTGAAGCTCTTCAACTTTCCTAGCAGATAAAATATTTCTAAAAATTTAACAAGCTTTCTTAATTTCTTTCCATCAAGAATTTTAAGAGCTGACACCAGCATTTTAAAAAGCAAGAAACCTTTGCATACTAGCCTAGTTTTGCCACAGACTAAGTTTTAAGGTACAAAACAAACAGGAGAAATGGTAGAGAAAACTCTTTCCCAAGATGGATAACACAAAGGAAAACGCAGCTGATTAAAAAATTGCTCTCTTGTATGAACAGGGAAGAGTAAGTGAAGGTAAAGTATTGCTCAACCCCTCTAATTTTTCTGAAATTACTAGGTGCTAAAATGCTATGGATGTAAAAACGAAATTACTAAGGTCCAGCCAGAGTACAGGCTAGGAGCCCCAGGAAGGAATCAGAAAGTGCCCCTGCCACTCCACTACTTTATGTAAATAAGAAAAAAACCCATATCAAAATGTTCTCAATTATAAAATAAGCAGAGATTTTAGAAAAAGTTCTTCTGTGCTCCTTTAGAAATAACCTATCTTCTCATTTTGACTTCAGAAATATTTCAGAATATGTTTAAGGAAATCAGGACACCAAGTACCTGACCAATGTGCAAAAAAGGTCTAAAACTTGAAAATTCTTCTTTCTAAACCCTTTTTTCTGCTAGGAACAAACAAACAAAAAAATCAGTATCTTCAGCTTTCTAGTGGTATTAATTTTGAATGTAATTAATTATATCAAACTTAAAATGTGGAGCTCAGCTTTGACAGTAATCGATTCAGAAGAAATTATAAAGTAGGAATATATAAAAATAAATTGATATAATAAGTGCTATTCCCACCCTTAAGACACAGATATATACACAGATATACATATGCAGTATATATAGAGAAGGAAACATTTCCAGAATTGATTAAATAAAAAAGTTCTTTAGATTGGAAAAGACTTCTGAAAGCCTTGAAACTAACTGCCAAGTCCATCACTAAATGATGTCCCTAAGTGCCACATCTACACCTCTTTTAACTACCTCCTGCCCTGAATTTTGACCTGCAGGATCTCGCAGAAAACCAAAAACCCGCTTTTAAACAAGGAAGGGATTGAAATGAGGGACTCCAGAATTTTCAGCTCCTGAAATTGAGCCTTGGAATTTCCAACTCCTTGAACTGAGCATTGAACTTTATGCTATGTTCCCCACTTCTTCCCTCTGTAAAAATATTGCTTGCCTATCTCAGACCTGCATACAAGATAACTTAGATGTTTTCAAAGTATATCCAGGGTGAAATGAAACTGATTATTGTATAACTAATGGTTTATTTAGTTTTTCTAAACACAATCTTCCCCACTTTGTTCATGCATCAGAAACACCACAGCTGTCATCTCTTCTCCAACTATCGGGAGAGATCAAATACATTATCATGCCAACAGGAATTGTGAATTATTTAAGTACCTGTGTCAAGTTTAAACTTATTTTTCAAGGCAGAGATGGCATTGGGATGATCCAAACTCCAGTGTCTGATGTATCACTTCAGTGATCAGTAGTAGTTCAGGGAGAATTCACAACAGAAATGAGACTTTTGAGGAGGTGATTCATATTAGGACCATGGCACTTGGCAGAAGGGATAACTGGTCCTGTAACTCCATGAGCAAACAGCACATATTGGCATGAGTGGGAGAAACTAGCAAGGGTAAAAGAAATCCCTTTCCTCAATACACATTTAGAATTTCAACACCTTAATTTTCTAGTAACACTTTATTTTGTCAGTATTTTTCTTCAGCTTTTATTCATTTCCTCATCCAAGTCACACTGTGGCTTTTGGAAGGCACAAGGGTCTCTGGTGTGATTTACAAAGACACCTTGGCATAGGAAGTTACAAATCATTTACGTAAGGCACAGAAGTATTTACAAGAAGCTGAGGAATTTACTAGGCAATCTCTCAATCCATTTGTCAAAGCACCTGCAGGACTCATTTGAAGGCAGGTGAACTAATAAACTTCAGAAAAGCAGCCACCAGGAGAGCATTCTGTTTTACTAAAAGCATTTGTAGCCTTTGCTCACATCCCCCACCAAAACATACACACTTTTTAACTTACTGGCTCTTATCTCACTCTCTGCTGTAATAAATCAGAGGCTGGGAAAGCTAGGGGAGAGCAGAACAATAGGGTTGAAAATCATGACCTTTGTGTGTAGTAATTGAAAACCACAGAGAGTTCAAAGTGCATAATGGACTTTTGGACACATCTGTGCTGGGAGCTTTGAAGCCTGAAATTATCCTCTCTTATAACTCTAGGCTTACATAGCAGTGTTGTCAAATTGTAAACTGGAGGTGGGTTAAATAATTATAGTTGCCAGCCTTAGTATGTAATTACAGAATCAATGATACTATATAGATATACTATTATCTTATTTAACAGAACATTTCTTTTTCTTCTCCTGGGACAGCCAATATTTGTACCACCTGTTAGGATGTATCAGCTTTAGAAGTGAACAGAGCAGCTACTGAGACTGCAGTATTTGTGAACAGCTTCAGAGGGCAGCTATGTCTTTCCATACCAATGCTACCACCATTACACTGTGCAGACAGCAATAACTTTGGAAAGATTTTTAAAAAATAAAAAAAAAAAGCATAGTTAAGGACCAGCATAACAGAGCACTTAAACCACAATCCTCTGTTACCACTTCACCCTGACTTTATTCCCCTGTACGTATCACACTAGTGCCAAGGCACAGGAACATCACTTAGCAGTGAAAAACTCCTGACACTGAACTTTTATCTTTGCCACCACACGTGAAAAAACAGCATCAGTAGCTTCTGACTCTGGCTTAGCTCACTAATGTATTCCCTGAGATCAAGGAATCCTAGAATTTAGTACTTTGGAAAAGACCTCTGAAATCATCGAGTCCAACCTATGACCTAACACAACTGTGACAACCAGACCATGGCACTCAGGACCATATCCACCCTACCCTTTAACACCTCCAAGGACTGTGACTCTATCTCCTCCCTGGGCAGCCCATTCCAATGCCTTTGGAAGAATAAATTCTTCCTAATACCCAGCCTAAATCTCTCTTGGGGCAGTTTAGGACTGTGTCCTCCCATCCTGTTGTTGGTTTCCACAGAGAAGAGACTGACTCCACCTGGTTACACCCTCCTTTCAAGGACTTGCAGAGTGGTAAAGTCACTCTGGAACTTCCTCTTTTTCTCCAGCTCCCTCAGCTTCTCCTTACAGAATGTGCACTCCAGACCCTTCACCACTTTCGTTTCCCTTCTCTGAATCATTCAACTCCAAATTACTCAAGTTAAAACCATCCCCCACCTCCCCACCAAAAAAAAACCCCAACAACAACAAAAAACTGGCTTGGCAACCGCACAATTGGAAGCTCACATTCCCTTTGTCTGTTACACCTTTCAGTTTAAATAGCTTATCCATGCCCTTGTCTTTGGAAGTAGTGTTGTCTGACTGCAACAAGCCAATTTATCACCAAAAAGGTTGAATGTCTTTTGATTTTTCATAATAATAAATTCCCTTCAATTGAAAAGACAGTCTCAGGCAAATTAAATGCTCCCAAGGAAGTCTTTTCTCTTCCTCTTCCCTGCTGCTCACCAGGAAGGTGCTAAATTTGTTACCTGGATATTTCTACAGGAAGTACTGCTAGCCTCCACTTTCTAAAAACTTAAAAAAACCCAAAAAACACCTATTCAATTGCAAACAAACTTGCTGCAAGAGAATGAAAAAGCCAATAAATAAATAGAAACAAAGGAAAAAACCCATTTCATAATTACAGTACAAAATGCAAATAATCTAAAGCTGTATCTCTTCACACCAAACCAAAATATGATTGATTAAAAAACTGCATTATTACCATCTTAGTGGTAATCAACTTCCCTCCTACTCTTTTTTTCAAATACAAAACTTCTCATGAACAGTTTGGGGAAGATATCACATCATACAATATTGCCGTAGTGCACCTTGACATAATTAAGAGCTTCATTAACACATCAGTAGGATATGTTACCCTTAGAAACACATTTAAGATGTTTGAACTTGTTGCAAATGACCACTAAAGTCAGTGCTAGATTTTGAATTCTTTAAGTTAAATCCAGAGACAGCGGTGGAGAAATGTAATGAATGAGGCTTATTATAGACACCTGTAGAAATAAAAATCATATGTAACCTCTTCAACCCCAGACTGCAAGAATATTTCTTGTCATAATTCTGCACCACAAAACCCAATCACACTTACACTCATTAGCTTTCATGGCCTTGGAATTTTTAAAAGAATTATTTTCTTCTTCCAAGGAGAAATACCATTCTCCCCATCTTAACCTTTCCTAGTAAAAGACAACAATCCCATTGTTTCAGAACAAGGAAACCATCATACCTAATGTTACCATTTCTAACAGAATGTTACAAATATGCTGCCCATCCTCTTGAGATGCATCTGTGAACTCACTTTTGACAGACAGCTGATTGTATGTCTCTCTGTGCTCTCTTTATGCGTAGCAGCTTTTGTTACATGTGAAGACCACAGCCCTAACCTAATTTAGGCTTCTGTAATGCCAGGCTCAGATAACTAACAGTTGTCTCCACATTACCATCTTAGCACCAGTAGATTTATGCCTTAAGACCTAAGAGCAGGGTCTAAGTCAGCTATGCTTTCGTACTAGCTATACTTGGCAAATTTCATTCAGTGTTGCTTGTTAAAACACCTGAGTCCATTTTGATTACAAATTTTTATAGAGTATAATGCTAGACCAGAGCATACTGTCTGTAAAGTGCAGCATGACTGCGAACACCAAGAAAGCTGGAAAACTAAAGAAACAAAAAAGCCTCACCTATGGACTGAATCTGAGTGGACTTGTTTCTGTTAGAACAAGAAACCAGAGTAACCAAAAATCATCATGAAAACACAAAAGCATTTGAGAGTTAAAAAAAAAAATATATAAAAAATATCAAAAGAAAAATAATACAGCTTTCAAGATAGAATATGGCATATGAGCTGAGCTTCCAATGCAGCATGTAGGCACACAATTAAAGGGCAATTGTCAAACCCTGACGTCAAAGATGGGAAAGGAAACCAGAAATGCTATGTTTAGAAATGCCATTGAAACAATCTCCATATCATATTTTACATACAGTTTAAGACACGCCACACAAGTTTAGAAAGAAAAAGCAGCTACATGCAATGACAAAATGCAATACGGGACATGAAAGGAATCAAGTTTCCTGTGCATGCAACCTAAGAAAATTTAATTATTTTAGAACGAGTCCTAGAGTAGTGTATTTCCTCAGACTCTGTCACACTTTTTACTAGACCATCATCCTCTCCCACAATTTAAAAAAAACTTTGAAAGAGCAATAATATATTGCTCTCTAGGAAGTACACAGACTATGTCTTTGGGAGAGACAACCATGATTTTGGGGTGACCTGATCATGTACTTGAAACACAGGATAACAGGAATTTTGAAGGAGCAGGTCTTTGCAAAGTGAAATAAAGTAATAATGATTTGAAATAAAGATGTTAAGGGTTCACCTTCAAAATTTTAGTCTTGCATCTGGCTCAACTGCATAACACTTAAAGAAAAGGCAGAGTTGCTTTTGGCCTTTTTCTTTCCATTGATAAGGAAATAGATTGCCACATGTAATGACAACAATATTAATTATAGCGAAATATGAAGAAACCAGAGCTCAAACAAAAGAGTATAAACAAATATGGTGGTGATGTGGCTGAACTGGCAACTTGTTTTATCAACAGACTGCATGGACTGATAGAAGAACAGAGTAGAGGTGAAAGAAGCAAGCAGGTAACAGCAAACTCTTACATTCTTATTTTCCAGCCACCATACCAGCCTGAATAACAGTTCAGAGAAAAGCTGGGAGGCATTAACTGAAGAAGCCACTCGCTATATTCTCATTGAGTACTTGCACAAGGCTCCTCACCAGATTCAGGTAAGAGTATGGGTGCTTGCAGGGTTTAAGACAGGCCAGAGAACAGCAGGAGCTGAGGCTCTGTCATGATGCCTATGCTTTGAGGAAAGCATTTGCAAAGGCCAGGACAAATGGCAGGGTCACTGAAGGGCAGCTCTGCTGGTGCTTTTGGAGTATGTGCGAGAATATCTCCTCTGCCCTTCCGAAAGGAATCCCCCTCCCTTACCTGAGCCAAATGTCACAAATCAGAAGCCTGCTGTTTAAAATGCCAACTGGAACAGAAATACATCCAAAATACATCCTTGACTTTACTATTATTTGCTTTAAACTCAAATTTTTTTTATCCCCAGGAGACAACATACTAGAATGTTGAAAGATTATCATATTATTCACTGATGATTAAGTGAGGAAATTTCTAAACTACTCAGCATGTACAACAACTGATACAAACCAAAGGGGACTTGAATCCATTTTTTTTTGGTTGGTTGGGGTTTTTCTTGTTTGTTAAATTTTACCTGGTACTTGTTAAGCTACAAAGCCTTTATACACATGCACATACACTTCAAGAAATTCTTCTTGAGTGTGGGCCACTGATCTGCTCTGTGCAGAGTAGCCAGTTATCTGGCCACAGGGAGGATTGCCTGTGACAATGATCAAGTTTAATATTCCAAACAATATCAAAGTGAAATGTGAAATAACCCTTAAGATCAGGTTCAAATTTATGTGATAACTTGACTACTACTGAAAAATCTTCAGTGTATGTTTTTAAAAGTACAGATTTGGCCATCCTTCAAAGTATTCCAGTATGGTGGCTGTTCTGGTATCACAGACAGATACTGATGACATGACAATTGTGCACCCACTTGACTGTTACATAGAATACCATTCTGATAAACTGAAAATCCCCAGAGTTGAAGCTACATGTGTCAGAGGAATTTTAGAAGAAAAGGCTCAGACATTAGGTGAACTAGAAAATCTACCCTTGCATATGAGCTTGTTTGATCTTCCAAATATATTCTGTTCTTTTCCTATGATCAAACAAAACACCCACGTGCACTGAAAACATGTCCTTGCTTTCAAAAAACAAATTATTTTTACACATTTACAACAATTTTCTGCATTTCCAAATCATGTCACAATTTGACACATTATCAGCACCACACCAGATTATTCTGTTATAAATCTTACATCAATCCTTGTAGCTTCACTTTATTAAAAATTGCATTATGTGATTATTCTAATTATGAAGGCAGGTAAATTAATCAGAGAGAATGCCTCAAAAGTGGAGGCTTGCACTTTAGGTATAGTCAGTGCACTATTGCTTTAACAAGCAAAGTAATACATTAGTGCACTTTAACATACAAATAATACTTTATAAATAAATACACACAAAAATATCATATTTTAAGAGCCCAGCCCAAGAAATTAGAAAACAAATTAAAGCTCCAGAAATAATCTGCCCACTTTTTTTTTTTTAAATTTTTGAGCAAGCTAATTGAGAAATAACCAACAAACCAAACTGCAAACATAGTTTAAAGTAGAAAACAATCTGATATTTCCATTCAATTTTTTTTGTTGGTATCACAAATTCTGCTGTTTCAAGATCTACACCTCTTAACTTTCCTTGCTGTAAAAGGGAGGAACAACCTGGCCTGCTGTTATGTGACCTACTCATTTCCTTTTGATGATGATGAATAGCTGATGGGGAAGCTCATGTTATACAGTTCACCAAATGTCTCCATGAGGCAAAGATATCCCAGACATTTAATACTGGAGCTGCCACCATGGCCACATAGAAGGCAAACTAATTCCAAAGGCATTCCACTTCATCAACATAGAGTCCTTTGGTGTGTTGGAGGCACACCAACACAGCAAAGTCTAGGAGAATTGAGATCTTCCTGCTGTGGCCACCAGCCCAACCTAAGAAATCATCCATGTGCATGTTAGGACTCACTGCTGCTTCTAGGGACAATTCTGCACTGTGGAACACACTCTTAGATTCCCTTGGGGATCACTAGAGCAATCAAAGACCCATGACTTTCTTAAGCACTGCACTTTGGTAAAAATATTTATCTGCAAAAACCTGGTTCTTAGAAGAGAGCACTACAGTAATTGTCAAGATGTATGCAATGGAAACATGATACCCTACTTCTTACAGAAATATGCATTCATCACACTTAAACGAAATGTCATCTATGTGGATGATAGATGAATCCTTTTTAAAACAATTAGCAACACATTCCAGTGCCTTTCTAGATGTGCAATCCATTTCCATGTGTTAAATATAAAAAATGCCCGTCAGAGAAGCTTAATTCAGCTATCACTTCAATTTTCAGGACTACACTATACCAAAGATAACCTTCTACCATTTCTGAGTGAAGTATGAATTTAACTTCATTTTCAGAGATACACATCTGCTGAGCAAAAACATTCAACAGAGGTGAGAATTGTTATCAGTTTTCTAATAATGTTCATTATCAGCAATCACACAATCAACCAAAGACCAACATCTTTGAATCAGAAGAGAAACCATGGTTTGGAGTATATTATGTAACATGCACTTAATTACCAAAATGCTGTGCTGTTTGCAGTGTTTGGCCTTCTTTTGAAAAAGTTTAGTATAGAAAATAATAGAAGCTTGAGGTGTTTATAGTGATAAACATAGAATAGGAAAGATATTGGCAAACAGGCATCTTTCTTCCTTGGCTTGTTAGGTACAAGACAGACTGAGAGAATTTTGTACAGCTCCTACACAATTAAAAATGTACATTCTAGATGCTGATGCATTGTTATTGGTCTGAGCATTCTCCTCAGTTTATAAAGTTTATAAAAATGCCAAACATTTTCTAGAACTCCTATGAAACCAAATGGAGTAATATACAAAGCACTATCATTATATACTTTCTAGTCTCTTCACTTTATTTATTACTGTTTACCAATATAATTCATTTACTCATGTTTAGCATCAAAAGGGCTCTACTGTCTTTTATGGTCAGCATTCTTATGCAAGCTGCTAAAACAGAATTAGGACTTTCATCCCTTCTTCAATCAAATTTGCTATAAAATTACAGAGGATATACATTTTACTTATACAAAATTATCTCAATGTTTTTCAGATTACTTTAAGAACACACTGTTCCTTAACATTTAAAGACCCATTAACAACTTCCCTAACTCTACACAGTTTCACTCTGTTAAAAATGCAGGCCTAGCATTGATTAAAGATTAAAACTTGAAAACAAACAAGTATAATTTGTCAGGAAAAAAATATGACATTTGAATCCTACAAATATACAAGTTTTCCCACCTCTTTTTGAGTAGAGTTCTGTTGCATGCAAAAATTACTTTAGCACTCAGGCTTCAGCTTCATCCAGCAAATACATTCACAAAAAGCATTTTCATGACTAAATCTTCACTGCAATAAAAAGGGGCAGTATAGTTTCAAGGAAGACTTATTCTGAGTCTTATGACCAAGAAAAAGAGATAACTAACAGATGAAATGTCTGCCTGATGGTGCATACAGGCTGTACCAGAACTATCTGTAACTCAGAATAAGGTTAGTTAGATAGCTCTTTTTTGGTCAACATTCTTTTCAAATTATTTCCTTTCCACATTCCACAAAATTTCCACCTATTCTAACAACAAATTCTTATAAATTTGTAGTTTTAGTTCTTTCAGGAGAAAGAAGTATAGAGTGTATTTCATTTACATAGATTTATTTGAATAATACCAATTTAATTAGATTCCTGATGAAATGTAATTTCCTGATGAAATAGAATTTCCTGATGAAATTCTAAACCACTTCAAAATTTCATGTGGATTGTCCCAAAGAGCACTAACAAGTACTAATGGCTTCAAATGGTACTTGAAACTAATGTCATTAAAGGGTACTAAACATTGCTAACATTTATCCTTTGTACACTTTGAACAAGAGTCTTTGCAGAGAAGAAGGGATATTGAAACAATTTACTACTTCTTGCATACAAAGTAATCATATCTTGGTAAAAATAAACTCAGAACTAAGCAAACAAACCCCTCTGATGATGAAGAAAAATGAAACAATACAAACCAGTAAAAGCTGTAAGTAAAAAATACACATATCTTTCATTTGCACAGCTTTGGGTGATTGACACCACATGCTTGAGGAAAAAAAAAAAAACAAACCCAAAACAAAAAGAAATCCCATAGGCACACTATCTTCTTGATGGAAGCAACAAAGAAGCAACTAATCTGCAAATATACTTTAAGTTCCCTGTCCACTTTTTATATGCAAGAGTGTGCAGCAGCAGCACAGATGGCTATCAGGGAAATGAAGCTGAGTGCAAACTGGGTGCAGATGTTTGAGAAGTCACTTGTGTTTTTCACAAAATTTTCAGAGCTTTCCATACTGAAACCTGAATAAGTTGGTCATACAAACAAATTCAAGCATCTGGGCTTTAATGAGTATCTGACACGTTATTTACAGATAATGCTAATTGTTAGGAGGGGCAGCAATAGGGCAGGGAATATCTGAACTTCAGAAAAAAATTCCTCATTTCCAGCTGTCTTCACTGTGTGCTGGTAGAGAAGCCCACCTTGGCACCCTGGGTATCCTCAGAGCTCAGCCCTTGCAGGCAATGGAAAGGTCCTCAAAAATCCTCCCAAGCCTTGAGCACAGAGGTTCTTTTAGAGGGAAATCTTGGGGAGGAGAAGCATAGGAACAGCTACAAATGATTACCAAAGCGGTAACTGGTTTAAGCAAACACTTCTGTCTTTGAAGACCTTCTAAGTCTGTGTTACATAATTTAAAAAAATAATATTCTCATCAGTAAAACCAGTAGAAGCAGGGAAAGAAAATCCTGGATTGTTTCATTGGACATGCTGTGATACACGACAAGAATAAACACTGTAATAAAAACAGTGCTTACTGAGCTTTGGACAGTCTTCAGCTAAGTTATGTTAGATTAAAAAAAAAAAAAAAAAAACCACTTGTATGTATGAGTTCAGTCTTTACCCTGGCATTACGATTACAGAAGTCCAAAAATTACACATGGTTGCCCATGACCAGCAAAACCAAAAGGAAATCATGTATGCCCACATGAAGTGCTAGGGGCCAGCAGATTAGGTAGATGCAATTTAACTAAGACAGGTTTGGTCACTGAGGACATAGGAAACAATGTCGAGGAGAAAAAGGGATCTAGATGAAACTACTATTCCTGAGAGTGAGCTTGGACAGAGGCTCCCCTCATTCCTCATGCCCACAGACACGTTTCCCTCACAGCTGGCTTCTCCCAACGTTGGTGAGTTTGCGAAAGTATTTCTAGATCACCCTCAAGAAATTCAGCCAGGAAAACAGAAAAAAAAAGCCTAGGAATGATGAGCTAGGACTCTACCTACGGTATTTTATCTCCATGTAGAAGTGACAGGAGCTGAGGCATTAGCAGCTGGTTACCTTCATTTGATCCAATTAACATTGGATCAAGGCAAACAGCACTTCAAGAGAGACAAATGCCAGCAAAATTTCAAGCCTGAGACCCCCTGCTCCAGGAAAAAAAAAAGACAGACAAACCAAGAAAAAAACCTTCCTTTATTCTTCCAAACTATTATTCTGCCACAGAAGTTAAAGAGCTCAGAAGTAGAGAGGCAAATTGAAAAGTTTTCCTTCTTGCTTTTCAGTAAACTGCAAGTTGAATCAAAGATGCAGAACTGTTTCTGAGTAAACAAGTTGACAGAGGAAAGGTCAGATCACTAAAGAATAAACCTGCTGAGATTTTTTCCTGTCGCTGAGATTCAGCAGAGAGCTTTATATCTTGGGAATGAAGAAATACACAATCACAGACAGGAAATCAGTTGAGAACAAAGTCAAGAGGTAGAGAAAGAGAGGAGATAGTTACCAATTCTGCTTGTTACTTTAATTTATAGTTTTGTTTTAAAATACATGGAATATTTAATTCTGCCACAACACAACATCTATATATATGGGGAAATTGGTCAAAATTAATTTGCAATACTTTGGATAAGGTTAATATTTTTTTTTCTATGTGCCATTCTTGTTTAGATTTTTGTTTTGACTTCAAAATAATTAATTACAATTAATTACCTTTTCTGAGCATGAAAGTAAGCATCCAGAGTGATGAAATTCTTAGTTTTCAAACCAACAAAATATAAGCAGATTTGTCTAAAAGACGTACTTATACTTCTAATGTATTTTAAGTCCTGATACTTTACATATAAAGAGACAAAGTTACCTGAGGTAAACACCATTTACTAGGCAAAAAGATGCATACACTCCATCATGTTGTTCATGATGAGAAACATAATTATACAAAGAAGCCTATGAACACTTACAGATTGCTTCTAAGATGAAAGCCAGGAATGTACCTCCTCTGTGCCAGATCTACCTGAAGCCCAGCTGCTGGGAAGGGGAAAAGAAGAAGCATGAGGAGTCCAGGGCAGCCCTGTTTTGCCCTTCACCACACATGAAGGGGGTTCAGGTTATCCACCCCTTTCATTCCTCTGCTTCCTATGGCAACACTTCAATTCCTACAGTTCTAGAGGTAAAGCAGAGAAGGAAGAATGACTGTGGAAGGAATCAGCCTGTTTAGGGCTGGATCAAATTGCATAGATGGAAGATGGGAAAATACGAGGTGATGGCCCTCTAGCTACTATTTCCCATCACTCCATGTGCTTAAGGATCTGCAACTGGTCACCAGGAGGGACACTCCCAGGCAAGGCACTGACAACAGAACTATTGCTCCATTTAGTTTCAAATGGCAAATAAGGCAGGCGGGAAACAATCTCACCAGTTATTCACAAAGGTGATTAATAAGAGTCATGCAGTCTTCTGGTGAATGTGCTACAGATTAAAGATGATAATTTCTTTGAAGAAAGATAGCAGAGGGGTTGTGCTGTTTCTTTTACTGAAGGTATTTGGATAATTGGTCTTTTCCAGCAATTAACCCAGAACTGTCCTATTTTTCAATTAGACAAGAATCTCATTTGCATGTTCTCAAAGACAACAGGATATTCTGCTTCCCGTGGCTTTTAAATGGTGCAAAGGTAACCTTAGCTGTCCCTGCAAAAATATTTCATGTGCATTTTCAAGTTGCCAGAACTTCCCTGCAACAGAACAAGGTAAAAAATGTGTCAGATACAGGAGAGATGATTGCAATCTTGAGTCCTGCACTGAATTTAATTTCCTGTCACAGCTCCAAAAGGGTACTGGGATGAAGGTGGGAGTGAAAAGGTTTAAAGTTAAGTGAAGGAATATCTGTCCACATCCAAGTTTTGCTTATAAAAATGTGAATATAAATACTTATATTTTATACCTAAAATTCAGGATTTCAAATGCAATAGTTTCCTCTAACTAAAAAAAAAGAAATTCTGTGTATGTTACTCATATAGTATCTTCAGATCACAGAACATTTAAATTATGCTCAGCCCTCCCAAAACCTAGGGCAGCTCTAATTCCATAATGTTTTTTCTTGTGATTGCAGTGAACCAAATCATGTTCCTTAAAATTTTCTCCTCTAAACAGCACATTTGAAATACACTTCACAGATGGATGAATCAACAGAAAATTCTCCTGCCTCCCTTTTGCTAAGAATTCTTCCTGGCGAGATCTAGAAACCACTTGAACTTACCTCACTGCAGCATTTGCATTCAAGATATTCTGGCATTCTGTTCTAAATATCATGTGAATAAAAGACCTGGAGCTATACAAGAATTTCTCCTTTTCCCCTTTTTCAATCTCATTAGCATTGCCTCTACCATCTCTCAGAGGGGCTACCCTAGTTCTCTCAGGTCAGCTTCAACTCTTCTCCTTCTTACAATGCTTCACTTTGAGCAAGAGAAGTAACAATAGTAGTTATTCTCCACATTATAAAATAACTGGTCATGTCACATTTAAACATGTTGTTTGATTTTCCCATTATGCAAAATTACTGGGTAAATAGGAGGGAAAAAGGGAGGCATCACTGCTGAATTGTCATGCATGTGTTAAAAAACCCTAATGATTGTAAGACCCAACAGGTTTTTTTTCTGCTGAACTGGGACCTATTTAAAGCAAAATGATACATTTAAAATGATTTCCTAGTGGATTCGATTAGAGAAATAAATTAATGACTGCTATTAAATAAAACATTTTGGCACTGAATATTATGGCAACTTGATTTGCATAATTTAACAGTTGCAGGGACTTAGGGAAATAACAATGTAAATGAGTGCTGAAAGTGTGCAGTAATGAAAAGCAGATCTTGCCATGCATAAGACTCTCCCCCATGATTTTATTTTAAGGTAATCTTCTCATTTCTTAATTACATTTTTAAATAAAGGTTAAAACAATTTGTTGTCAACACCTCTGCTGTCACTTCATTCTGGTGTTATTACAGATATGTACCAACAATGGGAAGGTTCTCTTCCCATTTCTTTTCCATAAAAGAAAAGTTAAGTTCTGACTATAGAATACAGGGAGAAATTCTCAAAGATGACAAAATAAAATCAAAACTAAAACAAACATGACCCCTCCACCATTACTTAAGAACTATAAAATAATATTTTACTGTTTCCTGTCAAGCAAACCTTGAGGAAAACAGATATTTCATATAATTAGGAAAGCACTCTTTCAAATAATAATAATAGCAAAATAAAATATTTTAGTTCAATATTTCATAAATAATTAAAAGTTGGATGTCAGTTGCAGTTCACAAATTTCACTTTGTTAAAAAAAAATCACAGTAGTAAAATGCATAGATCAATATTTAACTGGCAATCCACACTGTGATTTTTAATTTTATCATGTTCACAGCAATTAAACACTCTGGAGTTACTCTGCTCCATAAATAACACTATGGTTCTTTTATAACATCCAACACTCTTGCACAACAGCAGAAAATTTGCCTTTTATGTGTCCTCACCTCAGCTGAGAGGAAAAAAACCCCAAAACCACAAAGAGATCAAGGCTTCATAAGATGTGTAGGGCCAGCCAAGTGCTCCATTAGCATGTAAACCAGCAGATGCTGCGTTTGCATCTCCTGCTTTGACTGGCATAAATAAGGGCAGGTACACAAACACCTAAGTGCTCTCTACAGGGTCTCAGGCAAATCTGAGAGGGCCAATTTAACAAGACAGTTTGTCGCCCCTAAATCACCACACAGTGGGTTTGTACAAGGGACAGGCACAAAGTAAAACCAGCAATCTGAAACCCTGTCACACATGAGCTCACTATTATTGCTGCCATGGTGGTTCTGCTCACCCCAGCATAAAGAAACAAAAGCTCTACAGAGGATCATGTGCATCTTCTGAGAGTATACTGATTATCTCCATAGAAATTAACCCCTCACTTTCAAAATAAGGAAACCAAAGATTAAAAACCAAAAATCCCAGCCTGGTTATTGCTAAGCCTTTTGAATGAAATGTAATAGACTAAAAAGTACAATGATAAGGTTATGACTACAATCCTTCTGGGCTGGACTTCTGAATTAATGCAAATAATGCACTTTTTGCTTTATGGAATGCAATCCTAACTAATCCCATGAAAAATGAGATTAAGTATAGCTGAAGTCATGGACTACAAGAGATAAGAATGCAATACAAAATGTCTGTGTAAATAATCAGAAAGGTAATGCAGTTATGACTGTCAAAACAACAAATTGAAACAAATTATCTAGCCAGATTGTTATTATAAGCCTGCTCTGTTACATACATGTTTACACGTCTATGCACACAAACTCAAAAATGTTTCAAAACATTTAGATTATTATTTTCATGGTTCAGTTCAGTCAAAGACCCTGGATGTTTCTTAGTAGAAGTTTCTTTGAGAGACAACCTTAACCAACCTGCTGTAGAAACAAGGCAGGTTAGAAAAATCTCTATAGTATAATAATGAAAAGAAAAGTTAAATGTTACTAAACAGATTAATGCAGTGGAGGTAAATTTATTAGAAACAATCTGTTACTGCAAATTTCACATCTGTTCCAAACTACAAGATGAACTGTTTGATTTTGCACCTTGTACTGTCAGAAAATTGAGATCTTATTTGCTTCATTCTTGTTCATGAAACATTTTGAGAAACATTGCTTCATCCTATAACATAAAGGCTTATGGAGCACTTTCTGAAACAAAGTATTTTTGAAACTCTATTTTCGTAATAAGTATACAAACAGTCTAGCACAATTATTTTTTAAAGTAGTTTAAGAAATGTAGTAACTGAAGAAACCAAAACAACAGATTGCCACAAAAAACCTTTAACACTCTCCACCCCTAGAAGTTCATCAATGCAGGACTATTTCTGAAAGGGAAGTTGCCAGATGGATAAACTTTATGATAGCCTTCATTCACCTAGGAGTCCATGCACTTCAGGCATGCCTCAAAGTCACATTCACCTGAAGTAACCTATGGAGCAGGTTGGAAATGCTTTCCCCTCCCATACACACAGCAGACTTCACAAGGCTGAAGTTACTGGCATGAGTACCAAATCCAATATTTTTTACTTGAACAGTTATTTGTAATAGCTACTTTGGAACATATTTTTTGCATTTACAAGTTTTTGATAGAGTAACTTTTCATTTGGCCCCTCCTTTGGGCAGCTGCAAAAGGCTCAGCAGTTTCTTTCTGTGTTTAATGTCCTGGCTGCAGCCCTTGATGTAGCTACTAATACAGGAGAGCAAACAACATGGTAGTAGAAGCTGTAAGCTAAAGGCTTTTAAAATGTCACTTGATTCCTGAAAACAAAAGTAAACTCGAACTAGAAGAATGTAACAAGTAGTTGAATAAGGAAAAGTAAGACTAGAAGCATTTACATCCTAAAATGATCATTACTAAGGAAGCCAGAAAATCCATACTAATTAGAATTTTTGCTGTGTGTAAAGGATTGAAATCCGAATTCCCAGTTTCTACAACACTATTTTCTTTCACTAAAGCTTCCCCAAAGAAATTTGAAAGCAACCTGAGCTGAAAAGATTGAAATTGAAAAGATCTGAGTATTTGCATTAATCCAAAATTCACTTTCAAATATTTTGTTCGACTGTTGAAATACAATGCAATTTAATAATTTTACTGCTAAAAAAAAGCTTCATGTACATTGCTGTGCAATAAAAATAAGGATCACTCTGGGTAAGCAGTATTAAAAAAACAAACCAAAATCTATAACAAATTTTTAACTGCAGCAAGGTCTGCCAACAAATTCAGGTGTCAAGAACCAGCACCCCCAAAATGAAAGGCAGAGGAAGACAGACATATAAGTGCATCATTACCACTTGGAATGGAATACAGCTGTCAAGCTGTTGGATATCAAACTGTATAAGGTCATGAAAAACCACAATCACAGCTTTGCCCTGACACTGTGTCATTTCCTCTGACCAGCCTCCTTTGAGGTAGCTCTTCAAACAACATCTGGATTTGCGTGCCTCTGTCCTCCTCACAAAGGTTCAAAGCACAAGCATAAAAAGCCTATGCAAGCAGAAAAACTGACCTTCGCCTTTGCATTTTTCTGTTTTCTGATCTTTTTCTGTCCTTTCTCTTCAATAGAAAATAAAACCGTAACAGGGTTGGTGAACAGCATGGGGCACAGACTTCAATGTGGCATTTAAAGGAAAATCTGCTGTCTTTATTGTGTTTCAAGAAAAAATTATCTGTCTGCCAGGAATTAATTTTTAAGTTTCCTACACAACAAGAAGATATAATTTAAAAGCTGAAAAAGAATATGTAACTAGTGTTGACACTGATATAACTGCATTTTCAAGCACAGTTTCCTTTATGCATAGGCCACTGGCAACTCTTCAGCAGATAGTTTGTATATAATGTTACACACACATATGGCTTCCTTCCCCCTGCTCAACCAATGCAACAAGGCATGACAATTCCCATGAGGTTTTTATTCAACTTTGACATCAAATATTATTCCCTTTGGACATTTTCTACTTCTTAGAGTTGATCCAGTTTTTCTACTCTACATCACCAAGCAATAAATTATTATTTGTATTAGTAAGGGGTGATTCAATTTTTTTAGTTACTTTGATTTTTTTCTATGTGCTTTTTTTGGATGAGAAATTTAATTCATTTTTTATTTAAGAAAAAAAAGCCCTGTCAAACTGTTTAGCAAATATTGAGTGAAAAAAGGAGGAGGGAAAAGGACATTGGAAGCAAGGAAGTACTGTTTCATTATAAATTCAATTTTTTTGTAATAAGTAGATAGCATTCTTCATTAGGTCACCGAGTCCAACAAAAATTATTCGAATTCAACATATGCTATTAACTTGTTATTAACTTCTATGTTACTGAAAGGTTTCTGTAGGGTTTAAGTTATTTTAAGCACTGAAAGAATTTTGATTAATTGGACAGCATCTTCAAATAAACAGTTTATATATTTATGTATGTACATAATCACACATTGGTTGTGATTTTGTCTGTTGTGCTAGCTTCTCTTTAACTCCAGTATTCATTCTACAATAACCTAAATAACCTATAGCCCTTAAAAAACATATCCAATTGTGAACTATGTATGGTACTGAATAAATGCTTCCCTTAAGCAAAAAAACAAAAACAACAAACAAAAAAAAACCAAAAAAAAAAACCCACAAAAAAACAGCAAAAAAAAAAAAAAAAACCACCCAAACAACCCAGAATTTAAAAAAAAAAGTGTATCTGGGTATCCTCCAGCTAATTCACAAATGCCTTGCATAAAACATGAATTTTACAAGTATGGACTTAACTGTACAATGAACTTTTTTCACATAAAATAGCCATGCCAGTGTAGATGGACTGTGCCAAGCCTTTGTATTACTATTCTGAATCAGGACACATTACAGCTCTATCACTTTCATAATTTAAAAAGCATTTAAAAAAAAAATAAGAGAAGCATCACCATTGCTATACTTTTGATAAAGCAACAACACAAATAAATGGACTTCATTTGGTTGAAAAGGTGATATACTGAAAAGGAGCCGATTTATTGAGGAACTATTCTCCACTACCACAACCCTCTTTATCTGCACCAAAAATACCATCAATATAAATCATGCTGTTGGCATAGGCTAAACATGATGGATATGCTTAAAACACTACTGCTGTAAGCAATGCATTATTTAATCCAGTGCATAAACAAAATCCATGCAGGATAAAGATTTTAAATCACAAAACCTCCAAACCCCTCCAAAAGAAACCAAAACTCAAGCAGAATCATAAAGTTTAATTTCAAAGCCACAACTGAATAGATGGTGCTACAACACAGTCCTTTCAACAAGAGGAGGACACAAGTACTGCTATTCCCAGAACAATGCCAGAAATGCAAAAGGAATTTTGTCACTCCTGCAGTCCAGTGCCTCTTTCTTCATACACCAGCTTAGGGAAAAATAAAACCCCTGTGGAATTTGCATGGCCTCAACAGAAAATTTTCTCCATATCATCTAAAACACAAGTTCCAAAAAAATAGTCCATCCTTTCCTTTCACCCAGCTATGATACATTGGGAAATGGAAGTGCACAAAAGTAAATTCAAAACTTATTTTTTCTCTGAAACAAGTCATGGCTAGGTATTCAAATTCTTTTTCACATAGACATGTAATTTATAAAGCCATGTAATGTAAATTTAAAAACCACATACCACAATAAACCCAAGCCAGTTACAATCTAAACTGTGCTGCTACAAAGCAGTGCAAAATAATGTTAAAAGGAGGTGAGAAAAACAATATTTATTTCTATAGCTAAACATAAGAAATTTGGAGGACAAGTTGCCAAATAGAAACACAAATAAACCACTTCAGCTAAGAAGCTTTTGCATTGTAAGATCAAACACAACAAGCTAATGCTAAACCATAGTTACATGAGGAAAAATGAGTCAGGATACTTGCAAGCTGCACAACTGAGCAGGTCTGCAAATGAAACATCTTCTGTGTCCAAAACCATCAGTAACTTGGGCAGGAGAAACAGCATGTAGATATACATGCAGCCTCCTAGAATCCACTGCCACATGTGGAGCCAACTTAAGGTGGTAATTTACACACAGCTGATCCCTATATTCTTAGGATGAACACTTACCACAGCAATTAAATGTGGCCCCAAGGCATGAAGAGAAACCTTCCACTTACCTAAAAAGATAAAAAAGAAACAAATAAGGTTAAGATAATGTATCTGAAACTCAGTGTTAGAGATCCAATATTTGAGAGAGAAAAATTAGTTTTATTACATTTAGTTTTAACTTTTCCTTCTTTCCCTACCCTCTCACCAAAAAAAAAAAAAAATTTTTTTGCAGGGGATGAAAACCTATAGAAGTCTGCATGTACTACAACCAGCATATATATTTAATGAACACACATCTTCACCAATATGCCAGACAAATCCTGTTCAGCACGGATTGGCAGAGCAGCTGCTCTGGGTGATTCCCTGGCTTGGGGGCCAGACCCACATCTCACGCCCCACTCCCTCAGGGGGTCGTGTCAGGAACCCTTCTGCCTGAGAAAACAGCCAAAGGGTCACTCAATCACTGCACACCTGATGCAGCTTCACCCCTTTTGAATGGGTGGATTGATTTTAGTGGCCTTACTCAAAAGCAAGATAAAACTAAATTCATGCATCGTTATAAACCCAGCGACTATAAAATTGGCACAGTATTTAATCCCTCCTGCTTAAATAGTTCCTAATAACTGAACTGGTCAGAAGTCCTCCATAATTCATTAACTTTGTAAGCAAAAACTGTGATAACAAAAATTAATTCAGTGAAATATGAAATGAGGTAGTATCTGAGAGTTCCTGGGATATGAAATTTGAAAAAATAGAACATATTGTCTCTACTGTAAATGTATACAGACATTCAATTCCCTTCTAAATACCGGCATGTACTATCAAAAAAGGGATTGTTTGAGGGTACATCACTCTTCAACCTTTCAACATGAAATACTTAATGTGTAAGGACATTTAAAAGAAAGGTTTGGTGGAGAGAAAAAGAAAAAGAACAAAGTCCCTTATTTACAATTGATACCACCTTTGAACTGCACTAGCTCTTTTCTAAATTTGCCATCATAGGAAGTGTTTAAATAAGTGAATAATTTAAAACATGATGTACATTTAAATAAGAAACTTTGAAAGCCTGGTAAGGAGAAACAAAGGATTTCCTACAGAGTATAGCTGACTATTTAATAAACCCCTAATTGTAAGAAGATTTAAAATAGTTTGCATGCAGTTGTACCCCTCCAATATATATTTAAAGTGCATCCTTTTGTTTTTTTTTTTCCCCTTAACACAGCAGAAATATTCCTGTTATTTTGGAGACAGAGATGCCATCTAATTAGCACAAGGCTGTGTCATGCAGTACAGTTGTAGACTCCTTTTCACCTGTTACCCAGCTCCTTTCTCCCAAGGGAGAGAGGGGCAGATGGGTCAGGGGCCAGAAAAAATGAGTTGGGGATGATACAACAACAAAAATCCCCCTTTGACAATCCCTGTAAAGCTCTTCATTAACTCTCATTTTTTTCTAAAATTTGTATCATTGGGAAGTAAACTGAGACCTTGTAAAAAATACATTTCCCTTAAGCCTTTTGCTTAACGGTTTCATATTACCCGTAGCTAAGACATTGCTTTTCTTCATGCTTTCATCCAAAGAGACACTCTGCAGGAAAGGACTCAAATGCTAAGTCCTTAAACAAATGCTCCTAAGGCCCTAAACAAATGCTCAAATTGGACAAAAACAATCACATTCATGATGCATTTGATAAACTAGGACTGGGAACATAGAACACAGGTCTAATACTGTTTCTAATGTACCTCCTATTTCTACCACTACCGTACTGCTACAGGATAGCTGGAAACCCAGAATAACAGTTGGCTTTTAACAAACATATATAAACATTAAGAGTTACTTAACTGCAAGCAGCAGTCCTGGAAAGAGCTATCAAAATGTTTAAGTTGGGTGGGTGTCAGAGTGATTGGGTGGCATCTGATATTGTTAGGAATTATCTCACTGTTCTGCTGCTGTTGTTCCTCCTGGGCAGGTCTGCACAGCAAGCTGTGCTTCCTCCCTCCATGTCACCCTGCTGTTACATCACCTAACATGCTGTTAGAAAAATCCCATATTTTGCTTTTAAAATCAACAAAAGCAAAAAAGAAACACCATCTACTTTCTACACACTTTAGTTCTAGTAGTTCATTGCAAAGCTTATTAAGACTCTGTTCTCCCTCCAAAATATGGCATTTTAAATGTTCTGTTACTACATACATTTAACATACAGACTCCTCTTTATTAATACCTTGTGTCACCACCCTATCCATGATTTATTATGTTAAAAAACCCCACAAGCCAAACCCAAAATGTATAGGTAGTCAAGGTGCTGATGTAAGATTGACTAATATGAACAGTTATAGCTGTATCCAGAAGAGAGGAGCTGTGCTGCAAGATAAGCCCTTGGCATGAATGGCTTTCTGCCAAGCTTCCAGGCTTCAGCCTCAGAGGAAGATAAAGACACCTCAAAATCCCAGATCAGAAAAACTTGTATGCAAAAGTTAACCTTGCCTCAGAGTCACTTCAGCTTCAAGTCTATATGCTTTGCAAAACTAGGATTGTAGAAAATCAAAACCTGATTATGCTATGTAATGAAGGCTATTCTTTTTTCTTTTAAAATTTTAGCTAAAAGTAAAGCTAAATCACAGAAAATTGTGGCTATTTCACATATGAAAACACAGTGTGTTACAGTCCAGAACCAAAACAGTGCAAGCAATAAAGAGGAAACTTCTTCTGGTTGTAAGATTATTACATGTAGCAGGACAGAAACAAAGCTAAACCTGTCAACATCTACATGTATTTTATTTTAAGTAAAATCTAAAGTATCCTGAAATCAGACTATTCCTCTTCTGCCCCATCAAGCCTGAGCAGTCTAGATACACAGGACACTGCCTTGCTGCCAAATATTGCACATAAGGGAAACAACACATTTTTCCTTCTTGCAAGCTCACTCAAGAATATCTATAAGCCCTTAATCTGTATTGCAACCAACCATTTTTATTCTCCTTCATTAGACTCAGTTTAAAGGGATTTGTTTCTGCACCAGCTGTGGTGAACTCAAAATGCCTGTAAGATGGAGATAAGCTATGACCACAGTTGCTGCTCTGTTAGTTTGCTTGCATGGTGGATGTTTTTGTGATTACAGTTACTCCACGATTTAACGGTGGGAGGCTAATAGAAATGTTACTTGCTATGGTAGCAAGCTAAATCAGTTGGGGGAAGGCAAAGAAATGTGTTTACACTTGAAGATGTCACATAAAACAGTGGGAAGTTCCCACCCCTGACACCAGAACTGGCATGCTCATTCAAGGACTCATCTACACTATTACATGCTCCTTCACACTTAGGAATCTATTAACTTACAATTAATTGCATTGCATTGAGTTTATATTTGTAAGTTCTGCAGTAATTTACAGACTACTGAAGAATTTAACTGTGCTTCTCCCACAGATAAGAACTACTGATAATAAGGCCTTGGTGCGAGTTACTGAACACATCACTGAGAGTCTGGATGTTTTGCTGTAAATTCTACATAAATTACAGCAGAACTGATAGGTAGATTCTATCTGTCCCACCAAGAATTTCTTCACTGATTCCTGACAGTAATCCACCAGCAGGAAATGTAAACAGTCAGATAATGTCAGCTCAGCCTCTGAGGTCTTGTTAAGTTAGAGAGATTTAAAATAATGTAGTTATTGCATGTATTATCTCACTGGGGAGAGCACTGTTTTCTCAAAAAAAAAAAAATCAAGTGAAAGTCAAAAAAGAAAATCTGAAAAGAAGTGCATAAAATACAATTTCATCATATTTTGAGAGCTATATTGACTGTGGCACTGAAAAAATTGACAGAGGCCCAGTGATTGAAAATTAACTTCTTGAACATACACTGTATAAACTATGAGAACATGTTTTTCAGACCGATGCTTGTCACTTATTATTTGAAAAGAAAAAAAACCCCAACTTTGTAAAGTTGAGGGCAGGACGTGTCTATATTATTTCAATAAAGTATGAGCTGTTCGATCAAACAGGATTGTGGATATTATTTCTGGCATATATCTTCAATTCTTCCATACAAATAGGAAAAAAAATACTTCAAAAAAAATCAGATTTTTCATCTTTGCTCAGCACTTTGCTCAGTGACAGTGTGAGCAGAATTAATGTCAATGTTGTGTGAATCCCTTTCAGTATAAAGCATTTCACTAAATGAAACACCCAGTTCCTGATTCTGTAGCATAGAGCCATGTTACAGAAATGCATACCAGTCACTGCTAATCATACAATCCCTGCCAAACCATGTCCTTCTTTGAGGAATCTTTTGTTTCTATGTATATCTTCTTTATAATAAAATTTTTTTCTTTTCACTAATAGGCCTTCAGTACTGCATATGTCATCCTGGCACCTGAATGATCCATGAATGCATACAAATATAAACCCAAAAATAAATAACAAGCACCAAGCAGATAAAATGTAGCTATATCCCATGAAAGTAAAAGTATGGATTGTGTGATTTTGGTGCCGAAAGAATTATCTCTGTGCAGCACCTGCTGAGTGGACACTCAGAGTTTATCTTTGTGAAATTCTGCATTGTCCTGAATTATGTTTGTGGCACTCCAGCAAAATCCCAGCAGAATTGTTAAATTGGTTGTGGTCAATTATGCACTGCTCAATCAGAGAAGAATCTGAGTGGTGTAGAAGCTCTGATGAACTCTGAACCCATCTAAGAGGATACACACACACCCAAGGTAGTTGTGCAATTGGAGGCACTGAAGTTATTTACATGCAGTCAAACAAGACCAGCCAAGGCAGATGATCTACAGCCAATGGCATTAGTTCTCCATAGAGCACCAGCAAGACCCTGAGTACTTCGTGAGGCAGTGGCTTTTGGGGAGCAGCAAGCATGGGGAATGGCATGCCATAATTCTCACAGAAAAGGAGAGGCTTCAAGCAGCCTGGGCAACTGGGCAGTGTAATGGCCAAGCCTTTGACTTTCCAATGTTCTCTTAAACAGACTTTAACTCTTTAGGGGCAGGGATGAAATTTTTGTTAAAATGTAGTAATGTATTAACTCACATTAATAGGGGGCCTTAGAAATAATGCACAGTGCAAACAGTGAAGAAACCAGTATCTCTTCCAGTTATCTTAATATTCTGTAAAGTTAATTATCACAAGAAGTCTTTTGTGTAAAACTGAGAGCTGCTTGAAAATGAGAAAATAAAGGCCCCAGAGAGAGAAAATATCCCACTGGATCATGACTATCTCTTCAGTTTCAAATGCAGTCCCACCTGTCCCCATGTGCCTCCTTTCAGAATATCTTTATCATAAGCATGTAAACAAAGTACTAAAATGAGTATGACAGAATGGGGGAGAAAAGAGATCTCTTGCTTTTGATAGACCATGGCAATGTGCATGGTTGGAATTTGTACAAACCCAAATTGATGTCACCAAGATTAGGAAGAGGTCACAGACAAGCAAAATCAACATTTAACTGGACATCAGATATGATTTCCATTTGATGAAGCAGCTAATTTTAACACAGATGTTCTTTTGACATATACTAACAGCTGTAAACTGAGTGCACATATAGGTGGTTTGTAAATGTGTTTCATTGAAAGCATTTTCAATTTTGTCTAATTTTTATTAGAGGCATTGCCTAAAAGATTTATCTGAACAGTGTGGGAAAAGACACAGTTACTCAGAATTAACATTCCAAGTGCTACCAGATAATGTGCAATATGCCAGCCTTGTAAAGCCTCATACTATATTTCGTGTCTGAAAATTTGTGAAGTGTAACATTATTTGACTGTCTCATTTTTTAACAGCACATAGCCCTGCTTTCCTCCATCATTGCCTGTTGCCAGGCTCCTACCTATCTCCATAACAAATGAGCCTCAGTGTTTACTCTGATCAAAATTCATAGCAACAGCTGACTGCTGTGGTTCTGCACTCATCTACAGGAGTAAAAGAGGCTGTGGGGCTGATTAGTGATCAGCTGGGCTATACACCGCTACCGAAAAAATGTTGCTACCGACAGTCACAGTTCATTTACACCTCATTGTGATGGATGCCCAGAAAATATAAAAAGAAGGTCGGGAGCCACTTCGACATACTTAGACCATTAAATGGGCAGTGTGAACCTCTCTAGGTAAGTCACAATGAAGCACAGTAGACAAGCAGGATCACAAAACACTGGGCTTGCTGTGTGGTAGAATGTCAGCATATGTCAAGGCCATCACACTGAAAACAGAGTCACTCAGCAGCTCACCAGTCACTCCAGGCTCACTAGAGCAGGACAGAGACAACCACTGAGCCAAGGTATTTGATCCATACAGGGCAGCTGGAAGTGACTAACAGCTGTAATCTACCCAAGAGCCAAGGCAGATGTTTGCTTGGCAGGGGAGCCCAGAGAGATGTTCTCTGCTGTTGCAGTTTCTCCTGACCCCTACTTAAAATTTTGTCCATCCTAAGGAATTTCATCCATTGCTATTAAAGGACACATCCCCTCACTGTTTGTGTGGTACAGGTCATAGAGTTTATTTAAATACTGCACTGGTTTTCACTGGGGTAAAGTTAATTTTCTTCATAATGGCTCTTATGGGACTGTGTTTTGGATTTGTGCTGGGACAGTGTTGATAACACAGGGATGTCTCTGCTATTGTTAAGCATCAAGACCTTCTCTGCCTCTCAGCCCATCTCACCAATGAGGAGGCTTGGGGTGTGCAAAAATCTGTGAGGGAGCACAGCCAAAAGAGCTGACCCCATCTGATACAGGTACAAGGCATATCGTGTACCATATGCTCAGTGTATAAAGGGGGGGAAGAAGAAGGAAGGGGAGGATGTGTGGAGTGATGGTGCTTGTCTTCCCAAGTCACCATTACACGTGATGGAGCCCTGCTTTCCTGGGGAGGGCTGAACACCTACCTGCCCACTGGAAGTGGTGAATGAATTCCTTGTTTTGCTTTGCTTGTATGCACAGCTTTTGCTTTAATAATTAAACTGTCCTTATCTCAACCCATGAGTTTTCTTTCAACTCTCTCCCCCATCCTGCTGCAAGGAGTAAGGAAGCGGCTGAGATGCCAGCTGGTGTTAAATCACAGCACTGTCCAGATAAAAACTCAGTCAGGGTAATCTTCTAAGGGAAAAGAGAGCTACACTGTGGTCATCTAGAAATGATAAAGGGTTTTGCACAAACAGACAAGGAGATTGCATCTCAGAAATATGATGTATTTCCATGATATGTTTGGTTTGGAGGCAGGAACAAAACACAGAGCTTTAGGAAGGAAGGAACACCTTCCATATACTTAGAAGACTTAGTGATCCTTCCATATATTTAGTATTCCTTGCATGTACATGAGCACAGAAAAGTCATGAATGCAAGCAGGTACAAAATCAAGAAAGTTAAACTTCTAGGAGAAAAACCACAGTATTTAGGATCAGGAAAGAGCTGGAAGGCTGGGTCAGTAGAATATTTTTTTCAGAGCAAGGAGGTATCTAGAAGCATCACATCGGGCTGTGATGTGATCTGTGAAATAGCTGATAGCCATGGCAGCAGTGCCCACACAGCGAGTTCAGCTCTGTGTGAACCCAGACCTAAGAGCACTGCCCAGAGGAAACAGACCAGTTCATGGAACCAATGCTTCACGTGTGTCTCAGGAGGGCAGTATACTGACCTTCACTGTAAATATCACAAACATCAATTCAACAGTTTATTGAGATGGGCCTGTAATGAAGATCATGAAAAAGGAAGAAAAGCTGATTTTGACACTAAGAAAACTTAAGATTATCTAGTGATAAGCATTGTTAAAAAAAAAACCATACAAAAAAAAAACCAACCCCAAAAGACCCCCAAACTCTACACAAACTCTCAGAAGCTATCACAAGTTTATTTTTTCCTACAGCTCAAGCCTCTGCTACCTTCCCAATATAAAACTACAGACCAGCTCATTAATTCCCTCTGCTCTACTCTCAGAACAATAAATGAAAAGCATCCAAAATAAATAATATATTGCAGCAACCCTTTGAGGTATAGCAGCTCCTTTCTTTTGTCTGACTTCTTCATAGTATTTACTATGCTACAGACACTCTGAGTTTGTGGAATGGCAAAGGTCAGATGTCCACAGAAGAAAACCTGCACAAATTTAAAATTTTATTGTCAGGTAGCTCCACTGAAATAATAACCTGTAAATATGAAATGTGTTATAGATATTGAAAGTTGATATTTAGTTAATGAGAGTGTGCACATACTTGTACATACACAAGATACGAAACCATAAAACATTTAATTTCCTCATTTTGACTTTTAAAAAAGATTTATTCTAAATTTCTGCCTATTTTACCTACATGTTTATTCAGGAAAGAGTAAAAGTATTGAAAAATCAAGACTATAAAGTATAGAAGATGTCCCATTCTTATATCACTGCACTATGTTTCTGAATATCCACAGTTTCAACTGGTGTTTCTTTCACAAGCATTTGAGATTAAATAAATGAAGCCACATGAGTCCTGTATGTCAGAATGCACACAGCTGAGACAAACAGCTTTTCACTGAAGATTTTTGAAGTCATAAATCAGGAATAAAGGAAAGGGATATATAGGGATTCATTATATTCTTTACCCCATAAACTTCAATTTAGAGAAAACTAAACACATAAAACAAGATTACAATTTTATAACTCTATCATATACTATAAATTAAATCCTTAGAACTCCTGCTTTTCCTTATTCTGTCAGTTTATGCCTGTAGACTGTGATACCCATCAATGGAGGTGTACAAATTCTCTGTCAGTATAGTAATAATGTGTTTTGCAAATAGTATTTTCCTAAAGCAGATGTTCTGAATTCATCCTATGGCCATAAATACTTTACAGTAAACCTCCTGTTTAAACTATTCTTTTACAGCTGACAAAGGTTTTAACCCACCAGTAACCATCTATGCACCTGAAGTATCACCTTGGAAATGGTACCAAGTAGCTTTGTAGAGGGAGGGATAGAAAAAAAGTGTACCAAGTAACCTACATATGTACAAGTAGCATGGGCTACAGACAAGAAAATAGGGAAACAAAAAAACTGGGCCTGGTAAAATGCTGGGTTAGAGAACAACAAAAAACCTCTAAACCCTTATTACACCTCCACCTTCCCCCATAACTGAGACTCAAACATGTTGAAAGCTACTATTTAGCAGCATATACAATGACCAGCAGTCTTTGGGGATTTAGTGTTTATTCAGCAAGATTTTGCAAAATTCTACACCAAAGGCTCTGTCAAGGAGTTATGATTTCAGGGCTGTGCACATACTGGGAAACAGAACTCTTTTGGTGGGTGTTTTGATGGGTGATACAGAATAAGGTATCAGTTTATATCAAAAGGTATAATTTCCCACATAAATAGGCTTATAAAAGCTGTTATTTGAATACATGAATATAAAAGGAATTTTGTAGGGCACATCAGCAACAAGAATTAAATCTTTAGAGGATGGCAACTACAGGAGCATTTTCCAATTAGGATGCCCACTGTGATTCAAACATGAACTTTTCAACTTGCATTTAGAGTTTTCTCAATGTTACACCTTTAAGTAAAACTCACCAAATAAATCAGCTCATTTCCAGAACAAAAAGCCACATCTTCCTAAAGTGTTTATCTGTGAACTGACAGTCATAGTTTAATTATCATGGAGCTCTATAAATTATAACAACATGAGAGCTGAAATTGCAAAAAAGCCTCCAAGATTTGAAATGACAAGCCAAGTCATATTAAAGTGTAAGTGGCAATATTTCTGAGGCATGATAGAAAAATTGATAAACACTGCTGACTCATACAGAAGAAGCCAGTATCTTCAACAAAACCCACTGAAGCAGCAAGTGTAAGAATTTGTGCTAGATGGTTAGACCCTATCTAGTCAAGGGCATATTGGCTGCTGAAGCAAAATAAAGCAACTGCAAAGCTGACTTCATGCTTTTCATCTAAATTCTCTTAGTCTGCCTTGCCCTGGTGGCTCAGATTTGTTACTTTTGAGCAACTTGTTTTAATAATCTTCCACAAACCACCTCAGCAACATTAGCATGCAGGGGATTATCATGAAAAAAAATAATAGCATGCTTTATATATCTGCTCATTAAGACACAACATTTAGGTGCTGGCAAAGTATCCCTAGAGCACTCTAGAATGATGCAGCATTTTGGAACAGAGGACAGCAGTAATAAACAATTCTACAGCAATGAAAAAAAATCCCCGGAGTCCTTTATAAAGAGGGCACAAACACTTTGAACAACAGCATTTCAGTTCACATCTGTTTTCCAGTCAACAGCACTCACAATTAGTTATTGTCATGCTCATGTCCACAACTTCCTGTCTCAAATCATGCCCTCAGTGTTTTTAAGTTATCCAGTAACTAAGTCAAATGAATATACAAGAAGAGAAAATATGTGAAGGTGAAGAGTATATGACTTTCTCCAGCCCCACTCAGTTTATCTAAGTACAGTTGAGTTTTTATCCATCTGTATCCCTTCAGAGAAAGGAAAGTGGATAAACTCTTCCTTTATTTTTATTTTTGTTCTGGTTTTGTTAAAAATTTCATTATATAAATGAAATTTTTTTTATATACATTTCACAATGTATATAAAATACACAAAAATATCACTGTACTGTTGTATTGTTTCAGTTTGATATTTACATAACAAGAATAGAAATGGAATGTATTTCAGAAATCTCATGCCAGATCTTCCATGATGGGAAACAGAATTTAAAAAAAAAAAATCATTAAAATAATTCAGCTAAAAGAGATACTAGAATGGAGAGGGGGAAATAGGGAGCCACTTGACACCTCTATCAGCTTTAAAGATTGATATTTATCATGAACAGTCTCTTGGCCAAATCTGTAATGTGGCACTCAAGTCCACTGAAATGCACTGTTTTGGCCCACTGTTCTTAGATCTCTTTCAGAACCGCTAATTTAGAGCGTAAATTGTTTTGTTTCATTGAAACTAAATTCTATCCCCAAGTAATATGTCACTCAGGGCCTCATTGAATTTTTTTCCTGGTATTTTCCTGGTATTTATATATTTTTCCCTCCTTTCAGAAACACTGCCACTTCTAGAGGGTATTTTACAGAACTTGACTAGGTTAAAAAAATTATAGAGGTTAGCACTTAGATCAATTGTAGAAAATGTTGTTTGCCTGCAATGTATAACAAGCCTGTTGCAAATTGAGGCATTTCAACAATGTTTCCCTTTCCTTATATGATTTGCAGTTACTTAAAGAGCAATTCATTGTGTTCCCTGGTTTGATTCAATAATTTGTGATATGTGATATGCCACAGCAGTACTCCCTCCTGAGTTTTAGTAGCCAGTACATTGATATATTTGCATTCAAAAACCCATGCTTCCAAGTTATCAAAGGTTGTAGTTACAACATCTGGTGTACAGCATGTAAGTGATGCGCAAAACATTGTTTGTAAGGTCAGGAATAAATCTTTTCATGTCAGGAGTGATCCCTCTTTCTGTAAAAAAAAAAAACCAAAACCAAAAAACCCCAGCAAATGTAAAGAAGAAAGGGACAAAGATTAAAATTATTTTTCATTAACTTTTCAATAGCAGAAACTATTTTGTTGGTTTATTTAATTTTGTCAAACCTCTTGTCCTTGAAGTACAAGCATGGCAACTAAACAAGGACTAAGTTCAACATTTGCAGAGTGCTCTGACCCATTAAATACAAATTATCTAGTTCTTTCAAATGCGCCTTTAGTCAGTTGGTTTCTATCTACATGGATAACCAGCATACAGAATCATCTTTTAATGGTCTAGCATTCAGCTTGATTGCCTAATGTATTCAGGGTTAAATCAGTCATAACCTTTTCTCCAGTTCCTCAGCCTTCAGATCATCAGATCAGATTTGTTCTTCCTCCTACTTCTTATCAGTCATTGGAGTCAAGCCTAGGGGTATTATTTCCATTTGCACAGCTTTATATCTTCAGTGTGTGTTTGGAGGATGTACAAAAATCCTGTCGTGGTCTTCCCTCTTATTTTCATTCTCATTGCTAAGGATGTCTCTTTCAGTGCTTTTAGCAAACGTGCTGGCCTCAAATTCTGTTTTAATTTCTGTAGTTAACTCTGTGGTGCTGACACATCTCATGAGCACTGATGAGAACAGACTGATAAGGAACTAAAAAGACTCCAACAACCCACAGGCCTGAATGGGACGACTACATCTTAGTTAAAATTCCTAAGGGATGACAAAAAAAAAAAAAAATCATAACTTGGGTGCTTAAATTGGGACTTTTTCCTTCAGGTGAAAAAACCAGCATAAGATCAGCTGTAACAATTGCATTTTAATATCTTTTACTGCTGGATCCAATCTACAAAAACACACATTCTGAAAAATGACATTTTTTCCCTGACTGCCCAATAAATACGTGAGATTGATGTGTCTGGAAAAAAACCCAGTTATTATTTTGACCTTGTTGCTTCTTTGCTGCTAATTATGATTAATTATTCTGAATGGTGATTCTCTGAGAATGCACATACACAATGCATCATGACATAGCCCTTTCACAGGATCAGTAGTTGTCATATAATAAAGGAAAATGCTGCAGCTTAGACTGTGCTTCCATAGCTCACATTGTACAGGAGGAAACTACAAACTCAGGACAAGGAATGATGTAATGGCAATAACACTTCTCAAAGATGTCACAAGCCAAAGATCTAAACAATTCCATGATGAAAGGAAAGAATAATTTTATTATCAGTTCAAATATATTTTGGTATTTTCTTTCCCAAATGGATTTTTAATGTAACCCTCTATCTTTCCTCACATTTTATTCTTTTCTGTTGGTTCTATGGACATAAAGGGGTTTCAAAGAAGTCAGAAACATTTCCACATCACTTCAAAACAGGGACATCACTGGAAAGGTGTTTTTAACCAGGGCTTTTAAAGGTGCTTTAGTGTAATACTTGCAGCAAATTACCAGTATCTTACTATGGAAGGTGATTTAATGAACATTACTTCAGGACATTTTTGTACATGTCTGCATAGAGTTTCTTTGAACACAGTGAACTGAATTAAATCCTGTAGGATGCATCCCTTGATAGCCCTGATCAAAGACTGAGTCAGACCATCAGAAACTACTAGATGTGCTAGTTTCCATGCTATGCCTTCTCCAGTTTAAATCTGAATGTATTCAGTATTCAGCAGCTAAAAGAGAGACTTTCAAAGTAAGAAGTGCTGTTTTCACAAAACAGCATGGAAGAACTAAAAGGAGTATATACAACTTACACACTGATGCTGCTGACTTTAATTCCCCAAGCTAGCTGACTATATACTCAAGAGTATTCACAAAAGTAACAAGAAACTTTCTCATACCATCTTAAGGAACAAGAAATAATTACTTTGGTGATGGTAAAAGTGAACTAATAATGCAGAAGACTACTAAATCCTATGAGATTAAGGAGGCTGATGTGTTGAATAAATTAATAATGTTAACTTCCTTTGCCCTCTCCCCACGTATGTTTTTGTGATGGAATTGTGCATAGTGAATGATAGACTTGTTGAATGATTTGGATTGGAAGGGATCTTAAAGCTCACCTAATTTCAAACTCCCTGCCATGTCCAGAAACATCTTCTACTAGGCCAGGTTGCTCAGAAATCCATCCAACCTGCTCTTGAACACTTCCAAGGATGAGGCATCCCTCGCTTCTCTTTGGGCAACCTCTTCCAGTGCAGCCACACACTCACAGTAAAGCATTTCTTCGGAATAGGTAATCTAAAGCTACCCTTTCACTCTTAAATCATTCCCCTTGCCCTATCACTACACGCCCTTGTGAGAAGTACCTCTTCAGTTTTCTTTCAGGCCTCCTTAGGTATGAGAAGGACACTATAAGGAGTAGAAAATTCAAGAAAAGGAAAATTTTTCTTAACCTCTGCACAAAAATTTACTTAGGAAAGAAATGACAAGAAAACAGTGTGCAGCAGGGATGTATCCAGATACTGCATTGAACGTAGCATCCAACAGCAAGAATTCACCTTACTGAGTAAATCCTAACAGCTGCTTTTGTGGCTGCTTATTTTGCATCAGAATTCTGCACTCAGAATTAAAAGCTCCTTAAAGTAAATTAAATTTAGAAAGATACCATTTACTGTGGCATCCCTTCTCTTTTCCCAGGGATGAGTTTTGTCCATAGGGTATTTGTATCTCTTTTTTTATTTAGATTTTTCCTCTCTGCTACCTTCTGCCATTAAATCTCACATAAAGGTACAAAACAATATTCCATGTATGAGAAAATGAGAAAATTTTCCAAGTTACAGAGTGAGCTGAAAGTTGCAATTTCCCATCACTTTCAGAGTGCCTACAGTCACAGTACAGTCAAACTCTTAGGTAGCTGCAACTTTATGTAGACTCTTCCCTCCATGCTAAGTTTCAGGTGCGACCTTGCCAATCAGTAGCATTCAGATGCATGTGACTCCAAAATTCTGCCAGACATTTACTGCATCTTTAGGCATCCCACACATTAGAATTTTTTTCTTAATTGTGGAAACTAGCTTTTCAAAGGGGCATGGATGTGCTAAGAATTAAAGGATCACCCTGAAAATACATAAGCCTTCTGGATTCAAGTTTCAATCACATTAAGTTGACATAAATTTCATTCAATGCAATCAACATGCAGTTTTCAGAAGTTGTCTAAAATTCAGCAGTTTATTCTACAAATCACTTAAAAACATTGTTGGTTCTCACATAAAACAAATTAATTAAAGTTATAGCATAGCAGCACCCCTAGATCTCCCAAATATGAAACCCATGGAAATTGAAAGGGTTTGGAGACACATTTCTAGCTAGCCTTAGTTCTGTTGATTATGTTTCCATTTTTTTTTTCTCCACTAAATTCCAGTCTCCTGAACAATAAGTAAAAATATGTAAATAAGTTAAGAATACCTTGCTTGTCTGGCTGAATCTCTTTTCTCTAAGTAATATCCATTGTTTTCACATTCCATTGATGCAGGTGTCACCTGCTTTGAAGATACCCAGACACTTCCTAAATTACAGGATAGATAGATATTTGCATTTCAAAATTGATATACATTTTTTCTAAGAACAGATTTATACACTTCATACAGTGTAGGCAAATTAATTCAGGAATGTCACGAAGACTTCGGACCACCTTGAAAGAAGTGTGATTCCCAGCTGCTTAATCTGTGTATGAGAACACAGTTTTCATTGGCATGTTAGAATTTCTTTGAAATTCTAAATACCTATGTAAAAAACTGGCTACAATAAACACAATTAGGAAAGCTGCTTTACATTTTCTGGACCACCAACTGCCTACAAATGTTATTCCATCAGAGACTAAAGAAACCTTACATCCACCTCTAGATCCCTCCTTCAAATAAATTATCTCTTTATTCACATTTTCTTTGCAAGGGGACAAGATGGAATTGCAATGGAATTTAATGAAAATAATTTAATGAAAATAATAAAATAACATTAACCAGAGAAAGAAACAAACAAAATTTGAGGTGCTCCTGTTGAATAAACATAAAAATTGCACAAAAATTAAAGTAACAAACATACTTCTCCTAGCAGCAGCTCCTTTCTGCCACATGTTTAGCACTGCAAATCTCAGTAACAAAAGGCTGCAAATCTCCACAGGATAGCAAAAGTGACAGATATAAAAAGTACCATACTTTTTTTTTTCCTGACTTCTGTGGATTTGCATTTTTGTTCATATCTTTATGTTTTCCATAAAAATTAATGCAGCTTTTGTAAAATAAGTGAGAAGGAGAAAGGGAAAGATATGAGGAGCAATTCAATCAGAATAGAAAAAAATAATCCTGCCTTAATTCATGTTATCACATTTTTGTGCACCAGTTAATATGAATAGATTTTGCAATACTGAAAAAAATGTATTTATTTTACACAATTTAAGAGAAGAAACATTATTGCATCTATTTTTATGGCATGAATATTCAGACAAGTAATTTAGATAATTTAAGATTTGTCAATTCCCCAATTGTTAGCACACATCTGACATAAAAGGTCTCCTTACATAACCTCAGCTCAAGCATTAGAAAATGCAATTCCCCAAAGCATTAGTCACTTTCAAGAATTTAGGTCAGAGAAGATTTCTACCCTTCAACATCAAAATGCTATTTCCCTGAAAACTCAAAGGGATTATATTCCATTTCATTGAAAAGTTTTACAGAATACAACAGAAAGCAAAGTGCAATCACCAAACTTTTGCCAAGGCCTCATGGCTTCACATCAGAGAAAAAGCTCAAAGAGTGAACTCTGGAATTATGAGACCTCTCAGGTGATGTGTGTGAAGTAAGGGAAAGTATTTTGCTGTTCTTTGTCAAGTAGACTCCGTGAGTACATTTTTAAATTGCAGCCAATCTCCTCTCCACTCACCACCTTAGCAAAGCTACAGCAGATTTGACAGTGGTCTGAAGTACACTATCTAAGATAGTATTAGAAATGCATATGAATAAAAATACCTTTCCCAGCCTTTACCCATCACTCAGTTGATTAGACATATTACACTCATTCACACATAAGTGTCCCTTGTCTGTTAAACCTCCCTTCTAAATTTAGAGAAAGGGGGTGAAAAAGACAAATTTTAGTTATTAATTTTTAAATATGTATGTAAGAGGTAAAAATTCATAGAACTCAATGGTAGGTGATATTACTGCCTATTCCTGCTAATAATGTACAATTGGCAAACCACAAAATTAAAGAAAAAAACCCAAAACCGACCATGCAAAAAACCCCCAAACTAGTAGGCTGATACTTTTATTTTGTCAGGAAAGCAAATGTCTGTAACCAGCAGTACAAATGAAAGGCACTACTAAAGTAAGAACAAATCCACTTTTTTCTTTTGTTTATGCCAGTTCCAACTCCATATTGGAAGTTGTAACAAAAATCTATTAATATTTTTTTCATCTGAATTCTGTACTCTCATAATATCATCTGTCATCTTTTTAAATATAGAAACTTCATTCCAGCATTAGCTACAAATCAGACTTGAAACAAACCAACAAACAAAACCCGACCACTTTCTGTAGCCTTCAGCTTTATTCCTACCTCTTCAGCGTATAAAGTGTTAATTTAAACAGGTGGAGAGAAGTGGGGAAATGTCATGATTGCCTCCTTGAAAAAAATCTGTTCCCTCACTAGCAGTTTCTTCTTCCCTACTAAGAAATAAGACCCAGAAAAGGGTTTTGGATATCTAGGTTTTAGTGCAGATTTCAAAATCCTTTGTTAGGACTTAGCTGAGACTTTTGCCATCAGACAGAAATTTCACTCTCTATGAATCTCTAGCTTGAGAAAGATCAGCAGAGACTAGATGAAGGCTAGTCTGTCTAGTTATAGAATTACTTAAGGGAAATTATATTATAAAGACAACTGAGAAAAAAGAAGTCTATGAAAAATATGACTGAAAAGCCCAAATAATAATAATTTTAAAGCCCTTCTCTGGAGATGCACTTGCATAATCATAAAATATATAAATTAAAAAAAGAGTCAGTACATCAAAACTGAGTTTTAAGAAGCATTTGCACACCAGAGATACCATAGTATTTAACTATGACTTCAGTACTTCTGCTGCAATAACTACCCAAAAAAGATGTGCTTCCTTACATGGTTTGTCATGCACACAGCAATCAACTGTGGAGCTTACAACTTTTCCTTGAAAATCTTAGAGGAGCCAGAAATGTAATATTAAGAACCTTTTCTTTTTAAAAACTACTGAGGGACCAAAATAAAGTCTGCAGATTAATATGCCATCAGAAAACAAATGTGCTTTTAAAATAAAATTTTTGTGTAAAATGGACACTACAGTATACATACTATAAATTCATATTCGTCTGTATATATATGTATATTTGTATATATGTATAAATGTATGTATAGTAGAAGTGTGAGTCTGTGAGAAGCTCCTGATGAAGATCACACAATTTGAAAATTGACCTTTCTTTGTCTGCAACTAGCACCCTTGCATATTATTTCCTGATCCTGATGAATTTTTCTTCTACTCTCGTGCCACTTGAATTGAGGCATCTTATCAGTGGGTCACTAAATTCCAGGCTTGCTTTTAATTTCCACTTGTTCCAATCAGTTAACTGTGAGTAAAAAGAAGAGCTTCTATTTACTGTGGAATTCTCATTTTCTGCCTCATTGAATTTTTATTTGCATAAAGTCAGAAATTCACCTAAACAACCAAATTATCCTACCCAGTCACAGAATCACACATCTGAATAAATTAAGAGCAAATTGAGGTATTTGTCTACTCTTATTCTCCTTTGGTCTTTAATTTTTAAGGAAGAAAACTATTATCTTCTGACTGCTGTATTTTTATCCCTCAGACCTAAAATATACTAGTATCAGACTGTTCTTCATTCACCAAATTCACTGACACCATATCCAGCTTCTGTGTCTGTACTGTGACACTGAAGCTGAAAACCTGCCCAGAATTTACAGATGATGCCCTAGGAGGTTACATACACCATTAATAAGTACTGGTCCCTGTAGCTCTCATGAAGTTTATGACACAACATTGCATCCAAACATTAATAGTTCCTATTTGCACACTGAAATTACTTTGGTGAAAACTTTCTTTGCTGTTTTCCTTTTTTTTAAGACATAACTAAAAGGCCCAACAGGTTTTACTGTAGACATCACAGAACCATTAATTGTTTTTAGAATTAAGATGTGCCTGAAGGAAATAAATGCTTTGAACTTTAGTCATGTTTTTGTCAAAACCTGCCTAAATTTAGTCTTTGGGATAGTAGCATCTGAAATAATAGCATCACATAAATTCAATTCTATGTCAAAATAATCTGGTAAAATTTCCTGTAAAAAATAAAGTCAAACACAAAGAACTTCATCCTCTCAGACAAAAAGTTCTCCTCTAATTTTGGGATACTGTGGCTAATTATACTTCATTAAGAACAATTTCCTTATGTAAACAAATTGAGACATACAGTCAAAATTCCAGTCTACCATCATATTATATATAAATGGATAACTTTATGTGGTATAAATGTACAGATACTTTGTGGTTTGTGCTACATTTGCCCCTTGAATGATTTTAGAACACTTAAATGTGGAGGTATCTTGCCAGTTTGTCCAATGTATACATAGCAGAATTCTTTCTTTATTAAAAAGGCTTTTCTCTGTCTTCTAGGAGATTTTTATCAGATTTAAAAGAGATTTTACAATAAAAGGCACCAAAAAGTTAAACCAAAACAAAAAACTCTCAAACCCAAATCACTTTCTTTAATTTGATACTTTGTTGCATGAAACCAAAAAAGCTCAATTTTATAATTCCAAGGAGCTTGTAACTCAGTAGCAGAGAGGTTGCATTCTTCTGTCAGGTCGTCAAGCAGTCAGGTTTCCTCCAAATCTATCATACTGCTTTGAAATTGCAGACAGAGGTATTCCTGCAAAATCTTAGGTAAAGCATGACACCGTTAAGATCCTCTACAAAGCTTCATGAGAACCTGTGCCATAAATTAGGAGCTTCTGCCATTCTTCTGCACAGGGACAGAACAAAAGCCACTGTCTACCTTGTCCCCCTCACAGTGATAGAGACACAGCTTATGGTCAATCACAGAAAAAAAAAAAAAAAGTTATCTGGTAACTACTTACAGAGTAAATTGAATTCTTTGTGCAGTAAAACCACTTGATAAATAGCTTTTACTTGGTACTTCTGACTATCTTCACCTGCCCTCTGCCCACAAATCCCTCTCTCCCTTTCTCACTGTGCTATTTCTGACATCCCTAGGTACCAAGCCATAAGGCATAGATACTGTTTAAAAATTATCACCCATCTAAAAGCCAATCCCTCTTGTCCTCAAACCCACAATGTTTTCCTTCAAAAGAGCTTAAAAACCACACAGCAATTAATTTGAACACACAGAGGCATTATGGACCATCAGTAAGCAATGCTCTCAACTCTGTATCTCTGCACCTTCCACAGCTGAGAGAATGGTTGATAGAAATGTCTCTTTAGATGTCTAGAGAATGACAACTTCTAGACGATTTTTACTGTCAGTGGAAAGAAACAAACACTTTTGTTGTATTTTTGGCACTAATCTTAGGATGATCTTGACCACATCCTAAAAAAGGCTTTGTCTTTGCACTGACTACAAAAGGGGATCTACTTATCTGCTTCACATGTGAATACCTGTGTTGGGAATGCATTAAGTAAGATAGACCCAACTCTCAGTGTAAAGCAATGAGGCATCTCTATCCTCTATAGCACTGCTGTAAATGACATAGTACAGAATAGCACAGGGATAAAATACTGTGAAAGCTTCGCTTAGCAACACGTAGAGGAGTGCAATTCACATACCATAGCTGTGGTATGCAATGACTTATTATTGAAAAATACAGCTTGAGAAAATACACAGCTAAAATCTTCAGTAAGATTTCTATTTCTACTCTCACACAAAAAGGAGAAACTAATCTACAGAAAACCAGATGCTTAAGTACTTTCAAATACTGCAGGAAAATATGAAATATTGGAAGTTTTATAGCAAACCCCAATATTCTAAGATAACTCCCTACCATGATCATTAACTGTAAAAATCACATAAAGAAATATTAGGCAAACATAAACATTCTGCTCTGAAAAAAAATATCTCTGAGCAGAAAAGAAGAAACATAAAAGACAGTAGGTGAAAGCATTTTTCAAATAGCACCATATTCCTCTAATTTCTTTCTTCTTCTTTCAAATGTCAGCATAGTTAGATCCTTGTTTGTACTTCCCATGTTGTTTAGCAGGATGAGAAGGGCTCAGAAAGGAGCCAGAAGTTTATTTAATATAAAATGCCATTACTAGAAAACTAGTAATACAACTAAATTGAAGATAGGAATCAAATTTGAAAATAGCAAGTTTTCATTCTCTAAAATAACTTAATTAAAACAAAATCACCTTATTCAACATCTAAAGATAACATTGAGCAGTAGCCCATGTAATAAGACTGCTGCATAATCTTCAGAGGACAATCTTTTACCTAAAACCCCTTCTTATTCATCCTTCTTTATGCACAGAATTTAAGCAGAGCAAAAGCTTTGTAAAGCTGACTTAATAACATGCAGCAGAGACTGAAAGACCAGGAAGACAGAGCCAAAATATGAGAAAACCCCTCTTCTCCCCAAAACTTATCAAGCAGCCAGCTGCCCGTAATAAAGGCTGTAGAGAGCAAACAAACTGAAGATCGTCTTTGTGGACAGCAGCTTTACAGCACCACAAAAGCTTTAGTTCAATGTGTCTTAAAGCTGGTTTCCTAATAAATGTGAGAAAAGGTCATTTTTGACTGAAAACAGCATTTCAATAATAAGAATTACCTAATCAACTTGTGAACATGTTCTTCTTTTATTATTAAGATATAATAAGCAAAGGATAATTTGTGGAATGGAGGTTTCCATTTAAAAGATATTTTTCCCCACGTTGTATTCAAGGAAATGATCCAGCATAGCTTTTCCTGCCTCCTTCCATGGAGAATATGGCAGAACTTTAACTGACAAGTAGTGAAACATTTTCATTTTACATGAATTTACTACCTGCAAGACCTGAAAGTGATTTATTATGTAATGCATCTCACTACTTCTCTTCCCATTCTCACACATTTATCACCTTTTACCCATAGTTAAAATAGCACACTGGCTGCAGTTGTATATAATACAATTATTCTCATTCACACAGAAAAGTCTGCAATACATAAAAAGAACAATTAAAAGAGAAAAGCTGCTACACCAAATCAGCAGGTATCACTGGCAGTTTTTCAAGTCACCTGCTAAAGACTGTCTTTTGTAAACCCAGCTCCTTGCTTGTGCTTTTTCACTCTCCAACATATTTCATGGCTCTTGCAGACTTCTTAGCAGAAGTCTCTGCCCTATTTATGTGTGAGGGATCCCAGGCCATACTGGACATTTGCCATTTGGGTCTGACCAAATGGAGATACATCAGATGACAAAAACACCTGATATATCTCCAGTAGCATTGAATTAATACCACAAAGGTATAAAAATAAATACATCAGTATAAGAGAGATCTACATATGTAATCTTGCAGCCTAAATGATAACTGGAGATCCTCTCTCTCTGTACAAGAGCCTGAAAGGAAGTTGTAGCCAGGTAGTGGATCAGTCTCTTTTCCAAGTAACAAGTAACAGAAAAGATGAAAAGGCCTCAAGCTGTGCCAAGAGAGGTATAGCCAGGGTATTAGAAAAAATTATCCACCAAAAGGGTGGTCAGGCTCCCCAGTAACATGCTTCCCAGGAAAGTGGTTGGGTCCCCATCCTTGGAGGTATTTAAAAGACTTTTAGATGCGGCACTTAGGGACTTGGATAAGTGGTGAATTTGGCCATGTTAGTTTTAATGGTTGGACTTGATGATCTTAAAGGTCCCTTCCAACCATAAACAATTCTATGAATCCAAGTGGGTTTAGAGAGATTGAGTAGTTGCCATTACAACAGAATATACCATTAAAGAAGTATTAGAAGTTATAAAATGATTAATTTTACTCATTATTATGTTGTTGTTATAGGACATAGTCAATCTACATTTCACACAATTAAGGTTATAACAAGGGACAAGGAGAGCTCTCTGCACCAAAACTAGGTCCAGACACGCAGCACTTACAGGCAGGAAGCTCAAACAATGCATGCCTAAAGACCACTGCACAACATATTTAAAACCAAAGACTGCTGGATGTTTCATATACTCTTGTTCATAGACATTTCAAAGTATTTTTTTTAAATTGCATTTTTAATAAATGTTAGTTTTACAAGCCAGTCAAAGTAGGTTGCTCTGTAGACTGAAGCCAAGTTCCCCCTCTCTTCCTTCTTTCCCAATTAATATTTTCATAAAGCTTCCTCCACCAATACTTTAACAGGTCAAGGAGGGCCAAAAGATCCCCATGCAAAGTTATAAGCAAATATTGCAGAGAGAAGCATTAATGACTGAAGAATTATAGTGTCATAATAGCTAGGGTCAGGTCATATCAAACAAAGGGGAGAGAGATGGCTTTCCTGTGGGCAGAGGACTGCTCAGAAGACATCCCATTAAGACTTTACTACACATTTTGTCAATACTCTTTGCCATTTGGAGTTCTCATGAAGGTTTGTGTGGATGACACCATCTCAGAGACATAAAGCTTTAACACACTGAAAGGCAGTGAAGAAGAGCTGCCAGAACACAGAATGAACTCTAAGATAGTTGCTCTTGGTTAACAGGGAGAAAGGCATTTGTTTTTTACACATGGATTTGGAAAAAGTAAATTTCAGGAAGCTTTGTAAAGGTTAAAGTCACTACTGGATGGCTGCCATCATGTAGCAGAGACCAGGCATGTAACTGTGCCTAATTACAGACCAACTTTAATCCACCAGATGATCTGGCTGTGCAGAAGTCTGGCAGGAGCTATCAAGAAACACCACCTTGAGGGGCTTAGTACAGGCAGGCTTCAAAAGCTTTATTTCACTTTTGAAACATTTCTGCAAGGGTACCAGAAGGCAGTATAAAAATTAGCTCTGTTTTCCAGCCTAATTAAGCTTTTAAAACACTGAATTTTGGTGAGTAAATTTAGCACACACCCAGAGCCATAGAGCTACAATATGCTACCTAATGTTCTGAACATAGAGCATTCTGAATGTGTCTTCTGAATATAACCACTAGTTTTACAGATTAATTTATTATGCAGGTATTTTATACAGTATCTCTCATTTTTGACAACCAGCAGTAAATGAAGGCAGAGTCAATAGTTTCTGAACTGAGTGAATTATTTTCCTAACTACCAGTAATCATGGATATCGTATTTCCACAAAAGCAGCATTAGCACTTGATTTACTTCTATCCAAAAGCTAATGCAGTGTTATAGCAAGGAAGCATAAGATACATACTTTCAAACTTCTCTCCACACTACAACCAGGATGAAGTGAAATTCAGATAATACCAACAGCTGTCTATTTGTTAGTTTAATGTTTTTCATCCTTTCCTGATTCATAGACACAGAAGAGTGGAAGACAAGAGCTCTTTAAAAGTTTAATAGACATCTATTTATATTGATATCTAGCCTATATCTATATCATCTATATCTAATCTATATATATAACATCTATATCTATCTATATGATAGATTATGTTCAATTTGACTTTTATAACCCCCAATACACATCTGTGCCTCAGAAGCAGCACAGGACCCCCCCAAGAGGCTGTGTGTGTGGCTGCTCCTGCTAGATATGCAAACCCTGCTTGAGTTATACAAGGTCTCCTTGTTTTAAGATCCATCTCACAACTGCAGTGGTACACTTAGGATGATTTTATGCAACTAAGTAATGGTTTGAAATATAAGAGAAATGCAAAATATACTTCAGTACCTAGAGAAATGGTCAGTATTCTTCATTTTTGTAACATTCTTAATGAGGATGACTAAGAAATATATGACAACACAGTCTACTATTTTGAAGATGACTCTTGAGTTTCTGGTTTGGGTGCAAGGGGCTTTTTTTCCAAACAAAGGAAAAAAACCCTCAATGATATCTCTATTATCCAGTTGTAAGAATCTTTCTGAAGAACCATAAATCCTACAGGTGCTTAACTTACGTTCAAACAATTTCACAGGCTGATTTCACCTATGACATAACTAGCAATTAACCTCTGAATGGATCAGTGCAGAACTTCCCCATTAGTTGTCTTGGCAGCTTCTCCAACCAGGCAAATCAAGCACCACTTTTGCCCTCAAAAAATCTAAGCAGCAAACTGAGATGCATCAATAGAAGAGAACACACAACAAGCCTTACAATAAAAAACACTTCAGAGAATGACAGAGGCAATCTAGCCCTGGAAGAACACCTGTCTCAGGTCTTATGGGCTCTACTGTAGGGAAGGAAACATGAACTGTATCTGCCACTGCCTGAAGTTGTCTCTCAGCAGCCAGGCTACAGTGAGACAGATCATGCTGAATTCTACTGGCATGGCTGCTCTGCCCTGCATCCTTCACATGTAATGGTACATCTTGGCAGAGGATGCTTTTCTACTAGATCCCTCCACTGTCAATTTGCCTTGAGAGTCCCACTTGACTTAATTTTTCTTCTTGATTTTGGTTTTAAGTTGTCAGGTACACACTGCTTTTTTGGTGCTATCTTGGCATGTGTTCTTCAATGCCACAGACAATGGTGCTGCTCCTACTGCCAGAGGCACATGAGCAGCCATCACTTCTATCAATAAATTTCTTCAGAACAAACTCAAAATGGCTAAGTAGAGCTGCAGCAGGGTCTGAACCTTCAAACAGAAATCAAGATCAACAGCTCCTGTGTTTTTTCAGGCTAACTGAGAGGAACAATACTGGTGGCATCAGCTAGTTTGAAATCCAGGCTCAGTTTCAGGCAGGCACTGGGGCTGTGGATGCAGGAGGGACAGAGTGTGCTCCTGCGATTCCTACCAGCAGCGCTGCTGGAACTGCTCAGGACGCTGACCTCTCATGTTGAGGAAGGCAGCAGCCAACTAAATAAAGCCTGTCTGCAGGGTTTTACCTCAGCAACATATCACAGCTACTGACAGCTAAGCTGTTTGTGACATCTTCCTCACTCAGCTGCACTTTTGTAACTTCCCCCATGTGGAGGCTGTTCTTTTGTTTTTTTCTGAGGCTGAATATTTTAGCTGGGCTTCTTAAATAAACTTCCATTACATGGATGCAAAGAGGGAGAATGGAACAAAACTTAAAAGAAACATAAGATTTTGCAAGTAGCTTTGATGGTCTCTAGCTTTTTATTTATAGAATACAGATTAACTTCCTTTTGTTGCCATCTATTGTTGTTTTATAATGGGCCCTGCTTTGACAAGTGAATTGAAAGAGTTTACTGCAGTTCCTTCTAAGTGCCCTGTCTTGCTAAAAAGTAGGTTCTGTACAAATGTGTTTCTGACTGAGAAATGGAACAAGAAAACTTAATCTGATTTTGGATGATTGTGAAGTTGTGCTTTGAAGCTGTGAAATGTGATTTCTATTCTCACATGTAACCCATAAAATTCAGCTTAAACCTAACTCACATATGGGCATTGGACAAACATAATCAATAAGTCTACTCTTTGACTTTTTATCCCTTTTGATATAATGATATTGTTTCACTGAGACACTACAGGTTCCTTTTCTTCAACCTCTTGCATCTCTACAATCAGTACCTTTTCATAATACACTGAGAGGTTTTGCTTCTGAGGGGGATGCCTGACCCATTTTTTATCAAGTATGTTTGAAATTTTCTGTAGCTGTCTAAAACAGTCCCAGAAGTGGCAGGTATTCTGAGAATTCCTAGGATCACTTTTAAGAGTTTCCAGTGGAATTTATTATGAATGAGCCCAGGTATGTGCACTTTAGCAAGAGGGGCTACTGGATGGCTACTACTGCTTCCCTTCTTATTTCCCTTCAGACACCTCCTGCTGTTGTCACATGCGTTGCTGTCCTCAGTGGCACTGTTCCCAATGCCAGTGCTTTGGGCAGAGGAGATTTTCAGTTCAGTACTTGCACAAACTGACAGAGAACCTGAAACTCAAGTGACGAAGGTCTAAATCAGCACAAGTGCTAAGACACCTAACATGCAGTTTAAGTGGAAGGTAGGGGCCTGGATTCAGACAGGATGTTTCACAAACTTCAATCCCCACAAGCCATATTCATACCAGTAAATTAAACAGGTATAGCCTCAAGGTCTGCTGGTAGGTGTACAGCAGCTGTCTCCAGCAAAAAGTCAGAAAGCAGTCACAGATAAAACACACTTTTCAGTCTGTATCATGTTCAAACTGCCCTTTCCCATCACGTACTCCACAAATGACTCATCTTTGCCATTTTCCCTTTTGATTGCTCGTTTTCTGGTCTCCCACAGGTGCATTCAGCACAATGGTGCAGCTCCTGTTACTGACCCCACATGTCCTCTAGAGAGGTATCAATGTGCATTTGAGTCTTCTCAGGCCATAGAGGAAACTAAAGGCAGACTTGAGAGCTCTGGATGAGTGCTCCAGCTGCGAGGCTACATGTAAAGGTCAGCAACTTGTCTGCAAAGAAAAAGATCAGTTATTTGTCCATACTCAAAAGGATCATTTTCAGGGATTAATTCCAGGCTTGGGGTCATGATTTCCATCTTTTCAAGTTCCCAATTCAAGTGTTAAATGTGGCATCTAATTTGTAGAAAAAATACCCTCCTCCATGGCATAAAGTGGTAAATATTCTTACCAAAAGGGTTTTTCTCCTCAGCTATATATGATCATATGACTATAATTCTTTGCTATTTGCTTTTCCCACTAGTTGTGGGTGCAATAGCAGCATGATTCACCAATTCATCATCTGAAAACACCACTTAATGATATATATTGATCCTTTGGTCACCACAAAATCCAGCTTATTTTGCTTGGGCTTGGCTTTTTTTTTTTAATAGTATAATGAATTATAATATTTCTAATAATTTTTTTAAATTTAGTTGATTTCATCTGCCATGTGATTCCCGAATAGAAAAAAAAAATCTCACCTTTTTTTTTTTTTAATTGGTTGTATGTTCTTTAAACTATTCAGGGCTCCCTTCTCAGCCACCTCTTCCAACTAATGGACCAGATACACAAAAGGCACATTCCTTTTACTTAAGTGTAAAACCATGATATTTCCCGTATTTAATGATTTCCAGCTCAGTTTTGCAAAAATAATATTTGGGGAATTGGACATGCTTGTTAGCTGCCATTCCTCTGCTCTTTCAGCTTCTTCCTGCTCTTTTCTGCAAGCCTCCTTCTCATCTCAGCTTTTTAACTCCAAGGACTTGAACTCTATTTTTAGCCTTTGTATGAATTCCCAATCTAATGCATTTAAAGAACCTATCATAGATGTCTAAAACCTTGGAAGCAATTAATTAAGTCCTGCTATTTCCAGACTACACCAAAACAATTTGTCACTTCATGTAAAATGGTATAATTGTGTAGTATAAATGTTTTCAGACCAAGTCTTGCTATGAATTATTTAGTTCATCTCTCCTAATTACAGACCTATTGGAGGATTAATGTCTCATAACCTGGCAAACTACTTTACTAAGTAACAAATTATCCATAAAATGACCTTAAACTAAATTTATGTAACCTGAGTAGTAATTTGCATAAGTATACAAAATCCATTGAAATAGAGAAATCTGCATTCAAAAAAGGAATCTGTACCAAAAGTAAATCTAAACTAGAAAAAGCAGTTCACTGAATATCTGGGTATTTTCAGCACTCACATCCATATACATTTATAAGGACTGCTTCTGTGAACATAGTAAGACAACACAGTTATGCTGTGGAATGAAAACACAGATTTTCCATTTTCCTCATGGAAATGGAACTTTCTTTCCTCTGTAATGCATACAACACATACATTTCCTGGTGTTAGACTTTCTATCATAAGCCTACAAAATATGCTATGCACCTGAAATTGGTTGTGAAGAGAAAAAAATGTAAATGGTAGAAAAATGTAGGGAAAGATGAAATAGATCACTATATAGGTTGATGTGGAAAGATGAAATATTGGTCAATATAGAGCAACTGCCTATATTGGTATAAGGAGGAAAGCAGGAGGTAAGGCTATGCTTGTACAAATATAAAGCTCAGAATTGTTATTGTTCAGTTGTCAAAAAGTTGATAAACTAAATATTAGCAGTAAAAAAAAATAGGCTGTAACAAAAAGCAACAGCAACACTTTGTAAGATTCCCCCTCTGACTCCCAGGGCCCTGCCTGGCTGTGTTTCCAGAATTTGAGGGCCAGCTCTGATCCAACCCAACTATGTTACTGTGCCTCTGGCTTTTGAGAAAATGACTAAGTTAGGAGAAAGAGCTGTCTGAAAGAGTAGAAAGATGAGAAAATAAAGATTACAAGTGGGGACAGTTGCTGAGCTGGGGCTTGTTACCAATGCAAGAATTAGAGAGGGAAAGAAATGTAAGCTAACTTTCAAGAGGGAAAGTTGCACCAACACAGCGATGTCTGAAATCCTAAAGGGAAAAGCCAATGATGCCAGTCAAGGGAGCTGGGAATCATCAGGTCACAGCTCTGAGGCGGCAGTGACAGCAGTGGTGACAGAGCTGGTGGCAGACGGCAGCTCAGCAGCAGAGCTGGTGCCGGGGGCCGTAGGGCTGACCCTGCTCCTGGTTGTGCTGGCCCCAGGTGCCCCAGGCTCAGCCTAAGAGCTTATGCTTATGGGCTGGGGCTGAGCCTAAGGGCTCATTAAATCCTACCTGTCTTCTGTGTGCTAACTAGGCAATAATTGCTTTTTACTCCTTGTAATATATACATTTATCTTGTTTCCAACAGTTTTTTATACCAGCTCAACTCAACAAACCCATCCAAACTGGCAAAAATGCCTGCTGCTTTAATAGTTCTTCTGCTGATTACATGACCTATTTCTGCTAAGCATGGCAGATCAGGCTATGACTAGACAACTTCTGAGTCCCAGATTTTCAGACCTTATTTCTGCTTTCTTTATGTCCTACTTTTACCACGCCACAGTTTTAGTAAAATGAAAACCAAGTATCAACTTTTCTTATCCACTTTTACTCTCTGCAGAAGAAATTACAATCAATATATATGTTCCAATATGATTGGAGAAAAAAAAACTGTTTAGAGGACATAAAGAATTTATTAGGTCTTTCTGGCCTTGATTCTGTAAACTCTGCTGTTATCGAAGACAAAGCTGAGCAAAACCATCTGCTGTCACATACACCAAATGCCCCCAAGAATGATGAAAAATAACCAGTCAGAGCATCTTGGCTTGCAAACAGAAAGGGACTGATGAATTTGGATATGACTTCTGTAGTCGAGGGGAGAATGCCTAAAGAAACATATTTTACTGAAGAAGCCAATCCATAACATTTGTGATTTTAATACTGATCCAAATGCAACAGTAAAACAGAAAAAAATTAAAACCCAACAAACAGTTCTCCCTGACCAGTTCTTTAAAAAGCCTCTAAAATACCCAACCTTACAAAACTGCTTCTTAGGAAGAAAAAGGCCTTCAAGGTAATACAACAGAAGCCTCTGAAAATCATGCAATAGTTAAAAGCATAAATGTTAGCAAACCTAACTGAATGGGCTTGAGGGTTTTGGTCTGTTATACTCTAAGAATATAGTATGGCATAAGTTCCAGTACCTAATAAGGGATTTTTTTAAATTCCAGTACAAAAAAAAATGGAAGAGGTGAAAAATAAAACACCTGTACCGTATTCTAGATATATGAAAAAATATAAAGGGCTGTTAAAACTACTTGAGGAGTTTATTTTTACAAGTCAAAATAATCAAAATGCAAAATATGCTGCAATTTATTTTGGAGTAAATGCTCAATAAATGTAGAGAATAACGTAGAAAATGTATTGCCTTCAAATCAATTATACCTATCTATTTATTATTCATTCCCTATTCAGGAATGTTCTATAAAAATATCCCTCCATCTTCAGGATTCAGGAAGCATCACCTTTACTATAGGTCTCTGTTCTGTGTTTTGTATGAAATACATATGTATGTGCACAAGCCCCTCTGCAGAGAGGAAGGAAAAAAGCCATCCTGAACAACTGCTTTGCAAGATCTATTTTTCTCAGTGTCCTGGTCTTCACAGGAGGCATGTGAAGACCTGGACCCTGAGAAAACTTCTAGTTGTCCTCTACACCAAGTTGATCTTATGAGACCCAGTTACTGACTGGCAGTGAAACCCAGTTATGGTACACCTGCTCTATCTATAACACTTCTGCTCCATCCCAATAATCCCCACTACCAAGTCCAGCCTGGCACATGGCACACCACCTTCCTAACTATTTACAGAGGCTTGAGGTGAGCCAGTAGTGCAAATGAGGACTGTAAAATTCATTTCGCTGAACTTCTGTATGATTTTAACTGTTTCCAGAAGAAGAATGTAGAGTTGTGCAACTGGTTATTTTAATATAGAGATTGTATTTATAGTATGTCCATGGTGTGCCCTGAAAGTATTTTTTGAAGGTTTGATCCTACAGTTCTGGAGAGAACAAAAATTTCTTGAAAACAGCAGGGGAAAAATCTGACAAGGCAAATTTTTGTGTTTTCCACTGGGAGCTGCAAGGTCAATGCTGATTTAATTGAGATGAGGGGAGCAGAGCTTTACCCAGAGGTATAAAAGAGAAAGATGCTACGAGATTTCTTCTCATGAAAATTTCAATTCAATCAATATGAAAGCTACACATTTGGATCAAAAATGGCAGTGAATCCTCAAGGACTCTTCTTACAAAGGGTTCAAATAATCCTAAAATAGCCTTTGATAGCCTGAGAGAGAGAATTTTGTGGCTTTGAAAATATTGAAATAGCTGAAATTAATCAGTGTTGCTGGATTAATTGCACTTTAATGCCAGGCAGTGACATTTCTTACTGTTTTGAGTGTTTCCATGACAATTTTTTCTTTACCAATAAGTCTTGTCCTAAGAATGCTAAGAATTCTCAAAATCCTGATGAGGGTACTTGAGGAAGTACAAGGCAAAGGTGGAGGGTAAACCTAGGACAAGTTAGTATATTACCATGATGAGGAGTTTGTCCTAGGAAACTGATTAACCTCTCAGTATGTTTCTCTGTATCTGTCCATCTATCTCTTTTTTCATCTGTAGTATTTTGAAGAAAGTCCTGATTTTTGTCCTTCAAAGGCTAAATGGGAAAAAAAAAAAGCCAATACCAAAGAAAACACCCACAAAAAACCAATAAGCAAACATTACTTAGGTATCCTATTATAGTTGCTGAATTGAAATATTTCCCTCTATAGCATTGTCGTGGTTTGAGAGGAAATAAGGTTTTTTTTAGGATGGTGTGGTCATGCCAATGGGTGTTCAGATTTTAATACTGGCACCTGGTTTGTCCACTGAGGGCATGGATACGCCTGTGAGAACAGAGGGGGTTAAAAGCTGTGAACTCCCAGGGGAAACTCTCTTTGGGTTCCGGTCCTGGAAGAGAGCAGACCTTCCCCTGCCCAGCTCCGAGCTGGGCGGGGGGAGGAAAGCCATGCGGCTGGAGGGAGGTAGACCAAGCCTGAGCCAAAGGGTGGAAGAGCACTGCACTGCGAAGCTTCAGGCAGCCATCCCCCATTCCCCCACACTGGAGGGAGAGAGAGAGAGAGCAGCCTGTGCCTGTGATAGCGCGGCTGGCGTGAAGGAGAAGGATGCGGGGTGCCCAGCAGGGCAGCCAGCTGTGGGAGTTCATGAACCAAAGAGCCTGAGACTTTTAACCCTTCTTGGGATGATGGAAACCTTGCAAATGCTGATTCCTCCTGAAGTTGGTGAGATAGAGTGGGATAGCAAGAAAATGGGCAAGTGAAAGACATTGAGAGAAGTTGAGAAAAATCCTAGGTGGGAGGAGATGATGGAGTGGCCTTTGGCTGGACTTTTTTCTTCTATAGCCATGGCAGAACCCTTGAGTTCCTGTGACACAGAGACTGCCTTCTAGGGGGAGGCAATGGCTCAGAGCCAGGAGAGTGCGGTGATGTGGAGGTGTGTGAACAGAGACGAGGTGAGGAGGGTGGTGGTGGTGTCCTCTGTCTTCAAAGAAGAAGAAGAGGAAGATAATCTCTGTTCAAGAGACCCCTCGGCCCCAGGGGGTGAAATTTGGGGGGGGGCAGCTGTCCCAAAAGGAGAGGGACTGTGCTCTTTTTGGAACTTGACAAAGCATCCTTAAAGGGAAAAACCCTAGAAGCAGCTCTGATCCATGTGCAGTGATGAGAGCACTGGACATGGAAGGAAGAAGTCACGATGGCAAAATCACACGTGACACGGAAACAAGAGAAGTTTCGACTGTTTCCTGGCGAAGTCTGTGGTGCAAGAGGGACTCCTCTCTTCTCAAGGAATTGAGAATTGATTATCTAAAGGGTGGTGATGGACTGAGAGTGAGTGATCTAAAGGATGTTAACGGAATTAGAAATTTGGTGGGGGGAGGAGGAGGAAATTTGATGAAAGGTTTTCATCCTGTGTTCTGTGTATTTTTCCTAGTAGTTTTAGGTTAATAAAGTTTTTTTCTTTAAATCTTAAGTTAGAGCCTGCTCTGTTCTGTCTCTGATCACATCTCACAGTAGATACCAGGGAAAGAAGTATTCTCATGGGGGCACTGGCATTGCGCCAGGCTCAAACCATGATAAGCATCATCTCAGTTGGATGTCTGTTCAAATGAACTTAAACTAGCACCCTATCTGTTTCCACCTGCCCCCATTTTAGATCAAGATACACAGATTTGGATCAAAACCAAGTCTCATGTTAGTGAATGAGCTGGTTTCAATGTTGGAATATTTAAATTTGACTTGCAGTTTTTTTTTGAATCAGCTAACAGTAAGTGAAAATACATATATAATGTATGCAATATTTTAATATATTTTTCTTAAATACACTGTCTATATGTTTACATTTATAAATTAAAGTCTACTATATTAGATTTTTAATATAAAAAGTGAAGAAAACAGCTAGGTATTAAAATGAATGGTGTTTTAAATTATCTGGGATTTTTGAGCTACAACATAAAGTACCTTTAAATTTTATTACTGAAGGATTTTTACTTTGCTTTACTTATATCAAAGTTTATTTTAGAATGCAGAAGCATTGATAATCTCTTTGAAGAGATATGTGCTCAAAATCTACGACTCAAAATTCAAAACATTTAAAATTAAGTAACTGTCAAGGGGCATGTGCAATAAAATGAACATTAAAAAAAAATCTAAGCTGATTCCAAGTTTATTTATGGAATTTTCTTCCCCTGTGTGGAATAAATGGATATGCAATTTGCTTTGGCTTTGTGTTTAGATTTAATTTACATCTGAAAAAAAGGTTCTTCAATGGATTTCTGGGATAAGTAGAAAATCAGATCAAATAAAATCACTCATTCTTATCAGATGCATCTACCCTTATACTTTATATATACACACACAGACACACTTCTAGATATACCTCCCAAGCCCTCATTCACTCTGGTCTCTTCCCTCACCATAATACTGTCATCTCTGCCTCCCACAAAATGAACTTATTGAATCTTCCCTACTGGACTGCAATGAAGAAATATGAAAAGGCTGGATTGCCATTGCCCAGGTCACCATTTCCTTTTTTGGTGTTTTTTTTGAGGACTGCATCTTGCCAGAAGAATTATCTCATAAGAGGCAAATAAGTTGGACAGCATACTCAAACAAACTTTTGAACCCACACTGCATGTGTTTGAGTGTGGGCTCAAAAGACTGAGACATACTGGTGCTCCACTCTTCAGCAGTAGCGTCACCAATTATCCCTTTTTTAAACCATAGCATTTACTACCTGGAAAGCTGCATGTACTCATAGCTGACTCAAAATAACCCCAGGCAAGAATTAAACAGGAGATAGACAGAAGAGCTGTGAAGGTGTTGCTTTAAAAATGAAATATTTGTGACTTCCTTATTTTTCCAGTACCTAAATATTTCTGATTCCTTTTGAAAGGAATTAAAGGTGACTTCTAAGTCTGAAACTTGCATGGGAGGCTTGAATCTGAGGGTACACACAGCATCAAAACTTCTGAAACTCCACAGACCTAGTATGCCTAATTAAATAATAAAGAAGAAAACACCCGAATAATCCAGGGACTGAAACTTTGGTCAAGGTTTAAGAGTCACTGAGCATTAGTGATCAAAAGTATTATTGAGAGATAGTAGAATAAGATGGATAAATAACACAAATGGTGTGAGATTTTAATTTGACTAATTGCTTGAATGAAATCATTAACATTCTGTAACACTGACAGGAGACATAAAAACTCAAGACTTGACTATCAGAGAAAATACAGCCACAGCCTGAAATGCCAATTGAAAGGGGAAACAGAGCCTTTGCGTGTAATGGCATGGAAAGTACCTCCCCAAAAGTGTCAACAGATTTAAGATATGATTAGCATTAAATGACCCACCTTTTATTTTAACTATCAGCTGAACCTTTTCACAGCCCCAGAGGCTAAGTGTGAACTTTCATGCAACCACAACCGAGTGCATCTCACGCAGTTCTTAAAAGGCAGCAGTTTTAAAAGTAATAACCACAGTTAGAATCACCACAGAAAGTCTTGCTCTCCATAAGCAAAAAACCCAACCAACCAAAAAAAGAGCCCAGAAAAGCCAAAGAAACCCAACCCTACAAACAAAACCAAACCAAACCAGAGAACCTTGTCTGCAGTGCAGTTTTTACACGAGAACAATTTTTGCTATCATTCAGCTCCAGCCTTCTCCATGCTTTCTTCTGGATTTGTCAGTTTAGTAATTTGAAAGGTTTATGAATAAAGTCAATGTGTTCAATCAGTTCCAGTCTCCAGTCCTTCTTATGGAGGCTGAGACTAGGAACTGTTATTTGAAGAAACAGTAGGTGTTCTACAGAAGTAACTGAAATAACTGAGGTTTAGAAAACTTAATCTCTTCCCTTTACTTCTCTGTAGGCATGAAGTCAAAGATTTTCTCAGACAGAAAACAAGACCACTTGGATCAATTTGGTGTCTCAACTTCTTATTTTGGGGAATATTCCTTTTAACATTAATGGGGCAAAATGGGATAGTGAAGGATTAATAAGCAGGGAATAGTGAGGCGGACAGTGCTTCTAAAGATGTCAATCAGCAGGCATAAAGTTGTATATATAATTTCAATGGCCATATAAAGAGTGATGTGTGTATCTTGCCCACTACAGAACTGGTTAAGATTTAAACTTTTGTAACTGAAATCTAGTAAAGGAGCTGAAACAGCTGCAGATCTCAAAGTTTTGATGCTGGAAAAGACAAAAAGCAATATTAGAGGAATATTCTCCTTCCACTAATATAATTTCAAATTTCTTATATTGGACAAAGACCTTTGGGCCCTCCATCATGTTTCATTGCCTTGGCGGCTCTGCCACCCCACACTTCCTCATTTGCTCTCAGAATTGTGCCTATCCAAGTTGGTGGTGCAGGGGAAAGAAAGGTAAATTCCTACAGTCATTCAAGTGTGCCTTCCTGCCCAGTCCTGTACCAGCAGAATAAAATGCACAAAAGAATTGAGAATTGGTGATCGGTGCTGCCTGCTCTCAAACATCCATCTTTTTTTTTGCCCAAGTTCTCTCTGCTACATAAAGTAGAGAAATGGCCTTTCCTGACCTGTCACATATCTTCTCAGTGTGCAAAGAATCAAGATTTTCTGTTTGCATTTAATAGGATGTGAAATTACAGAAGAGCTATAATAGGAGAACATGAAACACTAAGAAAAACTGGAAGTGAAACACACAGAACAGACGGAGCAGGTCATTGTCTTGATCTGTAATCTCTTACTGAACCTTACTACTACCCCTAAAAATAATGTTAAGTCATGTAGAATATTACAGAAATGTCAGCTAATAAAAAATACAATCCCTTTAAGAATTTAAATGGCAAGAGCCTTGAGCAGTTGACGATAGGTTTCTCCCGGAGAAACAACTCATGTAGACAGAGGAGTCAGGATTACTGGAGCTAGCTGTCATGCAGCTCTGTGAACTTTCTACATTTCTGATAGCTGAGTGTATTGGCCCGTGCTGACCTTCTGTACTCTGCTTGAGGCAATCACATCAAATTCCCTTTCTGATGAGCCAATGTGAATGGCACTCTACTAATGACTCTTCCTGCCACATTTCAAGATTCATGGCAGTTACATCCAAAGGAATTATGGACTCCCTATCTTTTGCCTTCAATTAATGAAATCCTTTCAGTTCAAAGACCCTCAACTTGAATGCTAATTCAAAGGATATCAAAGTAATTGATAGTCTGCATGAATAAATCTATGTGCTTTAAAATGCTTAGCCTTCAAAAAACCCATCAATTTATAATCATGGTGCCTTAAAAAGGTGAAATCAGAAATCAGAAGTTTCACACCAGAAAATGTGTGTGCATTACATATACAGTTTATTAACCTATATTAGGAAAAGAACTTAATTTCCATACCAACTAATTTCACAGAGTAAATTCAGACAGCAAGTAACTACATCCCACTTCTTCTATAGGTGAGCTTTTACTTGACCTTTGCCTGGAGAATTTCAGCACAATGACAATTTCATAGCTTGTACTTTCAGTGTTACTCCTGATTAAAAAAAATCTCAACTAATTAGCATGTAACAACCAACATTAACAACATGTGCTGGGACTGTAATGAAGTCCTAATTTGTAAAATGTTCTCAAGGATGCTGTATTATTGATTAAAAATTAACATTTTCTCTGGCTCTAGAGCAATTAGTGAAAATGTAAGATAATGAATATTTATAAAGCTAAGGTAAAAACTTGATCATAACCTAAGACACCATTTTTTGTGTTTAAGAGCAACTAGCAAACTGCTGGCAACCAAATCTTATGTATTAGTTTTCCAAGGCAGAAGTTTGTTCATGGCAGTCTGCTTTACAGGTAGAGCTGAGAATGCAAAAAAAGGGCAATTTCCCTCACAAAGCCAAAAGGCAGCAGCAATAGCACCAAACAAAGAACAAGAAGTCAAGTCAAGCTAACTTCTCATGCATATTCCCATGTGTTACTCAAGAGGTCAAACTGTCAAGTTAGCAAGCGCCTTTGAGGAATTCAATGCCAGTTGCAGCTTTGCAGTGTCACTTCAGAAAAAATAATATGTGCATTGCACTCATTCACTGGGACTCCCTTGATGGAATATAAGGTGGTAGCTAGACATCTTTATGTCACTGGCAAAGGTAAGATTTGACCCATTCTTCACTCTCTGGAACAACTTATTTTATGAGCTGTTCTGCTAGCACTCTGCATTCATCAAACAATTATACCTATTAGCACTTTGTCTTACTATCAAATTTTTAATCATTCCTTAGCCCAGAATGACCTATCAACAAAACCTGCCTATTTTGTATTTTCTGCCTTTGATTCTCTTCCCCCAGATTTCCCAAGCACAATAACCTTCTTCTATACTTATTAATGAGATTGCCCCTGGACTTGCCATATGCAAGGCGATAAAGCAAACGTGTCAAACCTTGAAGGTTGAGATATATTTCAGATATACTAAATTCTCAGCAATTAATTACACTGGAAGGAACACTTCAAAGTAGTTGCTAATGCTAACTTCTGGGAATTGCAACTCAAAATAAATACCAACAGCTGTCATAGGGGCTTTTCCTCCAAATCAAGAAAAACATTACTGTTGTGTAGCCCATGGTCTTTAGAAACACAGAGATATGTCACCAGGCAGGGAAGGATCTGTCTGTAAAGGATGCCATATTCTGTCAAAATATAAATATATCCCTTGCAACCCTGTGTCTTCAGCCTGAGTGGAAACCTTGGCGTACAAGCAGGCAGGTGACTACGAAATTTCTTGCTTACTTCTTTTTCTGGACCAGATGGGAATTCAAACCCTTCTTGAGAGCTGCCATTTCAATCTTTCCATTAGGTAACTGGGACTTTACGTGTCATGCTGAGAGCTAAAGGCATTAAGTTCTTAATCAAAAAAGATAACTTTTCTCTTTGAGGAAGAGTCTTACATAATGGCTGTGGCAGCAGAACCTGCTGATTTCAGCTGTAGCTGCAATACACATCTACCTGCAGCCTTCAAGAAATGCTTCTGACACGGAGGGAAAAGTTGTTAAAAGCTGTGGCCATCACAAAGGGATGCGTCACAGAAAGAGGGTTGTTTTTCTAAAGCTTGAACCTTTCTGGAGCTATTTAGGTGCTTTGGTTTGAGGGCAGTTGTTGTTGTGCTGGGGATTTTTTGGTAGTTCTGCTGAGGTTTTTTTCCTGTAATGAACAGGTTATATCAATAAAAAAGAGAATTGAAAAGAATCTTAAAATTAGGCTGCAGTGTTATCTCTCCTACTTATTTGCTGGCATCATAGAGCCACAGGCTCTTCTTCTCTCAGGTAAAGCCAGTTTGTGTAATTAAAATATTGACATCCATTTTCTGACAAAAATGAAAGATTCAGTGCTTTTATAAGATAACTCAAAAAAATACCTTCTGTCAGCATTTTTTTTCCACTTAACTTTTTGTAGTACTAATAACGTAAGCTAATGTGAAGATTTTTAATTCAGTTCTCTACTGCAGAAGGGCTGACTATGGCATTACCAATCAGAAATAAATGCTGAATGACAGCTCACTACATCCATATGCATTTCCTCCTCTTGTTAACTTCAGTAGATGTGACCTATCAAAGGATATTGCTTTGTATTTCATTAACTCAGAAATATGGGGAAATCACATAAGGGACAAGCATTTCTAACTGGAGGATTTCTGCTATAAAAATGTTTTCTATATCTTCGGTAACTTTTGTAGCAAAAGACATTTCTTACACTTATGCTTAGCTTCAAATGTGCAAACCACACTGCTAATTTTAACAATAGACTTTAAAGCATCAAAATCTTTTGTCAATGTTAAATAATGCTAGAAAAATACAGTTTATCTTCCATTAAGCATTTCAAGCTCTAGTGCTTTTTAGTACTGAGAGCCCTAACACACAGTCTTTGCCATCATGCCTAATTAGAGGCCATGTTTTTTGTGTTCTTTTCAGTTTAAAAATATGATGTTTTATGGGTTTTGTTCCTTTAAAATCTTGGTGATTTTGTCAGAAAAAATAAAGAGCCAGGAAAGGAGGGTGTCTATCGCAAACAAAAGGACACATTTAAGCAACAGGTGAATGCTCAAATAATCAAGTGGTTCAAGAGATGAATTACCGCTGTGATAATTAACATCATTATAACCAAGTCAGGAATAAAGCTGTGGCCACTCTGTAAATATTCTAAGATGGACCAAACTGAATGGTAATTGTACCAACCACTGCTCTTCAATACTGCTTCTCAATTGCAGGAAACACAGCCACAGTTTATGTAGGTTTGTTTTTGAAAGGAGCTGCATATACATAGAAGCTACTAAAAATCCATTACTCCAGTCCTATGAATTTTGACAAAATTTGGAACACCTTAATCCTTGGAAAAGCATAATAGAGTGGGCAAGTAAAGCCTCTGGTTTTTAGAAGTGTTCTTTACAGAGGCAGAGTCACAATAAACGGGCAAATTTGCAGGTCTCTTTTTTCATTTATGAACTACTGACCTAGAGAAACTCAGTACTGTACTACTTCAATTTCCATAAGCTGTAAGTTACTGCAAAACAGGTTTCCCAGCAATACAACTTAGACTGTTGCTTCTTAGCTTATCTGTGCAAGTTTTCAGGAGAGCTGACTTGTTATCTTTTAATTATATATTCTACATCAGCAATGCCCAGGCTGGCTCAGCCCATGGGTTTTGCTGTCTGACTCTGACTGGAATTACTACTTTCTTTACTAATTCATGCCAAGAAAATTCTGAATGAATTACTCTCAAGGTCAGTGCCAAAGGTGCCATATAATATAAACACTTGTTTGGGGTTACCGCTATTATACTTAATTTATTGAGATAAATAAGGAATCCCTTGGCACAAATAGTATTTTTCACTACAGGGAGAAGGCAACAGTCAGCATTATGGGTTCAGAAGTAATTACTGACATAAATCAATAGATGCTGGAAATATTGATTACACATTCACTGTTAATTCTCTGGCACTGCATCTCTAGGATATGACCACCACATCTTTCACTTAAGTCTTTTAAAAAAGCCTAGAAATAAATACAGAATTTCAGGCTCTGGCAAAGATTAAATACTCAGTTAATGACTCATAAGAGAAAATCTTTGTATGTCACTGCATCATCAGACTTTGAATGTTCCATGGAGTAATTTTTCCTTCATTCTCAATTAGTGTAAGATGCTAATATGGGTTAAAGGGAACTTTCCAAGAAAATGAGAGAAATATGATAACTGTCACAGAGTTTCCTAGTTGCATTTTTCCCTGTTATGGTGAATGAAAGCTAAATGTCATCTCTACATTTAATGTGTTCTGCTTTCACTGAATTGGGCAGCAGGAATATGTTCAAAGATTAGCATTTTATATTGCTTTATGAGAGGAGAGGTTTTCAGCCTCAGTTCCTAGCACTGGGCAATATATTTGCAGAAAGGTTACGTGGAGTTAAATGGGAGAAAGGACTTAATTTTAAGGGATAAAAGTACAGTAGTTAATAAGCAGTTAATTTTTAGGTTGTTTTCTTGGTGAGTGAGAGTACGTGCACATATGTTTATGTCAAGGAAAACTTTCCCAGATGAGAAAGATAGAAATTAAACTGGGCAGACAATAATACAAGGAACCAGAGAGACACACAGACACTAGGGAAGAGCAAAAGACATCAAAGCAAACTGGTCATGTCAGCATGAGAAAAACTGAGTATATAAATAAATTTAATTTAAGAATTAAAATGAAATTACTCATCTGCATAAGCAAGGGAGGAAACCATTCTAATTAGTTTTTAAATGGAACTTGATGAATTTATTACCAATAACCCATCAGACTGTAGCTGTAATCACTGGAAACTGAAATCAGTTCTTCACTGCTAAAGCACATCCCCTGAGCTTGCTCTCCCCAAGCACATTGGTCTCTGGGAGCTTCACCCTGAAAATAGTTTCATTTTCCTCTAGAAAAACTACCAAGCCTCTTTTTCTAATGTGAATCTTCTGTTTTAATGAATTTCTTAATCCTCTCTTAGAGTCACCAGTTGTGTTTTTTGCACTGCTACTGTTTCAGCCTCCATCCTAGGTCAGGCACCCATATTTCAGCAGTACAACCCCCCATATCTTCTCAGAGAAGCATTTCTTAGCAAGCTTGCAGCAAGAATGTACTTTTGCTAAGATCTAATAGAAAGGTGAATTGATGATAACTGAAATTTTGCTTCTGTAGATGCTTTGCTTTATAGGCCCAGAGTCAGGGGCTTTCCAGAGCCATTTCTCACTTAAAGAGACCATAATTCAGCCCTATGCTGGGGCATTTTCTTAGCAGAACCAATTTATTTCCAAAAAGTTATTTACAAACTCTCACCTCCTCAAGCATAAAGGTCTTCTGTTTAGGATCTGTGTAAATGTGCAGGAATACCCCAGCGTGCTTCCTCTCTTGATTTTCACAATGCTAGTAAACAGTATTCGCCCCAGAAATAGAGAGGTCAATCTCTTCATCATTAAAAAAAAGCTATATGATCATAGCCATAGAAATATGATGAACAGTAAAAGTCTCCTCCCAATCATAAAAGTCATTTAGATCTGTGTGCAGCACAACAAAAATTAAACTGCCTTTTTAAACTGAAAATGGGACCTTATAGTATTTGTCTGACTCAATATCATGAATGTTTTCAACAATGCCTTGGTTGAAAACAGATTTTCAGCCTGCCTATTATATTTATTTTACCAGATTTATTTTGTTCATTTTAAAGACCTGGATATTCATCTCTGCCCCAAAGTGTATCTCTTCTTTGGCTCTATTGTAGCTGCATTAAAAGTAACAAAATTAAACTGCAGATTATCTCTTTTTCATTCGAATGATTCTTTCTTATATCTGGGAAAAACATGCTGCATAATGTTTTATGCCTGCAGTTTTAAACAATGACTTTATATACCTTTTTTTGTGCATTGAAATAAATTGCCTTTTAAGAATAGACCAAGACCAACTGATGCAACGAGTTAATTTTAAAATGCGCGTAAATGAAGTTCATTTGAGCTGGCAGCCTGATCTGCTGTGTCTGCCTTGTCTCACAGATTTGCTATACTTCACACTGAATAGGGCAGGCCATTCTTTTTAACTAGATGATTAAATAGATGGCATCTGTACTTTGTAGAATTTACCTCTGGCCAAAAACACTTACACCTGCTTTTGACAATGTCATCAACTACAGAGACAGTCAGGTTTGTCCTGAAAGGGATGGCAGGAACCTCACAAGCACAGCTGTGGTCTTTCCAAGGCATCTAGACCTGGATGGAATGAGAACAACTTGGGACATGAATTGTTTTCTACACATGCACCAATTCCCCAAACACCAGCTTTCCCACTGGTTGCTGAACAGAATTTACCAGAAAAGCAGTTAGGTAGCTATTTATAGCAGGTTACTGTATGAGGCAGCCTGTTACATGTGCCAAATATGTGAACAGGATTTATGGCCACTCAGGTAGCATCTCTCCACAAAATGCTACACAGTGTTTAGGACACAGTCTTTGCAACTATTTTTTTTACCAAAGCTGAAGCAATCCTCTAAACCAAGGTAAAAGATGCCCCATGTGCAAACATACTCATGTTTTACTTCATTACAGAACCTCTGTAAAAGAGGCAGCATTTGCATAATCACCAGGCATTCCCAAAGTTCCAAGTCTTTGCTCTTGCAACAGATGGGACTGAGAATGACAGGGAGACAAAACCCTCTCAAAATACTTATTTTAAACAGGCACCTCTGAAACTTTTCAAATGAAAAAGGACAACACAGAAGTTACTTTGCATTCTTACTTTGCAGATAAAATTTGGTATTCCTACATACAGCCTGCTAAATTTCTTTTGCCTTTTTCTTCTAAAATATATAGTTTGTTTGGTATTTATACTGCATTAGTAAATTTCAGTTGGCCTTTAAATTACATATTTGGAAAAAGTAAAAATAGCAATATGGGTTGTTAAAAAAAAAAAAAAGGCGAATACTTTTTTTTTTCTTTTTCCTTACAATTTTGAGTGTAAAAAAAGAATGTCTATCAATCGATTAGATTGTTATAAAGTGCCTACACAACCACAGCAGTGCTATGATTGGTTCCACAGAATCTCTTCTGCTTTCACACTGCTACTCATTTCTGAATTGCTCCAATATAAAACGATTTCAGAGAAAGAATGGATTCCTAGGCAGCAGATTCAATCAGGCTCCAGAATGTTTTGAATTCTTGCGATCGTAAATGTAGTTGATGCTGGGAACTGAAAAATCGTTGACATATTATTTGTCTCCAAGATGCACTGTGAACTGACTCAGCTGTTGCAGCCACAAAACAATAAAGCATTCTGATGTAACCTAGCTCGCTTTCAGAATCACATTTCTTTACCTCCCTCTAGAAAATCTCACCCAAATCTAAGATTTTTGTGGATTTTCTTCCTTCTTGACATGGGAGAAACACCTTTATCTCACTAGTCCCAATCACACTTCATTTTGTCTGGAACAGAACCCAGGGACTTTGTTTAATGAGGAAATCTAGCCCAATTCCTACTTAGACATAATTCATGGTCTATACTCCAACCTTGTTAACCACCCTATTCATCTACATGCATCAATCTCAATGGATGAAACAAGTACTGACACTAATAACTTTACTTCCAGTTTCCAAATGTGGCTGAAGAGAAGTAGAGTAAATGGAGCTGAAGTCTCCTATGGACTGTGAGCTTTATCATCCCCTGAAAGTATTGTACAGTGCTTCTGACAGATTCTGAATATGCTATGTTGATGTTATTAAACATCTGGTGCTCGTTTCTATAGAATTTTACATTGAAGAGGCTTTTTTAAAGCAGCAAAGATGCTGCTCTGACATCCAAGGTAACCCCCTCTAAAGTGTTATCTAAAAATCCGACCTGGAAGGATTCAGGTGGGTTCTTACATATTTTGCATGAAGGCTAATTACTATATTAATAAACTAAGAAGAGGTGGTAGACTGAGTTCCCACCTGCTGTACTCTCAGTGCTACCATTAACAGTTATTTGTTTATTTATTTATTTTAACACTGGCGATATGAACCAACTTTAGGATTGTGGCAAGCTTCCCATTATATCATATATACAATATATGATATAATGCAAATATATTATATTCGCAATATTGTGTCCTATGGAGACTTGCATATATCCTACAAATACTGGTCAATCCTTATGCTTGGTTGTCTTCCATATATCATGCCTACTATTACAGCCTGACAAGGTTCAAATACTGCTTATAACAGTAATTGCTATTTTTTTTCCCAGTTACAGACCAGCCACTATCAAAGTCTAACTGCTTTTCTAAACCATCTGAGCGAGACCTTATTAAACAAGGAACATAAATTCTGGGGAAAAAAATTGCCTTTGCTAATAAAAACATGGGTATTAGACTGTCTCAGTTAGCAGAATTTGGACATTATTTGCTTCTCTCTGCAAATTACATTTGATCTTTGCCAAAAAAGCAGAAGTACACAGTTTAATACGATAAAATAGGACCTGTTGTGTGGTAACACAGTAAAAAAAATCATAACCAGGTCATAAATGTTAAAATGCAAAAGGAAGGAAATGCCTGTTATTCATCTTGCAGGCAGTATTCAGACATTCATGAAATTGAAAGTTAATGTACCAGGGACTTTCATTATCTGACCCATTCTATACTATCCATTAGAATCCCATAGTACTGGAGACAGAGGACCAATATGTCACTAATACAAGATGGAAAAGGTCACAAAAACTAAGCATCAATAAGACATTACTTCTCTATTAAATTTCACAACACTCAGCAGAAAACACATTTGCTGAAACCAGAATGTTTTATTATGTAATGTAGCTAAATTGAGAAAAATATATGTTTACCAAGGCAAGGGCATAATGATTAGTTGTCGAGTGAAAGTAATGACTTTTTTTCTCTCCATTTCCTCATTAAAGAAATTTTGTTTGTTTAAAGGAAAAGAAAGGTACTGCATGGGTTTATTTTTGCTTTTTAAGGTTATTTCTCACAATAAAAATATATTGCTCCTTGGCTTTAGGAAAGGTTTCTTTTCACACCACTGAAAATATAATATTTATTAGTATGTAGTAAAGCCAAAACAAATTTGCTTTCCATTTCCTCTAGTGGAATATTCCATTTATTTAGAATAGCTTTCAGTAAAAACAATATCACTACTACTGCAACATCATTTTCCTGTAGAAAGATGATGTACTGATTCCCTTGAGCTTTCTCCATCCCATTTCTCCCCTAACATTGTTGCCCAAGCTGCTCCATATACATTGCTCTTACTACACAGCTGAGAAAAATGCATAGCAGGGTCTGTGATGTCCAAATAAATTACTATGAAGCAACTTATGAAAAGACTCAACTTTACCATTTGCCATTACAGAAAATATGTGAGCATCCACGATATTTATTTTAAGTGTTAGAACTAGATTTTTCATGAGGCAAAGTTTGCAGTCAATGATCTTGGGACTCACTGAGATGAAAACCTCATTCCTCATGCTCCTCTATGCAATAATAGGTAAAAAAGACTTGTCACAGTAGACTCATCCATGTAAATGAAAAGCAGGACTGCTGTTTATGTGCTGATGGACATTGGACCAGAGGATTTCATTCACCAGTCTTTGACTTGTGGGGAATGCCACAGGGAAAATGGTTACAGCTGTCCAAGTTTTACCTTAATACATCGATTCAGTGGTTCTAGGTATTTTCAGTATCATCAATAAAACATCTGTAGACTAGGATAAAACTTTAACTATTTAAGTGTAAAAAAGCACACCCAGGTCTTTCAGCAAAACAATATTTTAAAATAGTTTTAAATGGTGCAAAACCAACCTGTAGACTGGATAGAGTATACTAAAAGTCCTTGTAAAGAAGAGACAAAAATTAAAGCATGATGAAATTAATGAGATCACAGGAAGAAATTTTCATTGGGGATTCCCAGAAGTAGACTGGACAAAATTACAAAACATACTGCAGCACATGTGATGTAAAGGGTAACTCTACAGTGCCTGGGACAGAGACACAATAGATCAGCACCAACTCACTGCCTGCCCCTGCTACCCTTTTCAGTCAGAAAGGTCAGAATTTCAAGTTAATCATGCAAACCAAGAGAGTGACTGAAGAAAAGCCTGACACAATTTCAAGTCAGTTGGAGCCCTAGGATACAAATTTCTCTCTTTTTCTTCCAGCATCTATAAAGACATAGTCTTATTTGCAGTCTTAAACTGAAGATTTGCTGGGGTTTTTAATTGTTATTTTTAATCAGAGGAATTACTAGGAAAAGAAAATTGCAGCTAAAGAAATTCAAATCTGCAGAATGTCAAAAATTAAATAAAATGGCTGAAAGACAAACTCTTGCCTTGCCTTCAACTCAGCAACTCTTGGTATAAGGGTTTAAACTCCTTGCCATTGTGTCAGAGGGAAAGCCTCTCCCCTTTTCATCAGCTCTGGGCCTCAGATTCCCAGTGCCCAGCAGCTTCCACCTTTACCCAGGTGACCTTGGCTGGGACACAGAGAATGTTCCCACTGGCTGACCAGCTGTACTCTTCAATGAGTGGCAGACGTGAAAGCTTGGTTGTTCTTAGGAAAAAGAAACCTTCTCCTGCATCCTCTCCAGAAGGCTAAACTGAAGGAATGGTGATCAGGTCTAAAGGACATGCATCATTCTTCTCTCCCATCTTTCCCTAATGATTTAAGATTTGATATTTGCCCTGTGAGTAGGAAGAAACATCTAAAAACCTCTACTGCTCATCAAAGAACACCACATCCAATTGCAATATTTATCATAAGGCACATGGAAAGCAACTGCATTTACTTTAATCCTACTGTTTAATGAGGAGACACAAGGGAACATTTTAGGCATTTTTTACTCTTGCTGTGGTAAACACATTGCAGTGGACTGTGACACAATTTTTATTTAGAAAGTGGTCTTTTTAACAGTGCAGAATCAATAGTAATGCAGACAAGGTTAGCAGTTAATGGCTAACCTCTGTCCAAAATAGCGGGCCCCTGGGGCACATGGAATTTATGCAGAATCAAAGTTAATAGTGTTGAAAAAAAAGACAAAACCCTGAATCCTTGCTACTTGATGTTGCCTCCTACCCAGTATTCTGACTGTGTTTGAGATAACAAAGACAACCCCACAGTCCTTTTCCATCCTAATCTCCTGATCTTTTCTTTTTTAACAGAAGCACAAAACACAGAAAGAAACTAGGATGGGATTTTGTTAAAATTACCTTGCAAAAGACAAGGAATATTTACTTTTTTTTTTACTTTATTGAAATTTGTTGACTTTAAGTATCTGGATAAAATGGTAGCTGCCTCTCTGTGCTTACTAACCTTTCATGAGGGCTGGATTGAACTGGAGCATTGGATGTCATGACAGCTCCTCCTAAAAGAACCACTCTGAAGTCTTCAGCTCACCTTTGAAAAAATAATGTTTTTCACAAGACATCTTCTGTCTACATGTGTGCTAATATGAAGTAACACCAACACATACAGACAGAAAACACTGAACTGCAATTCAAAGATTTTAAGCTTAGCAATATGATTCCATGTAATGTAGTCAGTCTGCACACCAGATAAACTCAGAAAAACAAGAAAAGATTTCCAAGCACTGCAATTCTAAAATAATTACTTCTATTTTAGTAGATTACAATGCATCCGCACCATATGTCTTTACATAAAGAGATCAGTATCATGGTACCAAGGATTAGAACATGAAATACATATTTTCCAAAAGAAAATGACAGCTAAGAAAACTTAGCCAGCTACATTTCAATAATAGGGCAGGCCATATTGTTGTTTTACTGGGAAACAAAATATATGGCAATTAGAGCTTTGGTTTAGACTTAATGTGACTGTACAAAAATAGCTAACCTTCACCAAAACCCAAAAAAATCCTAAACCCAAAAAAACTCTTAAAATAAAGCATCACTACACAACATACAAAATACAGGACTTCACCATACTTCAGCTTGAACAGGGTATGAAACACATTCAGTAAAGTCTCTCAAGATACCTACTTCTTTATTTGACATGCTTCCATGTATTACTGTCACCATTTACTACTATTTACTTTAATTAGATCCTACTGCCAAAATTCATTGAAGAAGAATCTGGTACAATGAAGAATAATAAATTCTGTTCATTCATATGTTTTTAAATTATTCTGCTCCTATAGAACAAAAATGATACCTTGGCTTCTAGCTGAGAGACTGCAAAAAGAGTCAAAACTATTCTTTCAAAATCTTGTGCCAGTCATAACTGAGTTCACAGGATGTGCTGCTGGAGCTTCATGGAACAGAGCTGCACACGACACCCACACCACGATCGAGTGCTGTATTACTGGGGTCTACACATCTTACTGCAAGAGACACTGCAAATGTTGGCCAGGAGGGGTGAGTAACACCCCCCAAGCCAAATCCCTTCCAAGATATCAGTGCCAGAAATATGGAAAGCTCCAAATTTTGAGCTGTGCTTAATTACCTGGTTTAAGGTTCTGGAAGGAGAAGGGTGGCATGAATTACCAGCCTAGTGGCTATATAATTTGCCCAGGAAGTTAAGAGCCCTGCATTTAATTCTCTCTCCATCTAGAGTAATGGGTAATTTCAAGGTAATTGCATTAAAAGCAGGTTAAGGGGCTACTTTCTACCTACCTTGTCAAAGGAAAGCTACCATGAGAGTACTGAAAGGCTTATGAATGCCAAGCTACTAGGTATATTTAACTATATCCATTTTCATCCCAAATAGCAATTAATTGTTGAAAACAAACACACACACACATGCCATCACTCCCTCATTTTACATAAATGAGAACTAGAAACAAAAAAGTGCATTGATGGAAAAATCTTCAATCAAATTGTAGTGCAACTCTAATCAATTACTGCATTAAAATCTTTATTACATCATAGTTTTATAAATTACTATTATGAAACTGAAATACTTAACAAGTATGTATCCAGGATAATCCTTATTCTCCCATGTCAATCTGAAATCCCACTTTTTTATTTTATTCTTGTTTAGATACAGAAGAATACACATCTTCCTCTTTTAAAGGAATGTCATCTTCAGGTAAATATTGTATCATTCCTGTCTTTTTTGGGAAGAAGAAACGAAGAGACAAATTCTCAGTCCTGTAGGAAATCTAACCCATTTTGAAGCTGATGGGAATTGTTAGATTTCACTGAAGGATACAAAATCAAACTTATAATGGAAGCTTCTACTTTAATTATGGAGCAAATACTGATGCCACAAGAGAATGTTTTTTACTAGACTGTTACTGAGGTTACCATGGCTCTCAATGATATCCAAGGCGATACTGTTTGAACTTTCTCACCAAAATTCCACATGGATTAAATGGAAATATTACAAAAAATTTCAAGGAGGTGAGAGAAGACAATGAACAAAGACAGGAAATTCATTTTCCACTTTAAATTGGACCCTTACTTCAAATTAGATTCTGCAGGAAAGGTTAAAATCCCTAGTGGAGGCCACAGCCCCGCACATTTGTGGTACCCTCTCTACATGCTCCCTTTTCCTTAGGTACAGGATTGACTCCCTGTGCTAGTTCCCCACCCATGACAGGACAAAAATAACAGGTCTCTTCTGGTACTTCAAGGGATAAAGAAACCTGTGCTGGCCAAGGGAAAAAAGGACAGGTATTTGGCTTGTCACCAGGCCCTCTCTCCCTCCATTTCTGTAAAATTTCTCAGTTCATAGGGCACAGATGGAGCTATGAAAACTCACAGGAGAATTCCCTGCACGCCAAATTGCAGATTTTTTATCACCTCTTTATTTAACTTTATCATTATCTTCTAACACCATGAAAAGAACCACTAAACAAAACATCAAAATATCCTTTTTCCTGAAAGTCATGAAAGAAGAAAAAAAAGCCTTGCTACCCTTTCACATGATCTGTCTTCAATCAGTGGACTGCACTCCAAAAGCAACAAATGTGGGTAGGAGGACAGAACTAATATTAAAAAAACAAAAACAAAAACAACAACAACAAAAAAAAAAAAAAAAAAAAAAAACCAAAAAACAAAAAAAAAAAACAAAACAAAACTAAAAAACCTCTCCAACCAGCAATACAGGTGCTGCTAGAGATAGAAATTAAAGGAAGAGAAGAAAGAAGTGAGATAGCATTTATATTCTCACAGTCTACAAGATGAGGACAAGGTTTATACCGACCTTTGTGCCTCGTTCTTCTTCCTGAGCACAAAAATGCAGTTTTAAATACTTTCTGAACTGCTGAGAAGAGGGGGCAGCAGGCTTAAGTAAAGATAAATAAATGATGCCCTGAAGGCCTGCTACATATCCAGGGTGTAGTTTTGTGTAATAGCAGAGAAAACCTGAGGAAGGAGTAGAGGCCAGCATTAATTAATTTGACTTGGCCAAGGTACTAGAATTAAGTGACTTCATTTGGCTGGGTGCAATTCAATTACAAAAGGGCTCAACTGATGATTTTTTGAAGACAGAAATTATTTATTTCAGAAAAGTAAAGACACATGGATGGAAATAAACCAAAGAGGAGACAGAAATGTACACAGAGCATTTCTCATCCCTTTTAATACAAATTGACTTAATGCTTTAAATTTTGGGTTCTGGCAGATTCTCCCCTAGGAAGAATCCTTAGCAAATAGCAGCTGTAAATATTTGGCTTGCTTAAACTCTTAGAAAAACACATTTCTAAGAAACCCAGCTAAGTAAATAAATGTTCCAATTTGGAGTCAGTCTGAAATTGAGCACCAAATGGTACAATAACGATCAGATTGTGCACAGTCACCTAACCTATGTGTGGCAATGAATTCATGTTAAGAAGCAGCTGAATAATTTAAAATGCCTCTTTGAGCCCCTACTGAAAATATGGCTTCCTATTTTATTGAATTGTTAATTACTCCAAGTAGAAGATTTAATGCCAGATAAAGTCATGTGTGCATGAATTTTTCACACTAAAGCATTTATTTGTGTGATGCCTATGTTGCAAAGCAGAATAAAGCAACGCTGTCTGAATTAAATACTCCAAATGCCAATAGGTTGGATGGAAATAATTTCCTCTACATTCTTTTTGCTTCTACATGACAAAGCTAAAAATTAGCATTTATCATACACTGGCAAACAGCATATTTAGTTTGAGCAAACTCATCTCAAGCGGATGCAAATCCAAGTGCATTGGGAGCAAGAAAGACTCTGCAGTCTTCTGGGCAAGTGAGCACGGTGGTTGCTGGCACCCTTCTCTGTCACGGCACAGTGTTAAGGTGGCAGGCATTTAAGGTATGAACTCTAGAGGGTGTGACTCTGTTTCTCACTTTCATAATTTGTGTTTTCTCCAACTTCTGTGCGAGAGCAGCTGGTCCTTACCTGAGAAGACTTTTTATGGAAGAAGCTTCCTCAGTGCCAACTTCAGACAGAATTTTCAGCTTAGGGTTAATGCCAGAAGAAAAGCTAACATTGGTTCTAAATATACCTTCCTTCACCTTAAACTTGAAGGGTCTGATCCTTACATTCCTGAAAACCAATTCGTTTCACCCAAACAAATCAATCTCTATTTGCAGTCTGAGCTAATTTGTCAGAAATGCATCCACAAAATGCTTTTATTTGTCCTAATTCTGTTAGCTCATCTCATTTTCTCTTCTCCACCGTCCCCTGGCCAAGGAAGAAGATCTAATTAAGAGCCCTGTTAAAGTAGCACGATGTTGGCTGAAAGCTTTGTTTGTACCTTTGCCAGCAGAGAATGACTGACATTAATAATAACCCAGATTGTAGATGCTCCCAAGAGTTAAAGCAAAGCAATGGCTGATGCAAAGCCAGGACCAGCGTTTTTAAACAGGCAGGGAAACAAAATGGGCCCACATACCTGGCAGCAATAAGAATCCTTTCACTGATGGATAGGAATAAATATAGAGGCTGATAGCACAGTAATAAAACAATGATGATAACCTAAAATTATTTATTACAAGGCAAGAATTCTGCTGCTTGCTCAGGTTCTGCTGTAAATGGAAGCTGACATCAATGGATGACTCTCAGTGAGAAAACATGGACCATTTTAATTTGGGAAGTGTCATCTCATTTTTTAAGGTGAAAGCCATTATCAGAGGTGACAATGATCTATAGTGAATGAAAAGAAACAATAAAACCCCATACTTAACCCTTCAGTCTTGTACATTTACCACAGATAGCAACTTCCTCACAAACACCACGACCTCTTAGGAAGTTGAAAAACATCAATGACATCTTCTTGGAAACCAAAAATCTTCTTTGATTTATTAAAGAAGAGCTAGAAATCACACTGATCCAGTATGTTTTTGTAAGATAATACTATCAGCCCATATTATTCAGACAATGACTACCAGTGAATAACAGGGCACTCCATTGGAAAAAACGAAAAAGCACAGCATAAAAACATGGAATAAAGTAAAATTCTGATGAATGGTGTTCAATAACTCCTAGAGAGTCCAGTCAGCAAGGGAAACATTTCTTCTCCTCACTGTTTCCTGTCTTAACACAGCTAAACCTATATTGACAAATTGAAGAGAGATAATGTGCAAAAGAAGCCTTATGGCACATCCCATGTAAGTTCCATGGCCTCCAGTAAAATGTTACCATAGAAACACCTTTGCCACAAGGAAGGTGCACTTTTGTAAAGGGCCTGGGGGTAAACTTTCAGATTCCCATGGCAACTGTTGTGTCAAAAGGCTAAAGTACCAGGTGTCAGTTTCTTTTGGAGCAGCATGCAAGAGAAAGAAGGAAAAAATCCCACCCAATATTTTCTTCACTGGAACAGGTAGTTTTAGCTGGTAATCATTCAAGGTGATCATCCACCTGAAGGTGGAAGGGCCACAAGGGAGTATTTTGAGTTTAAAACTGTGTGTGAGTGGAAAAAACAAAGAAGAAAATACAAAAGAGAAAAGTAACATTAATTAAAATGTCAATGAATAATCTGATACATTCTCAGTGAGGGAAATCTATAGGGGCTTTAAGGTTTTTAAAGTTAGGAGTGGGACTCAAAATTCCCAGTTAAACTTAATAAAAAGAGAACAACAATTAAAAAAAAAAAAATACCCACAAAAAACCCAGTTCTTTTTGCCCAACAGATTTTATACCACCTAAGTCAATAAAGTCCTTTATTTCTGTCACACGTTCAATCACCACCACTTCCTGGGAACAGCTCTCACCAGGAGAAGACACTCTGTAACAAAGGCCAAGAGAGCAAGTAAGCTTAAGAAGGGCTACACATTTCTCATACTTCAGCAACTTTCCTATCAGCTAATACAGAGCAGCCTGTGGAAATCCTAATATACAGCAAACTTTTACTTGAAGCAGATCATTAACAGTACCTGTATACAAAAGTATACCTCAGCTGCATCTGGACATGTAGGAGACTGACAGAAAAGTGCTTGTTGATACTGAATTGGTACCTACTAAAACTCACAGTAAATGAATTATTACCTTTCTGTGAACTGTCTTGGGACTCTTATTCTCATTCTCATGAATCCTATTGGATCTAGTAAAACCACTAACCTTTTTTGTTCAGATGGAGTCACTTGTAATAATTAGATACCTGTTTTCTGAAGTCTTTGAAATGGTCGTTAATGAGAACTTAGAAAATTACCAGCATTATATCTGGTAACTGTCAAAATAATTAGAGTTCCTTGGGATCAAATACTTGGAAATTCTCAGAAAATGAACAGTGGTAATTTTTTATTTATCTGAAGTAAAACTAAGAATATTTCTTTTAGAATAGCTAAACCTGGGCTGAGAATTAAAAATTAAGAGAAATTTGAAAGGTGTCTTCAGCTGAACAATCCTGTCACTGTCACATCATTATCAACATGCTTATGAATTTTCTGTCATAACCCAAACATAACACAAAGCAGCTAGGGGAAAAAAATAAACCCAAGTGGACAGAAAGGTATTACCTTGAATCAGTTGGTACTGTGGCAAAATTAAACTCAGAGAAATGAACACAGAAGGGCAGGCTTCCTTTTAGGATTATATGAAACTTCAGGACATAAATATTGTTTTTTTCAAACCAGGGAGACTCATATTCTCTGAAGAAAAGGTTTGTCTCACCAGCTGGGAAGAGGCAATACCATGCAAATTCTCCTTCTGTTACAAAGAAACTTAAACACAATATTCAACTGGCTGACACCTGTTTGTTCTTAACAAACATAATATCCTTGATCACTTGCAATCTTAGCCTTTATTAACAGTGATTTCAATATAATTTTTATCCTTCTTGAAGATACACACGTTCATGGCATTTCAGAAGGAATTCCATCAACATTTTAAATAGTTGATACTATTCAGTACAAGAACTAGAAATACCTTATCATATGTCTTTTGCTATTGCGTGTTTTGCACAACAAAATCTCATCAGTTTTTCATAAACATCCTATGAATGCTTAATGCACTTAAGTCTATTTTATTCTAAATGATGAGGGCTCAGAATATAGCAGATATTATTATTTGCTCCTGATACACGGCTTTGTCTCTTGCACTATTAAAATCCATCTCTTTTTATTCATTTCAGCTCTTCATATTACCCACTTCATCCTACTTGTTATTCAACTCCTACTCTGCATTGAGATTGACCCCATCTCTGTTATATCAGCAAATTTCATTCGCGAGTCAAGGTCATTAAGGAGAATATTAAATAAGATTGTTCACTTGATGAACTCCTCTAATATCCTTTTTCCCTGAAATACTTCCACTTTCAAGATAACTCATCATTCTGGGAAGATAAGGAGGATACATGTAGTAGACAATGGGTCAGGAATGAACTTGGTTGCTTGAAGCCTCTTCCTGGAACAGCAATAAACTGAAACCTGTTACTGTTCTGAAGGGCATTACATATTCATGTCACTACGGAACTGGTGGTACCTGACCTATGTCTGTCTCATTCTGTAGTCCCAGATGCAGCCTGGCCCTTATGCCAAGCCTATCCCAAGCTAGGCCTAGCATGAGGACTGTGCTGGAAGCATGGCTTGTGCGCACCAGAAAAAAAGGCTTGGACCAGCAAAAGGCCAGGTGTGGGGTCAGGAGCTGCTGGATGGAACTGGAGAGAAGCTGGGGGGTCACTGATGAGAAAAAGAGTGCACTGAAGTTGCAGGAAAATAGCTGGTAACAAAAATCTCCCAGAGGAATGTCCTCACATCCACAATAAAACCAAGACTGTCTAGAAGAGAACAGCATTAGAGAGGAAAGAGACCCCCCAGATTCTTAAAACATAATCTAAGTATTTTCAGGGCATCACAGAATTGGAAGGATCATGATTCTTACTTTTTAGTGCCGGTATTATGAAATTTTCAGACAATACTATGCATGCGAGTACAATAAAATTCTTCAATTCTTAAAGCTTTGATGAAGGGGTTTTATAGCTGTGCAACTAAATATTGCCCTCTTGTCCTTTGGTGCTGAAGGTCCACAACTATTTAGCCAGTCCATTGGAGCTGGCAGGCCAATGGGGTGGGAAATTAGACACGTTCAGCAACATTCCTTAGATAACAGCCATTGCTAGGCTTAGTAAGGCTGCAGGTGAAGCCAATCTGGCACAAATTAAAGAGAAACTGGGAAGAAGGAAAGAAATTTTTAAAAAGCTAATTGAACTTCTTCAAGCATGTTCCATCACTTTTGTGCCTGCTGGCCTATGCAGATTGGCAGTACAGGAAAAGCAGGTGTGGAGAGGAGAAGTCCCTGGGCAGAGGGGAGGCCAAGCAGCAGCTGTGCGGGCTCACAGAGTGTGCTTGAGCTTTCTGGTCTGTAGCTGAACCGCGATGTAGAAAATGAAGGAGGGAAAAGAGGTGAAAGCAAAGGTAAAATGGGGAACTGAAATAGATGGATCACATCTCAGTGACCTTGGTTCAAGCACACTGCCTCGTGATATATGGAACTGCAAACTGACTTTTGAAGCATTTTGGTCTATTTTAACAGGATTTATTGTCAAAAATTGTGGTTTGGTTGCAAATAGGCTTACAAGTGTTCACACAGAAATTTGATACAGTAAAGCAAATTCTTCTATTTCTGTTGCTTCTCTGCTGTGGCACAGAAGCCCTGAGCTGGCTTAAAGTAGCTGTACAGATGCATCCCAAACACAGCCAGGTTGGAAGCTTACATACAGGAAACTGACTTATAGATTAGCCTGATGGGAAGCTTTTCCTCTTGGTCAGTCTGAATTTACAATTTGGAGTTAGAGTTAAGCTTTAAGAATTGTTATAAATTGAGTTTTAAAAGTCCTTATAAGTATCTCTAAGAAAGATAGCTATAAAATCCTGTTAAACACAATTTAATTTATTTGAACTCAGAGCCCAAGAGTATAATGGAAAAGGAACTGTGCGGTCAGTAGCCAAATGAATCAAGAATTTATCTGGGATTTTAACAGAACCAAGAAGAATTAAAAACCCTCTGAAAATCCTTTTCTTAGAAAAAAGAGGTAAGACCTTGGACTTTAAAGAAAAGTCACTTATCAACCAGTTTCCAAGAGTAGATGCTGCATGCAATGGCAAGATATCAGAACTCAAGGTCAGGATTTTGCCTAGGTAAAATCTCTTTCACTAGCTATTTTCCTTGGATATTAATCAATGTGAAAAAGCAGTAACAAAAGCCTAGAAGTTATCCAAGTGTGATCCAAAAGAAGTTTCTAATGACAGTATCAAGCACTGCATCAACATAGACAGGGTACTTGATTATAAAATCCTCATGTAAGTTCAGGACACACTAGCTAAGGATTATATCAAATACCTGCAAGAAGAGGTTAGAAAGATATACAACATTTCTTAGTAATTTCATTGTTTTTAAAACATCACACTTCTACAATGATGCCACTTTCTTTGGCCCTTCCTGAGTTACATTACAGTACTAAAAAATAGATGAAACTGAAATAAAAATATTTTGCTTCATTTCCAATGCAATCTTGCAAAAGTTTCTTAAATTTTGAAGTTGAAAAACTCTGTGTTAGTATAAAAAGAACAACCCTCACCCATAAAAAAACCAGCTTATTTATTTGCCAGGAAGGGGCAGTTAATAGGTGCTTTTTAGTGAAGGATATAGATTATTGACTGTTTTAAAGGAGACCACATCAGTTTACAAACCAGCACACAGCTGCAGGAACCCTTTGCATTTGCCTCACCCAGCACTGAAAACCTGTAGCTGTTCAAGTAAGCTATGTCATAACAGGCAAATCATGTTAGACTCCCATAAAATAGAGGCAGAGAAAGAAAGGTGGAAACTGCCTCCCTAATCAGCTTCTAAGACAGGGAAACTAAAAGGTTCCCCTATAAAAATAATTATCAGTTCTGCAAGATAGCATTGATGCAAAAAGACATCATATTCTCTGTGCACTCTTCTTAAGTTCTTTCTTCAACTGAATTAAGCATTATTTTATTAATCAACGTTTACATTTCATATATGAGACCTATTTTAGAGCAAACTATTTGTCCATCGTAGGAAAAATTCTTCAGGTGTTAAAAATTTCCTTTTGCATGTCTGCTATTTTTAACATCTTCATAAGTAAAGTAACAAGTGCATGATTGACCTCTTTATGAGAAAAATCTAATGTGTAAATTAGTAAGACATCCTAAGGTTCAGTAACTAAAAGTGACATGAAATTCCCTTTTGCTTTTTCAGCTAATTATCTAATTGATGCATTTGCTTCATTAAGCTTTAGGCTTTATTTCTTTTTTTAAGTATTAAAATGCTAGCTGACATGCATTTTAAAAAGATATCACTTTCAATGGCTTAAGACAAATTTTAAAGTAGTGTTTCTTAGAAAATTTCAGCAGATAAGGTTTCAATCACACTTTAAAACAATGACACACAACTTTCTAAAGGTTGCACAAATACTATTCAGAAAAACACAAGCTGCATTATCCACCTTGAGTATTGTGACACTAGTGCACAAAAGTACTTTTCCTATTGCAAGATGTAGAGTTTTAAAGTGCAGTTTTACAGAACTAAGAAATTAGGCAATTCAACTTAATATATATACACAAAAATTACTATGCATATTTTTACAAAGGAAAAAAATTAGTACCCGATAAATATAATTATTAAAGCCAGTAGAAGAAACTGAACCATGTGTGAAAGGCCTATTCTCTTATAACAGGTGAAAAGTCTTTTCAAATAGAATTTATGTTAATCATATCAGGATACAATGCATATTTCAATAGAATAAGTGTCACTTATTTGAGCTATCATAGGGGATATTATTTCTTTTTCACAATACTGTTCTTTTTGTTGAAACTTATTATTAATAGTATTGAATACAGTCATTAAATATAATTAAATTACATAGTAGCACCACACAGATTATTGAATCTGCTAGGTAAAAAATGGATTTAAACGTAGCAAAGAACAAAGCTGTTTTACATAAGTTTGGAGAGGTATGTTGTCTGTTCTACATGCAACTCCTTATCTACTCTACCTCTACCACTAGCAAAGATTATGGCTCCTTTTCATTGACGTTTCTGTTTCAGAAGCAATTAGAACACAGAATAGACTATAAAATATCTTAGATTTGTGGAGACTTGTATGTCATTAAGGGAATTAATGGAATTTTCAGCCAGCCTTGAGTAACTACTATTAAGGTCTAACTACATCAAGACAGACAGGCTTCCAGCTATTGCTGCCTTTTCCAATTTCCATAAATAACAACATCATTGTACAGGATGGAACCAGGTGTCACACATTTATTAATGTGGCTAAAGAGGCAGCAGAAGTGTTAAAAGAAGTCAGAATGCAAAGGAGTACTATTTTGGAAAAGTGACAAAGAGAAAAGTCTGGCTATTTGAATGCTGACTGTTGAGCAAAACCCACAAGGTGGACAGAAACCTGTTTTAAATCTGACTTCTGTGTCACATCCATTCTTAAACTATGTACATATGTATCTGAAGTGCCAGGGTGAAAGAAAAGCCATTACTTTGCTGTTCAGATCAGAGCCATTCAGGAAGGTGAGTGTTCAGCACACAACCTTACAGCAGCAACACAAAAGAACCCATGGCCTGGTTGGAGATCTGTCTTATTAGTAGAAATTAGACTTCCATTATGAAGTGTTCTCACACTATGTGGTGGTTTGATCCTGGCTGGGTGCCGGGTTCTCAACTTTATTCCTGATTCTCTACCTCCTCCCCCAGAGCAATGCAGAAAGATCAAGAGTGGGGCTGTGCTGGTTTTGGTTGGGGTAGAGTTAATTTTCTTCACAGTGGCTAGTATGGAACTGTGCTCTGGATTTGTGCAGAGTGTTGATAATAATGAGGAGATGTTTTGCTATTGCTGAGCAGGGCTTGCACAGAGCTAAGGCTGTTTTTTATTTGTTGTACTGCCACGCTGGCAAGGAAACTGAGGGTTACAATCAGTTCACCACATATTATTAGTGCTGTTGCTTTCTTCTCAGAAAGAGGAGTCCTTGCCTTTGCCTGTGGGGTCCCTCCCACAGGAGACAGTCCTGCATGGACTCCTCCAGTGTGATTCCTTTCCATAGGATGCAGTTCTTCACAAACATTACATTTTTCTCATAAAGAGGTCAATCATGTACTTATTACTTAATTATTTAGGGGAATGAATAAACAAACAAACAAACAAACAAATAAATCTGGATTGCCTTCTATGCTTTGTGGCTATTAGTAGGATAACAGGTTGCAGGATAAACAGATCCACTTCTGAACAGAAATTAGTCTGTGAGACTCCAGAGCTAAGCCTTTAATCTATATTGGCATCTATTTCTTACAGTTTTGGCTTTCCTAAATCAGATGGATTTGTGCACTTGATAATGTCTCTATCTCCCTGCTGAGTCAGCTACCCCTGTTTCCACTCCTTTACTGCTACTTTCTTTTACTGCATTTTGCTTCTGTCACAACTTCCTTGTTCATCCACACAGGTTTCTTGCTAACATTGCCTCACCTCCTGCATGTTATACAGAACTATTACCAAGCTTGAAAGTGGAGATTTTGGAAAATCAACCAGCTGTCCTGGACACCTCTTCTATCCAGGGTCATATCCCATGGTGTTATTCCAAGAAGATCCATCAACATGCAAGAGCTGTTCTCTTAAGCACAGTGTTATGATCCTGCTTTTTGCCTTGTTAAAGCTTTGCAACTTCTGTATTTCATGATCACTGCAGAAAAGGCTGCCCACCCCAGGCTTCAAATTCCCAAGCAATTCTTCCTTTTTTGTAAGTATGTGGTTCCCAGAGTGGTATTTCTGTTGGCTAATTGATCACTTTTGTCATAAGTGAACATTTTTTTCCCTACAACTCACTTTTTTCCTCCGTGATGTTGTCTCTGCACAGGAAAGACTGCAAAGCAAAACCAGCAGAATGGTAATGAATGAGAGCCAAGGGACAAGAGGAATTATAAAGCAACTGTTGGTGATATGTTTTCCTATTTGAGCATTCATGCAGCACTTGAAAAACCAGCATACATTAAAATGCAGTCAGGTATTTTCTTACACAAATTCATCTCCAGCTACTCAGCAAGCTTAAAATAAATTTTCTAGCATCTTCTGTGGTAGATACTCTGGTGGTATTCCTAAATTCAGAAATAGTGCAATGGGTGATCTGCTTATTCTGGTAATTTAACATGGCACTGTGTGATGAAGGTGTTTGTCTCTTTTTTCCATGTGACAGCTGCATCCTTTCTTTGCCCTGTTTTAGGAAGTTGACTGTGAAACTAACTGGCACTCAGTCAAATTCTGCAGTGGACCAGACAGCAAACAACAGTTCAGAATTCAGTAAGGTTTGCAGTGTGCAGGTTTACACAGTGACACCTGCCATGCTGTGCTACTGTGTTCAGCCAGCTGTTTACAGGAGCCCACTCAGACTGCCACTACATTTCTCATTTTGATTCTGCTCTTATAACCCCTACACTTGTAGTCCAAATTATGCAATGCAATAAAACATCTTGAAAGTGGGAAACAAACAAGCACCAAAATTTAGTTTCAATACCCCTTGCTGTGTGGAAATTGAATGATACCCCCCCCCCCCCCAGGGATGAGGAGATTTACAACTAATCTATTGGTGGTGTATCTAATTATATCTAATGGTGTATCTATTTATATCAATGCTACACCATTCAGATCCTGGACAGTGTGGAAATACTAGGCTCCCTATAGTGCCTCTAAGAAATTGCCTATGCTCACTTTTAGCTTTTCCACCTCAAAACCATTTTATAAGATGTAAAAGTTTGGTTCAAATCAGATTTTAGGTTTTCTGGATAAAAAGACAAAAGATCTTGGGTTTACCACTAAGCACAATCTAACTTTTAATGATTTCTTCTTTAAAACCACGACAAAAGAGAAAAAAACCCAGTATTACTCAGCATAGAAACCTTTAAACATTCATTAATCAATCATTTAACATCACTATATGTGATTCCATTGTACCAATGTAAATTTAATACGAGAAAACTTGAGAAGAATTTGGAGCTTTAAAGAAATTTAACTACATTGTGCAATGCCTCCCATACATAGCATGATGGGAAGCTGTGAGTGCTAAGATCAGACAGACAGAGGTTTGTAACTCAAACTTGTGTGTGTACAATAAGTGTATGTATGTTCTTGTTGTGGTAGGGAGAAAATAGACAAACATTAATCCCTCTCCTATCCCTTTGCAGCTTTAAATCTTTCAGACTGATACATAAGGATAGAAATTCCAACAGATTTTTTCTTTTGTTCCCTTTCTTTTTCCCCCAACATCTCAGCTATTGATAATTCCATGGCTTTTTGCTCACTTTAGATAAAACAGAATTTTACCAACTTGGCCATGGAAAGAAACCAATCTCACAATCAAAAATATGGTTTTTAAAGATGCACACACACACACAGAGCTCTTAACAAGATGAAGCCACTGCATCTCATCTACACATTAGCAACCCTGCCATGACCAGCTTGCTGATGTGTAGCTTCTCCTAGTTTCTTAACTTCTCCACTTCCAGGGCAGACATGTCATGATATGCTTCCACATAGGCAAAATATTTATACATCTTTCAGGTTTTCTTTGAAAAATTCACTTTCTTTCACTGACTGAGTCAACATGAAGCTTTTCCTGAAAATATTACAGCCTTTACCCCTGCTAGCTCCATCTCACTTCTGCCGACTCACTGTTACACACAGCCACTTCCAGGTAAGTTTGAGAAAGTGGAAATAGAGTAAACCCACGTTTGTGTGCTGTATATCACTTTTACTATGCAAATGATTGTTTAGAGAAGAATAAAAGGCTGTAAATATTTTGAGAAGTGGGCCCCCAGTGCCTCTTCAGTCTGCCAAACGGCGGCGCGTGCTTTGTAATTATGTAATATAGAGAATACCAGCTGGTTCCAATCGTTCTCAGGGGCTTTGGATGATATCGAAATGCTCGGCTCCCCCAGCGAGAGCCATAATCAAGCAAGTCATACCGTAAAGTCAGACCAAATTGACATTGAGTTGTTGGCTCTTAACACACTCTAAACCAGATGGTAATGCAGTACACTGTGATTTTAAAGTTTTTTGTCTTTTCTTTTCTTAGATAAAACATTACTTCTCTGACAAAAGAATGCTCTTGTATATAGATACTCTCTCAGATGTTGCATTTTCTGAAGAAACAGACAGGCGTTTACTTTTCCACTGCTGTGGCATATAATGAAAGGGGTACTTGTTTTGCTGACAAAGTGGTAGCTTTCTGTTGACATGCAAAAATAAGCAAGCATGTCCATTAAAAAGTTTTTGCAATGGGTTCTCTGCTGCTTTACAAAGAAATAGACACCTAGAATTTCTCCAGACCTGTGGTCTTTAGATATTCACAAAAATGTATTGTGAAACCATATTATTATACCCATTTTGTCCAATCTAATATAGAAGCTGAGAAAGGACTCAACTGTTAGCTGTTCCTACTCCTGAAGCATCACAATTAAACCACTCTCCATAGGGATTATGTCTTCCTTCATATTTTTCTTAATTTCTTACAACCATGCTGAGACAACTTTCAATTTTTATGAGAAGGCAAAGAGCTGCTTCCCTTTCCATACAACACGCTCCCAGGTCAAAGACCCTGTAAGCCAAAGAATGAATGGTGAACCACTCACCACGTGTCCTATGGACTGTTAGTGGAGCTGAACTTAACTACATGGGCTGTTCTTCTTGCTGCTTATAGGAGCAAGTTTAAAAACCACATCTCACCTCCTGCAGGTGTCTAATGCAATAGTGGGATTATCCAAACAGCAAACTGCACTTTGCAGTATGGACTGGAGGCCCAGCAATCAGCTGGGTAACCCAGCTCACTGCCTGGGTGCTCCACAGCCAATCCTCCCACATGACCACGGAATATTGTGTACAATCCCCATGCAAATTCTATTCACAATTTATAGTGCTGTCACAATGTTAGCCAAAAATATGCCAAGTCTGAAGGACGCAAGAATAGCTGCCATGCATTACATGTATCATGAGACCAGTTCAAGCTCCTCTTCATCCTCACTCCCCTCCTCCTAGCCTTAGCGGTTTTCCACTCTGATCCCTTGACAGCCATTCTGCTGGTTTTAAGCTGCTTTGCATGCTGCTGTCTGATCTGGGATGTGGGAAAGAGAGTGCTGTGTGATTACGTGTGCTGTTAGACAAAGCCACTGCATAAGGGATAGAGGTCAACAACTGCTTGGTTGAAAAAAAAAACAAACCCAAAAGTAATGCAAAAATGTCCTAACCCCCTGCTGTATATTATAATATCCCAAGGTGAATCACAGTGATATTTCCTCCCTGAAGCTCAAGTATAGCATTGTTTTTGTAGAAATGTGTAGCAATCCTTCACCAAAAATCCGTATAATACACTTTTATCCTCTTCAATAAGCACTAAAAACTCTTTTACGTATTATCAATACCCTCCTTCTAGATAGCCATGTTAAAACAGCAAATAGACAGGCCCCTAGGTAATAGGAATAAACACAACCAATTATGTTATCAATTATTCAGATGGATAACTACTTTAAAGAGGACAACACAGCTACTTTAATAATTAATAATATTTAAGACACCAACAAACTACAATGTCACTTAAGATTTTTATGGTCTACTGGGCAAGTATTTTTTGAAAGAGCACATAAAAATAAAGGAGCATTTGAGAGACTTCTCTTTGGGTTATGAAAAGATTTTATCAGTATTTCAGGTTAGATTTTAAAGGTACTTTCCACAATAACCTTCTATCCCAAATGACCTGTTCTAAAAAAAAATATGTTAGCCTTGTATTTCAATAGTTAACGTTTTGTTTTCTGTTGGGCCTATCTTTATTCTTTTATCCTTATAAGTTACTTTTTTCCAGTATATAAAAAACTGACTTTCAATCCTTTGTTTCCCAATGGGAATCCATATCAAAATGGAAACTTGTTGGGAATGGATACTGAGATAACCTAAAAATAAAATAAAATAAAAAAAACCAAACAAGAAGATGTCCAATCAGCTCTTGTATGCGTTAAAACACACAGTTCCCTTGAGGAATTCAATAAAAATATATGCAATTGCCCTTTTGTGAGTAAGATACCAACTCTACAGGTATTACCTGTTGTATCAATTTTTGTTAGTTCCATTTATCCAAAAGAGAGGAGAGATATATAGATTTTTGCTCTGATGAACATTCAAAAATGTTCTAATTTCTTTACAGGAGTTCTTAAAAAAACTAAATCTATATACTTTGATATCCAAGATGCTCAGCTTTTTAGCATGAGTAACTAACAGCAAGGCATTCATCCCCTGATAAAATAAATGAAGGTAGGATTTTATTCCATGTGTATTAAAGAATGAAAGCATCTCTAACTTAGTAGGACAATTCTTGTATCATTTAAGATTAAAATTATTGCTACTGACATGTGCCTTTTCAAGCCAAACAACCTGTGGCAGGTTCAATACACATAATTTCCAGAATTAACCTGGAGCTGAGTGTGGTATCTGAGCTACAGTTTTATTGCTTACATTTTTTCCTCTAAAAGGTAGTTATCCCCAGGTTTCTTTCCCAGAATCTTTGCCTGCAACCATGGTTCACTGATTGCTTGTGATTCAAGGACATGACTGTGCAGGAAATTCGTCACAGCAGGCTGGAAGGGTGTTCCATTTATGTTCAAAAAACCACAGACTCCACAGTAATATGTCTTCAGCCTTGCTCCAGCACAGCAACTACACAGCAAACAGCTCCTCAGAAAATATCAACACCTGACTTACAGAGGGAGCAAAAAGCAACATGATTTTTGCTTCACAATGTGAATCAAAATGTGCCTGGACTACTAATACTAGGCATATTTAGAAAAGGGCTTGAAAATGGAAGCAATTTAACTACAATGAAGTTTAAGGTAATAAAAGCTTGTTTCAAAAGATACACATAATTTTTATGTCAAACCTTAACTACCGCCAAGAGGACTATGTCATTTCTTTGACAAAAATGACATGGTTGCTTTGCTAAAATTTATTTTATTTTTACATATACTTTTCATTCTGGAAAAAAATCTGGAAAAAAATCCTTGAATTTGTGATTTTTTTTTTTGGAGAGGCTTTTAGAAACTCATTAAATATTCGGTGCAAACAACAAAATTGTAATATGTCACTGCTTTAGTAAACCTAAAAATGAGCTATATTTTTTATTCCAGCACAACTACACAGTGACTGAACTGGAACACATAATAGGTTTCAACTAGATGACATTTCTTCTTTTTTATCACCACTTCCCCAAGGGCTGTTTGCCAAATTGGAGAATGATAAAGCAAGAGGAAATTATTTAGTAGGATGGATGTTATCAGAAACATGGGAATGCAATCTAAGATCAACCAGAATAAAATCACAGATGGCAGGTATACAGCCATTATGAAAAAGGCTTTTAAGTATAGTAGCATGAGAATACTTAGCAATAGTAAAAACTTCAATTACAAATGGAAATGATAAAATTTCATGACAGGCCAATGAGACTAAGATATTCAAGTAATACTTGAACTCACAAAGAGCACAATGCAGTACTCATCACATGAGAATGCAGAAAGATTTTTTTCACTGTGTGAGTAAATTAAGGGTATAAATACACAATATGGACTAGGGAAAAGAATTACTTAAACAGCTTCTTTTTTATAATGACCTCTCAAAACTCTATGGAGATGAGTGCAGAGATATTTTAACCACTACTACCATGTTTTATAAAAAACCCTTAATATTCAGGATACTTAAGAAATTTGAAGGCAGTCTAGCATTTCATTTTCCAACAAAAGCAAACAAAGAAGTATGTGCATAATGAAAGAAAAGATTGCCAAAGATTTGATTTCTAGAGGATGGGAATACAGTTAAACACTACCATTGTGGTTATATAATGAAGTCTTGGCAGCCATACCTAATTCTACTGTTTAAAGAGGTTATAAATTGGTAACTACAAACCTGGGATATTCTTAGAATTTTGAATTGATTCAGCTGGAATCACATTAACTACAAACTAGAAAATAGTGCAACCCTAGACAAATACCAGTAGAGAATGCACAAGGCATAAAATTATCCAATAATATCTAATGATTCTCAAAATGCCGAAAATACAGTTTTGTAATATTCAGTGCTAAAGAAAGCCCTCTAATTTTTTTTTAAAAAGTATGAAAGAGTAAATAAAACAAACCCCAACAAATGAGATTGCTGATTTTTCAAATGACAGTAAGAATACTTGTAAATTCAGATCTGCAGAAGGAAGTAGTGCATAGAAACCAGTTACTGGGCAGGTAGAACATCTAGGAATCACAAATACAGCTCACAGTAACAGAACAGGAAGTTTGAACTCTGGAAAATGATGAGGCTGGAAAAGGTTCAGAGAGAACATAAACCTGCAGGTTGATGTTATGCTATAAAGTACTAATGAAATTCTTGGGCAGGAGCAAGAAGTATTAAGCAGAAATAATGACTTCACCACAGCGCTAAATTGACATAAGAGCATTTCACATGTACTTGGCATACATGAGCCAAAAAATATTTTCAGAAACTGAAGAAACTACAGGGAAAATTTTAAAAAAATAATTTGGTTGTCATATTGCTGCATAAAATGTTCAGAACCAATCCATATGTACCACACATCAAGAAACTTATTTCATGATGATCAGATAAGCAGCTTTGTAATTCTTCCCTATCCTGCCCCAGTGCTTCTATCCTATCCCATGCCTGAAAGGTGCTACAGCCTCACACAGCAGTTCTGCAAGTAGGAATCATCCCAAAATGGTGGGGTACACCCTCCCAAGCCATATATTTTCTGATCCCCTTTATGAAAAGGCAGAACACAGACTTGGACTCCTCAGCTGGAAACAACCCTGGCTGGGGTTGCAATGGCCAGAGCCAACCCTGAAAAAAGAAAGAAATAGTTGGAGCCAGACAGTTCAGATGGGAAACCAGCATGATGTTTTGACTGGGAATGAACAGGTAACAACACCACTGAGCTCAGGTGTTTGGCACTTCAGTCTCCCTGTTTGTGCCTGCTGAATGGCAGCTCAGTCTGGAAGCAGTAGGGAGAGGAGCTTGGGAGAAAGTCTAGCTGTGTTTGCAGGACACATCCTCACCTGCTTTTCATGAGGAGTTGATTCAGTATGAACTGCTCTGCAGAATCACTGATGTTTGTCTGACCCTGTTCAGGTAAAAATTTTACCAAGGGAAAAAATCTCCTCAAAAATTAGCCATGCTTTGCAGGCTATCTTTTCCATTCATTTCTGAAATGGAAAGACACAGATTGTAATGATTTTTTTAAATATTAAGAGAAAAACATATTTAGGTTTTTCTGTAATTACTGTAAGACATTCAGCATTTGCCTTACAGATTCCCTGCAAATATTACAGTAACTTTCCATCACTTACATAACAAGTGAAGTCAAGAACACCTCCCATGTGACTGCAGATTGTAGGAACTATGAATGATTATGGCCATGAAAGCCAAGGAAATTCCCCCTCAGAAACAGAATACTGCCATTCCTATTCCCAAGTCATATACTGAAAATTTAATATAGGAGACACTTGCTATATTTGAGCTGTGATAGGAACTTTTTCCTCTCTACACTTGTCCCTCCATTAATAAGCACCTTTTGATTCACTCAACTACAAATACTATGGAAGATTAAATGCTTATAAAGAATTAAGCATTAGAAGAGTTGCTTTCAGTTAGAGATGCATTAGCATCAGAAGAAATTAGCCTTTCTAATTAGGCATTTAGATATATTTTCAGAAAAAGAGATGCAAATATTTAAAAGCTATTAAATGAATAAACAGTCTTCTTTTATTTGCAGTCCTATTAAAAGTTGCAAAACAGCGTGTTTTAATGAAAAAAACCCAAAATTCAGATGGGTTGGTGGGGAATGGATTATAACCAGTTATAAATCAAATTACATTCTAAGCTAGCATACATTTTAAAGTCTTTATTCCACTTTAATTTGTTTCTTCTTTTGCACACAGAAAGCTTGGCAAAAGTGGAATTGACCTAAACCAGTACAATACACATTCATCTCAGAGTATTTTATATGTGATAACTTTTCCTCTCACCCTAGCTCTGGATCATGCTGCTTCAAGAAGCAGGATTTTAAGGACTTTGACAGCTGATATTTTAGATGTTAGGCAGCTAATATCTTTTGAGTACCTGACAGAGAAGTTTAATCTCTTGACCAATCATTTTTATGTGTACCTGTCCTACAGATTCAGCATTCAGGCTGTGCACTTTTGGAAGTAATATCAGAATGCTTCTGTGGCAATTCTTTGATGCAAAAGCTTTATTTGTTAATGCTCACATAGATTGTTTCACTTCAAGTTATAAATGAGGTTAGCCAGTATCCAAAGAACTCATCTCTCAGTAAGAAATGGTTCAAATTAATCTTCTGGTCCACAAACTGATCCTGTGGCTGGGCACTAGCTGCAGCACATATAGCCTCAGCTTTTCAGAAGTGCAATTCTACTCATACCAAGGCCCTAAAAAGGCAGCTACACTTTCATGAGAGAACAGGAACATCCTTTTATGCCAAAAATACACAATAGGAAAGCCACAAAGGAGAATGAGAAATATAGGTCTCACTTTTTTAGGACTGCTGTTAAAAACCCCTCATTTTCCATAGCTTACATTCTGTGTGACTACGAAGGAAACCCAAAAAGAGAATTAAAAAAAAAAAAAAAAAGCTAGCAAAGAAATTCTTCAAGGTTAGAAGGTCTTTCACAGGGTGAGAAAATATAAATGCCCTCTCAGATATGGAGAAGAATATAAGGACTAGAAAAGAAGAAAACCCAGTGAGATGAGGCAGAGGGTTACAAAGGCAGTACATGGAAGAAAAGCAAGCAGGTCATTTATACAACAGAAGAGATCTTGATCAGAAAATTACAGCAATATGCATATGAGAGGCAAAAATGTGTAAATATGTTGGGTAGCCATAAACTATGTAAAGAAGAAAGATGTCAGAGCTTGCAAGGAGAGAATAAACGAAGGGAATAAACAAAACTCTTGGAAGGCAGATGGGAAGGGATATTTTGAAGTGAAAGCTATCTAGGGATGGTATGAAAAATGATTCACAAGAAAAATAGCAGGAGACTTCCAGCAAAAGGAAAATAGAACTTTGGCTTGAAGGGAAATGAAAAAAAATGCTTTGTAGATGGGGTTTTTTTTTAAAAAAAGTCACTTCAGAATAAAATGGCTAATAAAGGACAATTGACAGAAAAATTGTATGGAAAATATGGGTAGCTTAAGGTAGACAGTTCAAGGAATTGGTATTGGATGGGATTTTTCCACTTGGAAAGACAGACTTTTCAAGAGAGATGTCCAAAGTACACAAGATTGGGCTGAAACATTTGAATGGGCCTACAGAAACATCAGAAGCTAAACCAAAGATGCAGAAAGTAGAGAGAACTAAATGAATGTCGTCAGCAAGAGATACTACCTGCATCCATGACAAATGGTAGAATCAACTGTAATCAATCTAAGCCTCCTAACTGAGCAATTAATCAATCAAGGCAACATAAAAAAAAATCATATTTAACAGTAGTTAGCCCCATATTTACTCAGGGCGAACAACCACAAGTTTCATCAATTTCCAGAGGTCTAGCATTCCCACCTGCTACATTCTATTTTTTTCATATGCTGCATACCTGCAGGATAAAGGGGATACTAAGAGCCTTAAGTGTGTATATCTCTCTCCAAACAGTTACCTCAAATTGATTACTGCAGTATATATTTACTGCCTGTCTAAGCTGCAACTCATATTATTGAAGGACTCAAAACAATCTTAGAAGATTATAATAAGCAACGCTACCCAGCAAGCACTTACAATTGTTTTAAGACCTGCCAGAGAGTAGACATGCACTGGGATATTGACATGAAAAGATGAGTTATTGCTTCCACTCAGTTAGCAGGAAATTTGTTGACACAATAAAAGGAAGAAAAAACATAGTGGGTTTTTTTCCTTCTCTTAGTTTGCACTTGTAAAGCCGTCACATCTTGCCATGAAAGGAAAAACCATCACAAACTCTTTGGAAGAATTTCTTTCCAACACACTACTCAAATACACATAAACTGTGCTTATGCTTTAAGTACTCGTTTTGGCAGAGATCTGAAAAGTTACTCACATCTTGCTCAAGCCTATGACTCAGAAACTGACATTGTCCTACTCCTGCTAAGTCATGCAGCTTCAGGGATTCTCTAACTGGGAGCTATTATTGCACTTTGCTCACAGGTATCCATCAACCTCAATCACCTTGGCTGGTGCATTTCTCATATTTTCAGCTCTTTCATTTCACTTTATCCTGTCTCAGCTTTTAGGTCCAGGAGTTCAGAAAAGCAATTTCTCCCTTTCACCACTTCAGAAGCACCCTGTTCGTTCAGATGACCTCATCAACCCATGAGGGATTCAGCTCCAGAGTTTAGTCCTCTTTCTCATGCAGGGCAGCACAGTACCTGAGAGATTTGTCTTTTTTATCTTCACAAAACTGAAAACAGTATCAGTGAAGCAACACATCACAGTATGTCAGTATTATTATATGGCTGCTTGTGAAAGGTGCTGACAGCAGCACAGTTCAGAAGCTCTCTGGGCTAGCCACAGAAGGCGGTTATGTTTTCATCTGCTAGTACTAATAGAGGCCATGTTGTGGCACCATCAGAGAGAGAACTATGCCAGAAATTATTTTTAGGGCAATTTTAGCTTCTTAGCTTTAACACATAAGAACTTTTGTCCTGCCTCAAGAGGTAACATGGCTGTTGAAAACCTGCCTGCTTTTAATGTTCCAAACCTGCTTTCTGCTGGCTTCAGTTCAGCCCCTCTTAATTACAGAGGAAGATGTGCTCAGCTTGGCCAGGTCACTCATGGTCCTCCTGAGTACTAGTAGTGAGCTCAACACCTTCATTTTCTCTGTGAAGTTCTGACTTTTTTCTACCCGTATCACTTTGTATCTGTTTACATTGCATTTCATCTGCCAATTCACTGCTCAGTAACTGATTCTGTAAGTTCATCTTGCAGTTGGTTGCTGATGAACCTTGTGGTTACTATGCTGAGTTAAGGTTAATAACATGAACAGACGTGGTCATATCTATATTCAGTCTCATTATTTCTATTTCTATTTTTTTCTTTTATCCATTACTGACTACTAAAGGAACTGTATAGGCAGCAACCATTTAGTCACTTAATTTCCCTAAAACTTTTGGGAAGGCACCTTTTTTAAAGCCACCTGGAAATTCTAACAATATCCTTTACCCTCATGCTTGCTAACAACTTAGAAGAACTCCAGTGGCTTTATGAGTTCATTCTATTTAAATAACCATTACAGAAGTTCATGATAATTATTCATGTGTCCATTAATTCTATCAGCTAATGACATCTCTAAAGGATTTAGAACTGTTGCTATTTCAGCTACACCTGACTGCTTATGCACTTTACCCACTTAAATTGAAAGTAATAACCCTCACAATTATACAAAGATAGAAATTTTCTGATTTACCAGTTATGGGCAGAAACTGTTTTGTATGCAGTACCTGTTGGTATGTCTCTTTCACTACTGGCAAAAGAAATTACAAGAACACAAACCTTAACCAAAATGCTGCCCAAGAATTCCTACTTAAACTTAATTGGATATGACTTCCCACTGTTTCCAGATATTGGCATAATTAGGTTCATATTTATTTTTAATTTAAAATACCTAAATTTCCATTAGAGAACTGTTGTGAACTTCTGAATCTTAACGGTCTCAAACGGAAGACTGCAAAGGATTTCACAGAACTGAACATCTGTGATGTAGATACCTGTCATCTCTGTCAGTGCTCCTTGATAAACATCTAAACAATTTTGTTCTCCCTTCTCATCTGCAACTGAATAGGTCAAGGATTTGGACTAGATGTTCATTTAGGTCCCTTCCAACTGAAATATCCTATTCTATCCATTCACTGCTAATCTGGCTTCTAAGAAATAAAAATTTAAATTATGTACAGAAAGCATGCATTAGGCACAATACAACACTATCTAAAAATGTTCCTACCAGGTTATGTTACTTTGAAAAACAACCTGTAATAATATATCCACATACATGACCAAATGGTATTTAATATATTGAAAATAGTCTGTACAATTTCATTTTATTCCAGTTACAAAAGTTGTCTCTAATAAAGATATAGTAAACAGCCTGTGAGTGAACAGAAACATATTTTCTTCCAGCCTTGATTTGAGGCGGGTCCTCTATGCTTCACCAAGCATAGAAAAGATGGTTTTCTTCCTTTCATCAGACACAAGCAAGGAGAAGATTTTGTATATGTCTCTTGACAACATTTCATCTTAATACAATCTGGTCACAGCAGCTACTGCAGAAAATTGCTCGTGGTTTGCTGGCACCATGGGAGACCATCATTACTGACAAGATTGAGAAACCCATCAAAGGCAATTCAGGACTCAGTCTAACTGTGGCATCCAGGTGCTGGGCTTTTTTATTGGGGCTATTTTCTTGCATCTCTTTAATTCTTATTCATGTCCGTTGGTCCTTGACTCTCATTGCAATTCAATGCAATAAAGGCTTCAGCTCAACTGAATTCAATCTCGGAAATCATCAAAAACTAAGATTTATGTTATAGTTTTTGGAAAACCTTATGACAGCTACCAATTCAGGTGAGGAGATGTAATCTCGTCTTCAACAGCATTATAAAGATATTTGCCTGACTCCTTCACAAAGGAAATGCACAAGGCAGCCTATTCTGTATCATGTTGTGATGACAGAAGTCACTTTCTCTGTGGATGTTGGCAGAAACCAGTTACCACCTGTGTCAGCAACTTTGTTTAATAGGTTTGTTTGATTGATTCAAAGTCATCTATGGTATGGTAGATTTTTACAAAAAAAAAAATTCTCCTTTCAGTCTCATGGTCACCCAGTCCAAATCAGACTGAAGCCATCACTGCTTTTAAAATACCACACAAAACTATTATTTTGAAAACACATGACTTGCTGAGCTTGCAAACGTGACACAATAACCAGCAGAAAGCAAGAGGTCTATTTTCATCTTGTTATTGCAGACAAGATACCACTACCTGCAAAGAGGAGAGAGAGGCATTACAGTTCTGGAAAAGTTACAAAAATACATCCTTTTCATGAGCATGGCAACAGACACAAAGATCACACTGTCTTCAGCTGAAGTTGATGCACCTGTTATTATACTGCACCAGTTCTATGGTCTTCATCTGTAATACAAATCTAGTTTCATACCAGTCTACTATTCCTTACAGTGGCAAAAATTACCAGCTAGCTTTTCCCACAGAAGAGGTAATGAAATGAGTAATCTGGATCTAGTTTGGGAAAGGAAAAAAAAAGAAAAAAGATTCTGTGATTCTTCTTATTTCTTTCTTCTTTTTTTTTTTTTTTTTTTGTACTTCTAGTCCCTATTTGAAAGTTCTCTCAAAAAACTACATCCCCAGTCCCTCACTAGTAAGTAGTAGGATATTCTAGCTTTTTATTTTCATCAGTTATTGAAAAACTATCTCTTTATACACTCAAAACACATTGTTTCCAAATTTAGTACAGATTCCCAACTTGTAAATTTCCAGCTTGGAGAATTAGTCTGGGGCAAGGAGTGTGATTGTTTTTTGCTCTTTAATGTCATATAGTCAGACATAGAAAAGAGGTTAGGAAGAAAAGTCCTTTACTGTAACTGGGTGCTGAATATACCTTCAAAAATCTTGTGATCTATTAAGAAAATCCCAAAATACCTGGCTGGCATTCTTTTGTAGCCGAAGGCTGGTTCCATCTCAAATGAAGTCATTACCAACTAGCTTCAATATGAACATCACATTACTCTATCAGGTCATTAAACAAGCAGAGTTCATTAGGCCAAGGCTAAGAATTCCTGTCTTTCATCACTACATTACACAGCTCCAAAATGAGATACCAGATCATGGTCCAAAGCCAGGATTGGCCAAAACACTAGCAACCCAAAAAGATATTACCAAACTTTCCTCTGGGAAAGCGATTCTGTGCAAATGGGAAAACATATCTGTGTGCTGAACTGCCCACATCTGAAGGGATTAACCAAAAGGAAAACTACTTGGTTGTGGAAGCTATCCTAAATTTTAGGTAAATTAGCATCCTAAGTTCATTCACTTTTCAGGTGTTTATTCACTAGCTGATTCCATCTACTATGTGTGAGATCAGAATCACATCTATCACACCTCTATTAATAGAAGCTAATTTTGGTTGTCTCTTTTACAGCTTGGAAAAAAATAGTAAATGATCACACACAGTGTAGAGAGAGAGTGCCATTAAAAGTGTTCAACACATCTAGATGCTCAACTAGGCAAAGGCAGTTTCTTTTAACCACAAATCTAATTAAAAACAGCTTACATAGAGCATCTCCAGGGTATAGTGAGACAATATGGAAAACATGCATATTTAAAATCCCTGGATTTAAATGTAGCTGAACCAATAATGCAAAAGAATGCAGAAATATTTTCAATTAAATTTGGAATCCTAATTATTTTTTATTTCTTTTTAAGGTAGGATCTTAGGTTATTTGGGCACATTTAACCATTTTATCTTTGGTCTAAAAGACAGGTTTCCTAGCTGGGTCACAGAATCTGTAGACAACAACTCAGGATGACTAATCTGGTTGATATCAACACAAATATTACTTGATAGAAGAACTAAAGCTTTACGTAATTCTGCTCCTTCTCTGGAAGATGCAGGGAGATCTCATGATGAAGCGCCTGCTCCATTTGAGAGAAATTTAGGGGTGACTGAAAACGAACCCTTAAATAAGGATCTTCCTCTCAAGCACTATTGTCCAAAGCAGTATCTGAACAGCATCTAGAACCAGAGTGGAAACAAAATTACAGAAAATAATCTCAGCAGCAAAGATGGAAACTCTGGATATAATAAAGACAACTGAAAGAAATCAAAATCATATTCAGTACTTTAAAAGTGGCTCCTGGTGAAAAGAACCAGCAGAGAATAGTCTGATAGTAGCTGATTCTTGTGTTCTTGATGTATTTTGGTTGGCAGTCAGAGGCAGCTGACTGTGCAGATGCATTGTATATGACTGAGAAGAATCATACCTTAGGTAAGACCAATATTTGTTTTAAAACACGTATGTCTTGTGCTTGATAACAGAAGAAAACCTAAACCTTGAAAATGTGTGTAGCTTTCCAAGGATTGAAAAGCTATTTGCAACTCTCAGAGGATTAGATGACATAAAAGACCAACTCTTGGTCAGTCTAAAGGACAGAAATGTCAAAGTGAGATTCAAGGACACTTAAAATGAGTTCTTTACAGGGAGATCCTCATTTGCCCAAGAACAGCCAGGCTGATCAAGCTGTAGCTTCTGACCACACAGGTGACATTAAAAATGTGATGGTATCACAAGGAAGGGCTGGAAGCAAAAAGCAAATGGAGCTATTTCAATGTCTTTTTAATAATACTTGGAGCTTGCCCAAAGTGCCAAAACTGAGAAAATGTAATGAGGCAAAAAAATAGAAGGGATGCAACTGACTTTTAAGAAAGAATACCAATATCCAGATTCAGCTGAATCACAGAAGGAATGGCGGCAGCACCTGTCTGTATGACAGCATACACCAACTGCCTACAGCAGGCTAGGGATGCAAAATAGGTCTATTTGATCATTTTCAGAAATGCATACTTGACAAACAACTCAATTTTTTAATGGCAAATGGATACAGAGAAGCACCTTAGTCTGTGGGGAGGTGTCTACCACCTAAATTTGCGTGCACCTACCTCCACCTAAATTCTCCAAGCAAATAAAGTCAGTTGGTGTGTTTAGAACAAATCTAAAAATGACTAAGGCAACCTTCCCTGATGGAAAAGGGAAGCTCACAGCAGGCAGACAAAGCCAAGCCTACCTTGGTGAGGCATCCAGTAGCTAGCACAACTGCCGGCAGAGGCAGGACCCAGGCATTCCCAGCCTGACAATATTTGAAACTCATTGCTTGGGAGGGTTCTGCTTATCTGACAAGAGGAACAACTGAGAGGGAGCTGCCTCTGCTCAGAGCTGGAAAACCAAGAATGGTAGAGGCAAAGGGCTGAAGAGAGAATGCACATGAAAAATGTTGATATGGTAGCTTTGTTCCTATTCATGGACAATTGCACACAGCTTAAAAATGGTTTTCAGAACCAGCTTCCTGAATTCCCAAAGGAATTTGTTCTTCACTGGGCTATAAGTTGCATACTTGACATTTAACTTTAAATATAATAGTCTACTATTCTAGTAGGCTGCAGTTTGCAATTTGCCTCTATAATTTTCTAGGAAACCATCACAGTAACTTATGAAAGTCTAAGCAGCAGGCCAAAGTGCTCAGTCTAGTCTGCCTAAGTATTTGACTATATCAACAAAAAAATCAGCAGCTTATGAATGCTTAAATTACATATGTGGGAGAGGATGGGTCAAGGTCATACTTTTGTACTTTACATTTCTGATTTTTACAGAAACAAAATATGCAGGGCAGCTCTCCAAAGTTTACATGTCATTCAATTCTGGTGCTGACCTGCTTAAAAACTTGAACTTTATCCTCATGGAATGACTGAGAAATCTGTGAAGCTGCATTTTCCTTGATAGTTCAGACCTCATCAAGAAACATCCAATTGCTGAGTCAGTAAGATTTTTTAAAAGCTTCTCTATAATGCAGCTCTAATACTGGATTACTTCCAGTCTACTTTTTTGACCCTTTGTTGAATTACGTGGCATGGATTTTTCAAACAAAGCCTTCATTGCCTGCCATTAATCCTTTTGGGTAAGCAAATCAGCAAGCCTTTTAATCACTGCGATTGATGCAACCACTCCTAGAAAAGCACCACAAGCCATCTGCCAATTTCACAACTATCAGATCCGTGAGTGAATGAAAGGACAAAATAAACAGCATGGTACAGAATGCCACGGCTGAATAAAAAATTAGAACCACCTCTGGAGAGACGAATTTCTACTGTGTTGTACTACAATCCATGGAGCAGTTAAATCTCAACATAAAATTTCTATTATAGCAGTCTTCTTGCTCTGAACCACAAGTCTAAGCACAAACCCTTTTCTGTGTGTTATAAGAACAGAAGAATGCAGTCAAATATGCAGCAAATATGAACATAGTGAAGGTGATCATAGGCTACCTTGCTCCTGCTGCCTACAATCACGCTTTATCTGAAACAGTACTTCAAAATAAAGTCTTTCTACACTTTACACTTTAAAATGTTGTAATTTGTGTTCTGTGCAGTTAAATAAACTCAAAACTGCTTAATGGGATATGTGAGATGCCCCTTCAAAGTGATGATAGGCCAACCAGCAAAGGCTACTGCAGCAAAGCAGTTGATAAAACTAGGTAAAAAAGAAAACCTCTGGGCAGGTCTTTTTTGTAACAGTTGAAGATGGAGAGTTACAATGGAGACAAGGAAGGGTCACCATCCTCCCTGCGCATATAAAGATTAGAATGATTTATCTATTTGTTTTATTTTAACATACTTCTTGAGAACATAATGGAGAAAACCCCTTAAAATACATTGAAATATGAAATAATTGAAAAAAAAAAAGTCTAACCATCATCACAACTTATTGGAATTAATATTTGCTACAAGCAGAACAAAAGACACAATTTGACGCTCTGCTCAAAAGTGCTGGCAACAGCACAAGCAGCTGGGGCCTCTTTATTACCTGTATCCATGTACTAATAGAGAGCACAGGCACATTTTTACTAAGGAAAAAAAAATCCCAAAAGCATTAAAAGATTTTTTTTTGTTGTTGTTTACATTTTTTTCTAAAAAGCATCAGACCATTATTGGCATTATGAAAAAATTTGATCAGTGTTTTCAAATTTGAATGGCCAAGTTCTATAAAAAGGAAAGCTGCCTGGTTGACAGAAATATAATTAAATTTCTGAAATCTGGATCCTTTGGCAATCAATTAAGTGTGTATTTCTGATGTCTAAGTGTGGACTTAGATGTCTTATTTAAGTATCCCAGTAAGACAATGCAAGGATGATTATTTAGTGTTCAAGCAGAAGATCTAAATTAAAATTATTTTATTTAATTCCATGTCTTGAAGGACATTTATCTGCAGAAGTCATATAAAAATTAAACCCACTAAAAACCAGTGCTATTCACTTAAATGTATCTATAATTTCAGTAGCAGAAGTGATTCAGCTGGCCAAGTGGCAACATTAATACAGGAGAAAGCGATCCAGAAATGGATTTCTTTATTGGCAACAGTTTTGGATTTGTGCTGAACACAGGGTTGATAATGGAGAGCTGTTTTTGTTAGTGCTGAGCAGGGCTTGCACAGAGCCAAGGCCTTTTCTGCTTTTTGCACAGCCACGTTGCTGAGGACGTTGGGGGTGCATGGGGGGCTTGGAGGAGACACAGCTGGGACAGGTGACCCAAAGTGACCAAAGGCACAGTCCAGACCATGTGACATGGTGTTCAGTATGTAAAGTGGGTGGAAGAAGGAGGAGGGGATGTGTGGAGTAATGGTGTTTGTCTTCCTAGATGGCTAACTAATGCTGCTGACCCTATTTATTGCACAACTACAGTTTTTAATAAGAGTTTGCTATATTTTAAGTTCAATTCTTACAAGGTTTACATTATTTATTTATTATCTTACTGGTGGCTTCAGGCCTTTCCTGGAAATTAGTGACCAATGACCAAACAAGGACTACTGTGAGGTGTTAACCTTTCCAGATGTCAGCAGTACCCCTATGAAGTAATTTACACAAGTTTTATTCTCGTAAGAAATGCAGAAATAATCTCTTTCTGCTTTCCGACATAACTGTTTTTGAGAAGAGCTACAGGGTTTTTTTTTTGCTGGAACCCTTTCCTAAAGCCTTTGAAAGATGTTCCCAATGTGCTGTGTCTTTCTGAAGGCTTTGAGCTCTGAAATTTGGTGCATTCAGTCTTGATTACAACGGCTATGGTTCTGCCCACAGAACCTACTCTTTTAAGCATTGGGGGGAAATATGCTTTGCTAAAGTGGGTCAACTGGCCTGCTCCTACTGGGGCAAAAGCTTTGGTATATTCACAGAAGGACCAAGCTATGATCTGGCTTTATGTTTGCTATTATCTCTTGAATCAAAGAAGTCATAATTACTTTTAAATTCTGTGAAATATTTATATAAGAAAATCCAGAATGTTACAGTCTCCTACAGGCAGAGCCTCCGAGACTTCCTAAATGGTGCTTCTATTTTCTATATATTCTCTGACATTTTATCAATGCCTTTTATCTTCCAAATCCCCCATTCAACTACCATGTCTTATCCTTTCAGCAAAATAACAAGGGGCCGATTTTCACACTTTTGAATTTGAATTTTCAGTTTTAAATATATACCTTATTTAAGACTCCTTAAAGCATGAGAAAAAAATGAATGCGTTGCAAAGTTCAAGAACTGAAGCACCAAAGAGTTGAAGAGCAAATCAGCTAATACTCAAAAAACCCCAAAAGAGATTACCATTGTAGACATGGACCAAAAATGTCTTGCTCTCACATTAATATTGAAGCATTGCTCTAACAGTGTAATCTAGACTGCAGAATAGGGTGGTTTGCTCTACAGCAATTGCAACACATAAATATTGCAGAGGCATAAACCTTGCTCTATTCGCTAAACCCACATGTCAACAAAGTCTTGTCCTCAACTCTGACAAGAGGAAGGGGAGACAGATAGACAGATAACCTGTGCAGATTCATGAATTTTGCCAGATTAAACCTGCTCTAACACCAAGACAAGCACTCCTGTCCACACAGCTGCATTCCTCTTTCCCCTCCTTCATTTGAGGGGATCAAATATCCCCTCAATCAGCTTATAAGTTTTGCAAAGGTTCTAAAAAAATCTTGAAAAATAATTAGTGTCACCGACATGTTTTATGAAAAATCCTTTCCTTAGGATTCTTCCCCTCCTGAGAAGCTGAGAGGCCTCAGGAACAAACTGTAAACAATTCTTATCTGCTGCTGTGGAATACAACAGGGGGAATCTGTGATTGGCCTCATCAGGCTGTTTCCAGTTAAGGGCCAATCACAGATCACCTGCCCAGACGGTCTTGGTCAGAGACGAGCCTTTGTTATTCATTCCTTTTCTATTCTTAGCTTAGCCTTCTAGTGAAATCCTTTCTTCTATTCTTTTAGTATAGTTTTAATATATTATCTATCGTAAAATAATAAATCAAGCCTTCTGATACATGGAGTCAACTTTCTCGTCTCTTCCCTCATCCTGGGACCCTTGTGGACAATACCACAAATTAGAAATAACAGTAATCCTGATTTAACTTAAGAAACTAAAAAAAACTAGAAGAAGAACATCAGTTAAAGAGAGCATATTTTCTGGCTGGTTTGAGAAAAATTCCCACATAGTTCAGGAGGCAAGCAGCAGAACCAGAGTAAGGATATGCAGGAAGCTGCCCAAGACAGCCCACACCTGCAAAACAGCATCCATATGTCACTTGTGGTCATGGCACTTTCATATACTGATCTAAAACCATGCTGAACATGGAAAAGGCAGCCTGTCTTATGTCTGTGCTCTCTGTTTAGTGTTTCTTCCCTCCACCCCCACCGTTGGTCACATAAAGAAAAAATAATTTAAGTCAAGCACTTAAATAAAAATAATACATATATTTTGATATCCCTAGTTCCTACAATGAACAACTACAAAACTATGATTAACAATCACTGTCTCCACATCTCAAGAGACTGCTATGCTTTTACTCATGATTACTACTGAATAAAGTTACTTAGATGCTGAAAGGATGATAAAACCCAATATAGCTGCTTTGTGAAGTCGGAGGTGCTGTTGTAAAACCATGAAATGCACTTCCCTATAGCTACTGTGAATACACTTGAAAAGAACGCAGTGTATTTATATGATAGGGTATACCATGCCAGAAATAAGGAAGAAGAAAATTGCTATCAGATTAGAATTCTTATCATCAAGCAGTCTAGAAAGTCAAAGATAACCTGTATGCACACAGCAATGTATATTTTTTACATTTTACATATTAAAGACTACTGAAAGGACGAATTTTGTATATCAACTCTGAATCCTTTAAAAATTTTCAAAGATACCCTTACAGTAACTGTATGACCTTGTAGGTTTGTTCCTTTTCACAATACAGTCATTTTCAATTGAAGATTAGACTGAGTGAAAGAACCATCAGTCAGTGCAATTTTAGAACATTTTAAAGCATTACATAAGCAGGAGTAAACCTGGTCCTTTCATGGTATGAACATGAATAAAAAGTATCACTGTGGCAGCTACAGTGCATTTCCTTTACCTTCTTGGCTTTCCTCTATCACACCTGTGCTTCCATAGCCTTTTAACCAAGCTGCTGTAAATACATGGAAATTACCTAGTCAGTCCTCTCTTGGATAGGCATTCCACCCTACACGATCTACTGAGTCTGCCACTGAGCCCCAGTGACTTACAAAGTTCCACAGTTCAAGTGCTGTTAATTGTGCTTATCACTCCTGGTATCCCAGAAATGATAAAAAGAGGGCTCAGTCATCTCTGTGAGTCCAGACAAAGTATCTCTAACTTTGTCTAAGTATCTCTAGCTTAATATATTTACGTATATTTCCCCAACATGTATGGATACCATGGCTGAGGATAGGCTCCAGTCCTGCTCCATGATCACTTACTGTCAAAGCTGTAATTAATATCTTGTCTGGTGCTTTTTCACACACCAGGTATCACGTGAGTAATAGTCTGGTTGTAGCAAAATGCAAGGGCTGTTCTTAATAGCCTGTGTAGATGAGGACATGATATTTTTTTGAGGGAAAAAAGTATACTATATGGGTAAAAACTCTGTTGTGCTACTTGAGCTTAAGGCCAAGGAGTGGGGCTTTGCCCATAGCTGCTTTTCCGACATAATCTACTTCCCTGAAAATCTGCTAAACTCCTGGTGGAACATGGCAAGAAGGCAATAACTGAGTTTCAGCAATCACATTTAACCTCTGACTGTTCTGTCTGCGGTTACTTCTCATCGGACAATTTTAGGGCTCTGCCTTCCCCATTCAACCTCCCCACAAACATACACATTCTTCTCTATTTTCTGTGAGGATGATAAATAAATGAGAAACTGTCATTGTAATAGGGAAATGCCTCTCAGTTGAAGGCCTTTTATGGCACAGTGATCACTTGGAGCCTGTCACTGCAGCAGCTGCCAATCATCTCTGACACAATTGTTGCTGTAAGCCACCCCAACAGCCAGTGAAGATGACACTGCAGAAGGAAGATTGCAATACAGAGCTAAGCCCTTGAAATAAAGTGGCAGTTTGCCAAACTGACACATTTAATTTAATTTTTCATAAACCTACATGGTTTTCTTCAGTACATCTTTCTTAACCTAAGATTCAACAAATTTGTTTTCTTCATTAACCTTTCTTGATACTACTCCCTGCTCATGCACATAGTTTTAATTGGCTTATTGAGCACCTTGCAGATATGTGGCACACACTATCCTCTTTGTCTATACTTTTTTCTTAATAGAAAATATTCAGATGTTCTGTAGAAGAACCAGTAATCAAGAACAACCCTGTTTTATGAGTACAACAGAATCCAGAAGATCTTAGGGAAAGAGCTCTTAGGGACTGGTTTTAATTTTAATTTTTAATTTCTTGTCTATCTTCCTAATCTTCTGTTATACTTCTAAATAAACCTATATAATGAACACATCACTCTTGCATACAAAAAACTATATATCAGCAGTCACAGAAAACACTGTCAGTGTCTTAAAATCCTCATTGCAGAGCAGATAGATCTCTGAAAATAGGCATACACACTAACCTTTTAGCATGAACAAAGAAAAAGAGAATGAAACTTCTAAAACTATACCTTGTTTTAAAAAACTAAATGCAAATTTCAGCTCAAAGATCCAATATACAGCTACGTACTATAACTGAGGCAAAGGCTGTCATGAGTCGCTGTCTTCAGCAAATGAATATCGATTTTAAGGATTACATGTATATCTTGCATAGCAAGAACCTGCAGTCATTGAAGATGCTGCTGTTCCACAGCAATGTGTTACAGCCTTGGTGCTGGAGGTTACTGCATCAACCTGCATTCTTCACCCACTTTGTCTGAAATCCAGCAGCTTAGCCCAACCCACATTTTCATGATAATATAAAATAAAACCACTTAATTTTGCACTCTTGATGAACACTTTCATAACCTGTTGACAGATCTAAGAGGTTATTTTTAAACTATTGCAGCTGATTACCATGTGACATGCACTTAAGTTTTTCATTGTAAAATGCTGAAAATTAAATACAAGATTAAAATTTGGACCCCAATTTGCTTCTTCAGAAACAAGGCTGATCTCTGGAGCATGTTTGGTCTACTGTGTGACTAGGATTGCTCACAAGTCTAGTACTGGTGCTTCAGATTTTCCTACAACTAGCCCAAAATTAGTACACAAGTTAAAATCGTCCGGTAAGAAAAAAATCCTTTTTTTTAACATACAGCCAGGATCTAAATTTCATTACTCAGTCTCTTCCTGCAATACACCCTAAACAAACTAATTTAAACAAGGAAACATGACAGTTATGGTTTGCCCTGAGGCAAAAGCCCTAAAGAGATATAGGTTGCAGAACTAAAGCTGTGACAATCTGTACAGCATACATAACTGTAAAACAAAGTGATGGAGTGAAATCATCAAGCATCTGAAAAACAAAAATTAAAATTCCATTCCCTACATCAGAAGTTATCAGTAGAGTACAACCAGCATACCAAGTTTGCATGATTGAGTTCAACACATATCACGTTTAGACTGGAGGAAACGAAGATGCTCGTAACCATGTCCTGAATTGCCTGAACAGTAACTCAAGACACAGTTTTCTAATAGTCTGAGTGGAGAAATGTGCTTGTGACAGGGGACCTGAGGGAAAGAAACACCATTTTCAATTATTTACTTGATGACAACCTACACTCCACAGCATAATCACTTCTGTAAATTACAAAAGCCTTACTCCTGTTGTAATGACTTGGTAATAAGTCTAAATGCATTGGAGCATGATACAACATCTAAACTATTACATAAAGTGTAAAAGATCATTACCTGGCTCAGAAATTATTATTGTAAATAGCATCTTGTGCAATTAACAATATCCACTGAATTTGAAAAATGACATGTCATTTTCAGGCCACCTACACATTGCTTCTCTAACATTTACATATTACTGTGAAACAAATACACCTTTATAGTTAGAGCTCAAATCTTGAGAATTTGGAATGTATATGTCTGAGCAAGAGAGAGCAGGAATGTCTTCCCTTCAGGAATGTCTGTCCTCTGTTTGCTGTATGTTTTGAACTCCAGCACGCGATAACCTCAGACACTGTCTGAACTGGATAAACATTTGATAATTTTCGGCTTAGCAGAAAATAGTTCAGATGTAGGCTCCAACTGTCATATTCCATCCTTATTCTTCTTATCTATAATCAAAACACATTAAACTTGTTTCATAATAAAATAAATTTGGTGGAATAGGGCTTTTATATCAGTGCATAATGAAAGTTGCCTTCTATGCTCTCTTCCTAAGGGGCACAGGACAATTTCAGGTTTGAACATCACACAGTTGGTATTTATAGGATTTCTGAGAATAAAAAATACATTTTTGTTTTGATAGTTTATGGGTTTGGATCTTAAATCATCAATGTAATTGTCCTTAGTGAAAAGATAATGTGATTACAATGACTGTGTCCAACTGTTAACAATAGGGTTCTCTATGTTCAAAAGAGACTGCCCTATTTTTAATGATAATTTATGAAAAGAGTAATAAAAAAATCCCTAGCATTTCTCAACCCTTTTATGTTGAGACCTTTAACGTCATAAAGTAATCAAAGTGACAGTTTCAGCTTCCTGTGCTTCCAGAGCACCTCATCAATAAAAAACTTAAAAGGATTTTCTCCAATAAGAGAAAAATCTAAAACAAGTTCTCCTGCCCTTTTCCTAAGTCCAGGGATGCATTACTCAGGGAATACTGCATAGGTGCTCATTTGAGTCTTACTGCATTTTGAGAAGTTTCAGTAGCCTCTTGGTTTTCATTACTTTCTTCTCTACCTCCTTTTTTTTAATGTCTCTCCATCCTTATTCTCAGTGCATAGAAAACACACTAAAAGCAATTACACCCACTGTTGAGGCCTTTTGTGCTGTATTTCAATATTTCAACATATATCTGTTTCTGAAAAGGAATATTGGTACTCTAATTATAGTCACAATCATGGAATATTAACTTATTCCTTTAAATAATTTTTGTTTAAATATTTAGTGTCAGCCATAAAATGCAGATTTGGCTTCCTGAAGAATCATGGGGCGTTTATAGAGCTATATATGTTTCTTACAAATATAATGGAATGATTTTAGGTCTTCATAATACACAAGGCCCAGAAATAACAGGAAATCAGATGTGCAACAAACCCAGTCTTGACAACAGAGAAACCTTTTCTTTTCACTGTCTCTTTATCCAAAACCCAAATCACAGTCAAACTGAGCATCTTCTGAGCTTTGAGAAGCTTGGTTAGATTTTTCCCATAAGCATTTTCTTCCCCTATGACCGCCAGATCACAGAAATACCAGACAAGTTATTGCGGTCAGACTGATGAAAAGCAGAGGTTTCTTTTCAGTTGTGCTGGACTGATTTGTGCAGTCAGTATATGCAGTGACTGAATGTTCACCTAGATTTCTGCAAACACATTCAAATTGCTTGAAATTCTTCCAGAATTAACTCTTGCATTCTAGCAAGTGCCACTTTTATTAGCTAACACTTCCATTCAAAAACAATGAAGAAAACCAGCAAGACCTATTTTATACAAATTTACGGTCAAACCCACTACCCACTTTTCTTACAATGAAGCAGCTATTCCAGATTCTTTAACAGCCTTTTTAATATGTAGCATGACTATTACCAAGACGGGTTCAAAGCCCCCTTAATGTCTTCAAGGCATTTCTGACTTGCCAGTTCCTACCCCTATAGCATAAATACCACAGTATAGCTGAAGTGCAATCTACAAAGTAATTAATTTATGACTGCATTCCTAAAATCACTCTGACAGGGTCACATGAGGTGTGTGAGACACCAGACACAGTCAGTATACTCCTGGCAGTGAGATTTCATGAGGAAGTGTGTGACTGGACTACTTCCCAAAACGGAGATTTGCTAAAGCAAAGTTATGAAACTCTGACAAACAGCTGATACAATCAAGTCAGTAACCTTCCTGAAGTCTCCTTTCAGAGTGGGTGCTGAAACCTTGTGAGTGCCTTCTTAACAAAAATAGCCCAAGATCGCAGCGTGATCCTAGGTACAGAAAAGCTGGGCACTAGACCACCTAAAATATAATCAGTATTCTTCTACTATTTACCACCTAATACACAATCATTAGTCTTCTACTCTTTGACTCTACAATTGTAGTTGTCTTCTGAATCACATATCACGCTGTAATTTAAATGACCAACTGTCCACTTTATACAGCTCATTAGGAACAGAGCAAAGCTGAACTCTCCTTCTTGCTCTATTTCCTTAATTAGCTCAAAATCTTCTATCTCTTACTGTTTTAATGTATATTAATGAGACATATTTTATTCATCTACTAATTTATTACAAAACTTTCATTTCAAAAACTGGATTCTGAAAGAAAGACTTGCAGTCACTGTTGTTTTCAGAGTTCAGACTTTTGATCATCTGATAGTCAGAAAACACAGTGGGAGATGCTTTGTATCAGGGAGGTAACAAGGGACTTAAGAAATCAGAGGATTTATTTGTAGTTAGTTGTGCTATCAATAAAACAACAGAGCTCCTGCTAAGGAAGCAGTTTGTTGGGGGCATGTAGCACAGTAGGAACACCATGTCTTTCTTTAAAGGTGACCTGAAAAAAATTATGTTATACTGCTGAGCTGTTTATTATGGGGCCTGTTCCTTTCACAGCGCAAAAACTGTCACACTTAAAAATTACTCCAAAATGTTACTCCAAAAATCCTTGTTTGAGAAAACCTGCAGGAAGGGCATAACATTACACAAAGAAAGAGTGTCAGAAGACATGTACCATACAAGTTCACACACTAATAGATGACAAACCTTCACCAGGAAATGACATCACTGATCTTTTGCTATGCCCTTCATTGCTTCAGTAGTGACACATTTTAGTAAGGCCTGCTGCGATAGAACACAACATCTTCAAACTAAAAGATGGTAGATTTCAGCTAGATATAAGGAAGAAATGTTTACAATGAATTTGGTTTGACATTGGAACAAATTGGCCAGAGAGGTGATAGTTACCTCCCACTGATGCTACATTAGGTGAGATGAGAGTACTTTTCATAAACAAATAATAAAGTATGTAAATAACTATTCATCTATCTTAACTGGTTACCTGGTTCTTCATTAGTTTAAATTCATACCAATCTCTTCTTTGGCTGAAGATAAATATCTTCACCATTCAGCTTTTAATTTGCTCAATATTCTACTATCTTCTCCCCTTCAACAGGGATGAAATTATGAAATTATTATTAGAGATTAAATAGCTTTAATATGTACACCTATGTAAAAATAAATCCTCTCTCAATGATAATGTCAGGTTGGCTGAACGGCAGCTAATGTGTGGTACATCCTAGGCTGAGGTTGGCACAGCCAAAGTTCCATTTTAAATTTTTTCCTTTTAAAGAGAGATAATCTCAACAAAGGAGAAAAACATATTTAATTGACAGAAAATGTAGGGATAAATACAATGTGATCTAACCAGGAGCTACAATGCATGTCTTTTACTCTGCATTTTGATAAATGCATCATCTGTCTATGAAATAGAAAAATGTGTGATGAGAGCATATCCCTCCTAGAATGTGGCCCTCACCACCAAGGTCATACAGTTATGAAGATGTTTTCCCTCCGTTACAGCACATTTTCATTATGATTTATGACTGCAAAAACCTTTTCACATTAAGATTTTTTTGATTGTCTGTTTCTATTAAGGGTATCATAATAATATTTTTCCGTTTTCCAAATAAATGTTCCACACTGCCTAGCATCTGCCAGACTTGCACAGGAATGTGACAGAGATTAATTTCTGTTGCTGAACTCTTTATTTCCAATAACTAATTTAGGAAACTCACTGCTTTTTAATAACTAAAAGGAATAAATTCTACAGGGTATTTTGGCTTATGTAATTGATAAAACATCTTCCTATAATACCTATAAATTATGACTGTATTATATAAATCTATCTCCTCTGAAGTGTCCTGTAGGACATGGCATTATAGGCAGCTGCTGTGCACAGAGGTATAAAATTTATACTATGAGGAATAACACATCACCACACTACTAGAACTTCTCTGAAAAAAAAATATAAAAATACTTTTTCTGCTATAATTTTATCTGGATGATAAAGTTCTGATTAAATCATATATAATAGAAACAAATTATATATAAGGTTTTTGAGACTGCTCAACATCATCTTCCCATAGGAAATAGCAAAAGCATAATTTGTATTGGGTTTTAAAAAGAAAATTAGACAAAACACTGGAAAATTGTTTGTGGAGAATAATGGTGCAGTGGCACACAGAAGGACAGGTAACTTAATGGAACTTTCCTGATATCTTAGAATTTCTCAGTTGCTGGTCCTTCCTTAGGTAAAACTCTAATCAAGCACAGACAAAGTTGGAAGCAATTGCAAAAATAAATGGTAAACTAACACCCCATTTTCAAAACAAGCTCATGAAATGATCCTTGCTTCCACATAATCCTTTCTGATAGCTGAGGCCCACATTAGAAAATAAAAAAAATTTTCTTTGTGTAATATCATATATTATATGTGCTTAAAAACAATTTAATGTTTAGAAAATAATTTGGTCATCAGATGATCAAAGGTATGCCCTACTATTTTTGAAGAAGCTATAGGAAGTTTTTTCAGGCAGTGATGAATCCAAGTCACAGTACAGATGGATAATCAGACTTTTGATCAAAATAGCTAAGAGTTTTGTTTCACCATTCCATTGATCTGCAAACCACTAAAGCCTCCAGAACTGTCAGCAGCCAAAATATGTTGGTATTTTATCAAGTTTTAATATCCATATATTTATGTTCAATTTTATAGCACCTTACAGGAAAGTATAGTCCAAGTATTTGAGTCAATCAAAGTTAAGATGACTTCCCATGCAAACATAAGGCTGAAAGTCATGTTGAATAGAAACCCACTCTGAAATACTCTCTGCTAAGAACAATGTTTCTGGGCACCTGACCAGACTATGCAGGGGAGTAAAAACATGTTCTTAAGATACTCAGCAACTATTCCTTATTTTGTATTTTACTGGAAGTCAAAGACTACAGTATTTTAATAATACATATAATCACAACTATGGTATCTGTATAGTGTGCAGGCAGGGTCATCACTTATTCATACTACACTATCTTTGGCTCTAACTCAACTATTCTTTGTAGTTGCACAGAAACTCCAGGAGCTAAGGAGGATACAAGGACACTGACAGAGACCCTTCACCTTACCATACTGGAAAGCCTCTCCAGATTTTCCATCCACCTAACCTTATATCACTTCTGCACATGCTACAACCTGCCATTTTATGTACAGGATTTTACTGTTTGTCAAAAAAAAACCCATTAAGATGTTTGTACCAAACAGCTTCTCCTGGACAAGACACAGGACTGCAGAGATTTTGTCTCTGAATATGCAACTGAATTTTAACAGCCCTGGAAGAGAAAGGGTTGAACACTCCTAATCTATTGGCCAGTATACAAAAATATTATCTGACAAATGCCTAAGTACTTCCAAGACATACTTTTAATAGCATTACTGTGTTAGTCAAATTTAACAAGAAAGTGAATTCAGCTGATGCTGTGAGGAGAATGGAGTTGTTATATTTTAGCATTCTGTCCTTTTAGAAATTATCATGGGATTTATTAAGTGCCAGTTAATCACGTCTTTCAGGGGCTGAAAGTCTTGTATATGACAAAGGCAATGTGTTGCATTATTTCTGTATCATAAAGCAATTTACCAGGTATGGAGTAGTGTGGTTAAAGAAAATTACAGTAATTCTCAAATTGACCAGGATGAATGTGCTCCTACCTTAAATACACACTGAGCATCACTGAAAAGAGAGGTCTGAATTCCAAACAAACCTCAGCATGCCGCAGCTTGCAGCTGAACACACCCTCTTTCCTCTTTCTCAAAGGTGCTATGCTGGAGTTATCACAGGCTAGACGCTTTGTTGGGGTCAATTTTGTCTTACTCCAGCCAGGCTATTATGCAGGAAAATTATAGTTTTCAAATTGCTGCAAGTACAAACACCACCTTGCTTTTGCAAACAATAATATAATTAGAGGCTATTATAAAATAATCAACTCTGAACCATAATTCTGCATGTTTTCACTGAAAATGCACAGACTATAATTTTTAAATACTGTAATTATTTTAACATTCAAATAACATTTCATGGAAACGATTTGTCCAATGCAGATTCAGAAAGACCCAACACCTTGAACAGTTACAAAGTCATAAATGAACTCACAGTTCCTGCACGTGCCTTAAGATTTTACAAAGGAAATGAGCTAAAAGCTTTGAAAAAGGCACAGATGGTATTTCACATCAGAATGGTACCAGAAGTAACAATTATTAAAAAAAAAATAAAAAAAGAGAAAAAGGAAAAAAACAAGATAAAACCCCACAGGGTAAGGAGTAATTTAAGGGGAGTAGCAATGCTGGTAACATAGATCTTTGAACAGTTTTCCAAAGGCAAAATCTGGCTAGACTGCGGACAAAACTGAGTATATCATGTCCTACAAAGGCTCCAAATAATTGAAAAATTTCTGACATGCCAACCTTTACAATATTTAAGTATATGCCATATTTTAGTTTTGCCTATAGGAATTTATCTGAGAAAGGACATTCCACCTTCATACATTGCTTTCTTCTTTAATCCAGTACTGAAAACCAATGGAAGATATGTACCTATTCCCAATCCAAGGAGTTAACTGGAATGAAACTTCAGACCTGATGGGTATCTACAGCTGAGGAATGAAGCAGCTACACAAAATGCCAAATGTAAGGAAATACTACAAAAACCATAAAATTTCTTACAAATACTAGAAATTCTGAAGCATTCTCTTTCTAGGAAAGCCTAATAAAGATACTGAAGCATCCTGTAATTTACATCTATAACTTAATCTAAATTTCAATATAATGTGTGTTTCCCTTTTAAGATCATATTATTAATTTTAACTTCAAAATAGAAAAGCAATTCAGAAAAGTTCTTCTTCACAGTTAAAGCCTTACTCTTCTGCTTTTAAGGGAAAATTGAGTAGAAAAGAACTACAGTCTCAGAATGCTACAGCCTGAGGCAGATCTCCCAAGGAAATAATTGCCAGAGCTCTTTGCTGACAAGCAGCCAAAATAATGGAGAAAAAAGTTACTGTAAATAACTGGAAATAGATTTGAGATTTAAAGGGGAGAGAAATTAAAGATATGTTTATTTTTCACATACAGATGTACTGCATGCATTGAAAATAATTTAAAAACACATAAGCAAAGCTACAGAAGGTGGATTTGAGAAATATGACACTGAAAATTATTAATACTGCCGTTAACTGCAATAGAACTAAAAATATTATTTAATTAAATTTAAAAAGATTCCTCTAAAGTATTAAGGCCAAAATTACCTCACAGCATAAGTTTTCCTTCTCTTTTAGCAGCATTACCTGGCAGCAGCATGAACAGAATGTTTTGTTACAACACTAGACTTTATTTGTTTATTAATAAATTAATTCATCCATAGGCATCTTGTGCTGTGACTAAAAAAAATCCTGATCGCTTGCCTACTTCTGACAATGAAATTCCTGAAAAACTGAGAAAAACCAGAAGACATTAAATTTTCCATGACAGTGCACTGGGCTGCTAGAGCAGTGAGTTTGCTGTCCACCATCCATGCCATGGCTACCCACCTATAGGTAGGTAGCTTCAACCTTGATGTTGACAACACAGCTGAGCCTGCTTAATCCTGGTAGAGCAAGATGAGTTCTCAGAATATTTTGATCTCTGTAACTAATGGCAGCACACGTGGAGGAGCCACCAGAGGAGCAATATAAAATGCTGTGTTAGGCTACTATAGTGCACTGATGTTCTACACGGCAGTAAAAGCTAGTTTTAATGCCTTCCTGTGCTTTTTTGGGGGAACATTGCATAACCAGTAATCTAATTTTAAAATATAAACATTCATTTATGATGCAAATATATTAATTAATATTCTTGGTTTAATTAAAACCTGGCCAAAAGTTAAGTCCTCCATAAAACTAGACACATGGTTGTCAACAAAATCTATGGCAACATGGAAAGAACTAAGCATGGAGTAAACAACAAACCCTCATTTGTTTTCTCCTGAAAAGGACATCACAGCATAACATAGTGCATGTACACAGGGACAAATTACATCTGCTATTATCCTGCTCCTTTTGCGTGTTATGACCTTTCTCTGACTTGACTTTTTGCGGTCACAAGTGCAAGCTCTGAATGGACCTTCTACCAAAGTGTGTGTAATAAAGCTTTAGATAAGATCCCTGCACTGTTTCCACATTTGGTTTGACCTTAAGCACAACTTTATCCAGAAGAAACTTGAACACCAGGAAGATAGAAGAATTTTAGAATTTATAAATAAAGAATTTATAAATATAAGAATTTAGGAATAAAACTGGACATTGCAGAACAGCTGCTCCACATCTCTGACAGATACTGCTGCTGTTCTGTTTTTAATGTGCATCCCCATATTCCAATCCAAGCTGTCCAATTCTTTTATCTTTTTTCTTCAGAATCATTACAGTTGAACTGCTCAGTAGTTTAACATTAAATGTGGAAAAAATTTGGTTTCATTTCCTGCACATTCCCTTTCTTTTTCTTTATGTCTGTCTTATTTGAAATCTTCCTCCATTCTAACTATTAATTACAGTTAGTTCCTCTTATTTCCCTTTGTTATGCAATCCTTTATTGCTCCCAACTACCATTATTTTCTCATGTTGCAATTCCTGGGCCTATCATTAGACCTATTTCTACCTCCCTCTGTGTTTCTCCACAACAATCCCTGTTGTTATCCAGCATGCTCCAAATCCTTCCTTTCTTCCATTTGTATTTCTTCCTAACACTGAAAATATGATCCCACTTTCCCAACGTTATGTATCGCTCCTACATTTTGGTTTTCCCAAATCTAAACCAGACATTTCTAGCCATCTTCAAAATAACCCCTGAATGTCATGCTGGTACTTACACCTGCCCTTACCATGGGCTAGAGTTTAATGCTTTTCCTGATATTACTCTCATGGTGGCTACACAACCAAAGAAAAAAAAGTACCTCAGCAATCCATCAGGAAAAGCACAAGACAGGAAGGCTGAATGAGCCCTTCTCTCACCATGCCAGGCTGAGCACATTCTGTGATATCCCATGGGGGACACAGATAATTAAAGCAATAGACAATTCAGTAGGACAAAATAGGAAGAACAAAAAGTAGCATGAATATTATTCAGCAGGCTGAGTAAGCCACAGACAAAGTATTTTGGGCTACAGAGAGGAAACAAAAAGGTGACACTCTCTGGTGAACACAGAGGAAGAAGTTATTTGAATATAAAGGTATCTCCTTCCAGTTGTGAAACATAAAATTACACTAGTGGATAAGAGCACAGCCTGTCCTTGTCAGATTTCCAAACTAAAGGAAGAAAAAGAGCCTTCGTTTCTGTTTCTGCTTTCAGTGCATTGACCATCACTGACATAATCTGGAAAAGGACAATGAGGGCAGTGTCCTGTTGTATTTTAACTGCTGTTTCCATGCAGCTGATGAGAATATTTTCCTAGAGACATAACTGGAGATATTTTCAGAATTATTTGAGTAACATGCTGCTGTGCACACAATTCTTATTTCTGATTTAGAGCCTAAACAGAGCTCCTTGGGATCAGCTCAGAGAACACACAATATTCTCAGAGTTTGCCTTGTGGCCTAGCAGAGAGTTAAAACCTTCTGTGTTTACTGTAAGGAGTTTACAACTGTCATTTAATAGCTCCCATATTTCAGTTTTTACAATGGAAAGTAAAAACATCAAAACGAAGGCTATATTTATGTTTTTTACAGGCTTCTCATCTCAAGAACTGTTTCAAACATTTCTAGATATGCATACTTATCTGTGGCACATGCTTATATTTCATCTTCATTTTTATATATAATTGAAGAATAGTACATTTTTCTGCTGCTAAATTTTTTAAGGTGAAAAACACCCCTCAAATGCTCTACTACAGTATATGACTAGAAGACACTGTAGCCTTAGAAGACATGACAAGCTAAGCAGAAGGAAATTTGGGACTGGATTTTGCTCGCTTTACTCAAAGGACAAGCCCAGTAATATTCACAAGCTGTGATATCTGACTTAATTTTATTTCTTGTTGTCTGGAAAGAACATATTGCTTCATTTCATTTTCAGCAACCTAGAATTTGATTCACAGGATCATAGGACAGCTGCAGCACATTCAAAGAAAATCCTTCAGCTTTTAAAGTGAGTTTTAAAAATGTAATGGGCCCTTCCTTGTAATGAATTTATATTTTCATTTTTGAGCAAATAGTACCACCACTGAGACTACAAGACCAAGAGACTACAGAATGCAATGCTGCATCAGAAAAGCATAAAGATTATTTCCTTTCAGAACTTAGTTGAAGTATATTAATGAACACATATAAAATAAAAAGTTTAGTAGTCTGGCTCAAAACAGGGCTGATCCATAACACAGTCTATGTGTGATTAGGAGAAAAGAAGCATGAAAATAATAAAGAGATAGGTAGCCAGAAAATGTGTCCTAGAGAGCCAGCAATAACATGTATTTTATTGAAAAATGTGTAAAATGTTAATTATATAAAAATGTCAGTTTAATAGATAGTTTTGTGTGGGTTTTTTTCATTTGTGTTCACATTATTTGCAAAAGATAATAATAACTTTATTTTTTACAAAATCAACTTTTTTTTTTTTAGGGGGCCCAGGAGAAAGATTTATAGACTGAGACCTTGAGGAATGGCTACCTCATTTTAGATATTAGCTTTTGAATAGCTTTTGCAGCCAAAATAATTGAGTTTTTTCTGCATTTTTGTGTCAAGTATTCTTGTTTCTCTGCCTTGTGTCAGATAAATGGAATTATACAACTACATGATGAGTTAGTTCAGTTGGCTCATCCTTTGGAAAATTAACTCTGCCAGCACAGAAAAAGCAGAAGGCAAGTTTTCTGATGATTTAACATGATCTATTGATTTGCCTTCTTGCGATACAATCACTTGATCTAATGCAAAGTAGAGAAGTGGGAATGTGGTTTTGGGAAGGAAAGCACACAGACTGTTTCATTAAGTCGTCTCTTGCCACAGGATCAGTTTTGCATCCTTCATGTACATAACCCAACATACATTCCAGTGGATGGGCCATTCCTTCAATGTTGCCATCCGAGATCTCTCTTCTCTCTTGGCTGTGACTTTGGAGTCCTTTCAAACTCCTTTTTCTGGGGAAGGTGAGATTGTTCCCCTGACTTCATTGTGCTTACACCACTGTCAACAAATGAGTTTTTTCTGTTTTATATGTTATCAAAAAAGTTGTGATACCTCTCCACAGTTATCCATGTCTACATATCTTTGCAATTTATCCTTTAATGAGTGCTTAAACTGTATTTTCAGAGGCAGACTAAGCATGGAAAGCACCTGATAAGGAGTGCCACATAAATTAGAAGTAGCACTGCTATTAAAAGAAGAAGTACCATTATTAAATTTCTGAAGTACTTCTTGCTTTCTAGTGATTTTCTGAAGTATTTTCTAGTGACTGATACTGCAAAAACAGAGGTCCAAAAGGCAAACATGTACTCCAGTTACTATGAGAGAGGCCTTGGAACAGTAGGATCATTTATGAGAACTTTCTTTAAATGAAATTCACAATGCAGAGAGCCTCAGACATCCAAGGTCTATAGGGCTCCTGAAGAACACTGGACACTGTCAGCAGATGAACTGATAATTTGAGGAAAATGCCTCCTTTATTGTCTTTTGCAAATGGCTCAGTGCATTGAGCACTGAGATCTGTGACAGAGAAGTGCCTGGAGAGAGCACTCAGGTTTCTTTTCAAAGGAACAGCTGAAAGAGGACCAAAATTATCAGCTAAGGGCCTGGATCTGCAGAGTGCCAATTTCACCTCATGCGTTTTCAAGTGCAATGGGAGCTGCCATCTTTCTCAATTTCATATCTTTCATGAAGTTTAGTAGTGCAAAATTCAACACAGTACTAACTCATAAGCTTGGCCAATACTGTGAGCAGTTTCAGCCATGATATGTGATCTTTGAGGTTGTCCTCTGCAGGGCCAGGGGCATACTCTTATCCTTGTGGGGCCCTTCCAACTCAAGATATTCTGTGATGCTCAGTGCTGAGCTACGTGGCTGGGCAAGAGATGATGGCTGTTAACACCAAGCCTGTGGAAATCACAGGTGTCTGGGTCTGAGATGCTGCGGAGGAAAAAATACCATTGTAACCATTGTGAAAAAGAAAACATTCAGACCTTGGAATAATGAGCCTAGGATCAAAAGCAGCCTTTGACAATAGCAAACTTGAAGTTTTTCCAGGCTTCTCAGCTCCTGTAGCAGTAATAAATTAGTTATTCAGCTGTGTCCAGAGCTGAGGAAACCAAAGAGTGTTACATGCTGGAGAGCTATGCAAGCAGCCCTAAAAGCCAGGTGACTAGGGATCTGCCACAGTAGTCTCCTGAAAAGCACAATCAGTAGGGAGAAGGTAAGTCTACAGAGGAATATAATGTCACTTTCTTTCCCTCTGAAGTACCAAATTTCTAGAATTCAAACAAGAGGAGAAATAAGATCCAATCACAACATGAGAATGCATCTGTCCTTCACATAAGTAAGCTCTGACATAGAAGAGACAGAGCACATGACCAGCATTTGGTTTCACACTAAGCTTGACTTGGTCTTTTGTTGTGGTCAACAACAATTTCTTCACTTGAGGTACTCTTACATTCTATGAGAGAACACTCATTTGAGACCAGATAGACATTTGAGGAACAAACATATTTACAAGTCTACTAAACTAATTAGCAAAACTGAAAGCTAGTGACTAATTCTCTTTGAAGTTTTTCCCTCTCCTGAACACATCACCTACAAACAATACAGTAATCTTATAATTTATTTGTTTGCTCAGATCCAAGCCTCTGGTTACTGTATCCTGACACTGATTTACCAGGGTTAATTCAAAGGAGCAATTTAAGATGACCTAAAAATATTTTCTAGTCTACCCTGCAGGTATACTTTTAGTTATGCTGTCCTTGCATAATTTCCTCTGCTGAGCTGATCAAACATCTCAGCTCCTCTTTTGTTGTTTAGGTAACTGGCAGCAAAAGTCCCATTTGGGAATCCTAGAGTGCCTTCTTCTGTGCGTACCCAGCCCAATGCAAATGAAACCCTAGATAACATGCAGTACTGAAGAATGTCTCAGAGGACTGCAAGTGAGAAAGCCCTCTGGATTTGACTTTGTGATTGTACCAGCACCTAAAGTCACTGAGGCAGCAGATGAAGTTATAGGATAGTGCAGATGACAGGCCAGTTTTTTTTGAGGCTCTTTCCAAGACACTGTATCTTCTGTCACAATGCCTAGCTAGAACTAGCTTATCTGAGATTCTGCAGGCAGTACACAACTGCATTTGCTCAGAGAAAGTACTCTGTTATGTAAGCAAGGGCAATCTTATATCAGGAATTTTCAAATAACAGCATCCAAGGCCACAGCTGTACAGCAGAAACCATAATAAATCTTGTCTCATGTACATCAGTCACACATTAAACAAATATAAAATCTTTGTAGACATTTATTCAAAGAGAAAACAATACAAGAATTGGCCTGTCCATATAGACTACCATAAACATCAGTCATTGGTTCTCGATGCTTTAATAATTAATTAATACTTTCTTTAAAAAAAAAGGTAGACAAGCCAGCCCCAAAATGTGAAAGTTGAACAATGTATAAAATAAAAGTATAAAATAAAATGCTATTAAAAATTTGGATTGACTAATCAAGAATAATGTTCAAAAAATACCCCAGGTCTTCCACAATGCTTCCAAGGACATTAGTATTAATGTACATACCTAACCTCATATTATGAGCTTTAAATTTAAATTACCTAACTCACTGCTGATTGTATAATATCTGCAAGGTGCTCCTGTTGTCATTCTACTATTTTCTGAAAGTTAAAGGAGAGAAAAGCTAAAAAAGAAGGAAGCAAGAGTTAGACTTGGGAAGTTGCAGGTTTTTTCTATATTTCCATCCACAATCTTTTTCATCATTTGCACTTTTGGTATTTTAGATATGCAATCTGAGCAGACCTCCTTAATGCAGCAGGAAGAATTAGAGAAAGAAGAGAAAACTGCATAAAAAGCAGAGCTATAAACAATAGTTAAGGAAAGAGCAAACATCGTAATCATGCTACATATTAGTGCAAACCTACATAGAAAAAACACTGAGTAATTTTACATTATATATAAATAAAGCATCTGCTCTTCCTACAATGATTATTTTTATTGAGAAGTCTCTCTCCTAAAAAGTTCCCAACTTTTTAACAAGTCATGCCCACTTGCCACAGGAAATCTGAAATTGAGTTTGACCTGTTCTATTGCATTATGTTACCAGTGCTGCTCTGGAACCACAACAGAGGCTATTTGTGTACCCAACAGTTTGTCAGGGCACCGCTGTCATTTCCCTCATGCCTCGAAGCAGAACCAGTAGCTGGGTGCTGCAGGTAACACTGCTAAATGAAACGTGGTTTTCCTGTTGCAATGAAAGTACTACAGCATTTAATTCTGCTTTTAGACAACAGTATCTAACTATGAAGGTGGTAAGGGCAAGGGAATAATATGACTAAATAATGTATATATTGTGGGGCTTTTTACTTATTTTGAAAGCCCGCAATATTCAGCAGATGAGCAACATACTTATGGAGAGAAAATTCTGTTCATAAGAAATGTCAATACATCTTATTAAGTGCTAGTGCAGTAGCATGTCTCTGATATTATTAAATTCACAGCTTTGATAAACAGCCTACAAATTACCTCTTGAAGGGAGCTGCATAATAATACCTGAAGCATTAAGAGAGGAAAGGCAGTTGAATTAAGTGTTGCCCAGCTAAATCACACAGATAAAAGCTTAGGAAAGTGGTAAAAATACTGAGGACTTTCATCTCTGCATGGAGATGGTAAGACAGAGTCACCAGGCAAAAGCCTGCATCTGAAAGTATACTGAGCTATAGCAGGTTATACACCATCACTTACTGATAAGCAAAAGCTCCCATTCTCATTCCTCCCTTTCCACATGCAACATTCATTTTCTCCCCCTTGTACTCAGAGGAGAAATGCAGCACCAGAAAGGAAAAACTAGTAAGGATGAACTGCATGTATCCAAATTAACATTTAATACTTAAAAAATTACACAGAGCTGTAGTGCAGTGCGCATTTAGTAGCCCAGCAGAAAAGTTTTGGGGAAATAAAAAAAAAAAACAAAGCCATAAACACAGATGGAACCACCATGGAAAAAAGGCATCAGGCTTATACTGAGGTTGGAAAGTGTACTCAAACATCTTTTGCAGAATTTATAGATTTTTAAAACAAATGGTTGATTTTTTTGCCATGATGCTAAATGCTAACACCACACGCTGCTTTCCCTATCACAATTATTACATCTTTATTAATATTAAGTATATAAGCAATAATAATATAATAAATGAAATTATTTAAAATATAAAAACTATTATGTAATTATGTAGCATATACCAATTTTTAAGTTCAATGTATTATTACATAGAATATTATCTATTAATGATTAATTAATAATATATTATTAAGTAACACCTATCTTCTAGAACTATATAACTTCCCACTAAGGAAAAAGTGAAGTACCCTAATACTTTTGGAAAGTATACAAAATTTGTAATGTATCAAGAGTCCAACATCTGTAGGAACAGGGAGATTCTCAAAAAGTGTGTAGCTGCAGAGCTCCAGTACTTACTCACTTCCCACAGGTTACAATGAGCCTGCATTTGACTTTGCCTCATTATGAATAATCCTTGACAGAGACCATTTCACAGAATCCTAAAATATCTCAAATTGGAAGGCAGCCACAAGAATCTTAAAGACAAATCCCTGCTCCTTCCAAACCACCCAGAACTAATCCATATAACTATAAGTTTCTGGATGATGCTCCTCGATATATGGTTTATTTCTATTGTCCTAATTAAACAAATGAAATTTCAGAAGCAGAAGCACGTTAACAGTCTCTTACCAAATTTTTAAAAATTACTTGTGCAAACAATAATTCAGTCACTTGATAGGATATAAATTTCTTGGCTTTTATGTCTGTGAGAAATAATTCCAATTCCTGTTTTTCCGCACCCTGATTCCTAAATTAAAATGTGCCTTCAGTAAACACAAAAGTATGTGCAATGCCTAATAGCTTGAAAACAAAGACCAGACATGAATTTAAAAGGGAGTCATTTTCATAGAAAGACCATCCCAACTACATCACACAAAAATAATCCAAGCAAATTGACACAGAAATCAAGGACTCCACACTCCACAGCAATGCACCTGCCCTACAGAAACAAGCTCAGGCAGATAAGGTAACAACTCTTGCAGTTTTGTCTTTGCCTAATGAATGAACAAAGGCTCTTTCAAGTGTTTCATGTACATAATCCCACAGAAATATTTCTTCTGAGAAATTTCATGTTTCTTCAGAATGTTGGCTATTCGAATGCAAACCTAAAGCTCCAAGAAGACAAGTGCTGGTGCTTCTGTAGTGAGTCAGGCTCTTAACGGGAGACTCAGCAGTCAAAACAGAGAAGAACTTCAGCACAAATTGCCTGTACTAATAATAGAGACAAGGTGTCATCTCCTAATTAGCACACCAACAATTGAATATTGATTAGAGTTTGTCACTTTCAAAATAATTGAATCCATTTTGCCTCTAACAGCCAAGAGTGTTAAAGATTTGTAATCTTCAGTTGAGGAATGCTTTGTCAGCTTTCCTATGGTGGTCTGTACACTGAAAGACACATTAAAAATATTTCCTCCTATTTGATAATGTTTCCTATTTTTTGGTTCCCATAGAGAAAACACCTGGGCTATTCTGGGTGCAGAGAATAATGCATATCTTCTTGCTCCCACATACAAAAGCAGATCAAAATGCAAAGGATTTAAGAGAAAAAAAAAAAAACAACTAGAATTAATACTGCTAAATGTTACATCATTTACTGGAAATTGGGATAAAATTAGAAGGGTTGCACAGCAACCCTGTGAAAGCCCAGTAACATGAAACAGAAGGGGGGGTTTTCCTGCTGGATTGCTGGATTTTTTTCCCCCCACCAGTTATATTTTCTTGGAGACAATCAAATCCTGAGAAACAGTAGTAATTGAGAAAAACTGGAGAAAGAATCTCTGGGAAGGTATCTGCCTGGTTAGCAGTAGAAACAAGTTAAGGGCATAACTGCTTGCTGACTGGGGGAAAAAAAAAAAAAAAGCTTTTGACCTTAAAATGTTTTCTTATTGGGAATGACAGGAGTATAAGGAGATGAGACCAAAATCCAAGTCCTAAAAGGACAACTGAAATTAAATTGAATACTATTCAGAAATATCCCTTTTGAGTGATTTTAGTTCTTAAGTTTTACATGCATGCCTGACAAAACATAAGATTGATTATAAAACAGTAGATTTAAAAAGAATAAGTATTTTTTCCAAGTTCCACCTTGTTACCACGATTTCATGTTTACAAGAAAGATGTTTACATAATTACTTTATGAGTTAAAATTTCACATGTGATAAAATGTATGTCATACATGCACATGTGATTTTCCAAGACTATTTTTAATAGTTATTACTTTAGTATAATTTAAATTTATAAAAAGAGCTTTTTTTCTTTTTTGAATCTCTTGAACAGAGATTCAAAAAATGCATTTAATAAAAAACCCAAAGTCATCCTGATTTCATGATCTTATACTTAACAAAACAATTTTGTGATGTTTGCTTCCCATATGTTCAAGTAACTAGAAAACTACAACTGCCTGTTCACACTTGTCAATTCTATCTTGTCCACCCTGAAAGAACTTAAAATCATTAAACCTGAGAAGCAATTTCTGTGATTAAAAGGCAATTAAGGCATAACAAAATGAGGTGTTGCTGGTCAAATAAATAAAGGTACTTATTTTACCATATTTAAGAAAACAGGAAATTCATAGTTATTCCTTTGTTATTCTACCTTTCATTATGGAATTTGCCCTCTGCAATTTGTGCAGCAGCTGGAGAGAAACAGTGACACATATCCATCAAATACACCTTTTTCTCTCACAGAAGGTGCCTTCTGTACTTGGATTTTGAGGGAGCATATTCTGGATGGAAAAGTCAATTTTTCATTAAAAGTCACTGAAGCTTATCTTTAAATTGGTGCCAAAAAAGGTTCTTGCATTGCAACCTTTTGTGTCCGGATTCATCATGTAGGGAATTTTTACAGCAAATTCCACACCTCCTGCAAAGCATGGTTTAAAATGGAAGCTCCAATACAACATTAGCAATGGCCATGCCATGATAAGAGAGTAGAGAATACAATAATTGTTATAGTTTGCTAAACTCCACCTGGAGGACCTGGTGGCTAAATGGATTACTTGCTGACTTTTCACCTCTGGGATTCCAGCCCTGACTGGAGTGACTGAAAATCATTCTGATCAGTCAAGTGAAAAAAGACCAAAGTGAAATTAGACTGGTGGTTTCAGATCAGTTCCCTCAGTGCTGTACTTCCAAATCACAAAACCACAGCACGTTGAATGCTGCTAGCAGGGGAGAAACTGAGAGGCTTTGAGGCTTAATGAGCATGAATCCAGCTGCCTATCCAGCTCACAAACACCTTAACATAGACTATAACCACCCCATACAAACAGGCACAAAGTAGAATAAATGACTGTGGATTACCATACAAATTAAGCAGGAGGAATCCCTTGCGAACTTGTATTGAAATGCCTGCACTGCAATCACAATAATAAAATTGTTAATCATATTCGATTAATTCTGACAGCCAGATGATATTTTGTAAAATGTTTAAACCAAGTCTCTAACAGTATTTCAATATTTCTATTTTAAAAAAGAAATGCCTTTCTCTTTTCATTGCACTCACAAAAACTGAACAGTCCTAGCATATCCCATGACCCATGTGTACAATAATTATTTCAATTTAAAAATGGGAAAACTGGGGAACAAAGAAGTTGGAGTGTTTTTATCCATAGATTTTTAAGGCCAAAACAGGACAATGTGATCGACTAATCTGATATTAGACCTTCCACCATCTCTGTACAAAGCTGGACAGTGAAAATCAATGCTGTTGCCATGCTAGAATGCAAGACTTCAAACCCCAGCTCAATTTCCTGTTAATTTATGGAACTAGGCATAGAAATTTTGCCTTGAAGCCAGTATTTTACTGCAGATATAACAGTCTTGCCCTGTGCTGCTGTCTTTGGTTGTAGCTCAGCCAGCAAAGACAGAAAAAAATCCCACTTTCTCCAGTGAGACAACTTAAATGGGAAAGAGAGCTGGCACACATTACATGAGTATTAATACTCCATTAAATGACTACTTGGAATCAGTCAGAAGAAAGACCTCTGTCATAGTTTGAATATTTGAGGGCTAGGTTTTTTCCCTTTGGTAATTCCTTTTTTTTCTTTGTCTAAAATCATATAAGATTGCTTCTTTATGGCAGAACCTGCAGAAAATACTCATTTGCTACACAAACACAAGTGACAGTGTAGGTATAGAAGAAACGGTGATTTTTACACTGGAGCTGAGATGTCTCAAAAAGAAGTCTCATCAAGAATGTTGCCAGTAAAAAGGAACATTTTTATTCATGAGATTACCTGGGTGTATCTAGCACATTGTGTTGATTTTCATTAAATGAAAAATCAACTGCTTTGGTAAAGGTAAAAACAGAGCCTGTGAATTTCTCTAGGGGATCAAGCATCATTCCTCACTCAAAAGTGATGTTGGTTTTGCATGGCAGAGCTTTCTCAATTCTCACATCAGAGGAACAAACACAAGTTCATATGAAGCAGCCACAGCAGCCCAGCTTCAGTTTACAGAAGTCTGACATTATTCTTCTCCCCAGCCAACTATCTTCCATGTTCTGTTTAATGAGATCAGGGAATATTAGCAAATATTCAACATTTGACTGCTGTGAAAATGTGTGAGAAAAAATTAGAAGTCGATTGAAACATCCTGTGTATGCGGAAGATTTTCAAATATGGTTCACTGCAGAAGGCTTGATTAGCTATACATGATTGCAATCACTAATTCTCTTCTTTAGGGTCATATGTCTGCTCAGATGCCCAGGAAATTTTTCCCTACAAAGAAAATGAGCTGTGTGTACTCCACAATTCTTTCACTAACCTAATACTGAAAAGCCTTCATAAATACTATTTCTGACCATAGCTCATGCAAGGAGTTTCCTGTCTGGAATTACTTGTCTTTATTTATTATTTATTGCTTTATAGGATTTTTCTTAATCTATTTTAAAATGGCTTACAGTATGAAAGTGCTTGTAGAACTTTTTTTTAAAACCTGCATTTAATGAAAGAGTATGCCAAAAGACCTTCTCGAAATCCAAAACCAATTCAAACTCCTGATAGTTATTTAGTTATTGGCACAAAAATATATGGCTCCAAATAATTTATTTCATGTATCACAGGTACCTTATACTGCAAGATCTCTCTGTCTCTACTCTTTAGTTTCCTGTCTTTAACACTGTAGAAAGGAGACAGTATCCATATCCTGGACTTAATTTTTTGGCTCAGTCTCTGACAACTAGAACCTGGAATACTTACTGTAGTCTATTGAAAACCATGTGACATTATTTTTCTCTAGGAAGTCATATGCATTATAATAAAACTTTCTCAGTGAGAACCTTGGTAAAAACTCATCTGAAATTAATTGGTCTCCATACAGACACCAAAATAAGACAAAGGAGCTGATTCACTTTATCATAAAGAAAAGATCAGAATTGCTAATGGCATTTACTGCTATGCAAAAATAAGGGGTTAGATGCAAGTTAATTGCATCGGATGTTTCATCTATTTCATTATAGAAGCTCATGTGTTCTGCCTTAGAAGAGTACCACTACAGAAGATGATGTTATCTTTCTTTTGATGCATCACCAGAAATTAAAAATGGCTTTTTAAAGAGTCTACTGGGGAACCAACATTTTCCACAATTTTTTCATCCTTTATTTCCCCAAAATGGATTTTCCTATTGATTTTGGAGATATCATACATTTTAGTTCACAGTGGCCTAGCACACTGAAATATTGCTGGGCACATCTATCTCTTTTGCTCTCTGCTATTTAGATTTTGGATTATACAGTCATTCTTCTCCCAGTGTGAAAACCTGCATCATTTTCCATCGCTGCAACCTATTAATAATATTTAGCTATACTCCCACATCAATTCTTTTTCTTACCAGTCAATCTTAATTAAAAATAAAAACCTAAAAATCTACTTATTTTTATTTTAAACAAGCCTTTATTGTTTTATTTAATGTAAAAAAGAGCATATTCATTTGATTCCTATTTTCCCATTTTATATGTGCAGCAGTATCCAAAATTGCTGCTGATCCAACAAAATACAGCTAATGGAGAAAAAAACGTTCTTACAACACTTTTTGTCTCAATACATTTTCTCTTAAGAGCAGCTGTCATTAAGTCTAGTTTCATTTAAGAGCTAGCCATGAGACAGGTACATTTTTCTTATTTAAATGCACCCTTGTTTAAGAATCTGTGCTTCTTGGCACACAAAAGGTAGTTCTTGGAGCATGAACAATCTGACCTGAGAGCTACTGCCTGTGAATCAGATGGAAGGATTTACCTTAGAATGAACTAATAAAAATGCAGGGTATTTCTAAAATGTGAGACCAAGTTGCACATTCTTCTCTCTGCCTGGATATGAGATTGCAACCTGATGCCACATCCAGGTTTGCATTTCTAGAAGTTGGGCACTGCATTCAGTCATACTTCTTATTCTCTTTGTCTTCTGTGGAAAAGCCACTGAGGGAAGAGAAGGCAACAGCATCCTTGACACCCTAGCGTGTTTGGACATGTATCAAACACAGCATCTTCAAATCAGGGCTCAGCAAAAAAGGCCTAGGAGCAAGAATCTGTATTAAGAATGAATTTGAGCTGTGATGTCATGCAAGTATCCTAATAATGAGTAACAAGATGCAATAGAGAGAAAACTATTTAAAATTAGTTAACTAAAAGAATAGGATGGTATGATCTTGGTTTTCATGTATTTTGCAATCTCAAATTCTAATATGTGTTAGTGATAAGTATTAAGGTCTAAATACTAACATCTAAACTTATACAAACATTCACGTCTAAGGATAGAGTATTTTATTCGTTCTTCAATACCTGCAGCTCAGGTTAGATTGAAAACCCACATATCCATCACCAAGGTACTGGAATCACAAGCAGGAGGAGGGGCAGGAGTGCTCAAGGTATCATTGACAACATGCCTTCCCAATGACCAGCCTCTCCAGAGTCCTTAGCAAGCAGGGAGAGAGGGAGAATACTTAAATTCCTGTCTTTGTGAAAAACAATAACATTTTTCCTAAGGGAGCCCTTTAGGTTATTTAACAATTCTTAGCTTTTGTTATAATGATCTTAGCTTTTGTCCAGTTCTTTTGCACAGTGGGATCTGTATGCAAGCAGCAGTTAGAAGCTCCCACTCCCTGAATCTCCCACTATTGTGATGAGGTTATTCAAGTAGAGGCTTTAAAGTTAGCCCCCATGATGCAGCAGTGTCACTCCCACCGGGTTCTTGAGAGGCGTAATTCTTCTCTCTCACAAAAAAAAGCCCCAATAAAACATATTTCATATGCCAGAGGAGACCATCTCCCTACCAGCTATCTTTACTAGAAGGGCCCTTGAACACCCTTGAGTTCATTTATGCAGCTGATATTGGCAAGGCTTGTTTTTTCCTCTTACTGGTGATTGTTGCTATTTTAGGGGAAATGCTGTTGGAAACAAAAGCACCTGTAATCACCGACACTTCATAAAGTGTCCTCAGGCACAAAAGCAGCCAAACAATGGATGCCTCTTCATAAATTTGCATATATTTGGTTTCTTTATTCAGAGGAAGCTATTAGACATAAAAAATGGTTGAGAATGCTGATATATCAAGACAACTGCATGATATATTTAAATTAGCCTTTCCCCCCCACCCCAGCAATACTGCTTAGAATGGTATTTTTAACATAGCACAAAAATTTTCACATAACTACACTGTCATGAACTGAGATTATAGCAGCATATCCTACAAAAAACAGCTCAGGTTGGTAGATGTCCAGACATGGTCCCTAATGAATTAATATTTCCACCAATGGGGTAGCATTGTAGGTACAACCCCTGATCCTGGGTGATACCTTGAAAACTTAAGCTTCTCTCAGTAAATTAACAATTTTTCTTTCAAAATTATAGCAGTGTTTGCTGTTTTTTGCTTTCTTAAGGAACTATACATTTGTACTTTCTTAGTGACCGCCTGCTTCTGGAATTTGTCCAGTTAGCATCATATCACTGTACAGGAAAGGAAACCATAACTGGTCACAAGTTTTCTAAAAGCAAGTGTTCCTAAATTCTCTTCTTCCCCAAATACTATCTTGAACACCTGCAAAAGGTAGCAACGCACAAAATAAAACTACCAAATTAATTGTAGAGTTGAATACTATCTTATTACTAAAATTTGGGGAAAAGGTTTTATTTATTAAACTTTGGCTAACTTAATATTATTATTTTAATACCAAGATGCGCTTCTGAAATCCACCACCAGAACTACTGCAAAATTAAATAAAATAGTGAAGGGAAAACCAGAGCATTAAATAGTGTTATATAACAAACAGGCTTCCTTAAAAGAAGACTCTATTTGCAAATATGTAAAATATTAATCAACTTCTAAAAACAATAAACAAGAAAATTGTTGCAAGCTTATAGCTCTCATGCACCCTATAAAAGCATTACTATTTTGTAGTTGTAATTAATTCTCCCAAACCAAATATATTCAGGAACAGTTACATTCATTTTGCCCTCCTGCTACTACCACCCTTTATCTAAAACACTTATTTCACTTTCTTGTCTGGTGCCTGCTCCCAAAGCAGTAATCACACTCCTCAGCATTAATTGTACTGCATTTAACAAGCCAAATTCTCTTTGTACCCTGCACATGGTGGACTTTCCATTCTTTAATTAATCTAGCTCCACCTGTCCCAGTTCAAATTCATTTTCCATGAGCATGGCTAAACATAACTGTCAGGTGAGTCCTTGCACCATGCTGTACATGGTGAATGCTCACCTATCTCTACCCAAATGCAGTTTTTGAATGCCTAACAACATGGCCTTTTTTATGGACTCAGCATACAGATACCTTTGATACATGGGGTTCTAGTAGGTTTGGATTTTTTCTAATTTGTTAATTTGTCATTGAAGGGACCAACTTGGTGCAGAAACTGGTTATGTCCCAGAATTTCTCTATCCCTAAAGCCATGTACATAGCACACAGCATAAACGTGTAAGGCTGGGCCCATATTGTATGTCCTTTATCCAAGGACACACGTTGATGACAACAGTGACAGCAACTGATATCATTTTTACTATTAGTGTTATTACTGCTAGTGTGTGAGGTTTTTTCAGTTCAACACACTCATACCAAAACCAAAAAAAGAACCCCATGTTGTAGCCCTCCACCATAGCACTTTTATGCTACAAAATGAAGTTTATCTGCAATGTGCGGCACACGGATTCCATATGAAAGCACATGGGACTGTTTGAAAGTGCAAAGCCTGTGGGAGTTCATTGCTACCAGCACTGTCCAAACTGGTTGCCAGGAATGGTATTTGGAGCTCTCTGTTTCCTAAGCCATACCGGACCACAGTCTTGAAGAGGGCATCAAAGCTCATGAGAGAGCATGCTATAAATTAGAGACCATGCTAAAAATCAAGCAGTACAATCTACACAAGTATTTAGCAGTCTACAAGTAATCCAAAGGAATGATCCTGCACTTCTTAACACTGAGTTTCATTAAATTTCTGTTATCATAATCTTCAAATTCATCATATTTTTCTCATCCTACTATCTCAATCCTTTTCCTCTGTTGACAGTAAAGAAACGTCCTAAATTTGTGTCAAGTGCGAAAACAGAACACTAACTTACTAGAATTTAATGAAAAATACTAATTATTCCATTAACATCCTAATTTTTAGGAAATCCCACTTCTGTTTCACCCTCAAACCAATATTTTTTTAATACAATCCACTATCACATCCCGTTAGCCAGGTCTTACACTTCCTAACATTCCTTATACTAATCTTCATCTTCCCTGGTTTAGTAAGTAATTTTTGTCTCTTCTCTCTACAGATAACTTGTTACATATCATTATTATTCCTGTCATTATAGATTCGCTCACAATTATTAATTCCAAACCAACAAATGTATTTGCAAATATCCTCTGAAATCTGGGGTATAAACTTTGTAGTTCTCCAGAAGTGAACACACTAAGCTCTGGAAATTCAGATGCAGTAATTCCCATTCTCATATAATCCATAACCCTTTTGATCAGTGCAGTCTTATTGAGTAGAAAATCCAATTCTTCATTACTCCTTTATTCACACAGTTGAAAAACTTAAAGCTAATGTTTTATAAGGATTTAAAAGGAATCTAAAGTGTAAATCAGTTTTTTACAGTACTACAACTTTTATTACACTTTCATGACAGTCTCTTTTGTGCTGTCTCAATACTCTTCAATTAGTTATTTAAACAGATGCTTTGGTTCAGAACCTCACAAAGATGGTAATGTAGGCTGATGATAATAAACACACAAAACTTTTTGAGCTTTTCAAATTCTGACTCTAGGGATGAGCTTCTGATGAGTCCAAATTTCATTGTTAAGTCAATCACTTGGATGATTACAGATTATTTTTCCTTAAAAAGCCATTCTATTTCAAAACTAACTTCTCAGCTGGTCTCCCTAGCCAATTCCAAGAGGTCCTGAATTTGACATAACTCTAAGAGAAGAAATTGAGAAATGGAAGGTGAAATACAGTCTCTATCAGGGGAGGGAGCAGATAAGGTCTTTCACTGATAAGGGATTTTGCATTTGCAAGCTTGTCAAAGGACTACTGGCTGAAACTAAGTGGTGAGCTCTTGATTCATTCCAGGATGTACTCCACTTCCTGGCAGTTCAGGAAGATTTTTTTTTTTTCCAATAATTTGCTTAGTGGAAAAAAGCAAACATAGTTGCTCCCTTTTCCCTATGAAGGGAATAGGTTCAACTGTGGCATGTCTCCAAGAAGCACTCCTTTCCTCCGGCAAATCTCAAACTGGTACCCCAGATTCACTGAAACTTTTTACTATCCTCAACTTGTTTTTGCCAGACACATTTGGAAACTATTCAAATGTGAATTTAAAGAGTTTTGTGCCTCTAGTTACATGATAGTGCTTTGGGTTGTTTTGGTTTTGATAGTTTTTCCTAATAGGAGAGGATTTGCTTTTTCTTCATTCATTGAAATTATAAAATACCTTTAAGAATATACTTTCTCTTTTTACCTCTTGTTCCATTAAAAGACACAGTATAACAAAAAGCATATCCCAATAAGTATTCCACAAAATAACAAAACCTCCGAGCTTATTCTCCTCTCAACAACTGTAAGAAAATAACAGGAGCTAGAGACTTTTTATGATAAAAAAGCTTTATCTCTGTGCAGTCTATGAGGCAGTTTATTCATTATTTATCCACTCTTCCATTCATTCTACCATCCCCTTTGACTATAATAACTACATCTTCAAGACTAAAAGAAAAGATTACTTTTTAAAGTAGTTTTTGATCCTTTTCCTCTGCCAGAACTTCTTGACCAAGCTTCCTCTGTCTCTCTGGAATTAAATGAAAGCCATATGCTCAAAACACATGACTTGAAGACTCCTTCAGTATTAGCAATGTTTTGACTCGCACTGAGAGAACAACACTTAGAAGAGAAAAACCCCAAAGAGCTACTTTTCAGAAGCAACTTCTGACCTACCACTACTGTGCAGAATCACAGAAGAATTGGTTTTGGAGCCAAATCTACCAAGTAATCAGATGGACGTCCCTTCTTCTCTCCCAAAGACAGCTAATTGAAGAACTGTGGGAAAAAAAATTCCCACGTTTACATTTAGAGAGGCAAAAATACAGTCTATTTATGGCCTGTCTGAAAATATCCATGTACACAGAAACATGCACTGCACCTTGCCAGATTTACTTTCTGACATCAGATTCAAAGCAATATGTGTGAGCATGCAGTTTTCACTGGAGGAATGCTTTCATAGAAAAAAAGAACCAGCAAATCCTTCAATATGCTCCATCTCAGCAATGCAGTCCAATAGCACAATGATTTCTGAGAAGTAGCCCTACATTCTCTCAGAAAAATAACTCATCATTTTATACCAGAAAGCTCTGGCCAGACTGAAATCCCTCAGTCTCAGGATTAATTCAATTGTAAAGGGAAGTAATACAAGAGATTCCAGAAAAAAAAAAAAAACAAACCCAAAACATTTTTCTACTTCAGAAAAATAGCTATTTAGGTCTTCTCTGTAAATCACAAAATTAAATTCCATTAAAGAAAAGCCACATTATTCTATAGAATATGAGAAGTAAACTCCTATCAGGTGTATTAACACTTACTATTTTGAAGTACTGTTTCCTAAATAGTGAAAACTCACTCCACTTTTACTAGAACTTGGTAATGCTGGTAAAAACCTCAGAAGTTTCAACATCTGCACCTATTTTTTAAGAGTGTTAACAACTCCCCTATTATGGTAACTCCAACAAGCAAAGTATTTTTAAAAAGCTGGTTTTGTTGCAGATTTTTTATTATTTTTTCATAAAAATATGACTAGAGAAAATTTTAGAAAAGATAGAGAGCTTTTTTATATAGGCTGTGTGTTAATGAATTATTAATATAAGTAACTGGTCATTACCACCTATAATTCTTCTTCTGTGAGTCTCTGCATCTTAGCTACACTTCCCAAGCTACTAAGGATGGATTCAGGTTCACTTCCCTAGTAGGAGACCAAAACATCTCATTTTCTTTCAGTGGGTTTTATCACAAATTACTTTTGCTTGAATGCCCTTCTCTAAAATTTCACTAAAGCTTTCCACAGGCAAAATTATTTCACCATTTATAGTTTCTCTTCTTTTAATTAATAACCTAGGATATAATTGCAATATGACATTTCAGAGAGTGCAATTACAGTTTAATAAACCATGCGGGGCATTTAAAGGCAAAGTGCCCTAGGTTTTCAAGTACTCTGCATTATTTGCATACTCTTTGACATGCTTTGTGGTTTAGTCTGATGTGGCTTTTCTAATTAGAACTAAACATAAGTTAATCATTCAAGAGGCAAAGGGAAAGGCACAGTCAGAAAAAAACCCAACCTATTTTGCAGTTATACATTTATTACATGCAATAATTTAGACACAGTTTATCCCCATTTTTTTTCTTTCTTCTAAATGGACTGAAGAAATAGAGTGACAGTGACAAGGAGGGGGGAACCCAACAAAAAATACAGAAACCTTAAGACAGAAAAATGTTCTGTTAATGTTTTTTCAGGAGTCTATATATCACCTCTGTCCACATTAGGTTTTCAGAGCAGTACCTTGTAGAGTTCTTCCACAGAGAACAATAAACACAGTTAGTTAACCAGATGATTCAGAAAGGAAGAATTTGATAAGGAGATCACCCAAGTTGTAAGTGGACTCCTCATGACTCATTTGTCACTTAAGAAAATCTATGGCATCATTCCATTCTCTAATATTTTGGGACTATCTCCAGTGGGGATAATTACTTGGGGAAAAAAAACCAATCAAGTTATCTAAGAACAAGGTCAGATGTTCAGACCACTGAAAGATTTTATTAAATAAAGCAAGTGTTTAGCTGCTGTCTTGCAGGAAGCTCAGAGAAGATAAGGAAGCTGTGAGCCTGAGAAGTTGGCTGACAGGCTTCTTAGTACTAAGCAAAAAAAAAAAAAAAACAAAACCCCAAAAAACCAAAAATCCAAATAAAGTAGTCATAATACCAAATAAATGCTGGCTTGATGTATGTAATTTAGCCTCCACTTCCAAACTACTATTTTCCAAAGTCACAACCAGAATTGTCAAGATCTTCGAGTGCTCTCAGGACATCTGACAGACATCTCAGACATTTCTCAAAATTACTACCTTTGATAATAATTTTCCCTGAAAATATGATGTTTTCCTACTTCAGACTACTTCTTAAGCCAACTATTTTTACAGTAAATGTTTGTTGTGATGAAACATGCTCTGAAAATTATTATTGGAAAATGAAGAAACTGGACCAACTTCCTAAAGAAAACTCACTAGGTATTTTTTCAAGGATAGAGAGAGAAAAATGTTCTTTTTATTCTTACAGTAATGACAAGATAGGAAATTATGTATCAACTATTCTTTGCAGTTCTCTAATTCCTTTTGTAAAATCTTACCTCAAAATATTTATTTTCCATTACTATCCCAATAAGTTGCTAATTATTCTAACTAAATGTGGGTAAATATGGGTTTTGAGAAGCATGCAGTGTGTCTTCCTTCTTGCTGTGTGTATATTCCAAGTACCTTAATTATTATTTGACCACTTCATTCTATTTCTTTTTTGGGGTGTTTTATATTTTGTCATTTAACTGTTTGCTAGAACAGGCCACTCAAGGAATACCCATTGTTCACTCAGACCCTCAACATTCTCAGCACTAATTTAATAGCCTTGAAATACAGAGCTACAAGCTATGTTTAGTTATGTTTGGCACTACACGCATTATTTAACCTTAAAACCCTTCACAGTAGTATCCCAGCCTGGAAAGAGCTTTCTTTCCCTTTTCTTCCCCCCTTCTTCAATTTTTTACTCTCACCTAATAAAGAACTTCTCAAATGCAATGTCTTTAAATCCACAGCTGCTAGGAGCACCATAGAAAAGCTTGTGACCACCAGGTGCTTACCTTATGCTTTTTCTGGGAGATTTTCTTTTGCTACTTTCCTATTAAACTTTTGATGAAGTATTTTTGTTCAGAAGGTGGTCAAAAGTAGTTGGTATTTTTATAAAGACTAAAACACACACATCCTCTATCCCCCAGTTCTAGTAAATGGAAACCAGTTGCTGTTTGTGCTCATGTCCCCAGCACCTGTGGGAGCTGCTACCAAGGCAGATGGCCAAGAGGAAGATGAAAAGAAGACGGATGAAGGAAAGAAGGAACCAGACGGACAATCCAAGATGGTATTCATCTAATTCTTCACAGCTCTATTTTTCTGTTTCTTCCCTTCTGTCTCTCTGTCTGTTCCAGACTGAAAAAATCGGTTGCCCCTTTTCAAGACATTTTACAATTTCACTAGCAAACTAAATAAAAACATTAACTCTGCTTTTATGTAGCTCAAAATGGTGAACAAAATAAGAGTTCATTGATAATAGCAAAAATGCTAAACAAAACACTTTAATTACTGAAAAAAGGGCTTTCTGGTTATGTAACTCTCCCATCATATAGGCAATTCTTTTTTTCACAACAGTCAAAAAATATTTGGAATTTATTTTCCTCAGTTCCTGATCACCCCTGCTTTTTATCTCTGCTTCTCAACCTCCTTACTCTATTCCTGAAACCTGTTCTAATACGCATGTAAACCATTACTAAAAAGCATATAATCAGACTTAAATCAACAGCTGGATATCTGGATTGTGCAGTGGCAAAAGTCAGGCAATTCACAGAAACAGCCCCTGAGGGATATCCTCTGCTGCTCCACAAGGTTTTAGGTTTTATTTTCTGCATTTTGACTGATTAATACAAAATGTACCTTGGCATTTTTGCTGCTTATAATGAAAAAGGTTTGCAACATTCAGCAAGATAGACTTACATTTGCCCAATATTTCTAATGCAAACACTACCTTAAATTTTCTGAATTACCGCAACAGATTTTTATTATTTCACACACACACACATTCTCTGTTGGTAAAAGCAGTAGCTGTTTAATGTTTTTTAATGAGAATTAAAAATCTGTTTATTTGATTTAATCAGCTCATTGAGCATTCTCTTTGTTCCTCTAATCCCTTGAATGGGGATGTCAAGGCATGTGATAGCACACAGCCGTGACAATAATCTCAGGAGGTTATCTATCGCTGCCATTTATAATAACTAATGCATTTTAGTACTAACGAGACAGCCATACTCATTACAGGGGAAATCTACTCCTCCCCATGCATAAGAGCAAGAGCAGCAGATGGCTTTGGGCAAGGAATTATGGAGGTCTTTTGGGTATAGAACCGATTTACAAAATGGGAGCTGGCTCTGTAGCCCTCTGGAAAGGCCCAGTCACTCCATCTCATCTTTTTGTTCAGCATCTAGACTAAGAAGCAAATTGCAATTGTCTCTTAGTTTACCTTCCTCCTGTTATACCACGTTCAGAAGCTGCCATGACCCTCACTGCTCTACTCTGCTACTGAGATGAATGCTATGGGACTCACCAGGAAAAAGCACCTGCCATATCCAGTCATGGATAGCTTTCAGGATATACCTGCACATGGCATATATAACATTAGACTTTGAATGAATAGGTGTATGAAGTAAAAATCATGCCCATTTTTACTTCAAAGATTAGAACTTTCAATTATCCTATGCTGCAAAAGAAACTCTGATTTTCAGAGTTGTTTAGCACCAGCAAAGACCACCAGAACTTTAATCAGGGCAAACCTCTTTTAGCTATTTCAATCTAATTTTAGTTTCTTGCACAGAAAACGAAATGTTTTTGTCCACAATCAGTTGATACATCTATGTAAAAGTTACATTAGGGTAAAAGATACCGCAACAGCAAAGAATTTTTTTCTCTCTGGAGATGAAAAATTAGGCTGTCTCACTTATTAAGAGCACCTACTACGTTTTTTTAAAGTTTCTTCCTATTTCAGTTTCCAATTCACCACAATAATCTTCCCTGATAGTCACACTGCTTCTCTTTACAAACTCATCAGTGTCTGAAGCTGTATTTTATGATGAACAAGAAAAATCTGCAATGTGCTTCAAAGGATTGCAATGCTGATTTAGCATTCATTTGAATGATGTGTGCACTCGACAAGGCAGGTAAAATAAGTCAGTATAGTTATCATGAGTGTTCAGTCAATTGGTTTGCAGAGAACTACACAATTGTTTCAAGTAAGGCAATTTTTGCCTCTTTTCATAAACTATTAAGATAGAAAAGAGTTGAGCCATTATCCTTCAGCCTTGAAGAGAGATGATGACTTGGTTTTCTCACTAAATTGCAGCTCCAAACTTTGAAAGAGCAAAGGAAAACTAGACTGCAAGGGCTATCATAGAAGGACCATAAAGTCTTTCAAGGTTTATCACTGTCAGGTTTGAATTGTGTGGGTTTTTTGTTCTTTTGTTTGGTTTTTTTTTCCTCCAAATCCAACAGCTACTTGCATTAGTAAAACTTTATTTTCTTTTATACTTTATCTTATATGGAGCATGTGGTTGTCTTTACCTACACAACTGAAAACACTTCTGGGATTTCTACTGAAGCTTAAGTCTGCTGCCATTATTTAAGCATTCATATTCATGTTTATGCTCCTTGGCTTCAGAAACGTTGTGAATATCAATCACTAAAGTCTCATCTCAAAAAAGCAGCACAGTATAACCTCTGTGAAGTGACTAGGTCCTTGCTAATTGCAGCTTGAGGTAGCAGGACAAGTTCTGTTCAGCAATATGCAGAGAAATAATAACTTCCTTAAATGCAGCAGCAGTTATCTGAGAGCCATACACAGTGTCACTGATATCAGAACATGACCATAAATAGGAGCAGATGAGAAAGCACATGCAGGGATGCTTATCTGTTTTTCCTAGAGGTGACATCTAAAAGAGCTGTTATTACAGAACTGAAAAAATAAGTTTGAAGAAATATGATATCCAAATTCCTGTTAACTTCTCCCAGAGATGAACCTCAGAGGCTACAGAATCAGACTCCCCTTTTTTGATGTGATTAATAGATGCTTTTAAGTTTTTATTTGCTAACCACATGACCATATAGCCCAATGCAGCAACCACAGATGCCACAAATTATTTTAAAAGAAAACATAATTTCCATGCCACATTTTTTGAATGGCACATTTTAATGGCTGCTCAGTCTGATGATTTGGATATCACGTCCCGTCTTTGAAGAGAGCACCATTCAGCACAGGTAATTGCACTGACTAGACACTGCATCTCCCTATCAGAACTGATTGAGGAATTAATTCACTCCATTTGGTGATTGGTTTGGAATCAGCTTGGGTCCCTGACTCACTCCATTAACTAAAGTCAGGTCACCTCCTAGTAAAAAATTCAGGCCTTCCTGAGCAACAGAGAAAAAATACGTAAGCAAATACAGTTAGCAGAAGTGTCAATTTAATCACAATGTAGTCTAGTCAGAATGGAGTTATTTCATAGATACCGGTTGTAGGCCCTCAAAAGAGCTCACATGCAAGAGAAGTTGTTAGGTAGAAGTGGGGGGTAGAAGTGACAGGCACCAGATTTGCCTTGTGCAGTGAAGCGTGAAGGGAGGGGGAGCTTCTTTTCCAGCTGTAATGAATTCCATGCAAGCACATTAACAAGCCACTTACTTCTATTCTGATTTATCTTTACCATCAATTAGATAACTTTTATTTATGCCTTAAGGCTGTGCTGTGTTGGCACTTGCTGTGCACTCTTACCCCTGTGAATTTATTAGCCAAAGATGTAATTTAATCAGTGATTTCAATTTACCACCAGCAAATCACATTTACTGTCACTATTTCTGATAATGTTTTTCAACCATGTGGTCCTTTGTTGTGCTTCATTTTTAAATAGTGTCTTCAGTATTGTCAGCCTGGTCACATTTAGCCTCAACCTGTGCCAAAGAATGAAGTAGCTTCCTGAGTTCCACCTCTCTACTACTCCACAACATATCACACATGTTAAAAACATAATTAAATTTTAAACTAATGCCCCAGGACAGAGGCTTTTCTACCTCAGTTATAGTTCTGGTACTTTCTGGACACTGGTCCCAATGGTCTCAACAAAATGATATCAACTCTCCCAATAATACCAACTAAACCTGTGTGAGTCAGGTAAGGATGACAAAAGATAATGGAGCTTTGAGCTTCCCCTCAAGGACCTTTTATCATTACTTTGCAATATTAACATTCCCAGTGAATGACTGGCATGTCTAGGACAGGAGCTGAAGTAGCCAAGGAGCAGTTACCACAATAAATATGCCATCTGATTTACAAGGTTATTCAAGTTGGTTATGCCAAAAAGCCCCTCAAGTGGCTTCCACTTTGAAGCACCTGCAGCAGGAAAGGCTTAATGAAGCTCCCACCTACCAATGCTGCTAACAGCCTTGCTTGGGGGATGGACTGAAAGAGGTGAGAAGGACCCTAAGCCACAACAAAAGAGGCCCCTACAAGGGATCCTACAGTCTCTGTAAATATTCCTCAGATATTTTCTAGGCTTCTATTTGCAACTTAAGGGTAATTTCCTTAAAGGCTTAATTCCTTTGTCCCCTGCTTTTCTGTGGCATGGGGAAACAAAGATCACTGTGATTTTTTAATACATAAAGTAACAAAACCAAAGGCAGACTGAAGCACTTCCTCCATATGAACGTGAAGTTTATAATTTTTAAAATTCAGTTCAACATGAATGTCTGACTGTTTTGCATATAAGCTCAAGGCACTGAACAAAAGGGTGCTGCAACAATGGTCTTCAAAAGAAAAGAAAGGAAAAACATGAGACGAATGGTGAAAGATGAATAAATAATGAATCAATTAGGACTTAAAAGGTGTACTCACTTATTAAAACCAGGTTCTCTCATCTTAAAATTTCATGATTCTCTTTGTTTGATATTTAAATTAGAACACTGATTACAGATTATTATTTCTAGATAATTTGCTATGTGTATAAGCTGTAATTCAGATGTTAAACATCAAGCTGTTACTGAACAGTATTTTGTGCTTTATTGGCTGTGTTGGATAAGCATAATTTTTTACTGTGGTTTTATTTACTCTACTAAGGGTTAAGAGTTGATATGGTTAATGCATCTCAAAATAAAATAAATAAATAAACCTCTGAATAACTGTATTTTATACCTTTTTTAATGAGCAAAGACTGTTAATGACTGCAGTGAGTGAAAGTACTTGGAAGTATTAATGTCTATTTGTTCTACAGTTTAGTTCTTCATGTGCACATTTATAATCAGGAAGACTTATGGAAAGCAAAGCAAAACTAATCCATTAGGTAATATTCAATTGGAATGTTCTTTTCCTGAGGTTCAAAAGACTTCTTAACTTGGTGCAAATAAATGACAACCCATTCTTGAAAGGAAAGAGATATTTAAATTCATTTGGGCAATCTGAATGTTTTCTGTAAATGAGATTTCAAATGTAAAACTTACTACACCTACAGAATGTCTGTAGGGTTCACAAGGCTCAGTCTTATTACTTTAAATAACCTTTGTCAAATCCTCAGATGCACCAACCTGCCTTTTTGGCAGGTCAGTAGGGACAGATTAGGCTGCCTGTCCTGCCTGGCACTCCTAAACTTCACCTGTCTATCACCCAACACAAGTAGTATATTAAAGGAAATAATATGGTCAAGGCTCTCTTTTACTAAGTATTGTAATCAATTCAGACAGAGAACAGACCCCAAAAAGGATGACTAGGCCCACATCAGCACAAACTTCATCAGAACCAGGAGCTGTAGTCAAACAGGTTTTAACAGTTAGAAATCTAGGCCACTGTCTTCACCTGTTTTTGTCAAGACTTTGGTTATCTGCCTGCTATCATCACCAAACTCCCAAAATCAATTCAAGTTCCAGATTAAAATTCTTCACAATAATCAAGTAAAACGACCTTTCAATTCTATGGAAGAGTCTTTAAGGCGAACTAAAGCCAATGGGGTAGGAATGAAAAGCCTTTAAAGTCCTCAGAGGACAAAACATGATTCTCTCTAAAGCTTACTTCTTAGTTCACAGCATACAAAATAGTGTAAGGGAATTGTGTCTGATTTGCTACAATTTGAATTCCTTACTGGTTTGATCTTTTATCTGTAACACACCACAAATAAAGTTCCATACAATATATTTAAATTGTCCTAGCATTCATCTTCCTATTGAAAAACAAAATAATCTTTTTTCTAAGTGCTCCTAAGATTCAATCTTGCTGTATTTATTAAAGGAACAACGAATTAAAAAAAAACCCAAACAAACAAACAAAGAATGTGCCAAAAAAGAGTGACAAACCCCCCACCAAAACCAGTTTCAGATCTTTCCAGATATCCCGATGGCACTATCAGCTGGGCAGCAAAACTTTCCTGCATTATGAGCCTTCAAAACTCAGAAGACCTAGCTGTACACATCACACAGTATAGACAGAATAATCTCAGTGCTAACCAATAATAAATTGGGTATTACAGATTTCAGAGGTATTAGCACAAAAATAACCCTTTGTACTTCATCACTGCAATCAAAATAACATTCAAAGAAATAATTTTAGTTCTGGACCTCTCAGAGGAGTGAAAACAAATTCTATTCCATTCTCAGGAAAATTTTGCCAAGAGAATCCATTGTTGATCAAAGGCCCTATGTGTTTAGGATTTGCATACATATTATGTGTAATCTGAGGGAGCTACTAATGCTAGTAAGATCCATAAAGCATGGACTAGTAAAAAGGTTATCTCCTTCAATACTTAAAGAATAAAAATGGCTTTATTAGAAGTCATCAAAATGCAAAGGTAACACAGCACCTCAGCAGCTAAATAGTGCATGACTTCCACCTGCATTCTGCCTCTTAAATGACACATTTCTAACACAATTACTAAAGTAACAATATACTGCAAGGCAGCACAAACTTTTTGAGGGCATGAAGAACTCTTATCTCCCACAGAGGACACTGGGAAGTGGCTGTGCTGTGCTCTGCACCTTGAAGGATCGTGCCTGGAAGTTTCATTTAAAACCAGTGGGGCCTGACATGTCCTAACACGGTGATCCTTGGACAGTTAAAACACACGTGGATAGGGACACAGTGAAAACGCTAAGATGCTTTTTTGAGAGAAATGAAATGGCATGAAGGCAAGCATCTGTCCAGAGGAGGACTATGCACACAGTCAGCCAGAAATAGAGAGTATGTAAAGACAGCATGCTTGCTTCTGGATAACTTTTTTTATTAAATATGGCACTGCAAAGCTAAAAGCTTCACAAATTAGTTTCCTTGAAGGGTCTTCAAAAACTTGGACTTCCAAAGCACAGTATCTACAAAACAAAAAATGTTCATCTTACAAAGTTCTTTGTAAAGATGTATGAAAAGGAAGCTCAGTCTAATTCACCACTTAGGTGGTTAAGGAGTGCTTCTTTCAGCATTCCTCTGTGGCCTGTGTCAATCCCATTATTCTTAATAAGATAAGGATGGCTTGACACATGTTTCATTTTCTGTAATAGTCAAAATTGGTGATGCTGGAAAAGCTTTTCAGGCACATGACCTCACTCTATCTAACTGCAAGTCAGCTCTTGTTTACAAGTGCTGGTATTGTGCTATGCTGGTATCATTATCTATATTGTCTGCAGCACAGGTTGCATTATAGATTTATTTTATAATGATTTTCTTTTCTTTGGATGAAAATTCTGTTTGCATGGTACTTCAACAAATCCGTCCAGACAAAACAATATTGGCATTTTTTAATTTTCCAACCTGTTAACACTATATAATATTTCATAATACCTAACTCGATATAATACTTCATATTTAGGCCATGAGTCATTCACTGATACCCAAGTGCTCTATGAACAGTAATTATGTTTCTCAACATGCTGGTGAGGTTCATCCTAACAAGAGATTAAATGACATATACAAGGATGCAGAAATAAATCAGTGATTCACAGGGAAGGTTTGAATCCTGGGTTCCTGCTTCTTGATGACCAACACTTCCTCTCCTTTTGCTGGAGAGAAATAATCATAAAAAATTTAATGAGTTATCTATTAGAGATCTAATTGTGTATTGCATAGACTACCAGTATCAGTGTGCATAAATACATCGCCACCCAACCATTTCATCTTCACTCCAAAACAAGTAACTTCAGCAATAATGAAAAAGGAGATGTATCAGAAAGAGATCAAAGGTTAATTGTTATCACATTAGACTCTAAAAATATGCTCTCCTTTAACACCTCATGACAGATGCCAGAAAAACAGACAGAATCTGCCACAAGGGAAGAAAAGATGCTAATTTGCAGATAAGCCAGCTAGAGTCTACAATAATAAAGTCAGTTCTTGTTGTTTCTTAATAACGAGCTGTCAGACAGTGGGATTACAGCATGGTTTGACACCAAACTACTTACAGAAAGCCACAGTGTTGTGACGACACTCTTCTCCTTCACTCCCCTGGGATATTTCAATTCCATTACATTTAAAATGGAACCCAATTTCCTTGGTAGAACAAACCAACTTTGAAACCCTTAATGTAATTCTGTGGGGTGAGTGGGCATGAGGGAAACCACTTCATAAGGAAACAAAATCACATTACTAAATCATCATTTCTCACAAATACACTGCCTACTCTGCCTGGTACCCTCCCTTCCTCTTGCTCCAGGGCACAACACAGAACTGTGCAGTACATTGCCTTATGAATCTTCTTCAAGTACCCAATTATCCTGGTGCACCAGACTTGTCATTACCATGACAGCTGTGTGCAGCATGCAGCACATGCTGTCAGAGGTGAAAGATTGTACACGGGCATCCTGCATTTCCATTACAACATGGAAAGGAAGACAGACACAGACATGCGCACACCCCAACAAACAACTTTGATGAAGATGCTGATTAAAAGCAGAATTTAAGATCTTTTTTTTTTGAAGAGGCAATATAATTGCCAGGCATTCCAGTGCTCTCTGTGCCTCCAGCAATAGTCCTCTTGTGTATTTTTTGTCATGATAACTGATGAGGTGGCGTAAGTACATTTTGAACACTTTTTAACAGAGTTGAATAAAACATTCCATAAGCCTGAATTTCCTCCAGAAGAATTAAGATTCATCTTTTCTTTCCTCTGACCGATTTTTTTCTTTTCAAAAAGTAAATAACTCATTACTTTTCACAAACAGAGACTCAACCACAAAATCTAACAGGGTATCTCCACAGTGCAGGATTATTAGTGCTGGTTTAAATAGCCTCCCATGTATATAAAGGTGCTCAGGAGTGATATGGGACAGTCACCCTCTAGGTGAACAATACTGGCTAAGCACAGACATCTGACCCAGGACGCATCTGGCAAAGTGAATTGTGATGGATCAAACCTGGCACTCTCATGGCGGGAAGTAAGCCCTCTAAACATATGTTCATGCAAGGTGACATATGCCCTCGGTTCCTACTAATGCCAATGAAAAGCATACCCTGGAAATATCACAGTCAATATCTCACTGCATCAGGCCTTTTAAGGACAAACCTGCAGGACAGATGAGCAGTTGCAGTTCTTAGGAATGTGGTGCAGATTTTCTAATTACACAGTGTTTGGCACTTATGTTCTGCATCTCACTTCCTCCTTCTTGAATTACCCCCAGCAATCCCTTGCCAACTCTTCACTTGATCATGCAGTTCATTACAGCTGTAAATACAAACATTATTTTTCCACAACCCATCATTATTAAGAAACCAGATGGTACAAAAATACCTAGAATAAAAGTGAGATAGGGAGATTTCTTCTTCCCTGAGTAATGGATTTTCTATTTTAAACCAATGTATATTAAGCTTGTAGAAAACAATAATTACAGAGAGTTAAGGACTTTTTTCTAAAGACAAGCAGGTTGAAAAGACTGTGTAATAACTCCTAATTAAAAAATAATTTTATCTAAATTAATAGACACAAATGGAAGCAACCTGAAACCCCTGGTCAAGTATTCTAATACCAGCACTTGAGAAGATGTATCTTTCCAGTCTGAAATGGAAGAGAAAGGGAGCAGCTGCAGAGAGAGAAGGGAAGAACTCCCACCTCTCTCCTTTGCAAAGTGGGAATGAGGCATTTATTATTCAGCATCAGCTGCTTACTTTTCACAGGATGATGTAACACACAAAGCTTCTGAACACCATCTAAAGGTAATACCCTGTGCAGACACAGCACATTTATGTTTATAGAGGACATGGGAAGCTGAGGTTATGGGGAGTCAGTGCAGAAGCCTTTCATCCCATGTTGCACATAACTTAAGGATAAACATCAGTTCCTTGGAAGAGCTGTACAAAATCTGTGCTCTGAAATCAGTGTCCTGTCGTGAAATATGATAGTGCTGTTCTCCTGTTTGGATAACACCACTCCTTCCTGAACAATAAGCGCTCAGAAAGCAGCCTCTCTCTCAGAGTCAATTACACAGAAGACAAAAACATGTGTAGACACAGAATAAGCACTGAAAGGCAAGGATTCAGAAAAATGTTAAAAAACAGGAACTGAAACACTCTTCAATATCAAACATTTAATCCTTCATAACTTTTCTCCACTGCAAAGGCCCAAGAGCATCACTCTATCACCTTCTTAACAGCACAGTCACATGGATGTCAACAACAGACTTAAGCCTGTGTGAAAAAAGATCTTTGGAGATGGTGTGGGAATTATGACAGTGAGATAAGGGAGTGAAGAAGGGTGGAAAAATGAATAACAGCAGCAATAAGAAAGTGAGTTCTAAAAAGCTAAACTCGTTATTTGTGTAGTATCTTGTAGGAGCAGCTCTGACAAAAAGCAAACCCATCAGTTATTCTGACAAATAAAAAATATGCATAATTTTTACTAGTTATGAAAACTGCAGCTGTTTTATAGCAGAAGGTTATGAATTTCCATATGGTTTAGATTATTATAATTTCTTTTAAAACCTACATAAAACTAACAACCAATTATAATTCTCATCTCTCTGATGAGAATAATGACATTTTTCTACGTAACGTGACTTGCTTTCATTTTAAATTATGAGTTATCATTTTTTTCACAAAAAACCCTAATTCTTATAAAATTTTCCAAATGCGTGGCTTATCATATATTCCTAAAGTAAATATCCTGTTGTGAAGCTGCAAGGTCAGAGACACAGGATGCACACATGATCATGTTAGTGGTAAGAAGGAGCTATAAATATCTTAATTAATTTTATTACTAATCTTACTCCCAAGCTCCTTTCAAGTTAGCAAATCATCTTCACCTTGCTGAAGCCTTGTGAGTGGGAGCTGGAGGATGTGACAACTTTTCTGTCATGAGGATATGCTGCATAATACCTGGACAGCATCTCTGTGAAGCTGGTAGGAAGGCAAAGAACACTTTTCAAGGGCATTTAGTGCAACTAAGTTCTGACTCATCTTAGCTCTGTAAAATTACTCTTATGCTTAAGATTTTATTTTTTTCCTTAGCATTTTTTAGCCCTCTGAACATTAAATCATCTGCAATTCTGGCATTAAAAAATAATTTGGATAGTCTGAGATTAATAGTCTTGAACAATGTTGTGCATTTTGGTAAACACATGAATATCTTCCTAATGTGCTGTGTAGGAAACCAGAGATGCTAAATGCAACTTTCATTCTGAAAAGCAACACTTAAAAATTGGAGTTTATGTCTGAGTTTTTCTGAAAGTCAAAAAATAATGTACTATATCTTAACAAACAAAATGAGAAATTCAGAAATCACTTGGTGATAAAAGGATCAATTTACTTGAAAGGGAGAGGAAATTACTCGCTGAATATTTATTCCCTTGCACCTCTTCATGTACTTAGATACCCAAGAACAGAAATTAAAAACACCACATTGGGAGATGAAGACCTCAAATTACCAGAACCCATGGGACCGTTCACAATCTGTGAACCACTGATATTAGCAGACGTTCCCTGCACACCAATAAAGATCTATCACAGCTCACTTTCAGAAAGTTTTCTTACTTTAATGCTGATTACAATTGAGTCTCTGATTTTTGAAGAAAAGCATATTATCCCAAGCCTGCCCTTCCATTACTATTACCATTATTCAAATTACTAATGGCATTTTAAAGGCCCAAAGTAATTCCTAAAATATATTCTAAATTATTTCATACAACAAAAGCAGTTTACCAATGGAAATAACTGTCTCTTTGATTTGAAGAGGAAAAAAACACCACATACGATTAAATTTTAAAACTATCTAAAATATTATTCCCCCATTAGACACATTTTCTTACCTTAAACTAGGAGTAGTTATTATTGCTGTCAATGTTAAAAAGAACCCCAAACAACAAAAAACCCAAAACTAATAGAGGTTAATTGAAAATGGGAGAAAAAAGTTGTAACCAAGATGTTGTACTTCATTAAAAACTGATAGTGAATGCCCTGTTTTTATAGAAAATTATTTCAAGCCTTTCAAAATTATTCTGTAGAAAATGCAGTGCTGGCAGACCATGGTGCTGTCCGGTGCACAATGTCAGCTGTTCAACCTGATACTGTACTTCAACAACAAAGAGCTACCTTTTGCCATCTTCCAACTTCCTTCAATCTATTATGTTTCATTTCAATATTAAAACTCCACTACATAAATCTACCCAACTGATACCTATAGTTCATATTCAGGAGACTGGGATGTAATCTGAGGAGTGTTTGCAGACCAAATATTCTAATAAACTTTATATGCACAAGTGAATTCATCATTTTAGCTGATTTATCAACTGTTAGAAACTGTTAGAAAAAGCCTCATTGTACATGAATGTATCAGCTATATTCTAAAAAGTAAAATTCTGCTCCTATGAGAAGTGTTAAATTCTGCAGATGGTGTTTGCACAAGTGGAACATCTCTGATGAACCAGCAATATTTTGGGGCTCTAACAGAGCCATATTGCTAAAGTACCTACTGTCTCAGAGGACTAAAAAGTGATGATCCTTCACCCCCATGGGTACCACTGAGCCCAAAGAAAGAAGCAACACTGTAAACAACCTGTATTATAGGACCATAAGGGAAAGTTCCAAACAAGGATTTGGGTCAATGGGTCAGGACTTGGAGAGTGCTTCTAAGCATCCAGTAGAAGAAGCTACATAGTGTGACAGCATGTGCCTGCAAATTGATGCAGCCCTCTTCTGCCACAGAAACAGGAAGGCTTTATTCTCTAATGCCATGATAAAACTACTGGTGGGTAAATCCTTAAAAGAAACAATTTATACAGAGGAAACACAGCTGCTACCTACTGCTTGGGATAATACACAGCACTAAAAAGGTCTTCATTATTTTATCATATCATTGTAATAATTTAAACTGGCAGAAGTTTAAAAAAAATCAGCATCATATTAGAAAGATTCTAATGTATTAGCAATGTAAGTCTTCTGGAAAATTGCCTTCATGCACAGACAGTCTTGTAATTTCCAGGTTCTTATGTGCTTTTTAATAATGCAACATATTTATACTGTCATGGCACAAAAACGTTTATTAGCAGAAACATTTGATAGTAATAAAGCAGGAGGAAAGCCACCTTCCTTCCTTAACTGTGCTGCAGAGCAGCAGCTCCTCGTTTTTTCCCATGCCTAGACTCTGTCTGTGATCTTTGTAGGAGCAGACCTACCAGTTTTCTTGGTCTCCTTCTGCTCATCGTGGCCTCCACCTCAAATATTGCTTGATGAGATTGCAAAGCCATGTGAAAAGATGGTCTGTGCCTTGCAGGGACACTCTGCATAAGCTCCCCAGACTAGTTTAATCTTCTAATACAGGATTATAACATAAACCTTTATCAACACAATCAAATCAGGGGTGGGGAAAAAAATGAAGAAATTGCTCTATCTGCAGTAGATTTTCACTCTCAAAACCACAGCTGTGTTATCAACATTACATTTTGAAGGTTTTTTAATTCAACCATCTAAGAAAATACATTCTGCATTTGTTTCCATCAGTCTGACATTCAAGAACATTCACGGGGCAAAAAACACGCAATTCTATTTGGTGCAACTGATAGGCAATAAAAGTAAAGGTAACTCATGAATTTTGAATCTAATCACAGCAGATTGCTAAGATGACTGACATAAAATGGGATATGGCTTTTTGAGATACTTTTCTACCCCATTTACAGTAAACAGCAGAAATGCTTTTAGAATTTAGGGAACGCTAAGGCTGTCCAGAAACCATTCTCAATTTAAATTCTATTGCCATTCTAAAAAAGCTGAGGTGGGAGTAGAAGGTAAAATTTCTGTATCAGAGGAATTTCATCCAAAAAATCGGAAAACAAATTATGACATGTAGCACAGGTTGTCCAGCTGCTTCTCAGTCATGGCTTGGGGCCAAGCATTGCTTGTCTGTTTCACACCAACAGCTGGACACTCTTATGCATGGTAAATGGCTTTCCTAATGAATTATGCTTAACAATATAATCTACAGATATTCTCCAAGACCAAAATGGAAACACCACAAACACTTGAGACACTTTATAGGCTGAGACTAGTCTCCTTTTCTTCAAGGGCCCACACAATAGAGGTGTGCACAGCAATTATTTCTGGCCACATAAAAGGAGATGGGCTGTGCAAGTCCTCTCCAAAAATGGGGAGGGAAAACAAGAAGCCTTCTAGCAGGACTGGCTTCATCACAGGGCTGCACAAGGAAGCACACACAGCTGCAGCAGAGTGCAGCAATCTCCAGGGTCAGAGGCAGATGTATGAGCTTCTCTCACTGGTGTGAGGAGTCACAGACTGAAAGAAAGGCCAGTGCCATCCTTCCAGCCTGCAGGATCTCATCCTAGCTTGGGAGAAACTGGACACAGGAGCTTGTCTCATGCACTGTGCTAGGCAGAAGGTGAAGGAGTGCATTTAAACGAGTTTACAGATGATGTAGAAATGGTTCTCTGCAAGTCCTGTCTCAGTGCCCTTGCAGACACTGCTTTGTCTTAGCTACGACTCTGAGTGATATTGGTTCTGGCATCCAGTACACCTTGAGGGTTTAATATCCTTTTCTCTCCCCTCCTTGTCCTGTCCATGTATGCTCCTACTTCACTGTGGTCTGTAATTTAAAGATGTACTTTAAGATATTATATCTGTCTTAAAGAAGAGTATGGCAACTCTTCAGCTTTCTTAAACATATTTTTCACATATCAGAACTTAACTTCAGCTACACATCAAAAGCTTTTGCTCCCTTTTGCAAGAAATAAACTATTATTATGCAATGACAATTGTTATGGGGCTTTTCTAGTTAATAATTTTAAGGAAATAATAAAAAGTATAAAAATTAAGACTTATTTTTAAAAGAACCTGAAATTTCCAACTCATTTTTATTGATTGTTGCCAAGAAATCTGAGCCCTTCAAAAAATGTCAACACAATCCATTAGCCATCTAATAAAAAGCAATGTTGGAAATGTCTCATAGCTCAAAATCTCCATAGAGGTTAACAATGTGCACAGTGATACATGAGTTCTTGTCTATGTGTGTGCTCTAAAAGCGGCAACGCTCAATGTGAGGTCTCTTTATCCATACAATATTATCTATTATCTGAGCAATAGTCTCTAAAAATAACTCAGAATGGAGAGACAGCAGTAGCCTAGGAAAAAAAAAATTAGTAGAATTACTCCTTGGTTACACCTACAGTAGTAAATTTTTCCTGTGCCATAGAATGTTCCTGGGTACTAAGCCTTAGTGTTCTCTACTACTGAATCACTAGAATATGCTTTTGGGCTGTGATCACCATGGTGTTCCCTAACAATTTCCTGCCACAGTTCAGGAGTTAGTACACACTGAAGACTGTTTCTAACAGGCAGTCTGCCTACAGCCAGGCTGGCCCTACTTAAGAGTACATGAAAAGAGTGTGAAAATGTATTATGAATGTATGGATATACCATAACAGTTCTGGCACGGTTAATTTAGTAATGACACTGTGTGTCAGTTATAGCAGATCCCAGAGGTTGATCTAAATACATTCAGAGCAAGCTATTAATAGACACTACATTCAGCAAAAGATGTCTCAATTTTTTGAAGTACATGTTTAACTTTGCAGAGCTGGTATGTCTAAATAGCTGCCATAAATGAAGATAAAAGATATGAACCATACTAAAGAAGTGAAATTTACCGAAAAATTTGCTTAAAATTTCAAGTAAGTGCATTAGAATCTCTTTCTGGACTCAGCCTGGGAAGGTTTATTTCCAAATGTAATTAACACAGTGGGAAAACATCAGTTCAGGGTAAAGATCTTTGTTAACAGAAAGGAGGTTTCAACAGCAGTGATCTTTTTATATGGTTGTTGTCCAACCTAAGAAAAAAAGTTCATTGCATTTGTGTGGAATAAACCACCTACTGTAACACTGTAACTGGTATGAACTCAAGGTCACTCCTTTCTGAGCACTGAGTGAAAATAACCCATACGAAAACAGAGATTCAAGTAGTGTGCTGCTACCAGATGTATACTGTCTGTGTTGGTTTTACTTGTTTAGGATATAAAGGGAGTTTTGTTCTTTAGAAGAAAAGAGAATTGGCAACATTCCACCAAATATGCTTATGTGCTGCACCTCAGGGGGCCAGTCAGTAACTTTATTTTGCTTTTGTTTTGTCTTTACATAAGGGCCTCCATATGCTTTACCAACATATCCATATGCTTTTTCTTGTTCCTCTGAAAAAAAAAAAGGGCTTTTCTTTTTTTAAACTAACAAAAATTTTGTTAACATTTATCTGATGTGAAATGAAAATTTAAAAAAAAATCGAATCAGTTTTATTTTCTTCTCTGGAAGCCCGCAAATGGATAATCTTTTGCTACTGTTCTGAGTTTTCAGAAGTCAGTTCTATTACTTAGAGTGCAGCACATGATGTGTCTTAGAGAATTTGGGACAGAGTCCTCTAAACGTTACCTCTTCAACACATACAGCTAAATTCCCTCTTCCAGGAATATATAACATTTTGGAAAAGCATGTTCATCAGAAAAAAAAGGTATAGAAATTGGCTTGAATGTCTGTCGATATTAATAGTGTTTTTGCTAGAACTTTTAAAGCAGTGGACTTAAAGTTACCAATAACGACTATATTAGCAGTTTATTACATTCAAATATACTTTTTCCAAGTCATGCATCTGCTGTGCATTTCTTTTTTGCTCAGATTTTACTACTAAATCAGAATTCTGAACTATTTACTTGAGTAATCACAAGTAAATTCTTTTCTTACAAAGTCTCTCTTTACTACAGCCTCTTTCTTAAGCACTTCCAAATAATACTCATTTGGACACAGAGAAGAAGGTGCCAAAACACAGAACTAACTGCAGATTTTAGAATTTGATATGGAAAATAAAGATGTAATACTTGGGAGACAGACCTTCTTGCATGGAATAACTTCTCATCATAAAATTGGGGTATCTGTTTTACACATATTTAAAGTCTGTTTTAATAGATCTACTCCTGTTTTTCATCCTTTGTATTCTTTTTTTTTTTCTTTTACAATCCATATATAGATATAACTTTAGTTATCTTATTACTCAGTGACTTTTGGTGAGTTCATATATATATATATATAGATATATATATATATATATATATATGCATAACCACTGAAAGAGCTACATAATATGTCAAAAAAGGATTTCCTTACTCATAGGTGGTGAGTGACTGCAGCTGGTCACACGTACACTTAACAGCACTAACTCTTGGAGAGAGAAGTTAAAATACAAAGGGCTTTCCTCTTGCATGACAATAATATCTTTTCTATTGTAAAAGAGCCTTTATGTTACATAGCTCTGTTACAGTCTGCCTATGTTTTGAATGTTTTCTTTTCCAAGGCTTAAACCCCTGCAAATTACATTTACTTTGCAAAAAAGTGCAAAATATATAAATACACAGACAATGACTTACTGTGACAGATAAATACTTATTTTATTCTGAACATTCTGGCATTTCCTTATGAGTTTTCCTTTCCAATGTTGTCTTTTCCATGATAAATGCATGGAAAAGGATCCCACAAAGGCATTGCCACTGAGTAACGAGACCTTGTAAACTGAAAGCTGGATTATGCAATCAGGCATACATGGAGATGAGAAAAGAACAAGGGAATTAATACTTAGAAATTTCACTCTGCAAGTTTTGAAATAAAGAAATGACTAACATAAGGGAGCACGTACAAAACTACATTATTCTTGCAATGAAAACACACAATTTATCTGCACATGTGCTTTAAGCTCCATTTCCCCTTAAAACATAGTTGATGGATGCTGGCAAAGTATCTCAACCATATCAAAATAAAAATACAACCAAACATGTTCATGTTCATACATCAACACAGCTCCTGCCCACCCATGACTTTTGCAGTAAGTCCCAATGACTCCCAGGAAGGCTGTGATTTCCATCACACTGATGAAACAATTTCTCTTTCTTCCCTGTCTTAAAGGACAGGTTTTCTGTTAGTCCTGTTCCACTGTCCATTTACTCCTGCAAAAACCTGGCACATTCTGGTCACTGTGAGCAAGTGCAATGGGAAATCAACACTGCTTGTGCCATTACAGCATTAATGGGGTTATCTTGCTTCTTACATTACACTACTTTAAGGGTCATGTTTGTGGAATAATGCAAACTTTCCTACTTCTTAGAGCAGCAATCCATAAATATCCAAGACAGCCAGAGAGAGCTGCAGCACATTTCACTACAAGAGCTCAGAAACAAACAGAACTCTGCAGTAACAGAAGGAATTAAAAGCTGCGTGAAAACCCACAGCAGAAGAGAATATATTTTACTCAAGTCTAGCATTCAGCAATCATGTTATTCATGGTAACATAAAATGAAGTTAAAATAAATGTGCTTCATAAAGCTCAAGGCTAGGAGAAGAATCACAAAAAATACAGGGTGGCAGATCATAATTATTTCTTATGCAGTGACTCTGGTTAAAATAATTTAGGCTTGGATTTCCATATATTCCTTTATTGGCAACAAAATAATAGCATCTCTAAGTGCTATCTGACTGCTAATTGATCTTGGAAGGACCTTTTTTCCACTTTTTTTTTTTTTTAAATAACCTGCACAATTAGTCAGCAACAAAATAATGTATTCACAGACTTCATATCTTGCAAGCAAGCAAAAAATTCTTTCAAAAAATCTAGAGAAATCAAACACAGAATTTTAAATACTCCTCTGACATTACCAAGAAGAAACAGTCCCTAAAATTTCAGAGAAGCTAAGAAGTGAGAGACATATCGGTGAAAGGGTCATCTTTTCCATAGGTGCTGCCTCATAATTAGATGTTTGCCCAAAGACAACCCTTCTGAAATCATTTGGTTAGAAAACTCTCCTGATAAGAGCAAGCTGTGGCTTTGAATCCCAGTAGTCTGTTAGGATGCTTCCAAGAAATTCTCTTTAAGCCTGGATTCCCCACACTCAAACAAAAGCCAAAATCCCCCAAGAAGTTCATCCAGCAGCAACAAGAAAAAAAATGTTTCAAATTACTATACAATATCAGCTCTCTGTGCTTGGTTAGGTCTTTGCTCCTCAGACAAGGGAGGTTCCAGCTGCATCTGGAAGAAAACTGAAGTATTTTAAACTTGACATGAGGTACTAAAATTATTTTGCTTCACTTTGAGTCAGACTTTCAGAGGCTATGTTTCAGATGAACACAGCTTCTCTGTATCTCATTGCCTTGAGAGACCTGAAATGAACTTTTTCCTGTCAGTAAAATTATTCTGACTTTGCTTCAAGCGGTTTTTAACCCAGTTCATGGTGAATTGAATTTCCTTTGTCTAAACTACTCCTGTATTTTTCACAGTATACACAGTTCTGCTCTGCACTGTTGACAGACTTCACACAGTGGAAAATTTGTCTTGTGCCTTTGTCCTATTGTATGGAAAACTGAAGGGAAAGACATAGAACTTCCAGTTAGATTTTTCCATGTCCACTAACAAAGTGCATGGATAGTATACAATACTGCAACAGTAGCCACACCTTTCCCTGTGACACCTTTTTTTTCTGCTTTTCCACTTTGTGCAAGATGACAAATCAACTGATTCTCACCATTACTGATACTTAAAACCTCAGAGTTAGTTATCACTTCACTCTTTCCTCTACAACACAGCTGAGATGCTCCAATTCTAATGCTACCTCTTTCTCAGCATCTCCAAGACCCTGCTTGCGCTTCCTACAGACAAGTCTATTACTCAGACCCTTATTAACCCTTAAAAATAGATAAGTCCTGTTCCTTGACTTGTCAAAAGACACCCCTCATTCATGCAAAACACAGCTGCAATAGCCATCTTCCTCACCTGTCAATTTGATCATGTCAAGTCACTCCCTCTTTGAACCTTTCCATTTCTATCACATCAAATTTAAGCTTCCTGTCATCACATTCAAAGCTTTAAATTGCCTGTCCCTGTCCCCTTGTTCCCTTGGTCAGTTTTCCTTATGCTCTGAGTTCCCTAGAGCAATGAAGGTCCTCCTTGAACACTTGTAAAATCACTAGTTGTATGACAGAGGTTATTACCACAAATAAATCACAAACAAAAAAGGACCCCACCAAACCTCATTTTTTATTTCACTGTTAACCTTGCAAGCTAATTCCTACAGCTCAGACACTAGTGAGATAAATTTCACTTTTCAGTTGACATCTGAAAAATTTCTAAATTATTGGCCTCAAAACCTCTCTTCCCAGAGTACCAGATAAAATTGCAACATGGAGAAACTGAGCAATGAGCAGAATGCACAGAAATGTTTTAAATAACTAAATTGAGGACTAAAGAACCAACATAAATCTCTCCAAGGGAGGCTTACACAACAGCAAACAATATGCTTTTGCTCCTAAATAAAATCCTATGAAGATTTTTATGACTCTATGCACAATATATCACACCACAAACAAATGCCTTTCCCACGTCACTTTGCAGAGTAGCCCTCTTTCTCAGGTGTCTCAAACTTGGAAAAAAAATTCACAACTGCTTTCACTGCTTCATAAGATTATTCTGCATAGTAACCCTCTGTGCTTTTTCATCTACTTTAATATAAAACTCATATGTAAGTAGTACACTTGTGTGGTGCTTGACTGACTGCAAGGAGACTTCAAAACTGGAACAACTGTGAACCTTGTTGCTGCACCGTCTCCATTTTCCATTTTCAGTTTCCCAACACCTTGCTACAAATATGCAAAAAACCTATTTTATACATGGGCTTCCTGTGAACAACTAGATTCTTTAACATTACACATTGAAAAAATAAGAAACAATTGTGCACCATCATTCAACTCTTCTCTGCGGAGATGTCATTCTGGATTTGAGACAAGGGCTAACTAGCTTACTGAGGCACTTCCCTCTTTATGTGTATTCCAACTTTCTGTGTGTTAAGACAAGCTCAATTTCCACTTGAGCTAACTTCAATATGTCAGCATCTGTAGCAGATTTAATCCCCTTTTCTGTAGCTGCCTTTACATCAAATGCATGCTATATTTTTATCAATTCCTTGCTCGCTCATGACAGATTTAAACACCCATGACAGCTCAGCTCAAAAGGACAACTCAAGCTTTTAAGAATTCCAGGAAGTGCCACTGGAAAACCTCCTTAGGCAACCACACTGCCCTACAGCCTTCAGATATCCTCTGTGACAGTATAAGTACCTGTTGCTCCTATCACTACTCCCTCCTCTCCTTTTATTACTTAACCATTTCACTCACACACTGAAAATACTCTTCAATGTTTATAGATCATTAAAAAAAAAATCAGCACCTGTTAAGTCCATGCAAATATTTTGGGCACAGCAGGTGGATTCAAATAGGAAAACATGCAATAGAAATTATTGTGCTTTTTTTTCTGGAGCAGCTACATTTCCACAATCCTGCCACAAGTTCACAAAAAACTATAAAAAAATGCATGATGACAGAAAGTCTGGTGGATGCATCTGATTCCCAGATCTCTGCTACTACTGTCTTCTGTGTACCTTTATTTCCTGATCTTGACTTTATTTGCTCCTCTGGTTACAATTTTGGGACATTATAAGCAAAGATCTGAAGTACACTGCTACTGCAGGAGGAGCTCCCAGTGTTGCCAACTAGAGCTGGCATTCCCCTGCTTTGATCCCAGTCATTTCATCTTCCCCTCATCCTCCTTTGCACCACATCAAGTACTTTCTAATTTTGCACTGGGTAGACTCATTCCTCAGAAACAAAGCCTGAGCAGAGGAACTAAAGAACTTCCTGCTGAATTAGCAGCCTAAACCTTTAAATGAAAAGTTAGGAGTCAAAGCTGAGGCAAAGGAGATGGGTAGAACCGTGTGGTTTAGGAGCAGACAGGAGAAGCAAGGGAGGACTTGTCTCTACACCTCTCAAGGAGCTCAGCTGTAACACGTAATTGCCTCCCTAGGCTGTGACTCCACAGCAGGCCAAGCAGAACAGCTACTGCTTACTTGGACTTGTGCTTCACTGGCTTGGTGTGGTGAAATGCAGGTTTGGTGAAAACAAGAACTGTCAAATGTGAGCGGGATATGCGTGGCATAGAAAGGGACAGATTGTGACTGTGGAGACAACAGTGAGATCAGCTTAAATTCCTGTTATGTGCTTGCAAGAGCTTCAGTTATTTTTCTGAGATAGGAACTTGTCTCATCTGCATTCATATGGTACAACTTTAAACTCAATAAGGCCATTAAGTGCAATCACACTGGAAAAATAATAAAACAGATAAAATAAGATGTCAAATTGAACATGTCACTTTATGATGTTTGCTGAACTAGCCACATTCCTAGTAAGTGATAGCATCAGATGCATCACAGATTTGGCTTAGAAAATACCTCTGTATATTTAGCAGATCTCATACAGATATTCAAAATGACAGAGACCAGCATAAAATGCTTTCATTTTGGAAGATCTATGAGCATCAGGAAGACAGCTATAAATCCTTTTTTTTTTGCTTCCAGACTATTTTTCTAAGACGGATAGAAGAGATGCATCAATTTAAATACCCTACACTAATGTAACAATGCGTGGGACCTTGTTTGGAAAACTGATGCTCTTTCTGTGACAATTTGTAACCCTTTTTAAAGGCTCTTCAAAGCTTAAATAAAATCTGACAGTTTTCTTCCTACCATATGTAGAGGTAATGAATCTATCAAGTCTCTTGAGGCAGCCAGCAATTATCTCTGACATTAGATACAACACACTTGCATTTAGCCACACAAACATAATTTTAACTATGGGCCAGAATAATTAAAACTTTCGAAGCTAGTATAAAGTAAGGACAGAACAGCTGGCAAAATGAAAACACGCTGCAAATAGATTTCAAAACTGCAATGTGTTGATTTTCTTCTGATTGCAGTTGTGGCACTTAAGGCTATCCATCAAAAGATGTTTAGTGAAGCGGTTTGGCCCATTCACCACTGAACAGTTTGTGCACCTGCAGACTCACTCACTAGCTCTTAACAGATCCAATTCTCTCTAGGCCTGGGGCATACCTTATCTGAATACTTTTGTGCTGCTCTGAACTCACTGTTCCTCAGTCCTTACTCTGACTGCAGGTTCCCCTGGTTCCTAGTTTTACCAATTCTCTCTAAAGAAGGGAATTATTTATACCCCTCCGTACTCTACAGGGTTTGGAAATCATAATTCAAACCATAATAATAAAGGTACTGGGATTGCCTACTCTTGTCTAATCCCAGTTTGCAGAATCTGAAAATTTCCAGTATTCTAGGGCAGGCAGAATGTCTTGTTTTCTTGTTCTCCGATCATCTTTGCACAGGGATGGTTAACAAGCTCTCGAATCCATTCTCTCTCTCTGCCATGTAGAAAGGCTAGGAAGTGTCAGATGTTATTAGTTATTCAGTGATGTTTTCTCAGAAAATTCACTATCCCTGCCAACCCAGCCAACTTCAAAACACAGTCCAAATTCAGGATCATCTTGCAATGGCTCTCGGGGACAAGCTGTCAGATGCTCCTCTCAGCAGGTAATACATCTGCAGTTCAGTCCTGGGCAAGGTTAGATTTGTTCCTGCAGCAATACAAGATGGAGACCCTGAAGTAAGACAGTGACAGTTTGACAAAGATGTATCTTACTGTCATCCTTGAAATTGGTAGTTTCAGGCCTGTATGAGTTACAGCTACACAGTGATTTCTGCTACGCAACCCAGTGAGAAGCTTCCCATCTTTTCATGTTCACCTATCAGGTCCTCAAAACTACAGCACAGGAGAAATTTGGCCTGCTTTGTCCTCTTTCCTCTCAGAGCAGATATTTACTACAGATAAGCAGCTATTTGTTTCCAGGTGACTGCATATGCTAGCCAGACCTGCTTTGTGAGTAGCTTACATGCTGTGTGTAAGGGTCAGCAGACACCTGTGAGCAAACCAAAAGCTACACAAAACCTGCAGCTCCTGATGTGCCCAGTCCTGCTCACATCATCTCCAGTGTGCTTCAGCACAGGTACAAATTGAACACTAGACCTCTTCCACAGCAGTGCTCAGTCCTGCAGTGAAGGACTATGCATACAGGACAGTAAATTCATTTTACTGCAGTGCTCTCATCTCCATATGGAAACACTGCCTTTGAATATACAGGGTCTGTTGTACAGGACTGATATAGATCAGAAATTTTGTGCTGAGACTGGAGGGAATGGGGTGTAGGCTAAAAAACAAAAGAGCAAAAAAACCCAAAAACCAAATTTCACAGTGACAACTTGCATGAGACAGCATGTCTACACTACAGCAGAGAAACAGAGCTCGATTTTAAATTACTTTAATTTCCTTCACCCACTCCCTATAAGTCATGAGCTGAGACCCCTGAAGTCAAAGTTTCCTGGCACTGAAGATCAAGCCTGCTTGGGCTTTGCTCACTTTGGAAAATCCCTGTTGTCAGCACATGGGAATTTTCAGTCTTGTTTGAAAAAAGTTGCTTTTAGTCTCAGTGCTAGAAGAAGCCTGACAGAAGCCTCCCCCACCATTCCAGAGTTAGAATCATAAACTCCCTACATGTTTGAAATAGACACATATAACCTTACTAAGCTTTCAGAATGGCAATGGTTCAAATTTATTTTGATCACCGCTACAGCTTTCTATTGTTGGAGCATGATGAAAATTAACAGATTTGATGTATACTGTGAAGGTGCATGTTAACTTCTGAGCCTGACACAGCAACTGGAGGGAGAAGCAGAACAGTAATTAACTATCTGGATGTTGTGGCAGTGTTAATTAGATACTGAAAAAGCTGATTTAGCTCCACAACAATTTTCACTGAGGTAGTCACTTCAAGCACTTCTTAAAGGGGTCTTTCTGTCAATCATACAAAAAAGATTCATGCTTTGCCTTTTTTTTTTCCTCCAAACTGTCATAACATACTTAAAAACTTGGCACACAAAAGAATGAAGATCAAACTCTGCCTCCTCTCATTTTCTCTGCAATCAAAACAAATTCAATACTTGAAACATCAGGCCTATATGACTTGGGCACAATGTGTCCCAGCATAGCCATATTTACTTAATGAATGATTTAACATATGTGGACAAAGCAAAAGTTCAGTCACTGCTTCCACTCTTCCTCAGAGGTGATCCAGGTAAAAACCAAAAGTTTTAAAGAAATCAACATATTTTCACTGGTAGAGAAAAGGAAACAGATCTAAGAAAGCAAGACAGCTTTCTCCAGGAGAGTAAAATTGTCAGGCTTCTAGCTCTTAGGTACCAAGCATACAAGATGTGTCAAGTCCACAAATTGTTGCACTTGTAGCTGGCATTTTAAAATGATTTAGGTGGGTGGATGGTTAAATGACAACAAGTACTGTATATCTTTAGCCCTCAAGGAAGAGAGTACTTGAGATCTCCTTAATATGTCTTTCTTTTTCCTCCTTCTTTAAGGTAATAAATTTTTCCAGGAAAAGGTCAGGCCAGAGTGACAGAAAATCTGATTTGAAGGCTTTTAGAAGTCATGAAAGTAACTTATCCTGCTATATTCAGCCAGGCTGGATTTGTGCAGAAACCTGCACGATGAAAAAACACAGGAGGATGTGCAGTGGAGGGGAAATTTAAAAAAAAAAATTAAACAAGGAAAAGGAAAGGGAAAGAAGAGAGAAAGAGAAAGAAAGAAAGAGAGAAAGAGAGAAAGAGCGAAAGAGAGAAAAAGGGGAGGAAAAGGAGAGGAAAAGAAAAACAAAGTTTTAACAAAGCAAGTTCTCCCAAAACCATAACCAAGAAGGGAAGGAAAGAGGTAATGATATTTGGTTTCGAATACAAAGCCTCCTATATCTACTCTAGTACAACTTTCTACCATTTTTCCACATAAAAATAGCTACTTCTTTAGATTATGTTAGAACAAGTTGGGGTAAATGTGTTTTTAATGGCAGTAAACCTTTCAAAAAGCATGGGAGCTCAACTGTGAGGTGACTTGCATCTCTTTCCTTAAAATATGTTGATGAGAAGAGGTGAGCTAATGCAGAGGGAAGATAAGCACTGGCAGGTTTAAAGCTCATGATAATTCAGTGATCTAACTCCAAGACATGTACAATAAAGCTTCTTCTAAGACTTATTTCATTGCATTCTTTACCAAACAAGGAAATCTCCTCTAATCTGCAAGTAAAGGAAATGACAAGTGTGAACAAAAAAATGAACTGGTTACAGACTATTCAACCTTAGATTATATTATTCTGAACTGTTAATTAAACTCTTTTTATAGCTCTCTCCTGAGTCTGCCTAGGGCTATACCTTTAAATTACCTTTTAATGGGAAATTGATGTGAACAGCAGGCAGCCACAAGACCAGGGAAATGTGTCCCCATTCTTAGGATGTCTGCTGTGCACATCAATGGACATGAGAGGTTCATGTAGAACTGCTACCTCTATTCTTGGCTGAGTGAGGAGACAGCCAATTAATTGGCTGTCAGGAAACGCATACAGCACTGTAACAGTTGGATGGGAAAAGAGAAAGAGCATACAAATCAGAGAAAAGAACACAAGATAAGCAGGTCAACTATCATGAAAAGTGTGGAAAGGAAAAATAGCTATTGGAAATAGATGAACACAACAGTGGCTCAAACTTTCAATTCACTGTATTTATACTGACGTAAGCTTGGCCAACATGTTTATACAATGACATATATCACACTATGATATTTTCTGGACTATTTCCAAAAGCTTGATTTACACTTAGAAGATAACCCCTGGTAGCACATGTCAGATGAATGGTGTAAATGAGATTATTGATATGATAAACTGTTACAAAAGAAAACTGAGAGAAAAAGCAATGGCTTTATGTTATAGTTTTAAGTTAGGAATGTAGGATAACCCTATTGGGGTTATGGGGTTTTGTTTCATTATTATGTGTGTCTTGTTTTGCAGAAAATACAGGACTGATGCAGCCTATAGCTTCAACATCTTAAAGCTCTTGTCAAACACAGTGTTTTCTGCTGGGTCTAGCCTGAGAAAATCCAGGTGAAATACAATGATATAAAATGCAAGGCATGAATTTATACCGATAAAAAGGCAAACTGTGTTAAATAGATCATAAATAGAATGAAACAAAATCAACACAAATATTGCCCTCATGTTCCATCATAGAAAAATCAGCTTTCACAAATGTATTCAGGGGAAATCTAACTTGGAATAAGAGGGCAGAAAAAATTTAGAATTCTACAATCTAAAGAGAGACAACTGTCACCATTTTCAAAGAAAGACTTAAAAGCAAAACTACATGAAAAAAATCACTATATGACACAGAAATGGTCAAGGTGTTAATTGAACTTCAGCAGTGATATAAATAAGAATAGCTATGATGGGACCTGAATTCATAACAGAATTACAGGTCAGGTCATTGCCCCACTGCTCAGACATCCCTGGGACTGGGGAAGTGAAAATATAATAGCTCTAAGGAACATGTACTGAAACAGTATTTTTTAAAATAGGTATTTAGCTACAGTAAATTATTCTATCATTACCTGATAAACTACTATATAGTATAAAAACCAAAAGCCAGTGCATTATTACAGAGTTACAGGACAGACATTACATTTTATTAATAAAACCAAATACATAAATGTAAAAATCTTATTAAAATTTGAGTCACATAGAAGTTGATGTTTAGAAAGAAATATCAAGAAGAACTACATCAGTGCAGCACCATGCTGTGAACTTATGTTCTTAGATCTGTTCTAAACAATCATCACAATTTTAACTAAGAAGCAAGAAGCTAATCATATTCAGCTGAGCAGAAACAGGCCTAAGATCACAAGGCTGGGCATTTTGGTTCTACAACAGCAATCCTCATAAAACAGCATTAAAGATATATGACAATGTCTATTTCATTAAATTTTTCTTAAACAGCACCCATATCTTTGGTTTGAATATACAAGAGCTGATCATGAGATTAGAAAGGCAGGTAATTCAGCATTTCATAGCCAAAACCTTATCCTCTTTTTGTTCCTCTTTAAGCAGAGCCAGCAGGAGAGGAAGCAATGATTTGCTATTCCAACAGGTTAACAGCTTGATAAACTGTTGGAAAAACTGATAGATTGTGGTTGGGCAGACAGAGCAAGGAGGGAAAGGTAGGAATGGGTCACATCCTGCTGACTCAACACAGCTCAAAAAAAGCCCTGTATTTTAAAGAAGAAGGCAAATACTCATGATGGATAAATTCCTTCCTGTTTCCTTGAAGAAAAGGAATGTGATATTTGCATGCAAATAGCATCCTCATGAATTATCATTTCCATGTATTTCCACTGTATTTCAGGATGTTGACATGTTACCTGATCTTTAAAACTTCTGAATACTACTCTGTTGAGCCATATTTGTCTCTCCTAACATTATAGTGCAATTGCCAAGAAACTGCATTTCTCGAGAGAACCTCAGCAAAGATAATCAAGTAGCACTTAATAAAAAGTTAGGGGCTGATTTCCCCTCCTAAGAAAGATGTGTTCTTCTTGAGAAGGTCACAGACCACCCAAAAGACCACAATAAACTATGGACAATTGGCTGAGGTTTTAGCCTACCTAGTAATTTTGAAGCAGGTAGATGGAACATTTTACCACACAAAATCTACAATGCACAGCTGGAAACAAAAGAGTAAGCAGGCAGCATTTAGACTGCCAAGTGGTTAAAGGCATACAGAGGCATCCAACAGGATGTAAACATACCCTGTTGAAACTTAAATAATTTAAAATGGATCCCTTTCATGGAGGGGTTATTCAGAGTGGAGTAACTCCTAAACAACATGATTTTGCTGTTTAACTGCCATGCTCACTACTACTGATAAAATGCCTCCCACAAGGGGAAAAGAAATCTTTACAGCAGACAAAAGCTCTGCCAGTGGCAACACTGAGAAAGTGAATTTAAATAGTCAGTCATTACAATTGAAACAAATGGCTGAATTATATATTTTATTTAAACTCAGCTCTAGTATCAGACTACTTTAAAATGTAATCAAGCACAATTAAGTACTGTCAGTTACTTGTTCTTACAAGTATATAGGTGTATAAGAGGCACATGTTAAAAAAAAGATTGCTAAAACACATTCTCACTCCCTCTCCCTGGGAAAGACAAAAAACACTCAAAGATCCAGAAGGAAAAGAGGCTGCTGCTGGCTACTGTTTCAAATTGTACTGTGTCACTCTTCCATTCAACTGTATAAATGCAAGATACAGAATGAAAAATATTACTGATATTCCCAGTGCACCAAAGTAGAACACACAATTTACTTGTATACACTTTCCTTGGGTTTGAATGCTGATGTCCACAGAGGCTTTACAATAAATTTTTCATTTGTTTTCCTTATGGAGAGAAAGACTGAAAGAAGGAAAATAAGGGAGAAGGGATGCACAGGCTACCTACAAAAATAAATAGAAAACCTTTCAAACTAAAAGCCCATCACTTCAGACAGCTTTTAGTTAGGAAAAATACAAAGCACTATATTCATTCATCATCAGACTTGTAAAATATTTCTAAAATAGCCCCTACCTATTCTCTTCCCTCAAATCCCCTTCAAATCCTCTCCTGTCATATCTACAGGAGCTTGATAATAGTGTAGGTAATGCATCATTGCAGAACTATTCATAACCTTGGATTTTACAGTTTCATATCAAGTGTTGTTAGGAACATACATTGATTCATAAATATTTTTCCAGACATACTGTATCATACATATTACCCTACATGTACTATTTCTAATAGAACTGATTTTTAAGCATGACTTACAGTTAGACACACAACTGTAGAACATATTTTTAAAGATAGACTTTAAAAACTTTGGAACCCCCACAATGCTGAAAGGCTGCCCTCAGGGAGGACTGTGTCAGGACGAAGGCAGCTACAGCCTAAGAAGCAAAGAGTATCTATATCCTTGGACACCTCATGTGGCACACAAATATACTCCATTCTTCCCTCTCCTCCTCCCAGATGCCAGCACAGACCCTCCCAATTGTACACTCCTACTAAACAATGTATTTGGATGTCTCAACAGTTCAGGTATTTCTTCCTTTTACACAGTCATACACTGGTTCACAACACTTACAACTTTAGTCTGATGTCTTCAATAGCCATATTAAAACACCAGCTAACAGAAATATCAAGAAGAGAACAATGACCTGAATTTGTAATTAGTGTCCAGGCACTTTTCAAATCCCTCATGGTCCAAGCAACCCTCATTTGGTTCAAAAATGCTTTTGAGTAAAAAACTTTTCCCAGGTGGTATTCAATTTAAGTAACAGTTTACTGACTTGATAGGCTATAAAAATCTTTAATTAAAAAAAATATATTTACATTAACTTTCTTTATCCACTTGTATTATCTGACTCTTTCTTCTACACACAAGGGGAAAGATGCAGGAAGCATGCAATACTAAAGGGTTTATCCTCATTTCATATAACCATTTTAAGATCAATACCTGAGGGACTTATGTAACTGCATAATAAAATATGGCAGAAAGCCCAATTAAGCTATTGCTGTTACAAGAAAATAGTCTTAGGCACTAGAGGGAGCATCTGTCTTTACAGTCACTGAACAAATGTTTTCATGTCCCTACAACATATTCTGTATTACACACAAAATAATTTTGCATCTTGTGTATAAGGTACAGGTCTTACCTTTCCCATGAAAGAAAAACAAATAAAAGCTGTACCAATATTATAAAACCATCACTTTAAATAAGTATGCCTTCTTGTCTATTTAACTTATAAAACACTAATTTTAATTTCATTTTCCTAAATTTCAGTCTCTGAAAGTAAACCTTTTCTGCAAAATTATCTAAATAGCCTAACAGCATAAGAATACCATGGCTGTACTGTTCAGGAAATGAAAGCAATGACATTTTACTTTAAGGACACAGCTTCAGACTTCTGCACAGACTTCAGACATCCACATCTTGGCTAACTGCCTAGACTCCCCATGAGAGAAGGGCATTTCTGGGCTGTGATTCACCTGACCAGCTCTAGGCAACTGACAGAGGATTAATGTGTGAATCATACTCCCCAAGCACCCCTTCTATGAACAGAAAAAGTAGCTGAACTCACATGTGGATGTGTACACCACAGATAATCAGCTCACAAGGTCTGCACCCAAAAACATAGAACACACTAAGAAAATCACGTGTGGCAACATCAGTGATTTTATACTTGGGGGGTGGGGTGGGTGGGAATTGCACAGTGGATCACAGTGGCTGGTTACCTGGAGTCTACAGGCAGAATGATCTTATTGTATATTTTCTAGTACTGTAAAACTCTTCATTCTTGCTACAGGTAACGGATTCAGTAAAGAAAGCAAAGATACAAAGGGCAGAAATCCCTTAATAAAACCTGTAAAAAATGAGTCAACTTAAACACCTATCAAACTTGCATACAGAACTACTCGAAACATTATTACACTTTCATCCCCTTGTAGTGATGACAGAGAGTATCTGTCACCTATGGCTCTCCTTAATTCCTCAGCCTTGCTGTGAATTCCCTTGCTTACCAGCAGGTTTGCATACTCACTTCAAGATAGCCCTCAGCTCTCCGCCTGTCTGGACGCTGCTAACTGAAACACTGCTGCTAAGAATCACAGCTTAGTTTACCATGGCAGTTTAGTAGCCATGGTTTTAATATCAGGCATTATGTTCCCAGACTTTGTGCCAAGCCCTGAAGCAGGAAATTCTATTTTCAAATGCATCAAATTGGTACTGCTGCAGTCAAGGTTATGAAATTATATAATTTTAGCTTGTTGTGCGGTTTCTCACTGTTGTCTCCAATGATCAGCCCAGTTAGACAGGATTTAAATTTTGGGAAGAAATATTAACTCTGCTTAAGTCCTCCAAACAAAATACAGTGACTGTGGTTCTCCAGAATTTTTATTAGAAAGCTCCTTTCTTCTTCCCCTTGGCACAAAGGTCCTTGCTCATTGTGAAGGACAATGCATCACAAAAGCACAATTGCCACAGTTTCTTCAGTTATTCTTCCAAATTTATAAAGCAGCATGATCTCCAAATAGGACTTTTACTGAAAGAAGGCAAGACACCAACAGCCTCTGAAGTTCAAAGCTAGGTTCACAAACCCACTAGTTTTGACTCTAATAAAGCTGAATATAAATTATTGTACCAAAAGGATCTGAGCTCCTGTAAATTTCAGATCTCTTTGAAAACATTTCTCTTTGCACTTCAAACGTTTTTGCAGTACTGTAGCAAAGCCATCAGAAAACTAACATAAGCATTTATCTTTAAAGCAATAATAAAAAGAATATAGAAAAATCACAAAAATGAAACTTAAAAGGTAAAATCTTGAAGTTTTTTTTATACAGGGTTTCAGAATATACATGTATATATATTTTGTACTGCAGTAATAAGGCAGTTGGAAATTCGCATCAGCTTTGAGGTTTATTCGTCACAAAAACTGTGCCTGAACTGCAGGGTACCTGACCTAAGCATGTATGGGTGCAAGGAAAAAAAAAAAATGGGACAACACAATTAGAAGGAATTAACATATGGTCTAGACTTGTCCTAACATGAAGCTGGGACATTACAAGACTAATAATTTAAAGATGAGCAGAGGTGAGGAAATTGGCTTTCATCTTTTTCACTTTCTTCATTCACTCAGTGTGAGCTTTTGCACAAACAAAATGCTCAGTTCCCTCATGTTAGGAACACAATATATTCCCTCCCTGTGCAAGAGAACAATCTGTTTTCAAATCATTTTGTGAACTCAGATTCACTTGCCAGGAGATGTGTATTTTGAGCAACTAAGAGCCACAGAAACTACAATCTTTGATTCCTGGGTATGTGGTTGGCCCCGTGGGCCTTAAGGCAGAGGTGATAACAGTACAAAGATGAAATTATTGTGGAGTCAGATACCCCTTTTTTTTCCCCTGTGAAACAAAAGTTACTGTGATCAGAAATACCATACTATGGAGGCAGAACATTTCAAGTCTAGAAAATTACTCTTTCCCATTGCTATCCAATGCAATGGCACAAAAAGCCAGCACAACTCCTTCAGTAACAACTTTCTAATGACTTGAATCTTTTTTTCTCTAAAATAAGTGAATTTTTTAAGAGCAGCTAAAAATACATGTATGAACAGTGATTGGTTCTTATCCACAAGCTTCATTCTGTTTAACTGGGACCATAAACATTAACAACTATGTCTTGTGCTGCGTGAACTAAAAAATACAGCAGACCACAGTCAGTCTAGGGCAATGTAGAAGAAAAGTCCTGTTTGTGTCTCCAAGATGTATTAAACAGTTTAAAGGATGCTTGATAACTCACATCAGCTCCTTCCCCCAGCTACCAGAACACTTTCACCCCCCAAAAGTGCCACAGTGGAGTTTGGTCCACAGGCTTCCTCCCAAGCACAATGAATTGTGAATCATGTTGTGAGAGGGAAGACTACAAATTACACACATCACTCCTCCTCCTTTCCTCGGGCTTTGTGGAGTAGGGGGGGGAAAAACCCCAATTTGGAAAAATTTAACTCCTTCCATGTTTCAAAAACAAAGCTTCAGCTACACAGGAAACTCTAATTGTTGCATTTTGGTTTTTGTTTTTTTTTAACTTAACAGTGAAATCTACTAAGGCTGTGTTCTCTTTAGAAGAAGGTCACAGATAGTTGCATCTTTGTAAGCTCTGAAAATACATAGTAGAGCCCCCTAACCATTTTCTTTACAAACTGTGGAACACTTGCTGTATCAGAAGCAATATATAAATATGTATTACTACCTTATAAATATGTATTGTGTTACAGATGAAGAAAACAACTGAGTAGAAGACCTCATAATTGCTATGGTCATTTTAAAAATGAAAACAACCCCGTGTAATTCCACAGGGAACTACTTTACATGTAAGTGTGGAAAGATAGTACAGTAAAATAATTTCTAGTTCTTTGTACTTGAACATAGCATTTGCAGGTTTCGGGCATTATTGTAAGGTTGGGCTTTTATCTATTTATTTATTTTTTTAGGTATGTTCTTTGGCTTGTTTTTGATGTTTTTGAAGTCCTTTTTGGTTTAAACTGAGGCAAAAGGAGTGCAGAATGAGCTGCTTGGTTTATTGCAAGAAGGACAGGGCAGTTTTGTATTCATCCACATGGCAACAGTACTCATGCAAGTCCACAGCACCTCGATTATTGTATTATTTTTCTTTCTAAGCTGGCAAATGCAACAGTATTCAGTTGTGATCACTTCCTGAAGCTATTGCTTTGAGTATGCCACCCACATATTCCATCTAACATTTCCTATTAGACTGAAAGAAGAGTAGACACATGACTATAATTTTATGCAAGTTCTTCTTATCAAGCAAGCTAATCAGCTATTTGAAGCCTAGCTGTATACTTTGAAATTCATAAATACAAGAAAAAGAAATTAGTTGGCTGAACTTTCCTTAGAAAAATATGCAGGTTTTCAAATTTCTTCTTCCCATCTAAAACATTTCAGATTTAAGAAGATGGCTACAGATCAGCCAGGAGCTGCACACTCCTCAAACACTGGGCAGAGGCACTGGTGAAAGAGTCTCCAGCTGTTCAGCACTGAGCTGATATGAGCTGTTGGAAGAGTCACACACAGGTCCATTAGTTTGGGCTATGGAATCCTGGATGTTAAGTGGAAACACCAGCAATCTGAATCAACAGAGAGGAAGAAAAGACCTGAAGGCCAAGACTTGCCATCTAGAAAATTAATTTATTAACACTTTGCTTTAGTGCAGAATTGGAAGGCAGAAGAACGGATTGTGCATAACTTTTAAAGAAAAATTCAACAGTGATAGTATCAGTAAATGGCAATTATTTCTTATTTTAAAAACAGAGGAATAAAAAAGATCATAATGAAAGAAGGATGCTCATTGCAGGGAGTATCACCTGTACCTCAGTTCATCAATCTGACATTATCCAACTGCATATTTTTCTATGCAAAATGGTGTCTTAAAGATATTGAAGATCTCTAAGCAATTATCACCAGGTGTTTCAGGCTGCTTTGCCAAAGGTGAGTGTAAGAAAGACTAAGAATCATAATGTAAGCAAAGCATAAAGATGGAGAGTCGAACCATTTCCATGCTCAAGGACACAGCCTTTGGACTCTTTGCCATGTGTCTTGGATGTCATTTGTAAAGATCATTATGTCTCCATTCCCAGGGTTAAGCCTGAAGAATTCCCAACCCACAAGGAAATTTTTGAGCAAATGGGGTGCTGCAACTTGGAGAATCCAGTTCAAAGTGAGCTAGTCTACTCCAGAAAGAAAACTGTAAAAAAAGGCACTAACTTCATCTGCAGGAGAAACTTGAGTTGTTCTAACATCCTTATGCATATTCAGTCCATGTGACTTTACAAATGAACAGTGAAAGAGGTCTCCAATACTTCATAACATCTATTATTCTTTTTTTTTTTTTTTTCCACACAAAAGTACTCCAGACTAAGGAGCTTTTCTAAAAAGCACGAAAAATACCAGGTAGGCTACAGAGAAGGGTCACCACTAGGAACATTACAAAAAATGACATGGTCACATGTGACTGTATCTTCCATGTAAAGCATCACCAGACTGATGCTTTCCAAAAGCAGTCAGGGTTAGAATCCTGTCTTTCTATGGAACCACCTACTCTCTTGTGGCAGAGGAAGGTTTGGGTCGTACATCTTCAGTTTTCAGGAGAAAAACAGCACTGCCATCTGAATATAACATAACACTACTGTTTAATATTCTGCAATTTAAATGAAAACAACAGCAGACTTTGCAATTCAGTAACCTGAGGTTCGAAATTAATGAACACAGGATGATGAGAGTAGAATATAAATGAAAGGGCTCAGCACTAGAATTCCCACAAATAAAGATCCAAGGATTTGAGAAACTATTTCCAAAAACACCTGATTGTTTCAATGCTATTTTTCAGTAAGGACTGGATAATAGCACTAACACAGTGCTATTTTCTGGCAATCCACTGATGTAGATATTTATTGAAACTAAGTGTCTTATTGCAAAATGAAAAGATAATTTACTGGGAGTTTATGAGTAAGAAATTATTTTACACTTTCTAATCTCCCTCCCATCCAAACACCATAAATGTTTCATTGTTCTCCCGAGAGCATGTCTCTGGTGGAATATAAAGATGGTGCTTACAGAAGCATTTTGAGACAGTTAGTAGTTAATCATATGTAAAACTGTTCAAAACTAGGGGACCAAATAATTTTTAAACCTCCCTCATGCATCCTGTAATTGTGCTGTGGGAGTCTGGCAGCCTGATTAATACTGGGTCAAAGTTTTGCAGAACACATAGTGTTGAGGTGACTGAGTAGGTAACACAGTAATGACAGCATGATAATTACAAGGAAAAAAGGCTTAAGGAAAAGCCTTAAAGGAAATGCAGACATGTAAACATGTCCCTCAGCCAGGAAACACAACCAAGGGTTCTAAAATTCAAGTGTCAGGGCAGACTCACAGAACACAAGAAGGGCAAACACTGTATGTTGTATTTAACATACCTTCTCAGTATCATATTGAAATGGGATGCAAGACTTGTCTACAACATCTCATGAGATTTTTTCCTGCCCATCTATCAGAACTGACTGCCACTTCATTTCTTAATTGTTTGGACTCTCATTTGATTCCTCTTTTGGGCTGATGTCATTGCCACTCAAACAGATGTAACATAGCCTGCAGCTCTTACATATTCAAACCATAATTAGAAAATCAGAGTAGAAGGCAAGACATTCTCTCTCAGGAGCAAATGTACTATGGTGACCAGAGAACCTCTGTTAATCACCATTAAAGGATGACCTCCATGTTCTGAACAAAGTCTCTGGTTTTTGTCCCATGTGGAGTCCATTAAGAATAGGTTTTACCTTATCTGTCTTTTAAGCAATGGCTTTAGGGACTTGACCATTCTTGGACTCAAGCCCTACCATCATTTCAAAGTTTCTGCTCATCATATAATTTGCTATAAGATTGGTGATCTTGATGATCCTGTATTTCGTTAAAAAACCCAAACCAACCCAAACACCCAACAAAAACTGGACCACAAAAAAAAAAAACCAAAACAAAACACAAAAAATCCTCCCCCACAAAAAAAAAAAAAAACAAAAGAAAACAAAAAAACCCCACCAAAACTCCCAAAGAACCCCAGAAAAACCAAAAAAACCCTCAAAATGATTCCTAAACTCATCTTTGTACAATAAGGGTAACAATCTCTAAAAGTTTTAGATTCTGTGCCTATTTCTGCTGAGAGAAGCCCAAGAGGTTGTGTTTTGTTGGTTTGCTTCAAGCATACCACAGTTAGCAGAGCAGCTTCTTTGGCTCAGAGTGAGCAAGTTCTGACTCTTTGGCTGCCTGCACCTCTCAAACATGAAAAGAATTGTATGACTTCAGCAATCAAAAGAGTCTCTGAAAGCCACACTGATTCCCCTACTACATGAGGCAATAAAACACAATCTCAGTCTCCTCCTGAAATCACTTGTTTTGAGCACAATTTATTCATAAATTGTTTTCCTATTACTAACTTGTTGAAATGAAAATTCCAGTGTTTCAGTAGGAGTTACCTATAAAGACTGTGAACTGCATTCACTGACTTGCCCAAGAAGGAAAAAGGGACAAAGAGAAGCCTAAAATCAAAACTACTTCACTTGGAGTGTTGGAAGCTCTGTCAACATTACAATGTGAGGTTTTGCAGCTCTGTCTCATGGCTTTATACATAAAGCCATACAAATACTTTTTTCCTTCTTTCCATGTTTTACAATATTTTTATGAGGTCACAAATAAACCTAAAATTATTCTTCCTAGACTTCAGTAGGCCTGATAATCTTTGCAGAGTGTCTGGCTTTTAAATGTGGAGACTCACTTTTTAAACTTTGACAGCAGTGAAAAAAATGGTTTACACAATTTATTCTTTATTTTTCATATTTTGGGAACAAAAGGAAGGTAAATTTGTAAAAATAATATTCAGACTATCATATTCAGAATTTTGGAAATGCAAAAGAGAACAGGTCTAAAATCTGACTGGGTCACACAGAAGTGAAAAACATGTCTCTACTTACTGCTCAGCTGGCAAAGCCACTGTTTGTGTGAATGCCAAGGAAAATTAAATAATGTTCATTTGGAAGCCATTCAGGGTTTCATTTCACATGATTATAATGAATTAAATGCAGACGAGATTCACAGCATCAAAGTACTCAATCAAAATAAAACAATGAGAAAACAGGCAACAAAGCTTGATGATTGAAATATGAACAATTCTATCACAAAGCAAATAATTTTCAGTGACACAGCCAGGGGAAAATAGGTAAACATTATACCCTTGGCCTTTTAGTTTTCTTGCACCTACCACAGAATGAACACTATTTGTTGGAAAATATATAATATTACATTAAAAAGTGAAACAGACTTGATTGACAGAGAGGGACAGGGATTAAAAGCCCCAAGGTTTACTAGCCTAAAGGCAGCCATGACAAACTGCTGCCAGTTGCCCAAAGCCTGCACAGCTACTCAAGCACACAATCCTCAAAATAGTAATATGTGGCTGAGGACAATCCCTGCTGTGCAGAGCTGAATTTCAAACTGGGCTCAAGAGAAGGGAAAACATCAACACAATCACACACCAGTCACTCACATCTTACATTCATTATCAGGTTTTTCAAAGGAATCCCCAAGGCAGCTATATTTCACAGAATTGAAGGTTTAAAATAAAAGAAAAGGAAAAGAAAACCAAAGCAACCCCCTCTACTCAAAACTGTATTTATTCTATTTTCTAAATGGGCAATAAAACATATGAAATAAAATTGCTCAAGTAGACTTCAAGACAAAAATGTTTTTAGGAAAGTGGAAAATAAAGATTAAGAAAATACATAACAAGAATAACACTGCTACCAGGCAATTGAATGCCATCCAATATATAAATTCTTAGCAAAATACTATATAATTATAGCTTACTTTCCAGGAAAGGCTGCAAAGAAATTTTGATTTGCTGTACAGAAAACATAGCTACCCCTCTTGTCCTTTCCTCTGAAAATTCTATCACTGCAAGTAAGTACCAAGTATCAGCAGTAGGATGTGATATGTTAATGTGTTCTAATTTTGATTACTTCAGCAGAACTGATGTGTGAAGAAATTAAAGTCTGTGCATTAGACAGATTAATAGTTTAGGATGAATAAAATACGCAATTAGAACACTGTTTAAATTAAGAGGAGACTTTGCAGAGAGGAGGGCACATTACATTCACGTGAATGGCAATCTGCTGATTTTTTGTGTGTTTTCTGGGGTCAGAATGAAATTTTCTTTATTACGGTACTCTGAAAAGAGTTGGAAGAAATTAATAAAGACTTCAGAAGGATTTATGTATATTTTACTGATCTAATGTTCTTCAAGAAAGCCAGCAGTAGTCAAAAATAAGGCAATATTTAGTAGTGCACGCAGAGAGTAAGCAATCAAAACACACACGTCTTACTGAAAAGTTACAGGTGCAGATGAGAATGTTAAGTACAGCCTGGGAGTTGGTTGTATTTATGTTCGTTTTACTGCAAGACCTCCACAGTCCTCATCCAGCACTGCCCTGGTGGGAACTCTTCTTTCACATTGCCCTTTCACTCTGGTGGGAAGTATTTAATAAAAACCCCTGAGATTAAACAGATCAGAACAGTTAGTGAGACTGACTGCAGCCAGCAATGTCCTTGTCATTACCCATTTCAATGCATTACCCATCATTCTCACAAAGGAAATGTGGCAACCAGCAAACCCTGTTTGTGTCGGGCACAGATGGGAAAGCTCCCTCCCTCTGCTAATTGTCTGGGAAGGAAACTCATTAAATGGTGGTTTTCACCTGTCACAGTCCAAGAGCAAACTCAGCAGCCCTCTCAGCTGCCCACTTGGAGGGGAAGGCATGGTGCAACGGGTTCTCCTCTGTGACTAAACAAATGCCCTGTTTCCCAACACAAAAGAGCAAAGGACCATCCCTCTAATAATTAAGCTCCAGTAGACTCCAATGTCATATGCACCATTAAGTTCTATCACCACCCCAAATAAATGTTACAATTCCTGATTTTCATAGGCAGTAAATAATGAATAATGTAGAGTATGAGTTCTGCATTTTGTTAGGGCATTTTTTCCTTCTCATTTAAAGCACTGTCAGCACAATGAAGCTTTATGAAAAGACATTTTGATTCAAAAATAAGAAAATACATTAATTGTTTTCAAAGTACTTTTACTTTTTCATAAAACAGGCCCATTATTATTTGCACTTACTAGAAAAAAATTGAAAATATAATATTGAGAGATTTTTCGGCTTTGTGCTCTGTTTTATTATCCTGCTTAATTTAATGGCAGCATAATTTTGTAAAATTCAAAGAACCAAATGCACATACAACATTGGTGTAAATCCATGCTACACCAGAAAATCTTTAATGTCCATGTTACACTGGTATAAAACAGAAGAGGATTTGGGTTTTGGCATTGCTAGAATGGTTAAAAATAGTTCCTATACACTTGGGCTACTTCACTGAGTTGTGAGATTCACAAGTGGACTCTGAGAAAAATTAATTACTGCACCTAAAAAATCTTACACAATTGCAATGTTACCTTCAAAAAGAATAGATATTGAAGCTCTCTAACAGAAGAATATACCACTGTAATTATGTATGCTTATATAGAGAAAACAGAGGGAAAAAAAAGATTAAAAAAATCCCAGGGTTATACATCTCAGAAACAATAATACATGCAATTACTTCAGAGTACAACAGCACTCAGCATGAATGCACAGCTCTTAAAGAGACATGGGAAAGAATAGCAAAGAGTTTTAGAGAAGGGGTTTGTGCAAGCTCAGACAGTGTACCCCTTCCCAAAATAAAGTCTTAAAGGGAGCTCCACTAATTTCCTGTCAAACAGCTCAGTAAAGTGGGAGAGTGGACATAAATCAAACCTGTAATCAAAATTTCTCCCACTGCTGCTTTTCCCTGACCTCTTCCACCCCAAAGAAAAACCTCACTAATGCTTATCTGTACTATATATCATGGCTAGGCTCTCCTGCACACAAACCTATCCTTGTATTTGAAATGGTTTGCAGGAAGAACAGATTTTACTTCAAAGTAATGCTGCTTTCAAAGAGCTGCTTAGCTATCAGTCTATTTTAATTTATGATTTGCATGCCAACTCTAAACCACAGAAGAATTTTCTCTCACAATGACTGGTGATAAATAATGCAGAGCTGACACTGAAGCTGAAAGAAGAATTAAGGAGAATACTCCCAAAATTAATCCTATTGATAGGAAAAGTGCCATGTGACATGGTTTTTAAGAGGACCTCAGCCACTTTTGTAATTTAGCATGTTTTTAAAGTGTTGCTCTCCTTATTCTTTCATTGAGTTCTTACATAATACAACAAACTAAAAATTTGAGTAAGATTACTCACTTTCTGCCTTAGCTATAGATCAAGATCTAACTGTAGTAGAAAACAGAATGAAGAACAAATGGATACTTCTTCCTTTTACTAAAATATTATCCATAGGGAAGGAGAGGCAATGGCATTGTAAAACCAGCAAAACAAATAGCAAGAGCCGTGCAGGTCAGCCCAACAGCCCTCTATAAATTCTGTTTTCCATAGGCCTCATTGGCAGTTTAAAGAAGGAACAGGATGGGGAGCAATGAAGTAGCTCTGTGGATGCTGAACTCTAGACAAGTATGGAAAGCTGCATGTGAGACTGTCACTGGTCAGTCTGATGCAAGGGAAAGATGTCCACAAGAACAGATTCACACTAGAGCTACCCAGTACAAAAGCAGGATGGTAACAAATGGTAAAGGATCACAAAAACCAAGCAAAGACAAGTGTCTGTGTAGTAAAGAAGGAGCAAATGCACAAACTCAAAGAGCAGCACAGTCCATGAAACAGGTCATGAAGAGGACATACTATGCAGCAACCCAAAAGGAGGTAAGGCAAGAAGCTTCCTCTGCAGAGGAAAAAGAAGGATCAATGCCTACAGAATAGCCAGAATTAAACTACTTTTGTCTTAATTTTTTTTCTGCCAGTTCCAAGAGCTGCTGATGAAGTAACAATTGGAAAACAAATAAAATATGAAGAGAGACTCACAAAAATGTAGTTTTCAGACTCACAATTCACACTTTGTTGTTTGCCTGCAGGGTAGAATTCAAGACCATGCTGCTTCTTTAATTTCTTTCCATAAAACATGATGGTAACAATCATCAGGTTAGACAAATTTGTTGCATAGACTGAATTTGCCTATTTTTCTACTTTGTGTCCTACTTTCATTGACAATTCTCCAAATAAAACTATTGTGTAAGCTCTTTGGTTTCATTGCGCTCTGTAAAGATTGCCACAATGTTATAAATCATCCAAAAGAACACACACAAACTCCCATATTGTGAAAAGTTACTTAGTCACTGCCATCCCATTTGAAAGGTTTTGTTTGTTTCTTGCTTCAGATGGAATATCCCCATTATGTTCTCAGATGTCAGACACGTCTCGTGAACACAATGCTGCCAAACTATAACGGACAAAGAATTTTATTTTTTTTCCACAGTGTGTTTTGCTTGTATGAAGAACTGGCCCAAGTATCTACTAAGTTATATCATTTCCTTCAGTGAAACTAATTTTCAAGGAAAATGAATCATGGGAAAGACAAAGACGATATCAGCTATTCTATATCCACCCTGTTCCTTCCTGTATCTGTGCCTGGAAAAACCAAGCAACATAATAACAATAGAGTAAACTCTGACCTGCGGTAGTGCCATTGAAGCCAATGATGTTACAGCATGAATGAATTTGGGGCAACAGCAAAATTTAATTTTTACCAATGCCAAAGTTTACCCCAGCATGTAAATGTTTTTCAATTACTTGACAGTATGAAGATAACATTCCTGTTAAAAGCACATCATGCTGTATCCATTTTAACTGGAATTGTGTAGGTAGGCAGGAGGCATACCACAGACTTAAAACAAAGTTAATGCTCCAGGAGAGTAACAGAAAAAGTGTTCTAACCAGCGGCATGAATGATTAGCAGGAACAAGAGCAATATATTGCCACAACCAAACAAAATCTCGTCTTGTTTGCTTCACTGAGAACGCAGACTTTAAGACAGGAGGGACAATGTCATAGCTGTGAATAAGTAATTTTTTATCATAAGTCTTCATGTCAGGTATATTCATGAATTCTCTTAGGAAGGTCATCCTTCAGAACAAAATTTCTATGCTTGATTTGTTCCCACAATTTCTGACAGTAATCTGTCATTCTTGTAAAATTGCATATATAAAAAAAAAAATTAAAAAAAAACCCAAAGAACCCAAACCCCCCAAAATAACAACAGCCAAAAATCCCTCAAACAGAACAAAAAACCCACAATAAACACCAAAGCATAAAACTGCTCTATCAGCAACATATGGATTAAAGGATTATACAGCTCCATTTATTCCTCCCCAATTAAGTATCACAAAAGTAAAATTATTTTAAATCTGAAATTTACCACCTACACCATATTAAAAAAAGTCTACATTAATGGCTCTGCACGTTTTTTTTCCCTGCATCCTGACTCACTAAATACATGCTGCGTCCAAAGTCAATGATTCTCCAAAGTTCATGGGAACACAGAGATAGAGAGGGTAGAAAAACTGTTGCAAAAAGAAAAGATAAGTATGTAGGCTTGAATCACAAGTTGTGCTGATAGACAAATGATGAGTGATGAATTTTTTTAACTTACTTTAGAATTACTTAAAGATTTTTTAAAGGATGTTCTTGTGATGAGCAGCAATCAGACTAGTTTTGAGCTTCTTTGTTTCTTCTTACCTCAGTAAAGAGTACATGATTTCCCAGTGCCCCCTCCACTGCTAACACATTCTCTTGTGCAGCATATGGAAATAAAATCTGTTCCCATGTAGCTTGTGCTCACCATTTCAATTTGGTTTCAGTAAAATTGTGTGTCACTTGACCTCAATATTATATTAGACTAGATGCCCATTTGAAATATCTCTGAAAATCTTTTCAAGTACTACCATTATTTAGTATATGCTCATAAGGCTGTAGCAGGGTGTGCAGTACTACATCCCTGGATTGCCCTAAATGAGCAGTGCCATATGAAAAATGCCTTGGCTGAGTTGCAGCACCTCTGCCTACCACTGCTCTCCACAGATTGAATTCACACCATACATAGAAACTTCTACTCCATCTTTTAAAATTAGGCTTTTATATCCTTATTGTTGAAAATTGATTTTAGAATTAAGATTGTCTAGGAATAAAGACTACTACGGGAGTCTATCAACCTTTGCCAAACTGGAAAAAAGTTTTAAACTAACAAATAAGGAAGATGGATTAGCTACAATATAAAAACAAAATATGAAGTTCAAGACAATTACTGATTCCAAAACATGGAAGTATGGAAGATTTAAAGAGAAAAAAATCTTTTATAACATATTAGGAGCAACCAGACCATTCATGCAGTGCTCTTAAATATCCAAAGAGCCCCTGAATCAATCACACTATTCTTGGCAGCAGATGGGCCAAACAGAAGATGATGGTATGCTGCACTGTGCACTGATGCTCCAGAGACTAAGTCCTGACAATGCCTCATTGACCTAGACATGTCACCTTGTGCCTTGGTTTTCCAGTCTTCAAAAGGAAGACCAGTGGCAGTAACCTTACAGACGTGGTTATGATTTCCTCAGGACAAGCAGTGCAAATGCTGGGAGCTGGGGGGTGTAGCAAGTGGTGCAATGTCACATGTTTGCAATTACACAAGCTTAACTACTTAGCATTAAAATACAGCCTTGTGCAGGGCAGTCCTGCAAATAAACTATTCTGGAACTTAAGTGCCTAAAATGGTATTGTTTCCCAAGTTTACAGTCAATTCAGGTCACAAGCAAATAGGATACAGTTTCACAGCCTCAGAAGCAGGCTGAGAGGGACAATGACTCAGTTTGAATTCTGTTCCTTGTGCTTCAGTAAAGTATAAAGTGTACTGTGTTTGTGATGTTAAAGTACACATCCTCTGATGTGTTGCACTGAGTGATGCAGAGCACAAACTCATTTGAAAATAAAAGCACCATTACCCAATTCCTTAGGTGGAGGACTTTCTTTTGTAGATCCAGTTTCTACTCTTGTTTTCCTACCAGCAGCTTGTGTAAGTGACAGTCAGCTGTAAAATGACTTCTCTATCCCCATAAAGCCATTCCCCTTTTCTCCAGGTTGCTTGCACTGTCTTACAAAACAAATCTGAGCCATGCACTGAGTTTATAATAAGGGCTGTAGTGCCTCTCTTTGCTTAATATGATATCATAAAATTTAGTTATTGTAAAAGCAAAGCACTGAATCTAAATATCTTACATAAAAAGAGCAAGCAAACCTTGTGTAAGGAAAATAAAAGAAATGCAAGAAATAAATACAAAAGTGAGGCATAAGCAGTAGTAGTTATGGTTTCAGAAAGTCGTCAGGGACTACAAAATTTTTTAAAAGTAGGGGAAAATGTGTTTTTAAATTGATTTCATAAATCTAATATGGAAAGTGTACACTACATTTCCAATTAAAAAAGGCAACAGCTCAGTCAAAATTACAGTAGAGTTACTCCCTTCAAGTCTCTGATAAAACAATGTTTGAGCTACAACAGCTCAATTCCAAAGGATAGCTCTATGTGTGTGTTTATCACTGGCAAAGACATAAAGAAATGAAGGCAGGCAGCCAACATTCACTGAAGGGAAATAAATTACAGTACCTAAAATGACTCCAAATATACACAGCAATATAGCCACAATTTTAGGGGAAATAGTGAGTAGCTAATAAAGGAATGCTTACAAACAGTTTCAGCTAGAAATCTTGCTCTTTACTTTTTGCCCATATAATGCTTGCATGGGTGCACATGCAAAATAATGGATAGTACTGAAAATTCTTTGTTTGCTTTACACTGTTCAGTAACATGCACTACCATCTTAATCATACCCTAGGTATGTTGGCAGCAGTGCAACACAAGTGGGAGTCACAACTGAATTTTCCTCTGTAAAGACCAAATCAGCCTTTAAAGACCTAGAAAGGAAAAGTTCTCAAGCAGCTTGTTATTTATGAAACAATTTGTTCTTCAACAGAAAACAAAACAAGTTCCCTTTTATTTGGAAGCCACTAAGGAACAAAACTTATTCATTGTTTAGAGGCTTAAATTGAATCTAAAAACTTTCTTAAATATCACTTAATGGTGATTTTTGCTGCATTATGAGCAGTAAGTTCACTTTACTGCAATGTAAATGCATTTACATTTGCTGAGGCGGTAACAAGAGTCCATATATTTTATTGTCCCACACGCATTGAAGCAGTTATGTATTCTTCACTCAATTTTTTTTCCAGAAGAACACACACAGAGTGTGTGAGAGTTCAGTACCTCTATGAACTCCCTTCTATACCCTTTAGCAGCATTCCAGACTGCCAGAATGATGCATTTTTCATATATATTATATTTGTTAAGTTTAGGGAGCTAGCATTATATAACACTATACAAAACATTATCATATAGTATATTAGGCAAAAAAGACAGTGTCTACCTCCTTGCAGGTGACTGAAAATCCCTAGCAAAGTTGTATTAATTTTAGTCTAAAATAATCATCCAGAGAAATAATTTTGATCCACATGAGTGTTTAATCCTAATCAGCCTTACTGCTAAATTCTTTCTTATTGGACCAAACCACAACATTAAGAGGTATTTTCTATAGAATAATACCCTGCTATGTAGAATTACTGCAATTAGCTCTAAACCCACAAAAGGTCTCATTGACTTCAGTTCAGGCATAAGAATCTGCACTGCTCTGTATTGGTAAATACTCCACACCAACAGATGCAGAGCATTACTGTAAGTTGCCTTTGATCCAGGAGATACTCCCTCCAGTGTATCTCAGTATCATTGTTATGCAAAAAAAAAACCCCAAATCCAATAAAGAATTCCAACAGGATTCTCATTTTGGGGGGGAGTGACAGATTTTGAAAAGATGCCCTTTACAGACTTGCTTGGCTATTGATGATGGATCAAATTCTGTCACTTTGCCTTCTTCTCCCTGCCCCCCAACCCCTAAAAAGGCAAGGAGGTGGTCTCTTAAAATATAGCTACTTATATCAGGCTATTGTTTCCTTTCCCTCCAAGACCACCCAGCTTTTCTAAACTGAATCTCTCTGCATGAGACAGATTGGAGCACTACCACTGCTCTCTATGCAAAGACCTGCTATGCTGCACTATTTACCAACCCTGCATAAACAGAGCATACTGTACTGGCTGAATACAAACACATAAGATACAGTAAAGGTTGGGGGGGAATCAGTGAAATCGTAGGCATTTTAGGAGGGGAGAGCCATGACTAAAGTCCTCTTCAAAGCTCAGGAGACTGCTTAAAAACAGGTCCTTTCTTTTAGAGAATATATACAAAGCCTTTATATTTTTCACACATTTGAAGTTTTGAGGCTACATCTTTAAGATGGGAGTGTAATTAAAATTTTAAAAGAAACTAGAAATTATCACATAATAATTGAATTCCAGGTTCTAGCATTTCTGCAGGAAAAAAAAGAGAAACCAAAGAGGACTTAAGTTACAGTTTGCCCTGGAGGTTGGGGCAGTACCGTGGGCAATACAAAACACAGATTCTAACTACAGCTTTCTTGTTATCTGCTTCAATTCTCAGATTATGATGCTTCAGTTTCCCAGCGAGATACTGGTATATTGCTACTCATCTTCATTGTGCTTTCAAATCTACAAATGAGAAGCAGAAAGTATGAAAGGAACTATGCTATTATGAAAAGGAAGTTGGGATGCCATACAAGGGATAGACACTGCTTCGGGGCATGGCTTTTCTAGCTGGCTTTGGCCAGTTTGAAAAAAATTAAAATGAAAGGGACAAGGTATGAGCTTTTTTGAAGACAGAAAAAATCACAGCAGGGAGTTGCTCAACACTGGTGCCTGCCCAGCCAGCTAGATTTAGGTGACTTGAAACACACCCTAGGCAACAAAATTAGGCTAAATTATTTACACAAAAACATGTCAGGCATTTTGTCCTTGGCTCATCAAAGCACAACAGTGGCACCAGTGTTGTTCTGTATTTCATCAGATTAAAAATAATTAGTTTTTAGTGTGATCAGCTCTACAAATTCTTGACCAGTCAGGAACTTGCCACCCCAAACTACGTAACTGGCACAGAAGGTATCCTACAAATCAGCAGCTGCTCAGCAGTGAAGTGGGGCAGGCACAGAACCTCCTAAGACCATGATCAAGACAGGGCCCTTCCTTCTGCTATGACATGTATCAAAGAGCATCTATAGACAGTTATGTTTGCACTAAGACATTTCATTATTAAATTTAATTAACAAGTGTAAACAGAGTGACTGGAAATCATAGAAAAAGAGGAAAAGTGCTCACTAGACTACTATCAGTAATAGCTGTCTGGATGTGGGTTTTAAATACTTTAAGATACACATTTTTTAAAAACATGAAAAAACAGATGTAACATTATTGCTCTGTTGCTACTGGTACTTAATATGACACTTTAACAAAATGCTTCAGTTTAGATGTTGGGTTTGTATTCTTAATTATCCTTCTGGTTCTCTAAAATATTATAAGAGTTGGAATGTGCAGCTCATCTTGGAAACAAGGTTGCTGGTTCTTTGTTTCCATTACACACAGCATAAATATGCTAATACAGAAAATAAGGTAGCTAAATTGGGGGTGGGGATGTCAACATGTGGAGTTTTCTCAGAAGCACAGAGGGACAGGATGAGTGACACCAACACAGGCTGTAATACAGGAAATTCCAATGAGGTATTAGGAAATAACTTTTCAAAATGCAATAGTCAAGCACTGGAACAAGGGGCCAGTCCAGTTGTTGAATGCTTATCTTTGAAGAGATTCAAAACTGGGTTGGATGAGGCACTGCTGTACTGCCTCTAGCTGCAGAGGAGGGGAGGACTTAATTCTCCAGAGGTTCCTCCAGCTTAAATTACTCTGATTGTAAAGCACCTTGAAATTCCTTGCCTTCCAAATGACCACTATGTGCAAGACATTTTAAATTATTACAGTTAACAACATGGTAGGTAATATTGTCAGCATTTCCCTGGTAGGTGAATTTCTGCTTCTCAGGTAGGCAAACAGCCCATGCATCAGTGCCCTGGGAGGCTGCCTTGAACAGCTCAAGCTTGCTTGACAAAAATTAATTTCTTCTTTGCAGTCTTGGCATGCTTCCTTCTCTCTCCATCCCTATCCACAGCTGTGGCCTATAACTAGTTTTGTGCCTGTAAAATAATCAGTGGCATTAATTCTTTGTGATAACTACATCACACATTTCCCAAGCTGCCATTTTTATGAGGTTTGTTGTTTCCTGCTTCTAACCTGGGCTTTGAAACGCTCCACGTGCAGACAAAAAAACCAAAAATTAAATGTGCTTCCGTAACTGAAGTTTAACTACCCACAAGTCAGAAAATTAGCTACTCATTGAAAATGGATGTTTGCAAAAATAGATGCTTCCAAATGTATTAGTAAATAGTTAAAAAGGAAGGTGGTAGATAGGCTTTCTACCACTCTGATACCTACAGTGGATTATAGTAATACTCCAATAAAACCACATCCAAAATCTATACAAAAATTCAGAACAATAGTATAGTTTCTGGGAGAGAGTATTCTCTGCTTTAAAACCTGCATATCTTCGCAGAACTCACCCCAACAGTAAAAGACTGTATTTTATAAACATTTATAAACATTGAAAATAATTTTTGAGTGCTAAAGTTCCTGTCTTTTTTGCCAACCCTCCATTTTCTCCTAACTTGGTAAGAAGGAAAGAAGAGCAATCTCACAGGCATCTGACACTGACAACTGAATTGGATTAGGCTTTGGACAGAGTAATAAATTATCAAGATTGTTATTATGCTGTATATTCATCAGCAACTGAGCTTTTACAAACTTCAGGAACACAAGTATAACTACAATATCACAAATACCAAAATCCATTTCCATAAATAAGGAAACACAAAAGGAGCAAAATGGAAAACAGGGAGACTTTTAAACTGTGAGAAAATGCCCAAGTGGAATAGCAGCGGTTGTGTTTAAAATATTTTAAGGCTTGAGTATATACAAGTATATCCATAGATTTATGACACTGTCTTTGTCAATTGACAGTTAGAATGTTTTTATCTCATCCATAATGATTAATTCTTATGTCTAATATAGTCTTACTATATTTTTCTTCCCTTCATGGCTTCCAGTATGAAAAGCTTACTTAACACAATATTAACACTAGACTGAGATGAAGGAGAGGGTTTTTTGCCACAAAAATGTTCATTTTTTCAAATTAATAATAAAATGTCAAAAATCCAAACATGGCCTAAAGCCAAAAGTAACTCAAAATCAATCAAAATTTTTGACTTAGATGGCTGCAATTTTTTTTCTGTTTTAATGTTAATTATTATACTGTTGAAATAAACACCAAAGAGAATGATTTCATTTAAATAGTGTTAAATTAGGATGTCACAATAATTTCAAAACTCTGTCAAAAACATTTCAAACCAGGAAATTCCCAACCACTTCCTATTAAGATTGAAGCCAGGAAAATTCTGGTGGAGCTTGCTGCTTGGGCTGTTCTTTGTGTGCATGACATGAAGTATTTCTATTATGGAACTGCAGTGAAGAGACAGCATTCCAAAGTCAACCATTTTAGAAATTGGAATGAGCTGTGAGTATATTTTTAAAATTATATTTACATAAACGAATTGTCACTGAATCAGAAGATCTTAAATAAGGAATAAAAGAAAAAAACAGAAACTGTCTGCATGTAACTATGAGAAGTAACATTACAGCAACTTATGCTTTGATTTTTAATTCATTGCTTTTATTGGAACAAAAAGTATTTGAAAAATGAGTGAAAAGCTAATGAGCTTCTGTTGTGTGTTCTGGGTAGTGAGTCAATCTCACACTAAATTATCCACAGGAATCATGAATTACAAAAGCAATGCTGTAGATCTGTGCATCAGCACTGAATTAATTATTTTGTCCCTGGATCAAGCACATTTAATCTTCAGATGTGTTACAGCTGTTTTCAAGAGTTACTAAAAATCCTTTAGATGTACAGGCCTTAAAAGTGTTTCTATGTTTTAGTGAAGGCTCTCTGGAAAAAGAAAAATCTTTGCCTTTTCAACTACTGTTATATGTGGACATGCTTAACAGATGTCCTGGTACAAACTTTCTGCAGATTTCAGATGAGGAAATAGTATGGGTTATTATTTACCTTAAAGTGTTTGGGTAGGCTGAAAATACTTATTTACAAAGGAATTTTATGGATTTTTTTCCCTTGGACACAGAATACCACTTGATCTATATGTTATCTGGTATTTATCAGCCCCTGCACAGCTGAACTACCTGCTGCCTAGGTATCATCGCCAAATTTTGAGGCACTGTCCTTACAGACCCAAGTACCTCTGCACTGCACTCTAAAATCACAGAAAAAGAAGTGCCTCAGAGACCAGCAACATGCCAGATGTCACAGTTAGCCAACAGGAACCAAAAATGCCAACAGGAGAGCCCACTGGTGCATCTTCAACCCCCCGTTCCCTGTCAGGGGAGCACAAGCAGCAATATTCCTGTTAAAGCTGCCTGGTATGTAATCAAATTTAGATACCCAAACTTTACAAATCTAAACTGTTGCTTAATGTTTTTAGGTAAGTCTCATGTCTTTTGTGTGCAAAAAAGCAGTTTCAACTGAGGACTGTCCCTCAGCCCAGATGAGTGTCATCTGCAAAGCAGGACCATTTCCTGAGTCTGGACTAACATATTCTCAGATGCAAGACAGAAACAATCTTAAATCTTTCACATCCTCACTGAGGCCTTTAAAACAGAGATGGGAAGACTTCTTCCTCATATTTTGGGGTGGTTTTTTCCTCCCTATCTTTCATTCCCATTGTAACTCTTCAGTGTGGCAAGTTGATAGAAATAATCATATGGATATGGCAGACAACTTAATGCCTAAAATCAGATCTCTCAGCTCTCAGAAAATTCTGCTTATCAAAATCTGAGTACAAATTGACTTGAGATGTGTTATTAGACATATCTTGATAACATGTTTAGGCTTCTAGATTTCTTTCTCTACCAAGTTTTGGGCCCACTAGGGTATGGGTCTCAGTATGTCACTGAAACACATGAAAATGGAAACAGGAGTGAGGCAGCAGAAAGCAGTTTTTCAGTGAACACTCTGCAAGCGTGTATAGAGTGAAAGATGCTCTGCAATGCCCAAGGACAAAGGACATCTTCTGTCACACCATGTCCCAGGGCAGAATCTTTTACATATTTAAAGTGATCGTAGTTAGGTATGCTTCAGTGGTTCCCCAAACAGAAGTGCTTTCATTTGCAGCCTGACACAGTCCTCAAAGACTGTGGAAAAGGAGGTCCAGGAATGCAAACTTTCAAAAGTACTACATCAGAACTGACCATTCACAGCTTAAACCTTTCTTAAAAGCCTCAGATGATCATTAATATATTAGATGCTTTTACAGAATTCATAATGTCTCAGCTGTTAATTAATTAACAGACTTGCTATAACTTGATCAAACACAAACAACCAGCTTTTAAAAAGAAATCATGTTCTGGAGAAAACAGCAATCTTCTTACTTGATTGATTGATACATTGGCTTTCATCTCCTTCATTTTGTTAATGAAGTTGCTATTTTGTAAGTATATTTTAGTACTAATTGGAGTAGCTGAAAAATTAACTTTAGTTGTCTCAAGCTACTAGTAAAGAATTTCAGTCCCATCTAGTTTTATAGGAGAACAGGAGCAGCACTGAAGGCTACAGGAATCTGTTGCAATAGAAGCAAATTGCTGGGGTGTTCACAGAGACTAACAAGCCATGGTCCTACTATTTTCCCAAAAAGTTATTCCCTTATTAGAAACAAACCACCTATTTCATATTTCAGGAACTGGCAGCTGTTTTTTCTGTGGGTCATTTTATTTGTTTGTTTTCTCCTCCTAGGCCATGTTTTAGGGAGATCTTTCCCCTCCTTTAACTACAGTAAGGATGAAACAGGTAGTTTAAATTGCTGAATAGCAATTTCAACAGAATTGCTGTTCATGTAAATTACCTACCCCCTGTGGCATGTTTACTAACCAATCAAAATATTTTCTTCAGACAAAGCACTGCAATAAATTTAAATGAAAATAAGGACAACCACAGCACAAGACACATAATAAGAGATTTGTGCACAGCATGGAAAGCATCTTATAAGTAAGAAAATTATGTTCACGCTTTACAGTGCAGAATTTTCAAAATAATATAGAGTATTTATCATTTGCTGCAGTACAGTTGTTTCCAACAACTTAATGAAAAAAACTCCAGTAATAAGTTGCTATTGCAATTACTGGAAATAAAAAAATTAATCTGCTTTTCAAAGCATTTGAAAAGCCGTGCATATTCTATGAGAGCAGATCTTTTATCACAATCTTACTATAAAAAACACTTACTGAAATGTACATTGCAACCCAGCCAAAAAATTCCATCTAACAATTTCTGGGGTCCGTTGCAAGTGCAGATGGAATATAACAACTCAACAAAAACTATGGGACAAGGCACACACACCAAAGCTGAACAGAAAAGAAGTGTAAATACCCTGTAAAATAACTTTACATCCCATCAACAGACGGATGCTAAAGACCCTAGTTGCTAGCAGGCTCAGAAAGTATCTTACTTGTCTTCTGTTTACTAAAGAAAGGCCACACCCAGAACAGCCCAATAAACTACAACTTTGGAAAATGCTGTCTATCCCAATCCAGGGTAGAGTCCCTCAGTTTGCTTTGTTCTGTGAACTGATAGTCCCAGCAACTTTCCCCTTTGGATTTGTTAGTATTTTACATATGTATACATATATGTGTGTGTGTATACATACACCTATATATCTATTTGGATATAAAAATGTAAAAAACCAGTACTGACATCCTGAATCAAGATACAAAAAAATTTCATCCCTCTTCAAATCCAATTTTCTGATATGCTGGCATTTGGCAGCTCACCTGCTGCCAGTGTTAGCCATTCTCTGTTCAGACTCTTCCCAACGCAGGATCCTCTAAAAGCATGAAGCTGAAGCTGATGATTGCCAACAGCAGCAAATTACTGGAGGCAGGAAAAAGGTCTTGTGTCCCTGCTATGTGCTTCCCCATTCCAGCTCTCTGAGGAGTGAGATGGCTGATGGTGATGCTGAAGAAGAGTGTGAGGCACAGCAGTGACTCCTGTCTGGGGCAGGAAAGAGCCAGACCCAGCCTCCCAGACAGGCAGTCAGCCCCAGCTCCCTTATCTGTCCCTGCCTCTCTCAGAGAGGAGAAGCATTGTTTTGCTTGGCAGGATGGGTCCAGTCAGACCTGGAGACCCACAGGCTTTGCAGCCCTATGGCAGAGCCCATCACATCACAGACCCCCCTGCACCCCCAGGCCTCAGCACCACGGAGTCTCAGGCTCTACCCCCAGCTGCTTGTGACCAGTGACTGACTGCACAGCCAGCTTGAAACACACAGCATTCCCAGAGCCTCTGGAAAAAAAAGGCATTCCCATGTGAAATGGCCAGAAGTTGTTTACCATCTGATAGTCTTTTTCATTACTACTTATTCTTCCTCCAACAGCTCCCTTCTAAACTGAGGCAGCATATTCAGACAGCAAACATATCAACAATACACTAACATACTGAGCTACCCAACCCAGGCTCAGCCTAAATCCATCCCCCCTGTATCACATCTGTGCTATGGAAACAAGTACATCATGGAAGAGTGCATTGCCACAAGCACTTGACAGGCAAGAGGCAGAAGCCAGCTGGTCCAGCAGTTCCCAGCCACCTCCATTAGTCATCCAGCCTGAATGCATGTTCATCCACCAAGAGAAGGCCAAATGTTTGAGATACATTAAGATAAAGAGGATGTCATGGAATTAGTGGGGATAATACAGAGGCAAAATAGAGAAATGTGCCACTGGGAGTACTGTGAATGGAAAAAGAGAAAGACTTATACACAGGGAAATGTGCCATGATCTGCCATAGTTCATCAGGCAACCTGATCTGGGCATTCTGATTAAGGAAAATGGGAGAAGGTTGGAAGCATTAAATTGAAGACACTACAATTTTAACTCTTTTTGCTTTTTTCAAACAAAAAACTCTAGCTAGAACATAAAAATCAGCAATTGTATAAGAAAAGAAGTTAGAATGAGTGTGACTTATCTTGCAACATAAGGAGTTATACAATTAAACTGAAGGCAGAGAAATGCAGAGGTAAAAAACTGATCAGTATTGTTTTGCAGAATAAAACAAAAAAATCAAAATACGAGCAAGGATATACCTAAAGTTTTGACAGCCGTAACTAGCACAGCTGTCAAGGATACTCAGATTTTGAGAAACCAACATAACATCTTGAAAGGTTATTAAAATCTCATGTTTTATGGGTTTAAACCTGTCTTTAAATATCTGTAATTAGAGTGAAAACAGTTGGAAGAAGAACTTATATGCCTACTGTGCCATTTTTACAACTTCAGTTTTCAGATGCTGTCAAGTACACTGTCAGAGCCAGGACACCAGCCAAGGCTGCACTGGGAACTGGTATTCCCACAAACAAAGGGCTCATTCCTCATCACTGAGGCTTCCCATAGCCATCGTTCTGCAAAGTCAGTGATTCTTAAATCAGGGTTAACAGACCAAAAGAAAAACTGGGAAATAATACTGTGCTGCTGGAACTGGATTCATACAACACAAAATTGGAAACTGCTGATCTGTATGCTGTACTTCATTAAGTAAGCTGGATTTTGATAAAAGTTTAAACATGAAGTTATGGTATACAAAACAAAGAAAGGACTTACACTTTGGAAAAAAAAAAACCCTTATGTTTTAAATTTATCCTCATTATTTTTTCTTTTTTCTCCAAACTAGGGAACATTTTAAAAAATTGCATATAACACCTTTGTCTTAAATAACTATTACAGCAGTAGGACAGGTGTAGCTATTCAATTAAAACAAGAGCTGTATGATCCAAACTGAAAAACCAAGCCCAGAGTTGAAGTAAAAAATTCTCCCTTGGAATGGTAAGAATAAAAAACCCAAAAGTTACTGATTAGTGACAGATCCTGAGGTTATTTTTATTACTATTTTGCATGGAAACTAACAGTTAGCTCAAGCTTTTTTAAAACATTGCAATCTGTGATTTATCTACAATTACAGACAAAAGAAAAAAAATTCAGTACAGAAAATTAATGAAAAATAAGCCTTGTCTTTTTGCGCTATCTATAGTTTAAAATTTTTACTGAATCTTGGCTGAAACCTCCCTACCTCCACAAAGACAGAAGGTTAACTTGAGTCTGAATATCTTGAATCCTGACTAGCTAGCACAGATGGCAGTATGGCTTAGGGCCCAGGGTCTAGTTTAAACTCAGTTAGCGTTTGCCCATTTTGTACAAGAACACAAATAAAAACACTCAGAAACTTCCAGTACCCCTCCTGCAACCCGTAAGGAAAGGTTAGCTTTAGAAAGGCTATCCCTTAAGTCTGGTTTTCTACATCTGGCTGGGATAAACTGAAGGCATCTCAGGCCTTGGGAACATAGTTACAGACACAAGGTTAGACCACACTGTTCATCAACTAGTGCAACAGCTACATTTAGAGAGAGATAAATGAAACATTAAGGTTACAAGCAAGAACTTAAAATACTTGAAAATCTGTTTCCTCATCTCTATCACTTTGGATGATAGGGTCAGGCTGTGGAGCTGATCAGATACAACTATTACACCCTAAATTAACACTCTGCCCTAATAAGAAACATTGGGAAGGCCACCAAAGAATCAGCTTTCAGATATATTGAGGCCTCAGATGAGATCAGCCATAGGAGCCCCACATCTCTGAAAACTGCAGTAGGTGGCCAGGTTTACCTGCAGCCACAGAAATGGGCTGGTTGCTTGTTCTGTAAGTGGGCATCACACACAGCCTTTTTCATCCCACATGGGCAAGATGAGGGAAGTTGAAGCAGTGCTGCAAAAGCAGCAACATTTGTCCATTTCTAGAAAACCCATGCCTGACTAGAGGCTTCAAAAATTGGCACTTACATTTCCATTAATGTCCAGTCTTTATTTGTGGAGCTCTGTTTGTGAAGTGTCTTTTGTGTTCAGCTTTATTTAAAAAATAGAAGGTGTATTCAGTCAATATCTTTTCACTGTTTACTTTCTTTTTACTGACACTGCTTGGGATTGTACATGTTTCTATTCCAAGTCTTCCAGTGGCTCTTCTGAAGAGTAAACCCAGAAAAACATGACCATTTGCAGCACTGCGCTGATTTTAAGAGAGGAATGACAACATATCAAGTGGAAACAGAAAAAGTGAAATCTAAGAATACATGTAAAATCTCAACCATTTGTATTGTTTAATATGCTTATTAAAACATAACATATACAGTAGCTTCTAGTTCTCATACCACTATTTACAAATGACTTTTAACCTTCCATTCCTTTACCATGTTTTAACCTCCAGTTAAGTACATCTTATAGCCTTCAATAAACTTGTCTTTCCACATCTGCTAGGCAGAGAAGTGCTATTCTCCCATGCTTCAAAAGTATGGTGCCTGGAAGCTCATTATTAAAACCATTCTTGTGAATGCTCAGGTTCTAATTCATGACTTCTCTGGAAGGATTTAATCAAACCAAGATGTCCGATAATCAAAAAGTTCTTCCAATAGGCAAGAGCAACAGAGCTCTCAGAGCCCGTCAGAAGATGTGCCAAGACAAGTTCCTTCCCTGTGTAATAGAAGCCACAGGAATCAGAGTTTCTGATCAAAGTCCAACACCTCAGCACTGCCAAAAGCTGACAAGCCTTTTTTCTCCTCTTTCCTGAAAGGAGCTCTGTAATCACACTGGATTTTAATAGGATAACTATCTCTTCGACTCAGACTGAACTCAGTTGTATTAAGCTATGATTAAACCATATGACAATTGCTACATATAGCATTACTTCATATATTTATTTTTAAAGCATGCTGAGATTCTTATGCAATCTACTACTACAGTCCAGGTCATTGGGGTTTTATTAATACATAGAAATTTCCCTTTTGTCAGGGACATTATGTGAAGCATGGAACAGAATATTCCAAAAAGAGCAAGTGACAATTCTGCTCTATTTGCCAGTCCAGAATATAGATACTGAATTTAATGAAGTTATTCTGTTTTGACCAGCATAACCATGAAGAGATTTTAACTGCTGGAAACAAGTTCTCCTATACATTCTTTCATACTGTGGGGCACTGCTTTGAGCTTTTTCACAGCCAAAGCACTTCGGAAACTCACAGCTACAAAATTCTTTCATCAAGATTTAGGGACTGAAATAACAAACTGACCATGCAAAAAACTAGAGCAGGTCGGGCAAAGTTTACCTGCTCATGTTTTGCATTGCAGCTTACAGACAGGGTGTTTTCAGCTCACTTGTGTGACATTTTCCCATCAGTGGGAACATAACCTGAGGCCATGTGAAATCTTTAAAATCTGAAAACACCATAAAACTGTTCTTGAGTAACAAAGAACCAGCATTAACAGGTTCTATTGCAGCCAAAAGAAAGGAGACCTATAGATGATACTCTATACAACAATTCACACTCAAACCAGAGCAGAGGGTGAGGAGGGGGAACATTGAGATCTATGCATGTGACTTTCCACAGCTGTGGTGATGCTCTGCTTCCTGTAGAGTGGGGGACAACCACAAACACAGACTACGCAAATCACACCTTAACTGAGGGACTCACGTGGACAAGGGCCACTCCAGCCAGCCAACATCCTGAATCAGTCGTGTATTTTGCTAAATAATTTCACACCACTGAAATCCATTAAAAACCTAAGGACTGTTCTCACGGATACATTTAAAACTCCTACCAGTTTTGGATGTACAGTTGACTTGATGTTATCAAGTTAGGGGTACCAGAGGAAGTAGAAGTTCAGGAGTAACATATAACAGTCTGGACTTCTGACCTCCTTGCCTCTTGTATTACTGATTTAGTATACAGCCACAGCAATACCCCAGAGCTGATTTGTGTTTCATTTACCAGGAGGAAAGGCTAAACACTGACCAAAAAGATTTAATTGTCCTCGAGAGGAAGGATGGTTGCCATAACATGCAGCCTTAAGATGAAAAGTCAGGAGAACCTCAGGACACAGAAAACTGCTCTTTCCTCAGTTCCAGTTCTTCTGTTTGAGCTAAATCACTTAAACATGTGTGCCAATGACCTAATTCTGTTTTCTATAGATGTATTACTTATGCAAGAGAGACTATAACAACCTCTTCACAACTATTCCCAGTCAATTGCAGAGTTAGATATCTAAAGTATATACAGTGCATAGTGAAATATAATAGGGAGAAAATATGCAGAACCCAATTTAGCAGAGAGATTATAACAAGTCATACTGTCAGTTACATCTCAATTCAGTAAAACCAAATCTATCAGATTTCATACTACACATTTATGGAAATTTTAGCACCTACAGAGAAATGAGTTAGCTTCCTGAGGCCCCAATATTTTTAAATATAAGATGTTATGGAGGCATAAAAATATAATCAATAAATGATAACATAAACCATTAATTTAGCATAATTTTTCTTTTAAATCTATCAGATGGGAAAGAACCTATTTTCTCTCACAGTTCTCATCACTCAATAGTCACTTATTTTCCCACAATATTCCTCAACCAAATAGGATCAAACTACATATAATAGTGGAATAATCACAGTTAATATTTTGAGAGAGTTTTTATAGGAAACAATTTTCACCATATGCTTAGACTTGTATTAAGAACAGTTCTTGTGAGTCTAATGCTTTGTGATTATGAAGGTGCAAACTGCTGACATGAGGCCTTACAACTTGCTATATTAGCTTAACTCTCAGCAAGGAGTAAATCACTCAGAGGTGAATAACAGAGGTGTATTAACAAGTTTGGCTATAACATGCCATTATTTTGAATTTTAAGTTTGTGGCAGACCTGCTAAAACTATCATTACAACCTAAACTAAAGATAACCAGGCTTTTTATGCCTGCCTATGCATGAATTGCTTCTTAGAAGCAGGAACAATGGGAACATGCAGCAGATTCCTCTGTATCTGGTGATATTTAGGTCTGTTTGAAGCAGTTCCAGTCAGCCTAAGGCTACCAGTGTGGTGCTGACCACACACAACCTCTCAGCAATTGTTGTATGAGAAAATGCTGTGGGCTTGTGCACAAGTGGAACCAGCTTTTTCCTACCCATTACTGACCTGATACTCTTCCCAACCAAGCTTTTGATTTTTGCTGACTGATTTCAGTCAGAGAAGAATTTTAATCCCCAAATACTCTCATTATTTTAGAAATCCTTAATGTAAAGATAAAACGCACAACCATACAAAACCAGAAAAAACAGTCTTCCTCTCTAAACAGAGAAATGCTATACTAGCAGAAAATTTGGAAAAAGGAGAAAACCAAGTCTAAGTTGTTACCAAGTAAGTTACCACTTTGCAGAGAAAAAGCTAATGTGTATTGCAAAACTGAACGGATTTTACTTCACACATTATATCTAAAATGTAGCTGTTCATATCCTGGCACAATCCAGCCAGACAGGAAACCATTTGCTGTCCTGCCAACAGTTACTTTATAGTTTGAACAGGTTGCTTTCCCTCAGTTTGAGCACTAATTTAGCTGAAAAAGCCAGCAGACCAAACTCTTCTCCTGGTGAAGTGGTCTTTATTCACCCCCACCACCACCCACACACTTACTTCAAATGTTACTGCTTGGCCAGGGCATAGGAAACAAGTTAGCTCCCTTTGCACTGCTTAAATGGAAGCAGATTATCCCATATTATTGCCAAATGGGTGAAACTGAAGTCACAAGATGGGATCACATGCTTGATAATGTTTGTACACATGATGATCACACTTTCTACTTAGCTAATTAGGGTATTTTGGCACATAACACCCATAAATATCTTAGAAGAAATCTATGGCTAGATATTTCTAAGAGAAATTACTTGCTAAGCAAAAAACTATTCAGCTAGAATAAATAGAGGAGAGGCAGTTTTTCAAGTTATTGCCTTTATGAAACAAAAAAGTTAAAAAAAAAGAGCTAAAGCTTAGACTGTCCTTGCAACATACCTGCCTTGAAGCCACACAAGAATCGTTTATCAATCTGGCGGACAATGTAATCCTGTAATCCCTGTGCTGCTACCCAAAAACCTATGTGCCAACCAAAGTATGTGGCTAACTCAGAATGGAGGACTGCTTGTCTTTCCACAAGACCAGACAATATTAATGCCAGTGCTGGATCTTCCTAACTACTACTTTTTTGTAGTTTAATATAATGATGAAAAAGAAATGTAAAAGTAAAGGTTTTTAAAATTCTCACATAAAGTGTTAAAACCCCAGCAACATTCGTCATGTCTCAGAATTCAAGCTACCATTTTTTAATGGGGCTTCCAACAGGAAAACACACTGAATACAGTAACAAACAAGTAAATGGATAGAGACTGCCGATTTTATGCAAACAAGAAAAATTAAAATAGGCATTGAAGAATTAAATGGGATTAAAACTGTTTTGCTGCATTTTTCTCCAACTGTATGACATAAACAGCAAAAGAAAGAAATAATTTTTTTCTCCAATTTTAGAGATTAACATGCCCTAAAAGTATCTCCACATATTTAGGCAAAATTATGCAAATGCCAAAACCTAATACTTTGTTGTTTATCTCCTGCTGGAAGACATATAAATTATGGTGAGCAGGAAACGTTTACTGTATCTCACATCACATACTTCTGGGATTAGATGTGTGTGTGTGTCTGCGTAGAAATAAATGTTCATAGTTACAATTTTCTTGAAACCTTACTAAAGCAGCAGCAACCCTGCACTCCTCACACACACATATTAAAAATTTCCAGAGATAGAGACAGGAGCTCATTAGCAAATTGAAGACAAGTAAGATGAAGCATCCTTAAATTATTATTTTCCCATTAATTGTTTTGACATTACAAGATAAAAATCTGTGAAGAGACTGTCACAGCAAAGCAGTGTCTAAAAAGCATTGTGTAAAGATAATAAGCCTTTACATATCAGATTTTAGTCTGTTCCCCAGGATGCCACCTATTTCAATTTGTCAAATAAAAATAGCTAAATAGCTAAGAAATTAAATCAGTATTAGTGTATGCTTAAATTTTTAAGCTCTGAGAATTGTTATAGATGTATTGTCAACCATGTGTTTGGTATCTAGCTGAATTATCATCAGTTTATCTGATGGTAATTAAGAATTCTCATGCGCACGTTGAAGAAATCAATTTGCATGTTACATAAGCTATAGTGCATTATGCCTTAATAAATATAAAATCCACATACACCCATTTTCTTCTTCCTACAGTGAATTATGCTTCTTTAAAAAGAAAATACTTTGTATCATGTACAGCTCTTTCTATCTTACATTAACAACGTCATAATACGCCTGATTAAAAAGAATCAAGGAATGTTTATATTTTGTTTCCCGGACATTCCAATTTCTTATCCTCTATCAAGCACAATCAATAATTCATTGCAAAAATGTGTGCTTCACATTTGTTTTCAGTAGTCATTCCATTGCCCTTTCACTAACATGAAGATGGCCATAATCCAGTCTTGACAAGTACCCATCTCATTAATGCCTTTTTAATCAACAAGGATGGAGGCCCTATCAAGTTCTAGATAAATTATGTAAAAGCACATTCAATACACAAAAGCATCATTCTCTCAATACATTTCAGTATAAATGAGTTTATTATGGTAATCTGAAATTAAAAAGCAGTGGGCAACATAGGAAAAAGTAAAAGAGAATACATAAGAACAAGGGTTTTAGTGATATGTTGAAATACCAAGAAGGGGTTTTTTGCTTTGGGTTAGTGGGGTCTTTTTCAGTTTGCTAGGCTTTGATTTTTTTTCTTCAATCCCTGTCCTCCCCAGTATCACAAACAGATATGAACTCTCAAGATTACTATTCCTTTTTCCTCCCAGCACTGTTCTGCTTGCACCAAAATGCTTCAGCCCTGCTCTTTCCCTCTTGCTTTGCACACTCCTGTCTGACAGCTTCTTACACAGCATTGCCTCAGGGGCAGCACAGGGTTCACCAGGAGCACAGCAAAACAGAGGCTATGATTTCAGTTTCAGTGCCAGTTCTTCACCCAGGAGCAGCAATTGCAGCAAAATGAACCCAGCTTTAATGATGTAGCTCCAGGCTAACGCATGTTAAGTATCTCAGGGCAGGGGGTGCTATGTGCACAGACTGGTCTGCACTAGCAGAACTAAAACACGCAGAAAAATGCCCACACACAAATTCAGAGAATTCAGAAAATCCTGAAATGAGAATTCACCAGTACCAACTTCAGTCAAGTAAGTTTTCTCTCCCTTGGCTTTTTCAAGAAGTAATGAATGAAGAGAGCAACTCAGCCAGAACCTAACTTTGATCCTTTGAATCAGTCCAGGAAAAACTTGTCTCCCATTAATTACAGAGAAGATTAACTTTTTTCAACATCTCCCTTTTGTCTCTATTCAGCCCATGCAAGCACACTTTAAAAGTTTGTAATTTGGCAAATGAATAGAAGAGATACCCCTGGCAAAAAGGCCACCTGCTCCCAAATTTCAAGGCAGTGCTCTAATTATTGATCTCAGTACATAAAGCTAATTATTAATATTATCTGCTGGAATTATTTTGAATGTAAAACATGTTTTTCTCCTCATCCTATTTCCAGAAGCCATGCAATGTTTTAGTCCAAAAACTTAAAAATACAAAAGATAAAAATTTAATCATAACAAAGATTCACATGCACACACACACACACGCACACACACACACACAAACACACGTGTATAAATGTAGCGATCAGGCCCCATCAGAAATATTACACCTTGACTGCTGTAAGTCATTCCAGCAAGGTAAAAAAAGGTCTCAAGTCAAGCAATGGAAAATTTGCATGCCTCTAAACACCTGCCACATTGAGAAAAAAGCCACTCAACAGGGAAGAATCATACAGAACAATCCATTCTCAGGGATCATTGTGCAGTGCTATTAAATGTTATCACAAATGAGCACATAGAATTTTTCTTAACCCAGACACCTATCTTCAAATATAAAACTAAAATAATGTGAAGGCTGAGAGCTCTGCTAAATGCCCATTCCTAAAACCTCCCAAAAAACCACATCTCTCCCCATCAAGACACTACCATCACAATGCCCTCAGATCAACCCCTCCTCCCTTCTCTCCTTGCCCCAAGAAAAGTAAACAGCCTTGCAGCAACATTCACTAATTCAGCTGCATTTCACCATACACTTTTTAGGTAAAAATTTATATCTTTGCTATTAGTACAAAATGGGACAATAAATATATTCAGATCATATAAAATTGTAATTCAATCCTTCATTTTAGCAGTTTCTGTATTCAAAAGTTTAACCAATGCATCTCACACCTTTTACTGTTTTTCTAAGTGTATTAAATGGCCAGATTATAAAATTTTTATTACGGAAGTCTCTTAACATCTTAAGATCTAAAAAATGCTTTTTAAAAAAGCTGCCCTGACTAGTCAAGGCAAAGCAACACATCTACTACACAACTGAAGCAAATTTCAAATAAATTTCTGAATCCCTTTCTATATGCCACTCATTTTAATACAGAGAAACTAAGACATAATATTTTTCTAATAATATATGATGAAAAACTTCTTACTGTTCTCTGTGGCTGGGTTTTGCAAAAGTTCATGGGGAGCTGATAGTCATGTGATAGCCTAAATGTTTTGAGGTTTTTTTAAATAATTAAAAGACTATGTTAATACATCCATACTTACTGAAGTCTTCTAGGCATGTCCTTGAAATAAGCTTTTGAAAATCTGCCAGACAAATGAAATTGAATATCTTGACATTGTCTCATATGACTCATGTTGGCTAAGCATCTCCTCACAAAACTGACTTCTCCCACTCAGGCTTTCTGACTATCATCCATAATTACCCCTTCCCTCCAAAAAGCCTATAATTCTTTCTTACAAATAGAAATAGAATATGTTATGCTTTGATATTTCACAAAGATGAGGAAAAAGCCCTCTAAAGAGCTCCTGCTTTCCCATATATTGCTATGTTTATTAGGTTCCATCCACCAAACTTAATGGCATTGGATGAATGTATCTAAGAAGAGAATTCAGCAAAAAGTTGTTACAAAGTATGGCAGCGGGTCAATATTTAGATTTCTCTGCCAAGGGCAATAGAATGTTGAATATATAAACATACTGCTGAGCTTCAGAGTTGTTGTATGCCAAATTATTCTCTTCCCACATATGGACCATAAACTTACTTCTGAAAGCAGAGGCAGCAAACCTAGGCTTTAAAGCAGCTTATGAAAGTTAGCCACTGCATGCTCCATTGACTGGGCATTTCATTCCTCAGCTTTCCTTCACAGTCTCCTAGCAGAATGGATGCCATACATATAAATTCATGTCCCCATACATCAGATTTCTACAATTATTCAGCTGTCTCAGTGCCTAATTGGATTTTTAAAAGCACTGAGTAATTTAAAATTTATTGATTTCAATGGAAGTATGCATTCATGTGATTACCTGAGTCTGTAAGTACACTAACATCTATAATTTAACTGGACTTACAGTGAGATCACCTAATTGGACACTCCAATTTTGTCATCGCTAGTGGTGTGACTTCCAAAGATGCTGAGTCTTAACAAATCCAAGCAACTCAGAGCTTTGTAGATGCTCAGCACTTCTGAAAAAGCAGACACTAAGCTTACCTGCCCTAATCAGACGAAGAAGGCTACCTTTGATCAAGTATGCCTGACGCAGCATGTTTATTTAAAGTGCTGAAGTGTCATGCACGGTATACTGAGAGAGTCTGCCTGAACAGGAGGAGACTAAGGGGTCCTTCCACATTCATTCAGCACAGACCTGACATTCTAGCAGCTATGTTTAGATAGTCTGGAAGAACAAAAACTGATTCATATTTCAAAGATTTTTAGCACATACATCAAAAAATAGAAGGTTTAAACTGAATTGTCTTTAGAAACCTGTCTTTGCCAAACATAGCGCAGCCTCCATGCTGTCCTACACTTTGAAGAAATGACCAAAGACACACACCCATTTCTGTGAGAACCATTTTGGAATTTATTTATTTATGCCTGCTTGGTAATTTGGCTGGCATATCCCTGTTATCTATACAGCCTGTTATCTGTATAGATAACTGTACTGTACAATCTGTATAGAATGTACTGTACTGGAGACATCGTGATGGAATAAAAGTGTGTCTAAACACTACTAACAGCTAATGTCAAAGGAATGAGCCAAAGAAAGGAAGTGAAAAATTCAAGCCTATACAAGAGTTTGTCAGGGAGATAAAGACTATTTCTTGAAATAATCTCACCTTTAAAACATGCTTTTAATCTATGCCCTTCAGGAAGATCTCAAGCCTAGCCAAAAATGGAACACAGTGCAACGAATTATCTACTTTGACCATCCTAAAAGGAAGTTTCTCATTAAGTTGTGGTGTTAGCAAAACTGTATTTCTTGAGCATTTATTGTGCAAATCTATAATACAGAAAACACTTAAACAAGATAGGGAAAAATTCTGTCTCATTCAAGTAGTCTTAATAGTGCTAGTGTAAGGTGCAGACTAACACAACAGTGATAGTTATGTTGTACTTTTTTTAAAACTAGATGAAAGAGATAGAAGTAACTATATACTATATATACTATATAGTATATATATATAATAAATGTAGCTTTAGTTAGGACACAAGATGGGTAAAAATCAAGATATTAATAGAGCCAAGATCAAAAAACAGACCTTTGCTTCCACTGCCAGAAAACATTTTCAAAAGCACAAAATACAATCCCATGATACAAACAGTCTTGAAGATGAGCAGATCTTAATTCTGTCTCTGAAAACTCCTGGATGCAGGTTTTACACTGCACTGGTCCATGGATTTGAATCCATGAACACACTGAGATCTAGGTTGGATAGCGGGATTCTCCAAATGCTTTTATACTACAGACTGTCTTGACATAGTCTTATGTGCATCTTTCATAGGAGTTGACAACTTATCACAAGTCTAACATCTTTTCAATTACTATATAAGCTGCTTATGTAGAAGAGCAACATTAGCAATGTGGTTTTTTCTTCATTTCAATGCAATTTTTAATTTTAAAAGGAAGAGGACACATACAATTACTTAGCTCTCTAAGGAACAAATACTTGCCACATCCTTACCAGACCAGCAGTACCTTGCAAACCAGAGAGTGAAAATCTTTATGACATAGTGGAAACTCAAGAAAAAAGTAGGTGAACAGTGAGTTTTGCTCATTTTACTTTACTGCTCAAACAAATCTTAGCACTATTTCCTTATATCTACAGTATATACAAGGGCTAATATAATAGCAGAGGATATTTGGTAGCATTTTATAACAAGGTAATGAATAAAGCTGGGAAGTTAGGGTGGACTATTTAGAGGGAGAACAGGAAATCAAGGAGAGGAGTGGGGATGTGTGAGAAAGAAAAATGTTTTTCCCATTTCTGATTAGCCAGATTCTAAAGATTCTTTAGTCAAAGAAAATATGTAAGATGCTTTCCACTCCTAAATCAAATGATAATGTTGTTGGTTACTCTTTGCTAGTAAATGCTTACATAGTTAGGGATTTTCCTTGTTTGTTTGTTTGTTTGGGGGGGGGGCTGGAAGGGGAAGAAGTTATTTGTTGGTATTTTTAAAGTACTTTTCAGTTATAGGAATAGAAACATAAGTTAGAAGAAAAAAAATACTGAACACCAAAATGCTACTACTTCATCTACCACTAAAAGCTTTTCAGTTAACAATTGGTCAGATTTGTCTTTTAAATCCCAGGACAAAAATTTATAGGAACACTGAGAATTCTTAAAGATGAGCTAAATAAAGCTTTCACCCTTGGAGAAGACTGAGGGTCTTTCTAATTTAAAAGAGTTTTATAGAGCTAGGTTTTCTATTTTCTTCCTTTAATAGATTCAGGATTTATTTCCTTGGTTGGCCAGCATTACTTCTATTTTCCAGATCATCCTGTTTGCTCAGTTAGTCACATGCAGACAGCTATTGATATAGTGCAACTGTAGGTTTCTGCACAACATAGTCCAGACAATGAACACTTAACAGTTATCTCTAGCTCAGCCTATAGCTAGAAACAGAATTATACCCCAGCTTGGTCTTCAGTTCCCAGAACTTAGCTGCAAACCAAGCCAATATGATCTCAAAGCCTCCTAAAATAACTGTGTTAACACTAAATAAAATGGCAGAAGCTGAAATATCAAGAACAAGGTGTTTCCTCCATAAAGCTAGTTTTGCTCAGGTCTGAATTCCTATAATGTTTAATTCAAAGCACTTGTTTCTTGTTGCCAGTAGTTTGTGTTAAGTTTGACGCCAGCTGGCAAAACCCAGCCTGTCACCTCAGTAAAACTACCTTCCCAAACAGCCCAAGCCCACAGCAAAATGTCAGCGCGCACAAACGCCAATTGAGAACATATGCCCTTGGCTCCTCTGACACTGTCCTTTCACAGAATACCACCTTCCTCAGCATGGATGCCTGGCACCAGGAAAAGCAGCCAACTCTGCATATGTTCCAATAATACAGCAACACTGGCAGCTGTGAGCTGGTAAGTTTTTGGAGCACTGTGCACACCAACACAGGAACAGAGGAGGTGTGGTTTCCATTCTAGGATTTAATTAAAATTAATACAATTTTCTTAGGCTTAAATTCCTCCTCCTTACCCTCTTTTGTACCTAATAAATTAAAAGGGAGGAAATTCTAAGAGGAAGGAGGGAGAAGAGAAATAAAATAGATCCTTGTCACTGAGGAAGACAATGTGTTAGCAAAAATGCAGCCACGGTAACTTAGCAATTACATCCCAGCCTGTTGTACGAAAATTAGAACTGACGAGGTCACTTATATCTTGGCTTCTATGGAACAGAGAGGGAAGCATGATCATCAGTTTCGTACTTTTAGATGACCACGACTTCATTACTGAATAAACTGATATTTGCTTTAGTTGTGAAAGAAAAAATTGCCAAATAACAAGTTTTAACACTCATCTTCAAAAAATCCCCTTTTCCAAATGAAGTTACAAACCAAGCAGACCAGCACAGCACACACAGTAAATCCTACATATTGCAGTATGCAGAGAAATGTTTTGCTTTTTTTAATTTCTCAAACCTGGGCACATAGTGTGTGCTCAAAACAGTTCTCATTCCTGTCTTATAAATGGTCAGATTGAATCAGACAGGCTGACTTTGCCAGACTTGACCCAAATGACAGCACATTTTCAAGCTGCACTGCAAGGCAGCATGCCACAGATAAGAACACTGTGGTAAGATCATTACTTACTGTCACAAGGTAAGTAGTTTTTGAAGTTGAAAACTATTGAGCTATTTGCATGTTTGTATGGTAACGTTCATTCCTGCACGAGCTTTTTCTGGATCATTGTAAAGAAAGAATTTGAATACCATTCCCTTAGATTTTAATGAGACTTTATCTAGTCACATATATGTCAGATGAAAAATAACCAATGAAAATAGCTTTTTACTCAGAGGAAAAAAAAAACAGCTTTAATAAACCAGGCTCCTGCTTCATATACAACCAAACAAATGAAAGATTCTAGTTCTTGGTTTGCAAAAATCAACAGCTAATATTGCTGCTCAAGGGACAGTATCTCAGTAGACATCTGGAAAACCTACTGATTAATTAATAGATTCGTTAATTAGACAGCTGTAGTGTTAGAAGAGAATTTAGTTGTCTGGATTAATAATCCTACTAATTGGTCCTAAAGAAAATCGTCATCTACCCATGGAGATGAGAAAACACTAACTTCCTAAATGCCCATCTGCATGATTAACTTCACATTTCCAGAACATGTTAACCAGGTACTGACAGACTTAAAAGACTGTATGTGCCTTAGGAACATCCAGAGCAATATAAAAGCTGTGAATTTTCTGGTATATAGCATATACATACATATACACATACACACTCCACTGAAGACAAATGCTACTAACGATAATTTACCTATTTCTTAATTCTGAAGTATGACCCTGACATAGAATCTGATAAAAACAATTATAAACATTACGCTTGTGTGGGGGTACAAAAAACTGAGGCAGCCTATGAAGATTACTTAATTTAAAATCATCAAGGTATGCAAGTGACACACAAGAGGGAAGAGGAGCCTATGCAAAACCATGGCAGGGCTGCAGGGTTTGTGAATAATCTTGTCTTATCTCATCAAGATAGACATATCCCTTTTTAGAAAAGAAATGCTGAAATTATATGAGGTATTTCATACAAGCCATAATCATCTACAGAATGTGACAGCCAGCTTAGAGTTCTATTTAATAATGAGCTAAAGACCTCATTGCAGAATGTTCCTGTCAACAGAGCTGAATCTGACAGTATGTCTGTTTGATGTTAAATATGCTAAAAATTCTCATGCTGGTTTTCCTCCTTTGTGTCTAAGTTGCCAAATGTATAATGCAGGTAGTACATCAAGGAGTATCACTAAAATAAATTAATGAATTTTGTGAAGCATGAAGGTGCTTCACTGTCATTCACCTCAAAACCCCACAAATAAATGGATCATTTTGCATGGAATTTCATTTAGTTAGGATAAAAACATGTATTTGGGATATAGAGAGGAAAAAACATTTTGCACATGAAACATCCCACATGATAAAAAAATTTACAAGCAGTTGGAAAATAATTAACTATGAAATAGCTACACAAGATAGAAGAGGAGATAGGATAAAGTAGTTAAATTTGCAAAGGAAGCCACAACTTGACTTTTTTTCCCATTACGAGTACTTGCTTATGCAGACATAAAATTCTCTCTCTTCCTGCATTCATGAATTCTTTAGCTTTTTAGGTCTTTGCATGCTATGGAGTTTTGGAAAATGAAGTTTATTAGCTAAGTCAAAGACTAAAAGAAACCACACCACATATCAAATTATAAAAGCTACTTAGTTACAAAAAAATTCATGGAGTTCCTTGTAGAATCTTAATGGGGAAGAAATACCAAGGATGTTTTTAAAATTCTACAGCATCACTTTATGCACAGCTTCCTCTGAGTAAAATACATCTTTTAATGAATGTGTGCCAGATAATTATAATAAACTACATGACATTAGTAAAGAAATCTATAGCTCAAGTGAAACTATGACTTAAATACATAGAAATCTTTTTGTTGTTAGCTCTGGCCAGTGCTTATTTTACCTGCAATGTAATGTTTGATTACAATCAATATTTCTTCTCACTAACACTTACAAATTCTGCACTTGTATGTTAAATCAGAAGTTCCTTAACAGAATGTTGATCAAGTAAGTTTGGCCATAAACTTCCATCCTACCAAATACCTACACACTTGAGCTTCTAAAACCCACTACAACTCACCCAAAATGCAATCTGCAGAGCAAGAACTGAATCGAGGGTGGGAGAAGCACATAGAGAAACCTTCAGGCTGCTTGGATAAGGATGGGGTAGAAAGATGTGGTTGATTATGTCTGGACACCAGGTATCCAAAGCTGCCCATGGGTCAAGGTAAGGACAGGGAGAGGTCACCCATCAGTTACTGCCGTGGGCAAAACAGACCTGCCTTGGGGAAATTAGTTTAGTTTATTACCAATCAAATCAGAGAAGAAAAATGAGAAATAAAACCCAGTCTTGAAAACCCCTTTCCCCAGACCTCTCTTTTCTTCCCAGCATTAACTTCACTCCTGATTTCTCCACCTCCTTCCCATGAGCAATGCAGTGGGTCAGTGAGTTGGGACTGTGGTCAGTTTATCACACTCTGTCACTCCTTCCTCCTCACAGGGAGGATTCCTCACACTTTCCTTGCTCTAGAGTGAGGTCACTTCCACAGAAGACAGTCCTCCATGAACTTCTCCCACGTGAGTCCTTCCCACTGGCTGCAGCTCTTCACAAACTGCTCCTGTGTAGATCCTTTCCAGGGGTTGCAGTCCTTCAGGAACAAAAAGATCCAGTGCAGGAGCCCACAGGGTTACAAATACTGCCAGCAAACCAGCTCAAGTCTGGGCTCCACTCTCCACACATGCTCATAGGTCCTGCCAGGAGCCTGCTCTAGTGCAGACTTGACACACTGTCTCAGCCTCCTTCAGGCATCCCCTTGCTCTCCACCATCACATCTCCCCAGAGCATATACTAATAATCAAATTATAGGCTAGAACACACTAGAACGTTTCTTGTCCCTTGTTGAACTGTAGCTGCAAAGTTTGTCTCTACAATGACCCAATCAGGTCTAAAAATAGAGAAGGGGGACAGAAAAATGAAGTAAATAACTACACAGTCTAAGACAGAGACATCCATCCACTATTCTACCAACCAAAGCATTTTCCCTACAGAATTATTTGTTTTATGCAATTATTATTTCTATTTGATACAGGATAAAGACTCAGATAGCAGAATAGAGACCCACAATACTGAGAACTCCCCCATTAAAATTGTCTATTTCATTTAGAAACTTTCACAATTCAAAGCCCAACTACAACTAAGTGAAGAAGTCCTCTGAATAACCTGGAAAGAAGATAAATGATCAAAAAATTAGATGGATCATGTACTGGGATGAAGGGAAAAGCCTACTTGCTTCAGGTTCCTTTTATATCACGTTTATAAAAAGAGCAAATGATTTTCACCTAACAGAAAGAGAAGAAACATGAATTTTAAGAAACAAGTAGAAAACATAGCAAAATATGTTCAGAGGAATTTTGTGTGTGGGAAGCCACCTTCCTGCCTTCTCTAAGTATACCAAAAGTTAACAAAACCGCTCTAGAAAAAAAAAAAAAGAACATTGAAGCCCACTATAGAAAAATTTTTCAAGTAGATTTATTTCAGGGATAAAATCCACAAATTCCTATTACGTGGTGTTAGAGAAAGACAGATATCTCTTTAGATTGTGGTGGCTGCAGTCAATAAGAGTATTTCATCACTGCTGCTGCCAAAACAGACAGCACAGAAATGTGTCTGACAACTGTTAAGAGAACATGAATGATTTACTATTTGCGTTACATTAATAAGTTAAGTGTCTGAAGGAAGATGAACCAAGTGGGATCAACTGGTAAAAAATAAATCATTTGCATTGCATTTCTAGAAATAACCTTTTTCCATAACTTATCAAGTGACTTTTCATATTATTTTTTCTTCTGCATTGGACACCCTTTCCTCTTGATGCCTATTTAACAAAGTATCATATATAGTCAATGATTCTGTTTACATGAGAAACATGAAAAGTCCCCTAACATAAGAGTTACCAAACCATACATTTAAATTGCAAACATCAACTAAATGTAGATTATTTTATGAGCACGGAAAAGACCTACTGAACAGAAAAGTAGCTTAAAGAAAAAAATATTGAACCAAACTACTAAAATTAAGCAAAGAGCACAGGACTGTTCTTGATGGCTTAAATAGCACCTCTAAGGCCCTTTACCTTTCCCTTTGTCCTTCTTTGGCATTTTGACATTCTAAAAAATAAACTACTCAAACTATGTAATTATTTAGGGTGGTATAGAGAAAGACAATTACAAGTCTTTTTTCACCCATTGAGTATTAGGAGAGAAGACAACTTCTAGCTATGTTGAAGTATGACTGCATTCAGCCTTTAGTAGTTGGTCACCATCAGCAGATGACAGGTGATCTGTCAGTCAGTAGATTAATGGTAATGCCAGAGGCCTTTGCTGCTATTGCAAAAGATTTCTGTAATGGTCTTAAAAATATACTGAAAATATTGTTATTGCTACAGTTCCAGCTATTGAATCCCTCTTGCAGCTGAACTAATTTTTATTAAAACACCATCTCCTTAAATTGTTTGCAACATTATGCTGTACTGAGAGCAGCAAAGTGCAATAAAACCCAATCCACCAATCCGACAAACATGTATTTGTTTTGAGAGGCTAATTTTTATAGTAAACGATGCAGAAAAAGGAAAGGAAGTTAACACGGGGAAAGCAATGGTCATATAAAATTAAAAAATTAAGAACAAACCCATATGGAAACATAAAATTGAAGACTGGAACTAGAAGAGAGAAATCTGGAAAATGGGATTTTATACATATGCTTGACCATAGCAGAAGTCTTATGACATGAGTGTATTTGAGTGCGATTCTCAATTCTTTGTTCAGATAGTAGTGGAAAGAACAGAGTTTGGGAGGTGTTTGGTCTTTGTTTGGGTTTTTTTTCTCGTTTTGTTTTTAACATGCATGTCAGCCAAATAATTTAGAGTGTCAAAATATAAATGTCAAAGTCAGTCTGCCTTTCTGTCAAGAACACTCAGAGAATATGAGCACATTGCCAACTTCTACAACACTGTCAAAAGTATTAACAGCACTTTTTTCTCCCTTAAGGCATAACAACCCAATCAGCTTCCATTTTTTAATAGTGTTATTTGCGCTTAAAAAGCACAAAGGCAAAAATAACAGACTGAAGTTAAATGATGATAATACAGTGACAACACAGCTGTGGTGGTCTGGAAGAGCTAAGAGTGAGCTATTACATTCAGTAAAATCTGTGGATGGCAGTGCCCTAATTAGGAAGGAGCTGGAGTAATGAAGAATCACCATTAAGGGGACAAGTACCACCAACATGAACGGCCTCAAAGTCTCAAGTCTGTGCTCCTCATGAGATCAAAAAATCATGGCAGCTCCTCAACACATCCAGCACACATGAGATTCACTGCAGAATGAGGGTGATGAGTGCAGTCAGTTTTGTGCAGGCCCCTGCAGCACATACCCTCCACTACCCAAAACTGGGTTAAATTATCCCCACTGCTGCATGAGCTCTACTATTCCTGAGAAGGCAACTGAGATTTTTCTGGAAAGAACTTGTAAGGATTTCACAATGCTGTTTTTCACAACCATTAAGAGCTATCTTAATGGCTTAAGACACACCTACAGATGTGATACTTTTTTTCCCTTCCTTTTTATTAAACAAACATGTTTGTGCTCATGGGCTTGAAAAAGTCCTCAGCTCCCAAAGAGAGCAGAGAGAATGGAACTGGAACACCATCAAGAAGTCCTAAGGACAGCATCCTTTCCCCCTCATTCACCTCAGCCTCTTCCATGGCATGAATTCTCTGGCTGTGCCCTGGGTAACAAATCTGGCCCTGCTAAAAAGTAACACACGTTTTCCCTCTTCTCACTTTATCTGAAGTACATCATGATTTTTGACACATACAGTTTTGGAAAGAATGCCACAGCTCTGCAACAGATTCTCATCTCAAAAGTCCCAGATCTTTCCATCGGATTTTCTGTCAAGGGACTTCAATGGAAAATAAGAAAAACTGCACCATAACAAATACATTTACATCTCCACAGTGCACAGGGCTTATTTGACGTGTACATCAAGCATAACCACACTTTCACCACTTGCTTTACATTCATATCACAAATGCATGAAAATGTTAAAAACTACGATAAAAAGAAAAAAATACAATTCTTGAATGCTTTAATTTCTCATTTTCAATTTGCATTGGCACCTATGTGTAAAAGCAGCTTTTTTCATAGCTCTGCAGTGTGGAATGGAGGATCTTATACTGGAACGTATAAATCAAATCACAAATATATAAATATAGTAGTGTATTACAGATACAATTTGTTTTGCATAAATCTCCTCCACATAAGAGACTATCTTTGTATATTTTCACTGTGAATTATTTAAAAAGATGAAAGCAAGCTAAAAACCGCAAAAGCACCAAAAAAAACCTGCTACCACAACAGGCTGTTTTTCAAGGTTTAAGCAGATATTCAAATAGACTCCCAAATATACAACATTTAATTTTTGATTCTTTTTAATTGTCGCAAGTTACACGACTTTTAATAAATAAGTGTCAATAAAAAAAAAACATTGAAGAGGAAAGGCATTGCATTTAAAAAAAGATCTGAAGAAACTATTGCCTTTAAATTTAATTGCTCTGGACTTATTTCTATTTAGCTGTAGACACTACTAAAGCCACGGGAGTTCTGTACTTCTCACGTAAGTTTCAGTCACTATATCACAGGCACATCAGCTTGCTTACTGCTGAAAGTACAAGCAATAGGATTTATGGCACATGTGGAAAATAGCAACAAACTCCAAAACCCTTGAATCAGCAAAGCTATTTTTTTTCAGGAGCTACTAAATGATCAAAAAGTAATGGAAGATACCTTTTGGAGTATAATTCTAGCCAGCAACATTTTCACAACCATGAATTTGTCAGAACATTTCTTTTCATTCAGGTACCAGATAACAGAGGTAGATCTTTCACAACACTTGCACCAAAACATTTTATTATTCCAATGTTGTGACACAGTATATTCATGCTGTAAGGGATTAGTGTGTGTTGCCTCCTAAGTGTACTTTTCTCAGCAAACTGTTGTTTTCCATTTGATGGCATCTCTCTGTTGGACATCACACTGTTTTGGCAACGTTAGCCCAGGTTGGTCCCAGGTTCTGCTCTACTCTTCTTATTAGAGCTCTTAAGTGTTTTCTAAACTCTTTTATGTGGTGCTGTTCATGCACCTCTCTGCTATCCACAGATGCTTCTCAAATCCCACATGCAGATAATCCTAGACCAAAAGAACTCCAACACCTCATACATTCTTACAGCTCCATGTTTCTGGGCTTTTTTTTTTCCTTGTTTTTTTTCCTCTCCCCCTTCATTTCGTGCTTCTCACGTTTTTGAAAAGCATGAGGCAAAAACTATTTTGTCAGGAATTCTTAAGTCTTCTTAAAATTTTAATTTCTTTTCTCCTCTTGCTCTGGCATTTCTTTTCCCCTTAAGTAGGATGATGGCAGTATTTTATATTGGAGCATGTAGCAGGGGAAAGAATGGGTTTATAGGAAACCATTCTATTTCAGTACTACAGATTCCCATTATACAATTTATTCTTAGGAGCAGTAACTCACAGATTAAAGTAGTAGATACACATTCAATCTCAGGTAGAAGACAAGATGTAAATTTTAGTTCTGAAATACTGAAAAGCTGAGGGTACTATTTATCCCTCTGAGCCAATTTATGAGGACGTGGCCAAGTAGGTCCAAATCAAGGAGGAGACTGAAACCAAACCCATGTGCCACTGTTAAGTGTTGCCAACAGTGGCTGTGAAAGTGTTCCCCCACCAGTCTTAGGATTTCTGCATAAAAAAACCAAAGCAGGTGCCCTCTCTCAGCTGAGCTGGCTCAAACATCTGACTGACAGCTTGCTGCCTTTAATGAACTGGAAAAACATGTCTTTACTTCTGTAGATTTGGGTAAGTTCTGCTCTGAGAAATCATGAGCTGCTCTGGGCCCTCTCCATCATCCCACTCCTTTCAACAGTCCACTTTGAATAATTAAAAGACAAAGGCTTGTTTAACATTTCCAAAGGTTTTCTTGACTCTTAAGACATACCACTTTATCTTCCCTGATGCTTTGTGTCATTCAGACAGAAGATTCAAATATTTGGAAGCTATCAGGCCCCCATGACAGAAGCTTTTATTCCCAAATGAAATGGGATCTTGCTTTTTCTCCTTAATATGTGTTCATAATCATTAGCAAGATTACATTGTTTCACAAAACTGCATCTATAGAACGTAGCAGATCACATGCACAGCACTTACACATTACCAAGAATTGTGCTGGCTCAGGACTGCTGGAGCTGATATCCACATTCTGTGTAAAAGACATTACGGAATAAAGATAAAATTAGGTGATGGGGATCTCAGTTAACTCCAGGTTTTTGGGGTTTTTTCTTGTTATGGTTACAACTAGGAAAGGCATTTTGATTTTAAAAAGAAAGACAGGAGGGAAAGCTGTTTCCTGAGCAAAGCACTGCAAGACAGTATGTGAAGGTTGCTATGATTCTTCCTTGCTGTGAAATTAAATTAGTCTCAATGTAGAGCTGATTAACCACTGCAACTGGTACCACTTAAGTGTGCAGCAAGAGTCTTAAGTTCATATCCCATTCTACTTTATGTAAAGTTGTCTTTAATTTTTCTTCTTCATCCTTCCTCCACTTCAGCAGTTTTCTCCAGTCCAGAACACATTTCCAGATTAGTCTGCCTCATTTCCTCCTGGCAGCTTTTCCAAGAAGCACATCTCTGCAGTGGCCTGAGTAAGGATTTTCCTCCCAGGGCAGAAGAATCTCCTTCTGACACTCCTCTTGAAGATGGAGCACTTTACACAGGAGCTTGCAATGGGCCCCTGAAATCCTTACAGATCATTTCATAGCTGCTCAATGAGAAGAAACTCTGTTTGTGATGAAGGTTTCTGAATCTGTGTCCTGACACTAGAATAATAATAAAAACCTTCTGCTCTTAACAGCTGCAACCTCAAAAATCTGTGAGTGACTGAGCTCACTGGACCTCAAGCCACACAATTCTAGATTTCCTCCTTTCAGTAGTTTTCTTTCCTCTGGTGCATGAAACATCCATTCCCTCCAAAAGCCCCCTGTGACATCTGTTGAAACATCTGCTTCATTTTCTATTCTGTATAATATCCATAAAAAACATTCAAAAAACCACAAAAAATCACTTGCATTTTTAAACTGAAAATATAATAAAAACACACATCATTTGGAGAACTTTTAACAACTTGTTCTCATTTTGAGTAACATAGTAACAAACTTTACAGGGAGAAAAGAGTACGCTTAAACACCAGTATTCCCAGTGTATCCTATGACATTTACTTTTCTCTTCCAGTTCCAAAGAAAACATGTACATATATGCTGTGCAACAGAAAGTGGAAAAAAACCCATATCTCATAATGAATCCATATTTGCAATACTGCCAAAATAAACATAATCAAAGGTAACCTAACACTCCTTCTTTCATCATAACCCAGCTTTCTTCCCTCACGTGTCCTTATTCCTTTAGCATACAAGGATAAGAATCCAAGGCTTTTTCAGCCAAAGTCTTTAGCTTTCTGCGCTCTGCTTCATCCCTAGAAATAAAGTGAAACCAATCATTATGCTTATTACACACTTATAAATCACTTCAGAAGTGATTGATCTTCACGATATTTTAGAAGCAATGCACTCTTGAGAAATCCTATATACTGTTTTAATCTGAGTCTAAAAAGCAAATTTTCACAATTAAAGGCCCATTGTTCTTGTTCTTTTAAAACATATTTTGTAAGAATTAATCTAGTTCTTAGCAAAGATATTATGTTTGCAGTTCTAAAACAACCATGACCCTATCTACAAATTCTGACAGAGGAAAAAATTGAAGTTGCAACCCAGAAGTTAAAGGACTTTATCATCTTCCTGTAAAATCCCTTGCTTCACCTAAATATGTGAAGGGAAAAGGGGAACAATATAATGTGGCATAAGAAGATTAAATGCAGAAACAGCTTCTCAGTAAAACAAAGAAATGTTTTAAACATGGAAATATTAGAAACTACTCTTAAAAAAAATTGATCAAATGAAGTTTAGCACTAAAGAAAATAATGTCACCTGCACCTACACATCTTCTTCAAAGAGAACAAGAGTATAATTCTCCAAATTACACTCTTACCCTTCTAGATCTGACAAACAACTACCAAAGTAAGCACAATCCATTAAAATCCCACATACCCTGCACTTGCATCACATGAACACAGCTTTTTTTAGGACCATCACACCAGGAGACATGCTCCATAGACTGTAGCTCTCTCAGGAGTTGCCATTTCTAGGATTTCTAGGCACTGAACAGAACAACTTTGGAATAGATGTCCTGCCAGGCTTCCCAGAGCAGAGCCTGCAGCACAAAACATAGCCTGATGCTCCTTGGATGTGAGTCCACACAGATCCAGAAAATCTATACCTTTGCACTACCCCATCTAGGTCATGTTACTTCTCTAAACTGCATTTCAAACCCTGCCATAATATTATTGTGAGGAACATATGATTTGAAGCAAGTGGTGCAAGGTAGATTCAATGCTGATCTGTATTGTGCTTATATAAAAAACCATAACTAACGAGAAAAGACTGTCTGCTGGAAAAACTCAGCCCTTTAAAAACAGCCCGAAGTGCTTCTAGAATTTAAAAACTTTAGACATTCTTCTCTGGATTTTGAAAATAGGATCTTTTGAGACAGCCTCAGGAAGAGCAAGTTACAGTCAGCATTAGAAAGTTATTCACAAGCACATAACTACACACTATTATGGCCTTGTAAGTGTACACACTTTTTCCCCCCCACCAAAATTCCCAATGAGATTCATTTGCAAGCCCCAGCTTTCTCCTACAAAACAGTATTTTCTACTACAGCACACAGATTTTCAACTGAGAAGAAAACAAAGCAAGAATCAATTTTGGTATTTTTCACGTTCAGCTAGACAAATTTTGAAGACTAAAACCTGATGAGCTGTAACCTGTTTCTTCCATATCTACCCTTACAAACATTTTCTCCTGTATATACCTTTAAATAAATTCATATTTTAACCCTAAGAATATATAGGGTTAAACTATATATATATATATATATATATATATAAAAGAAATATATATATAATGATTATGGGATTATCATACTAAAACATTTTACACAGTTTTTCATTTTCTAAATCAACACTCCACTAACTTCACTCAAATAACCTAGGGATTTTTTTCTTCTTCAAGAAAAATTCAGAACTATTACACAACACAATGTGCAATATATGACATCATAATATCATATATTACAAGTAGGTTTTTCACCCCAAGGATGGTTGGGCACTGGAACAGGCTCCCCAGGGAAGTGGTTACAGCACCAGCCTGACAGAGTTCAAGAAGTATTTGGACAACACTCTCAGGCACAGGGTGTGACTCCTGGGGATGGTGCCATGCACGGCCAGGAATTAGACTCGATGAGGCTTGTGGGTCCCATCCAACTCAGGATATTCCATTATAATACACAAAATGTTAATTATACTGCAAGGCTCCCTAGTAATTGCTGCAAATAAATCTTTAAACCAACTTAGCAAGATTTCTGAAGTCCTTACTAAAGGCAGATGTCAACTAATTCATTTTGACAAGTGGTAGACTGAAGATGAGCATTTTGAAATACTGTGAGAAATAAAAGAACACAGGCTTGTGTAAAGAGCTGTATTTCAGAATGCTTTATACACTAAAAGGCTGTCAAATGCAGAGTTTCTCTCTTTAAATATAATCTACTTAATAGTTCTATTCATTTGATGCATTTGATTTTTTTTTGCAATCATTTACCTAATATTCCTGTACAGGTCTCAAGGGTCTCAGTTCTTGGCTATTTGTATGCAACCCAAAAGAATTTTAAATTAAACTTCTGTTTTAAACATATTGTTTTGATGTAAATGCATCTATGTCCCTTATATTTGTTTAGTGCTGCAGATTGACATGATATTCCATTTGCTTTTCTTTTTTATTGTCTAAAAGGCCCTTTTTACCAAAGTTGTTGCCTTGATTTTAATGAAGTGTGCAGTTCAAAAAGCAGTAATATACAGGGTTTGCAAAGAGTCCAAGCCACTGTACAACTAGATTTTTTCACATGACATTTTGTATGTGCACACAAGGGAGAAGCTTGAAGTAGAAAAGACTTCTGTTTTTTTATCAGTTTAAGTAGACTATATTCAGGTACTGCATTAAAATCATTCAGAATGACATTATAAGTAACCACAGTTGTCATGTTCATATTCTGCTTTTTGAGATAGAATTAAATTCAAACACAATTGTGTACATGATTTTCTACTAAATCTGCTCTTATTTTTAAACTTAAAGAACTGCAATAAGTTTATTCAAAAGGTTACAGTGTTAAGAGACACCCACAAGACTGTTTTTCAATATATTTGAAATATTACAGCTCAGTGGAAACATTGAGCAAAATGGTTGTACCCACTGAAGCAGACACAACATAGTATCAAAACTTATGAACTAAATAAAACCTCTAGATAGCAAATAAGAAATGACTTCTGGATGAAATGAGAGAAGAGATACAATTAACAACATAATAAGTAGAGGAGCTAAAAAGGGAAGGTGAAATGATGGAAGCGAAAAGGACACAGTATCCATATAAATTGATCAATGAGACATAGGTACAGTCTACAGTAACACAAGACAATCCAATTTAACTCTTCTTAAAATACACCAGGAGCCTGAGAAAAGATCTAACTATGTCAATTGTGCTACACAATTGGTTTAGAAGAGCTGCTGTCTTTCATGATAAACATTGGATGTTAGGATGGCTGAACCTCCAATGCACAGAAGTTTGCTTTCACAGTAAAAGCACACATATCTTCAGGAAGGAGAAACGCTACAGAATTTTTTTTTTTTTTTTTTTTTTTTTGTTTCCAAATGTGTTTCTAAGTCCAGCATCACACACTTTTTTTCATTTTATTTTTTCCTACATTTGTAGGTTACTCAGTTTTCCTACCACACTTCATAAGGGAGATTACAAAACAGAAGATGGTACAAATGGCAAACAAAGCAGCATCCGCAGCTCCCATGCAGAGTTGTCTCCAAGGGCAGCCTGTGCAGCAGAGCCCCTCCAACCTACTGCCCAGAGGTCTGTCTGCTCTGTGGTCAAGTTAATCTCAAAACTGGATAACCTACCCTGGGTTAATCAAAAACAGACCTTAGCAAATCAAGAGCTACAAATACCATTTTGTTTTATACAAAACCCAGGTGGAAAGATTCAAGGACCGGGGTGGCGGGGAGAGAGGACAGGGAGGGGAGGAGAAGGAACAGGGACAGGACAACTTTCAAGAACAGTCAGTATTCAGTGTTTGAACTTTTCTTTCAGGAAACTAACATCTCAATAAAAGTAGTATTTTCTTCTCTAGAAAACCAAGACCCAGATTCTCTACACCCCCTGAGATGGTTGTTTAGTGTCATCTTTTACCTAATATTGACAGACAGCATTACCCTGCAAAACCAAAATGTTTTCACCACCATGGAAGTTTGTTTGGTTTTTGACTATTTTTTTCATTAGAACTACTGAAAATAATGCAGTTATCTGATTTTAATATAACAACTTTATGTGTGTAGTCCAGTTCAGAAACAAAACGAGCACAGCTTTACCAAGTCAGTATTAAGACGCTGATACTTTTTTTCTAATGTTCGTGGTGGTTTAACATGCACCTTTAATTACAGAAACGCCCATTGCTCCCAAGCAAGGTTGAAAAATGATTTATATTCATGTTTACAATTGTTCAAGTCTTCTTCTTTATAGTTAACCCTCTTCTAGCAAGCAGATTATATATTAGGCATATAACAGTATGCTATTTAATCACTTATTGAGTTGTATGAGGCTAGATCTTGAATCATTCCAGCGACATAAGAATGTGTAAACAAGTGCATTCTGAAAAACATTCCACAAAATATTAAAAAATTCCATGAAGTAACATGACATGTAAATCTCCTAACAATTATAAAGATAACTGCTATTTCCAGAAGACTTAAACATTTTAAGAACACTTTATTTTATGCTTACAATTCATAAAACAAATTCTGCTCAACTAATATGATCAAATTATGAGAAACTGGCATTTATAGAAGTAAGTAGTATTAGAAACTGAATTTATAAACTTAATTGAAAAAACTTGAATTTCATCTAGGCAGTATAGGACATACTGCATCATCAATACAAAACAAGCAAGATGAATTGAGATATTTTAAATAAAGAGTATCCAATACAGTAAAAGGATTTTCAGGAGGGGAGCAGAAGGGTGTGGAGATGTAAACTCAAGGTTTCTAACTTAAAGAAAACCAATCACATCCTTACAACATGCATTTCAATAATACTAACTAGATAAACACAGGCAAAACTCCCTGTGCTCAGTTTCAGATCATTTTGATTAAAGTCTCATCTCATTAAGTAAAATACACTCTCTACAATTTGTCAGGGAATGCTGCAACTTGTTTCTGCAGCTGGAATTTTTCATCTCATCTGTTCTGTACACTGTATGGTAATAGGAAAGAACATGGCATGTGACACAGGTATTTCAATGAGATAGATGATTTCTATGTTATTTTAATTTTCTACTTCAACAACAAGCAATTTGACTAGATAGCAAAATAAGTTCATATGTTCTTCAGTACATGTTAAAGTTTATTGCATAGACCTGTTTTCTCCCTTTATTTAACATATTCCCCATGGAGAATATTTTATTATTTTGCTTAAATATTGTTCTTATTTCTGGAACTTTCAGATGCAGCTCTGCAAGCTCTTCTCCCCTCCATCTCTACCACTTTCATTTGGAAGGCTGAAAAGTAGGTTTGCCTTCCATTTTCCAGGGGCACAGATTCTTCTGATTACTTCAAATATTTAGACTTTTTTAAATTTTGTGAAGTTTTTTGGTCATAGATTTTGGTATTTTCTGGTTTTTGACCTCCTGAGTCTTCCGGAACCACACTGAGAGTGAACCACAGATGCAGATAGGTTTTGCTAGAATATAGTATGGAGCTATGGAAAAAGAAGCCTGGAATTGCATCATTTCACAATGGCTTTTTAAACAAAATTGGAACTATATAGGACCCTCTCAAAGTAGGTAAAACTGCACCATGTTGAATAGAATAAAATCAATAAACCACTACCAAAGGCTACCAAGGCAGGGGCTTGCAAAGCAGGACATCTGGCTCACCTCCTCCTTCCTGATTAGAAGCATTAAGGATGTCTGTAACACTCAAGTGTTATTGAGAGTGACTGCAGCTACAGCTCAAGTGAGAGAGTTTTATCCATCCTTTCTGGAAAATTATCATTTTGGTTGAAAATACTTTGGTTTACTGTCAATTAGAAGAATACTTAGTTTATGATAGACTCAGCAGAATTTATTGGAAATTGTTTCAGCTGGAAGACTGGGAATTGGTTTTTTATCCTCTTCTACATCCCAGATGACCCCCTCACTGAACATGCAACCCATTAGTCTAAGAAGAGCAGAGGTTGAAATACTCTTTCAGTTCACAATAGACTTGGAGGCCACAATCATCTGTTTCTGCCTCTAGAACAACAGGCCTCAACTGTATGTCTAAGGCTTACCTTTTCCAGTCAATCAAGTAATTTCCAGTCAAGCAGTAATTTTAACATCTGATAAACTTACCTTGTTACTAATAAATACAGGGCCTCCCACATCTTAACGGTACATGGCTGCAGACCACTGCCACCAGCATACACCTGCTTTGCCCACAAGCACATTTTACTTTCAGTTGCTGTGCAATAAAAATTTCAAAATACTTCAAAGATAACATGTTATTCAACGGACATAATGGCATCAAGTATTGCTCTACTGCCACTATGGCTTTAAGTAAAAAGAAAGGAGAAAGTAACATTTATGCTGTCTGAAAAGACTAAACAGAATCCTTCAGAGATACATGTCCCTCAAAAAACCCAAATCAACAGGGAAATATTTTTAGAACATTATTTAATTAAAATAAAAGACCTCACACACTCTTATATAAGCACTCGCATTGTTAAGCAAGCGCCAGAATGATTTTTCAGGGACTGGGCAGATTTCCTATTCTTAGAAGATTTCACTGAATTAAGCCATTAGCACTAGTTCCTGGAGAACGTTAAACATTTTGAGCCATAAAATGAATACAGAAATCAGTGACATGCGTGACATTCAGTCCCAGGGATGGTTCTTTCTTTTATCCTGTACATATTTGAAAGACTGTTTCACTTTTGAAATAATAGATGTTGTCATTTTTATAAAAATCATGATACAAAATACAACCATAATAGATTTTTCCGGTCTTAAATTATGTTTAAAAGTTTATTTCCTTCCTAATGTTCCAGTGGAATGACTTCTTGGCAGAGCTAGCTGGAAAGTAGAAAGCAGATTTAAATGCAGAGCTTAACCCATTTATTTCTGATCTGAAATGAGTACTAGTATTTGTAAAATTTAAAAGTCTTTTTCAAGCTTTAAGTTACTAAAATAATCCTCTTTAAAATAAGCACTTCACCTTATTTGCCTTTTGATATTTTTTTTCTCCTGAGAAATTACAGAGAGATTATTTGGGAAACTAACTGAAAAGTCTAACTTTCCCTTTTTTTCCAACTGTTAAACTTATTTCTTCATAACTCTCAACAACCTTTCCATTGGGAGAAATTCCTCCCCGACTGACTCTGAAGTGAGCTGTTCACTGCAGCCGTTTAGTGTTTTTTCTCAAGTATTACAGAAACAAGGATTAGAATTAAGCACATACATTTATTAAACATCCATGTAAAACACTCTCCATTTCATAACAACCTGATCACTAAGGCATGCACTTTTTGGCCCAAGACCAAATGGGGGAAAAAACTTAACTAGTTACACTCCACAACAAAAGGGAAGATGCCCAAGCCTTGAACAAAAGAGGAGTATCAGTAAAGCACTTGCAGCACCTTAAACCAAGAAATACTCCCAAGTATAAAAAAGACAAGAAAACAAAAAACAGAAAAAAAAAAACAACTCAACACACAGAAAAAAAACCCCAAAATCATAGTCAAAACTTCCTTTTTCTCCAAATAAGCATTGTCTGTCCTGTGGAATATGCAAAAACTACAGCAATAGCTGTTTTATACCAAGTCTCATTCCTGAAAACACTTTCCATGGGACTAACACTTGAAACATTTGAACTTTAGAGATGAGTGAATGATCCTTTTTCTTCTAGTGGAACTTGACTAAAAGTAAGTTAACACCATTAGAGTTTATAGACCCTCATTGTACAAAGCCAGTTAATTGCTCAGTGTATCAGTTTTATTAGTGCACTGCAGCTTTATCTATATCCTCCACTAGCTGGAGTCATTCCCACAGTGCTGTATTTCACTGTTAGCTGCTTGCAAATTTCCAGAAGTTAATGCATCTCTTCTCCTAACCAACTTTCCCTTCTATATTACAAAGGAGTAAATAATATAAATTGCAAAAAATCCATTTTATAGGCAATGATAGCTGAAATAAAGGCAAGCTTTTGCAACTTTACATGGAGGTTCTGCAGCTTTTCTTGGGATCATTCAACACAGGGATCTCCAAATGTAAGCATATATTTTGGTATTAATTAAAAATTCAGTCGGAGCTCTACTGTACAGCTTCATCATATGATGTTGTCACTTGTTGAATTTGATGCTAGGAGTTTGTACAGGGTGCATTTTCTTTTTGTAGAAACAGTACTGAAGAGAAAAGAGAAGTAGTGATGATGAGTTTCCACAGAGAGACTATGAGAAGATATCAGTCAGATCATTGCATGTAACTACCCAGGGCAAAGCAGCTCTAGCCTTCCCTGCCTCACAAGAATCTGGAGAAGGAAGTAAGTTCTTTTCTCCCATGTAGATTTAATTTGGACTGTCTTGCTGTTTCAGGAAGTTAAAAGTCCTTTCTGATGGGCACCTTCAAGGAAGTACATAAAATGGGTTATTGCCTTCATAGCCAGTGCAAATTCTCCACAGCTTCATTTGTTCTTTTTCAGATGTTCCCACAACAACATGACTTACCAAGAGCATTGCAAGCTCAGCAAGTGCATGCACACGTGCTGCTGCTGAACTTCAGTTGGCATGCCACTGCCATACTCTGTTCTATTGTTTTAACTAATAATATACTTAGTACTCTACTGCTTGAGGATGGACAACACACACACCTCAAACAAAGGCAAAATTTTGATGGTCACACAGATAAGTCATTTATTGCAATAAAATTGATTCTTGTCAGAATCTTATAGGTCTATAAATGTAATGGATGTGTGTGGATAGGTGTATGGACCCATTTTTGTAATAAATAATTACTGAACACTTCTAGAGCAGCCATATGACTTGTACAATAAGAGCTATACATTCTCACTATAAATCCCTCCAATCATGTAGGGTCACATAACTAAAGAGCTTGAGCCACTTAAATTGAAATAGTCAAATAAAAACAATCCATGGCTAATTGGCACCTGTGTCTTCAAATAACATTTTTTGTATTTAAAACTAAATGGAAAAAAAACTCCAGTACACATCAATTTCAGGAATTACTTCATACATTTCATGACCAATTCCTTGATGATTACTTTATGCTACAATACTCCATATCTTTTTTCATTTCAAAGGATTTTGAAAGCCAGGAGTCTTCCACAATTTGGTTTCTGGCATTTAGTCTTTCTGGAAGAGCCTTTCCAAGGGATCATTCCTGCTACCTTCCTCCCCCAAAGAAGAAAAAATTATTTAAATACAAGGCCTTCTCTTCTAGAAGAATAAACAAGTATCACAAATACCACTAACTGGTAATGGTATTTGCTTCTATGTTGCACTCAACTAAAAGCAACTAAATTAGTGAAGAATATAAAAACACCTCTGCTATATATTTTCTTCCTAAAATCTATCAGAAAAATACTGAGCAAGCACTAGAAAATGTGCATGTAAGTTACATAAAATTATGTGCTGCAAAATCATGGCATATTTACCCATGACACTGTAATTAATAATCAGCTGTCAACATCCTGGAATGGCTTTCCAAACACATTAAACATAGGATGCTCAAATATTTTTAACTTCTTTTGTTAACATGCATCTTTGAACAAGCAGAATTCTTTTTCCAAAGCACTGCATTATAATTAACGCCTGAATAAGAGGCTTTCTTGAAATACAAGAGACCAAGTGGATTTCATCTGCTATGTGGGAAGCCAGTGCTGTTCATGGGCTTCTCAGGTTTACATTACATTCATTATCCACAAGCACTGTTAGGTGTTGACAGTTCTAACTGCCTTCACTGGAACGAAAAGCCCTGCAAAACTGAACGCATGCAGAATTTACGATTCACCGCCCATCTGCCAAGGCTGAGAGTCAGCCCTTCAGAAGCACATGTCACAGCAGGCACATCTCCCCCAACCTTTCTGGGGAGGTGAGAAGAGGGAGTCAGGGCCAGAACCAGGAGGGGGGCTGGGGAGAAGGCCCTCAGCAGTCCCCTGTAAGCTTCAATTTCACCCACTATACGGTCACCAATAAAAATCTTACTAAGAGGTTTACACATAGTTTAAATGGCACTTAAGTCTGTGCCTCAACCTGCTATGCCAGAGGAGTCAGCATAAGTTTGTAATATGATACTGATTTCCAGGTCCAGAGGAGGACCTCAAAAATGATATAGACAGCTGAAGCACATCTCTTGTGAGGAAAAACAGAGTTGGGGTTGTTCAGCCAGAGAAGAGAAAGTTTCAGAGGAACTTTTTGCAGCCCTTCAGCTCCTAAAGGAAGCCTACAAAAGAGCTGAAGAAGGACTTTTTAAAAGGGCATGCAGTGACAAGACAAGGGGGAATGGCTCCACACACAGTAGGTTTAGACTGCATGTTAGGGAGGAATTCCTTATTGTGAGGCTGGTGAGGCTCTGGAACAGGTTGTGCAGTGAAGCTGTGGATGCCCGTCCCTGAAATGCTCAAGGCCAGGTTACAGAGGGTACTGAGGAATCTGGTCTAGTGGAAGGTGGCCCAGCAGGGCAGGGTGGGGGTGGAACTGGACCATCTTTAACGTTCCTCCCAACTCAAACCATTCTAAGATTCCACAAAGAATACAGAGACACAGGTGAAATTAGGAGAAATTCATTTGTCAAAACATCTTCATGTCACTGACAATCTCCTTTGATGTTCCAAAACCCAGGAACATCTCCTCTTGGTCTTACTATTAAAAACAATCAACATTCTGAAATATTCCTATTCTAGACTTTAACTTTCCCCTTTCCATAAGGAACATAAATTTTGTCTATAGACCAAAATTTTATTTCAAAGCATACTCAGATACATTAAAAGCATACTTATATCCGGTATTATTTTCATTATGCTAAAAAAAGAAGTCACACTTCAAATGAGTCTGATGGTGCCAGTATGTAACCATAAGGCTGTTATTAATTGATTTTGTGTCCAACTCAACTGTGTAGTGCAAGCACAAAATGCTAGACAGATTACACAGAGAATTTCACTCATGCATCTTTTCAAACTACTGCTTATGCAATGTTTAGAAAAGGAAAAATATATTAAAATACTGAACTAAGAAAAGTAAAGTGGAATAAGTGGAAAAAATAGACCAATATTTTAAATACATATTTTAAAAAGACATTGTGTTGCTCCATACCAAAAAAACCAAATCACTGTGCAACCTTAGTAGAAAAATTCTTTGACAAAGAATAAACTATATGAGGTTGAAATTGAGAGACAAAAGTCAAATGATGACAAGTGAAAGCTTTCAACAAATACAGTGTTTACAGCACATGTTGCATTTTTTTACTTTTTTGAAACATAAGTGAAATACCAAAAAAAAAAAAAAAGCCCTGATGTTCACTCTTGAAGACAATGTTATGAAGTAGATAATTTTCAGCAGTAACTAAAAAATGTTTTGGGCGGTATAGAACAAAACCTACTTTGACTCAGTTTTCAATAGCAGAGGATAGAGAACACAAAGGCAGGAGATACGAACAAGAGAAGCCTGAGCTCTTAAACTCATCAAGGCAGAGGCTTATGCTTGGATTTGGAGAACTAGATGAATAGTTAGCATGAGCAGGAATAGAAGTCATTAGGTCAGTGAGAGGATTTTTGCACAAAGCAAACAGATCATTTGTTGCAGAGGAAAAATGTTTCAGTGGTTTAGACCACTCCACTACCTATTCTGTCCCTGGCAGCAGCTGCAGTGGGAAAGGGGTTTTAGAATAGGCATGAGAACAGACAATTTGTGCATTTTTAAAGGTTCCTGATTTGCTGTGTCAGGCAAAGTTTCTTTACCCATTTTACACCTATGACCAACAAGTTTTGAGTCCACCGTAGTTTTCACATCACAAGATTTGGTGAATACAAATACCCTCTGTCAAGTTGTGATGTTTCTAAATCCAATCTGACACTTCCAAGGTCAGAAACTGAATTGGGAACTTTTTTATTGCTTCATGTCTTTACTTCCTATACTATTGCAACTTTTTCTACTTTCAGACTTCACAGCTACAACCAGTTCTAATTTCTGTATTCTATTTTTAAAACCTACTTCTACAACTTTCTAGAAATCATCTTACCTTTACTACTTCCCACAAGAAACAGGTAAGCCTGGTTTGGATTATTCTTCTGCTCAATGTACTGCTTATCTTTAGTGCAGAACAAGACATATCTGATGCCTTTTACCCACTTAGTATTGTGAAGCTCCTCCCCAAAGCCACCACAGAATGTGAACACTCAAAAAAAACCAAAAAATAAAAATAGCCCCAAACTCACCCCACATCCACTCTCAAAAAGAAAAAAAAAAGACAGCTCAAAATCATCAATTTCATTAGGGATTTAATATGAAAAAATAAGGAAGTTTCTGAATGTTAAAAAGCATAGAAAGTTCCCCAACACACAGGAGGGCCAGTGTCACACAGAACAATTAACTCAAGGATTACTGTATGGAAAACAGACAAGTAAAACACTTGAAAGGCCTGTTTATATCAAAACACTAGAGACCTGTATTTACATCAAATTGTAATAAACCACAAGTGCCACCAGGACAATCCTACCCACAAGAAAAGCAGATGTAATACAGTGATGGATCAGCAAAATATATACCATGGAAATATTTTATTGCAGCTGTAATAAACCAATATATGTATATGGGACTTTTATGACAAAGATAGAAAAAGTTTTAATGCCACTTTGGATTTTCTTGCTTTGATCTATGCTAGAAACCAAAAATAATCAACCTTAAAAAAACCCCAAAACAACAAATCTCCATGAAGAAGAAAACTCACTTTATTCAATAAATTAAAGCTCTCCTCATTCTTTTAAACCGTAGAGATTGATCCTGTATTTGGAGTAAAGACAACTTTGCCTGATTAAATTTAAAAATTATATTAGCATCGTAGATAATTAGGAATATTAATGATATTTAAAATGTATAATAAAATATAACCTTACAGAGTTAGAATTGATGTTTGCAAGGAGCTATGCATAGGCATGCTCTATATATAGCACCAGCTGCACACATGTGTGATACCTGTTACCAGTATCAGGAACTGCCATCTATTCTTTCTGGGGAAAAAAATCAGGAAAAAAAAAAAACCTGCCTGCACAAGAAAGTTTTGGTTTTTTTTTTTTTTACTGAAAAGAAAATGGGAGAGCAGCACAGGAATATTGTGGTTTATTTCCAGATCTTCAACTGATCTAATGAGCACATTCAGGTGATTTAATTTGCTATTATACATAAGTTTCATCACCTGTAAAATGGTACTTATTTCCATTGTAAAACACTTGAAATGCACTGATGAAGATCTCTACATAATCAAGTACTTTTATTTTTTAGTTCACTAAGTAGGCATGTAGGTCAAGAGATTACAGAATCTAAGATTTAAGGAACAAAAAAATTATCGCATGTAATATTAAAAAGTATTCCCACAGCCTTGAGAGTATCACTGCTGAGATAATACAGATAAAACCCAAAACCCTACTAAACTAATTGTTCCCCATTAGGAAAAAAATTTTAATGGAAAGTGATTCATTTGATAAAAATGATAAAATTTTATCAAATGATAAAAATTATCTATAGCTTTCTTAAATTAAAAAAAAATCCCATACTTCAGTTTAAGCACATAATAATTTAGATTTGTACATAGTCTTCTTCTACAGAAATACAATTGCACTGGCTAGAAAACAAAAAACTTATTTACTATGAACTGGCTCTTTCTCAATTCCTTTTAAAATCAAATTGCTGGAATAGTAAACATTAACTTGAAATAATTGACACTGAGCAACAATGTTACTTAAAGTAACAAACAGAAACAAAAGCCAACTAGCCCAGAGGAAAGTGGTCTGCATCTATGATTTGCAGAACTACAGTGTTCTTATCTTTGGGGAGATATTACCAAGCCTTTGCTTAATATAAAGATAACAAAAGCATTTTTGTCAATTATTTTATTCATGCTCAGGTTGCTCTATCACTGAACACAATTTATATAACACTCCAAACTTTACATTTCCTTTGTCATTGAGAGTTTACAGGAACCGGGAGGCTGCCAGCCAGCTCATCCAGCTGTCACTTCTACTCCTTCCTACCCAAAAAGGGAAAACAGGAAAATTCTTGTCGTGTTTCAGCAAGATAGCCAAGCAAAATACAAAATTATGTCATTTGGTACAATGGCAGCCCCAGAAGACTAAGTGCAGACTATATCCCCCTAACGTATGAAGCCATTCGGCTTCACACATTCACAAAGAGGATTCCCCCAACAAGACTACAAGGCTGCTGAACCAAGGACAGGAGCTGCTAAAACAAAGGTCCCTGTTTCCCTTTTTCAACAGAACTTTGAAGACCAGCAAACAACCTGGAAAACCCAGTCCCAGTTCAGCTCCACCTTTCACAAATTTTTCTGTTTTATACTTCATCTTGCCCACTCAGATGGCTAGACCAAGAGCTCCTCGCCACAGCAGCACAAGATAACTTGGCATAGAGATAATTCTCACTAACAAATATCACAACACTCAGTACCAAAATAAATACCGTCAGTATTTAGCCTGACACCTCAGGTCATAGATTCTATAGGCTAAGTGGGTGATACTCACTGTATCACCTCTGGGTGAGACAGAGGTATTAAACAATAAATTCAGATGATCTCCATGAGGTTGCAGATAAGTTTTTTGCCAGTAGTCTTCCAAATCACTCACTGTTAGCTGAACTTGATATATCTAAATTATAGAGGATATTTTACCTGTCGAATATTTTCTGCAATAAAATATTTGCCTACAATAATTATACATTGACTAATCTTGGAGTTTCGGAATTTTTCTTTATTTGGTTGTTTTTTTTAATGGCACTTGACTCTTTACATTGATCACTTGGTTGAAGTTCAGAACATCATTAATTTCCCCCCCTGCAATTCTTTCATGAACAGCTTGGTCCACTTTAACCTCCAATTGCTCCTTCTACCATCCTTCAAAATTTCTTATAATTTGAGACCCCCTGTTTCTAGCTGGAAAAACCAATACATGATGTACAGAATACTCTTGTGCTATCTGTGAAGTCCTGGAACCAAAGTAGTGTAAAGCTGATTAAAAACACATATACACCCACATTACACAAATACATATGAAGCATCCCATTCAATTGCAGTTGTGCATCTACTTTCCTGACTCCAGCTCCAGGGCTTCAAACACAGTCCATCAATTGTTTAAAGATGGAACACCTCGGTGTCTTTTAACTTAAAGGTAAATGAAAATTTAAAGCAAACATGTCCACTTCAGTAAGCCTTCTTATTATCACTTTTTTAACATTCAAGAAAGAATTTTCACTTTCAAATGTTTTGCTTTTTCACTTACAGGGCAATGAGGAATTCAACCAAGTCTGCTATTGTGAAGGGTTTTTTTGGTGTTTTTTAGTACAGAATTGAACTGCATCTGTTTATCTCTGTTACAGCCCTTCTGCCATCTGTGAGAGATCATATTTCTTGAATTCATCATCAGAGGATTACTTGTTTCATATGTTACCCCTTTACACTGCTGTACATGCATTCCAATAACTGATATTTTACCTCTAGGAAAGAAATCCTTGGATTTCAAGAAGCAGAGGGAGGCTAATGACAGAGCCCTCAGCAGGACTCCAGCTCCTCAACACCAATCAGGGATTACATTTCCTGCCTTCCACTGCAGCAGGAAAGCACCAGCTGAGCAGTTCAGAGGAGATCTAAGTAGTTTAGAAAAAACCCTCAGAGCCAATCACAACTGCCTACTGGACACAGCGGTCACAGAGAACTGGATTAGTATGCAAAGCAGGAGGAAGATGCAAGTTATTTATTAATTCAGTCATCTGGGTGCCTCAAACTATTAGAGAAGAGGCAAAAGAGATAGAAAATGACAAAAAATACGTTAGGAAAACATCTCCATCTTCTACAACAACAACTAATTTGATTAACACAGTAATTCCAGTATCAGGGTTCTTAGACAATTGATGCAACTCTGCTGTCTTATCTCCACACAGATTTCTTTGAAGGCCAAAGAGACCCAGAACATAGCTCCCATACCAAGCACACCAACCTACACAGAAAGGGCAAGGGCTGAAACATGAGGGCCTGAGACCCCCGGCCAAACAGCCTCCTGAAGAAGAAAAGGTTGTCATCTTGTCTGGACAAATGTAAATCTTGAGAGAGGCACCATTCCTAGGTTGGGCTATGTTCCTTCCTAGCATGTCAACAACATGCAGCATCTGCAGTCAAGTTTCAAACCAGTATTATGAAACAGGAGATTCTCACTCCTGAAATGATCAAGATAAGCAAGAATGACATGGAGAGATTTTCTGCACATCACATACAGGATGGTACCAAATAAAAAGCACAGTAAGCTCTATAACCTGCAATGCTGATGGAACTACAGTATGTGATCTCAACATTTCAGTTGAGAAAAATGCAGCAGCAAGGTCTGCTGAGTTGTGATAACGTTACAAAAACAGGTCTATGCCAACTTTGCGTGATCCATAGTGCACACTGCTGTAGTAGAGTCCTAGCTTTGAGCACGTGAAGGAAGAAAGACAATGGGGAAAAAGGTTGCTCTTATTCATCACAGAATAGAAGCAATTAATTGCAACAAATCCTGACCATAAGGAGGGTAGGTTTTCAGCAGAGGGACAGCCCCACAGGTATAGGTTGTCAGCAGACAGACAACCTGTCATGGAATGCCAAGACCCAAGTTTATTTTGGAATACCAATATGAAAACCTTAAGGGTATAAACAAATGTGGAAAATGTAGATGGGCTTTAGAAGATCCCAAAGCAAGTCACTTACCTACAGCAAGTCACTTTCTTATCCACCAGCATTTAGCTACTATTCAAAGATTCAACAACAATAACTTATCAGTTTACATGACAGGCCACTGCTTTATATATTCCCGATAATATGAAACTAACTTTCCCAAAAAGCCACCATACTCACACCCACAAGGTTTTGTACTTGGGCATAGGATGCCTATACTAACCTCTACTTCCATCACAGCCTTCTATGTCTTTACTCTGCTACATTTCCCTCCTAGTTTTCAATAGACAAAGAATAAACTTGCAATAATTTTCCTGCATGGCCTCCACTCCATTAAATCCCTTACTTCCACCTCCCACATTCCTTATCTTGCAACTCTTACACCAAAACTTACTTTGTTTTCCCCAAAGTCAAACTATCACTTCAATTTTCCAAAAAAGAGTATCACCATTTCCTTAGGGGTTAGAGACAAAACAAGGCCTAAAACACAACACTATTTTATTTTAAAAACTCTGTACTTCAAATTAAAGTAGTCTATTCTACACTGACCATTTAAGCTCTTGTTTAAAAACTATGACTGCTGTTTTTTTTGTAAAAAAACAAAACATTAAAAAAAACCTCACATACTTCATAAAAAACCCGCTTCCCTAAAATATTATCATAAAAAATGGAATCAGCTTTATTATCCAAGTAAGTATAAGAACTGGTTTTAAAATTAAGAAAGGGAAACCAGAAGATTCTGAAGTTCTGGGATTATAGTCAGAAACAAAAAACCCTGCAAAAAGAACAAGATGCGAACTCAAAAGAGCTCATTTACCTATCAGCAACGACTAGCAAAACAAATAAAATGTAGCCACTCACAGCAATATACATTTGACACAACAACAAACTCCAAAGCATTTTCTCTAGTTCTCCTAAGGCAGAGTGTCCTGTTTGTACCACTCTCATCCTTTATACTTGGAACAAGAGAATAATAAAGTTCTGGCCTGCCTTTTCCTCAGTTAATGTATTGCTTCTATTCACACTCATGAGATGTCCTTGGCAACTAATGATTTACCTCACCTGTCCAGACACAAGCTGATTGTAATAAATTAATTTGGCTTTCAACACTACTTCTCCCATCCATATGGCCCCTACTATACAATCATCATTAATCTACAGTGTTTTCTGAATCAAGTGGTGCTGGTGAAGGAAATTCTCACACAGTAAAACAATATTCCCATTTATTTTCAATGGGCACAATTTAGAATTAATATATTCAGTACTGAAGCTTAGCTTAGTCCTAGGACTGATCAGTCACAAGTGTCTGGATCCAACTGAGACCCAAATGTGCACCTTTTACAATTATATTTAGGCCATTCACTGAAATAGTGTCTGCTACATGCTGCTTCACAGACAAGTGATAGCACTATTGCTGTAGGAACCAATACACAAAGCATTAATAATGCAGACAATTACTATGATCTCAATCACACTTGGAATTATGCAAGTCCATGCCAGCTGCTGACATTTCATGTGTTCTCTTTATTGCTCAATTACCCTAATTTAATAATATTTTAGAACGCACAAGTAATTCAAAACATAAAACTATGCCTTATCTCCCTTTCCCATCTTCACCATATAAGCCTCAATATTTTGGTTGCTCATGTAGGGCATTGCACACTTTGGTACTGCATGCTGTGAAACATATAATAAAGCCTCAAAAATGTTTAAACAGATCATTTGCAATGTATCAAGAGGGAAACCAGTAAGGAAAAAAATGGTATGAACTATCCTCTCTCTCTCACTTAATCACAACATTACAAAAAATGACTATAAAAGCCTATTTACACAAAAGTCATTCTAGGACAAAGAAATCAAAATTCTGATTCAATAAGAAACTGAAGAAGGTATGTCTGAGATGCAGTTCTGTTATTATAACCAAAATAATTATCCCAAAGCAAATAATGAAGTGGCTCAGTTTTCCTAGACTCCATAAATCTATTTTGTGATGCTATGATTTACCACACATCATGCCTCAAAATTTACAGTATCTACAGCATAAATCTATTTGTTTTACTCAAAACAAATAGATTCATAAAACAATAGTTCATCTGCTACTACTGTTTTAGTATGAAAAAAGCCACACAAAACAAAACATACCAAATTCAACTCTGCACTGACTCTGCTAAAGTTCTGTGACACTGGTTGCAGACCCTGCCCCACATATTTTGTGAGCAGTCAAGCAAAAATCCCAACCCTATACACTGTTCTCAGACAGGCACACAGACAGAATACATCTACATCCTCACAGAAGCAACCTGACCTAGAAGCAAGCACCAGTCCCTTGGACAGCCTGAGAAAATCAGCACACACTTGCGTATGGTGACAGCAGCACATCGTCTACCCATACCGCACATGGATGTGCTATGAAAGGGCCTGGAAGCCCAGGACAGCCTCAGGCTGCAGGTGCAAACACTCCAATAGTGCAGGTATGCTGCTCTCAGACATCAGAGACAAGATGCTGCTCTACCATCAGCCAACTGACACTGCCCAGACATTGAAAACAGATGAATGTGGCAGCTTTCATGGCTGGCAATCTCCAGTGTCCTGAGTGCCATTTGCAGGCACCTAAAAGCTTCCCATGTAGCCTGCATGGAACTCGTTATATAAAAAGATAAAAGTGACTGGACTTTTTGTTGATAAGTTTCATTAAATGATCCAAACAAGTTACACTCCAATCTCATACGCAGTCATAGCAACACAGTTCAAACTCATGTTTTGTATTTGCCACAAGGAAAACTGTTCATATAAGTTTCATTTAAGTATTCATACGAGACAACTGTACATCCTATCAGGCTCAAGGATCTCCTTTACACATACAGACTTAACCCACCTGTACCTTCAGTAATTTCCATATAACCTTTTACTACTTCCAAGATTAATTTTAGAAGTAGTCAGTTCATCCCTGTTTACCCTAGTTTAGTCCAGGTACTTCAAATACTATTTTTGAGCCCAAAGGGTTACCCAGCAGTCTGACTCTACAGAACAATGAAGACTTAGCTAATTATGCTAATTAATTAAGCTAATTAGGCAGCTTCAACTAATGTATGTAAATGCAGCTGGTTTCAGAATATTTCATTTTAAAAGGCTAACATAATTCAGCATGACTTAAGGCAAACAGACACTTTTATAGTAAGTGTTAGAAAACAGCTGTAGTGGGTTGTTTTGCACAGGAAACTATTGCTGTCATACTCCCACAGAGAGAAATGCTCAGGGGACTCAGCATTACTTAACAAATCGAAAAGACTAAACTCATCTCCAGGACAGTGAAAGTGTAACTTGTACATCTACCTAACATATGTGCCTTGCTGTCCAGAAAATTCCCAGCAGAATTTCAGAGTCAACACCCAAGTCTGAACTGTGCTAACGCTATCACCTTGTTAGCTTTAACCTGAAACAGCCTCACTTTGCCTTTGTGCAGGCAGAGGTCATGATCGTAAAAAAACTCGTGGGTCTGACTTGCCTTTTTAGACCATAAATACTTTATTCAAGTTTCACAAGCTAAACCATCAAAATAGAATTAGCAGGATATAATACACTTTTTACATGATATTCTACTCCAAAAGGGATTGAATATGTAAAAGTATCTCAGGGTTAAATATGCATTAACATTGTTAGCAAAATCAAAGACTAAGATTAGCTACAAGATTACTACTGCCCCATGAAGGTCCAAAGGCCTCAAATGTAATTTCTATTGCTAGGCTGAGCTTCAAGTGATAGATTCATCTGAAATCTGGCTTACTAAAATGTAAAATGGGCACTCACATTAGCAAAGTATACCTCTTTCTCATCTTGCTGCATAAAAACACTAAGACCCTATTAAAAAAATAATATGAATACCTGGTGGATAAGCATAAGCCTAGAGAAAATAATTGTCAAAAGAAACAGCCAAATTTAAACTCTAACCTACATTCACTTTGGGTAACTAGCAGGGTCAAAGGCCGACAGCCTTTAAAACTAGAACTAGGGAGTCTGTATTTTGGTAAGAAAAAAAGGTAGAGATTTTTGCAAGAAAGAATTTAACATGACAATTATGATTAAATAAAACTAAGAGCTGCAGTGTGCATACTAGCAGTCTATCCCATTTTGCTTGCTGTTTATCTTATTTCCTTTTCACTAAGGAAATGCCTCTTTTCCCTACATGGAACTGTAGTGACATTTGACAAAGTAATTAAGAGAAGGATGATCATGATCAGCTGCCTTTGCCCTGTTACCAAACACAGTCAATACACAGTTCATGACTCCAGCAGATGTTCGTGCTTTACAGACTTATTGGAAACTTAAGGTCTTAGTTTTTCTGTCCTTCCTGTATTACATGGAAAAGATAATCTAAACACAGAAACCACTGAATTACTAGCAGCAAGTATTAACCCATCCAACACAATCTACTGTACTAATCACCAAAAAATAAACTGCCCAACAGTTTTATCTTCACAAATACAGAGCTATTATGAAACAGGCAAGCTTGAATTCTCTTGACAAATGGCAGAAAAGCTTGTTTGAGCAAAGGACTCTGTCAGGGTCCTTGGCTACTCATCCATCACTCAGTACCCCTCCCAGTTAATACTTGGCTAAAATAATCCTGCTCACAAAAAATGAATTTACAGTGCAGAGGACAAAGGGTCACATAGTATAATGAGGCAGAGTCAAACTCTGACTGTAAAGAGGCATTTCTGAATTCCCCCAGCACTTATGTCTTCATCTCTGCCTCTACTCCATCTCCATTTGCTACCCATCTTCATGTGGCCATAGACTTGCTCACATCACAGGATTTATCCAAATCAAAGCTAACCCTTCTCAAAGGGCACAAAGAGGAGCTCTGCGTATGTGTGTCTGTGCTCAGACAAGATGAAGGTAGTAGAAATTAAAAATTACCTGCCTAATAAAAAGGTTGGGTTTGGGGCTTTTTTGTTCAAATTTCTTATAAAATGAGGCTCTCATTCTAATACAGACTACAACTAGTGCAGTGAAAGAACAGTAGTTAAAATCTAATTTGGCAAAAGGCATCTCTAGTCATGCAAGAATGAAACCTGAGCAGCTATGAGTATGAGTTTACAGGATAAATGGCTCCTAAGCCAACTCCTCCTATCCTGACAATTTCTGGGCTTCAAACACTGGAGTTTTGGCTACACCTTAGAAACCCATTTGGGCTTCACAAATATATCAGAGATCAGCTGCAGAAACTGGGGACCGATACCAGCTAGGGATTCACAGATCTTCTAGTGAAGAACCTGAGAAGGAGAAATGAGCAGATGAGGCTTTACAGATCAGAGAGATTCTGCAGGGACCCTGGGCCAAGTCTCATTAGAAATCAAATGTTCACTCAATATGGCAGAATATAAATGGAACACTTCAGATATTTAATTTTAACCAAAAAAAATCCAACAATCTCTAAACACAAATAGACTGTGTTGAAAATTTTTTTCAGGTTCAATTTTGGTTGGCATCTCTCCTGCTTGATTTTACAAGTACTTAAGTCCTTAAGAAAAGAATAAAGATAAAATCTCACTATTTTCGATTCCCAATGCGCCCTGTCTCACACTATCATAACCACTAAAGGTGCCAGGCGGGAGAGAATCTGCCAGAGTGTGCAAAAGCTAAAGCAACCTGTACTGGATCTCTGTTGCACTTCAGAATCATTCTTCATCTTTCTGATGAAGAATCTTAATATAGAAAATTTCTAAAGACCATTCTTAAGAACATTTTACATCAGTGGTATTAATACAAGTGTTAATTCAACACAGTGACTGAAACCTTAAGTAGAATTCCACATTAAACACAAGCTAAAATAAAATACTACATTTATTCTTGTAACACTTGGTCAAAAATAATAAAGGCCCTGCATGAGAGCATGTAGAAACAAACCACTCTCATTCAAATTTTCAGAAGCCTCTCTAGTTTTGAGGGTTTTAGTCAGTATTCCTAAATAACAGGTATATAGTAACTATAGGAGTACATTTTACATCGTGACTTGACTGCTAATGTCCCTGATCACTATCTTATCTTAGTTAAAATCCAAGTTTAATAAGAACAGAAAAGTGCTCTCTATGCTAATGCTCAAGAATGTTCTCAAGAAACATGTTATTTTTAAAACAGCTTTAACAGAGTTCCCAAAGCCCAACTCAGAATCACAGAATGGTTTCTGTTGCAAAGGATCTTAAAGATCATCTTGTTCCAACCCCACTGACATAGACACCTTTCCAGGTTTCTCCTAAACCAGGTTGCTCAGAGATCTCCACCTAACCTGCCCGGAACACTTCCTGGGATTAAGGATCCACCTCTCTGGGCAATGGTTTGCAGTGCCTCACCACCCTCACAGTAAAGAATTTATTCCTAATATCTCATCTGAACATACTCCCTTTCAGTTTGAAGCTATTCCCCCTCAACTTGTCACTACAAGCTCTTGTAAACTTTCTCTTCATTTTTCTTGTAGGGTCCATCCAAAGTAGTTGTCTGTTCTTGAGTTTTGGTGCATGAAGGCACAAAAAAAAACAAAACAGAGAACTGAGAAAATGGACAGAAAGAGGAAATGTGAGCAAAGTTCTATTACTTATTCTATGCAAAAGGCATTCTAAAATAATTGGCAAGTAAAACAGATCTTCCTTCTTTTTGTATGATTTTAAGTACTCAAAACTTCAGTATATAACCTACCTTTCCAATAACTCATCTATACCTAGATATGCATTTAGGGTATGACAGTAAGGAGTGAAGAAAAGTGCTTAGTTTACATGCCAAACAGAAAGGAGGCTGGCAGCTAACCTTAAATTCTTGGACCATAATAGAAACAAAGAGGAAAAAACCCACATGCATATGTATGTGACTCTGGCTAGTGCAGTCCATCTAAGTCATTTTAGCTGTAGTTAATTTCTAGCAACAAAAGGAGATACAAAGGGCTACATGTGTACTCTTTAATATACAAGATTATAACTAATATAAATTATTTTTAAAATTTACTGTTATCATCTACTAAAGAATAACTAATTTTACAGCTTTCTAATGTGTAGCTCTTAAGCTCTAAATCACTGACCATAACTAATAAGCAGTGTAATAGCATGAGTATCTGAAGTAAAACCACAGACTGCAATTTCGTTGATTGTAAATCATAATCATTTTAATGCAAAAGCAACAGCAAATCTCTGTAATTACTGGGTGCATTTTGAATCACTTTTATGATTACTGCTCTATACCCATTAAAAATCCAAAACACTGAACTGCACAGGGTATAAAACCAGAATTATGATATACTACAAACAGTAATTGAAATCCATAAATTCCCTTACCAGTGTTCAAAATTATTTTGTTGCCAAGAATTTTAGCCCTGCAAAATTGACTTTACAAACATTTACTTTATCTAAGAAAGCAGTAGGGGCAGGGATAGTAGCCATTGCTTTGAGATATGTAAATAAAAAATTAAAACCGTCAAGGATCAGATTTGGCACCCCTGCTTGTTTATGTAATACATGTGGCTACCAAACTCACCAATTAAAAAAAAAAAAAATTGTTCTAAGAGCTAGAAGCAAAAAACTGAAAAGGTCAACAGCGTTATACACACATTTTGGACCTGTAATTAAAAACTTCAAGACACAACTTGTAACACCTGGGATAACTTACCACCTGCAGCAGTGTCCAAGAATATTCCACAAAGTAGTGAAACACTGTACATCATTTTAAAAAAGGAAAACAAAACAAGAAAACAAAGAGAAAACAAAACCCTGGAAACAAAAAAGGAAATGCTTACACATTACTTGAGCAATCTACTGCATTTCCTCAATAATAAAAATTGGCTTCTAGAAATGTATGCTTCTTTTAGGAGAGGTGGACAGGAAATCCGGAAAATTAAATAACTCATAACAGGAAAAGACTTTAATGTTTCTAGAGATATGAAAGTGTATCCTAGCTAGACATTACCAGATTAAAAATTCTGAAACAAGCCCACATTAGAACTTAAATGGGGTTAGCAGGAAAGGGATTTCAGAATATTTTTGGTTGTGGGCTATTTGAACAAAGAGAGACCAGGAGAGCTTTCATTGTTTCAGCTATCAGAACAAGGGCATTGAAGAGATACACCTGCTGTTACTGTGCTGTGAGTCTGGGCTATCCCTCAAATGGGGACTGTTGTTGCAATTAATCTCTTCATGCAAGGAGATTCACCCATGTTGGAAAGTATGCACAGGGCACTGTGTCTGGGTTGTTCTATTGCTACACAATAACCTACTTAAAAAGGCCATTTGTATTTTTTTAAAATATGAAGAACAAATACACAATAAGTGTAGGCTGAAAATTAGAAGACAGCTTCTATTAAAAAAAAAATGAAAGAGCACTTTTGATGATCTTGCAGAGCTTCTCTTAGGATGACTGATAAGAATAAACTAGTTGCTAAGTCAGAAAGATTCCTCCACACCTACATACTGATATCATTGTCTGCTTCAAATGGTCACTGAAGTGTATTTTAGTGTGTAATAAAAATTGCTTTTTAATCTGGTGAGGGTTTTCCTCAATTAATGACACTGCAAAAAAAAAAAAAAACCAGTACGAGACAACTTGCAGATCCTTCCTGAAGAACCTCCAGGGATAGAATTTGAAAAGAACAAGGTAAAAACTATACTTTGCCTTTTCCTTTCCTCCCTACGTACCCCTTCATCCCCCAAATTCAACACAGTAATTTCTACATGATCAGATTACACATCCTATCTTATAACATCCTATAATGAGCCAGTGCCATGGTTGAAAAAGTATTCCTTAATTTAAAAGCCCCTTCGCACAAATTTATAACTTCCTCTAAGTGATTTCCTAATTTTCCCAAAGCTCCAGGCTAGGAGCAACTGCAAAATGTTTGCCCTAAAAGCAATATATTGAACAGTTTGTTTTCAGGAATTGTGTGGTGAAAGTGGTTAATATCAGTATTATTTAAGAATGTTTGCTATTTATAAATAAACTGTTGAAAACACCAAAGTTCACATGAGTAGAGGAATGTGTGGCTCAGCAATTAAGCACAAAAAAAATCTCCACTCTGCTGCAGCTTGCCCTCTTCTCATTAAGATCAGCATTTGTGAATCAAAACATATTCAGTCCATTAGGATGATAATGCAGACAAACATTCAAAGACACTGCATGTGCTCCCACTACATTAAACAGAAGATCTGCTGATTGTACAAGTAGAAACTAAGATATACAGCACTACAGAGATGCAAACATGGGGATTTTTCTCATGTATCCCTTCCATTGCTAAGGCTTGAGGCAACACAAGAGTGACATTTTTTGCTTTCTTTTCCCTTGCTCGTGCATTTGAACTGTCCAGGGTTTTTCAATGAACTCGATTCCTTTTGTAGCACATCCCTTCCCATAGTTAAATCACTGTGCAATGTTTCATGGCACTGTGGACAAAGCCTTTGCAGACTCTGCTTTTGTACACGCACATTCCTGTAGCACTTAGAGGTGAATCCTGCCCAGGCACAAAGTGTTTAAAGTAGAGAACAACGTTACCTCAGTTTCTTCTACCCACCAGAAAACCAGCAGGAGCTGAAACACGGAGGACACACAGGTGGATCTGTCTGACAGACACTGTCATCCATGCAGGGGTGAACAGCTATGCAGAGGCAATCACCTACAAGGCTGGGTTTGTTGTCACAGCACGGGGGAAACTGAGGCTGCATGCAAGGAGATGGGCTGCTGCTCAGCAAGAAAACATGCCACCCTTGCCCAAAACTGGTGGTGTAAGTGACCAAGAGCGGTGACTTTTTGGGTAAAAAAAGATAACAGAAGGTTGAAACAAATATTTTGAAACAAACAAGATTTTTATGCTGTACAGAGAATACTTATTAATCCTCCCACATAAAAATGCTTCCATTTCATTAATCAAAAAGTGACAGGATGTTTAACAGACAACCTAGACTTGTCTGGAATTGATTATGTCAATTCAACCTAGCTTCTCGGTATATCAGACAACAAATTGCCACAAAAAAATGAAATAAGTGGGTGCCAAAAATCTTAACTTCATTATATTTTCTGATATTGTTTCACTAGACATTTGGATTAGTAAACTAGAGAAGTAGAGTATAAATCAAAATACCAAATGAGTACAAAATAGAGGAAAAATGTATTTTTAAAAATAGAAACTTCAAGAGAGATCAAGACAAGACTTGCAGGGGTCTATCCTCATTACAGCAATAATCACTGGTTTTAGTACTGATTTGGGTAGAGAAACAGTTATTTATATCAGTAGGCCACATTCAACTGGATAGAGCATTAGTGTACAGAACAACAGGTTTAGACTTCCAAATGGCTTACACTGGAGGGAGAGCCTGGTAAATACAGGAGTGTTATTCATCAGGGACAACAGCAAGAAAGCACAACTGACCACAAAGCATTGCATACAACAATGACGTAAAATAAACGTCTGGCTCTGTTACCCAAGGTCTCAGGGCCTGGTGGATACAAGGCATCAATCCACTGTATCACAAAATTAGAAAAGGACAACAGCCTCATGGGGGCAAACAAACCAAACTGTCAATTAAGGCCCCAATGGGATTCAATGTCCAGAGCCCCTAAGTCCAACAAGGGAAGGGACCAACTTAAAAGAACAAGAATTGACCTAGCAAGTAAAACCTAAAAGAAGAATTAATTAACCATCTTTATTAGTTAAGCAGACACCTTTAGGTAGAACTCAGTAACATCCTTGGGCAGCTAAAGCTTGTCACCAGAAGAGAAGACAAAAACCTTTATTCTCCATGACCATGACAGACATGGCAAGAAGTAACAAGTTAAACTGTTGCATGGAAGATCCAGGAAAAAAATATAACAGCAAAGCCAGCTTAGTTTTGTCAAACAATTAATAACCAAGATTAAGATCAGTAATGTGACCTTTGAAAAGTTATACAAGTGCTTGTCAGTCATCAGTTTCAAAATCCAGCTTACAATTGAGGAAAAAAAAACTTACCAGTCTACCACCTCTACTCAAAGGTATTGGACAAGTATTACAGACACAAAAACTTACAAGGGTTAGTGCTACCAATTAGCTGAACAGCAGAAGGACATTTAACTCCTTATGTAGATCTGATGTCACATAAACAGAATTATTTTTACAACTCAGGCAACTTGATCAAATCTTAGATATATTAAAAGGGAACACATGGAAAAGGGCTGAACCACTTTCACTCCTTTTTCTGGTACTTAGAAATACACATTTCCATGCAGCGCTACCACTTATTTGTACAGGGGAAAAAAGAAGCTTATATAAAACTGCAAGAAACATTCTTCGGCTGCAAGCTGTCTAAACAACATCCAGAGCTGTGATTTAAACATGAACCTCTGAAAAAAATATGCTTTTCTTTTCTATTTTTTCTTGTATTTGAAAGACACTGACAGTATTTGGAAAGCCAGGGTTTAAATATTCTTTATACATAGTTTTGTGGATATAGAAAGAAAACATCCTTAGGGTGTTATTAGCACACCCTTTCAGACCTTTTTTTTTTTTTTCCAGGCTGATGGTCTACATGAGCACAAGCAATGGGCTCACAGGTCTAAAAAAATGTGTGTATTTATCAGAGAGAGAGCTGAAACCATAGATTCTGAAGAAACAGCAAGGGAGCATATGGGCAGACAGCCAAAACTCCCCTGAACACATGACTTTAAATTAAAAAAGAACAGGAAACTATTAACAATGTCAGTAAAATTTCCACCTTTAGGATTGACCAGACACAAAAGCAAACCAATCTACTGATCTCCAAATAAATCCCACCCCTTCACCAAAGTCAGAGTGATCTTGTCCTTGGGGCATACAGCTCCAGAACAGCAGGATACAAACCCACAGTGCAAAAACCCTTCTTTCCTCAGTCTGGCTTTCTTGCAGTTTCTTTACTATACCGCCTTCATACCGCCTTTTCAAGTTTTGTTCCTCCCAGGCAGCTTAAGTCTAGTGAGGCACCAATAATTAAAATATGAAATTATTCTTCTTAAATAGGTTAAAAATCCTTTTGAAAGAGATATATAGGATCAGTAGATAATTATAACACAATTATCAATTTATTCCACTTCTTGACTTCTCAATATTTTTGACGTAACAAAAAATAAAATCTCATTCTTACTGACAACATCTTCTATCTCCTAGCTTCAAGCTGAAAAATGGAAAACCATCCAGAATTTCACAGACTGTTTGACAGGCTACAACTTAAGAGCCTCCAAACCGGAAAAAGAAAAGGGTGGGTGGGCATGGGGGGAAGGGGAGGATTGGGTGAGAGTGAGAAAGAAAGAAAAAGAAGCAAACAAGCAGAATAAAAGAGATACAGATTGATTCAACAGCTTTTGGCTAACAATATTAAGGGCAGGGGGGAGGGGTACCCACAATCTCAGCAGCTCATTCCAAGGAGAAGGGACTTTACCAGCTTGTGAAAATAGCAGCTAATAAAAATATGTTTTAAAAACCATTTAAAACTAGGCAAGATTTCAACCAGAAGCCATAATGGTTACATTTTTTATTTAGTAATTTGAAAGCACAGTTGTAGCTCCTTGGCAAAACCCTCAGTTCATTCCCAACAAAATCAATAGCAAAATTTCCACTAAATCACATGATGGGAGTAATGGCCACAGCCTACAAACCTGAAAGAATCTAGTGTAAATATGCTTTTAATTTGAAAAACCTACTATAGAAAAGATAACTGATAACACTTAAACTGCAGAAACTTCCTCTTCTATCTAGGAGCCATTTACCCAGCATCATACAATTACATAGTCTGTAGGTCTCACCTTCAAGCAAGTAACGAGCAGACCACAAGAAAGTATAGCAAGACAAAAATTCAATTCTGTAGTCTGTCGGGTTCTAGTTTAGGGGTTTTTGTAATGCTTTTAAATATTCATGCATGTCCCTAAACCCATGTAATATTAAAGCCATAAATATTTCTCTGTTAGCTTATTATAGTCCATGAGGTAAACAGAACCACTAGTAGATAATTACTAATCAGATACATATCTGAAAGAGTCTAAAGAAAATGAGGGGATTTTTTTGGTAAATGGATCATGCAGTAAGCAAACACACACTAAAAAAAAAAAAGAAGAGAGCTCAAAAAGAGAAGGAAAAAAAAAAAAGGCAGATAAACTACCAGAGAGCACATATGTTCTGGAGGGGCTGCATAAAGTAGCAAGGTGCTAGTGATAATAGCCAAGTCATTCTGAAAGTCATTTTTGGGATGCCAACTCCAAAAATTTAGAGCAGAATTTAGGTACCATTATTGATTTGAAGGCACATCAATGCTATCACTTAGCTAGAAATAAAACACACAAACTTTCAATTAGACATCTATGAAATGAAAAACTATCAAGTACATGAAGCATATATTCATACTGCACAATCAGGAAAAGCAACAACAAAAAAGGAAGATTTTAAAGTTAGAATGGGCTAAGTAAAAGTATCACATTGTTCTTGTCTAGTTGTATGGCAAATTCAAATTAGCGAAAGACACTTTTCCATTACAAACATGACAAGAGATACAAGGAGAGGAAAAGAAAAATAAGCTCTTGAAATTCCTTCACTACCTTCACCTTGAATTTAATTCATATTCATTGTAAGTACAAAGCTGCTATTTATTATTGAGATGATACTCATTTCCTTGTCCCTGTAGGAAGAAATATACTCAGCACAAAGGAATTTGTGCCTTATTTTCCAAAATGAGATCAATAATATTAACTATTACATCAATTTCAGCCACTGAGAGGAATATAAAACAAGTTCTATAAAAACCTAGACAAAACCATGCTTCTTCCAAACCCATCACACACATATAGAGGAAGGATATACAGCAACAGCTTATTTTCTGATAGACACCATAGGAATTGACTTAATGAATCCAGTGGTTGCATAAACAGTTCTTTTTAACACATGTAAGTAAAGAATATAAATTTTCTTTTAAGTGTGTTTCCAGCTCTCTGATGAAACAACTCCTTAGGGAAATATGTCAATCCTTCACAACCTCTCATAGAGGTGAATTAATACCTGCTACTGAAGACACATAGGAAAACCACCCAATTTCATAAGTCATACAATGTTTAATAAAAAGCACAACACCCAAACCAGTACATACTTACTACACTATCAGCATAAGACAACCTCCACAAGAGATTCAGACTACCTCTTATTATGATAATCCCTGCTTTCAAAGACATGCATAAAACTTACCTATGACCAGAGTCATTACAAGCAAAATTCCCTTGAAAAGATACTCTGACACAAATCAAGGTTATGCAGCTCTATTCGTATTTATAGAGGTAAATGAGCACTGAGGCCACCAGCCTGGGAGCACTTAGGAGCAAGCCTGGCTCAGCTGATTTCCATCACGGCCTGATAGCAAATAAGCTCCCTTTTTTTCACTTGATGGCACATGCATGCCTTTCTACCAAAGAGAAAAAAAAAAAAGAAAAAAAAAGTCCTGGGGAACTATTGTATCAGGACCCAAAACACTAGTGAAAAAAGAATTTTTCAACATTGCTTCAAACTAGGAGTTTTTAGACCACAAGCCTGAGAAATATTGAAGAATTTAGCCTTAACCTTTGCTAGGGATACAAATGTTACTTCTTGAAGAGATATAAAATGAGTGACTGGGGGGTTTGTTTGGTTTTGACATTACTGGCAAATGTCAAAACCAAACACATTTTACACAAAATACACATTTTATCACTTCTAATCATTGGTTCTATGAAGTACGTCATTACTGTGTGTAATTTTTAGAGCAGGACAGAAACCAGCTAATAGTATTCTTGTCAAACTTCCTCTTGTTCCATCCTACTCCACAAAATATAGAGCATTATTTTTAACACTGTGCAAATACTAAGTGCATGTGAAAATGCTCTCTCTGAAACTCCCTCTTGGCAAAATCTTATTTAGAAGTTATCATAGGAAAGTCCAATAACTTTTCTTCACATGAAAACTGCAGGTTAAATCAAATTTACTCTTGTTTTAGTCCCTTTTCCTTATTTAGTGTTCTCTCCTCTTTTAATGTTAATACCTTAAAAGGAACAAATCTTCTTGGTTAGCAATTTCAATTTCCACTATTAGTTTCTTCAAGTTAGTGTTTTAAAATGAGATCCCCTTCTGACATTTGGTATGATGTGAGAAAGAATACAGACTCAGATGCTGAAATAACCATTTGCCCTTATATTTAGGTTGAAGTTTTTATCTTAGGAACTAGCACATAAAGACCTATGGTAGTCTTGACGATTCTTTATTCTGTTACTTTTCATTCTCTAACTGCAGCAAAACCTCTGCTAAACTAATTACTGGATATTTAGGGGGAAACCTTAACTGCGAGGAAAACAAGATGACAGAGATGCATTTGTATAAAAATTCTTAATGCCGTGCAATGCAAGCAGTTATAAGTAGAAAAGGTTTAAATAAAATCTCAAGAAAAACATTTTGGCAAACAAAAAACAATGGGACAAGAATTCAGAGATGCTGCAATTAGAAGCAATTATTATGATCATACTATTTGAACTAGAAAATTATGCAAAAAAGAAAAGCCTTTCAAAATTTTTGCATTGAAGGCATTTTGTATTGAGGTTACAACTTATTTTTTTAAGAATACATTGAGTCCTGCTTCAAAAACACCAAATCAGTCCCATACAGCAGTTCAAAAGCTCTTATATATCCTCCTTTTCCTAGATCAATCCCTTCTTTCTGCCACAAAACTGGGGCTGGAGGGACTCTGGAGGACTGCTGCTTATGGCAGTTTGAAGATTCAAATTTTTAACATCAAAGTTTAGAGCTTTCGTTTTATGAGAACAATCTGGGTTCAGCCACCTGTGTAAGTCAGTGGGAAGGCAGCCGGGGACAGTGACCACAATGGGCAGACTTTGGGGAGATAATTTAGGAGGAGTCAGGGAATGGGTAGCTCTGGGGTACACAGAAGGCTCTGGGAAGGGCTGGGAAATGTGGAGCCCAAAGGCAGAGGTACCACTTTCAGCAAACTTCTCTTTTCACAAACTAAGCACACTGGTGCAAAAATGGCACACACTCCTAGTTTTGTCTAGAGGCTGCTTTGTTATTTCCTCTATGGAATATACTTACTAAGTTTTTGGTTTATACTGGCTTTTGGCCTTCTTCACAGCATGAACAGCCTAGTTACAGAACTCAGCCACTGAAGTTCTCAATGCCTTTTTCTCCTAATAAAAATATTTCCTTCTGTGCATGTGAAAGCATGGCCAAGTGGCCACTTAAACTAACTCTGGGAAAAAAAAACAGTACAAGCTTTCCTTAGCCCCTGACTGAAAGGCAAGGGATTTTTTTTCCCAGACATTAAGCTGTTTTCTTAACCAGGCCTAGTTTACTATGTATTTTTTGAGGCACAGACATCAGAACCAGACTTAATTTCCCCAAAAGATTGACATCATATGCAGTGATAACACCACATGCCTGCATCAGGGTGTGTTTCCTCAAAACCAATGCAGCTATTCTAGGAAAAAACCCAAATGTGTAGAAGGCATATCTTTGTACCTGCCTAAAAGCTTTATTTGTCATATATTATTGCTACTTCTCCCTGATGTCAATTTACTGAGAGGACAGCTGTAAAAAACTATGTTAGCTCCAACTAATACACATTAGTGGAGATTTCAGAGACTATTTACCAAACATTTATTCTAGCACAGATCTGTAAGATCTATGTTCAAAAGTCTGCCTCACTACTGTTTGAGCTGTTAATGGTGATACTTAAAGACCTGAAAAGTTCTGATTTTTTTTTTTGCTACTGTTATATTTACCATTCTAAACTCATGTTATCCTGTTATTGTCCACCACCACAATTACAGCCTGCAGGGGTATGCTTGTTAGCTGATTTAAATTTGAACACCTCACTCAAAAAGCAGCATCAAATGAAATCCCTGGCAAAATCCCCACTGAGTTCACTGGGAATGAGACCAACTGGAAGAACAGGGCTCCCACAAGAGGCATGAATCACCGTCATTCCCATCCTGCTGAGTTTGTGAGAATGAAGTTGAGATACTGAGGCCCTTCTACTTGTGTTTCACGTGACACGCCACTTCTTTTTGTTTTGCAAAATCATAAGAAAAGTTTTTTTACTATCTGCAAGTAGCAAACTGAAGAAGCTGGATGAGTCACTGGAGACAGCTTTGGGCCGGCTTGGCTCACAGACTGCCCGTGTCATGGAAGGTTCACCCGAATCTCCCCTTCCTGCTGCACAGCCATTCCCAAAATAACGTGGCAGTGCTAAAGATAGCCATGCTGTGCTCTTTTAATAAAAGACAATTCCTGCAGGGTGCACAAGCCACCACATTTGTCAAGATAAGCACATCAATATGAGATGTCATATTAGCCTAGACAAAGAGATTGAACAGATAGCTTTGTCAAACACAAGCAGAGGGGCTCATTCAAACTGACAAAGCAAGAAATTCAAACGTTGAACCTACATTCTATAGTATTAACACATTCCATCCTCTTCTGCTGTAGAAGAGTCTCAAACCAGTAAGTGAGTCCCTGTAAATGACATAATAAATTTATTCCTAATCTACAATAATAGTATTCCTGTCAATTCAAACCTCTCTGCTGCACTTATCACAAACTCTGTAATGGCTGTTAGTATGTTTCAGGTTATGTTTGGATCTATACACCTTAGTGGATAGGGACCCTCCAGAATGACATATGCAAAAAGGGTATAACTAACATGGAGAATGGCTGCTTGCCATGCAGCCAGGCCACCAGTTATTCCTTGATCACTTTCGTGTTACTTACACGTAAGGAAGTTTACTCTTAATCCTAAGGAAACAAAGACACTGCAGCAGTGGGTCCCAGTGCCTCATCTGTCTAAAATCTGTCATGACTTTAAACAATTCAATTATTCAATTTCATGTCAGAAATCAGGGACACAGCTGCCCATATTATGGAATTCATATTGGTCATATGCAAAACTAGAAAAATGGCTCACAAGATTACTTCTTTAGTGAGAAATTATCTTGGGTTTTTTTGTATTCCACATGTATAGTTGTGTGTATGGGCTACATATGATAGGCAGAATCTATGGGGGTAGGGTTATCAACATAAATATTTTCCTCAAAATGCATTTACATTTCAGAAAGACTTATGATCACCAAACTTACTTAAAACAAGACAGGTTATGGGTGTGTGGAAGTGAAACTGGTAGACAGACTTTTATCACACCACAGGTGGTGTCCCTCTTGAGGTGCAGTATTTACACAAAATCCCAAAGTAGGTGGCAAAAATCAGTTCAGCTTTGCACTGCAGAGCTCTGACTGAATCAAGTCCTTTAGGGGAAGGAAAAAGCTCTCTAGGAACTACCAGAGGCTAGGCATTTCTCTTTTGTCAGGAACCTTTAAGTTTAGCTTTTCCTTCAAAGTAAGAGCCTTGTGGAGGACGTAGGAAGGATTCCCCTTGCGGGTCAGCTGCTCAGTCCCACACAGCTCCTCTGCCAGCCCACACCTCTATCAGAGCTCAGAAATTACTCTTAACACAATCGTGGAAAGGGGGAAAGACAGCTGTGGAGTTGATACTATCCTCTCTCAGGATGCCACCTGTAATGTACCCTAAAGAGATTTTCCTTCCCTCTTAAATGAAAAATAATGAAACCCATGAAGATTTGCGTTCAACGTTTCCAGAGGAGATTGAATACACCTTAAAATATTCAGGAAAAATTCAAATTCATATACAATATAGTACTGTATTGTTCAAATTCTGCAATATTTTGCTTTAATGGGCTGATTGGAAGATCTTTTCCAGTTTTTTTTTGTGAGTTTAATAAACTGGGACTTTGAAACAGCTGCCAAATATATGAGGTGCTACATTTTCTTTAAAAGAAAAGAGTTGTGAAGTCAAAGGCAAATTCTGTGGTATCTTATATAAAATACCTTTTCACTTCCTGAACATTGCCTGTAGCTTTACTAATTTATTGCCATGAAAATATTGTTACTACTTAATGCACTAGTACTTCTGTCAATAGGCAGCTTTCCCCAAGGCATATTTGAGAACGCTCTGCTAATCAGAGTTGATGCAGTTATTCTAAAGCAGCCAGGTCTTTAGAAAAAGGTTCATTTTTAATTCCAATGCAGGTGAGTGTTGTCATTTCTTCAAAGCACAATATTTTTAATTTGCTGAATTCACTTCTGTAGATATCTAAAGTACTGCTTACATTATCCAGCCCCAGATTGAACCAGTGTATTTCAAAGCAGAATTGCTGGCTTCTTTACCTCTTAAAACTTAACTTTTGTGAAATATTCCTCATTTTGTCGGAGCAAGGATTAAACAAAGCCTTAATCAGAACCACAAATCTGTGCTATATTATCAACACATAACTTAAGAATGTGTTTGGGTGTTTAAGCAGATACTCACTCGGATCTGACATTTTACTTTTATACATCTGCTTGAACTCTTGAGATTATGATCTCATGTATCTGAATTTTTAGTGTTTGTTTTCCAAGCATGCTGATAATCATGAAGAGCTCAGAGTGTGACAATGAGGTCACGTACACATACATATGTCCCACTACAGTTTTATTCTCTCTAATAAATATTGAAATCTCCATGACTATAACTTTACTGAGGCTAAGCAAATAATCTTAATTGGTATGAGAGATTTAATGCATGTATGTTTTTAATGTACTTGCAATTCTATGCAGATGAAAAACTGAATAAAGTTCTTCAAGAAAGAGGTCAGGCCATTTATTTAAATTAGAAATAATAATGAAATTACAGTAAACTATTAAATGTCAGTTAATGTACGTTCAAGATAAATGGAGTACTAAATTTCTCTTGGCATGTTCCACAACAAGGTACCCTACTTGTCTTTTTATTGACAGAATTGAATGCTGCTTTGCTCTCTCTTCCACAGTGACATTTAGTGACTTTACTCCTTCTCAAACCCAGCACGGACATTATCCATTTTGGAATATGCCTACCAAAGAAAAAAGTGGTTTTGTGTGGAGTTGATGGCTATACTTCACAGATCCCCTTGGTTCAGACCAGTGCTGTGTTTTCCTACATTCATCTTCATTGTAATGCAGGGGGTCTGCTCATTTTGGTTTCCTTCTGCCATCAATTCATTTCCCAAAACTTCTAGGGGCAAAAGACTGTCAAAAGTCTTTCTACATTGCGCATAATTCTCTTCCTAATTAACGACAGAATTATAACCATCAAAGATAATTTTTTTGAGCAGTTAGATGTTTCAAGATGGCAAAAAGTTTCACTTTGTCATGGGCTCTTTTTTGAAGGGCATTAAATCCCATCACCTCCAGAAGAAGTTTCTTAGACATGGGAGACTTCTAAGGCTACCAGCCAGCAATAGCAAGCTCGGTGAAAAAACTAAAACATAAAACTTTGAGTACTATGGAGCATTACCAACAGGGAAAAAAAATCTGACTCCTCTGGAGTTTTCCTCAGTTATAGTTATGTTCCTTGGTTTACCTAAAATACACATAGGATACAATATAAGGAGGTGAGGCCTCATTCAAATTCTCCATGGAAATAATCAAGATGGCTTATGATAATTCTCTGTGTCTGAAGTCACCCACACACATGGCTTCAATTCCAAGACTGCACGTCTTTCAAGGGATTTATATTAAGCCCTGCAAAGTAGCTGTTAGCCATTTCTGCTGACTGAAATCAAACTAAGCTAAACTAAAATTGACCATAGCAATAGATTTCTATTCTGCCCACTCTGTTGTTCCACCTTTCATCTGAAACTACAGAAAAAAGGAAAGACAGCAAAAGGATGCTTTTAACATCTCCACAGCTACATACAATATTAGTCTTTGATCTTTTGACATGTTTACAACTCAGCCAGCTAGCAAAAGACTCTGAAGAATCCAGAGGAGAAACACTTCCAGTTCTCAGGGATGTTTTCTCTTGCTTGAGAATAACTTTAGTGAATCCAAGAACCAGTCCTCAGGAAACAAGTGAAATGCACATATACACGTACATGTACACACATATACATACCAGCAGGCTCCTCCTTAGACACTAAGTTCTATGCATAGATATTAAGAAGAAAAGATGGCATTCTCCATGTAAGCCATGGAAGTGGAAGACTAGTATGCACCTCAGCACAACCAGAAATGCAAATAGTTATTGAATAGGCCAGTGGTCTAGTGCCTCAATCCAGAATGCCCACATGACAAAAATGAGTGGTAAATGTCTACAAAAAACCCCATGACATAAACTTCAAGTTGATTCTTCAGTCTCTTGTGCTGCAGAAAATATATTCAATTTCTTTTGACATGCAGAAGCCTCTATATTCTACATATGCTGTATGTTCTATATAAAACTCTAATGCTTAAACTATACCCACAATTTTCTAAAGTTTGGCTTTGTTGGCTTCTTTAGGTTTTGTTTTTTCTTAAGAGACACTGCTATAATATGGCTCTTTCCCAAATGCAAAAATACAGTATTTCATCTTTCTTGCTCTAAAAAACATCCAATGAATAATGTGCAGTGACGTGATCTTCTGCTATTTACTTTAAGCCATTTTGGAGATAGATTGCTACAGTGGGTGGCATTCAGAATAATGCATGTTGAGCAACACACACTCAAATCTTGCCAGCTTTATGCTTTCTTACAACATGCTTTCTTACAATGTGAAGTGATTCACACAGAGAAAAGTTTTTTCTGTTACAGTAAAAAATGATGTTATATGCATTTATTATCCAAAATAAATACATTGACACCACAGTCTGAAAAAACAAACTAGGAAAGTAAACTTCGTTTCTCTTTATATTTCAAAATATTACACATAGATTTTAAAAAATTAAAGCTGAGTGATGCTTTCTGTGTAAGCCAAGCTTGTCCTGACAGTTAATCCACATTATTATCAGACTCATCAAATTAAAATAAAGTGAGCTAAAGAAGAAATCACTGCCAAGGATTTGAATTGCCTTGATGTCATATGCTGGCATCTTATAAATTTTACAATTCCCGTGAAAAAGTATCATAGAATCATTTAAGTTGGAAAAGACCTTTAAGACCAGTGAGTCCATCTGCTACCCTGCACTGCCAAGTCCGCCACCAAACCTTGTCCCAAAGAGCCACTTCTGCACAACTTTAAAATACCACAGAGAGAAGGCAGATGATCCACTTGGAAAGACTGAATTGGTAACTAAGAACACACACAAAGTCAAATGGAAGAAGTGAAACACAGCTGTGGAGGTGGTATTGTGGTGCAGCTACACTGACAAGCCATAACTTCCATGGAATTTCTTTTATATCAAACATGTATTAGTAATTTCAATCTAATGATGTGTTACTCCAAACCATGAGGGGGGGGAAAAATCTCTGCAAAATGACACAGTAACTTTTGGAAGATGCTGTCCTTAGACTATATGTTCATGAGTGTTAAATTTGACATAAGGTCTCTTATCATGTCCTCAGCCAGAAGCTCAGGAAAAGGGAACAAATAAACATCCCAAACCAGACAACTGTGCTGTACTTGAGGAGTGACTATGGGCCTCTGTCACCTAGATGTTAAAAAATTGGAATACTGAAATTTGCAGTTTTATTATCTGCACCTTCCCAATGTTATCCAAGTTGAATTTTGTCCATTATCCTCACAGCCATGTCCATGACAGCAGATAACACATTCTCAATTTTAATTCCTCAGATTTCAGTAAACCCAGACTTGCAGCCCTCCCCACCACCTTGCCTCCATACATTCATAAGCATTTCAGAGAGAAAAAATACCCACAAGCTGAAGGTCAGCATCAACTGCTCAGTCTTTCTGAAAAATGAGATTTCAAATCATTGAAAAAAATATAGGCAACTTGGGTCATCAAACTACTCTGAAGCATTTCACCCTGAACTCATAAACCCCCATACATTATAATACCTTAGTTTCTTTCATAAATAATTTTCTTCTCCATGGTATTATTAATTTTATTCTATTGTTTTACAAATTCTGCATATTACATTTCCAGCAGGAAACCTACCAAAAATTTCAGACAAAACAATTTCAAACTTCCAAATCTGATGAATCTTGCATTATAACCTTTACAAAAGATAAGAATTAGGTAAACATTGAGGTTTCATCAGCCAGGAATGGACTCTACTGAGATGTACCCTTTTCTGGTCGTTCAGCAGACTGTGCATCCTGGAGACTGACTGACCTGATTAATAGTTTTGACATTCACCAGTCACTACCATATTCCAGCAAATAAATCCAGCAACAGTTGGACTCAGCTGCTGGAGTTCTTCCTCCAGCCAGATGACCACTTATTTCAGGAGCCATTTCAACAACAGAAACTGACTAAATCAGGATCACTAACAAAAGATGAGAGAAGCCATCCCTCTTGAACACAATGGAAAGTTTCACAGAAAAGACAAAGAAACACCCAAACCATTAAGACCATCCTGTCAATTTCCACTTTCCCACCTCAAACTAAACCAGACTAAAAGAAACGGTTAATGGAAAAAAAAGGGAGGCAAAACCAAAACACAACAGCATACCATACCACCAGCGCCAAAACGTGCTAGTGGATCTGACATTTGTTGGCCCCACTACTCTTCACACCTTGCTGGCGCTCAATCCCTATCAAATTCCCCTCCAAAACGCCACTGGCGCAACTGGAGAAACTTAGCACCGGTACATGGCAGAGGCGGGACCAGGCCCTGCTGGACCCCTCCATCTCCAGCCCAGCCGCCCCGCTACTCCCGACAGTCACGGCTCCTCCGGGAGTGGCGGCCGGCGGGGACCCTCTTACCTTGTTGGAGTAGGGCGGCTTGCTCAGGTTGATGCCGTCGCGGATGAGCTTGTCCCGGATCATGATCTTCAGCTTCAGCCTGGGGTACGCGACCAGCCCTCCGCCACCGGCCGCCCCCCGCCGCCCGCCGGGCCGGGCCCTGGGGGCCGCCCCCCGCCGCGGCTCCTCCGGCCCCCCCACCCGGCGGGGGCAGCGCCCGGCGGGTTCCGGGGACGGCGGCGGCGGCTCCAGGGTGAAGTAGAGCCCCGCCGCCCTCTCGTCCGCCTCCTTCAGCCGCCGCACGGCTTCGTGGATTCGGCGCCGGTGGTGGGGCACGGCCACGCCGATGGCATCCAGGTCCGGGTCGCCGATCTGCTTGCAGACCTCGAGGTCGTCGTAGCCATTATCGACGAAGGACTCCGCGTACTGGGGGAGCTGCAGGGTCTTCAGCCACTCGTAGACTATGTTGGTGCACATGCTGGCTCCAAAATAATAACGATTGCAACTTTCAGCACTGAAGCCAGCCTCACCCCTTACACTTTTCGCCAAAGGACATAAAGCCACAAAAACTGCAAGTAAGAGGTCTCAAAATCAAGGTCAAGAAAACATCCACCAGGAAAAGGAAAAAAAAATTCCTTAAAGCAGATCACTAGGGCACCGCAAGCACTGCTGACCGAACCCCTCCTGCTTATTCCTCCTCTTGTACTGAGTACAGCCGCTTTCTGCCACAGGAGAAGGGAGGCTCGGACTGGAGAGAAGCAAAATATAAGGGTGCATCCCCTAAAATCCCAGGTCGCTGCTGCACAATATCCACCCACTTTCTCTGGAAGTAATTCGCAGTCGCTGTCTTTCTTTTTCTTTTTTTTTTTTTTCTTTCTTTCTTCCTTTCAGTGTTAGTTTCTGTTTCTGCTTCTATCTCACCTTCCTGCGCTCCGTAGTATGATCAATCTGTTTACTATAAGCAGCTGCTTTGGTACACGATGGTGTCAGGGGAGAGCCGAGCGCAGGATCCCGCACCCTCGCCCAGCGTGGGCAGGGGTGCCGGTGTGCAGTGCGCTCCTTTCCCGTGCTTCTCCCAGCAGCGGGCGCACACGGCGGCTTTTGCTTTCCTTTTAAACGGCTCTTTACGGATTAGGAGCAAAACAGAGGGAAAAAAAAAAATCCCACTCACTTTTCCGAGTTACTTTCTCAGTTTCCCTTCGTCCCCGTAATGCTGGTTAAATGCGCTTCGCTGGCAGCGAGACCAAAAACTCTTTCCAGCCCCACTTTCTCCTCGTGATGCCGGCGGTGCCCTCCTGCCCCAGCGGGGCACGCAGCCCTACGCCCGGCCCGCACAACTTTCCCCGCGTTCCCCTATCTCTGCTGGCACTCCCGCCGCTGTCCGCAGCCGCCCTGGAGAGGAGGCGGCGGCGGCGGGGCCGTGCGGGCGGCTGGCGCTTCGTGCATCCTCCAGCGGCGGCGGATGAGCTGATCTGCGGCAGGTCACCGGCGCTGCCCCCGCCTTCCCCGGATGCCGCCGGAGCTCTCTCTTCCCGGCCACCGGTACCCGGAGCCGTGCTCCCCGCCCGGGTCCTCCCTCTCCTCTACCCCGGAGGAGCCTGATGCGCCGCCCGCAGATCTCCTCCGGCTCCTCCCGGTGCGGCTTCTCCCCGCTCCTCCTCCGCGCCCGCCACCCCGCTGCCAGCCCCCTGCCCCGGGTCTCCCCCAGGCCTTTCCAACTTTCCCTGCCGGCAGTCCGCGGTCTCTGCCGCCTGCCCAGCCCGACCCGCCGGGGGCGCGGGGAGGCGGCGTGCAGCCGGCCCGGTGGGCAAGGCAGCCTTGCAGGGCAGAGGCTCGGGGCTGTCACCGCTCCGTGGGCTCTCCGCCGGGCTTGCCCGTCTCCGTTTTCCCCACGGCAAGGGAACGCCAAGGGGGTACGGCCCGGGGAGCTGCCCCCCAGCGCCCTTGGGACAGCCGGGCCGACGGCGGCGCCGGCTGCCCCGCGTGGACAGCGAGCCCTTCGCGGTGGAAGGGGAACCCTTCGGGGGTCGGAGGGGCGCAGAGCGGCGCTGTCCTGGCAAGCGGCGCTGCCCGGGAAGCGGCGCGGGCAGGCGGGAGGCGCCGGCCCCGCTCCCCCCGCGCCGCCGGGGCCGCCCGGGGCCGCCCGGGGCCGCTGAGGCGCCGCGCGCTGCCGCCAACGCCGAGCTCGCAGCGCCCCCGCCGGGCCGCCGCGGGAAGCGCCGCCGGCACGGCCCGGCCCGGCCCCGCCGCCCGCGGCTCACCTCGCCAATCCCCAAGGGATGCGGCGAGGACCCCCTGCCACTTTCATTTTAAACTGCTTGAAACTTGTTTTCCTGCCGAGATCCCTCCTCATGGCGGCTGGAGGGAAATGGGGACAGGCGGTGGGCACCCACCAGCCTCCCGCAGCACAGGGCTGCCAGAGGAGGGGCACCCTTCCTCCAATTTTGTCATTTGGCGGGGGCATTATTCGTAACGGGTTTCCCGAGGGATTTTTTTGAACAGAGTTAGGCGCACATTTGTCCCCGAGCTTCATGTAGCTCGCCGCATGATTGCGCAGCAGAGCGGCATTCTCACAGAAAGCATTGCGCTGCAAGGTGTTTTGGAAAGGTTAGCTACTTACCAGCAGTTAAATGCAGCCTCTGGGTATGAAGCCTGGGCTTCACAGGTTCGTCTGCTAAAGAGAGAGAAAAGGAGGAAGAGCATTTTACTCCTTTTAAAATCTCTGTCCATCCTTTTTTTTTTTTTTTTTTTTTGCCCTGAATTTTATTTTTCTTCCAGACCACATAATATGTCAAACTCTCTTCTCAGCGAACAGACAGATTGATGCAGCAATTATCTTCTCTTCACAGATCTGGTGAAAGACTGACAGCACCGGCAAAACTAGCAAGGAGGTTCTGTGATCTGGAGCTGGAACTGATGGTATGGGAGGCAGGAAATCTGACTGATGCAGGCCCTATTCATCGCTCCTATTGACAATACATACTGAATTATACCATTTTTATGCGTGCATTTTGGAAGGGTCTTGAAAGGCTTTTAAGATATTGCAAATGTTATGATTCAAATGTGCTTGGTGGAAGGGTAAGACCCTTCTGATGGGGGTGCAGGAAAAGTGGTGCGCTCCCATGGGACTGTGGAGGCTGGCAAGGTTGCAACATTGTCAGCCTCTCTGGTGGTTTGGCACTGATTTTGGTTTCACAAAATTAAGTCATCTGTCAGCAAATATAGTAAAGTTTTATGGGACTTTAAAACATAAAAAATAAACAACAATAGAAAAAAAGAAAGACAATCAGAAGTCCAAGACACAAAAGACTGGTCTACCTCACCTCAACTCCACAGAGAAATCTGGGGCAAGTCATTGTGAAGACTTACATCAGATTTGAGTGGGTAGTTAGAAGGAATGTTCCTCAGGGTTGATACTAGTGCCAGCACTGTTCATCATTGTCACTGATGCTCTCAGTACCAAGGTGGAATACATACTCAGGGAGTTCCCAGACAACACCAAATAGGGGGGAGGGTAGTCAATATGTTGGGAAGGTAATTCAAGAGTAAAGAAGGAAGAAGGTCAAAAAAGTGGCAGAGCAGAAAATAGAGGCATGTTTTAATTGGTAATAGCAAACTCAGTTTGAAGAAGTCCTTTATGTGTTTTTTATTAACTGCAGCATTGTTATTCAGGGACACTTAGGGTTGTTTATTTTTCCTGTGTACAAGATTTATTTGATTTTTGACACATTAAGGAAGAAGCATGGGTATTTGCTCTGGATACCTGACTACTGTTCAGTGTTTTGAGTCATGCACTCACATATTTGATGGTCAAAAAAAAAGCTAGACAAGAGCACAAACACTTAGAACTGGGTACTCACATAGTGGATGAATGAATACAATTCCAACAAGATATTTGTGAAGGTGTTCAGGTAGAACAGGAAACTCAGATTCACACAAAGAATGAGTGCCCCATGACGATATTGCAAAGAATAATGTGCAATGAACAAGTGGAAGCTAATATTTCTGTGGGTATTTTTAAAAGAAGAGAGGCAGACTCTAAAATATTTCTCTAGGGTTTCCACTAGGGCACAAAGTGAATGATTTACTGGAACTCCTCATACACAATGGCAAATGTTTGCAGAACCTGGCTATTAGTTCAGGTAAATAGAGCTTTTTATACTTGTGTGTAAAATGTTGTGATTATTTGTCTGTACGTGGTATACATTGGCAAAGAGTCCAGAAAGAAATAACAATTTCTGTGAGAGCTTTGAATGTATCCAATATCTTTCCCCAACTGCTAATCCTAAAAAACATAGCAAGATAACTCAGCATCTAAAGGAAGATCTGGCCATGTAAACTCTGCAGAGAAATAAACTTAGAACTTCAAAAACTGGTATACATCAGGTCGATTCCCACAGCTGTACTAACTCTAATGGAAAGTACTATCTGCTAAGCGTTCTGGAGGTTGACTTTTCCTCAGTAAAAAATCAGATGGCCATTATTTAAAGTACTCTTTCATAGAAGATTAGGAAAATTTAGTTTGGAGAGGACCCCTGGGAGTCACCCAGTCCCAAACCCTACTCAGAGCAGACCTAGTTGCAAACTCTGATCAGGTTGCAGATGGGTTTGCCCCATTGACTTCTGAAAATCTACAGGGGTGGAGGTTCACCAGTTTTTCTGGGTGGTCTCTTCCAGCACTGATCTACTCTCACCATGAAGAATTTTTTCCTCCTGTCTGGTCAAAGCAATTGTAATCTTTGTCTCATGTTCTTTTGCTGAGCACTTGTAAGAATGGTTTGGCTCTGTCTTCTCCATGGCTTTCCCCACAGGCAATGAAAGACTGCAGTGTTATCCCCTTGACTTTTCATCTGTAGAATAAACAAACCAAGTTCTTCTAGCCTCTTCTCATATTTTGTCAGCAGACAAAAACTTGAAAGCGTGTTTGTGAGGTATGTAAGTAAAAGTTTTATCATGGAAAAGAATAACAAAAAAAGAAGACTAATAAGAACATTGCAATCAGGAATTTATATGAAATTTAAATGTAAAAATAGAACTGTTTACAAAACAGATTTATCACTTAGAATTTTATATAAACAAAGCAAGGTTTTAATTATAAAGGAAACTTTAAAATACACAAAACCATGACCCCACTCTAAATTTACTCACTATGTTTTTAATAACTTAATGCTCACTGAGTCTACAACAGGGAATGTGAAAGGATCTAGGTGATTAAATATCCATTTTTCTTTGTTGTATATATTAAATTAATTTTGATTTAAGAGTACATTTGAAACAGAACAGTTACTTTATTTACTGTGATTCTCCTTTCTTGTAAAAATTTACAGGCATTTATTTCAGTTTTTTTTAATAAGAGATTTCATCAGAACAAGTCCTGTAACAAGAATTCAGTCTAAAAATTACCCTCTTTTTCCTTAGTAACAGAAAGAAAATTGATAACAGCCAAACTTCTTCCACAGACTAGCAAATCTAGCAAATTCTCCGTTAACCAGTCAACTTCAAACACTTTATTTTTGATATCACAGTCCATGAGAAAGTAAATGGGCTTGCACAAATTTTACCTTCTTGGCCTTTTGTAACAAAGACTCTACCCTTAATTAAAACAAAAGTATCCTAAACCAAAACAAAAATTTTGTGATTATTTTACCAGACACCTATTTTCACAAATCAGTGGTTCCCTATAATAATTCAGGTGGGTTTGTCTTTACAAACATAAACCACTGGGCAGCTCTCATTGCGACTAGCTTTGAGCCAGCAGGTAGTGCTGATAGGGTGTGTGTATGGTTGAATTTTATCCAAACTCAAAACATTTTGCTTCACACTAAATGCTCTTTAAGTGAGCTGCTTATCGTAGATAAATATAAGAAATCCTGAATGATTACAAATAGTTGCATTTTACTACTCCATAAGTTGTGGAAATCCCTACTAATACCAGCTGAATATCAGCACGGTGGATAGAAAACTGTAAATTGTGAGGGTGTAAATGTTTATTAATCTAGTTCTCCCATGTGATACTGTCTGGAAATCATAATGAAAAAAAAGCTTAAAGCTTTGCTCTCTTGGTCATTTATTTCCGGTTCTATTTTTCTATGAAGTTCTGCTTACTCATCTTCATCAGGAAGAGCTTCTTCATAAGACACATTCATGAATCATGAAACAACAATCTTTATGGGGCTTTAAAGTTGGAGGTTTTTTTCCAGTGAGAAATTTAATTTAAAGCATTCGCTAATGCCTAACAAAATTGAACTCACAGTCAGTATCATCACATGCCTTAAACAAATATGTTGTGAAAATCCACAAACATCAAGCACTAGGTTTCCAGGAAACCAAAAAGAAAAGGGTTTAATAAAATGGGGAAAAATAATTTCTAATTATTGTTCTTTGTATTATTAATATTATCTGTAAGTCTTGTGCAAGAGAAAGCATATGACAGGGAAGAGGAGAACCCTTCAATCCTCCAGAAATTATCCTCTCCCTTCCAAAAGGGTCCTCTGGTGGATCCCAGGGAAAGAGTCCTGCCATTCAGTTCAGACCAGCTCAGCCTTCTGTGTGGTCCCAGAGCAGTGTCATCCATTCATCCTACAGAGCTTCATCAAAGCTGCCCTATGACACACAGGTCCTAGTTTGTCCCATGTTTGTTTTTACTCTGGCTCTCTTCAGAAACATAAACACAAAGGCCAAGATTTAGAAAGTACTTAGGAAAAGACAAATAGAAAATAATGAGATTTTCAAAATTACTCAAAACCCAGACTCTCTTAAGTAATTATGCATTACAAGTGTGTCCTTAAACTTCTTTCTGTTAGGTATATAGCTGATAGTAGACTGGCTGTTCCTATTACCCCTTGCATGTGTTCAGGTTCCCTTATTCCATGGGCTCTTTCTCTGACTGCTCCATTCTTCTATCCTTCCTCCATATTTATTATCCACAGCAATTTTCTGCAGTTCTCGCTGCCTCATGAACTGAATTATTTTACCATCTCCAATTTCCACAATTCCTCCCCTTTTCTTTTACACCATCCCTTCTGAATAGCTTTTTTGTTCACACTTCTCACTTTCAGTTATTTTCTCCTTCTCTTGCTGTGTCCAGATCTAATTCTTTCCCCCTACACCTCCAACAAAAATAGTTAAGTGATAAAATTTCCTTGTAATGTTTTCGCTGTCCGTGTACATATATTTTACTTAGGTACCTGCTACCTAGACAAAATACCGAGTTAGAGAGGCTTCACATCTGATTCAGAATGGCCATTACTAGGTATGGTTTTTGTGAAGGGTGAAAGGACCATCCTAGCTTTGCCTCTCTCTCTTAAGCTCAGCTACTGTAGATGGTATAAACACACAGAACTTCCTGAGTGGTGCTTCAAATGCAAGGTCTTAAAGCAGGAGCTGTGCAAGGTAGAAATCAGCAAGAGCAAAGAAGCAAATAGTTATTCTATTTCTTGAGGATCATTGAACATAAAGTGCTTCCTCAGAGGAAGAAGGTAAGATTATTACCCAGGTGGCTATCAGGTAAAAATTACGGGAGTCAAGAAGTACTGCAGGTTAGCAGTCAGGATTTGTCCTTATGGACCTGAATCCATCACATCAGCAGGACCGTAAGTCCTGGAGGAGGAGACGGAACCAGCTGGCATTAAAACATGGGCTATGTATGTTAGACCATCTGAAACAGCTAAGGATTTGGCTCCTGGCTTTGAAATAGAGAGTCCTGACACTGCTGCGACTGTGAAGAACTTCCACGAAAGTCAGAAATCTTTCTCTGTGCCATTTCAGAACAAAGACAGAATAAAATGTTTGGATTTGTGCAAAAGCTTTTCTCCAAATAATCAATGTTTGAAAGAATCAAATATTTCCCCTAATTCCCCCTAGACATCCTGATTCTGGATAGTAATGATAAATTAATCATCCTGTCAAAATAGATGCTGTGAGACCTTTTAGTCATGCTCACCCCTCTCACCATAATAGATTTTTGTCAGTCATTCAACTAGGTGTCCCGAAAGACAGCGCTGCATCTCAGCTCCTGCCTTTTGTATGGTCTTTTTTTTATTTTCTGCCTAGGACTAATTTCAACATTCCTTGTTATGTCAGGAGTCGATCACACATCACAGGAGCCCAACCCATCACACTCTCCTTGCCTCCACTGACTGCCACAGCACCACACTGCACCAGCTCTTCATTAAGTCAGGGTTGATTCCAGCCTTCCTGCAGCTGATACCCAGGATCTTCCTAACACAAGCACACACAGCTGGTGCATCTGTGGGGTTTTAACTTCTTAGATGGATAAACACAAGGCTAGCAGAATATAATAAGGTCAGGGAATTACCAAACAAGAGTTCTCACAGTCATATGAGTTCATTTACACCACATATATTACACCACATATATTTCTGCTAAAGTTGATATAATTAGAAATGTGAGAAAGAAAAAGGAAAATGTAACTTGCATTTACTCTTCCTCAGAGTCATGATAACTAAAAGAACCTGGAGTTTTTCTGTAAATACAAAATTGAGATGATGGGTTTTATCTCCAGAGAACACATCCATTTTAACTTTTTGATGTCTTAGATTTTAATTCTTTTTTTAACAACCAGTACCTCAACAGAAGTTTTTTTATCTTTGTATTACTTGGTCTTCATTTCTTGATAGCCTGCATGCAGTTTCCATTAATGTACAAACACTTTCATTAGCATGAATCATCATCTATCTTTAATTATCAGTTTATATTTGAAGTGAATCTGGGAAGACTGCTGAGGGGTAGCGACCTTGGCTGCAGAAAGAAAGACAGATCTGAGAGTTAACCTCTGCAGCTCTGGTAGGAGAAGACATGAGAAAAATGAGTTAAAAGCAAATAACTTTCAAATTTAAAAAATACCATATGTGTAAATCGCTGCTGTTTTTTAACCATGGAAGTGTTGGTAGGGGTTGGAGGATGTTTTCTTTCCTTCTAGGCATCTGTAGACTTTCACATCTCACCTACTTCAGCTGAGTGTGCCATACAGGAGTGTTGTGGAAGTGGAAAGGGGCTGCACACATGAGATAATCCAAGCTGTGACACCAACTCTGATCTAAACATGGGTCAAACCCTGGCCCAGAAATAGCCTCATTGATAACACTTTGGCATTTGTCAGCATCCTGATTTTTGTTGTCATTTCAGGCTGTGACATTCAGAAGACAGTTTTAAGTCTATAGCCCTGGTTTTTAAGTATCCAGGAAAGGGTCAATCTTAGATTAGTGGACCAGGGACATTTCTGTGCTCCCAGATTCTGTGCACATGAATTCTCCAGCTGTGTCACAACCTCATGCCAGAGTAGAATTTGGGGGTCCAGTTAGTTATCTTTGCAGTAACTCTTATGGTAAGAACTGCAGTCACACAGTCTGGAAGATAACTATTGCATCCTAAACCTTAATTTGGATGTTTGAGACAACAGGAGTCCAAAGTGACTTGTGATTCATGAAACCCACCGACCTTTCCATCTAACAAGCCTCTGCAATCCTGCTAGCGATTTGAGACAGGTCAAATCATGTTCTCAAAACTCAGGACTCTGATTTGGAATTAAGAGTCAAGATTTGATCTAAAGCTAACATAATGATGAATTAGCTTATTTTGGCTTAATCAAATATTAGACCAATTCCTCTTTCATTCAAGCCCAGTTGAAGACCAGGTAGAAGATTAATGCATCTTTGTCTCTTACCAGTGTTAGCCTTAAAAAGCTGTCATTGGTTCAGGCTGGTAAGGTAAAGTGTTAGAAGTATTCTGAGGAGATGTGCTGTAATGAAGAATTTTTCCTTTTTCCAGAAGATATAAAAAGCTAACTCTTTCTAGTGATGCCAGTCAATAGGTTTCTGAGGCAATCTGTAGTCTACCTTTCCATTAGCAGACATATAAGATAGGGTTGTGGGCATTCCCTGTCTTTTTACAATAAAAAATCACTTCTCTTACAGCTCCAAAAAATCAAACCAAAGGAAGCTTCATCAGCTCCAGCCCAGGCAAAATGCCATACCTTCAGTGAAGGGTTCATGGGTTTTGTGTTACAAGCTTTTAACAAAAACCCATGTCACACAGATGAGCTCTTTTACTTTCAGAAAAATATAGTCCTCTATGGATGTTTTCAATGAGAGGTTTTAAACTCTAAAGTCCCTATTTCATGGATGTTTTCTCCCTTAGTCACTGCTATGCTGAACTACCCACCACCTGTCTACTGTAATTGTAGGAGGGAGTATTGGAAGTGGCACATTTTTGAAGGAAGAGACAGAGAGGTGCTAAAGATTCTTGAGAATTAGATAAGGAATATGAAATGGAAGATCCTATCAATGAGATCAAAGAAAACTGTAGAAGTGGGACATGTATATCTCTGTGTTCAGCCTAGTAATTCAATCTTAACCTTCATGAATAGAAATTTTTATATATAATTCATTTAATAAAAACCTTAGGTAAAATTTTGAGGGCATTTTGTACAAAGCATGCAGATAAACCTTTCTTATTCTAGAAGACTTCACTGAACTTCCAAAGTAAACTAAATCTGAACACTGTCTCACTCCTAAGTGAGGTGCATGCGAGTGAGCGTTCATGGATGCCAGACCAATGATGCTGGGGGCTTTCAGAGCTCCAAAAAGTAAAGGTAGAACATCTTATTACGTTCATTTTGCCCCTGCCTGAAGTAGAAATAGAAAAATGTGTCTTCTTACACTGCAAACTGAAAATATTCAATGCTGCTCTTTTAATATTTTCTAATCTAGCCTGTGTTCCAACAGTCTCCACAGTTCCCCTGAGACATAACACCCCTAAAACATTGCTGCAGTTGTCAGTCAAAGACATGGCCTCTAACGTGCTAATTCTGATAGCTGTTTAAAGACAAATTACTCTGCTAACATGTCACAGCTGCTTGTCACACATGCTGGTTTGTACGCTAAAATAAATAGAAATAAGGAAATTCTGCTTTATTTACTTACCTTCCCTCAAGGAGTGGCAGACACCTCATACTCATGGCATTGCACATCCACTGGAAATTGTCATGCAGAGATAGCAGCAGTGTATGTGGTCCCTCCCTACTTGTCTTTAATGTAATCATATTAAAAGTTTTCTGTAGCAAGATCTTATTATAGCAAAAAACAAACCAAAAAAGAAACACATTGAGCAGGAATACATACCATTTTTTGTCAGTGTACAGTTCAACATAATTTTAAAGATTTTAATTTCACGAGGAAGAAAGTTAAAGCTTCCTTATTTAAGCCGGTTTTTACTGCTAGAATGAACAAGAAAGAGAGAGGTCTTGCAGCAATCATTCTTGACAGCAGAGCACTAAAAATTATAATAATATTTATAAACTGGTAATGCCAATATTTTTATTTCATTTTACAACAGGGACACCACAAATGCATCTGCCTCTGTTAATAGCAATGCTAGTGAACCAAAGCAAGTGACTGAAGCGTAGATTCTGAAGATCACTAAAGTGAGTTAAGCATTATAAATCCAATTCTGTTTTGCTTCCGTTCTTTTCTCTATGAAAAATATTTTTCAAGTTTTTGAAGTCCTAACCCAGAAGTTTAGTTGATTTTATTTTCCTTTTTAGTTGCAAAACTAGCTCTTGCAGATTGCACTGCCTAACCAATGCCATTAGCAAATTATCTCAAGTACATCTTGAGCAGTTCTGCATATTTCAGCACAAGTTTTCTTTGAAAAGATGACTTACATAGATCCATCTGCAAGAAGAAGCTAACTTGGTGAGTTTGACTTCAACAGATACTTAAATGTCTAGCAAAATAGAGGCAGACTCTGAACCTGAAGTAGTTTCCTTTCTGAATGCTGCTAGATGATTGTTATTGAGGAGAGAAGGAAGGAGGGGTAAAACATGCCTGGAAAACATTGCTGGTCACTAGCCTGTGCTGCTTTGAGAATTAATCACTCACTTCAGCAGATTTTTTTCTCCAAGTACTCCAGAGATCATACAGATTTAAAGCACTTTCAGATCAAGTTTTTGGCTTTGTTTAGCCATCTCCATTTTTTCAGTGTGACACTCAGACCACTACAGAGAGCACAAATAATTATTCATAGTTTTGAGCAGTTGAATAGTAATTACTTGATATTTAATTCCTTCAGTAAAATGCCTACTGTTCTTTGCCTCTGTAGCAACCATTGTGTTTTCAATCCAGAATATTCAGAAATTGTGAATTATGTCTGACATTTGATGTCATTCATATGGTTTTTCATGACAGCTGGTTTTTTTGCGGGGGCAGCTTAGAGTGCAGAGGAGCTCCTTTTCTTTCCATTTTTTTTAAAGAAAGAAAGATTAAATTTTCACAAAATCCCTTGCTTTGGTGATTTGGAGTTTTAGTAAATTTTAATAAACTTTGCACTGCCAGCAGCATCTCAGCAGAGCAGAGTAGAGAGGCAGAATCATCTCCCTCAACCTCTTGAAGCATCCCAGGATACGGTTTGCAATCTATTATTGTAGTCACTGGAAACAGTACAATATTACTATATTAGCCATCATTGCTCCCCATTTAAATTAATACCCAGAGATCCCAAATATAAGAGTTATATATATAATATCCTACATCTTATTATATATATATTATATCCTACATGTGCAGAATCCCAAAAAAGGAGTTATTTGGGATCCTGCCCATGGTCGTGGCAGGCTGTGCTAAGCCAAGGCCACCATGTGTCTTCACCCCACGGGTGCCCAGCACAGACAAGGGGCTCTGTGTAGCAATTCCTCAGAAAGGATAGAAATAAACATTACTGCTTCCCTGCCTTCCCTCCACCACAAACAGCCTGACAGTCATCTGAGTAACAGGGACTTGTCATGCCTGCCTTCATCAATACAAAATTAAAATCTTGATTGCCATTAAAGAAGCTTTTTTTTTTTTATTTTTGCTAGACTGTAACAAGCATTTCAACTGTTCATTTGTGTTAATGTTGCAAGATAGGGTGTAACCTGTAGGCTAACTAATTAAATGCTCTTTGATTTTGAGTGAAGTGTTTGGTACAGTCTAGACAACAGAGTCTAATTAGCGCTGGATGTTTAATGCAACTAAAGATCCATGAAAAGCAAAAGGTGCTGAAATAAAAAGTCAGTGAGAGAGATGTGAAGATAAATGAGAGTGAAATAATGAAAACAAAATAACTCTTTGCTATGCTAGAAATACCATTCCCTCAGACAAAACCCACTATAATAATTATGAAAATTTGAAAAAATCCAATCAACTTCAATGTCCAGCTGTTTAGGGTAATATAATGGAAAGCTATCCAAAACACACTATGTCAGCAAGGAACAATAGGCATTTTGCACTATCTCACTGCATTTCATTTCTTACAGGCAACAAATTCACCCCAGTATTTTTACAATAGAATAAAAAACCTCATGTGTATTGCTTTGTGAGCAATGATTCACAGCCTCTCAGCAGGAAATTGAATGTTTGCCTTAACAGTACCTTCCCCTGTCTGTAAATGCAGCCAATTTGTGGTTTTCCTCAGCTGACAAAAATGTGGATGCAACTTTTGATTAGTATGTAAAGTCCATTAAAAAAAAAAAAACCAAAACACAATACAACAACAACAAAAGAAAAAAAAAAACCAAAAAGAAACCCCAAAAGCCCCTCAATAGATTGGTCAGCTTTAAACCAATAAACTTTGATTCAATGCATGTGTTCTCTCTAAGAAGGGATTAAACTGGATGGGTTAGGAATAACCAAGCTAGATTGTCCTCCCAGCTCTGTACTAATTCCTTGGTACTATCATCTGCTGAAGAGCTGGGAGCAAACTTTACCTAATCAATGCCAAAAGCTATGGCCCATTTCATTCTTCAGCACCTCTCATTCCTAGAAACCACCTTGTTTTGCAAAGGGAAGTTAGTTTTAGGTTTAGGTTTGGCAGCTCACTTGGTTTTCCCCTGTTTTCTTTCAGGGCTTCTCAGTGTATTTCCATTTTATTTATTCTGAAGGAAAGCAAGTGAACAAAGGAGTCAGGAAGCCAGTGATACACTGTACAGATACTACTAACACTAGTTGCTGAATAGCATGGTTTAGAAAAAACCCCAAACTAAAAAACCCACCAAAACACAAACTTATTAACTAAGAAAAAGCAAATACCCACAACAAGCGCAGTACAAAACCAGATCCCTTAATCCTGCAGCAGCACATCAGTAGATTTATAATCCCTTTCTTTCTAAGAAGTAACATTTGCCTGGGGTATGCAGTAGGGCAAGGGTCCCTCCAAGGGCGAAGCTTCCTGAGGAGGGACCTGTGCCCTGTGCTCTGTGGCAGACTGCTGGGGAGCAGAGCTGTGCTGTGGATCAGTGCAATGCAGAAGTGGCACCTGGCCCCTGTCAGACATGAAGAACAGGAGCTTGAGCAGCTCAGACTTTGCTTAGCTGTCATGGGGCAGGAGTAAAAATGGCTCAGTGGTTCTGGAAGGCCCTCCTGCCTCTGAGCTCTGTGGCTTTTCTCCTCACAACTCACTGCCCATATACAGTGTCAGATAATATTTGCCTTCTACACAAAGCTACGGTACCCTATTCCATCTCTTCAAAGCATAGAAACCAGGATAATGTATTCCTGAGCTGGGCTCCTGTGCACCACTGAGACATGCTTTATGGGAGAGGTCCCAGTAACTCATAGCCACGATAAACTTGGTAGAGATTAGCAAACACTTGGTGGGCATCACAGGTCAGCCTTGGAGCACTGGAGTTGTTATCCTTCTGGTCAAAAATAAACTACATTAAATGAATTTAAAAAAAAAAAGAAAACTACTACTTCAGAAATATATCAATGTACTTCATCTGCGTATTGGAGTTCATCCCCGGGGACTAGAATCAACCTATTTCAAAGCAGCCTTCCTGACTTGGGTATAGCCTGAAAAGCAGAAATTTAACACTGAGTGTTTCTCACTTCCAGTCTCTTTCTATTATATTTTGCAGCTGCAACCACATTGCTCAGATGGTGGGTTAAATGCTTTCACCTTCTCTACTTGTCAGTCCTGAAGCTACTGCTTTTGCTGAGAAAAGGAAAGAACTGACTCAGCAGTCACAGCAGCAGGGTTTCAAATAGATCAGCACAGCACACAAGGTGGCACCATATGTTCCTGCCCTTCAGCATCTAACAAATATCAATTAATTCCAGCAGGCACCAACACAGAAGCAAATACTAATCAGAGATTTGGAGAAAATGGTAGTATTAGCAGTCTAAATATTGGGGGAAATTCATGCTATGCTTAGAGGCATTTGAAGAAGGACAAACTGAAGGTCATTTGCATATTTGCATTTAAAAAGCTGTGATAGCAGTCAGCCACCCCACAACATGCTAAACCAGAGTTACCTTGGTCAGAAGAGATTTGGAAAACAGGCTTAGAAGTTCATATTGGGTTCAAGGAAGAACAGGCTCTTGTGTGAGTGGCTAAGAAGAAAATACTGAGTTAAAAGAAAGATATCTTACGCAGGAGTTTTGAGAGTGTCTGGATGCCTAAGTGGTGCTGATCCATAACTAAGTAACAGAATAAGAATCATTTCTTCAAAAGTACAAATTTATGTAATTAAATTTATTTTTGGGAATCTACTCCTTGTTATATACAATACATTTTACTCAAACATACTGCAGTCTTTATAAGGCATTTATTCTCTATGATGGGGAAGCTTGCATGGTGACAAGGAGGAGAGGACTTAAGAGCTATTATTTCATAGACAGTGACAAAGCAGAGATAGATCTTACTTCTTTCTTTTTTTTTAATGGGATATTTACTATATCTACTAACAAAACCTGCTGTTTTTTTCTAAGTCTTTTAATTACTGTGACTTGATGACTGGAATGTACTGCCAACAAGGGAGTGGAAGTTGAAGGTAGGGGCTCTGCTTAAGTGAGCCCTAGAAGTGGTTTGAAATACTGTAAGGTCAAAATTCAGCCTTAAGAGTTTGTGCACTTAAGCTCCTTTAAAGATTCCAGTCCAGAGCTTTAGAATGTCAGAAGCAGTGACATAATCCTCAATCTGTGCAGTTGATAAAAAACCCAACAAGAACACCCACCACAAAACTAAAAACAAACAAACAAAAACAAACAGAAAAGCTCACCCCCCCCCAAAAAAAAACCCTACAAGAAAAAGAATCAAACCCAATACAGATTTACATGCAGGTCTGTATTTTGAAAGGCAGCAAGAGGGAGCAGGGCCAGAGTGCCTAAAGCCATGGAAAAGTAGCTTTCATAACACTGACTACAACTTAACAAAGCCATTGACTCTTGTGAAATCCCACCCCACCACCTACAACCTATCAAGACGATTTCTACTACAATGTGTGCTAGCAACCAGAACTACTTGCACAGAAATAAATAGAGAAGAAATAATTATTGAGTGTTGTCATCATATTGCAAAGCTCTCATACCTTCTCAGTGATTTCTCATGGGCAGCTCCTCACAGCACTGACTCCTTCACAGCACAACCAACAAACCCCAGCTCTCCTCACAGCACAACCAACAAATTCCAACAAGTCTCCTCAACCACCTAACCCATTCTTTTGTAGCACTCTTCTTATTGGACACAGCTATTAAGGGCAGGTCTATTCCTAATCTTTGGGGATTAGTACAGCTGCAGTTCCTCAGATGTGAGACTACCTTCTGCACTATCTTTATTTTCTTACATTCTATCCCTCCACAATTGAGTTTCCAGGTGTATTTCCATAGAATTTAGAGGTTTTCTTTTCCTCCAGTGCCAGGGCAAACTAAGTCTCTGGAGGAAAATATCCCAAGTATTTCTTTTGGAGCAGAGGAAAATCATACCACTGTTGGCTTCTCCTTCTCCATCAACTATTCTTTGTTTTCCAAGGTAGGTGAGTGCAGTCCTTTGTTTTTCTGCTTTGTTTTGATTTCAATTTCTTTCTCTGTAGAAACTTTGCTATTGCTGGATGTAAAATGACAAAAGCTTAGAAGGTGAGAAATGTGGAAAATTTTACCCCAAGGCTGATTTTTATGACTGATTAAGTAGAAACAAGTGGAGCAACAAGACTACTGCAAGGTCTGCATGTCATCTGCTATTCACATGGATTAGTGCTGAGAATGAAGAAATTAAATGGATGGAGCTCAGAAAGGTAGAAAGTGTCATGGCACACTGCTCATGGAATTATTCAAAATGAAGCTCCTCAAATGTGAATTAATATCTGATGTTGGGTGTTTTCTGAAGTCATAGCTGTTTCTTTATAAGGAGGAAGGCAAGGGGAGAGATACTTCTGCATTGCTGTTTGTGCTTAACTCACCGCAGCAGTACCAGATCTCCAAAATGAAGTCATGGCCCCAAAGTATGGCCTTTTCACTGTCATCAGTTCGCATTCCTTTGAAGACTGTCCGTGGCAAAAGGTCACTCAACTTCAAAAAGCATACAAAAAGCCCATTAAATGCTTACAAGAGAGAAAGCACTGAGATTTGTGAGAGAAACTTTTGCACCAAGGACATTCACAGGAGCAAGCCACTTTCTAATCCTGAAAAATTGAAAGGCATGTGAGACAAAATTCAGGACAATTTAGTGGTTAAACAAAAATGCAGACAAAATATTGAAACAAATTTTCATTATACCCATAATTGACTATAGTTTCCAGTGCATTTTTTCCCTCTCTCCTTGCCTTTTTCAGCCAAGTGAATAATTTAAATATCAAATAATCATAAAGGCAGCTATGACCTGACTGTGTGCCATTGTCACTATAAGTAGTTTTCCTACTCACCCTAACAGCCCCACACTGATTTTCTTCTAGCTCAGGTCTTCTTTTAATCCAAGGACTCTAAAATTCCTTGCACTCAGCTTTGCTGGACTTTTGAAAGAGCAGGTAATAGTCAGATAATTTAACTGACCACAGTCTGAAAGTGGTTTAGGGCAAATTTAGGTTTAGGCAAATCCTGGTTTAGGGCAAATTTAGGAGAAAACCTCCAAAAGGGGGCCCCTCCCCCCAACCGGTACGGGAAGGATTCCTCAGAGAGAAGTGGAAAGAACCTGTTTATTTAACAGGCACAGCACCCCCAGCACACAAAATGAACAATACCGGATGACACCACTCTTTCACTGCTCTGAAAAAGATGACAAATTCAGAAAGTCTCTCTTAGGGGTGGTTGCTCTGTTATCAGTCCCTCTGGCACTGGGGCAGCTGCTGCAGCCACAAGGTGCAAACTCTCGGTGTTTCCCAGGTCCCAGTTCGGAGCAGGTTCAAGTAGGTCCAAAAACAAAAGGAGAAACAGTCCTGGAAGGAATTTGGACTGTTCAACTAAACTAACTAATGAACAGAAGCAAAAAAAGCAAGAGCAAGCAGAAGCAAAGCAGAAGCAGGAGCAAGAGCAAAGCGAAAAAAACTGGCAAAAAGCAAAATGTACTATGTACTGTCTCATCTCTGTGTCCCGCCAGCCGTGGGGGAGCAGCTGATAAGAAACCAAAACAAGACTTTCACTCTTCAGAGCCAGTCTTGAAGGCACAGAACATAATATCCAGCATAAACAGAACACACTAGTGGGGATACAAGCATCATAACGTCATCCCAGGACATTAGGAAAAGACAATATTCAAAGGATGGCCAGAGCCTGCTTTACATTCTTAAGACCATTTTATTCATGACCCAGAGGAAAGAAAAATCTGAATCCCTATCGGAAGGTTAAGTGCATAGACAGAGAGATCTGAGAGGCTCTGTGTGTCATGGAAAAAAAAACCGATCCCTAAAACTAGAAAACAGTAATGGATGCTACCCCTCACTGGGATTTTAAAAAACATCCTAGCTTCTAAGCCTGGCCTTCATCTAAGCCTGTTTCATCCCTGGTGAAACAGGGTGGAAGACAATGGAGAAGCCTGAACAGTCAAAGGACTTTTAAACAATGAAT